>NC_142703.1:9789750-11217009 GCF_029339155.1 Prunus mume | reverse complement strand
TTTTTACATAACATTATTGCACACAAATCTTACCCTCTACAAGTTACAACTCAGTTTTTGAATTTTTCAAAAGCAACTTTACTAACTTGATTATTGAAATAGAAGATGCTACACTTTAGCTCCTCTCTGCTTTGATGTGTGACATGAAAACTTAGCTTTAACTCTTTGGTGTTAGCAATGACGGGTCGGATCATGAGTTAGAATTAGGATATATTTTGCATTCGATTCTCTCGAATTTTTTTTTTTTAAAACGAAGTCTTGAAGCTTTTTATCAAGAAAGATGTTGGTAAATTGGCGGTAGCTTGGATCATTCTATACATGACAGATTTTGAAAAAAAAACATCATCATTTGTTTTTGGTGAAAAAACACGCCATGATTTGGTTAAGAAAGAAAAACCATTTAAAATATGGGGACATGATTGGATTACAACAGGCGGTAGGTTTCATTAGTTTTATGCTGCACGCGCCTGATCATAGTCTACCAACAACTTAATTTCGAGCTGAGAGAGGAGAGTGGGGCATGCATATAGATTTGGTAATTTGTCCTGTTAGTTTCTTGCAATATAAAATTATCCTAAATACAAATTCGACTCATTAACTTATCGTGTCTGAATATTTAAACTTGAATTCAGTCATAAATCTTCCGTGTCATGTATTCACCCGTTTCCCCGTTGCTCTATTTTTTGTTCAACAAAATTCCAAGATATAAAATGTTTACCAAATGTTATCGAATACAATAATATAACGTGCTACAATTTCATAACAAGAATATATTTAAAGTGTATAGCCGCGCGGCTATACTCTTAAAATATTCTAATATGTATTGAAGGACAGGAAATGACGGTTTCATGCCTGCAATTGAGACCAACTAGTTATCTTCGGCAGATTTCAGGCCTGCAATTTTGCTCTTACATCTTCATTCTTGGCATTGTGCAGGTTATTGTTTATGCAGCATTGTATTTAAAACTTAGAAGAAAGAAAGAATTATTAGAGGATAATCAGGAGATATATGCATCAAGGATAGCAGATATTATACATTCAAAGAAAAGTGGAAAGATAGGAAGAGATTCATGCATCCAATTCTTATTAAAAACAAACAAAGATTTGAGAGATCTCGTCTTTATGAAACCTCTACCTGTGATGACAAAATTGGATTGCTTTGATCACGAAGAGGTTGAAAACGCAAAAGATATTATCCTAAATGTATCGCTTAACTCATAACATTCAGAGATGCTAATATTCAACCCTTTTTTTGTGAATGCGTATAGCAGCGACTGTACTCACATATTTAAATTGTATAGCCGCGCGGCTGTACTATTAAAATATATTATTTAAATAGTATAGCCGACCGGCTATACCATTTTTGGGGAAAGCGTATAGCCGAGCGGCGGTACTTGAGAATTATATTATTTAACGCGTATAGCCGCACGGCGGTACGTGTAAAATATATTATTCCAATAGTATAGCCGCGCGGCGTTACTTATAAAATATATATTTTTGAAGTATAGCCGAAAGGCTATACGGTCAAAATATATTATTTAAACAGTATAGCCGATCGGCTATACCTTTAAAATATTCCAATATACATTGAAGGATATGAAATGACGATTCAGGCCTGCAAAATCCCCAAATCTATTCGACGAATACAAAATCCCTAACCTTAACTCTTCAAAATGTCGTCGCCACCGTGGCGCCTCTGTCAGATGAGTGACAAGAGGGGAAATGCACTACCATGCTCCCAATTTGTCCAAAAGTAGGTAAATACTAGCTTCTAAACTTTCAAATTTGTGCCTATTATATCTAACTGGTTTAAAAGATCGCATCTTTTTATTTTTATTTTCCAAATATAGAATTTCGTCTTGATTTGGTTTCCTTCTTCTTGTTGTTGTTATTTTGGCTATGTTTTCTGTGATATAAATTCAATAATTTATTGGAACCATGAAATTAAAGAAAGATTACCCAGTAACACTCCTCACAGCAATGGCAGACCCATGAAATTAATGAAAGAAAATTAAATTTAAAATGTTTGAATTGATGAAACCAAGAAGTGAGTTTTCAGATGACCTCTGGGGTCTTTTAGTTTTAAGACTGGTATCTGTATTATTTTTTATTGCTCTTACATGTATTTAATTTATCATCTATACAGTTGCATGTATTTAGTTCGAAGATTGGTGGTGTTAGTTCTTTCACTTTAGGTTGTCTTCCCTCAATTAGGGTTAGAGACCTCCTTAGTTTTGGCTCCTTGAAAGTTCCCTATTTAAAAAAATGTCACCTTTGTCATTTTTGTTCATACTTGAGGAAAACATTCACATGCTAATAGGGTTTCAAAATGTTTGACATACATATGTTAAGATTCACATGTTCATGGAGCTTCAAAAATGTTGGATAAATGGTTTGACGTACGTATGTAGTTCGGAATAACATGGTATGTTGTGAGTACTTGTTCCAGAACACCAAAGCTGCAAGGTCTACAAGTTAGTTAGTAGCATCCTAGTTCCTTCAGGTTCTGATTGATAGATTGCTTTGAGTCACTGTGATATTGGTATCTTAATTTAGTGTTTTAAAAAGCTTTCCCATGTTTGGTGTAATTCTTTGCTCTTGTATAACTGAGATGTATTTCAAACTCTAAGTTCTAGTTTTGGAAAGTAGAGGATATATGGTTCGATACTTGAGAAGAAATATATTGCTCCACAAGGTTCTTGAGGGAAACTTACGTAAATCTGGTTTTTATTTTTGTGAAATATATGGGGACAGAGATTTTATATCAAAAGAATCCTTTTCCTTTATAGAATCTATAGTTCTGGTCTGGTGTTTCAGGGCTCTAGTTTTGGCTTACTCTTTGTTTTCGTTTTTAAATAAAATTCTTCATATCCTGTAACAATTTTGATTTCATAAGCCTTTTTTTTTTTTTTTACTGAGGACCTCATATCTTATGCTTTTTCTTTGCATGCGTCTTTAGATTAGCTGAAACTTCTTACAATCTATATTCTGGTATTTATATGTTCTCTTGCTTATGTAGTGTGTTCTGTACACTACACACAAATGTATTCTGGTATTTATATCTTTTTATTTTTATTTTCCAAATATACCAATTCGTCTTGATTTGGTTTCCTTCTTGTTGTTGTTATTTTGGCTATGTTTATTGGAACCATGAAATTAAAGAAAGATTACCCAGTAACACTCCCCACAGCAATGGCAGAGCCATGAAATTAATTAAAGAAAATTAAATTTAAAATGTTTGAATTGATGAAACCAAGAAGTGAGTTTTCAGATCTCTATTGTTGTTAATTGTTTTTTAGTATGTCAGTTGACTGAATATATAGAGTTCAATGAGTTTTAATGTGGGGCATATGCATATATTTAAATGTATGTACACATTTAAATACATATACTTATTCCACGATCCATGTTAATGCCCTTGTGCAGTTGTTGAGGAGTTGTATTGTGCAAGATGATGGGATTATTTAAATCACATGTGGACCGCTCTTGTAAATTTGCATAATTAAGCATCAAGTTATTGGCCATTCTAATCCGGTTCTGATTTGATTTATCTACATTCTGATTTGCGTGCTTTTCAGATACTGATTACCACTTTTGTCCTTAGCCATAATTTATGTTCATGATTTACTGTGAAGTGCTTAAATCAGGCATGAACATAAATAGAAATAACTTCAAGCTCAAGTTTGGACTTCCATTGTTTGTGTGTCAGATTGGTTCCTCCCCATGTCAATGTGTCGCTTAACTCATAATATTCAGGGTTGCTAGCTATACTCTTTAAACAGAGATTTGCTCGCTGTTCCTATTTTTCTTCTCAAGTTTGAGTGGTCTGGTTTAGTTTAGTTTGATTTCTTCCGTGATTTTAGTTAGGTAGGGGTGGATGTATGTTTCATGACCATTGTTATGAATTGAACTTCTAATTGATTTGTTAAGTTACATACATAAGAATTTGTTAAATACGCATGCTACCAACTAAAAAATATATTAATGAAAAAACACAACCTAAAAACTAATCAACGAAAATGAACTCAAAGATCCTACTGTGAAACTAAGTTCCTACTATGAATCCACCATAGGAGATTAGTGAGAGAGTTTCCATCATCAAAACCCTTCAAGCTCTTGATCTTCTCCGAAGCACCATCCTTATCATAAATCCCTTGCAAGGCATAGACAAAGCCCTTCCATCCTTCCTCAACTCCTTCTCTACTCAGGGCTGGCAATGCCCATTCCACAATTTCCTTAGCAAAGCCATCATCAGAGAACAAGATCTCAGTGACTGGGGATATGGGCAGCAACTGAATTCCAAGCCTTATTTCTTTTGCCTCTGGAGGAGCAAACCAAAGTCCACTGTCTCTCTTGTTTGCCCATAAAATTCCCACAATCCTATTTTCCTTTGTGAACTTTTCCTCATAAAGTGTATCTCCTTCTCTTACATGCCACCACATTTGAGCTGCTTGAATTTCCAGAGATGTAAGCATTGATCCACTATTGAAAAGATTGGTGTCTCCATAGGCCAAGCCCATCAATGCAGCTGAGTAGTAAGCATTCACTGCCTCACTTGTGCTCTCTTGGTTCCTTCCATCTCCAAATTCAGTCAGTCCTCCAGCCCATGAGTGCAGTTTGTACAGATCAAAGCATCTCAACTGCGGATAGTTTGAATTCGATTGGTTGCCAATGTTGATGAAATCTGCTGCAAGAGAGTAAGCTTGAGGCTTGTACTTGCTCCCCCATGCACGGTCAATCTTTGCAAGCACTGAAATACCATAAACAAAATATCCAAGATGATAATGGTGATCATTATAAACTCCAAACCCAAAATCTGCACCGCGATCGGTTGATCCTTGTTGGGTGACAAGTCCACCCCATTTAGGATCATACAAAAAACCATTCCCACTTAAAGTACCATCCAACCATGGCTCAATGGCGTCCGCCAAGTATTTCCTAATTGCTGGAACCACATCAAGACAATCCACCTCCTCAGCAATCAAAGCCAACCTTGCTGCTCTGGCAACCAATTTCCCATAAAAGTATGACGATTCAGTTGTTATTGGCGTCGAACTAAGAGCCTTAACATCACGACGAAGCGCATAAACAATTTCAGGGTATGAGGCTTGTTTGACGCCTCCGATTGAATGCCAAGTGACTGATATATTACGAGATTTTCAACTCCCACAAATCGCCAACAATGCCAACCAGATCGCCATCAATGCTCTTGTACTTGAAATCCTCCAAAACAGTAGCATTAGACAGAAGCTGAAGATGGAGAGGATGAGCTAGCATAAGCAAATCTCCCCGTCCATACTTTTCCCATTTATATTCCAGAGTGAATGGCTTTGTGAACACAGCTTCACCAGAAATGGGGTAAGCAGAACTAAACCGGTCAAGGATTGCCACGTATTTTGGATCAGAACCCGGCACCAATGCAATCCGAATATTCCCAGAATAGCCATCAAAAGTTAAGGTTGATGGGCTGCTTCTAATCAAATCAGCTGGGGAGGAGGTGTACATAACCCATGTTTGATTGTTGTTAAGCTGGACGGTGAACTTGGTCTTTGAGTTGCTCGAATAGGATTCGAGGATTGCGTGAATGGTTGAGATAGAAACCGCAGTGGGGCTAGACACATTGCAGGTGACATAGGGGCTTCCTCGAGCGAGGAAGAAACGAAGGTTGGAGGAGGGAAAGTCCAAGGTGACACTGAGATCAGTGAAGGCAGAGATTACACGGCCGCTGTTATTTGCTGTAGCTAAGTTGGCACTGGTTTGGGAGGCGGAGATGGTGAGGTCAGGGACAAAGGTTTGGGAGATGAAAGCAGAGGTGGAGGAGAGAGATGGGTAGGAGAAAGACAGAGAGGTGGAGGATGAGTTGATGCTGTAGGGGTGGAAGTACTCTGGTTTGTCACCATTGTTGAGAGCAAAGTTCTGAAAAAAAGAATTGGTGGGGAGAGGGGTGGAGAGGAGGTTTGCAAAGAAGAAGCTTGAAGGGTCAGGGAGGATTGTGGATTGGGTTGGAGGGAATTGGAATGAGGATGATAATGAGGTGGTGTGCGGAATTAGTGAAAGAGCTGAAACACAGAGGATGAGAGCAAAAGTGAAAGAAGAAGTGAGGTTGGTTGCCATTGCACCTTGTTGTGATGGTGAAGTCTCTCTTAAATTGGCCTCATATTTATAGGCTTTTTCAAGATGTTCCTAGTTGTGCAAGTTTTTTTTTTCTCTGGTTTCTCTTCGAAATTGAAAATTTTCTCTGCAGTATTTTTACTTTCCTCTTTTTTGTTAGTCCTGTTATAACTAGAGATTTGTTTCCTAGTGTTGTAATCTTTGTATATTCCTCACTAATGAAGGAGAGAATTTTTCTTCGTCTTCCTAATTTCCTTACACAGAGAGGCTGATTCCTTCGTCCAAGGTACCAAAGATTTCGGACTTTTGCGTTGTGTTTGGCTGTCGAGAAAATACCGGGAATAGTTTTGTTAAATCATTGTTTTATGATTTGCGGCTTGATTTATGCTTTTCGCATTTGTCTGTTGGCTGAATGAGAGGAGAAATTTTGGTCGATGCAAAAGTAGGTGGGGTCCACTTGATAACTGAGGAGAGAGTTGATTTTGTCTCATATTGGTAAAACCCATTTGGCGAATTGCTCCCAACCCGCTTCGTTTCGGGTTCGAATTCTGAAACCGCAACACTGCAATTCAGAGAGAGAGAGAGAGAGAGAGAGAGAGAGAGAGGGAGAGAGAGAGTAAAAATGGCTGGATTGCTAGCAGGTCAGCAGACGTAGACTTGGATCACAAAGCAGCTTCTCTCAGCCGTTCGATCCAGGATCTACGGCTCAGCTCTTCTTCCTTTTCAAACGTGTGGGTGGGTGTGTGTGCTTTTGAAATTTTTTATGTTGTGTATGTTTTTAAAGACAAAAATATGCATTGCTAACTAGCTTCCTTATAATTCCAATCTTCTTTTATACTTTGCATGTTCTGATTATGTGACAATGAAAGGCTGAATTGCTTTCTCACGAACTCCATGTCTTTCTTCATATTTTTTGCTGATTTAACAGTGCTGGTGGACATCAGGAAGAGATTGATGGAATGTTAGTTGTTTGTCTTAGGTTCCACGCATCTTATTATTGGCATCAAGTCAACATGCTGGACCCAGAGAGAAAAAAAAAGATTTTGCCAATCATGCAGATAAACAACTGTCTGCCAGTCGTTGCTAATTCCTTTCCCGACATTAGTTCTCATGTAGAGTAAGCTGTTTTGGTGCCTCTTTGATCCTGGAGTTTTATTGTCTGTGTAACAGGCAGAGTTAGCATGCGGTTAAATGTAGATATCCCTGTGGATACTGAGTTACAACAAGGTTGTATATGGCGCCAGGCAAGAGGATCCGCTACGGAAGCGTCAGGCATAGAGGATGTACGAGGGTCTTCAGAGGAGGTTCCTACCAGCAGAGCTTATTTTCTTTTATTCATTTTTTTGCCAGATTAAGTTTCATTATCCTACAGACAGTACAAAATTGTCTACTCCATGCTTTTAGAATCTTAGGAGTTCAGCTCTTCGCAGGTTGGTGTTGCTCAACAATGGTAAGATGAATTGGATAATCTTGCCTCTTTGATATCACCTCCTGAATCAGAGTTGAAAGATAGGATGTTAGTACGACTTCGGAAGTAGGATTTCAAGATGGAAAAGTCTGCATCCATTGTGCTGTCAATACTAGTCCCGGAACAAGTGAGGTGTGCACCTTCAGTTTTTATCTCTGCTTGTTTTGTTTTGGGTCGTTTGAAAGCAACAGAATCTGTGGCCATGGTTTCAATTTTGCCCTTACGTCTTCATTCTTGGCATTGTGCAGGTTTTTGTTTATGCGGCATTGTATCTAAAACTTAGAAGAAAGAAAGAATTATTAGAGGATAATCAGGAGATATATGCATCAAGGATAGCAGATATTTTACACTCAGACAAAACTGGAAAGATAGGAAGAGATTCATGCATCCAATTAGATTTGAGAGATCTTATCTCTATGAAACATTTGCATGTGAGGATAAAATTGGATTGTCTTGATTACGAAGGGGCTGAAAACGCAAAAGATATTATCCTAAGAGACTCCAAGGTTGTCAATGTATCTCTTTAAAACATTCGAGTATGTTCGAAGAGTACAGATTCGTATAGTATAGCCGCTTGGCTATACTATCAAAATATTTGAATATATTCAAACAGTATAGCCGGCTATACCTTTAAAATATTCAAATAATATATATATATATATATATAATATTGAAGGATATCGTCGACAGACCTTATCGTAAAATCCCCAAATCTATTCGACCAAGCACAAAATTCCTAACCTTAACTCTTCAAAACGTCGTCGCGAGCACTCCTACGGTGCCATAGCCGCCATGATTAGAAGAACACTTTCTTTATGTTCAAAAGACAATCAGTTTAAAAGAACATGTACGTGAGACTTGTTACTGTGTCCGGATGGGATCGAAAGTTTGAAATGTCCATAGAACTTTCGAGTGATTAAACATCTTTTTACAGAACAATATGCCATGATTTGGTTTAGAAAGAAAAACCATTTAAAATATAGGGATATGATTGGATTACAACAGGTGGTACGTAGCTTTCATTAGTTTTATGCTGCATGCGCCTGATCATAGTCTACCAACACCTTAATTTCGAGCTGAGAGAGGAGAGTGGGGCATGCATATAGATTTGGTAATTTGTCCTGTTAGTTTCTTGCAGTATAAAATTATCCTAAATTCAAATTACACCCTTAACTTATCGTGTCCTCTTACAAGTAAAGGGGGTTCGTATAGATATTTGTTGTGTTTGAAGGGTGAATCGATTGACAAGTCCAATACCAATATCTTGATTTCTAACGGCAATGCATCGTGGGCTATATATATATATATATATATATATATATATATCGTCTGCTAATACACGGCCAATCAATGTTTGTATAAAAATTCTTTCCGGCATCATTCCCATTTCGAGGACTCACAGAAATGCCTCGGATGGTGCCACAATTTGTTCTACGTACAACAATGTGTTGAACTACTTCAACAAGTATGCGTGAAAGATATCCAGCATCTGATGTTCGTACAGCAGTATCCACAACTCCCTTTCGGGCTCCATAACAAGAAATGATATATTCTATTAAAGACAGTCCTTCACGTAAATTGCTTTGAATAGGTAATTTCCCAATTCATTGGGCATTTTGATACAATCAAATAGAAAGCCCCAAGGGCGCCATATTCTAGGAGCCCAAACTATGTGATTGAATAAATCCTCTTCTATCCGTTGCGGGTCGAGGACTCCTTCCTCTTCTTCAAACTCCGATTCGTATTGTTCATAATAAATCTCTGATCAACGATAGAACAAGATCCATTTTGCATCATATCTAAGGGATTCCATGGTTCGGGCCAAAGAAGCAATGTCACTCGATCATTATCAAACTGACTCGCAATCTTTTTCTGTCCGTGAGGATCCCACGGAGCACCTTCTACTTCTAATAGGCCATGAACTAGATCAGAATCATTCTCAACGAGTCCATAAGAAGTGATCCCATTTTTTCATTGGGTCGAGGTAGAGACCAAAGTCTTGAGCGACCGATCCGGCAAAACAACTCAAAAGATAAAGAAGTATCGTTAATTTCTTCATGCTCGTTCCAAGTTCAAGTACCATTTGTACAAATAAGAATCCCATTCGTTACATGATTTCTTCTTCATATAGATAGATATAGGATCTATGGAGCAATTACTTAGAAGTACATTTTGTGCAACACCCTTCCTATCGATAGAAAAGGATCCCATGATCTGAACCGATCTTACTTGGGATCGCAAATCCCAAGTTTGTCTATGAAGAGCATATCTAATTATATTAGTGTCTATAATTGATTTCTTCTGTGTAATACTAATCGATAAGGCCTCATTGGTAAGTGCTACAAGATCTCGTACATTGGAACCCATGGTTATGGACCTGAATCCATTAGTATGGAACATTTTCTTTTCCAAGTGAAATCCCCTAGTATATGAAAGAGTGAAAAAGTGCTTTCGTTGTTGTGGAATAAGAAGCCTTCGTATCTTAATGCATGTATTTAATTTATTCGGAGCTATTAGAATGGAGGGTGTAGGTTGATAACCCACAGCGGAGGGCATTCTATCCAATAAAGCGGATACTTCGGATCCTACTTGGACAAAATGGAAGATATTGTCGATAAATAGAAGTACATCTTGTTCATTAACATCTCGGAAATATTCCGCCATAGTTAGGGCGGTTAAACCAACTCTCATAGGAGCTCCTGGCGGTTCATTCATTTGACTGTAGACTAGAGCCACTTTTGATTCTGCAATATTTTGTTCATTAATTACTCCAGATTCTTTCATTTCCATGCAAAGATCATTTCCTTCACGAGTACGCTCACCTACTCTACCAAATACGGAATACACCCCATGAGCTTTGGCAATGTTGTTGATCAATTCCATAATGAGTATTGTTTTACCCACTCCAGCCCCCTCGAATAGTCCTATTTTTCCTCCACGGCGATAAAGGGCTAAAAGGTCTACTACTTTAATTCCTGTTTCAAAAATAGATAATTTTGTATCTAACTGTATAAAGGCAGGTGCAGATCTATGAATAGGAAGATGTTGTGCAAGTATCTACAGGACCTAAATTATCAATAGGCTCTCCAAGCACGTTGAAAATTCGTTTCATGCTTGTTTGAGTAATAGCAATGAGATTCCCCAATATCATGCTAAGAATCTCATGCTAAGAATAGCTAGGATTTTCTAGAAGAAGATGTCATTCGTTTGATGAGAAATAAAAAGGAATATTGAAAATTCGAGTGGCTGAAGTGAAACTACTTTAAATGTGAAAGAAAAGCAACAAGCTGGAGTGGGAAAGTCGAGTCGAAAAGAGATTCCTCACTCCATACGCAAAAAGGAAGAGACTCATAGAATGGCAGAGGCAAATAGAGCTTTTGCACATTTTCATTAATCCATGAACATGATCTATATAGACACATAGACCCATGGATCCATACATCTCAATCGGAAAAGAATCAATAAAAAAGAAGGAATCGGAATTGATCGATATATTTCTCGAAACAAACGAAAAGGAAACGAAAGACGAAACATAAATCGTGGATCAACTAATCTTGTTTAAGAATGAAATCTCATGTAAATACCAATTATCGATATGTTCCTAATCCGCCTTCCCCCAACTCTTGGAGGAACTTGAGTTTGCAAAGACACTTGTTTCTATAGAAAATGCTCAATTTCATTTGATTGAATGGTTCTCCTTGTTGTTTGAAGAAATGTAAAGAAGCAAACATGAGATAACAAATCTTGAATTCATTCATAAATCTTTCATGTCATGTATTCACCCGTTTACCTCTCTATTCTATTTTTTGTTCAACAAAATTCCAAGATATAAATGTTTACCAAATGATATCAAATACAATAGTATAACAAGTTATTATCGTGTTTCATAAAAAAAAAACACTACACTAACATGACTTGTTAATAATTTTGTTTGCACATTATGTACCTGATCATGTCCTATATGATTTTGTCAGGTCTAATTGAACAAGCCCAATGGTCGTTCTCTACAACAAGTTATCCACAACTCATTAAGTCTTCAAAAGCCCAATCCAAATAATTTTGAGCTGAGAGGGATAACTATGGGAGGAAAACAGCCCATTTGACAATATTGGCAAGACCTAAAAGATGAAAAGAAGAACATGAAGCCCATGACCCCATTGGCTATTTTGGAACCTCCCGGTTTTTAGACTCGAGAGAATACTACAAGGCTGTTTTGATTTATTTACAACTACTAACCACAGTTAAATTTTAATTAACCAGTTTACTTGCAACCAACTTCACTTGTGTTACACATATTGCCTAAAAGCTTATAGCAAGTTATATACTGACGTCAGTCGCATGACGTCTTTGAAGGGCTGGCAATGAGTTGTTGACAATCAGATAGGGGGGCAACTGAATTTGACCATCTCAACCAAAATTCTTGTACACGAATTGAGGAAAAACTTACCTACTTCCGGAGAAAAATGTACATGTGACGGGATTAAAATAACATTATTTTGCTCTTTTCATCCAATCACGCTACGTCATGTAAAATTCTTATTACGAATAGCGAAACATGATTGATTTCTTTATTGATGATAGCAAAACAGAGTTATCTATTCTTATGGTATACAAGTTTTTCTCATATTATGAGGTGTATACACTTATTGCAGTCAATTTGTTCTCATATATAGTTGTTGCATAATACGCTCTTATATTTGACTCTCATCATGTACTGATTACGTGATTCATTGCTGCGAGATATATACCCAAAAAAAAAAAAATCATCTCAATACAAAACTCAGAGATCCTTTCTTTCTTTTTCTTTTTCATGTACTCAATACGAACATCTCGAAATACCCCACTATAGACAAATGGGTGATTGTGGTCACACACTATTCAGCAAAGGGAAAAGGATAGGTGCCAATGGTTTTATGCGTACAATTATGCACACCTAACTTATCCTGCATTAAAATCTTATGTTAAGTTACCTTCACTTTTGTTGAGCTGCCTCTTTCACATAGTCAAGCTTTTCTGGTATGTTATAAGCTTTGGTCCCACAAACATGCATATTATTTGCCCTTTTGCAGACAGCTTTAGCGCATGTCTATATATCCTCTAATGTTTTCCTTCCCTCTTTGTTTTCTTTTTTCACATTTAATGTGCTTGGATGAGTCACTTACCGACCATGATTGACTTCAATCGTTGATGTAGCAAGAAGTTGGGTATTGGTGATTGGATGTCACCCACTTGGATATGGACGATCGAACTTAGAGCATTCACAATAAACTTTTTAAATTATCTCCTTAAACAAATTTTAAGGAAGAATTGGAAAAATATAACTCCAATCATGCTCCCTATCACCTCTTAAAATAGAGAGACTTAAATATGAAAAGAAAATAAAGACTCTTAATGACTCCCTATAATTTAATGCTGTTTTATTTTATGTATATTTTAAACTTCTAATCGACGTTAACATATTTTTAAAATAGAGATGACTATTATATTGAACTAAAAAAGAATTATAATATTTATAACTCCCTAAACTAGAGAGTGTGATTGAAGTTCAACTTTTATATTGAACTCCTAAACTAACTTTCGTGTGCTTTTAGCTAGAATTTGACTTAAAAATAGGAAGTACGATTGTAGAAGCTCTTAGTAGTATTCTCAGTGCATGGAGAAAGCTTCCCTTTACTTTTTGAACATTAGGTTATACAAGATATATCAAGTCTGTGATGGGATAAGTTTACGTGCATTAGTCCCACTGTTTATGACTTTAATCCAACACTTTCTATCCAAAATTTTCTTTCTTCCTGAAAAGTTGATACGTAACTTACATTGTTTAGGCACTACACGACTTTGTGGTAATTTTTTTTCAATATTAAGAAAGCAGGGAGATACAAGAATTCAAATGTTACTGGTTTTGCCAAGCAAGGCTATAGGACCCAGCTGGACAGTGCCACTGTGTGCTATTATTGCCTGCTTACCTAACAAGTCACCATGCTAATCAGAGTCTCATGTCAATTCGAAACGTATTATCAAGCAAATATGCCAGTTTTGATTGAAATTAATTACAGTTACAACAGATTTAAGTACATATGCTTGAGATTTATGTATCAAATAATAAATTTGAATCACACGTTCAATCAAGAATCACGCAATTAATGATTTACGTACGAATGTATTAATGTTGTGGAATTTAATCACATCCATGACAACTCATAATCTTATCAACAAGTTGTTGATAAGATACCATACCAAGCGATATGATTTTTTCTTTACAAACAATAGAATTTTAGCAACTTACCTAACAATAAAACTACAATGATAGAGACAAACACCGCCACTAGACTAGACTAAAGTGAGCCAAGTGGAGACAAACACCGCTAGACGAATCGTCTAGCGCAGTTGGTAAACACTGTCGATTGACCAGTTCAAATATTCAGTTCAGTTCATGCAGATTCTGCATAAATTGTTTCAGTCAAGTATTTTCAAATTCCTAACAGATCATGGTGACCCTTGGAAAGTAAAACCAGTACACAATGGTTAAAAGGGCAGGTCACAAATATCTATGAAGAAACAGGGAAAATATTATTATAGAATCACACCATATCTCACAACTGTCAGAGGGATTTGATTCAGAAGCCAAAACAGTAAGAAATCTCTGAGAATCAATTGCCCACACCATTACTAGTCTCTGACTCATGAAATGAAAACCATCCCTAAAAGGCTGCTATCCTAAGGCCCAAGCCACATATCCCATAAACACCCAAATATAGTATTAACAGTTCAGCAAAGAAAAACCCGTGGTGGTGGGTGTTTCCAAGCAAAGAAAGTTAAACCCTCTGTGCATTTTCATCACTGTTGATGGTGTTGTTGCTTGTGATATTCATTTGGCTCTGCTTAACAGGGTACTTGATGGCATTGAGCCCAACCTTGCGAAGAGCAGCTTTGCCAAGATCAACACCACAGATGTCAGAAAGCCTGACCAAATAAAGCAGAACATCAGAAAGCTCTTCCCCCAGGTGTTCTTTCTCCTCCTCTTTCCAGTCAGGGAGTCCCTTTGGAACCTCCCCTTTCCATTGGAATATCTCAGATAGCTCTCCAACTTCACCCACCTGAGATTTCATCAGAAAGGCCAGAACTTTATTACATCCAACTCAACATTAACAAAAAAAATTTAGCCTTCTGATTGTTTTAACTTTCTGCGAATGACGACAATTTAAAAAGCACAAAAAAAGCACAAGGGGGCAAGAAAACACAGAAATGCGGGCTGCTAAGACATTCGCCTCAATACCATGACAAAAACAAAAAGGAACATCTGTTTGCAAAGCAAGTCAAGTTTGACCTCTGGTTAAACATGATTCACTAATACTCAGGCCAAAAGTTAAAAACTTTAAAATCTTAACTTGGGTTTTAATAAGAAGAAGGTTAAAAAGAATTGAAAACATACAAAAATAAGAAGCCCACTGGCAACGCATGCAAACCCATTTGTTTAACAATCCAGCTAGAGTAAGTCAGCTATGTTTATTTCGGTCAAATCTTCACAAGCCCATGATGAAAGTGAAAGAAAATATGGGAATAGCACAGAATCTAACAAATTTATTTGGATCTTCCCTATTTCATGGATCACACAAATTATTAATAAAGAAAAACACCTATCAAACAGTAAAGGCCAAACACAAAATGACATGAGAGAAGACAAGAAGACATGTTTATGGGTTTTGAAAGATGAACAAACCAGAGCTAAGAGAAGGTTTCTGGGGCTGTGGAACTGATCCCAGTCTCTTTCTTTGGCAAACTCCGCCATTTTCTTCTTGAGAAGATCAAGAGTAACGCTTTCACCTTCTGCAAACCCAGTCATTTTCTAGTGCTCTCTCTCTCTCTCTCTCTCTCTCTCTCTTAACCAGACAAACAAAGAGATCTCTTGAGAATGACAAAGCAAGAGAACCAATTTGAAGAGGAGGAGGAGGGGCAAGAGGGATAAGAACGAGGTGAGAGACAGCTAAGACCTTAGGCCCAAAGACCAGAAAAGGCTGTGCTGTGTGCAATTACTCTTGGTCAGGGCCTCAGGGCATTTTCTAATATAAATAGAATTCATGATAAGAAAAGATTGAGTCTTTTTTATTTTTCTTATTTGATGCAAAAGATTGGGTGTTACGGTGCGTTTAGATAGGGAAAATTAATTTGGGATTTAGACATACACCAATTCTCACGTTTGAATTTTTAGAAGAAAAAAAAAAACATAAAAATATAGAAATTTCACTGTGGAAAAAAATAATAATAATTTGGAAGGGGTGAATTTCAACTTTAAATTCTATTAAATAATTCTCATGGATTCTCGCCTGGTTTTAATTAATTATATAGTTTACTTTTTTTCTCCTAGAAACTTGGCTCGTCCTCTCACACATCCTGTCCAACGTGTTAGCGACAGCACGAGACATTTGAGCCTGCCATGTCACCATTAGGAGTTCCAGTCAATTCGGTTAGCAAGCACATCAAACTTATCATAAAATCACCTTCATGTCCAATTTTCTTTTTCTTCCCCAAGCTTTATAAAGCTACGATCCTATGACATGGCAAACGAGGCCTGGGCATTTAAATCGAAAACCGAGTCGAATTAAACTAAAAAAAAAAAAAAAACTGGGTTGATTACAAATCGGACTGAGTTGACCAAAAATTGGATTGGATCGGTTTGGTTTGATTTCGATTCCAATTCTTGTAGCGAAAAAATTGGACCGGGCATGTATTTTTTAATTTTTTTAATAAAATATTTAGCCTCAATGCTAAATTTCTAAACCCATAACTAATCTTTTCTCAAGCCCAAATCCAAATCACATTTTCTAAGCTCAATCACCTCATTTTGCATGAAATTGGGCCATTTGTGGTTTTTAAGTCCAAAAAATAAATTTTTAGTTGGTTATGTAAAAAAATAATTATTCACTCAAAAAACATTTCCAGTCGAAAATCGGAAACCGAACCGACTTATAGGCAAATCAAATTGCATGATTTTTTCATCCAAATCGGACCGAACCATACCAGATGAATAATTCTAGTTCTAGTTTGCAGTGAGAACCGGACCGTACCCACCCCTATGACAAACTATGCAAGTGTTAATTGTGCGTGATTAACACGTTTTTATTCAAATTATGATGCCTTTCGTACTACAATACTCAAATGTATTTTCAAAATTAATGTATGTGAGACTTACTAATGGGCCAACGATAAAAGTTAGTGTCGCATGCCCACACGCAATATACACTATCGATCTCTTATTTAAATACCTAACCATCAATACATGAACCTGTAATACATGGCCAAAACTAACATCAATGGCATGATGTAAACACACCAAACTAGCATGATTTGGTGACTTCACAAGACAATTGTGATGAGACTCTGAAAAAAGAAAGGCATGTGAAAGAAAAGAATAGAAGACGAATCTCCCAAACTTGACTTTGATGAAGACGCAAGACATGCTCAGGGTTTGAATGCTTGTGAACTTATGCCAATACATGGAATGATCCATAGAATTATTGCATGTAACGGTAAAATCATACGTCTTATCAATGTGATATTACAAAGTGTAAATACTTCATTCTTCGTCCAAAGGTAAATCATTCTAGTGATAGAGAAACAAAGTGCAGATCTTATTTAGTCGCAACTGAATCTTCGCTTTAGATTGTTTATTCAATTCAATTTTATCTGCAAGAATTTATAAACCCTACAACATATTATATGTGTAATAGTTTATATGTATTGGTTGGAAGATAATAAAAAAAAATAGAATCGCGTTTCCAACGAGACTATATATAATAATGTAATATATGATGCTTCCTCTAGCTATCCAAAGTGTCATTTTCTCTCTGTATTTTTGGGGTCATTAATCAATTAATCCATGCGTATTAGGCATGCTAATTAAACACCCCTCCCTAAGACAATGATTATCGTTTTTTGGGGTAATAAAGTTGACCAAAAGAACAAGTTGACTAAAGGCCCAAAGCAAACCTATTACCAAACCAATGATACTTTTTCTATGTTGCTAATACATTGGTCACCTTGGAAATGAAATCACTATGATAGATAGAGAGATATATTATATATAATACAACAGTTAATCCCATATTATTGAGAAATTATCTTGTTCTTTTCTAGACAATATATTCGGTAAGAAAAGTAAGAGAGTGGATAGAAGAAGAAGAAAAATTATTGCTAGGTTGTTTATTTTCATGTGACAGTGTAGAGTGGTAAAACAATCTAATGAAGAAAAAATGACGAGTTTAAATTTGATTATCGGTTTTTATTTTCCGACAGTCAACCCAATTAGTTTATTTTCATGATTTCCCGGTGGAAGCTTCTTCTCTGGAAGAGTAGGATCTAGAGATCAGAATTCAAAAATATTTGCCAGCATGATTCAGATAAACACTGAAAAAAAGAGAGTCAATTATAGACTTATATCCCAACACAATCATCAATCATGCATTCATGTTGTATTTGAATATGCAGAGATACGGAATGGACCAGATTAAAAAGAATCTATGGAGAGATAAGGATTCACATGTTCATGGAAGAAAATGCATCAAAACTGTGAGCCCTTTGACAAATTAATCACTGGTCTCTGGCTTTTTCACAAAACCTTGCCCTTTTGGTCATTGTCATATACCTTTAGGGAAAATATAAAACTTTTGGGTCACCGTCACCATCAAATATACCGAAAGCAAACGAATTAACATCATCATCATCATCAAAGTTTTCAAAAATTGGTATTGGGATCGGAATGTGTGGCTGATTTTCGCTTTATAACAAAGTTAGCAGTTAAAAGCGTGGTATGAAATCCAAATATAGGAGACTTTGACTCCCACAGAGTTTGGGTCGGTACTTGTGAAACCACAGTAGTAGTACTAGAACGGTGTTGAGGAGAAACGTCTGCATGTCACGGGTGATTATTGTCAGTAATCACATGAGGAGAGAAATAGAGAGAAAAGAACAAATTTGCGTGTCACAAGTGAATATTATCGGTAATCACATGAGAAGAGAGATAGAAAGAAAAGAACATTACATTCGCATAACAGAATTTCTCTTCGGTACGAAGGGTACTCATGATTATGCACCTAAAATTGATTTGTTTAAGTGAAAATAATAATTTTCCCTTTTTAGACTGTCTTGGCCTTGACACGTTCTTCAAGTAGGTAGCCCCTATTATGCACAACTCGATGAACTAAAATACAAACAAGAGTGCAATCATATGTTGATAATCAAACTAGACATATCAATTATAACTTCTTCCAATAACAAAAGTTGTCCTACAAGAAGGAATGTTGAGCTCGCTTTGGACGATTAGTCGTTGATTGACACATAGCACGATTTGTCCTAATGAATGATCAATCAAATAATACAACTATCTTGTTTGGGCTGGTATTGGGAATTTGGGAGGAAGGGTTTTGCAGACTTTTGACTTCCGTGCCAAGTCTTATCTGGCCCAATCACTTGCGTTGTAAAGAAAAGAGCCAAGCTCCAATCTATATGCTTGCCCAAAGCTGAAAGTGATTCACTGTTTGGCCAGGCCCACATGAAAATTTAAAGTCTTTACTTTATCTCCACAAATAAATATCTTTTGTTGTGCCTCTCATTGCGCATTGCACCTCGAATTTGATCCCTCTTCTCTCTTTACACATTAGAACAATTAGAATATCGCTTTGTCCCAAAAAAGTCTTCTCTCCTCTCGATATTTCCTTTCATACTCTATTACCATGCATGCATTGGGCCTAGATTTCTTTAAATTTTCATCTTCAATTAAAATGTGCATGGCAGAAAGATGTTTTCTTTTTTTAGTTCAAAACAGAGGTGCTTTTGAATTTGAAACCTCTTCGGATAGTTCGAATTGAATGTTGTTGCGAAACAGTGAAAGAAAAGTAAATTTAAAATTTTAGAGGATATTGGACAAAGAAAAGTAAAGGATGTGACCATACTGAATGTGAGATCAATATCAGTGGTAAATAAAGATTCATTCATTGATGTGCATGCAATATTTGCCGAGGCAGCCGAGAATCACCCAAAACGGGCAGTTCATGGAAAAATAGCCCAAAAGAAGAAACTGGTGCAGTAATAACAACAGCAAGAAGGACAACAAGTGCATCAAATCATCAAGGCAAGCATATATGCTTGTGTAGTACACAGTGCAAAATGGGTCCTCCAAGCCCCTTTAGCATCTCGTGCCTTATTATTGAATCCAGTTTTGTTATTTTGTGCAGTTGAAAAGGATACTAACAGATTTCCCATGTGAACCCTTCATGACTTTTGCCCCAATTTTAGGACCACTGTCATTTAACATATGTATATTTGCAGACAGCCTCTCCTGCCTTTCAATGCCCAAAACTCAAAACCCGTTTAAATAAATTTTTTTTTTAAAGGATTTTAATCACAAATGATTTCTAAGGTTCACAAAATTAACACGTTTGGTTTTTTATGTTTTTTTTTTTGTTGACATTATTGGTCTTTTATGTTACATCTCACACATAAATTTGATCATGCCGTTAGATTCAGTTAAAAATTTATGTTAGATTGTTGACATGAATGCCACATGGATTAAACAATATTTTTAAAATTTAAAAAATTATTAGAAAACAAAAAAAGAATACTATGGGTAGGAAATGGGGATGGGTCTTGGTTGGGGTTGGGGTAGATCTCGGGTGGGGATGGGAGTAGTTGTATGATGGCGTTGGTAACGTTGGTCTTGGGGTGGTCTGGAGAGAGAGAGAGAGAGAGAGAGAGCATGAGTTTTTTTAAATTATTTTTTTAGATTTTAAATGTTAAATAATTTAAAATTATTTATTTAGATTTACATGTCATTATCTCATTGGATATACGGGCACCACATACATGCCACGTCAGCAATTTAACATAAAATTTGAAGGAACTTTACGACATGACAAAATTAATGTGTGAGGTGTAACATAAAAAACTAATAATATCAGAAAAATACATAAATAACCAAAGATGATAATTTCGCAAATCTCATGAACTATTTGTCATAAAAGAAACCAGGATTTAGGCTCTCTTTGTTGATTGTATTTGCCAAGTAAAATTTTAAAAGGAATTTACCATGTACACTAATGTTACCCCCTTGGACTGCAATCTGATTCTTGGCTATATGGGGATGAAAATTGAATTCTTGCTAAAATTTAATACAAGATAAGTGCTCTACCATTAACGTTAAAAACTCGTGAAGCTAAGACTCTTTTGCCTAGAATCCCACAGTGGGGGAGAATATAAAGTTGGAAGGTTTAATGATATATAAAATGGCAACTTACCATGTAGCATCAACATATGGGAAATACAAACAAAACATGAACCAGAAAATAGAAAGAAATGAACAACTATATTCCTTGTCTCTTCCGGGATATTATTGGGTCGTTGCTTGAGTAGTACTTCAGAGTTCTGAGTATGGCAGCTTAACACAAAGAGAAACAGAAATACAATGATACCCCAAAAAAAAAAAAAACAGGAGGAGGAAGAAGGAAGGAGGTTAACAAAAATTCATGAGCCTTTTCATCATTGAAAAATTCAGAGCATACACTACAACATCCAAATTAAGACACCCTCCTCCCCCCACTAACTTAATTCTGGCCATACCAGCAAAAATGGGACTCTCAAACTCACAATGTGATGATGATGAAATTATCTCTATCAGATAATTTTTTACCTATGGCACACACATCTGTAGTGGTAGGCACTATTAATTGGGTCGTTTCCCTCCACTGGCACTTGCTCTGCTCTGCACTTGAACTTGCACCCTCTGCACTCATTAAAAGTGCATGTTGGTGCTGTGGATCCAATCATCAATCTCCTTGCGTAGTTCATGGTTTCCTTCCTGCTCTATACCCTCAAAATGATAAGCAATTATCAGCAGAATTGCAGAAAAATGTTAATTTGCATATGCTTGTCAATAAATTCTTCACCTGCTTAAGTTGTTGTTCTTCTTGTGGTGGAGAAGAATCATAGACCCTTTGCTGGTGTGGAAGTGCTGCTACTTGGGTTCTGGATCCTGCAGCAAAAATTAACATAGAATCAAAATGTTGCCATTTTCAAAACAAACTTGGCAAGTTGGCATACATAATGCTCTATCAGTGCTTGGTGATTTGGTGGTTGGGAGAAAAGAAAAGAAAAGAAAAGAAAAGGGAAGAAAATTTTGGACAATTGGCTCCCATTTGAATCCAAACAAATTTGGAAAATACCCAACAGTGAGAGAGACATATGCAACATATATACTTTTCAAAAGACAGCAAAATTTGGTGAAAAAAAAGTGCATATAATGAAAGATTAGAGCTAAGAAGAAATGTGTGTGTGTGTGTGTGTGTATATGTGGAAGATTTAAAGAAAGAAAAGGGTAAGAAGGAAAGAGCTAGCAATGGTTAACCTTGTAAAACATATGCTGCAAAGATTAATATGAAGAATAGTAAGAGTAATTTAGGTGTTGTTGTAGATTTGGCCATTTCTTCTTCTCTCTTTTTTTTTCCTTTGGTTTTGGAATAACTTTGAATTGGAGAGATGAAATATTTGTGGTCAATATATTAGAAGGATAAGAGAGAGGAAGGAGAGGGAGAGGTTTCGCAAGCAGCTAAGCTACTCAGCTACTACAAGTGATAGGCTGCAGCACTGACTCAGAGACTCAGAGGAGACACACCTAAGATTTGGTCCTTATATAAGGGAATCTTTTGTAGAATGACCAAGATGCCCGTAAACTATGATAATCAAACATTATATTTCAAGGGTAAAAGGGGGATTTTAAGTTGGCAAATCATTTGTTTGTCTTTAGAAGCGTGGTGGCAAAAATCTTACCCCACAGTATTGTCTCTGGACTCTAATGCCAATCATGTGGTTTACACATTTACCAGGTCTCTTTTTTCTTTCTTTTTTTATTGGACCCCAAGGCACAGAAGGAACCAGAATTTTCCCAACAAGAAAGTAAAATAAAACATGTTGACTGAATGTACAATTCTCAAAGAACCAATTTTGAAACAAAAAGTTACAGACTTGGGAAATGGTGTTTCTAGATTTGCTTCTTGCATAAACTTTTTCCCCACTAGTATAAATGTACATTTTAGAAGCAGCATCTTCACTAGGTGTTTTTTTTTTTTTCCTTTGGTGTGCTGGCAGAAGTCCTATTATTATGTATACTTCGAGATTTGCGTTGGCACGAGGCATCCATACTCTTCATTAGAGAAATGTTGTCAGCGGTTGACAGTTATCCACTACTGATGTATATACAATTTACTTTTAGGCTCACTATTAAGATTTCAAAAGGACAGACTCTTAGCTCACTACTAGCAACATCGATTATCTTTAACTTAATCACATGTTTAGTAGGTGCAGGGTTTTATACAAAAGGCCACTTTTTAGTAGTACTCCTCCTCACGTGTGTATTCTTCAATACTCCTCACGTAGGACCACCATTTAGTGGGCCACACGTGTAATCAATTCCACATAGGTCATTTTTAAATAAAAAAATATATTAAAAATATGGGGTTTGTTTGATTTTGGTTCAATTTGGGGTTTTGTTTGATTTGAATTTAATAGGACCAAGTCAACCGGCCCGTTTGATACCATATTAAGATTTTAGAGGAACGGACTTAGCCCACTACTAGAACATCGTTATTGTTCCCAACTTAACCACTTGTTTTGCAAGTGTGGGGTTTTATACAAAATGACTTGATGTTATTAAGAGTGGATTCATTATATGAGACTTTCTATTTTGTTAAGTTTTTTATGTGGGACTGTGTGCATTCTTCAACACTCACTACATCAACATTGCATGGTAAACGACTTTCACTAATCTATATTGTGTAAGTTTTGAAAATTAGACCTTCAATTATTTTGGACGTAAATACAATCTTTGGTTGTCTTAAGCAAATTAGTAAACAAATGTTCCTTTCAACTAAGGTTTCCTTTTAACAAGTGACCAAAAATTTGGAAAACGGTTAAAGTCGGTTATAGAAAGTTTGAGAATTCCCGCGAATGCCCAACTTTGAAGAATACCATACCTTGCCTCCCACACCTCTCTGCCTCTCTCTGCAATCTAAAAAAACCTGCACAATTCAAATCTGAGAGACAATCCCTTTCCTTCATGCCAACCTCTCCTAAACTCAAAACCTCAGACTCATGACCCTCCCAAGCAAAGCATCCAAACCTCTTCTCTTATATCACCTCCAACAACCATGTCCAAATCCATCTTCACCATTCTAATCTCATTTCAGCTCTGCAACCCAATAACCATTTCATTCTTTTAGCTCTCAATCTTTCTTTCTCTGAAAATGGAATCTGAACAAGCAATGCCAGCTACTGTCTCAACCCAATTGACCACTTTCAAGTACTCGAACCGGGTTCTCTTGAAAACCATATTGGAGAGAAGGGATGGTGGCCTAGAATTGGCTGGTGAGAGAGTTGTGGTTGGAGGGTGGGTGAAGTCCTCCAAGGAGGTCAGAAAAGAGCCTGTGCCCCTTATAGTTGGTGATCATGGGCCGGATGAACCTGAACCCAGATCAGATGTCAGCTGTGTCGAAATTCTTCAGTCTCGGATACCATTTTTAAGAGCAATTGTGAAGGTCTTGGGAGGAACCGTCGGCCATTACCCTCTTCGCGAAAAGCTGGAGGCTGCGGTTCATAAGCCCCCTCCTCCTTCCACTGTCTTCTTGAAAGTCAGTGATGGTTCTTGTGTTGCAACTCTTCAGGTAAATGAGAATAATTATAAATTTGATATGTATACAAATCTTATTCTGGGGGATTCTCCAAAAAAAATAAAATTATAACGAAATTGTATTGGCAATAGTGAAATTTCATATGGCACATTTTGAATGTCTCTCTCAGGTGGTTGTTGAATCCTCACTAGCTCCACCAAGCCAGCTCTTGCATACTGGAACTTGTATCATAGTGGAAGGTTTGCTCCAGCAGTCTTTGGTACATGGCACAAATGTTATCGGGCTGAGAGTGGATAAAATACATCATATTGGAACAGTAGATTACAGCAAGTATTCATTAGCGAAAAAACGTGTGCCGTTGGATAAGTTAAGGGATTTTTGCCACATTCGTGCTCGAACAACCACGGTAATTTGTATCTCTCTTTGTTACTTGGTTGTCTTTCTTTAAATTTTTTAACTATGATCTGTTGTGGAAGGCAAGTGTTTGACATAATCCATTGGTATACATTGTTGGTTTGTAGCTGAAGTTTTGGGGGTCTAACACATGTTCTGCTTTATATAGGTGGCAACTGTTATGCGAATCCGCAATGCACTGGATTTCGCAGCTCAGACATTTTGTCAAAACCATGGTTTCCTTAGTGTGCAAGTACCGATTCTAACGACCACAGACTGTAAAGGATTCGGTGAAAAGTTCCAGGTTACTAGTCTTTTTGGCAAAGCAGGTGGAAAGGAGGAGCCTCATCATAAGGCCATTGCTGAACTTGAAGGTGTTAGTCTAGATGTTATTAAGGCTGCTGTGAAGGAGAAAAGTAACTTGGTAGAGGAACTGAAGAGGACTGATAGCAATAAGGAAGCATTGGATGCTGCAGTGCAGGATTTAAGGAAAGCAAATGAATTAGCATCACAGTTGGAAGCAAGAGAAAAAACAAAACCAAAAACTTCTAAAAAGGTTGACAATGTTAAATCTTATGAGGATTTCTTCTCCAGCCCAACTTATCTAACCGGTTCTGGTCGAATGCATCTGGAGAGCTATGCTTGTGCCCTTGGAAATGTTTACTCCTTTGGTCCCAGATTTCAAGCAGATAAAGAGGAGTCCCCGAAACATGCTGCAGAGATGTGGATGTTTGAAGTGGAATTGGCATTTTCACAATTAGAGGTATAAGCTAATGCTTTTGGCATGATTGAATTTTGGTCTAATACAGATTATAAGCACACAAATTTCTTGAAGATCATCTGTCATTTTGAATTGTTATCTTTGATTCCTATAGTTTGATGTGATCCTGTGAGTTACGTACTTTTAATCAAACCTAACCATATCCTATGGAGCTTCCAGGATGCAATCAATTGTGCAGATGACTTTCTCAAGTTCCTCTGCAAATGGGTATTAGAAAACTGTCCTGAAGATATGAAATTTGTTTCTCAACGAATCGACAAAACCAGAGCTGATCATCTTCATTCGGTGATTATCAAGTTCCTTTGAAAGAATTTCCTACACTGAAGCATTAGATGCTATAAAGAAGGTTGGTTGCATAAAATGGTCCTTGATGTAATTCTGACAATTGTTTCTTTCTCCACAAATATTATTTATGAAGTTTTGTTGATCTTAATCTGCCAGGTTACAGAGAAGAAAATTGATACAAAAATAGAGTGGGGTGCTGCATTAACAGAAGCAGATCTGAGGTATGCATATAAACATTGTGATAATGATCTACGTAGGCCAATATCACAGTTATGTGGTAAGGACATCCAGCTGTTGTGGTGGTTCCTAACTATTTTTTCATGCATCGCAGTTATTTGGCTGATGAGATCTACAAGAAGCCTGTAATCATATACAATTATCCAAAAGAAGCCAAGCCATTTTATGTAAGGCTGAATGATGATGGAAAGACAGTTGCAGCATTTGATATCGTTGTGCCGAAGGTAAGTTCGTAGTTGCTTTTCAAAAGAAACCATGAAAGACCATTGTACCAGAACTTCTCCATCCCTATAAATCCCACATTTATTTTAAACTGGTTTTCAAGCTGAAAGACATTTTTGTTTGCAGGCTGGAAAGTTGATTTCTGGTAGCCAAAATGAGGAGCGCATCACTATTCTAACTACAAGGTCTTTAACTTGCATTCATAGTCTCATGGCCAAAAGGCTGTTCTTACTTTCTTGTGAACATGGAAACATAAATCTCATATTTGCTGTTTCTTGTTTGCAGGGTTAAGGAATTAGGCTTAGCAAGAGAGCAGTACGAATGGTACTTGGATCTTCGCCGGCATGGAACTGTTAAGCACTCTGGATTCAGTCTTGAGTTTGATCTTATGGTTCTGTTTTCCACTGGCCTGACTGATGTAAGAGATGTTATCCCCTTCCCCAGAAGCTATGGCAAAGCCAACTACTAGCCAAACTCTTAGTGCAAACATGTAAATGACTCAAAGGGTGACAAAATTGTAGATATACATTGAGTACAAACAATAAATACATGTAAATGAATAAGGAAATTTATAATCAGAATGGCAGCCTTACAAAATTTCTGTATTCTTTCTTTGAAGTTTGGCAGGGCCATTGGAACTGTCTTTGAATATTAGTCTATAAAATCTTTAGTGGATGTTGACGTCAACCATTATAAAATTGACCCAACATTATAATTCCAACTTTACACAATTTCTTGCACTTTGCCCCACTTTAAACCCATTTCCACCATAACATGGCATTCCACTGGCTTTGGCGGACATTTGAACAAAATGGTTGTGTTTTAAGGAGAAAGACTTTCATGAAAGGATAACACTATTTTGCTATCTTCGACCAATAACATTGTGACACGTGTGACAGCAATTCCACGTGGCATTGCATTATTGGTCGGGAATAGCAAAATAGTGCTATTCCCTTTGCAACTAAGTTTTTCTCGTCTTAAAGGGGCAATTGGTTCCATCAGTGAGAGGCTGAGATCCCACTTCAATGAGATGAAAATGACCTCACAACCAATTATTCTTATATTGGTTTTCCAATCACAAGTAAACCCATCTCTATAATTGCATCGCTTTTTAGCAAAGTCAAATGAAATCATTATTATCAAAAGATACAAGATGCATACTTATCAAAGCTGTAATTTTATCATAGAAAACACACACGTATACATGTTAATGGAATTTGTTGTGCCGCATCTTCCTTTGGATTGTCTTATTTTGGCTGTGGCTTATTTTGAACCAGTATATACTATGAATACATAATCTATGGATCATAAACTACAGCCATTAAAGTATTATCAGCCACAGGCAGGGTATTGTTTGAATCAAGAGGGAAGAAAAATGGATAGAGCTCATATCTGACATAACAGCTGCTATATAGAACTCTACAACCCTTGCGGTTGTCACAAAAGGTTCCGAAATTTCCCACTGCAATGGCCAAGCACTGAGAACAGTCTAGCTGAGACAAGTCCCTTGTGCACTGCACCAAAGCATATAGTGTCAAAAATGGTGACAGCTTGGTCTCACCTTTCCCAAGTCCTCCATTCTTTGGCACAACAGCTTGTGCCTCAATCTTGTCCACCAGATCTCCTAGTTCTTTGTTGAAGCTCTCGGGATCGGTCACATTATCGACATTCCCGTACAATATACCATAAGATGTATCAACTTTCCCAATGAAGCTCTTGTTGTTGTACCTCAAGAAGCAATAGTCGTACCAAATTCGAGCATCTGCCTGGTCTGGACAGCGCTTGCGGATTTGCTTTGCAGCGTCTTGGATGCAACTAGAGCAGTCTTTGCTGCCCACAACATCCCCTCTGCATTGAGCCAGGCCAAAGACTCGGTCTTGGCCTTTGCCATAGGAAGTAGCAAAAAAACCAAGTGAAGCAGTTTTGGGCACCAATTGAGCCAATAAAGTATCAATATTTGCTGATATTTGGCTAGCATTACTTATTTTAGTACTATCTTCGTTGCAGAAATCTCCCAAAGGGTCTTGAGATTCTGCACTACAACAAGAGAAGAAGATCAGAACTAGCAAGAGAAGAATATGGCATGCCAAGTTAATAATCTTCATTGTGGCTCAGCTCACTTGCATTGCATGAGATGAAAGATTCATTTTGCGAGGCTGTTTTTATTAGCCACCAAGCAGACAAGTAGTGGATGTGGATGAAGAAACCATTACATTGCCGACAATTTTGACTTTGTTGGTTTTCACCACTTTCCACCGCCGAAAAGAAAGAAGAAGCATTGCTTCTAGAAGGAGACAAGATTTTTTCTTGGTTCCTGTTTTGTTACACTCAATACCCACTACACAGAAATAGGAGCAAGCAGACAGAAGATTACACTGCACTGACAAACATCTGATTGTATTAGATTAGTTGAACAATGCACTAGAAAATCACTTTTACAAAAAGCTTAAACGTGCTACAGTGTAATTGCTTTTGGAAAATCATAAGAAAAGAAAGTGTCTCCATTAAACTGAAGCACGGGTCTGCCGGAGGAAATGTCTGATCATTTCATGGTCAACTTTTTGGGCTTGCATTACTGATTATTGACTTCTCAATTGCTTTATGGGTCTTCTCTCCTTGGAAAGATTCTACTTGTGAACTGCCAGAAAGGTATATAGACAAAAATAAAATATATATCAAGGGAAAGAAAGTTCATATTATTTTTCCATTTACTTCCATTTCTGAGATCGAATGTGTATCTTTGTTTTTTGTTTATTTAAATTCCTAATTCGACGCTCAACAAGAAATGTATTTTCCCAATCACACATTCTGCTTATAAGCGTTTTTATTATAAATACGTCGAATCCTTACTAAGAAACCAAGTGAAAATGCATAAAATGTTATCATGACCCAAAAATCACTTTTTAAGATTTTCAATCACATATATTATAGTATCACTATTTGATAGATTGATCTAAAGAAATAAAATGAAATGATTATGTAAGATTTGTCCTTGGGATGCGCACCTCAAAACCCCTTTCTAAGCATCGTAAAGCATACTTTCTTGGAACAATATATAATTACTTCAAAGAGAAATTTGACAGTGATGGTCAAGTGCAGCTAGGATAATGTTTGAGACACCGTTTTCTTTCTATTTTTTGTTCATGATTTTTTTTTTCCTTCTAATGCAATTGTGTTCTTTTTTCATCAAAATGATCCACATGATGATCATATACGTTACCATTAAACCAAGGGACATGCTAAATATTCTCCACAACTAGCTGTCTGGACTTTGAATATCAATAGTTAAAAAGGCAACCTGTATCCGCATGCCAAGAAAAGCCACTTATCAGACTTTTAACTCAAACAAACACCCGCATCGAAGAAAAGTTAATGGATGATCAACACGACGTCAAGTAATGTTACAGTCCATTTATATTAGGCTTCATATCATTACGTTTTTATGTGACGATCACATAAAATATTTTCACTCACCAGAGAGTCGCCCACAACCCACTCAACTCACTGAGTTTAAGGCCCAGCCCAAAACCCATAAAAAAGATCCAAAAAGAGAAAAAAAATCACCAAATTTTTTTTAACCCGCCAATTACGCAGCTTTGTCCAAAGCTTCCTGCGCTATAATACTAACCCAAAGTTCCACTCTCTCACATACAGACACACAAAACCTCTCCTTATCATAAGAAGGCCAAGCATTCACAGTCTCGAAGACTCTGAGAGAGAGAGAGAGAGAGAGAGAGCGGGCCAATGGAGGAAGAGGTAGGAGGAGAAGAGTACTTGTTCAAGGTGGTGCTGATAGGAGACTCGGCAGTGGGCAAGTCGAACCTGCTCTCGCGGTTCGCTCGAAACGAGTTCGACCCCAACAACAAAGCCACAATTGGGGTTGAGTTTCTGACCCAGGAATTGGAAATCGATGGAAAAATGGTGAAGGCCCAGATCTGGGACACTGCTGGTCAAGAACGCTTCAGGGCTGTGACCTCTGCTTACTATAGAGGCGCTGTTGGTGCTCTTATTGTCTATGATATCAGTAGGAAGACCACCTTTGAGAGTGTCAAGCGCTGGCTCGATGAGCTTACCAGTAAGTTTTTTATTGCCCCTTTTGTTAAGATTGATTTTTTCTTTCTCGTTTTATGTTTAGTTGGTGAGAAAATGCGGGGAAAACGAAGAGATGTTTGTGGGTTTTGGATTGGATGATATGCAATTTTCAGTAACAGATCGATTCTTTTTAGCTATGTTTGTCTTTGGTTTGCGAATTGTTGGATGCTTTATTTGGTTTGTTACACGTCCACTAACTTTTTTTCACAGTTGCTCTGGTTCTGATTGTACATGATGCAATTAAATAAGGAAACGACAATTTGTTGTCTGTATGTTGCTTGTTTACTTCTTTTGTATAAATGGGAACAGAAAGGCTTCTAATTTGTTGGGGACATGTGCTTCCCCGGATACAGCTTTGCTGATAATAAAGCCTGACTTCTTGTTGGTGGTGTTCATGGATGGTTCTTATGGGTGATTAATGTGGGTGCTCAATAGGTGGTGATAATGGTCATTGGTTACAACTTGTAATAACTGGGTGCAGAAAATCCCAAATGAGGAACAGCTACTACTTTTGTGGCTGATAGTAGTGCCAGAGTCAAGAGGGAATGTGTTTTATATTGATCTTCTTATGGACTAAAATTTGGATGCTTTTTTGGTTGAACATTTATGAGGTTAGGTAAAGCGTTGAAGTACTAATTCAGGGTTTTATGATTTGTGGGCTGCCTAACATGGAGTTTGTTTATTCGTATTGAAAGGCAACTGTTTCCAAACTAGTTGTCATCTTTTCATAAATGTTAGAACTTAAGCATACCTTAGAACCATCAAGGTGATGTCTTTTTATGTAAGAGGATGAAATAATTTCCTTTTCTAGTGTTTGATAGGCTTGCCTAGAATATTCCATCCAACAAATGCAAATTCGTAGCATTTCTGTGTGTGCACATAATAGATGAACTTGTATTAATTAAGTGGCTAATACTTAATTTATACAATTGCTTAGAAAGCATGTTGTATCCACCCCTTGGTTTGCATTTATTTGTTTAAACTTTTTGGGTTGGTAATACTTATTACGCAAGTCCATTGAGTTTGGAAAACCCATTAATTGGTAATTTCACAAGCATGCTATGAAATAGGATACCTCTTGATGATAACATGCTCATGTTATTGTTGACATACGCAATCACCAGGGAAGGCATACACTGTTTTATTATTGCATTGCATTAGCTTAGGTGTTCTTCTTTTTACTTAACTAAGGCATATAAATATCAATGGAACAAAGGCACAACAAAGTTCTGAGTGAGAGGTGACGAGCCGTAGTACTGAATATATAAGGTTTATGTCAACATGGTAATCTTTGTAGTTTCATTATGATTTGTGTTTGCTCAGCTTTTTATTTTAATTTTTTTTATTATGCTTATTTTTTATCATCTAGTTACCATCCCTGGAATTGATAAGAAGAATTTATGTTCATATCTCCAATATATTAAAGGTCAGATAGTTAATGCTTAATTGAATGATTATGCAGCTCATTGCGAAACAACAGTAGCAAGGATGTTGGTAGGAAATAAGTGTGATTTGGAGGATATCAGGGATGTGAGCGTGGAAGATGGCAAAAGCCTTGCAGAAGAAGAAGGCCTATTCTTCATGGAGACTTCTGCACTGAATGCTACCAACGTTCAAACGGCTTTCGAGATGGTTATCCAGGAGATTTACAACAATGTCAGCAGGAAAGTCCTCAATTCCGATTCCTACAAGGCCGAGTTATCTGTCAATAGAGTAAACCTGGTGAAAAATGGGGCAGACTCAAGGAAAAGTCGGATGAATCTCTCGTGTTGTGCCGGATGATCTCTCTCTATTACTCAAGTTTCACATTTCTATTTAGACTGTTCTTTCTTCCCAGCCCTAAACAAATATTTCTATCCTGGTTATCTTTAGGGTGGTTGCTAGGGTTATTGATGTCTGAGCTTGTCATTCACAAATCTGTCTTTGGGGATTAGCCACCAATAAGACTATTTTTTTTCTTTAATTTGAAGTTCTTATTGTGTTGTGAGTCCTGGGAGTAAATTCAACAATAGGTTTCAGTGATGATGGAGCAGGCATACATACGAGTATGGGAAACACCCACCTGTTTCTTCCAAAATCTGATTTTTGAACAATTTGAGTTCTTTATGTTGGATTGGAATTTAAGCATGTTTGAGATGTATATTACTTTTTATAATTCATTGGAGGCCAATTGGCATGATCCTTATCAGCAAAAGCATATACATAGTTATATATCATTTGAAGCATTATAATTTTATTTTATTTTCCTTTCAAGAAGACTATTGGAGTTGTACAATAATGTTACACGAACCAAATATCTGTTCAAGAAAATTTATATATACATTAGAAAAAATAAAACTAGCTAAGAAAATATAGCATTCAGGAACATTTCCCATCTACAAGAAGACCTATTTTTCTTGCCTAAAAATGAAAATTTAACAGAACAAGAATGAAAAAATGGCCTGTAATCCGCTACCAGTAACTAGAAACAACGCAGATGCTATACCCAAACACTGATAATGTTGAAGATATCAGACGTGAGCTCTCTAAGGCTTCCTCAAGGCAGATGCTGCACCCATGACAACAGCCAAGACAAGCCCAAGGCCAGCTCCAAGGGAAGCACCCACAGCTGCAGATGTAAGTGAATTTGCCTTAGCTTGAGAATCGCGGCTTGCATCCATAGCCATCGCACGCTCTCGTGCCATTTCCACCAAAAGCCGATCTCTAGCAAGTTCCTTAAAAATGCAAATAAAGCATATCAACAATGAAATGATATAACTGGAGACCACAACTTATAATATGGAAGTGAAACAGTAGCCAATAAATCTAGAGAGCAGTAAGGAATGAAAGAATTAGAACAAAAAGATAATACTATCCTTCATCAGCCACTGTGACATAAGGATGATGCGACGTTTGTTTACCTGAAAGGCGGCTTCTTCATGGGTTCGTAGTGCATGATGAACTACTTGACGAAGAGAGTTGACACCCTCCACTGGGAGAATGATTTCTTTCTTCCGGAAAGGCCTCCTAACAAGATTTATGGGAGCATAAATAAGCTTTTGAGCACTCATCCTCTCATCAGCATCTCCAGTGCTTGCACCAGCACTGGGCATGACATATGGACAGGAATTGATAACACAAGTGGTTCTCGGAGATGCTTGGTATGACTGGATAACAGCACCAATTGCTTCTTTTTGCTGATGAGCACTGACAGAAAATTTGTTTGTTACGGCAAGAACCCAAGGAATTCCCAGAGATTTAGCTTCATCCAGTAGAAGTGAAAGGGCTGGCTTTGGCTGGGATCCATTTGAGTTGTTAGAGCGTGGTATTCTATGAGACAGGTTATGAACAAGAACAATCAAGTCTGTCTTTCGATTAAGATCACGAATTCCTGCCCATAGTTCATCTCTGAAACGAGTGGCCTCCATATTCAGCTCCTGTAATATGAATTCCAGATATATGACTTTAAACCATGAGAAAGAATAAGATATTCCATGCCAATATGGACATTCCTTAACAAGGAGGAAATACCTGCAAATTTACCCCTGCTGAATCACAGAAGCATAAACCACGAGAAATACCTTCTTGGACATCAATTTCTGGAAGCAGATTCTCAATATTGGAAATATTGGTTAATCTGCCTTGGGATAATATAGCCTTAAAAAGTGAAGTCTTGCCAGCACCCTACATGGGAAATATATCATGTGACTCACTACACACTAGATGGCAAATAATATATATAAAGAAAGTTTTCAAGCAAAAATTAAAACATAAATACCTCAAGTCCAAGTAACCGCACCCTACGAGTTCTCACATGAACCTCTTTTGAGACTGTGGTAAAATCACTGGTACAAAATATGAAAAATTCACTTAATCCTTCAGGACGGATGGACTTTTCCTCAGGAGATGGTCCTGAAGTGTGCTCCCTATTAAGATTAGCTGTGTTGGAATCAATAGGAAACACATGCATAAATGAATCTGCTACCATCTGTTGCTTTGGTGGTTGTTTCAACGGAGCTCCAACTAAGACTCGCATTTGTTGTAGGTCCACCTTCTCTCCATAATTTGAAGAGTAAGTTGGGGTAGCAGGAAAGGATTCTACTGCTGTTGAGCACCTAAATGAAGATATGATATCACATTAATATAAAGAATTGAATGCACAGAGAGTAGAGACATCCATGAAGATTGTTACAAAGAACAGTACCAGTTGCCATTCACTTGGGCATGAACAAGTGTACAAAGATGCAATCCAAAACCAGTGATATCAACTTTTAGTGGATCTCCATTCTTCTCACCAGGTATGCCATTCCATCCAAGAGGAGCAACTGAAGTAGCAGTCCGAATAACTGGAGACTCGACAATATGCCCAAGCTCCACATTTCCTGCAACTGCAAGGCCAAGCCATTGCTGCAGATGCGGAAACTGCTGCAGTTGCTCTATGCCTGAAAAAGGTGAGGTATCATCTCTCATGCACAGGTCATAGATTCTGCAGAGGAAACAAGGTTAGATAAGGTAAGAAACTTACAGTACTTAAAATTGCACAATAATAATATGCAAATGAAGTACATGAGATAACATTTTCATTTTTCAAAGCATACTTGCAGAAATTACAAGTTCTGGGCATATCTTCTCAATAAACCTAATGGCCCAAGATTGCAAAATTTGGGTATCATGTGAATCAAGTTATGGCTAATCTGAAGGCATGATGCAGGATCCGGTAAAATTCAATCTCTGAAGGCATGATGCAGGATCCGGTCAAATTCAATCTCTGAGGGCGTTATTTTCAGCAGGCACATCAAGAAACTATGAAGATTTTAAAAAGTATATTATCTCAAGGATAGTGTAATGGAGACTGCCTAGATGTGAAAGCACCAAATTCTATTCATAATAACAGTGAACCCAGGTAGGAAGTCCGCGAGAAGTGATTTCAAACAAAATGCACTGAGCAGGGTCCAGAACAGCTTGTCTCATTCCTGGATAGATCTATACCATTATTGAAGACTTGATCATTTGTTGAATTTCTACATTAAGTGCTTGGTCAATGGCCAACGTCCAAAAGTGATTTGATATTTGTACCGATTATATTTCACAGGAAAACAAGATGAAAATAAATCAACAAATCAAGAGAAACTAAAACAGCAAACAGAGCCTAGATTTAGGAGTTATTCATGGGTCGGAAATATGCAAACTAAGTCCTTCAGACCAATGTAACACCAATTTGGGAAGAAAGGATATTGCAGAAGCACAACTCAAAATGGGATTAGCGCATTAAAGAGAAAAACTCTTGGATGTATATCATTTATTACCTCTGGAACCGAAACCTATATGACTTCATTGAATGTGATCGAAATCGTTCCCTTAGTTCCGCAATCACAGATCCGACCTGAAAATGTCTTTGCCAAAAGAAAGCAAATAAAATGAGAAATTCCAGACACCACTACAACTTATAACTACTTCTGAGCAAGAAAAACTGTTAAAAGCCAAAACTTTATGCAGGAGAAAGTATAATAGTTCCAAAAGAAAAAAAGGGGGATGGTCATGCAAAGGAAGCTCATACCGATGTCAACTTTGAGTACTCTGCATCTGATAGTGACTTCACTGATGAATTTTCCAAGAGATAAAGCTGGCACAAAATAAAAAGTTTCTGATGAGCTCGCAACTATAAAGAACTTAACGATTAGCCTGATGATAAGCATACAAAACCATCAGGCATTGTAAAGTTTGGACTAGTTTTCAACCTCTCATGCATGCCCCTAAGCTCAAAAATCATTAAAAAGGATAACTAGTTTGTATCGTAATACCTCCCCAAATGGTACATACGAAGGTAAATAAGGCACTCTACGCCATGTCCTGCCATCCCCATTTTTAGCAGTGCTTGTTTTAGCTGACTTCTCATTTGGTGACACATATGGTGGCTCTTTATCAGTTTCAGAGATAGGCTTAAGAGATATACCATCAGAACCCTCTTGGATTTCAAGAGACTGTGCTTCAACAATGTCATCATCCACTACAGTTGTTGCAACAGAATCTGACAGAGAAGATGTCTCGACAGAATTAACTTTCTTTCCTCTAAATTTATTAAATTGTCTTCTTACGCCCTCTAAGGGAACAAGCCTTGAAAGTCTCCAGATAGAAGTCTGTACAGGTCCCAAACCAAGAACCAATTGTTCCCCCTCATTCTCTTTATGTTTTCCTACTGCTTCCTCACTTTTTAACATGGATATGCTAGTACTTCCAGTTTCAGCGGGCACTAAAGGAGGTTGTGCATTATAATGGTGAAAATAAGCAGGAGACAAGATGCGAGGCACCAGATCTTCTGGAATGCAGTAACTCTTGAAGTAATGCTGCCACCCCTCTCTATTAACATAACTATAAGAGATTAAAAGAAATATAACTTTAGTTATGTTGAAATAAGATAAAAGGAAAAATAATAATAATAATCTTCACTAACTATGAAAGACCACAGAAAGTCAGTTGAAAAAAGGACCAGAAACCTACTCTCTTAAAGCTGCATTCCCAACAGGGGGCTGGGAAAATGTTATGCATTTGACTTTAACATTTTCATTCTCCTTTAGTGAAGAAGAAGAAGCAGCAACCACTCTTAAAATAGCAAGGGTAGCTAGTACTGCTACCTACATTGGCAAAAGCACGTAGACTCCATGAAATTATAATCAATAACAAGTAAAGCAACCGCTGACACTCAAGCAAAGAAGCTAATCAAACTTACTGCTCCACCAAGTGAGTGACCGCATAACACAAGGTTGCGTTTTTTCTTTTGAGCAAGCCTGTACAATTCCAAAGCAGGTATACCTTTGGCACGAGCCAAGAACCCCTAAAGATAACAATTGGAAAGGATAGCATGTTAGATAATCATTTGGGCGCGCACACAAGAGCACATGCATTTGTGCTTGGGACTGCAATCATACCCGATGAGCAGCCGGTTTAGCTTTATCATTCACTTGCTTCGATTTCGATTCAAGAGGGTTCCACAAATTCTCCACATTTCCATTTCCATTTTGAGGCCGATTTGATTTATTATTTTCAGTCCCATTAGTAACCTCCACGGCATCCTCATGAAATATAGCACCTTGAAATATATTCGCATCGGTCATCACATCCCTTCATGATATTCAAAAACAAATAAATGAACTTACAATAATCAAAGATAACAACGCTGATTGAATTGCATCGAATTCAAATGGCTCTCTTACTTGTACTGCTTCGTACCAATGAAGGAAGCAAACAACGTATCACCTGCTTCCGCCAATAAATAACTGCAACACCAAAACGCCAAACAGCTAACAATTCAAACCCAGAACACAAACTTTCGAATCAAACACCCCAAACAAACAAACAAAAAAATAAAACACCTGTGAGGAACGTGATCCGAAGAAGGCTGAACACGCTCGAGAGATACAATCTGTCCACCGAAGTCGGCCTTAAACTTGTTCACAGCGCGAACCAAGTCCGAAGCAGGTCTCTACACGAAGCATCCACCACACATTAACATTGCACACAACATGTTCGATCAAATACGAGAGAGAGATAGAGATAGAGAGCTTGTTTCACTGACCTTGTAAACGCACTCGGAGAGGACCATGCAGCAGAGGATGTCCTGGAGGTCGGAGACGGAGTCGGCCTTGACGGCGCCGCAGAGATCGTGGAGCTGCTTGCGGCGGCGCTCGTACTCCTGGTGGATCCTCCGGCGATGTTCCCGGTAGCCGTCGCCGCCGACCCACGGCCACTTCATCCTCCACTGCAGTGGGCCCCACGATACCTTCAGGAGCTTGGCTCTTTGCTCCTTGATCCATGCCTCGACTCGGCTCTGTATCGTCTCCATTTGCGATTTGCTAATCGCGCTCTTTTGCTCGTTCGTCATAAAACGACGAAGATCACGAGGCGGTTTCTTCTATTATTATTTTATTTTATTTTTATCACTCAAAAAATTTAAACGGAGATTTGGGAAAATAGAGTATGGGAGAGAATCGTGTCCGGTATGTAAAGGCATATGCTATGGAATCCGACACGTACGATTTTATATTTTCTTCTTTTCTTTTTAATTTCTATTTTTCATTATTTCATAAAGTGGTCTCTCTTTCGAATAAAGGAAAGTTTAAAAATTAAATATGTTTTATTCTTCAATCTTTAGATTACTCTTTTCATAAGATTAGCACACATTCTCCAAAACAAGTATTGTTTTTCACAATATTAGCACATTCGCCTAGTCAAGTATTGTTGTTGCATGAAATCATAGAATATTACGATAGTATGGTCATATAATACTTCTTGTATACATGTTATAATATGAATGGACGACATGATTTATTTTCCACCTTTTTAGAGAATAATATTAATAAATATTCACTTATATTATAACACGTGTACAAGATGTATCACGTGACCGTACGATCGTACTATTCTATAATCACCCTGTTGTTGCCTATTCTCCTAATAAAATGTTGAGAGCTATATTTATAACTTTGGGAAAATTTTATCCCAAAGTTTTGTGATTTTTTAAATTAATATTTCCAAAACGAGCAAGAGTTTCCAAAACAATCTTTATAGTAAACCAGTTAAACTCATAAAATACATTGATTAGCAAACCACCATTTGTATCTCTAAATGGAAGAAGCAAAAGTAGCAAATGTTTAGTTAATTTTTTTAATGGAAAATTATCTTAATATACTTTCCTTTTCTTGCAAACCTTCGTTTAGATATAATTAATATTTTCGTTGAGTTTTGGATCAGTAGGTAGGTAGGCCATAGCCCACTCAATTTAACCGGGCTGGATTTAATGGGCTACTCGTTCGGTGTCCGTTGGACCTAGAAAATTTCAAAGCCTATAACCCAAATTTAATGGGCTGCTCTTTCGGTAATGTTGCTTCCAAAAGTTGGCCGAAATGTTTGACAATTTCTAACAAAAATACCGGAAATTAATTCACATGTGATCGAAATGCGGTCGGTAATGGACGAGCTAATGTAACACACTAGAAAAATTCGAGTAGGAACTTCCATACCTAGTACCATGTTGAGCGGCAAACACTGTCTAATTAAAATCTAGCACGAAACATGTCATTTAATCTTGTCGCATTGGTCGTTGGTCCCCAGTTTTTCACATTCCAGTTTTTCTCATCACATTAATATGGCACCAAATAGAAACCCTTTTTTCTTTTCCTCTTTTTGTACCTCTTAGCTACTTTGTTTACTATAATAATTACAATTCCTCCTAGTAGTTGATTCGATCGTTGCCAATAAAATCCTTTTACGTAAGAGCTTTTATTTTACGGGTTTCAAACGAACTTATTTATACTGACGTATACGTTAATTTTTCTCTATCTTTTTTCTTTTGTGAGTTACCGACTATATAGAAAAATAAACAAAAAGTAAGGTGGTGACGCCAATTTTTGTGGAAGTTGAGGGAATTGAGTTTGACATCATTGCATGCGGTAGCTTTGTCTTTGTGGTATGTATGGGCTCAAATTCAAAGAGATATATTTATATACTCATGACATTGCATATCATTGAGTGGCACAAACACACCCAGAAGTCGTAATCTCTAAGATAGAAGCCCCACCAAGCAATTTGCAAAGGGACCATTTTTATCCACGAGTGATTTTCACCAATAGGGGAGACTCGTCTCTTCATTCAACCAATGCTATATTTACATAAACCTTACTTTTGGTCTTTATAGTTTGTCGGTTTTTTTTATTTTGGTTATTATAGTTTTAATTTTGTTAATTTAACTATTATAGTTTGATATTATCGCAATTCAAAGACACATCCAAATTTCCATCAAAAATACCCTTCCACGTAAAAACACATGTCTATTCCAGTCAGAAATTAGTCAGAAATTTTCATAAGTCATATTGTCATAATTAAAACTAGAAGAATAAAAGTTTAAATTTCGTCAAACTGAATGGACGAAAAGTGACCCTTTGCCTAACATGAATTATAATCTAATTCAATACTTTGTTAATTATAATTATTAATTTATACTGAGATCTTAATTTATATTTTTTTCTCTTTGAACAAGGTTTATTATTTCTTTTATATAATCATCATTGCATCACTATGACATGCCCCATGCAAAATTAGTATGGATTATTTAATTTGCCAGATTTGAATATTAGGTCGTTGTCAGTGCAAATAAATGAAGGATCTGAATGGAACTAGAAAACTATGGAAGAATCTGACTGAAAGCGAAAAACGAGCTCCACAAATTAAATATACTCACATGCTCGACTTAACACTGAATTACAGTCTAAGTTAACTCAGCTTTTTATTATTTTATTTTATTTTTTATTATTAGGGAATTTTCAAGAGATCGTTTTCTTGTGCACCTGCTCATTGACTCATTGTAAAGGTTGAGAGAGAAGTCGTCGTTTTACGTGTGGGTCATTGGTCATCATCAAACATTGCTTTTGAAAAAAGCAGACCAAAAGCACTTTCGCGTCACCCTTGCTTTATCAACCACAGTTCCACGCCGCGCTTTCTAAGATAAATCACACCTACCATTCACCCTTGTTCGTGGATCCTCAATTCAATGTTAACTGCCCATCTAGAACCCACAACAACAATGTTACTTCTTCTTTTCTTTTCTTTTACTTTTCTTTTCAATTAGGGTGATGGAGGGTTAAGTTTTTTCAATTTTATTTTTACTAATCCATATTCTAAATCAACTTTAATGTCTGGGAAAAGAGATTAAACTCATGTGAAGGGGGCATGCATACTGCCTTGGCCAATTATCCTGGCGTACATCATCAAGGAGCAAGTACACTTCATTGGCCAACTGATCTAACCCACATCTGATAAAGGGTTGCCTGTGTAGATTTTAAAGTTATTTATCCCCTTTAAGCCGGTTCAAATCTGTAAAAACCTTGCAAAAGCGCCTAAGAACCTTTCTCTAAATACTCTTGAAACCCTGTTTTTTTAAAGCCCGTTTTAAATTGAATTATCATAATAATGTTTTGTTAGTGAGAAGCCAACTGTCCCTGCAAAAGCTAGCTAGGACATCTCCTTCCCAAGTAATAAGGGAGAGAGAGAATGCATGCATCACATGGGACATACACAAAAGCTTTGCATTAGAGAACAAATTAAAGCATATGATGACTAATGAAGTGTGATGAGAGCAGTGGGGACTAGTCGCAATCCATGGGGTGTGGGGGGACCCTCCTAAATAAAGTCAAGTTGATAATTGATTCTAAATTGAATGTTGCTGTGGTAAATAATGCTTGAGGCCGAAGTGTCACTGATGATGACCTTATCACCGGAGTTATTAATTATTATATGGAGAGATTAAATCTTGCTAATCAGCTAGTCACACATCTAAAGTTTCCCGACAAGCCTGAGAAACTTCCTACTAACAAATTGACAATTTAAATCATGTCTGTGTTCCTAATGGTTTTGTTTCCCTTATCAGATCAGATTAAATACAATTTGCAAGCACTAGAGTGATTAGTCATATAAGCACAATAAGCTGTCACATTATGGAAGTCTTTATCATAGTGTTCGAGGCTGGATCGGATCCTGAGAGAAATTTTTCAGTATGACCGTAACACACGCACACAAAAATTGTTAAGAGAAACGATGAATGATTTTCTGGTTTCAAAACATAGGAGGTGATAAATTAAACAAACTGGGGAATTTAACACTCTCTATGTATATATACTAAACAAGAACCCTAAAAACAAATCAAAACCATTATACAAGCAAGAGAAGAAAAATGAGAGGGCTGGTGATATAGATAAACCTCGGAATCTCAAACCAGTGAGATCACAAGAATATTACAAAAATCGGTATCTGCCATGGGAGGAGATCTGCTGCAGTTGGGTTTGATCTTAATATGTTCAAGAGGCTGCTCAGCCTTGTCCATTGTTGAAACCATCATATGGCTTGGTGGACTTGGTTGACCTCCTCTTCAAGACCACAACCCAAGTAATTGCTTCCAATAACAAGGCAATTGCACCCAAGGAAATAATCACAATTATGTAAGTGGATCTCCAATGCTTGGCAGGATTTAGTATGTCCAGGCCTTTGAACACATTCAGAATGCCGAGGATGAGAATGGTGTATCCGAGGGTGTGGTGGTAGATGTTCCAGTAGAACCGGTACTTGTGCTCCTTCTTCGGTCTCAAGAACAATGCAAAAATCTGCAAGATCATCCAGAGAAGAAGGTTCCCATTAGAACAAAACAATCCAAAATTAAATACCACAGAAAAATATTCAGCCTCGGTTCGATTCGACAATACTGCCTTCAGTAACTGCAAATATGGACTGATTCATACGAAATTGAATCAAGATGGCATCAAACAACAAATGTGCTAAATTCAGATGTAAATTCTTAGTTTATGTACTGCATATAATTAAAAACTGCCAGTTACCCTTTATCACAGAGCACCAAAAAAAAAAACATTTAGGCAGATCAAAGTTTATTACCTTTGGATCATATTATTTCTTGAAGTTACTGTAGGTAAGATTGGATGGGAATTTACCTGGACAGTTGCAAGGGAGAACAGGGTAATTCCGATTTTCCGGTGAGCAGAGTATACAACCCCTTCGGACTCACTTCCGAGCTTAATTCCGGTAGCCCAGCCGGCGACCCCAATGGCATAACCAGATACCTGGCAGAATATATGAAGATAAAACCATGCTGGATCCGCAGACTGAAACGTCCTCAAGTACCTTGCTATGATGATCCCAATCGGAAAGAGCAACCCCCAACTCACAGCATTCAAAATTCCATGAATCTGAAACAAACCCACAAACACAATTAAAAAAGAAATAAACTTTATCAAATTTTATCAAAACCCATCTCAAATCCAGTTCTGTTCTCCACTATTTGCACAAAATTTTAGCAAAATTTTCACGAATACCCACTTCCCCTTTACTCAAAGTCTTAATCTTTAAGCCACTACTGAAGCAAAGCAACTATCTTTTCCTTCTAATTTTCCCAACTTTTGAAAATGGAAATTCAGATGGATTTAAATTAACTCACATTCCTCTTCTTCAACCTGGAGTCTCCGGTGGTGGATGGGGTGGTGGTGGTGCCTCCGGTCAAGCTCAGGCTCCCCTTGGCTTGGAGATTGTCTGTGTTGAAATCATGTTTCGCCGGAAACCCATTTGAAACAGAGGGCCCCACTTGCCAAACCTGGTTCACGTTCTCCATCTCCTTCACCTTCAACTTCGCAAAGAGCCTAAAAACGCCGCCGGATGACTCGGCGCTGGTGTCCCAAACGTCGAAAGCGAGTTTCGACTCGACGATATCGGTGTAGGAGCTGATGTTGAAGGTCTTGACGTCCATGGAGCCGTCGGATTTCTTGTAGGTGAGCAGGGTCTGGGCCCCCTTCATGCCGGTGCTCGTCGGATTGATGGCCCACGCGATCCAGCCGTCGGATTTGGCTGGAGTCGCGATGAAGGCGATTGAGAGGGTGGAGTTGGTCGAGTCGTAGGTCCAGTGGAGGTAGGCTTTGAGTGTGGGGAGGTCTACGCAGTTTGAGTAGAGCTTGTTGTTGGTGAAGGTTTGGGTGGTGCAGGTGAGTGAATGCGCGGGTGAGATTAGCAAAACCAGAGCGAGCGTTAGCCCCAGAAATGCCAGAGAAGGAGAAGAAGAAGAAGAAGAAGAAGCCATGGATGGATACGGAGAAGAAGATGAGTAACTGCTAAGTAGTTGATGCTGATGATGAAGAACAAAGGCTCCCCACTAATTTTTGGCGGAATTTATAGAGAGAGAGTGAGACAGCGAGAGACGCAAAGGGTAATTATCGCCTGCGGGTGGATCTACTGAATGGATTTTACATAAATACAATCAGCCAATACGGATATGAAACGTGGAACAGAGTTGCTGAAACCATGTGATGGACGCGTTAAATAATAAAGAAATGGAGATTGCATGAGAGAACGAAAACACGATTAATACAGAATAAAAAACAGATCAGCAACAAAAATTAATGGATTATGTTAACTTAATCTTCGCTTAGATGCCGTAAACCTGTCCACTTTCATGCAACGTGCATTTAATTATGGAGATCTTTTATGTATAGATAATAGAGTAAATTTACGGAAAATAAAAAATCCCAAAATTGAGAAATTGCAAATTTCCAATCCATTTTTGCACGGTTGGAGTTATTATTAGTAAAGAATCTGGCTGATTATAATTGTAGATTTTGGAATTATGTGCCAACCACAGTGATTTTTGGCCTACCAGATGTGACAGGGATGAGATGATGCAAGGCTTGTGTCATGGTGACATCAATATTCTTGTGTGTATGTATAGGAAAATAAAATTGTGACATATTTTTTTCCCATTCAAATTGTTCAATTGGGGATGAATAAGTTAGCAAATCCCCCTCAAAGTTATTAGGAAGGATTAGTTCGAGTCTAAGCATTTGTGTAGTGTATGTGAGTTTAGCATGTGTTGAAAATATTAAGGATTACTTATACGTTGTTATAGAATGACGTGCAATGCTTAAAACGAATGTATGCCTACTTATACCGCGAAACCAAAAAAAAACCAATATGAATATATACAAGACAACAAACAGCCCAACCAAAAACGACAGCTAATGAAAACGAGGAAACAAACACCTACAAAAACAAAACCTGTAAAAGCAAAAAAAAAATAGAAGTGAGGAAGAAGACCTGCCCCTGGGGTTGTTCCATTGTGATTCGATTATGTAGGGTTCATACTAAAAGATATTTTCTTGAATTCTTTTGTAGCAGATTTGTCGTCATTGTTTCGAACCTTGTAACGACGAAAAGTTTCGTGCAAATTGCAAGTGGATTTATATATATATTTTTTTAAATGACGAGAGGCCAGAAGAAGAAAAAACACACAAAAATGAGTGTTTGAAAGCAAACGCATGAAAAGGGAACAAAAGAAAGTGTCGTTTTGGTGCGTTCCTTCCAATTACTTATGCAAGAGGGCAAGAACTACACGCTAGCCAACTTCTAACTATAAGTTTATCTGGGTAGGGTACGTGTGGAGGACACAAAAGCAAAGGCAGTGGTTGACACCGGACAAATTTGTATTTTATTTTTGACCTATTTAACCCCTGCCTAATTAAATACAAACGAGTATTTAGTTACTCAAAAAAGAATTCTACTAGTGTGAGTTGCCCACACGCTTCATATCCGAAACTTAACTATTGATGTTAGTCGACACGTTTTAATGGTTAGAAATCGCTTTTAATGCGACGGTTATGTGAATATTGTGTCAATAGAAAAATCACTGATTTTCACCATAAATATTAAAATTTAGACGTGACAAGCATTTCCTTTTAACGTTCACTTTCTAATTTAATTGACATTTTTGGTTTGTCAATTATCACCATCTTTATTTTTTTATTTTTATAAAAAGAGTCAACCTACTATGAGCCGCTAAATTTGCTAAAGTAATAATGTTGAAATTAAATTAATTGCACATGCATTTCCCCCCTCATCGATCCAAGATGCAGAGGAAAAGAGGAGATAATAATTAAATCAATTGGGAATTTATAAATATCATGGCATATATATATAGCAAATAAATATTATTTCACTTAAGCGTGCTGAGACCTCCATCTCTCACTGCGATACAATCAATCACAATATTAAGAAAGAATAAAAACCCGACCCGAAATACTAAATTTAGAAAGCAATGAGAGCTCCAAGAACCAAAACCGAAACAGACAACAAACCCATGTTTCCTCCAGTCCCAATCCTCAAAGCTCCGCTAACACCACCACCAGTGCTGTTGGTGGTGGAATTAGCACCAGTGGGAGTGCCCGTGGTGGAATTAGCACCAGCGGGAGTGCCCGTGGTGGAATTGGCCACCAAGTACAAGGTGCTAAACGACTGGAGATTGGGTGGGGCGAAGTCATGCTTCACGGGGAAGCCGGAGGTCTTGTTGATGGCGGGGCCCAACTGCCAGACCTGGTTTACGGACGCTGCGTCTTTCGGGACCTTGACGACGGCAAATATCGTGAACGTGCCTTTGGAGAACTCCGCGCTGACGTCCCATACGTCGAACGCGAGTTTTCCCGGCACAATGGAGCTGTACGAGGTGATGTTGAATGTTTTGACGACTGGGGCTCCATCCTCGGTTTTGTAGGCCAGGAGGGTCTGGGCCCCAGACATCTTGGTCGCGGTGGGGTTGATGGCCCACGCCACCCAGCCTTCAGATTTGGACGGCGTCGCCACGAAGGCGATGGAGAGAGAGGAGTTGGAGGCATTGTAGGTCCAGTGGAGGTAGGAGCTGAGGAAGGGGAGGTCGCTGCAGTTGGCGTAGAGCTTGTTGTTCTTGAATGTCTGTGAGCTGCAGGTGGCTGCCTGTGCTGGTGATATTACCAGAGCCAGGAGGGAGATCCATGAGACTGAGATAAGAAGAAGAGGATGAAGAGAGGAAGCCATTGGAGAATATATGAGAGAGAGAGAGAGAGAGAGAGAGAGAGAGAGAGAAATAGAGAGATTGGGTGGAGAGAGATGTTCTGCTGAATGTAAAGGTTGTGGGAGAATTTATATTGAAAATAAATTGATAGATGTATTCGATATATCACGTGGTATGCTGATATTGCGGATGTACAGGATAATTTCTCTATACATTCGTTTTGATTGTATGGGTTCGTTGTAATCGGTTGCATACAATTATGTTTTTACACGTAAATAAACCAATGGTAGTTATATGCAACCGATTTTTTCATATGCAACTGATCATATTATATCACGGTCAATTAGAGTAATTGTATACAACGAGTGATGAAAAAAATGGAGAAAATTAAGTCGCACGAACTAAATGATAAATAAAAAATTAAGGGAGTATAAGTTAAGGAACTATTTCGATAAAAAAAAATTCTTATATTGTATTATTTGTTTAAAGTCAATGAAAAAAAACAATGTGTTCATAAGATTAGGATTACTTATACATACGACCTTATTCAATCATGTGCAATGTTCTAAAACGAAAAGTATATTATTTTTGTAGTACAAATATATGTGTACGTAGTGTTGTGTCAAACTAAGAAGTTGGATTGTAAAAATAGTTAAGACCTATGTTTGGTGTTGTGTCAAACTTAAAAATAATTATTATAATATTTAAATTTAATTAGGATTTTAGACCTAAAAGATAAATAAGTGCTACAAAGAAACCCAATTTAAAGATTTATAACAATATTTGGCAACAAAAAAGAAAGATTTAAAACAATAATAAAAAGAAAACAAATAAAATTCTGTTTATTTTTTTATGAAGAATAAAATTATGATATTTGTTTTTTGGCTTCTCAAGATTAATCTTAGTTGGTAGAAACATTGTTAAAGGAGCTAAACTCACTCTATATAATTTTAGGGTTTTCAAGGACCAAGTAAAACAATAATTAAAAAATATATATATATATGTATAATTTTTGTATATTTGACTTTTGACTTCAAACTGAAAAATATAATTTGACAAGGTAAAAATTGCTTGCAATAAAGAAAGCATCACAACATGAATTATTAAACTTGTTTCAATATCAAAAAAATATCAAACATTTGTAAATTACTATAGTTTGATTTTCCAAATGTAATATCAAAATAATTATAGTAATATTTAAATTTAATTAATGATTTTTATCTAAAATAAAAAAATTATGCAAAAAGAAAAAAATCCATTCAAATATATAAAACAATAATTAAAAGAAAACAAATAAAATCCTGATATTTTTTAAAGAGAGGCATCAGACTCACTTGTTATATTTAGCAAACGTGCTATTTAGTGAACCACTTTTCATGCTCACTGTATTAGACGAAGGAGTGAGGCCTTTTTTTCACTATTGGACTATACAGTCTCATTTAAGTTAATCTCATTTCTTACCAAACAAGGAATTTTCAAGTGCTATTTAACCCAGTGTAGTCCAGTGAGGCGTATCAAACATGACCTTGGTGTTTAAAACCAAACTCGTAAAAAACGCAAAAGGAAAATGTCATTTTTGCACCTTCTAATTATTTAAGGTTAATCGTTTCATTAGTCCCTCATCTTTGACCTGATTTGCATTTGAGTACCTCAATTTCCAAAATGGTTTTCGTGGTCATTTAACTTTAGTTTCGTTTGGATAAATGGTCATGTCATCAATTTTGTTAACTTTTTATGTTAAATGTAGGGGCAAAATGGTATTTTTATATTAAAACCAAAAAGATGAATAATAAATTATATCTTTAAAATAAGAATAAAAGAAAATCAAATAAAAACCACCAAAAAAAAAATCAAGTTTGTGGGGAGTAGAAATCAGGATAGAGGGGGAGAGAGAGTTTAATTGTAATTTTATAGTTTTTAAATTTTTTTTATTCATATTATTAATCAATTTTGATAAAATAAAAATAACATTTTGCCCCTGTATTTAACAAAAAAGTTAACAAAATTGACAGCAGGACCATTTGTCCTAACAAAATTAAAATTAAAGGACCACGGGAATTATTTTGAAAATTAAGGTACTCAAATGCAAATCAAATCTAAATTTAAGGACTAATAAAATGATTAACTCAACTATTTATGCAAGAAGCCTTCCTTTAACTATATGATAAATCGGGTTGGGTACGTGGTGGACACAAAAGCAAAGGCGGTGGGACTAGCGGACGACTCCGGTTTTTTTATAATTTCAACATTTTGGGTGTTTTAAGAAACTCCCTTTTTATTTTTCACCCATAACTCCTGCTTAATTAACTGAAACAAGTATTAATAAATTATTTTAAAATTATTTTACTAGCGTGAGCCGCCCACACGTTTATAGTCGGCCGAAATTTAACTATCGATACTAAGTATCCACACTTCTCAAAGTCTATGTCGCTCATGCGTAGTGTTAATTTGACTGTGATGTGAATATTATGCGAATGGAAAGATCACTGGTTTTTGAAATACCATAAAGATCGAAATATTTACATGGCAATCATTTCCCTTTACCGTTCCCTTTCTAATCTAATTGTCCTTTTTGGTTTGTCAATAATCACTATCTTTATTTTTATTTTATTTTTAAAATTCAAGGTACAATGAGGCGCTAAGATTACTCAAGTAACAATGTCAAAAAATTGACAGACGAGGATTAGGCGAATTGGTAAGGTATTCTACCTGCATCTAGCAGGTGAGTTCAATTCCTCTCTTCGTACATAGAATAATTTAAAATTTTGCTTTATAATTAAAAAAAAAAGGTCAAATATTAAAAGAAAGAAAAAAGTGACCAACGTGAAAATAAAGGAAAATATTAAACTAAATTAAATGGTACAAGCATTTTTCCCCATCACAGATCCACCCTATCAATTAGTGACCAACTAGAGCCATCTCTTTTCTCTCATCGATCCAAGATGCAGAGGATGAGAAGGAGGAGATATAATTTAAATAAATGGGGAAATCATAAATATCATGGAAAATATAATAAATATTTCCACCTAAAAGTGTTGAAATCTCCATCTCCCACTTGGACTCATCAATAAGAAAAAAAATTTATATATAAAAAAAAACTAAATTTAGAGAGCAATGAGAGCTCCAAGAACCAAAAGCGAAACAGAGAACAAACCCATGTTTCCTCCACTCCCAATCCTCAAGGCTCCGCTACCACCACCACCAGTGCTGTTGGTGGTGGTATTAGTACCAGCGGGAGTGCCTGTAGTGGAATTGGCCCCCAAGGACAAGGTGCCAAACGACTTGAGATTGGCTGGGGCGACGTCATGCTTCTCGGGGAAACCGGAGGTCTTGTTGACGGCGGAGCCCACCTGCCAGACCTGGTTCACGGATGCCGCGTCCTTCGGGACCTTGACGGTGGCGAAGATCGTGAAGCTGCCGTTGGAAAACTCCGCGCTGACGTCCCAGACTTCGAACGAGAGTTTTCCCGGCACGATGGAGTTGTACGAGGAGATGTTCAATGTGTTGACGGCTGGTGCCCCTTTCTCATTCTTGTAGGCTAGGAGGGTCTGGGCCCCAGCCATCTTGGTCTGGGTGGGGTTGATGGCCCAAGCGACCCATCCGTCAGATTTGGCCGGCGTCGCCACGAAGGCGACGGAGAGAGAGGAGTTGGAGGCACTGTACGTCCAGTGGAGGTAGGAACTGAGGTAGGGGAGGTCGTTGCACTGGGCGTAGAGCTTGTTGTTCTTGAATGTCTGTGAGGTGCAAGTGGCTGCTTGCGCGGGTGAGATTAGCAGAGCCAGGAGTGAGATCCATGAGACTGAGACAAGAAGAACAGGATGAAGAGAGGAAGCCATTATTGGAGAATATGGACAGAGAGACTGGTTGTCAAAAGAAAAAGGGCGAGAGATGTTCTTCTGAATGTAAAGGTTGTGGGGCAATATATATTGAAAAAAAATTTGTTAGATGCATTCGATACATCACGTGTCATGCTGATACTGTGGATGTACAAGATAATTTCTCTTTTGTATTGGTTTTGATTGTATGGTTTCGTTATAACCGGTTGCATACAACTAAATAAACCCGTAATAGTTGTATGCAACCGATTTTTTCAAATGTAATTAATCGTATCACAGTTAATAATACATAGTTGTATACAACCGAGGGTCGTAAAAATAAAGAAAAAATGGGTCACAAATTGAAAAAATGGAAAATGGGAAATAAAAAATTGGGGAAGCATGTGGGCTGCGTGCAACAATGTAAAGTGTACCGTTATATGGGGGAGGCACTTGGAGCAGTCAGCCATATGCATTAGCTCTCTTTTTCTTTTGGGTTGGTGAATGGGAATGGTTGAAATACTCTTTCTTTTTTGGGTTCTTTTAGTCTTTGCCTTCTCTCCACTTTTAGGTTGGAGACGACTTTACATCCATGGAATTGGAATTTGATTCCATTTCCACATATGTTGTCACAGTCTAAAAGCTCCTCGAAATGGCCACGGGAGGACCAAAATGTTGTCCTCAGTTGAACATGATGTGTCCCAAGTCTCAAAATTACTAGAGAAAATAAGGTTTTTTTTAGCATAAAAAATATGTAATCGGAGTTTATCCTAAAATCTTACACCGATAAGAAAATGAGTTGTTCAGAATCTTCATTGTTACCCTAATAAGAATATCACTCCTAAGAGAGATATATACCACCTCATTCACCGCGCTACATGTCTCCAAGAGCCCATAGCCTCTTTTTATTTTATTTTTAGGATGAGTATTATAAAATAACATACCTTAATTTCTGCATTCTCAGGTACAAATTTATAAATAAACCTAATCCTGAGTATTTATAAAAAAACCCAAGCAATATTTAAACATAGAAACACACCCAAAATTAACCTCAAAGTTAACTGCATTTTAACCTCCATTTTGGGTATTATAGTGAAATTCCCTTTTTTCTACTGATTTTATATATTATTTTTGTCTGATTCAAATAAACTATCTTCCTTTATTTATTTTGTTTTATAGTTTTCGAGAAGTTTAAACAGCTTTTTATGGTCAAAGTAACATCATTAAGTTATTAACCCCCCCGCAGGCCAAGGAACTTGTCTTTAAAATTATATGACTTGCACGTTTTTAAGGGAAGAGGTCTGAGTCAAACCAGATTAGGTTAAGATCTAGGACTCCTAACATCTATTTAGCCTTTTGATCGCTCCCGCTATGTGGATTCAAATAGTTTGCGTGATGATGCCAGGAAAAGAATTCATTTTAGTTTTTTCAATTCAGATCAAGGAATTAAAAAATGATTCCTAATTGACAAGATTCAGTGAATAGTTTAAGTTGACAAATGCGAAAGCTTTATCTAGAATTCTTGTTTTGCATCTGATGGTAACGCATCGGAACCCTATCCTTGTTGCTCAAGAGCCAAGTGAAAATAGAGATAAATTTTATCGATCAAACAGTATGATATGTTATGTTATCATTGCCGACTTACTTTGGTGACATAAGAAGATATTCAAAATTTGAACTCTCAAACCCAAGAGTTTTAGTCTAGTAAACGGTACAATGATTTGTTGAATCACTGGTAGGAGCCTAGAGGGTTGACAGCTGAAACAGGATCGAAATTCATGCAGAAAACAGCAGAAGAAAACGACAACGTATGAAGTCCCGGTAGGTGGATATAGCTTGTACATATTCCAGGAGCATATTTCCCGTGATTATTGTCTTTGACCTTAATAAAAACACATCAACTTCAAATCCTCAACACACCCAACAGCCATTTTGATTACAACTTATGATGTTGACACACCCAACCCAGCCTGCATCGGATTGAAGACACAAGGACACCCAAAAAATCAATGACGACGAAAATGGAGGCCCATTAAACTTTGGTTTAAACTTTAAAATTTTAATTAAGTTCATAATGAGATGTTACATATAGTTTTAATTAAAATTTGTCACACCTAACCTAATTAATACTGCTTAGCCCAATACATGTAGTTGAGGAAATTGAGGGTGTTGAGAATGCTGAGAAGGGTGTAAAAAAGATCCAAACGTGAGTGATTTATGTCATTTCCTCCAAGCCATTCTCTTCCAAATCTTCCACTGGCTGAATTTACTATGGACACCAGCACAGAGCTCAAAAAGTAGCCCATGGAAGTTGAGCACCATGACAAGGCAGTGCACGTGCTTTTCATGCTATCAGGTGCCTCTGAGTAAAAGAACTCAAGCATGCCTCCAAGTGTGAGCATGTCTGAGACTCCAAGCAACATGAACTGCCAGGCAAGCCAGAACACAGACAATGTGGCATTGTCCAGAGCCGCCTCGCGCCTCTTAGCTTCGACTAGGGCAGCTACAGCCATCGATCCTGATGCAAGAGCTAGCCCCAGGCCTATCCTCCAAAGTGGTTGGAAAATGTGGATTTTTTCTGATTTCTTGGAACTTAAAATTCGTTGGAATTTTTCGTATAATGGAATAGAAGCAAGCATAATGGAGAGGGGGAGCACACTTAGTGACTGAGTTGGGATTTCAAAATTGTTTAGTTTTCGGTTCATTAGGACCCCTTGCACCACTGAGTATGTCTGAAGTTGTGCTAGGCAACAGTTCATCATGATTGTGCTTGCAAAGATTGGTAGATGGCCAAGAAAAGTTCTTGTTTCGTCAACTTGAGCTTCACTAATTGTGTTGTCAATCAATGCCTTGTCTAGGAACCTGAGAAATTATAGGCATTATTAGACCAAAAGTACATGAAAATGGTATACAGAGTTTAATTTTTCTTCCCTCTCAAAATTTGAGTGGTCTCATATGGTAGGCCAGGACTTGTTTATGCATGTCCAAAAGCGTGACACTATAATTTAATCCCACTCAAACTTTAAACACTCATTAGTAGGTCTATTTGCCATACACTAATAACCTAAATAATTAGGGACTAATTGAGAGAGGAAAAGAAGGACTTACTTGAACTTGTTATGGGATTTTCCATCAACTCTGTTTGGATTGATTGCAGATACTGCATACTGGTTTTCTACTCTCTCTTCTGGTGAGGCTTTACAGTTTCGAGCTGCAGAAGCTAGTACCTTTGACACCACCAAAAAGAAATAAATTAAAATCCAAACAGAACAGTCTAGTTGATATATATATATATATTTTTTTTCAATTGCATTTTGTCTAAGTATAGTTTTACCTTAATGATTCTTGTCAATGCACTTCCACCAGGAAGTTTGTGTCTATAAAATGGGCTCCCACTGATGAAAATTGAAAGTGCCAAACTCAAGACTATGGCTGTGATAGTAAAACTCCAGTTCCAGCCTTTGTTCTCTTCCACCCAAACCATAACAGTGCAGCTTATGAGGCCCCCAAGGCAGAGGGAAAAGAAAAACCAATTGAAGAAGGCCGAGATGAGCCTCTGGTTGCCGTGATCAAGCTGATCAGCACCATGGGCAGGCAAGGAGGCATTGATTCCACCTACACCAGCAGCCATGCTATAAAGGCCAGTGTACAAAATGGCTGCTTCAGACTGAGAAGGCTTTTCATTCAACGCCGGTCGAAATTGAGGATTTTGAGCTTGGATTGTCAGCAAGATTAGCCCCTAGAATTGGTACCAAAAAGTTTGTTCAATTTCATGTCACATACTGATATGAAGATAGGTCTTATTTGTTGAGAGTTAAGCTGCATACTAGTTTTGAATCAAGCTGCAGATGTTAATCCTGCAGATAAATAGTGAAGAGAATGAAGAAATCAAAGGAGCTGAAGAACTTTCCTTTCTTGGTAATAGCTGTTATCCAACGGCTAGTTTTCTTACTATTTTAGGAAACTCTACAGCTGTAATTCTTAGCTGTTTTAGTCCTTCCTGCTGTAACAATTTCTAGCCTAGGTGTAAGAATCATAGCCTCCAATGACCTTGAATGGCTGGAGATGAGTCCTTGTGTCCTAGTTTTTAGGATCTGTTTTTTTGGCAGCTTGTGTCATGCATATAGTGTGATTTTGGCTCTGATGCAATACAACGGAAAAGACTGAAAACATTCTCATTCTCTCTGTGTGTTTTTTCTCTCCTCTGCATACGTTGCCTACACTGGTTTTGGTTTTCTGTAAATCAGTCACTAAAACCAGCAAGCTAAATACCAAATTCTAACATTATTAACCCAAAAACAATATATATAGACCATACCAGCAACTCAATTGTACAGAAGACGACAAAGGTTGTGAATCTTGTGAAGATTGAGTCAGCAATGAAGCCTCCCAGGATGGAGAGCAAGAAAGAAGTCCCCATGAAATTGGTCACCATATTTGCTGATGTAGCATGTGGATAATGCATTGACTTATTGAAGTAAGTGATAAAGTTAATGGCATTGGCTAAGAAGACCATGTTGGTAAACACCTCAACAACTGCACACAAAAAATATATTATGACCAAATCACCTCATAATAGAACAATCTCTCTCTTGATTATCAAATTTGTTCTGCATCCCTGATTTAGTTTGTAAAATATGAACTACAAAAAGAAAAGAAAAGTGTAAGATATGCTGGTATATATGCAGAACCTGGGTTAAAGGGTTTGAATTTGAGTGAGATAAAGTCATGAACTTAAAATCTTATGCGAAAATCTCGAGACAACCCAATATATTACTTCCTGCTTCCCTCCCTAGCGATTGAAAAAGAAAAAAAACTTACCCTTTAAAAGACCATTTAACCATCAATTAAAGATCATAAGTTAAGATCCCTGCACTTGCAACTTACCACATGCAAAGGCAGCAGCTGTAATTCCACCATGCTTTCCAGGATTTGCCTTTCTTCCTTTCCAGTCAACAAATTGATCATCACTTTCTTTCTGGTTGAAAACATTTTGATCTCTCTCTATACTCATCTCTAAACAACCCAGTTGCAAGTGAAAAATCCTGCAGCTGATATTGAACAAAACCAAGAAGGCAGAAAATTAAAGTGAAGAACAAAAAGTTTCTGCAAAAGAAGAAGTAGAGTAGAAAACATATAATTTGGGTTGTGTTTAGGTGATGTGGGTATTTCCCTATGATCTGTACCACAAATTACATGAGATGGTGTGGGCTGATGAACTTACCAAAAATGATCAACCCTAAGGTTTGAAGAAATGAACCAAAAGAAGAAAAGTTGGGGAAAGGTGATATGCTTGCTGCTGATCAGTTGTGAAAGGTAAAATGAGAAGGAATATATAAGAAGAAGAAAACTGAGGCTAGAAACAACTTTTAATTACTATGTGGGGATATGGCTAAAGGCTATGCAGACACTTGTGTCCAAACCCTGCATGTATAATGTCACAATGCATGCTAATTAATTACAATTTTGTCAAAGCAGTTGGAGAGTGAAACAGATTCCAGAGATCCTGCATTGAATGCCTGCCCATTGGTTTGTATGACACCTTTGAATTTCAAGGGGGGAATTAGGAAAGAGACCATTTATAGGAGACTAGAATGCATAATTTTCAGGGAAATGCCTTGTGCTTTGGTTACTTTTTTTCACCTTTGACACACAGGGTCATTTGAATGAGTGATTATACAATATTATAGTATTATGGTTATGTGGTACATCTTGTATATGTGTTATAATATAAGTGGACATATTTATTGATACTATTCTCTAAAAGGAAGGAAAATAAACCATGTCGTCTACCCATATCGTAACATGTATACAAGATATACCACGTGACCATACTACCGTAATATTATAAAATTTCTCCCCTAGTATTATATAATTTCTCCATTTAAATGGAGAAATTCAAAAGAATGGGGTTTGAATGATTTATTTATTTACATAGACAGTGCATTGAAATTACTAATTTCAATGCAAGATCATGTACAATGACTCATTTGAAATCATGAAGCATAAATCTTTTTCTTCATTTTCTTCCTACATAAATGCTATTCTTTTTGTATTCCTACCTAACATCATATGGGAACCATGTAATTATGTCCCATAAGAAGTTAATTATAAATATTGACTAAAATTCCTGAATTTGACACCTTTACATTGATCTTCTTAAGAGTTATTAACACCCCTTGAGATTTCTTGTGAAAACCCCTTCAGTCTCAAAATTACACGAACAAGGTCAATTTGTTTTCACAAAACCCATTTTCATTGATTAATCGTCCAAAAATTGATGATTTCTTTTTTTTTTTAAAAAAAATTATGCAAATGACAAAATTAACCTCAATGAAGTATATGCAATCTAATCTCAAGGCCCAATTTTGTAATTTGGAGAATTGTTTTGTATAAAATCATCAATCTTTGGATGAAAAATTAATGAAAAGGGGTTTTATGGAAACAATTAAAAACCCCAGGTGTTTGTGTAATTTTAAAAACCTCATGGGGTGTGTTTTTTTTCTTTTCAAGGAAGAGTTTCATTCTGAAAACTCACTTAAAAGAGGATGGCACAGATACAACAAAACAAAACAACTCATTAAGGAAGCTCAAAAGTGATATTCTTAACGCCTTTACTACCTAAATGTTGTGCAAAGGAAAAGGCTCCTTTCTAAGCAAGAAAAAGCTTACACGAAATTGGCCTTTTTATCTCTTTTATTTAAGTCAGAAAAGGCGGAAATATATTCTCACTCTATCCATCTCTCTCATCACGTACATAACTAAGTTTTCTCTCAGATGAGCTTTAAATGCGACAATAAAACCCAACAAGCAAAACCACCACACTCCACCAAGGAAGCCCAGGCCACAAGCAATCAAACCAAGGCAGCCAATATTTTCTGTTTCAACAGATTCAAAGTGTTTAAATCAAGTAACTTGGACTTTGCTCAATTGGGCCTGGATTGGAGGCGATGATCCAACTGATTGGGCTCGAGACTCCCTCACGGCCCAAAACAAATGAAATCTTACGGTGTCGTCGACCACAGCAGATTGCAGCTATTTCGTATATATTCGCTCACTTAAAACCCTAGGTCCTCTGTGCCCCTCCCTCCCTCAACTCCTCAGCAGCGCCATACTGCTCTTCTTTTCAATCAGGTTCGAAACCCTAATCTCTGATCCTTCTCTGTTTTCAAAACACCATGCTTTTTGGCCTAATATTTACAGGAACTGCTATTTATATTATTGTTTGGGAATATAATTTTAGTAAATTCATGATTTTGTTGTGATTTGAGTGACAGAAACAATGGCTGTCCCTTTGCTGAAGAAGCAAATTGTGAAGAAGCGTACCAAGCACTTCAAGAGGCCCCAAAGTGACAGGAAGATATGCGTCAAGGTATGAATCTCTGGGTCATTTCATTTCTGTTCCTTTTTTTAAAAGTAATTGAATCGTACGGATTGTTTGAAATTTCAATTTTATTGTAAGAAGTATTATCAATTGTTCTGCTTGATATAACTTATAATGGGGTCTTTCAGTATGATTTACAATGTCTTAAGCAATTAGGTTTTGGGATAATTTAATTTTACCAATGCATGCATATTTTGTGGTATTTGCAAGGCAATGAAGATAATTTTAGTTAACAGATTTGTATTTGCTTCAAATATAGTAGTAGCAAGTGTATTCTTCACAGACGTGGAGAGTTGCGTATGTTTATTGGCGTTACACGAAGTCGGATTTATCCATCATTTTTTTATTTGTCTGTTTGGCTAAGAGTGTGATTAGAATATGAGAACGATTTAAAAAATGACTTGCAGCGAGGTGATGAATCTCATTGTTCATCATTTTGTTGCTTAGCAAGGAGATTCTTGCTCTGGTTCTATATTTGGAATGGTGTATATGTTTATGGGAGTTACGAAAAGTCGGATTTATCCATTGTTTTGTTTTGATCTATTTGGCTAAGAGTGTAATTAGAATATGATAACGATTTAAAAAATGACTTCTGGTGAGGCGATGAATCTCATTGTGCATCATTTTCTTGCTTGGCAATGAGATTGTTGCTCTGGTTCTATATTTTGGATAGATAATTTGGCCTGCTAGAGTTCAAGTCTGGATAGTAGATGCTTGCTGGGTGATCAAGTGGTGTAATTTCTTATCTTATTTGATGATGAATGTTGCTTGTTTTGTTTGGACGTGTTGAAGTATCTCAGAGATCCTGACTTCTTTGTGCTTCCATGCATCCTGGGGCCCTAATATGAAATTGCTGTGGTTGGATCTTATTTATGGCAGGAAAGCTGGAGAAGGCCCAAGGGTATTGATTCACGTGTCAGGCGAAAGTTTAAGGGATGTGCCTTGATGCCCAACATTGGCTATGGTTCAGACAAGAAGACTCGCCACTTTCTCCCTAATAAGTTCAAGAAATTCGTTGTGCACAATGTCAAAGAGGTTGAAATCCTAATGATGCACAACAGGTATGCAACAGTTCCTTTAAAATATTTTTCACAATCTTCAGAGAAGTCTTTTATGCTTTAGAGTTTTCTTACCTCTTGTTTCTCTAATGTAACTACAGGACTTACTGTGCTGAGATTGCACACAATATTTCGACCAAGAAGAGAAAGGAGATCGTCGAGCGTGCAGCGCAGTTGGATGTTGTTGTTACCAACAAACTTGCCAGGCTGCGCAGCCAGGAGGATGAGTGAGCTTTGGAGCTATTATGGTTTATTTTGCTTCGTGTGTTTCCTACTATGTTAGTTTTCAGCATTTTGGAAGAAATCTTATGCAGGATTTTGATTTTGTTTTCAATTCTGTACTGTTGGATCTAGACTATGTTACTAATCTAGCTATGTTGAATGACATGAAGTTCCGTCCACTCGTGTTTGGTTTTACCATATTTCTTTGCCCCTTCCGACCATATTTCCTTTTTCATTCTGTAGGAATCTTGTTCAGCCTAGAAATAACTAAAATTTACATTCATAACTTGTGATTTGAGTTTCATATGCGACGCAGAGAAAGAGAATACTTGACTGGAGAATACTTTACAATGAGATTTTCATTTCGAATGTGTTGAATTGAACGTCCACGTTTTTCTTTGTTTCGCTTTTTCATTTGCTTTTATATAATTCCCTTTGTCACTGTTTTTCTATCAACATTTGGCCCAACTAGATCCAAAGTGCAATTAGTATTTCTGTTTTCCTTTTTCAATAGGGCAGTCCCAAGCCATGACATACATTTGTGAATTTCAAACAAGTTCAACTCATTGAACAATGAGAGTCAAACGCATAACAATTCTTGAATAGTGAAGTAGGAAAATCACTAGAAGAAATTTCTATAAAAGTCTGATCAATCACTGCTACAAGATGGAGCCTATGAAAAAGATTTCCAGGAAACTACGTGCAGATCCTAATCTTGCATACCCTAAATGAAGGGCCTGCCTCACAGTATGCCTTCTGATTTCTTAGGGCATACCATCATATTAAGCTTAAAAGACAATGAAGTTAAAAATCTTGTTTATTTCGTGGCATAGCAGGACAGATTTTGTAGTTTCAAATATTACAAACGGAGAAAAGAAACTAGCCCGACCTCCAGCAAAGGCCAAGTATAACTAAAAACACAAAAACAGCATTACATTGATTTCACAAATCGATTCCATCTGATGATCATTCCTTAACCAGGGAAGACAAGGATTAGAAGGAATTTGTCTGAATCTTAGAATATAAAACAGTAAAGAGCAAAAAGTTCCTAATCATCATCGGAAGAAATCTTTCGCTTCTTCCACATGTGGGCAGCTTCCAATATCTTGAGGTTTTGGGTATGTGCTTCTTCTGGGAAGCTGTAATCAACGTATTCCTCATATCCAGCAGGGCCATCTTCGGTTACTATTGCCCTCCGCTTCTTAAGTTTCTTTGGAAGCTTAGACTGGACTAAGCTAGCATCACCGAGATCTCCAAAGCTAGCCTCCACATTCAGCATTTCTTCAAGCAAGAGACATCGTTCTTCCTTTGTTTGGGGATGGGGAAAATTCACCCAACCCGGGTACCTTCCGGAAATACGAGCGGCCGTGCTATAGTCTATTGTGGCCAGAATGGCTCGAGAATTGGAGAATAAGCGGCCGGGTATTGAATTGCTAATATGCGGCCGGGCTACGTGGCTAGGAGAATGGGCAAGGTTGCATGGCTGAAAGAATGGGCCGGGCTGCGTTCAAGCTTGGCTGGAGAGTGCGGCCTGGTTTTGGAAGAGTCTCGATCGGGCTCTCAATCGCAGAGTTGGGCAAAGAAATGCGGCTGGGCATGGCCGAAGGAGTTGGGGCCAGATCAAGTTGGGCAACTTCTAAAAATGCAAGCGGCCTTATTTAATATGAAGAATTCCTAGCGGCCGAAGAATATCTAGGTGGCCGAGAATTCCTAACTGCTCAATTCCTAGTGGCCGAAGAATTCCTAGCGGTCGAAGAATATCTAGGCGGCCGAAATGTGGCCAATGTGTTTTCTTCAAAGGCCATGGTGTCTTCTCAAAAATATGATCGGGCGTATCCTTGCAAAAGTAATGGGCGTATCCTTGCAAAAGTGGCCGAATGCTTCCTTCTCAAAAAGTTGGGCTAGGCACTCCTTAAATACCTTGGTGGCTACTTCTCTTACGAAAAGTTGGGCCATGGCGAATTTTCTCCTTGCTCACCTTGGTGCCCTTCTCTCAACACTTGGGCAAGCAAAGTCGGGCCAATGGAGTTGAAGTTCGGCGTGAGGTATTTCTGTCGAGGAAGTTGAAGTTTGGTGGGAGGTATGTTCACCGAGTTTCCAATATTCGAATATTTGAAAACTCAAATATAGTCCAATGTAGGGCCAAGCCCAATATCCAAATATTTGGAGTTCCCATACCACCCACCTTAGTGGATGGTTAGCCAACTTTAGAATTCTAAAAACTCAAGGGGCATGAGGTTCTACCAAATGTCAAAATGAAATCTCGGAGGTCAAGGCCCAAGCCACGAATTCACGCCCAAGATTTCCGGAGGTCAATGTGCATGTGACGGAGGCCTCATAAGGAAACAAATCAAGGAGATTGATGATAGTTCAACATATTCCAAAACATGAGAGAATCAAGCAATCATAATATTTCTACCAATGTGATCCCACGAATTCAATGGGCTTCAAAATGAAAGAGTTTTCAAAGAGTTGACATTTGGCCATTCAATGGCCAGCCTCATGGGCTGATAGATGCCCTATATAAACCTCACCAAACAAAGGCAGAAGAGGCACACAACATCAGACAAACAAACTTATCTTTCGTCTCGCACTTTTCTTTTCCTAGACTTAGGATTTTACTTTTCAAGCACCTAGTGTAGCGAGTTCTTCATATTTCTAGTGTAAGTTTATATTTTTCTTGTCATTTAAATTCTTGTTTCGATTTATATTCCTTGTCATTTAAATTCAAGTTTATTTCTATTGCTTTAATTTTCATTGTTATTGCACTTCAATTAAGTTTAATTTCAAGTTTATTTCCTTTTATCGTTCTTATCGCTTTTATCTCGTTCTTACTTTATTTATTGTTTTGATTTATTTTATCGCACTTCAATTCTTGTCTTTACGTTTATACGCATATTTATTTTAATTGCATTATTTTTACATAAAACCCTAAAAATCACAAAAACATCCGTACAAAATCTAACCATCCTCGAGCCCGAGGAAGTAAAAGAATCTAGGCCAAGAAGAGGTTCCTTGCTTGGCCGATCAATCGTTTGGTCAGAAGTTAGAAGCGCAACACATCCATCTATTCACATTCCATTCAAGCCCAAATTCGGGGCTTGGTGGTGGCTCACCTCGCACTCAAAAGAAGGACCAAAAATTCATTCCGTCGGCCGCCTAGGCCGAAAAGAGGGAAACATCCTTCAACTCAGGTGCTGAAGTTGTAAAATAGTTAAAAGCTTTCTCAAATATTCTTCGAACACGCTGAACACATTGCTTCGTTTGTTCACGAAGATAATCCTGATCCTGGTCTTCTGAACACATTGCTTCCACTGTAGCAGATGCCTCAAATTTCGCGTAACTGATCCACACCTTTAGGTGTTTTGCTCGATCTAGGAGTCTCTCGTAAAGTTTTCTAGCTCTCTCAAATTCACCCTCTGATAGTTCAAAGTCAATGTATGCCTTCCACAACAATTCAGGCATGTCAAGTGCTGGTTGGGCGATGGCAAGTTCAAAAACTGCCCTAGCTCGTTCTGTCTCACACAAAGATTTCTCTAACTCTGCATACTTGGTCCACGCATAACAATTTTCTGGGGACCAATGCAGATACTTTCCATACAATTTCCGACATTCATCGAAATTCCCAAGGTTCAGCTGAATCTCAATATACTTGTTAAATATCTTATCTTTAGGTGACTTGCCTATTGCAGTACCAAGGATCTTGCGTGCACCCTCGAGATTCAGCTGTCGTATCTCAAACCCGGCAGCGAGAAGCCATATTTTTGCAAATGAAAACTTCTTGTGAGGAATCAGTTGAAGGCATTCCCTATATACATCTCGTGCGCGTTCCATGCCTCCAGCATCAAGCTCCTCGTATATTGCATAATTGATCCACAAGTAAATGTAGCGCTGCCAATACCGCTTCTCCGGCACAGGAGGAACATTAGCAATAGCTCTCTCATAAACCTCTCTAATTCTGTCCTTATTTCCTGCACTCTCTTCTAGCCTTATATAATCAAACCGTAATTAAAACTTCACAATGTTTTGCAAATGTCCGTATGCATTCATCAATAGCAGGTGAATATATCTATTTATAGAGAACAGTACCCTTCTCCCTATGCCTTAAGAAAATTGCGGTCACTCGCTATGCTCTAAGGAAATTGGTCACTCCTTATGTTCTAAGGAAATTGACTCCAAAAAAACTAATCCAGCAAGAACAAGGAAACTTATTTAGGAAGGAATATTAAATTCAAGGTTTCCCAAGGGAATTCTTCTTTTTGATCTGTTTTCCCCAAGCTAACAGGAAATATACACTTCTTTATTTTGGCCAACTAGAATTAGTTGTCCGCCATGTAAGACCAAATTGGCAAATAGTATGTGTGTGTGAGAGAAGTCTCCTCCCCTTTTAGTTTATACTATCGCATGTTTTCAAAATTAAAGAACAACATAGACAAAGGTATATGGGTAATTTTGTATTTATGTGGTTAATGTGTACAAATAACTTTAGTTGTCAAGGGAGAACATAGAAGAATTTTCATCGGGTGTGAAAGCAAAGAGACGAAGATGTCAACAAAATACAGGTAGATGTTTTATGTCATAGGTTCCTTCACCTTTTTTCATGGGAAGCAAGTCATTATCCATCATCCTCTATACTCAGAATTCAATTCATAAGCCATTTTCTTCTTAATCTGAATTTAATAAGGGCTACTTGAGTCAGACAAGGATTTATGAGCTAGTGGGAAAAAAATCATTACTGTTTGTCTGGTCAACAACCAAAATGAAAAAATAAATATCTACAAAATAAACGGTTTGGATTACTAATCTAGCTATGTTGAATGACATGAAGTTCTGTCCACTCGTGTTTGGTTTTACCATATTTCTTTGCCCCTTCCGACCGTATTCATTGAGTTATCTGCCATGTTGTGGACTGCTTTGGACACGATTTATAGTATCATTCTGTAGGAATCTTGTTCAGCCTAGAAATAACTAAAATTTACATTCATAACTTGTGATTTGAGTTTCATATGTGACGCAGAGAAAGAATACTTGGCTGAAGAATAAGCAGCTTTCATTTTCTGAAACAAATAAATTCATGCTTTTACAATGAGATTTTCATTTCGAATGTGTTGAATTGAACGAACACGTTTTTCTTTGTTTCGCTTTTTTATTTGCTTTTATATAATTCCCTTTGTCACTATTTTTATATCAACATTTTGCGGTCTTTTTGATCTGTTTTCCCCAAGCCAACTAGAATTAGTAGTCCGCCAAGTATGACCAAATAGGCAAATACTATGAAGACCAAATAATAATACCAAATAAATACTATGAATCCGGCCAAAAGTCAAAGCTTGGACAGTCGACTTTAGTATTTTTATTTTTTAAGCCATTAATAATTTTCTTTTTATGTGTTATTTTCACGCATATTTTGAGAAAAACAAAACTCAACAAATATAAAGAAAATGACATTGACTTGCAGATTAATAGTTTCATTTATGTTTGAACTTCCATGACAATCTTGGTAGTGTCTGTGTGTGTGAGAAGTCTCTATCATGTTTGAACCATGACACCTTTGTATTATGTGTGTGAGAGAAGTCTCTCACTTTTTAGTTTTGACTATCGCATGTTTTCAAAATTAAATAAGAGCATATACAAAGGTTTATCAGTAATTTTGTATTGATGTGGTTAATGTGTACAAATAACTTAAGTTGTGAAGGGAGAACAGAGAAGAGTTTTCAATGGGTGTGAAAGCGAAGAGAAGAAGATGTCAACAAAATACAGATAGATGTTTTATGTCGCAATTTACTTCACGTCCCTTCGTGGAAAGCAAGTCATTATCCATCATCCCTCATACTCAGAATTCAAATCATAAGCCTTTTTCTTCTTAATCTGAATTTAGTAAGGGCTAATTTAGTCAAACAGGGATTTACGAGCTAGTGGGACAAAAATCATTACCGTTTGTCTGGTCGACAAGCAAAGACTAATAGATACCTTTCATTCTATTATTTTTTTATTTAAAAAAATAATAATTATCATAAAATTTAAATAAATAAATAAATAAAAGACCCTCTCCAACTTAGCTTAATTCACCCAATTTATTACAATCCCTCTATATATATATAAATAATATTGAGGAAGATGTGATTTGAACATAGAATCTCAAGTGCTCGTAACATTTTTGTTTATCAAAACGAGAAAAACAAACTAAGACGTTTTGTTATTCTAAGCACAAGTTTTCTAATCTAGCTACCGATGCAAGCTTTTATTATTTTGCCTACATGTTCCTTGTGAAAACCAAAATGAAAAGGACGAATGTCCACATCTAACCCATTTTCCGTCGTGAGGTCACAGTCTTTTTCTTGCAAGCCTATAATTCTATGAACTGGATCTTGTGGCCAAGAACAAAAATATGTGAATCCTGCCGAAAGGAGGGTCCAAAGCCATAAATGGATGACCCCTTTGCAGTTGAAGGTGTTTGATATTAATTTTGAGCTGCTAGGATTGGCGGAAAATAGGCTGGTGTGGTCTTGTTACAACAGGCTATAGTTGCTCGCCCTGCTATCTAGATAAGTGTTACAACCAATTTTATGTATTTAGTTCCAGGTGTAAATATTGCAATTATTAGCAATGGTTAGTCATTGTGAGCTAAAATTGGATGCACATGCATTTCATGCATTATTGCATGGAAGCCAAGCCAGCTACGAAATTTTGATGATAAAATCAAGTTTTTTTTTTAGGGTTGATTTCGTGACACGCTGATTCAACGAGTATTTCTTGTCTCAAGTAAAACCTGGTGACCTTTAATTGTATTATTAAATTAACAAGTTAAGCTAACGAGGTCTAGCACATTAGGAAAAGGCTTTGATTTGCAGATTAAAAGTATCATGTTTGAATTCCCACGATATTATAGTTGTGTGTGTGTGAAATTCTTTTCCCATCTAGTTAAGACTAGCGTTTATACTAAAAAAATATCTCAACAAATTAAAGAAACCGACATTTAAGGTTAACAGATGATCAAGTATGAAACCATAATTAATAACCGAAATCTGAATATTCGGTTTCCCTTTTCTTCTATGCCATCCACTTTACTCGGTATTGAATAAGCGGCCGACTCCAATTGTTGAACAACAAAGTCATACTGTAGTAGTTCAAGGACCATCCTTCGAATTGTCAATCAAGAAATGTGAATTTAATAGCACGTGCCCCAGTGCTCGAAATTTCCTCTTTGTTTCTGGTGAAACTTCATATTCAATATTTAATTTTGGTTTTAGATCGGCAAGTTTGGAAGGTGCAAGTGTATGTTGAGATAAATTGTTTTAGCAAACTGTTCATATAATCAAATTTTGCAAACGTATCAGATTGTGATTTGCGTGCAAAGAAGAACGCTTTTGCCCAATATAATATAATAAAAAAGCGCAAAATTATTACAGTTAATTAAGGTTTAAATAACATACACAAGCTAATGATGCCCCTCAATTACAAAAAAAAATTAGTTAGAAAACCAAAAATGCATTTTCTTGGGTGGGGTTGTGATTCAATCCCTCCACCCATTCTCTTTTATTTACATTTTGCTTCTCATTATTATTCTTATTCTCATCATTCTCATTGCCTTTATTCGCCCCACCATCTTCACCTCCGAATATTCCTTGCACAACCGTCTCCACGTCAATTTTTTTGTTCATTCCATCCGTACCCTCAGTCGCAATTTCGGGAATGTACGGCGGCCTCGAGACTCGCAAAATCAAATCCCACTCGACCCCTCTAAAGTAATCGTGGTCCTTGATTTCACCCGGCCCGATTCTCTGTTTCGGATCCTTCTCCAGCAACCTCGCAATCAAGTCCCTCAGCGCCGTTGTTTCACCTGTCAGCTCAGGTTCCTTCGTCAGTATCCGATAAAACGTCTCTTTTCTATTCGACCCCCTAAACGGCGTCGCACCGTATAACATTTCATAAAGAAGCACCCCAAGGGACCACCAATCGACGCCGAAATCGTGGCCGCTGCCCGAAACGATTTCGGGCGCCACGTACTCCTCCGTTCCGACGAACGAGTTCGACTTCTCGGAGGAGTCCGAACCGGGTTTGCCCGAGTTTAAACTGAGTTCGGCGGGCGAGACGGAGTCGTCCGGCGAAATCCCCTTGTTGCAGAACCGTTGGAATGGCGAGCACCGCTTCTTCTGGACCGCGCTGGATTCAGCTGTGGAGTTTGAACTGATCCGAACCGATTGAGCATTCTTCATCGGCGAGAGCTTGGTGGAGAGATCGAAATCGACGAGCATAATGTGGCCGTTTTCTTGGATCATAATGTTCTCCGGCTTCAAATCTCTGTAAACCACTCCCAATCCATGCAAATACTCCAACACCAGAACCAATTCCGCCGCGTAAAATCTATAATTAAAATAAAATAATAAAATAATCAAATTGTCATGTCATTTTCCCGGTAATCAAACAGAATTTGACGTATAGATCTCTGAATTAGTTAAGTTACCTGATGACATCATCCGAGAACATCCGCTCGGTTTGTCGTTTTCTGAGGCAATTGAGATCGCGGCCGGGGCAGTAATCAATGGCGTAGCCGACGAGCTTCTCAGTGTCCAAAACGCCATGCAGTTTGGGGAGAAGCGGATGGTCGAAACGACGCAGCACCTGCTGCTCGAAGCAGACTCTTCGGTACTCGCTGCCGTCGCTCTTCGGCTCCTTGCTCCTCCTCTCGATCAAGTCCTTGGAAATCACCTTCAACGCCATGAACTCCGCCGCCTCTTCGTCCTTCACCAGAAATACCACGCCCTTGGCCCCGCGCCCCAGCGCCGAGATCACTCTGAGGCGCTGGAAATCCAAGCTGGGAGCCACGACGCCGTCGTTTTGGTCGTCCATTGTTTCAGGTTCTTCTGTTTCGTTGGCAGCTGTGCAGAGACCCGAATGTACGAAAATATATATAGAGAGAGAGAGAGAGACAAAGGGAGGAATTTGGGGAAGAAGGCAAGTCTTAGTGAGGAAGGGTTCAATTCAAAAGAGTGGGGCCCACGTATATATTTGCTTTTCTCCAGTGCATGGGGTTGTTGCCGGTGTGAGGTGCGGGCTTTAATGCCATCTGGTGGAGAGGTGCGCTGTGATGCGCACACGTGATTGTCATGGCGGGGGTTATGATGACGTGGAAGGATCCGACGGTGGTTGCCGTTTCGAGCGCACGCTTTTTCCCTGTATGTCGTTGGGGATGACGTAACCGGCATATTTTTTTTTTATGGGTTCGGCGAAGGCTTGTTTTTATTATTTTGGTTTGTTTAATCCGGAGAACGAGAAAATGGGAAAGGTTTCTTTCTCCTGTTCTAGAAGGCGTGCGGTGCAGGGAATGTTTTTGGTTATATGGTCACCAACAGCATCATTTACTGATTGTCAAAGTCTTGTTGCAATGTAGTTGGAAACTTGGAGGTGTGCTCTCACTCCCCAAATAAATATTTTCCCATTTTTTAAGTTATCGTGATTTAATTTAATCCACGAATAGGAGAATTCGAACTTGGGTGTGACAAGATGGACCACGGACTTGTTCAGAGTGCAGAGGAAGTTTGTTTCTGACGGGCCTACCATATTTGGGGACCATGTCTCGTTGAATTCGACATCTCATCTTCTAGGCCCAAGTTTTTTAGTTTGACTATTTTCATTTGGGCCCTTATAGGCTTACCCAAAATAATTCTATGGACGCCCAAGAGGATTTCTTGGATATTTCTACCTTTTTTTTAAAGATTTTATTGGAAGAAAGAAACTTCCTAAGTTCGATCCTGGATACCATGAAAAGAGGAAGAATCTTCACCACTGTCGTAAACGAGCTAATGAAAATTAGGGCCTTCATTTCTATTTTTTATGGTTTTTGTTCAGAAACTTTGGGCCTTTATAATTGAAAAGAGTTTTTAGATAATTTCTCAATAACTTTTATTTGTGTGTGAAAACCATGCAGAATTGTGCAATTAATCAGATTTTTTCTTTCTATTTTTTTTATTTGAACGCCCAAAACAGCAAATATTAAGTTGACCATTATGAAATAATAATAAATGCCAAACCTCCCCAATTTTTCAACAAATCGTAAAAAAAAAAAAATTTTAAAATTAAATGCTGATGTATATACTGAAGGCGAGGCAACTTTTATCATTATCTTATATTCTTTTAATTTAATAAAGAAAATAAATTCTGTATTCACAGCTTACTGATTGGCCCATTTGGGAGCGCAAAAATCCGACCATAGTTATGGCATGAGGATAAGCAAACACACCTGACCCTCTTAATTTTTATTTTGCTAAAATATTTATTTTAAAAAAATCAAAACAAAAACCAGCTTTGGTGTTTTGTTTCTCTGTCTTCCTAGTTTTCCACGACATTTCAGAGGAATCGGAAAACATGGCAACAGCCATACTTGTTGTCGAAACCTCTGTTCTTGCTTGAAAATGGAGGCTCGCAGGCTTTCCATTATCTGTTCCCATATATGCCCCGGTCCGACTCCGGCTCCGGCCCGACTAGTTCCCGTTCCCAGCTCCAGTTGCGACTCTGGTTTCAGTAACAAGCAGCAACCCGGTGATTCCAACAAGGGTAATCTCCAAGACAACTGTGTTTTCTGCAAAATCATCCGCGGTGAAGCACCGGCTTTCAAGGTAGATACAAATTGAGAAAGTAAAAGCTCGACGATTTTATTTTTAATTCGTTGCATTTCCCATTATATTGAAGCTGCAAAATTTCGATTATATTGAAGATGAAAACTTTCATAGCAGTATAAGACCACAGCACTGATTTTTGAGTTGTTGAGTGTGGATTGTGTAATGGGTTTTATTTTGTAAGTATCTCTGTTTGTTCAAAATCTGTTTTTTGTTTTGGAAATGTTTCTAGTTGGTTTTTTATGTGAAGTTGTTGCCTTTTTGGGTTTTTATAATACTGAAGCAATCTTCATAATCACATGTTTGTTTTGCCATGTCTGTTCAATTACTTCTGATTGTTCCATGTTTTGATTCTCTGCGGAATTTGTTTTTCGTGCAGCTTTACGAGGATGATATTTGCTTGTGTATATTGGATATAAATCCCCTGAGTCGTGGGTAAGGTATCATTAATCCAAGAAACAATTGTTCTTTTCTTTACTGCTAGCCCTTGTTTTTCTTTGCCTTTGAGTTTTTATGGTAATTTCATTACTTGTCAGGATAAACTTCCACATATGTTCACAAAGCAGCTTCTTTCACTGCATTGAAACTGTGTTTATTATAGTTTGTCAGTTTTGTGAATCGTACTTGATTCAACTGTGTTGCCCTGAAAAGGGCATGTTGTCTTAGTTATGGGATACGATTTGTAGCATCAAATGACTACCAGACCATACTGTATGGTTTGTAAATTTGTGAAGTCTGCATGATGTGCTTCAGATTGACTTTAGTTCTGTATTGTAGACTTGCAAGTGTTGTGGCAATTTTGCCTGCATTTCTTTAACGCTGGATAATAGAAAGACTCGGTACACCTCTATCATCTTTACATGACAGTTTTTTTTTCCCATACTCAATTTCATACTTTTGTTCGCAGGCATTCTCTTATTATCCCAAAATCTCATTTTTGTTCGTTGAAAGCCACACCCCCAGATGTAAGTATATCCTATTGATACAATCAGTTTGCAATGGGTCTGTATGAATGTCATGAATCTGTTGCTAGATATTATGAAATATGAGTATTGATTGCCTTCATATGTTATGCATTAGATGATATTGATGAGAATAATTTCTTGATATCAGCATAGAGTTTGTTTACGTGTATGCATAAAGGATAGAAGGGTATTGTCCATCATTGGGATTATAAGCTTAAGGTTGATGAGCACATTGACTATATTAATGATAGGTAACAGGTCGGACTGTAATTTTCTCTACACATCTCAAATAGGTTGTTTGGATACTTTGTAGTGTCCAATGCATGTGTTTCTGTATTTTCATGGGACATTATAATGTTGCATGAGTTCAAATGAACTTGCTCTGCAGGTGGTAGCTGCAATGTGTTCAAAAGTGCCCTTTATCAGCAGTGCAATCATGAAAGCCACTGATTCTGGTATGTGTTCAAAGTCATTTTATGTTGGCACCATATTTTACTTTCTTTTTGTTTCTAGGTTTACTGTCTTGCTATATAGCAATTAGGGTGTGCTGTAGTGTTCCTTAATGTTTCGAAGATATTTTCAGTGACATCCTTGATTGAAATTGCATTTTCAAGCATACCTAGCTAAGATTGACTGCTACAAAAAATAAACATGGGAAGTTCTGATTATGCAGATTCATTCAACTTGTTAGTTAACAATGGTATAGCTGCAGGCCAAGTTATATTTCATGTGAGTCCTTATGCTTTTCTTTTTGAATTCCGATTTTATTAAATTAACAGCAGCGTACAAGAGAACTGATATATCTGCTGACAGCAATCAAAATTCCATAAATCTCATTGCAACTGAACAATATTAGCTTGTTAATTGACATTAGAATTTTACCCTTTTATGCAGCTATTTCATTATTTACCTTGAGCAATATGATAAGCTTTTGCTAATTTTACTATGTAACATGGGTTACTTTCAGACTCACATACACATAATTCCGCGCAAGGCACTTGATTGCTTATGGGCTTCTGAGGTATGTATCAGTCGCATTTTGTGTCTCCTTATTATGTAAAACTGGACATTCTTGAGGATATAAGTTTAATATTTGCTGAGTTTGCTTATTGTCTTGAGGATATATTATCTTGCAGAGTTTGCAGAGGCGGCCTATGAACTTAGACCAGGAAGCCCCTCGACTTGTAGATCGAGTTCGAGAGCAATTATCATTATCCGACGACTCTGAAGATAGCAAGGGTCAAGGATCTAGTCTTACCGGAAACTAGAGGCATATTTCATTCGATTCCGTCGTTGTAATTTACAGTGTACAATTCTGTAAAATACCCATACTTCAATTCTTTCAAATGTTTGGCATGAGTTGCAGAACTTTCTTTGTTTCATATGTATACCACTGGTTTACAGTGACACCCCCATCTATATATGATATGTTGAAGTTTTGGGCCCAAAACCTCATGACCATGAGAAGTTTCTGTGGTCACTCATTTCGTCATATATTCCAACAGATGTTTGTGCATTGGATACCAAACACATAAGCAAGACGTTAAAAGCCCAAAAGGTGAGGGACTGCTTTGGTTTTCCAAAATTTGGGGATTAGAAAAACATTAACTTTGATTAGAATTTCCCGTTGACCAATTTGATAATGCAAATGGATCATAAAAGAGTTAAGGCATCGGCCAGTCAGACCAACCCAGGATCTTTGTATATTTATTTATTTATTATCATAGGGCAGTTTCGGAAATCTGAAAAGTTTGACCAATGAGAGCTATTCTTGAAAAGCTTTGGGATTTTAGAGAAAAATTAAAAAGACAATCTGCCAAAGGGATGTAAAGTTACCTTCTAGGGGAAGGAAGCAAAATAATAAAGGTCAAGTCTTTGGCTTTCTCAAACTCCCAATAACAAAAGAAGGAAACTACAAAGAAACGTCTCTGACTCGCTTGAGGGTTTTGACGTTGCCTCCCTTCTTCTTCCATTTCGCGCTTTTGCTTTCTTTCGCTTTCGCCTGGAAAACTCTCGAACCCTACATCCTCTTTCCCCGAAATTCAAAAACCGCTGCTAAAACATAGAATTGCCCTCACCCACATTCACAGAAACACCAAAATAAACGATTTTGGGAGAGACCCAGAAAGATAGAGAGAGAAATGGGGCCGAGTCACGCATTTTCTACGGCGGAGAAACTCAGGAAAGCCGGCAACTCTTACTTCAAGAAAGGGCGCTTCAATGCCGCCATCGAGGCATACACTGAGGTATTTTGTTCTTCAATTCGCTTCTCTATGTGCTCTGTATATATCAGAAATGTTTATTGGGTCTTTATAATTGATGATTTCTTGTTTGTTGTTGATGGGTTTCAAGGCGATAACTCTGTGCCCTGATATTCCTGTTTATTATACGAATCGCGCCCTTTGCCATCTGAAGCGTAAGTATGTATGATCATCCGCTCTTTCTTTGTATTTTCAATTATGAAAAAAATGACATTTTGTCATCGAATTCTTGTACTTCTTTTAATGTTGTAAGTAATGCAGTGATTGGACGAGAGTGGAAGAAGATTCTCGGAAAGCTATTCAGCTTGAACACAACTCAGTTAAGGTAAATTCTTATGCTTTGGCTTTGGTATTTTTTAAAATAAAATAAAAAATTTGCCCTTTCTATAAATGTGTTTGTCGTATTTGTTGTCTGTTGCCCAAGAATAAAGCATGTTTGGAGGAGTGAGATTTGGTACATTGCTACCCTTCTTGTATCTAATTGAGTATCTAATCATTGCCTTGGTGCTGCAGAAACTTGCATTAATCGTTGAATTGTGATGAATTGAACGTTAACATTCTAATGAATCTTTGGCCTGAATTTCTTTTGCAAACATGCTATCATTTTATGAGTTAAATGCTTTTAATACAATTTGAGCATATTCAGGTGATTAAAGGGGTGTTAATAAGAGTTCCACCTACATAGTGGCACAAAAGCATGGATTCCTTTATATGCTTTGTGTTCCTGACTTTCCTGGTTGAGATTCTACACTTTTACCTAATGTCTTCTTCTTTAATGGAAACTTTTCCTTCTTCTCTTGGATCATAATGGTTTCATGTAGTTCATTGAAAATTTGTTGCATGACAGGCTCACTATATGCTGGGGCTTGCATTACTACAGAAGCAAGAGTATGCTGATGGAGTTAAGGAATTGGAAAGGGTAAGAAGTGGTTTCTGTATAGCGTACCTTGTATTATAAGCATCGAGCAAATTTCTCTTAGTTGTTTGCGTCTTTTCAGTTGATTATGTTAGAGGGAAAATTCTATTGAAGTTTTGTTTCAACTTCCTTGTACAGGCTTTGGATCTTGGGAGGGGTGCCAATCCGAAGGGTTATATGGTAGAGGAGATCTGGCAGGAGCTTGCAAAAGCAAAGTACATGGAGTGGGAGGATTTATCAAGCAAACGTTCATGGGAATTGCAAAACTTGAAGTATGTCTCCTTAAGGCCTATGATGTCTGAAAAGGTTTTCAAAACTGAATAATTATTTGATGTTCATACTTGGTTGCTGCTTCATAAAACTTGTTTCATGTCTCAGAGAAGCTTGTGAGAATGCTCTCAAAGAGAAACATGACGCTTTTGAAATGGAAGGGTTTTTGGATGAAGCTGGTCCTACTCATATGAAACAGTTAGAGGCTTTAGGAAGAGTGTTTGAGAAAGCTGCAGAAGCTGACACACCAAGTGAGGTCAGTTACACGGTTTTGTATCTTCCATTTCCCTTCGTGCTTTTTCTTTTAAGAAAAATCTCAATTATCATGTGACAATGTTAAAAAAAAATTCAGGTGCCGGATTACCTCTGTTGTAAAATCACTCTCGACATATTTCGTGATCCTGTGATTACTCCTAGTGGGGTTACATATGAGAGATCAGTGATCCTTAACCATCTTGAGAAGGTAATGTTTGGTTACATCTACTAATACACTCTACTTTATGTATATATCTACATTAATCTCCGACTTTTTTGTTTGCAATCATCTAGGTGGGTAACTTCGATCCAATCACGCGTGAGCCACTTGATCAATCACAGTTAATACCAAACTTAGCCATAAAAGAAGCAGTCGAAGCATATTTGCAACAACATGGTTGGGCTTACAGAACAGTGTGAAGGTTTGTTTTTCTTCTGAACAAACTTAGAAGAGTCGAGATAGTGGTGCTAAAACATGTAATGAACTACAGTGGGAGAGTGCAGTATCCTCTTGGTATGCTTGTTGTGTCTGATCTTTTGTGCCCCCAATCAATGTTAGTCGCTGTTATTTATATTTGCAGTGTTTTTGATGTATGATGCTGTGCCCTCAATCATCATATTGCAGGTGGTCCTTATCCTATTTTAAATTGTACAGAAACCAGTTAGATTATTGATTACTGAACCTTTGCATAGACGAGCGCCCATCTGATTCAAATTTTGTGGTTCATTAATTTGTTTTATTTTTCTTGGCTTAAAAAAGTGACGGGTATTAACACTAGGGTTCATGGTGCTTCTAGGGTTTGATCCCTCGTTTTTCAATACTTTCCCTCCACCAAACTGTTGTAACCCTAGCCAATGCGGTCTTAGCTTTAGTGGTAGAGTTGTTGTAGGCTAGTGGTTTATGGTTTGCTCCTTCTGACACAGTGAGAATGGCCCCCTCCCCTTCCTAACTGTGGGGAAAAAAAACCTTCCAAGACTAGGAAGGGGGGAGGAGAGCTTTGACTCAACACGAAAATTTGCCGTGTCATATTTTTTGTAAAAACAATTTTTTTTTCCTTTAATTTCCATTTAATAGAAGATTAAGAATTTTTAATTAATTCAGTTATTGTATTTATTTTTAGTCCCTGTGGCGGCAATCTAGAAAAGGTACCTCACTATGTATTTCATTACTCACGTATGCTTGAGCAATCAAAGAGAAAGGGAACAGGTCTGGAAGCTTCGAGATATTTTTTGTTGTTAAGATTTTAGATAATTAATTTCAGCAGCAACCACGTAAAACCACTCGAATTCTTGGGTTATTTTCAAGTTACCCTCCAATTTTTCAATACTTTCAAGTTCCCTTCCTTGTTCTTCATCTTCATGACCATTGAGCACCATAAACGAGATAAGCACCAAACCTGTCACCTTAATAAACCGAGTCACTTGAGTGAGGGTGCAGCCATTGATGGAGGTTTTTCTTTGGGTCGTCCTCTTCCACTGTTGTGACTATCGGGGAAAAGAACAGCAGAGCATAGGTGGCTGACGATCAGAGCTAGCTGTGTTCCGATGTTATCTCCGTTGCCTGCCAGGCTGCCACTTGCCGGATCGAGAACAGGGGTTGATTTTAATGTTTTTGACCATTCAAGTGGCTTCAGCCCTTCCTGGTTTCCATCCAAACAAGTGGAGCTTGAACTCATTTAGACCCTTCTCAGCCGCCACTCCATATTCCAACCCTCTAAACTGCAATCTTCATCCATAATGCAATTCCCCTTTGTACACAGTTAAAAACCTCCATTTTCCCAACATATTCTCTTCACCATCTGAACGTGATATTAACCGCTACTTGCCCTCAATTTGAACCATATTCAAATCCATAAATCAACACCCACAAACAATCCCCAAAAGAATTATTGGCAGACCCCCATAGATGCAAGATTGGACCAAATTGCCGCTCCACAACTGACATTAGTGAGATAGATAAAGCGGTATGGACTTTTTGCCAAAACCAACTCGAGCCTCAGCGAGGTCCCCGAACCAGAATTCACCTAAATCCTCCCTTCTGTTATCTTCCTTTGGATCCACCCCACAAAATAAATATAGGGAATTGCATTGCCAAATTTTTTATATTGGGTTTATTTGCAAAATTGTTTGTATTTCAATAGAAGGAGCCAATCTAGAACAGTTTCAAAAACAATCCATCTTTCAAAATGGAATCATAATCCTTTTAGAAACCCAAAAAGAAAGAAATTAAAATCTAGCCTATTACAGATTAAACTACGTTGTAATGAGCAGCACTCTTCAGAATTTCATAAATCCCAGCCAGTAGCAGGAGGAGCACCATCAACTAAAGGAGCAGGGCCTGGTACTGGCTCCCCCCACCCATCTGCAGCTGCTACTGCACACAAACACATAAACCAGACAGGGAAAAAAACAAACATAAGTAGCAGAAATAGACAGCAGAAGTGCGATGATAGCACAAAATTTACAACAATAACAAGGTTGACAAGTGAAACCTGGTTCTGCAGTCCAGCTAACAACAGGAGCTGCTGGGATAGCTGCAGGGGCATCGGTTGGCCAAGGAGCATCAGAAACTTGGGCAGGCCATTGATCATTAGCAAGACCAGCAGGAAGGCCTGCAGAATAATCTGTAATTCCATAATCTGCCGCTGTAGCAGCTTCTTCCTCCTCCTTTTCCTTGGCCTCCTCAGGCTCTCTATAGAAGAATAGATCAACCTGCAAGCAGATATTTTGAGCCATGATAAGTAGTTTAGAGACCATCTCTTAAGTAAGCTCCTAGTTGCTTTACATGTAATGCACAAAAGTCCAGACATACAATTTCAAATTCAAAAGTGGTGTTCTGTGCTTACCATGACATCCCACTTATGCCCTGGACGGAGGGAGCCACGCATCTGCAAAACCATCCTTGCTAGGATCCAGAAAAGACATCCTATGCTGTGCTTACCCTTGTTATTGGCAGGGATGCCAATATCAACATAACGCATGGGAGAATCAGTATCACAGAAAGCAATTGTTGGAATGTTTCCAAGAGCTGCTTCCTTAATTGGCTGCAGTCACATAAAGATCATTAGAACACACTAAGAAAACAAGCATAGCAAAATTGGGAAATAATAGAATATAATTACACATACACAAACAGAAAATAAATAAAAATTTCACATTTAACAAGCCCTGGATAATAACATCAACTTTACTGTTGCAACAGTCTTAAAAAGAACATAGGAGGACCCCAGAAATGAAAGTTGACCGTCACCTGGTGATCTGTTCTTGGATCAGTCAGAATGAGGAGACGGGGCTCATTGAAAGATGTCTGAAGCTGATTGGTAAAGGTTCCTGGGGTGTGTCTTCCAGCAATTGCATTAGCCCCGGTGTGCTGAGCAAACTTCAGAACAGCCCTCTGACCATAGGGCCTTGCCGATTGTACAATAATATCCTTAGGATTTTCAATCGCAACAATCACCCTGGCAGCCAGCTGAAGCTTGTCCCATGTCTTTCCGAGATTGATAATGTAAATCCCTGAGATTGACCAAATCAGTATTTGAGTACTAAGTGCCAATTCAATAACCAAGAGATTTGTTCGTATAACAAATCAAAACCTAACAAAACAATATGGAGAACTATGTCAAATCACAGTGTTTCTTGTTCATATAACTCAACAGTGTTTCTTGTTCAAATCAGTGCAGTCAAAAACTAAAAACAATACCCACAGTCCCCAAAATGCAATTAAATAAAATTTAAACAAAACATTTCATGTTCTAAAATCAAGTAAATTGAACAGAATGAGAAGTTCACAGAGGCACATTTCAATATTAACTTCAAAGAAAATTACAACAAAAAAATGCACCTATACTAACAAATAATACTAAAGCTAAACAATCTATATACCAGATCTGCCAAAAACACATACCCTACAAATTAGAAGGTGCCCATCATATGCATTTTCTCAGAATCCATCACAAATCCAGAAGCATAAACAAAAACTAAGAAAAGGATTGTATCTGACGAAAACAGAGGAGATATTTATACCATCATTACGGCGCTTGAAGACGTATCTTTCCATCTGAAAATCACAGTTTTTGGTGCCCAGATGGACCTCAGCGGCAAGCATCATCTGGATGTCAGCCTCTTTCTGACTGAGGAGACGAGGAGGCGATGCATTCGCCATGCTTGAGACTTGGACAGAGAGCGACGAGCCTACGAAAACCCTAATCCGGGAGGTTTTGTGAGCTAGAGCGAGAGAGAGGCTGTGAAGAGTCGAGCACTTCGGGTTTATTTCCCTTATATATGGGAGGCTGCGAGCTGAAACCCTAGGAGCCCTTCGTGTGTGTTTTTTTTTTTTTTCCTCTCTCGCTTCGTTTTGGGTAAATACGAAGATCTTTTTAACCGCATTATTCTCTTGTTTTCACATGATCAATTTGATTCTTGTGCTCGAGTATTTTAGCCAATATGCCCATTTCAGGTAAATTAATTAAACCTTTTGAAATTGTTGTTAACAAAAAAATAATAATAAAAATCCTTCTGAAATGAGAGAGGATAATAGGGAAACTATGGGGCTGGGAGGAGGGGGCAAGCAAATGGAAAACCGCCGAGAGAATGAGTAATAAACTATGTTGATAGTTCATACTATCACTGTGAGTCGAGCCCTTCGGAGGACACCTCATATACCAAGCTGAACATATATGACTGCGACAAAGAACTCCTCAAAGATAATGTGATAGATTGAAATGAGACTAGTGATCGGGTGTTCAAAGACCGACCCGACCACTATGGCACCATGGCTTGACTAGAGATGCATTAAATGAAACAACCTGGCTGACATGAAAGGTTGGTTGATGCTCATATCATCCTTAAGCACGTGTCGCTTTACCCTTCGATCTCTTAGAAAACAGATTGGTGATAGAAATGGAACATTTAATACACCTCTCATCCTTGTTCACCTGTCACTTTGCCACCAAACCCCTGTCACAAGGCAAGGTTGTCAGAAACAGAGCATTAACTTAGGGGAATAAAGAAAATATATATCTCATAAAATATCTGGGTCTATCATTTTTCCCCCTATAAATACTATTTACCTATTTCTGAACAAAGGTAATAAATCATCTCATAGTAAAAACCCTACATCCATTCTATCTCCATCTCAAGTTAGTTTCTGACTTAACCATCGAAGAGGGTTAGACTGGGATCACCACTGATCGGTCTTAAAATTACCTTTTTGTCCTTTTCATTTTCGGACTTTTCGTCATTTGTTACAACTCGGAATTGAGCATGCCACATGTCTACGAACTCGTATCGACGAGCTCTATGCAATGGTGCCACTCATTTCTCCAAAATCTTTCCAAATCAAAAAGTGACCAAATTACCCCTACTCTTGAGGGCAAAATTGGAAATTCAAATTTAATTTAATTAATTTAATTCATGAAGGATTATATTTTGGGTCGGGATGTTACATCAGCCCAAGTCCACCCTTATTATGATATCGCTCAAAATGTGCAAATCTTCCCTTGGAGATTATCCATACTCAAAGGTTCAATACGGGCCCCAGCCCCAGGATAGGGCCCGAGTCGTCTATATGAGAAGGATCCGTGGTTTTACAAACTACATAAACATACAATAAATAGTCATCGAAATGAAGAGACTTAATTACTCTAGTGCCCCCAAAAGTATCACATATCTCATTTAGCTCTCTCTGAGCAAATGTCATTTTGATTCAACTTGCCCTTAAAGAAAAAAAAAAAATTCTCATTTTTTTGACATGTGTACTTATCCGGAATGAGTATTAGGAATGATTCCAATTATTACTTATCATGTATTTACTAACACATGAGTATTGAAATAATTCCAATTATTATTTAGTAGACATAAGGAATAAAAAAAATATGTGGGTTACGCATTAAAATCTGCAATCGAATATCCTCAAAATCTAGAATGAAATCAACTAGAAGGGAGTAGTTGATTCAATTTCAATATCTTGATTTCCTCATCTAAATTCCCCTATTAATGCTACGTAAACATGTATATATCTCAGACTAAACTTTTACAATTCAACTTTCTTAAAACCTTCGTTTCAAACATTACTTGTTTGAGGTCAAACGATACCTCGTATCAACTACAGAAAATTGTACAAACAATGCTAATACTGAACGCAAAAGTAAAAGAAATATTTGCTAAACCATCTGGTATGTTTAGTTATTAGTTTGTGACTTCAAACTATTAACCATATAGGATTACGTCTAAGCGTATACTTTACAATCTAACAAAATATATATCATGTGTGCATGAGTCGTAGCAAGACCTTACCATACGGTGAAATTACTGGTATGGTATATAGATGCTGGTTTGTCAATGTGATCACTCGAATTCATAATTACCAATCAAATATGTAGAGAGGTGTACAGCAGGCAGGCCGGATTTGGGATGAGTCCAGCCCATTTATATTTAGACCGGCTTGTTTAAATTTGGACCGACACGGCTGGCCCGTTTACAGGTTGGAATGTAATTTTATAGAGACAAAGCCGACAACCTATCTAAATCACATTTCTCTTGTCAAATATGACCTGGCCACTGCTCAAGTGAACTTTTTCAATGTACAATTATGTGCCCATAAACGACAAGTACACAATATATGGGGTGGCACCGAAGTGAAAAAGTATGCCAAATTCTCCCCTCCTCCCTCAAGGTGCGCTTATGTTCGATTCACGTAAAAGACAATATTCAGGCAACTCAATATATTACTCCCCACTCCTCCCTAGCGAATGACAAAAATAAATAATAAAAAACGACATGTGCACTGTGCACAAACACGTGGTTCACTGAGCAAAAGACATGTCTCTCGGGACCCCTAGCCCCAATTATTTCCTGAATTCCTTTTCACTATGAACACATAAGCCTAAAATATTAGGTTTTGTAGTATTCAAAGGTAAAAACAGCTTCATTATTGTAAAATGGACAAAGAATAGAGTCCCCATGAGTTTGACGGAGGGCAAGAAGAGTAAGTGCAAGGAATCAAAGAAGAACAAGAATCTCACATCACTGTCCACACAAAAATCCTCCAAAATATCAAAAGGGACGATGGAGGAAGGCCAAAAGAAGATATAGACAGAAATGAAATGATAACTTTGCCAATTTGCCGTAGTTTTTTTGGGTGCTAACTGCCATGCTCTCTGCTCTCTGCTATCTGCTCCAACGAATAGTTCACAGAAAAGAGAAGGGCATCTTTGATCAATGGACCACAAACACTAGATGCCATGGAAAGGCACCATTCAATATGGTCACATTCTTCTCGTTTGCATTTTCAAATTTTTGTGGTCATCAGCAAGGCTCTGCAACTGCAACCATTCGTTCATAAATTTGGAATCATCTACATTGGTAAGTGTTATTGGCTTTATTTCAAGGTCAAAAAGTGAGTAAAGGATCCCACTGGATTAGTGGATGGATTGTAGTGAAACAAATCGTCTCCAATAATTGTTGAATGTTGGGTTGGCAAATTGTCAATATTCATGGTTTTGTTGAAGAAAGAAGGGTAGAAGAAACTGCCAGTTTTGTGCAGAAACAAAGGTTTGAGAACATCTCCAAGAAAGAAAACAAAGAATTATATATATATATATATATGATACATAGCTTGTTTTTTATTAGTTCATGGCTAGCTTCTGAACCTGAAATTGAAACTCTAGAAGATAAAAAGAGAACATACAAAACAGGGTTTGAGATGACCACATCATGCCTGAGTACTATACTGATAGGTGAAGAATTTACAAAATATACTCACAATGGATATCTCATCATGCAGTATGTGTGAGATTTACAGTCCTGTTCAGTCTATCAAGAATGCCACTAGCTTTCCTCTTAGATCTTGAAGTCCCATTCTGTGCAAGCTCAGATATTGTTCCGTACGTGTTCTCTTCTTCCCGAATTTCCTTCCACTTGGTTCGATCGTTTAAACAGATTGTGTGAAGGACTGCAATGCAATTCTCCTTGTTGCGTCCGCAATTGGTCTCCCTGATAACACAGAGCAAGCAAGGAACGGCTCCAAGCTCTCCCATTTCCTCCACAGCCTTGGGATGGCTTGAGAGCATTGCAAGGATGGCCAACAACTCATCAACGTGCATACGGTTTCTTATCTTCTTCAGAATCGTCCTCACTGCCCCGTCTCTCACAGCTCTTGCCTTGTTCTCATGGGTGATGCATAGGTTGAAAATTGCAGAAGCAACATCTTTCATAGCTAATGGATGCCCCTCATCTAGGAGGGTGATGAGGGGTTTTAGGGCACCGGATTTCCCAATAAGTGCCTTGTTGGAATCCAGAGCTGACAAAGTGAAAAGGGCTGCCGCTGCATTGCTCCTTGTTTGAATGGTTCCTGATTGCAATGCTTCAATTAGTAAAGGAATTACCATTGGACTTTCTGCCACAAGCTTCTTGTTGTTGTCATGGATTGAAAGATTCAAGAGCGTTGTGATCACGTCTTCTTGGAGTTCCGGGTGAATACCATCTTCAAACTTGCCTTCAGATAGTGGACTGAGCAGTTGAGGGATGGCATGTATAGACTCGCCAAAAAGTGCCCGGAAAGAAGGCATCCTCTTTGTCAACGACCGAAGCTCCTTTGCAGCTTCTTTCTGCTCAGGCAATCCAGAAGACATCTTCTGGAGCAAAGAAAGAAAATGGTCTCGTTCCGATTCTGTTATACCATCCTCATTGACAAGGAGAACAGGATCCGACAATTCAATCCCTCTATTCTTACACCATTGCGATATCATTTCACGAACCAAGTGATTGGGAGTAAGGATTGTGTGTGAGAGTACTTGTTGGGTTCGAGGGCATATCCTGTTGCCCGCCTTTAGCCCTTTTTGGATGAATGGTCTATCATATGTCTGTCAATAAAAAGAACAAAAAAATGAAGCGGATTTAGAACACACTTGCCAAATTAAAGATCATGGAGGAGACCAGATCATGTGATTTGGAACATATTGCTTCTCTGTAAATTCTTCTGCCATGATTAAACTGATTTGAAGAATTTACAGAGAAGCAATATACACACAAAGGACCTGTACTTACCAGAATTTAATCTAAAAAATCCTCAGAAAACTGGAAATATTTATTTCTGAAAGGAAACTACACTCAGACATGTTCAATTTTACCACCATAAATAGTGAGGGGAAAAAAATCTCAAAAACTTTAGCCAATCAAACAATTAGTGCTTTAAATTCAAGTTCCAGAATCAGTACAAACAGGACAGCACCTTAAATCCACACTGTAACTCCAACCAACCACCAGAAAATTAAAAAAATACTAGAAACAGTAAAAAACTGTAACCAAGGAAGAAGACAATAAATCACCTTCCTTTTACGTACCACACAAATTAAATCCTCAGAGCTCCGTTTGGTTGCTGAGAAAGTGAAAGGAAAACAAAATAAAAATAAAGAATCTAAGATCTTTTCCTTGCCGACATTTTCTCAGCCAAACAAAACAGAAGATGAAGGGAGATTGCAGAAACTGAAAGCACCAACAAAAGACTAAAAGCTTCCAATTTGACATTGAAAACCAGAAAAAACGGAGCAAAATGTAAACACCCAAGTGGCAAAGAAAACCAACCTCGCCTGTAGAAACAATCACAGGGTCTCTCATCAACTCCTTGGAAAGTGGACATCGAAACTCTTCAGGGCAAGAAAGAACATCATTCAGCTTCAGAGACAGCGATCTCTTTTTGAACTTCAATTCCTTGAGAGCCGAGAGAGTGTCTTTGGCCTGATCGATTGTTTGGGTGCTGAAATCCTCGTCGTCAACAATAGCCCTCACCAGCCTCTGCAGCTCCTTCTTCAATTCTGTGGCTTTGGCCACCATAGCCGGATCAGAATCAAACACGCCAGTCTTGGCCATTCCGGTTGATTTTGGTTACTGGGTTTTGGGTTTCGCTCTGTTAGGATTGAATGATCAAATGGAATTGTGGGTTCTGAGAATGGTGAGGCAGAGAAAGAGAATGGTAGTGGGTGCCATTGTTGTCTCTGTTTTTTCTTGTTCTTGTTCTCGTTCAGTAAAAAGGAAAGAGAATGAGTATGAAACTGGAAAGAAACTGAAGGAAGCCAATTTTAGTCAAATACCAAAACCAGACACAACACACACGCATCCCACCCTCCTCTCTCTCTCTCTCCGAACTACGGTGTTCTTATAAATAGTCTAATTAAACCAAAGTTTGAAAACTTTGTTACGGTTTCGTTATTTATCCTCATTTCTGAATTTCCACAGGACTTTCATTGTTCTCTCTTTTATTTTTTCTGTTGGGTTTTTGGTAGCCAATTTACAAGGCTTGTAAATAAATAAATTGAAAATCGTATTTATTATTCCACAGCTTTCTCACTGACCAAGCAATAAATATAAAGTTATCTGGTTTTTCTGAATGAATTCAATTCAGCAAAAAAAAATTAATTCAGAATTCTCGGTCCATTCTAATTTCTCAGCCCACTGTTTCTAAAATACTTTTTTCCAATGAAACTTCCTTGACCAAGAAAAATATTTATTTATAAACCCTTTTCTGTTTTCTCCCTTGATTGCATCATCGGCCCACAAATGCAATGTTTCATCATTTCTGGAATACCATAAATAAATCCAAGACTATTCTATCAAACATGATGTGATGTGATTAAACCTAATTTTCTCACTTTATCCTTTTTATTTTATTGGAATTAAACCTTAATGTATGTAGGTTAGTCTACAAATCAACTTTAAGAAAAAGAATCTTCTCACAGACTCACAACATGTCATTATTTGACATCATTGGTAAAGAAACCCCTTTACATTTGGATACATGAAATGCTTAATGTATCTTACTAAGCCACTTAAAAAAAAATCTCACTATTTTCGAATGGTACTGATTCACACGTTCACAACGTGAAGTTGAAAGTATAAACAAAATATGATAAGATTACGTGATATTACTCGTCCACTCATATTATAACAAGTAAATAACTTATATCGAGTATCCATATTTTAATACCATACAATAATTCCTCTTAAACATAAAGGGTATGAAAAAGTTATAAGTTGAGTGGTCTCAAAGAAAGATATTTTTTATTGAAATCAATCTCAAAGAAATATTTGATCTGTTGGCAACAAAAATAAAAGGAAAAAAAAATGGAGATGAGAAGTTAAATTGTAAAATTATGAAATGTGGTAGGTCCCAGAAGGAGGGGTGGGCCCCCTCCTCCTCATGTATGCGGTCACGGAATCCATAGGATAAACAGCTGGAATGACGCGTCAGATAGCTTCCTGACCACTGCACTTACTCAACCGAGTCAACTCGCTCACTCGCTCTCATAAACTCGTGCGCACAGTCAGAGAGAGCAGTGGACCAGAGAGTCTTATTATGCAAAACAGTATCTATCAAATCGGGGTAGAATCACCTGTATCCTGTACTACAGTAACACACTAGTCCAAGGCACAAGGTGCGGGACCCAGGGCTGCTATGGGAATTCACATCATTGCCATGTGTGGTGGTGGGCGGAAACAAGGAGGACATGTGTGATTTGATTAGGGTATTCGACACGTGTCATTCAATTTCCTCGCCACACAAATTAACCACACTATCAATGAGTATTATGAGTTGGACCAACCACACTTTATTTCATTAAAGCAAACAAAAAATGTAACACAAATTAATTGGCACAATCATGTCAATCCTTAATTCCCGCCTCCACTCGTGTAAAATTTAGGTCAAACAATAGGGGGCAATGCAATCAAGTGTATTGAATGAAATGATATGATTTCGTATTGTGAGTTATGTTAGATTGTTTAGTTGAGAATCGGATAATATGTAAGTTTCACATACTGTTTCATTATGTAATATGATGAAACTGAGAGAAAATTTAAGTATGAACGAGTTGAAAATGAAAGACCTCAACGAATAGCTAATATGAAGACTCTAAAGCAACTTCTAAACCACGCAAACTTGAAGAAAAACACAAACTTATAGACAAATGTAGTATGAACATGTGAAATGTCGAATATATGAGAAGTTGTGTGTATATGTAATGATCATATTGATTGTTGATAATAAAAGAAAAACGAGTTTGGTAGGTGTTTGTCAAAATCAGGAGAAGTTGAAGAAATTCCAACAAACAAATCCGTCAATTTTAAAATCATATAGAACCTGAGTCCTAACTGATGGCTCTGCCTACTGTGCTACCAAATTTAGGGCTTCAAATCCTACCTAGGTTTAGCCATTAATATTGTAGATACTAATTTTTTATTTAAAAAAATAATGAAGGTTTGCTTTCTATATTAATTTTAATTTTTGGTTCTAATTTCTTTATAAAAAAATTATTTGAAACCGCTGGAAAATTGTGTTAAAAGAGTGTGGAGGAAGGCTCCACAAAAAAAAGTCAAATCCACCACCATTTATGATGGAAGTTCCTTTTCTTCTGTGTTGTGTCTTGTACTTCAATTTTTTTTTTATAATTTTTATAATTATTTTTCTTTTGCTAGAGACAGTCTTCTTGTACTTTATCCAGCAGTTTCAGTTTGGGTCAGGTTTTGTTTTGTCCTATCAATTTTTTGCCAGCCTAACCAAAATGCCATGACCATTCATTTTGCTGTTTGTTCATCAATCAAGACGGTTCAGGACCTACAACCAATAATGTTTATATGATGAAATACTATACCCAAAATTCAAAAGAAATAAACGTTTATATGGTGAGATGGTATTAGTGTTACACTATCAAAGACCAGACCATTAGCAGTGAAATCTTTTAAACTTGTAGATCATTGGTCTTATATTCGAATTTCTATGATATCGTGGTTGTGTTGTGTGTGTGTGAGAAATCCTTATCTCTTGGCTCGTTTGATACATCTGATTATCTTGTTAATTTCGACGGATAGTATTAATTTATTCCGGACAGTATTGATTGTTTATCCATAATATTATAAGGCGTTTGTTGTTATTTCGGATAAATCGTATGATTAAGTTATATTGTGTTTGGTGCTTTGTCGGATAACATCGGATCAAACTATTTATTTATAAAAAAAAAACTTTAATAATTTTAATGAAAATTGAAAATTGGCACATTTTTTATTTATTTTATTTTTATTTTTTTGCAGGATTCATATGGCTCAGTCTTTACCACATCTCCTGGAATAACCTGTGGACATAGAAAACAAATCCTTTATCTGTATTTAATGAAAATCATCAACAACACATTGCATCACACATAACATATCATACAACAGAATTTGAGAATTCCTTCATGGCATAATAGCTCATCTTTCTAAATTATCAGATTAATTGAAACACTAATTGCAATTACTCAATAATGGGTTTTCAAATTGATAACACCATTTAATGAAGTTATCATCTTGCAAGCGAATAGTAAGCATACCAATAAAACCTCGATCTTGAATGAAGAAGACGCCATATAGCAACCACCAAAAAACAAATTCTTTCAATCAACAAAGAACAAGAACATTTTTTTTGGGTCAATTGCAGTGGGCTTTGCATCTGTAGAAATTGCACAATTGCAGTGGATTCGTGCCAAACAAAGAAAGAATTTTGAGCAAATCAGAGAGAAAATATCAATTAGGGATTTGTGCCACAAGCTTGAGGTAAGAGAAAGGGGGCTTCGTGCAAGGAAACAAAGATGGCTTCGTGCCAAGAACAAAGTATCGCGAAAGCGTGTTTATTTTTAGCGTATAATTAAGCGTATATTATCTAAATTAGAGTATATTATTAAGTTAGTCAAGTCATAAGAGTATTAAAAGCTCAATCTGTATAAAATAGTCAGCTGATTAAATAATACAAAATTACATTAAACATTCGACATGAATTATTTACTCATATTTATAGTCTAATACGATGTACCAAACGAATCCTATAATTTAGATTTATCACTCGTACTAAAGAAAGGAGTGAAAAAATGGAAAGAGAGTTTTAGAGGGAACCCAAATTTAGGGTTTGTCACAATTTTTCTTTTGGACTATAAACGATAAAAGCTAATTTTCAGCTGGTCTATATGGGGTCCAATCCACACCACAGCGATGTGCCAAGCAAGGCTCACCGTCCCTCCTTGGTGGCAATTGGGCCCACCTGCCTATTACACGTGTCTTTGTTTTGTGAGGCCACCATCTCCAAGTCCAACGCCACTTTTGTCATTTTGGGTAAGGCCAAATGCCCAGAGACACTTGGCCAGCTTTGCCGTCATTCATTTCCACCACCCAAAAAATATACAGGAAGAATGTTACAGTAATCGTCGACTGGGGTGGATTTATCTGGAGGATTAATGTATTGTGAGTTGCATATGCATCAGTCGACCTGATCAACTCAACGGTCGTATGCGCGACCAAAATGTTGCACTTCTCAACTACAAATGTGTGCAAAGTCTTTGATAAAAAGTTGTGGAAGAATGGCAGATACGCAAATGCATTACTGTCAGATAAAAATACATCAGTAGTGGAAAGTCCAATTAAGCTTGAGTTCTTATGGAAGGACTGTACAGAGATTGGCTTTAGATTCATGAGGGCCTTCTCATAGGATATAAACGCATGAAACCATTCCGATATTTATACTTCGCAAACAATCCTGATTTAAATTAGTAGAAAATACCAAAAGAATAAAGGGTCCAAACAAAATGGGAGCTGATAAATACCAAGGCCCAACAAAATCGGAACTAATAATACCAAGGCCCTAAACACACAATTTTTTTTTTTGCCCCTCTAGACAATAGGCCCTGGTCGGTCACACCTCTCACCCTTGTCCAGGGTGAGTATGTTGAGACATTAATACAATTCGATATCTAAACTATAAGGAGATGGAGGTTTTCACACACACTATCAAGGTGACATATGGTTCGAACATGAGACCACTGATATGTAAGTCAATGCCATTTTTCACTAGGTCAGACCAATTGGCTCTTCATAATGTCTAGTTATACTTTTAAGAATTGGCTAAACCATCTAACCCAATTTGAATATATATTACATGATTTTGGGATATGAAAACAACATGTCTACCGTCCCCCTAGACGCAAAAGTTTAGCCAGTTTGGAGATAAACATCCAAAAGCCCATATATAAAATAACACAATCACCAACATATCTCTTTCCAAATTAAATTTCACATACATTGTGGGGCTAGCACAAGCATGTTTGTTAGAGTAGACAATTTGACATTGATGCTCTGATGGGAGAAGTTGTATTTTAGTCTTTAGAATAATATAGTCTCCATGTGGTTGTTTGGACTTGGAATCTTGGAAGCTCCAAGTGAGGCCCCCATATCCAAAGGACATGTGTGGACTAAAAGCTCAACAAACAGACCTTTCAGTGAGAGGGTCCTAAGGCAAGGGGAGCCCTAAGTCTCATTCTCATACATTCATAAACAGTGTGTGATGTGTGTGAGTGAGGCCTTGAGGATCTGAGATTTGAAATTTTGGTGAATGTGGGCTTCTTATATAATCCAAGCCATCCATATTACCACTCAAAGCAACTCAAAAATAATTGCTACATCAACATTTCAAGCAGTAGGGAATTTAAGTAGATAGAAATTGGTTAGGCTTGCAGAGAGACAGAAAAAAAAAAGCATCATTGTGAGGTTTTAGAGGAATAAATAATCCAACTCAATCCTAATTACTAAATCTATTAGCTAAATTGAAGTGAGAGTCAGAGTAGGGGGATGAATAAAGTCAATGAAACATTTAAGAGAAAGAAAGGAATTAATGTTGGATGCAAAGAACATGTATCATAAGACTAATATGGGGAATTATTTCATTTCCTTAAGAGGAAGAAGAAAAAGAAACCTGAGGTGTAGTTAGCAACCACACTTGGGAATTACTTTACTGTTTTTGAGAAACATTTGAAAACTTGTTGTCACCTTTACCTTTGTATGTTATTGAAGATTCTCTTGTCAGTTAGATGTCACTCATCAAGTCATCATGGTGCCCAGTTCTCTCTTCTAATCAATGCATGCTAGGCATCAATTCAATGCTTGTATTGTATTTCATTTTGTTGCTGTCATGCAAGCATTTATGTTTTAGAAAGAGTGGTTGAAGAGCTTGAAGCAAGTCATGAGCCTACCATTTTTGTCTTTCTTCTCCTCCTTGACTTCATGGGGAAATTGCAGAAATGGGTGCTCCTTGCAGTCCAAAACAGAACAGCGCGGCTATGAGATGATGAGATGCACTTGCTCTATGTTTTGGACTGAAGGGAGCTCCCAGTTCTTCTGTTTTCATTTAAGCAGATGTCCTCATCATCCTGTGATGTGGTGGGTAAGTATCGTTTCTACTGCCAATTATCTGTTTATGCCTCATGTTTTTGGTTTCCCTTGCTCTTATATGTAAGATCATTTTCATATTTGGTTACTCAATCAAGACAGCTAGAAAAGTCAAAACACACAAGATTTCAGGCTGTGTCAACTAAAAATTAAAAAACTAGATAAGTTTTCAAGTTGGTTAATCAAATTTTCACATGTAATGATCCGCACCTTACAATTTGTGAACAAGGAAGGTAATCTTCCTTGATGTGTATAGAAGGGAGGCATGCCATGCTGCTGCTGTTGTTTCTAGGCATTGCAGGGCCTGACTGGCTCTCCCTTGAGGGGTATTACTGGAAGGTTGTCGCAATTACAGATCTCAATCATAGTGGCATCAGGGTCATGGAAGAAAAGCTGATCAACGTAGATTCCACCCTGCGCTTCACGTACTCTATCTCCATCTCCTTCAAATTTTTCTCCACTGTGACCAAGCTCTCACACTAAAAACAATTCAAATGTATTTCTAGTCATTTTCACATCACAAATATACTGTACACACGTAGAAGATATATATACAGAAATTCTCCTATGCATACGACGTACGTATATATATATATATATATATATATAAGCATACAAAAAATGAATAAAAGAGCTAGAGAGAGAGAGAGACCTGGAAAGAAATGTGGTTATCCTTGGGTTTAATCTGGATGATCTTCTTGGGCATTTTATCAGGGTCTTCAGATTGGAGAAGATGTATGCCCATGCCATAATTGAATAGCCTATGATTCAAATGTCGCAGAATTAACCAAAAACCAAATTAATACTCAATATTTATAATGTTTCAAAAACAGAGTAAACCAATTCAATAAACATGAAGGGTGGTTGTTGTTGGGTTTCCAAGTTTTTAAGAATTATACCATGCACCATTAAAGTCAAAGGAGCTAGGCCTCCTAATTGGGAAGAACCCAAGAACACTCTGGTAGAAATCAAGGGATTTCTCAACTGATCTGCACACCAATGAGATGTGATTCAAGGACTTCAAATTCAGCATGCTTTCTTTCATAATTTATATAACACTCTATTTCTCAACTTGGAAATATTACGTGCAATAAGCAAATAGAGAGAACTGGATTGAAGGCTACAAATTCGGATTTAAAATAAATAGAGTTGAGAGGAGAAAATGGCGGAATGTTGCATATATATACGGCATGGGTTTTCTGTCCTTTTCTTCTCAGGTGACAGCCTCACAGATCAGGTTTCAGATAGTAAGATATCTATTACACACGTAGGTTCCACGTTACGTTCGTGACTCCGTTACTTGTTTCTTCCGCTGACACGTAAGGTCCTTCTGATTCTGAAGACCTTTTACTCCGACCAAGTTGCAGTTGCAGAGACGAGGAAACTTTTATTAGCTGCAAAGTAATTGGTACGTTTTCTTCTTCTTTTTCTTCCTCTCTTTATTTTGCATGCAATTTTACACAAACCCAGGTCAGACCAAATGTTGGCGAGAGTAACACACACACACACACTAATTAAAAGGGAAGATTAATATCCTTATTCACAGGTCAAGCTAGTTTTATGAAGGAAGAATCTAGAGCGACTGATAGACAATAAGCCCATCTCTGATTCTGAAGTAGCGTAAAGAATACAAGGCAGAGACCAAGTCATGGCCGAGTCTCCAGCCGTCTTCATTTGGAAAAGAAAAAAAAGGACACGACCCGCCCTGGCTCCCAGACCAGCCCAGGCCGCCTAGGAGCAGCCTAGATCCGCCCAGGCCGCCTAGCAGCAGGTCCTAGATCCGCCCAGACCACCTAGGGGCCTCCCAGATCCGCCCAGACCACCTAGATCCGCCTAGACCGCCTAGTGGCCGCCTATATCCGCCCAGACCGCCTAGGCGCCGCCTAGATCCGCCCAGGCAGCCTAACTACGAGTTCGAGTCTCTATCCGTGGCTACCATGGCTTCCAATTTACGTATGTTTCTGATTTTGCAATTTTTTTTGTTTGTTTAAATGGAAAAACGATTATCAGAGAGTTTCTTCTAAGGATTTTAAGATTTTATAGCATGAAAGTTGTTATCTTAGTGGAGATTTCAATAGCTGAATAACATTTGATGGTTTTCATAGAGAGAGTCCAATCCAATCCAATCAACGCAGCAACCGAAACGAAAGAAAAAAAAATGAAGCTTCAGTTGAGAGAGAAGCGAAATGGCTTTGACTGCAAGTGCAAGCTTGGTGTTCGTTTTGAATATATTTAACGCGTACAGCCGTACGGCTATACCTTTAAAATGATATAGTTAACGTACAGCCGGTCGGCTATACCGTTAAAATATATATATTTACCACGTATAGCCGGCGGCTATACCTTTAAAATATTCGTATATATTTAAATAGTACAGCCGCCCGGCTATACCGTTAAAATACGAGCTTCTGTACCTCTAAAATAATATATTTTACAAGTATAGCCATGCGCAGCTATACCGTTATATTCGAATATATTTTAATCGTATAGCCGAACGGCTATACGTCTTAAATATACAATTTTGGGCTTTTATTTTAGGTTTAGGGCTAAAATACCACTTCAACTAATTGAGCTAGAGTTATTTCTTCAATTATTTTGTTTATACAAGCGATATTTGGGAATGAATTTAAATTCTTTTTTGATACCTCTCATTCTAATGATTTCCGGCTATTAGCCCATTGCGCAAGAATAAAAAATGGATTTTATTTATGAGAAATAATACCCGTTAAGCCCATAAATACAACAACAACAATGGGATCCACCAACATTTTGTGGATCAAAGAATGTTGAATTTCATAGTATAAAATTGCTTATATAAGAATTTACTTTCTAAAATGTATCCATCGTAATTATGAACTGAACCCAATTACAACATTTTTCTCATTGCACTTGACAACCCTACTCTTCTTCTTTGAGATACATCAGTATATTCTCTGCATATGAAAAATTGGATACAAAACATTCTAATGAGACAACGAATGGAAGAGTTTTGAAATAAATTGAAGTTATCAGAGGTCATTTGGTATTGATATATATATATATATACACACACACGAACTATTCTAAATGAGATTTCAAACAACGTGTTAGATGAGAAGAAGCATCTCATTCTTACATATACCATACCCACATGCACAAGAAATTCCCAATGTTAAGAGGAGAGAAAACTGCAATACCTCTCTTGTATCTCTCAAGCGTAGGAGATCCAATCTTTCATGAGGACGCCGATTTGATAAGGAGGCAAGCTGCATCCAATCATAGACTAATACCGGCAATCACAGCCCACAATATACCCAATTTTAATAAAGAGAAATATAAAGTTACCTAGAAGCTGAAGGTTTGAGTCCTGCTGAAATGGCCCTATATTTTTTTAGGATTAGTACTGTGGAAAGGAAAAACGCAAAAGAAGAGTTTCTCTTGGAGGACAAAGGAAAAACACAAAACAAGATAAACAATATAGGAAAGAGGCATGGGACTAACAACATTCAAGGGTGCTCAGCATCCCCGATTAACATCTAACTAATACTGATTTGCTAGCTCTCTTGTCTCTGGGCAAGTACTATCATCTTAGGCGCCAGCGGATTGTGAAGGACATCTACTCCCATCTTTCTTGTAGAATCTGAGCGACGGTTGGTTATAAAGGGAGAAAAGCATGTAATCTGATTCACATATTTATTTCTTTCCATTTTTTATTCTATATAGTCATGTGTGACCCAAAACCATCATTTACAATATATCTGTGATTGATATTGGAAAATCAACATCTCTCTTTGTTTTCCCATCATAATATTCTGTTCCCTGCAAGAGAATCAACACTTGCGTAAATTTGTCCTGAAGAACAGCTGCTGCAATATACTCCTACAAGGAACCAAATGAAAAAGATACTGCACAAATTTTGCCTAACTTGAATAATGACAAGATGACCTGGAAGGTTTACACCTCATGCCAATGTGCTGGTACAAACCAATACCTATAATTTAATACATATGCCTAATCGGTATATAGAGTAAGAAAATGATCTTTTTATATTCTCTTTTCCTAATGTGTTATTTTTCAGGAAAGACTCATGCTTACTGAGGTAAAACAGAAATGCCTGAATCTTGTTCCTCAACCAGAGATCTATCTTTGTCATTCAGACCGGCATGGTGTAATCCAATGCCAAACTGCAAGGTGTGCCTCAGGTTAAAGAACCATCTGTCGGGCTTCTTCTGGCATACTAAGAAACTGCATTGGATGTTCATCTGACGTTGCCAACTTCAATAAAAGACAAAAAAATTGGGAAAAAAGCAACAACCGAAACCGAAGAAAAGAAATCCAAGCTTGAGTTAAGAGAGAGGCTCAAGACCGAGTATTTGAATTTTGAAGATTGGACTGCGAGTGCAAGCTTCGTGTTCGTTCTCTGTCTCTTCATTTCGCTCGCGCACCACATTCCTCTGCGAGAGCAAGCTTCATCTGTCTTCATTTGGAAAAAAAAGGACGCTCAGACCCCAGGCCACCTAGGCCGCCTAGGTGCCGCCTAGAACGCCTAGGCCGCCTAGGTGCCGCCTAGAACCGCCTAGGCCGCCTAGGTGCCTCCTAGAACCGCCCAGGAAGCCTAGACGCCGCCTAACTCCCTTATAGCATCAGAGTTGTTATCTTAGTGAAGATTTCAATAGCTGAATGACATTTGATGATTTTCATAGAGAGAGTCCAATCCAATCCAATCCAATCAACGCAACAAGCGAAACGAAAGAAAAAATTTCGAAGCTTCAGTTGAGAGAGAGACAGAGAGAGAGGCTCGAGACTGAGTCTTTGAAGCTTGGAAGCGCTTATAGAGAAGGAAATGGCTGTGACTGCGAGTGCAAGCTTCGTGTTCGTTTCAAATATATTTCAGAGTACAGCCGCGCGGCTACACCGTTAAAATATCAGAATATATTCAAAGCGTATAGCCGCACGGCTATTCCTTTAAAATAATCTATACAATTTTGTCATGTTATTTTAGGGTTTAGGGCTAAAAACCACTTTAGATAATTAGGATAGAGTTATTTCTTTAATTATTTTATTTATACCGGTGATATTGATGAATGAGAATTTAAATTCTTTCTGATACCTCTCATTCTAATGATTTCCAACTATTAGTCCATTAGGCAAGAATAAAAAATATATTTTATTTATGAGAAATAATACAGGTTAAATTCATAAATACAATAACAAAAAATAGGGATCCACCAACATTTTGGGGATAAAAGAATCTTGAATTTCAAAGTATAAAATTGCTTGTATAAGAATTTATTTTCTAAAATGTATCCATTGTAATTATGAACTAAAGCCCAATGACAGCCTTTTTCTCATTGCACTTGATTAAAATATGAATAAAAAATTAAAATTAAACACAATCTCTCCCCCTCTATCCAGATTTCTACTCCCCCCAAACTTCTTTTTTGGTTGGTTTTTTTATTTGATTTTATTTGATTGTTATTTTAAAGATATAATTTTTATTCATTTTTTGGTTTTAATGTAAAAATACCATTTTGTCCCTGCATTTAACAGTAAAAATTAACAAAATTGACAGTAGGACCAATTTATCCTAACGAAAGTGAAATTAAAGGACTACAGAACTATTTTGGAAATTGAGAGACTCAAATGCAAATCGGGTCTAAGTTCAGGGACTAATAAAACGATTAACCCATCGAAATTAATTCAAATACTCAAATACTAATTATTCATTAAAGGAATAATAATTAATATAATTAAATAAGGCTAAGATATTACTTAATTGTAAATATTAAACTAAACAACTAATTTTGTATAATAAAAAATTCCACAAAATAATTTAAAATAATTAATTACTATTTATTAAGTAATTTATGAAATTAATAAAATATTTAAATACTAAAGAAAGAATAATTAAAACATAATTACTAATTAAAGTAACAAAAGGCTATAACTAATTTTGTGCAAGTATAACCAAGCGGCTATGCATTTAAAATATTAGAATATATTTAACCAGTATAGCCAAACGGCTATACGCTTTATATATTAATATATTTTAACAGTTTCACCTAGCGGCTATATGTTTAAAATATTCGAATATATTTAACTAGTATAGTCACTCTGCTATACTCTTTTATAGGTATAGATGGCTAGACCTTTAAAATATTTAACAAGTATAGCAGCTCGGTTATACGCTTTATATATTAACATATGTTAAAGGTATAGCCGGTCGGCTATACATTTAAAATATTCGAATATGTTTAACTGGTATAGCCGTGCGGCGGTAGTCATCATTTATTAATAATATATTTTAAATGTATAGCCGACCGGCTATACTGTTAAAATATAAAATATATTTAAGAAGTATAGCCGTGTGCCTGTACTGTTTGAATACTAATATATTTTAAAAGTGTAGCCGCCCGGCGTAACTGTTTAAATAGTAATATTATTTAACAACATTAACTTTTTAAATATTAATCTAGTTAAATTGCTTGCTTACAGCAAGTAAAAGTGTTTGATTATAAACCAAATGGAAGCCGTACCCTTATTCTTTAGTGCTCTGCTGTGCTTGTTTTAAATGGGTTTTGATGTTATCAAAAAGCGAAATGCCTGCTTCCCTAATGAAGCGTTAGGACTTCCATAAACAGATGCAGAAGTATGGCAGATGTGCAAAAACAAATCATGGGAAAGTGTAATTAAAATTTAAGGGGTATTTACTTTTACAATCCAAATTCCAATCTGTCTGAATTATTAACTCCCAGTTATTTAGCTGTTTCCTTCAGCTAATTCTGAGAGATCTGTAGAGCTTGGCTTAGATTCTTGAGGGCCTTGTCATAGGATATGAACCCCATGAACCAGAATTCATAACCATCCCTTGTGACAATTTGTATATATTTCTCTGAAGGCTTCCATCTGTTTGCTGATGGATTGATTGTTCTTAATTGATCAAGCTGCACCACCACCTGCACATTCAAGCAATTATAAAACTTTCACTGGTAAGAGACTTGTAACTCAAGTGATCAAGAGCATTTACCCTGCACTCGACTCGAGGTCCCAGGATTTGATTTCCCCCCTCCCCAATATCACTTGTGTGAAAAAGAGAAAGGGAAAAAAAAAAGGGTTTTCACTCAATCAATTCTTTCTTCAATTCCAGAGAGTCTTGAATCTTACCTTGTAGTGCATGAAATTTGGATTCCCTGGGGCCAAATAGTGGCAGAAATCACTGCAAAAGGCTAGTCTTTTGTTGGAGATGTAGAGCATCCCAATTACAGGTCCATGAGAAGTTGACAGATAGCAAGCATATGAATGCAAAAGCTTCTCTCCTGCCAGATTCTCAAATTCTTGCTGGAACACTTTATCTTTCCCTCCTCCTGTAAGCACCTTTGTCCCTTGATTGAGCCTTGCCATGGCTGCTTCTGTCAAACTAGGACTCATTCTAACTGTTCAAAATAAAAGCCCAAAACTTAGACACAGATTAATTAAAGCTAATTAATACAAAATCAGGTACTAAAACAAGCTTAAATGCAATGAAATGAAAGGCTTTCAAAGAGAGAAACTTACGGTGGTGCCAAACACTGTCTGCAATGGCCTCGGCTCTTTTGGTTGCAACTTCAACCCTTTTACCGCACTGGCTCAGTGACTCGAGCATATTATCCATCGGACCTGCACCATCAAGTAATATTTTCCTATAAGATATTTGGTAAGTAGTGATCATGAGAAAAGAAACAAAATATTCAACAGAAAATACTAACGCTTGGTAGCAGAATTCGTCAGAACAGGGGAATATTGGACATAAGGATTGTTGCTGCTTGCTGCTGCTGCTGCTGCTGTTGTAATTGGCGTTGGCTGCGCCGTCGAACTGACCATTCATGTTATTTCTGCTGTGTTGTTTTCTTATGATCTTCTTCTACTACTGATGGCTGAGGCCCTCTGTCTCCCGGCACACATTTGTTCACAGCTGCCTAGAGTGAATTTTGACACAGTGACGAAAATAAATAAAAATAAAAATAAAAAGAGGAAAAAGAATGGCGGTGGTGGTGGGCCATACCACCGAGTGACGGATCTTTAGATGCCGTCGCACTTCGTTCGTCGGAACAAAAAAAATGCCAACTTTTGAATTTTTCTTAATATATTATCAATTATTTAGTAAAGCATATTGTTGGATATTGTTTTGTGTATAGACTTACACTATCACATGATCCTGCGAATATTCCAACAACAACAAAAAAAGATCCTGCGAATAATTATTTTATGTTTTAAAAAAATATATTCACATGAATTACACGTAGATTGAAACTTGGAGAATGACATGAAGGTAAGTTGAACTGGTGAGTTATATTTTACATTAAATATTTTGGACAGCCTTTGTTTTCAAAGGCCTCACTATCACATTCGTTGTAGCATATACAAATTAGATTGTTAAACAATTAAGGTTCAACTGCGGGCAACGAAATATTTATGAACATATTTATAACTCTCCATGTCAATAATAAGGACTCAAAGTTACAATTTAAATTTCCCTTAATGCAATGTAAGCATCACCACAAAAGCTCAATTAACAACTTATATTCGAAAATGAAGCAGAAGAAATCTGTGGTTAATGTAGATGGAGTTTGCAACTTAGAGAAATGTCAATGGTCCCACTTTTTATGCCCCACAGAGTAAAAAAACCTTGTATGAAACGAGGATAGCATTATTTTATTATCCCAGTCAATCACAATATGTCACGTAGAAAAATTATCATATATAACATACCGTAATTAATCAAAAATAACAAAACAGTACTATTTCCGTTTCATAGAAGTGTTTCCCCTTCACAAGAAATAGTTTTGCCTTATCTAATCATTTTCCAAAAATGAATTAAAAAACAACAAAAAGGCTTCAGACCAACCAAAAAAACACACAACAAAAAGCCTTATCCAAAATTCCAAATTATTGTCTCTTCTTTCTAATCTTGTTCCTCCACGTTTACAAATATCATACATGGATTTGTTGCACCACCCACACACCAACGCTTATATTACAGGCCAGCTGTCCCAACAATTTCCAAATGTTATCATCACTCGTCACATCACCCGCGAGAAAGCGACTTCATCACACGGTGCCACCTGTCATCCTCATCGCATCAAAAATCCTTTCAGGATAAAACTTCACACCGAAGTAATCACCCACTCTGATCTGCACACGTTACACTGAGTCCTCATCTCAAAACCGTTCGATTTGTAGGCTTACGCCCAACAAAACAAACCAACAGCCCAGATTTGTTGGAACTAGGATGTTTCTATATTCAAGTCACGTGCAGCTAAGGTGTGCGTACCCGATGTGCATTTTCCGCGTTACACCACAAAAAACCAAAAAAATTAAATATTTAACCATCATTATTTTTGGATTAACCGATTAATTTATCTAATTATTACTAATCTTCTAAGTACGGACGTAGAGACGGCCGTTGACGCTGGAGTCGGAAACGGCGTCGTCGAACCCAACCCAACGGCATTTTGCACCAGAGACCGGAGCGAAAACGGTGGATGATATTGAAAACGATTTCTCCGTCAACGGATTAACTGTCCGTTTGTACGGACCAAACCACTTGTTCTGCATGTAACGGTTTTTCCTCCACGGAGGCACCGAGAGCTCTCTGCTTCTCAGCGACCTCTTGACGGCGTCGCTCATGACTCGGACGATTCGCTTCAGGTCCGTCCGAGCTGCCAACGAAGTCTTTCGGCAGCAACTGCAACAGCCGCGAGTACTGGCTCGTCGGCCTAGCGATTTCGAGCTGGGCGGCGAAGTCGAGGTCCACGAAGTACCGGCTCTGCCACATGGAGGAGCTCGATTGGGCGCAAACCACGTCGATGAACTCGTAGCTCCCGGCCGTGATGTTGCCGGAAGAGCTCCAATTGGTCTTGCAGATCGCCGCATTGTGCCCCCGGGCTCTCAAAAACGACATCACGCTCCGTCGCAGAGCTGACTTGTTGCCGGATCTCAGGCACGAGAACGCCTCCACCGCCTCGGAAACGTGAGAGCGGAGCAGCTTCGCAAACGAGTCCTCATTTCCGCTAACAGCCGCGGATCTGAGAACAGAGTCCATCGCTTTCGCGTCGGAGACCGAGTCGACTCGGTCCGAGTCAGTCTCGTTGTCCGGTAACCAAGTCTCGGACGAGTCGTCCTGGAGGAAATCGTGGACGAGCTCGGAGAGGCAGGGCGAGTCGCCGGCGCCGGAATGCTCGCTTCCGCTGCTGACGTCGTAGATGCTGAGGTCGGAGCTGTAGCCGCCGACGAGGCGTGCCCTGACCTTGTCGTCGAGAGGGTAAGTGACTCTCTTTGTTCTGGTTCTTACAAAAGCCGCCATTGATGAAGCAGCTTTTGGTGATGAGCTTTTACTAATGTGGAGAAACTTGGAGGTAAAATAGAATATATGACAGGCTTTATATATAGGGGGAAGGTTTTGGAGGAATTTAAATGGGAATATTCGGTTTTTTATTTGAAAAGTGGGTTTTGGGGAAAATAAACTGTTTATTGGAAGAGGATATCCGAGTCGGACTGTATACGTGGCAGCATATCCAGTGGCACCTGCAGTGGTTTATTCCAGTATATGTGTGACGCGGGGGTTCTTGACCGCTTGGAAACTCTCTCGCACTCATTGCCTTATGGTTTTCGTAGGGTAAGGGCTCGTCACCCACGAGACTATCACATGGTTGAATGAGTCTTGGGCTTCACTCTTCTAACATTTGGAAGGTGTGACTAGACCAGATAAGTTCAAATTTTTGGTGTTCATAGAAGATAAGTTTGTATTTAATTGATGTTTGGTGAACTTAATAATCATCATGTCTTATGTTTGTTGAACTTAACAATTATATAACCGGATTCTCAAATTAGACAATTATTATGAATGAATAACAAATTATTTATACGAAAGTACATATAACAATGATCGTGATGGATTGCTAAATCGAATAACTTAATGTCTAACATCTTAAAAACAACGAGCCTCTACCTAATACGGCGACTGAACTTTAACTGGATTGAAGTTAAATATAACCCCTTTATATAAGACTTATATAACACAATATATTGAACTATCGTTCAATTTTATAAGTTTACTCCGAGTATTTGAAGTTCACCAAACGTGAATTTGGACATTAGTACAACTTAATACGTGGAGCCCCATATTGGATTCAATCAATGCGATATTTCCAAACCAGGCCTTGAACTTAGAGTACATGAGAGATAGGGTGGGGGAGGGGGAGGGGCCCTTTGTTGGGGCTTAGCTGCCTCTTTGTGGGTGGAAAGGATGAGAGTGCAGCAGTTAGTGAGATATATACGAGTGGAGTTTTATACTTTAGTTAGTTTGATTTGGATTATGGTGATATACATTAACCTACTAATTAACTAATGTGATATGATTCCAATAGAATTAGGTATATAATAGAGCAGCTTTTGGGTTTTGAAGAAGTCCCACTCTAAAATGGGACGTTGGAATTATTCGACTGCTTGAACCATTTTTATTCTCTCTGGCTAAGGTCAAGAAATTGAGAACTATGATCATATTCCATATATAATACATTCACTGTCCTTTCAGCTAATTATTAATATACTAATCGGGTGTTAGTTTAATTGGCTCAGATATTTGACATGCTCTCAAGTGATTCTCGATTCAAATCTCATAATACATGCGTGTGTAAGTAAACATTATTGATTTATCTGAGATTTGAGCTTGATGTGGATAAAGCATTTCTTTTGGAGCAAGTATTATGTCGACATTATAAACTTTTTGTGTTCAATCTTGAAACCTTAAATTATGGCTCTTGGTGAGCGGAAAGGGTGAGATTTAATTTAAGCAGTACATGGGTTTAATATTTCAATTGGATTATTATCTTCTACGAGTCTCTTTTTGTTGGAACTTTCCACGAACTCCAAGTAGGCAGTTTAACTTGACTGGTTCACGAAAAAGCATTTTTCATAATGTGGTATAAAAATGGAGCCTACCAATGTAATGAGATCTATCTTTATTTAAAAGATGATACACAATGTGATATAAAAATGTGATAAGCTTATCAATTTTTATATTGTAATAAAAGATGAAGATGATTGTAAGTTTGATGGGTCCACGATGAAATAATGATTCCAAAATGTACTGTGGTACATAGTCGGTACCTATAGTCTATAGATTTCATCATAACGATGGGCCCCCATACATTTTGATTTTTTCACAATATGTCAACATGATTTCGACATTATACCTATAGGAAAACACTTCATTTCTTATCATGTAAGTAGGAATTCATATATTCTTGCCAATAACAGCTTAATATGTGTGTATAAATTTTTGTATATGTATTTTTTTATGAATTATTTTTGCATATGTGTCAAACTATAATTCGTAAGAATGACTTACAAGGAAAGAGGCAATCAACATCAATATATATGCCTATATGATCCCCCATAGTGAACAAACCCACTCTCGCTTCTACACGTGCATGCTTCTAACGATGTCGTCTCGTCTCAGTATATAGTCGGTAGAAACCAAACGCATGTCGTTTTCATTTGCACCATGGGATATAATGTAGATGATAATGTTAGGTCATGAGAAACACATGATAAGTACTTAAAACTCTGGTTTTACTTTAGTTTAGTTAAGCTAACTTGAACACACCAACTAACTATTAAATTAGTGAGACTTCTATTTACAATATTAAAAAATATCTCAAGTTCGAAAATCTCATGACTCGTGAATTAGAAAACCTAGCTTCAATACAAATATGGATATTTAAGAGTGCATGGGTTTTGAGTTACAAAGGTTCACCTCCACTTAACGTACAGCGCATATTGACAAAGATTGAGGTCCAACTTGGTGTACGAGCTTTTAGTGTAAGTGTAGTCAAATCAAAGCAACACTCACTGGATCAAGTTTTCAACACGGAGACTTTGTTGCTTAAATTAAAAAAAAATTAATGTCACTGGAGGCCTATTTTGTTTTTATTTTTATTTTTATTTTTAATAATAAATAGTATAATATATTGTCGTTTAATAATTGTGTTCTATACATATATACATATTTTTCAACAATATTTTCATTTTCTATACACAAGGAAAACGTACAATACATGTACGTGCAGATTTTTCATGTTTAATACATGTGTTTTACAAAATTGTTAATAATACACACAAAATTAATGTCTTATACACACAATTTTACATATTATTAAATAAAAATAATATATATTGAAATATTATATAGTAGCCAAACTTTATGATCATTCATATGCTTGGTAGTAAGGTAAGTTAGCTTAAGGAAAAAGAAGAAATTGATTCATACCCACTCTTGCAGGAGTTTTTTTAAAATTTTCTTTGATAAATAGTATAGCCGCCCGGCTATACTGTTGAATATAATATATTTCAAGAGTATAGCAGCGCGGCTGTACTGTATTTTTTCGGACCTTTTGTTTTTACGAATCAGTACTCTCGAAAACATATGTTGCTAATTTTCTTTTAATAAATAGTATAGCCGCGCGGCTATACTCTTTAAACATAATACATTTCAAGGGTATAGCCGGTCGGCTATACTGGGTTTTTAAAAATTTCTTTAAAAAGTATAGCCGCACGGCTATACGATTAAAATCACTGGGTACTCGGAAGTTGGGCCATGCTAGGTACTTGAAAGTTGGCCCACACAAGGTAGTTGGAAGTTGGGCCAAGTAGGAGGGAATTGCTTTTTGGGATTTTCAGCCTTGAAGATGAACTTCCTTTTATATATTGGGTACATATATGATTTTATCCTTGACAATGTACACGACGTTTGTTTTGGGCTTTGCTTTTTATCGGGTGTAGATTTTCTTTGGCCCAAGATTGTTTTGTGAAAAATAATAATAATAATAATTATATATCTACCGATAAAAATAAAAAAATAAAAAAAAATTGTTGGACCAAATCAACTGTGCAGTTGTAGTGTCCTCCCAATGGACAAGTTCTTGACTTGGGTTGATTATCAAATTTTAAAAAGAACTCTGATAAGTGGATTAATTTGGTCTTGATTTCGGCTTGACGTCGAACAAAGCCAGCCCATGCTTACCTTACAATATCACAAAGTCACCAATATCAAATATAAAAAAAGAATTGCATTCAACATATAATTTACATATATATATATATATATATGTGTAAATTCTTCTGTACGGACATTTAGATGTTATTATTATGCGGACTCCATGTATTTTATATTATTTTTCTCTACCTTCACGCATGTTTACAATAAAATTCACAAAATAATAACATGCGGATATCCGAATAAAATAATAATTATATATATATATAAATTCTTCCAAACGGACATCCAAATATTATTACTGTTCAGACGTCATATATTTTTTATTTTATATATATAAAGTAGAATTAGCATAGCATAATAGTGAGCTAGATGATGCCAAGCCAGGCTCGAGAGTAGGCAGGCTGTAGGGACATGAATTCTTTCACCCATATTTTTGTAGTGGTTTGGATGTTTTACGCCGCTAGTTTCACCACTTGTGGTTTTGGACAATTTATCAAAGTGCTGTGTGTGTGTGTGTATATAATATGAACATTTAATTTAATTTAATTTACATTGTCTACTCTGAGCATAATAATTCACATGTTAATTCTTATTTTATTATAATAATTAAAAAACATAAGCAACAAAGCACTCCACCCAGCATCATCTGTAAACCATTAATTAAGCTAATCTCCCTCTCTCTCTCTCTCTCTCTCGTGTGTTTGGCTTAAACTGAGGTCATCATCTGCTCTTTAATTTTGTTTAACATATAGTTATTAATAATTTCTTTTACTTACTTTGGGGTTTGATTTTTATATGTAGCTTACTTTCTATGTGTAGTGCTAAGTACAAGACAAGGGACAGACCAAAAGCAAGACAAAGCCAATTCATTACGTAAATGATTTTGTTTGCTTACACAGTATAATTTGGAAAGAATTATGAACTTTAGAAAACAATACTTACATTTTATTATCTTCTCTTTTCTTTTGTCATTACCCTATGTATGATAGTTTTACAAGTAATGATGTGTCAATTCTCCTTTTCTAATAACCCTCCTCACATAATTAGTGATTCTCCTTTAAATGAAAAGATGGTCTAAGACGCTAGACGAGAAAAAGTGAGAATTGAAATATTGTTGCAAAATTAAACACTGACATCAGTAAGACCCGGTATAAGAGAAAAGACGAAAATTGAATTCGTTAGGTAAAACATGATATAAGAGACAAGACGAGAATTAAATTCTTGTTATAAAATTAAACACCGACATCAGGTAAATCTTACACGATTATTGCATTTGTTGAAATAGGAAGTGATGACTAGAGAATTACATTATAAAAAGTTGTGTGTTTGTCTTTGCAAACACACACTAATTCAATCAACAATCAAAGACAAGGCACTGCCCAATCAGTACAAAATGATTCCTTGTGTTCATTCGTGCTGCATAAGTGTGATTAGATTATGGACACAATATGTACAAAAATTAATGACACAAGCTTTCTATTCAATTAGGGTTTGCCTGCAGTACGTGCCTGATGTGTTTAGAAACGAAACGTACTTAATTAATTTGGCATGACACAGAACTCGTATATTTAATTAGTTTCTGAATTAATTAAATATGTATAAGCTAGATATATACAAATAGAAATTATATATGGCCCCGTTGGCTAAAACAACAATAATACATATAATTTAGTTTTTGTTTGCTATCAAATAAATTATTAAGAACGTCTCTAAATGGGTTTTTGTTTACTTAATTAGTACTATTAGTTAAAATTTTGCAAAGGAAAAATATATTTATTGACAACCCTTCCAACAACCATGATTAGCGAAACTCATTGATATGAACTTCTAAAAACAGTCATATAACAATATTTAATTTGTTTGGTATAAAAAAGAAATGATTACCACCCAAGAAATGTCTTTTTCAGAAAGAAGAAAACGTTAAAATGGTAATTTTTTTTTTTTAAAAAAGGGATGAATGAATCAGAATGATTTGGAATCTAAGAACATATATCATATAAATTTATAAGTACTCACTACTTCATACCTCTCCAATTTCAGCAAAAAAAATGTTTTGGCCCGTTTGTATCTTACTTTGATTCAATTTTATAAACTCAAAAGTAAATTTTAAATCCAAAGTTCAAAAAACCTGATTTTACAGTTTTTTTTTTCTCTCTCTCTCTCGCGTTAATTTCAATTTGGGAATTAATTTTCTGATTTTAATTTCAATCTTAAAAATAGTTTGAAGTTCAATACCAAACAAGTTTTTATATCATAAAATCGGTATTTAAAAACTCATATTTTAAAAAACAAATCATGAGTTTTTAGTTTACTTTTTTGAGTAGGATACCAAATGAGTCCTTAATTAATTTTTCAATGATAAAACTAAAATAACAAACACAACCACAACACAAAAGCCGAGAAATATCTATGTTTACTCTCATGCAAATCATATGATATATTTTTTTTAAGAAAAAAGAGAAATATATGACATCTTGAATGACAAGCCATGCAGAAGGGGAAATCAAAACAGGTGAAGGCTTCCAACAACAAAAAAAGAAAAGAAGAAAAAAACAGGTGAAGGCTTAAAACCGACACGCAAATTGATATAATATTATTTTATAACTTACGTACGTGATTGTTTCCACACATGTTAAAATTATTTATTGGTACAGATTTGACCCAAAATCTTCCCAACATTTAATGCTTAAGAACAATCTTTGTTTGTGGAGAGCTAGGGCGGTGGAGTTGCCCAGTTAACCAAGCCACGAAATTGATAAATATCTACTACTATTATTTTCACGATTTTTTTTTATCAATGTTGCAAGGCCATGTGACAAACCAGTGCAATTGGTGCCAAGATTTTTCCCCATATATATATATAACATGTAAATATATATCAGTCCATCTTTATTGAGGAATTTCTTAAATAATTTTATTTGAGTAACGTCCTTTTGGGTACTTTATGAAGTTTTTTTTTTAAATTCAAATAATCTATTTTTTAGATCTTCATTCATAGATCATCCTTACAAAAAACTAGACAAATCGGAAACCGTTTCGAGATCTAATTGTGTCCTACAAAATCAATTAACACGGTGCTTCAAGAATACTAAAATGTCAATAATTCAATTTAGTAGTCAAATGATATCGGATTCAAGTGATTTTTTTTGCAGATATGATCTTTGAATGAATATCTATAAAATAGACGGTTTGAATTAGTGATATATAATACGAAGTGGGTCTTATAAGGATTTATTTGAGAGATCCATCAACAGAAGCTCTTTATATATCTATATATATACATATTATTTAAATCCCTAAATTTGTTTTCTATATTAACTTTAGTGTCAGAGGTTAATTCAAAACTAACTTGATGTTCTCAGATGTCGGTTGACATATTAATCCATAGATGTATATAAATACATGTAGTTAGATACATCCTAATTATGTTCCATGATAACGGCTACATGTAGATCGATGGGCAGGACATTCATAAATGAGGAGATATGCATGCATGGCCCATGAGGGTTGGCAAAATCTCATGTGATGCATATTTTTCGTGCCCTAAATAAGTTTTTGAGAAGTGACCAGAAAGTAGTCAGAGATGGAGTCTGGTTGAATGGAAGGAAAACTTTAGGACCATAAATATGAAGACCAGACAGGGTTTTTGCTGTATACATAAATGATAGATAGCCAGCAATGGATATCGTGGTCTCCAACTTGAAAGATACACATGCGCGGATGCCTGTTAAAGAAGAAAAAAAACTTGAAAGATACATGAATTTATCCAAAAAATGGATTGGGTTGGTCACAACTATTAAGACATAGTACTTGACCTAAAACACATTTAGCATTTGTTTCATATTGCTTTTTGAAAACTTTTCCAAGATAGTGACTTTACTTATCATGATTTGTTTAGCGGGGAATCTCTCATTCATGTTGCAATTAAGGGATCACAACACATTTGATGAATTACTTTGATGTATAAACACACGACTGTCTCCTGTGAGTTTTACGCGTTATTCTTATATATGTGTGTGTGAACAAAATAGTAGGTCAATATTGCAGAACAATTCGTAAATTTCAATATTTTATGAGTGACAAAACTGCAATTAGACGAGTTGGAATAATGTAATCCAAAACTCCTAATTTGAGCTTGGAATATGAACTTATAATACAGTTAGCTTAATTCGACGTAGGGAAGCAAGACATTTATTTCTACTAGGGTAACATCCCAATTATCTAAACATAAGACAAACCCATTATAAAGGAGAGTGTGCAATGGAGTAGATGGGACTTGACTGCATTTTCATGAGGAAGTTACCAAATTGGGTGGCCAAATGTGTGTAGGGTAACAATAATAATCAATAAAACTGTAGGAAAAGTTTCAAATTCAATGCCTCAAGGCTTCAATGCGTCATGGCTGGGAAACAGCTATACAAAAAATAACTTATAGGAACAAGTGCTTCTGTTTCTCTTGTATTTCTTAGAAAGTGGGTTGCTGCTAAGCAATTCAAAAAGCATACATAACATATAGTCAGGCAGCTGAGAGAGAAAGAGAGAGAGAGAGAGAGAGAGAGATGGCCTGTTATGTGAACCAGACCAAACCCGGGTAAACCGCCCAGTTGCCCCATTTAATTCAATCATTGACCAAGCCCTAAACAAGTCCTTGATGAAGATACACATTTATATATTTTCTTTTTATGTTTTCCACAAGATGAATAATTAAAATTTGGTTTAGCATGAACGTAGACGAAATTAACTTTACTGTTCAATAAAAATAAAACAGAATCTATTTTATTCACTTTGACTTTTAACCCAAACAATCCCTTGTGTTGACTCAAATGATTGCTGAATATAAAATTAGGGTTCCTTAAAAATTACATAAACAAGAGGGAGTTGGGGAATATCTACATTGAAATTAACCCCTTCCCCCGCCAAAGCTTAGGTTAGGTTATTTTAAACTGCGTCAAAATGTCAGGTATAATACTTATGTCATAGATGATGAATTTTCCTACCCCCAATCAAACACACAACCCCCCCCCCCTCTCTCTCTCCAAATAAAAAGACAAAGGAAAAAAAATCAAATTACCCAAATGGCCCAATGAGCATACGTGCCTGGTTATTGGGGATTTTCTCTATAGATTCTTGACAATTCCATGAAGGGTGGTGAATTCATTTATGCTCCATTTGATTAAGCATAAGGATACATAAAAGTCTACTAGAAGTACTGTGAGAGAATTCAAATGCGGAGTTTAACTTAATAATTGTCGGTGTAATTCATGAAGATATTCAATTTAAAAAACATGTCAGATAATTATTCTATTCGACACAATTCTAACACCACCAAGTCAATTTATTTGAGGAGGAAATCATAAAAAGATCTGAGAGCTTTCAACAAAGTATTCAAATACGATGTTTATCTTATTAGGCATAAGTGCAATTTAAGAAGATACCCGACTTATGATATCTGAATGTCGGACAACTATTATGTTTGACCCACAGTTCTAACACCATCACCAAGTCAATTTGGTTGGGGTGGAAATCATGAAAAGGTCCGAGAGCTTTAAACAAAATTAGAATTGGAAAGCTGAAAAGCCTTCACAATCCAAGCCATGATTAGTTGTACCCCAAATTGTCCTCCAAACCCAAAATGGTTCGTATGGTTTGTGTACATGGACTACATGCTCGTGTGTATTCTTTCAACCACCAAAAAAAATTTATCTTCATTTTGTAGCTAAATAAAAACGTGAAAGAAATAAATGTGGATTAGGTCAGTTGATTTTGTCAATGAGTCAACTCACTTGCAATCAAGTTCGAATATCCTTCATGAAAAGAATACGTGCAAACAAAGAGAGTAAAAGAAGTAGAGAAAAACTTTGGTAGCGGTTTCCGTACCTTGTTCTAGGGGCAGTGGATGTGGATTGTTTACTTCGAGAGGGAAATTGGACAATTAGACATTTTAGGTGTTTTAACGTCCAAGGCCCGGCAACCACCTCTCCCCGCCTTTTCCGGAGGTGGCCAAAGTAAAACTACCAATTTACCCCTGCCCTTTAGCCCCAAAAAAAAAAAAACAACTCAAAACCCCAAACTAACCTTTTTCTCTCTTCTCTTTTCTTTTTTTTTTTTGGTGAAAAATTTCTCTCCTCTTTTCCCTATTTAACTTAATCTCCCCCCAACCCACCCCCTTCCCCCTCTCCTCCTTCCCTCTCTTTCTCCTTTCTGCTTCTCTTTCTCTTTCTGTCTCTGCTTTTGCTTAAGCTTTTATGCACCAAACCATCATACTCATTACTCTTCTTCTCTCATCTGCAATCATATATATCAAACCCCACATTTGTATCTTCCACCACCCCAAATTTCACTTCCTCTTGCTTCTCTTTCTCAAACCAACCTGTTGGCTTTGGAAGCCTTTCTTCTCTCTCTTTCTCTGTTTCTCCACATAACCCAACAAGAAAGAAGAAAAAGAAACAATCTTTTTAGCTGCAACATTTAAAGTTTCAGCCTTTTCATACTGATTGACAAATTGCTGATCATATCATGGAGAATGAGTTTTTTCTAAATGCTGGAATCCCACCACTTCACTTTGGGCAAACATCTTCAATGCCGGCATGGCGTTCTTCGTTCTCGACCGCCATGGACGTCCAAGCCACCGCCACGGCAGACCGGAATTGCTCATCCGAGCAGTCACCGGATTGCTTCTACAATCCCAACTGGGACAAGTCAGCCGACCAGAACATCCACTTCGAGTCAGCCCTGAGTTCAATGGTGTCTTCTCCGGCGGCATCAAATTCCAACATCTCCAATGAGAGCTTTGTGATCAGAGAGTTGATAGGGAAGCTTGGAAACATCGGGAGCTCCGGTGAGATCTCGCCGCACTCTCAGTCCTTGTTGGGAATTCAGGCGAATACTTACATGGGTAGAAATGGAAATGGAAATGCAAGCACCAACACTTCATGTTATAGCACTCCTTTGAACTCGCCTCCCAAGCTGAGCTTGCCCATCATGGATCATCATTTGAAGAAAGAAAAGCTGCCCAATATGGGAAAGCCCATGCCTTTGAATTCTAGTGTGGCTGAGTTCTCAGCTGACCCTGGATTTGCAGAAAGAGCTGCTAAATTTTCATGCTTTGGGAGCAGGAGCTTCAATGGCAGAACAACCCAACTTGGAATGAACAACAACAACAGCAGCAACAACAATACTGAGCTGCCTTATAGATCTAATGCCATTATGGGAAATGGTAAGCTTCCTCGGGTTTCGAGCAGCCCTGCTCTTAAGGCACTTGGATCTCAGACAGGTCTGCAAGAAAAGATGAATTCTTTGCTGCAGGATCGACATGAGTTGCCCATTTCTCGAGAGGAATCAACACTTTCTGAACAAAACCCAAATGGGGAGACAGGGTTGGTAGCTTCCAATTCCATGGATTTGAATTCCAGGAAAAGAAAATCAGTTTCCAAGGGAAAAGCTAAGGAGCCTCCACCAATATCATCCCCATCTCCCATTGCTACAAAGGTACATACTTTGCATACATACATACATACATACATACATACATACAAACAATTATAAATTTATCCATTTTCCCATTTTGAAATTTGTGCAGCATTTTTTTTTGTCGAAGCAGCATTTTACTTTGATCATACATTACAGCATTATTTAATTTAATGTTATTCTTTTTTGTTTTTGGGTACAGGGGGCTGAACTTAATGATAATTCTAATGCAAAGAGAAGCAAGCCAAATGAAAATAATGGGAATGATCAAAATGGCTCTGTTAAAGCAGAGGAGGATACAAAGGGAAGCATCAGTAGTGATGAGAAGCAAACCAAGACTGGTCCAAAGCCACCTGAGCCTCCCAAGGACTACATTCATGTAAGAGCAAGAAGGGGTCAAGCCACTGACAGCCATAGTTTAGCTGAAAGGGTAAGAATTATGGGTTGAATTTATATTCAGTTTAATTTAATTCCCTCCAAAATCTTTAGATTGTCAATATGCTGACATGGGTTTATGTAATTTTGATAGGTCCGAAGAGAGAAGATCAGTGAAAGGATGAAGCTTCTTCAAGATCTTGTACCTGGCTGTAATAAGGTCTGCAAAAAAATGCAGAATTTTACTGACAAGCTTCTATCTTTTTAAGGTGCATGAATGTGTGATGTGTCCTTTTTACTAATATGACTTTGATTTTTGGTTTTTTTTTTAGGTCACTGGAAAAGCACTTATGCTTGATGAGATTATAAATTATGTTCAGTCATTACAACGTCAGGTCGAGGTAAAATGACATTTATGGATAAAAAAGAGAAAAAAAAAAGTCAACAAGGTCGGATGCTTGTAAATTTGTATGGCAGATTCCAAGTCATTTCCCTTATCCGCATGTTTCTTGTGCAGTTCCTCTCTATGAAGTTGGCTTCTGTGAACACCAGGCTGGATTTCAACATGGATGCTCTAATGTCAAAAGAAGTAGGTTCATAATTTATTCTCTCAACAAAGTTAATGACTGTATATATATTTATATATATATATATATATTTCTTTTCTTCTATATGTTTTCCAACTTTTCTGAATTGGGATTTTGCTGGTTTTTCTGGTTTTAGATATTTCAACAAAACAACTCTTTGCCACAACATCCAATATTCCCATTAGATTCCTCGGCACAAGCCGTTTATGGCCACCAGCGCCAGCAAAATCCAGCACTACAGAACAACATTTCTAATGGAGCAGTGGACCCCTTAGATACCTCACTATGCCAAAGCCTTGGGATGCAGTTACCTCCACTCAGTGGTTTTAACAGTGAAGGCATTCCTCAGGTAATTTATTTTACAGTTTTACTTCACACAATTTTCCAAGCCAAAAGTACCTTTTTCTGGTAGTTTGATAAGTTATCTAACTCTGTCCCTGGTTAATTTGTTCCAGTTTCCAGCATTTGGTGAAGATGATCTGCAAACCATTGTCCAAATGGGGTATGGTCAAAATCCAAATAGGGAAACAGAATTGGATGAGTGATGTTAAACCCTCTCAAATCCCTACTGTATAAAATTGTGCATCATAAATTCATAAATGGTAATTTCTTTTTCTTCTTTTTTATGCTGCAGGTTCAAATCAAGTATCCCACATGAAAATTGAGCTCTGACCACCATTTTGTCAGTCTTTTCCATAATGGACAGAGGGGATGCTGTTGTATATACAAGATATAAAAATTTGAAGATTGCATGGACTGCTACTGAGCCTTTTATCATTTGCTTGGTACCAAGAAGCCCTTTATCATCTTTAGGTCTATTGATCAAAGAGAGCCATTATTTTTTTCTGCCCTTCAATTTCATCATCTTTTTTTTTTTTTTTTTTTCAATGTAATTTTGTTGTCTAATTTTCATCCACTGTAAAATCCCAGAAGCAAATTTCTGTATTCTGGTGCAAATTAAGTGTTTGCTTACAGCACCATGTAAAATAACAAATGCTAATTAATTAGAAGGAAGAGCTTTGTCATTTCATTTCAATGAGAAATTTTTGTCTATTGTCATTTGTAATTTTCCACAAAGGTCATGTCAATGGAACACTGTTAAAAGTTTGCATCTAAATCTTTTGGATTTGATTCTAACTTGTGTTGCAACCAGCTGTATGAGTGGGGTCTCTTGCTCTCTAAAAAGTCTTAATTGAATGATTAAGACATTTGGTTATAAATTTTGAGCTGGGGTCAACCATGATTTCTGCCATATTTTGGGCATCTGTAATTTTCACAGGTTATCCAAAAACAGAAGCTTCTGTTCCTTTTTACTGTTCTGAATAGAAAAATGAATAACAGCAGCAGCAGCAGAGGTGTTAGAAGTTAGAAGTTAGAACCACTCCCATTGAAAATCTTTAGATTTTTTTTAATTTTTTTTTTATGATATACAACTATACAAAGAACATCAAAAGAATCCCAGGTTGGCAAGGGTGAGATTCTGACTAGGCCCAATGTATCATAGAGCTTTATAATCTCACCCACTTTAAAATTGTATGGCAATAGAAAAACAGGAGAAAAGGGTCTTGTAGTGGAGTTCAGGTTTGGAAAGATACCCTTTAAAATTTAGACTAATCTTTTTCTGAGAGGTGGTTAGTAAAAATCCAAGTTTTGGGTTCAGCAAAAGATTTGTGCATTGCAGCCTTAATCATTATTTTTAATTCAAGGGTCTATTATTGGTCTGCAGATTAGTGTAATTTAATTACTAGAAAGATGCTTTGGATGTGGTGCACAGCATACTTCAACAGTTACATATCTTATTATATAATTGTTGTAATGATAGGCAAATTAATAATTACAATTAGAAAATTATAGTCTGACAGTCTTGTCTCCATGAAATTTAAAGCCAATTACATGGAGACGTGTACATGATCGATATTTTTCTTATCTCCTCCCCCTTTTTTTCCTTTGTCCTCTTCTTGATTCTTTATGCAGTTGTTTCTTCGAATGCTTGGGTGGTTCTTTTTTGATTAAGGAAAAAAAGTTACTTGTATCGGTGATAACGTTGTTTTATTATTCCAGCCACTAATATAATGGTGTATAAAAAAATTATCTTATGTGTCATTGTGTTATTGATCGAGCATAGTAAAAAGTGATCCTCGTTGAATTTAGAGTTTCTCTCATGATTAAGATTCCTCGTATTTAGTAATTTGATTGAGAATTTGGGAAATAAAAAAGGAAATTACTTAACTTGACATGGACTGACCATTTTAGGCTTCACTGGCACCCAATTTCAATATTCTTAACTGAATTGAGCTAGCATCAACAAAACAATTGAATTAATAAGATAGTTATATATTACTCTAGACGTTATGTATTTAATATCTAAATTACCCTAGAAAAATGATCGAAGTTCAAGCTTTAATAATCTTATAGATTATTTTATTTTCATGAGAACTTACCCGCTTATTAGTTTAACAGTACTTTTCTTCTCAATGTCAAAATATGACGTACGTTCGATTTCCCTCTTCTCTCGGTTATCAAAAGAGAGGGTCTGGATTGTTCTTTGTTTTTCTTGAATACCAACCACTGATATTTGAGCAATTTGAGCAATTTGTTGTATGTGTCTGGCATGATGCTTCTACTAAGCTAGCTGTTGGAAACAAATCTGTGGGTGAAATGTCCTAATCAAATCCTGAAATCTATGACCTTAATGGAAGGGAAAAAAGCTTCGGGTCTCCGCGAGATGGCTTTGGCTTTTGCAACCAAAAACCCCAAGAGAAATGAGGGGACCCTACCCTTTACCTATAGACCTCCTGCTAGAAAGAATGTTTGGAGAGATTTCAAAACCTCAAAGACAACAAGTGGGTTTGTTGGTTTAAGGGCAATTATAGTGACCCATTATTATAGGGTAGGTGTCCTATGAATTAACCAAGTTGTCACTATTCTATCACCCCATTTTCCCCAATGTTCTCATTTGGGCTCTTTACCTTTCACCTAAGGGAGGGAGAGAGAGAGAGAGGGCCTGCCTTTTGAAACTTTAATTGGCCATTTGGTGTTTTTCGCTTTGCTTTTGTTGGGGAGAAAGACAAGCATCATTTGCTTCACCAACCATTGCATTATTTCATGCTCTCCAACTGTAAACGTGTTTTGTCTCTCGTTATTTTTTTTTTTTCTTTTCCCTTGCATTCTTCTAGAGCCTCTTACTTCTTTCTTATTACACAAATTACACTTTAATCAAGAAAGAAATGAATGAATGAATCTAATGCCATCTCCTTTTCATAAAATCTGGTTAGATTTGAAATGTCACAATCGCACCCCGTTTTCCTTTAGTTAGAACGGTGGACAAGTTTTGTGGTGGCGAAGTAAACCTCAAATGTCAAACAAGTAAAATACAAACAATAAAGATTTTTTTTTTTTTTTTTTAAATGAGGGAAACTTAAAATATACATAACCTTGCTTCACTTATTTTCTTGCCCTATTTCATTTGTTTTACTTGCTTTTCACATTTTTCATTGGTGAGAGAGTATTTGTAAGTTTGTGACAATTGCTTAATTTGCATTAAAGAAGTTCGAAGAATAATAGAGTAAGAGTCGAACTCTTGTTGTAGACATCTATGATGACATTTAGAAATCCGGAAGAAACTCGTATTTGAAATCAAGCAAGTAGACAATAATTCAATGGAAGATAATTCCCTAGTCTGAAATAAAGATTTTAAATTGTAGAATTCATAAAACAAACTTGTATTTGAAATCAAGCAAGTAGACAAGAATTCATAAAACAAACTCGTATTTGAAATCAAGCAAGTAGACAAGAATTCAGAATTCAATGAGAGAGAACTCCCTGATTTGAAATAAAGATTTTAAACCTGTAGAATTCATAAAACAAACTTGTATTTGAAATCAAGTAGACAAGAATTCATAAAACAAACTCGTATTTGAAATCAAACAAGTAGACAATAATTCAATGGAAGAGAACTCCTAGTTTGAAATAAAGATTTTAAACTGTAGAATTCATAAAACAAACTTGTATTTGAAATCAAGCAAAGCAGACAAGAGTTCATAAAACAAACTCGTTTTTTTTTTTTTGGGTCAAAATAAAACAAACTCGTATTTGAAATCAAGCAAGTAGACAAGAATTCAATGGAAGAGAACTCCCTAGTCCGAAATAAAGAGTTTAAATTGTAGAATTCATAAAACACTCGTATTTAAAATCAAGCAAGTAGACAAGATTTCAATGGAAGAGAACTCCCTAATATGAAATAAAGATTTTAAATGTAGAATTCATAAAACAATGGGACTCATTATTATATTCTGAAGTCCTCTCCTTTTAAAAAGGTCGGTAAATCCTTAAACTCACATGCACGCCGATGCAGGGAGTCGATCCCAAGGCCATTCCCAGGAGGAGCAAAGCCCCAACCACTCCATTGTGGTGGCCATCTGCTTGAAGTTGATGTATTGGTCATCATTATCCATAACCAATTGAATTCTCCAAAACCCAAGCAGAACTTTGGGCCTGCAAGCTTGCAGCTTGTTCCTAGTTAGGCCCCAACAAACCCAAACGGTTTGGATTGGAAAAGTTGAGATCTGGGTTCATTGTTATGGGTGTGTAGGCTGGCCCATTCGTACAAGTGACCCAAAATTGCCAAACCAAACAAATTGGCATTGTCGGTTAGTTTAGTTGTCTGTGTGTGTTTGTTTCCATAGGTTGTCGTTCTCGTTTGTTGGGTGAAAGGTGTCAAATGTCGTGTCATGGGATCATTTGATTTCTGCCTTTAGGAATTGGAAGATGAAAATCAGTCGTTTGTCGTTTGTCCTTTGGTTGTATTCACTTATTTGACCAATCCCTGCCTGGTTTATGAACTAGATGTGTTGCTTGTTTGACCAAATAATATGTGATAATTTGCACAATTCAAGCTAATTGAATCATTTGATTAACAATTTATCATTTTTTTAGGGGCAAAGGTCGTGCTTGGATGGTTCATTGCACTCGGATTTCCTTATGTATGCATTTAAAAGTCAATTCCTTCTCTACACACGATTTGTCTAGAAGTAAGATGATTTATTATATTTATACGAGATGAAATAATAATATGAGAAGGTAGAAGAGAATACGGAAAAGGAAATGTAACTAACATTCTCAATCATAAATTACTATACATGCGAATATCTTTATTAGACAATGATCTAGCTAAGTACCGATTTCAAAGTGTTTATAAAATATTTAAGATAACTAAAACTATTTATGACAACATTTAGTAGAAAAGTTAGAAAGTACTTTGAAAAAAATCACTTTGATATTTATCAACCGTTGTTTTATTAAAAGCGCTTATAAACAGAATTGTTTTCTCGATAAGCATTTCCTAAAATAGCACCATAATTAGCGCGTAGGTAGAGCAAAATGTAGATATGAAAAGAAAGTGCGAAAAGTCACATGGCCTGCCCACACTCGCAAGTCGCAACAAACAATCGAAGTAAGAAAATCAATCAAAAATTCTAAGAGGCTCCCTTAGGCAAGTCTCTTACTAAATTTAGCGCAAAAAAGGCCCCATCTTTCAGCGCCACGCAGAAACAGTCATTTAGTCGTTACACACAGAACAGAGATCTGAGAAGACGAAGAAGAAGAAGAAGACGAAGCAGAAGAAGAAACACACACATATATATACACATTAATTTATTAATGTCTCGAGCTCAAAACCATGAGTTTCAAGAATGGTGGAACAAGCAGAGACAGAGCAACCACGACCTCCTCCTCTCCAACGAATCAAGCCACTTGCTCGCCATCGATATCCACAGCCCCGGGCCCGATCGGACGGTCGGGAAAGACCGCTCACGAAGCGCCCGCCAGCTGTCCTGGGTCTACCTCCTCAAGTTTCAGCAAATCGCCGCCTCCCTCTCCTCCGTGACCAGCTCCTTCCTCGTCCTCCTCCGCACAGCGAATCGCCGAGTCACCTCGCCCGATTCCCCCGCCGATTCGTCATCGTCGCGCCTCTACCGCGTCATCAAGGCTTTTCTGATCGTCGTGCTCCTGCTGCTCTGCTTCGAGCTCGTGGCCTACTTCAAGGGGTGGCATTTCAGTCCGCCATCGGTGAGATCAGCCGAGTTCGTGGAGCTTCTCTACGCCAATTGGCTCCACGTTCGGGTCAATTACTTGGCGCCGCCATTGCAGAGCTTCGCCAATCTCTGCATCGTGCTCTTTCTGATTCAGTCTGTTGATCGCATTGCTTTGGTGTTCGGATGCTTCTGGATCAAGTTTCGGAGAGTCAAGCCCAAGGCGGTCATGGAGTACCCAATGACGTCGTCGTCGAATCAGGACGAGGAGGGGAACAGTACTGAGGATGTGAATGTGGAGGATTATCCCATGGTGTTGTTGCAGATCCCTATGTGCAATGAGAGGGAGGTAAGATGATGTAGGTTTCTAATCCCTAACGACACCGTTTAGATTTCCTTTAATGTGTTTTTATATTTATGTTTTAGTTACTAGTTAATATCAAGCTTCAATTTTTATTGTTTTTCATAAAATGATAAGAGTGATACATGAGCCTTGTATGGCATTTTACATGTTTAGATTAGTTACAAACATAAGTTGGAAGTTAGAACTGGGCATTGTTAAATTTGATTGCTTTTGATATAATGCTACAATGTTGGTCTTGATAGATTACTAGTGTTTCTGTTATGCCTTCTAGCTACCCTTTGTCTCTTATTTAGTATTGAAATGTGCTTCTGTTGGGTGACAAACAGGTGTACCATCAGTCGATTGCTGCGGTTTGTATTCAGGACTGGCCAAAGGAGAGAATGCTTGTGCAGGTTTTGGATGATTCCGATGATATAGAGGTTCAACAGCTTATCAAGGCGGAAGTAAGCAAGTGGCAACAACGGGGTGTCCCCATATTGTACAGACATCGGCTTATGCGCACAGGGTATAAGGCAGGGAATCTGAAATCTGCTATGAGCTGCGATTATGTTAAGAATTATGAGTTTGTGGCCATCTTTGATGCAGATTTTCAGCCGGGACCTGAGTTCTTGAAGAAAACCATTCCTTATTTCAAGGTAATTTTTTACTCTCTATTAGAACACACTATTCTGATTAATCCGTTGGTGTTTTCGGAGTTTTGTACAAGTATACACTATAGAGAATGGGACCATTCATTTGCACTCTCAGCTTATGTGCATGATTAAGTTCACAATACTTGAATCATCTAGGCTGCTTGCAACTTCACTTCTTAATTCACAAGTCCTTGTTTGCTGGACTGAAAGTGGGTTTTGTATTGTTTTCTTGAAGGGGAATGATGATCTAGGATTGGTCCAGACAAGGTGGTCTTTTGTAAACAAGGATGAGAACTTGCTTACCAGACTGCAGAATATAAACTTGTCCTTCCACTTTGAAGTTGAACAACAGGTCAATGGGGTGTTTATCAACTTCTTTGGGTTTAACGGTACAGCTGGTGTGTGGAGGATTAAGGCCCTTGAGGAATGTGGTGGTTGGTTGGAACGAACGACTGTTGAAGACATGGATGTTGCTGTTCGTGCTCATCTTTGTGGATGGAAGTTCATATATCTGAATGATGTCAAGGTGCATATTTTCCATTGTCAAAGTTTCGATTTTACATAGTTTAAAGCTTCCTTGTATGGTTTGCTGAACATGCTGCTTTTGCAGTGCCTTTGTGAACTTCCAGAGTCCTACGGGGCATACAAGAAACAGCAACATCGCTGGCATTCTGGTCCAATGCAGTTATTCCGTGTGTGTTTCTTTGACATACTCCGTTCAAAGGTATAGAAGTTCCTTTATATTCATTAATTTTTAGAAGAATATTATTCATTATGTTAATAGTAGGATATCTAAGGCACAAATAGTGTAAAAAGACTTGATTATCTGTAAAATTAAGAAAGCGATTGACGTGCATTGCCTTTTGTTATGAGAAAGATAGGCTCTTGTGGTCATCTGAATCTCAAGTCAGAAAAAATTTGACTTTGGTACAAATTTTTTTTCGCAATATAAGTACACATGAACATAACCTTTATTGTTTTCTCATTCCAGGTGAGTTTGACCAAGAAAGCAAATTTGATATTTCTCTTCTTCCTCCTTCGGAAGCTTATTCTGCCATTTTATTCGTTCACTCTCTTTTGCATCATTCTTCCCTTGACCATGTTCCTACCAGAAGCTCAGCTACCAGCATGGGTTGTTTGTTATGTCCCTGGAATTATGTCTGTCTTGAATATTCTTCCTGCACCACGCTCATTCCCATTTATCGTCCCCTACCTTCTTTTCGAGAATACCATGTCAGTGACCAAATTTAATGCCATGATATCAGGATTGTTTCAGTTTGGAACTTCTTATGAGTGGATAGTTACAAAGAAACTGGGAAGGTCATCAGAGACAGATTTAGTTGCTTTTGAAAGGGAGTCTGAGCCGCTAGTGCAAACTACTGGTCTTCAAAGGTCCGCCTCAGAATCAGGCCTTGATGAGCTGACCAAACTAGAGACATCTAAGAAAACTGGGAAGAGGAGGAGAAATCGATTATATAGGAAGGAACTTGTAATTGCCTTTGTATTGTTGGCTGCTTCAGCAAGAAGCTTGCTGTCTGCCCAAGGAATTCACTTCTACTTCCTACTATTTCAAGGGATCACCTTTCTAGTTGTTGGCCTTGATTTGATAGGAGAGCAGGTGAGCTGACCTCCTCCGAGTAATGCTTTCAAGTGGTGTTGAGTGCTTTCCCGGAATGTACCATGGGGCGGGTACTTTGATCAGAGCTTTGAAATCCATATCGGCGCGCCGATGACAAAGCTGTAACCGTCAGTTCCCTGCTATTTTCGATAGTCGACTCCCCTGATAGAAGCAATTTCATTGTGCTCGGCACGAATCTGTAGACGGTAACTAGACTCTCTCAATCCAAAACTGTATGTATCATTGTTGGTGCCAAGCCACAGTTCTTGAAGTTTGTCTCATTGATTTAGATATGGGAAAGGGGCCCTAAAGATTAGTTTGTAGGAATGGATCCAATTTTCCAGTCCCATCTGTTTGTCTGGTATAAAATACCAATGTACAATTGGTTGCCTGTGCCAAAGGCTGGCGTCGTTAGATCTTCACATTTGTTATTCTTTATTTTTGCTATTAACAAATTGTGTATGAGAAATTACATTTGATTTGATCAGCTTGAAATTTTGTTGAGAGGACTTTTTCCTTGTTCTTCAAGAAAAGCTATTGTATATGGTTCGTTTATATGCAATTTGGAGCCTGGTCTTTTCAGCTTAGACAAACCTCAGGACCGTATGACGTACACAAACCCGAAACCTCAGCGGCTCCAACAGCTTGCCAATGCCAAATCTTGTCCAAATTCCACGGTTTTTGGCATTGTAAGCATTTCAAACTCTGATAAAAGCTTTGATGGTTAAAGCAACATAACTAAGGTATGTTGAAAAATATTTAACTTATAAAATTCAATGTCAACAATCCAGTTTTAGTAAATCATCCATTACAACTTCTTTGCGCCAAGACCAAGTAGTCCTACACAATTTAAAAAAGCTAGGAATTTACTCCTTAATGACACAATTGGAAGCTGCGAGCCGATTATGTGATGCAGTCCCCTTATGCCTTGCTATCTACGCTCACGGGTTCAGCATCTTTAGCCGCTGTTTTCTGTAAAGCCAAAATCAAAACCAGTCTATTAAACCCAGAAATCATGAAATCACCACCAGCAACTGCAACCAAACGACAATTGTTCGAATCATAAATTGAAAACAATGTCCGACTAGAAGAATACTACTTACATTGGAATCCGGAGAGTCCGACTTGGTCAATTTGGCAAACATGTTGCCGTAAAACTTGGCCTCCTTTTTATTGAATTCTTTCATCTTCTCCTTCAAAGTCTTGTACTCCAACTTCACATCCCTGTTTCAACGTAGAAAGAAGTGTGAACATTTCAACTTCTCCATCACACAAAATACTGTAAGAGAGAATCCAGACACTTGAGAAGAAGCAAAACCTGTTGTTGGGGTCTATTTCAAGAGCCTTCTTGATGTCAAGCTCAGCCAAATCCAAATCTGCCAGCTGAATAAATGCCTGAGCCCTTCTGTACAGGGCCTTCACATTTCTACCCTCGATTTCCAACACCTGTGCACAAAATAGTCGGTTAGTAACTGTAAAAGTCAACCACAGAACGGGAACTTCCAAGCATTTCTAAGTTCTAAGTTGCGGACCTTGGAACACAACTTTTCAGCCTGTTTATAATCTTTCAGCTTCAGCTTGCAAGCTGCATTGTTAAGATTGCAAGCAACCTTCAACACCTTAGCCTGTTTTTTGTCCTCTTCGCTAAAGGAAGTATCATAATCGATGTACTTGACAGCCTGCACGGAAAGAGCTCCAGTGAGCATAACAGCTCAAGTCCAATCATCTGGTTCATGAATCAACATTTGTCATCCTACCTTTTCATATCTCTTGGAAGCTCTTGCATATTTACCCGCCTTAAACAGTGCATTCCCTTCTTCCTTCTTCTTACCAGCAGCTTCAATCTTTTCTTCGGTATTCATGTCCCATGATTCCTTATCCTGAGGTGCGAAAAGAATAATACAAAAATTATTTGATTTGAGAAAAACACACAATCTCAGTAATTTGATGCCAATGGATACATGTTGCACAACATAATCTGAGCGGTATTATTGACCCACCTTTTCAAAAGATACGAGCTCAACCTCATAGTAGACTGTCGAATTAGGAGGTACCACAGCCAACTCCTGTGGGGACTCTGAGGAACCAAATGCATACTCTGGTGCAATGGTCAGGAGTGCTACCTCACCCTTCTTCATTGTCAGGACAGCTCTATCAAGCCCATCAATCACTTCCTCTGTCCAATACAATCATTGACTCAGTACCACTGTACGCAAAAAGAACAAAACAAAAGGTAAAAAAGAAGCACTTCGCATTATTATTACCCTCATCTGTCTTAAACTCGAACAGCTCTTCTCCTTCAGCATGACCTTTCTTCAAAAATTCCGTACCATCTTGCAGCTTCCCAATCAATTTCACTGCCAGCAACAAAATCAGATAACTATTTAAAAACTTTTTAACCTGGTATAGATTGTGAAATACTCATCTGAAATCAATGGCTAACACCTACATTTAACAACAGCCCCTTCATTTGGACGTTCAAATCCCTCCCCTTCTTTCAGGATCTTCTTAATAACCTTCTTGTCATCTGTCACTTCTGAGACAGTTTTCCATGATACCAACTCTAAAGTGATGTGAAGAGTGGCATTTGGAGGAATGGCACCCTCATAACCAGATGCAGGCTTACCCTTATCCCCAAATCCATCTGGAACCAAGACGCAGGCAAATATTAGATCATAACACAATGGTCATTTTTATATTTCATATAATATCAGGCTGATGGCTCAAGGCAACTCACATTGTGGTTTCACCGTTAATAATACCTTCTCCCCTTTCTTCATTGTTTTAACAGCCTTTGATAACGCAGGACAGAAGTAACCTATTTACAAGATTATGAGAACATTAAAAAACCAAATTCTCAACCAAAAAAAAAAAGAACTGAATTCATATATATATGACAAGAAAATGATACCATCTTTGACAGTGAATTCCACTCTGTCAGATTTTTCAACAACTTTTCCATCATCAAGCCGAGCCTCAAAATTAACTGCATAAAGAACAGGAGCGGAAGGCAGTTAATAGACAATGATCATAGATAGCACACAAGCCAATAGAAACAGCATTAAAGAGAAACTTACCTATAACTTCATCGAGGTCTTTTGGGTTCTCCCATTTTTCTCCCTCTTTCAAGATCTTCTTAATTATTCCACCATCCTTGGATATGTCATTGACACTGGTCCACGATAGCAATTCAACATCGAACTGCAATGTGGCTTTGGGAGGGATAGTTGGTGGGGATCCAGCCTCTCCATAAGCCAGCTCAGGAGGGATGGTGAAAAGGGCATCCTCACCTTTCTTCATCGTTCTAATACCTTCATCCCATCCCTTAATCACTTGTCCTGCACCACAACATCAGAAAACTCATTCCGTGAGAGAGAGCTCACCCTGAAAGGAGATCAAACTCCTAAGCATTTCCCAGGAGCTTTTAGATTATGACATAAGATTACAAAACAATAAGAACCACAACAACAAAATCTTAACAGGGACCATAATGTTGCATATCAATACAGCTATTTAAAACTCAACTTCATCTCTTTAACTTAACAAAAAGATGCCTCTACTTGTCAATTCTTCTTCCAAAGGTGACGAATGCATTGTACAAAAGATTTTAAAGTACAAATACGATGCATGTTTTCACTGCCAGTTTACGCTTGCTTCTTGATAACATTCCAGTAGTCCCAATGAAGTAAAATACCACTCTTTCGTCGTCAAATTATCACTTAAAGACCTTAAACCAATCATTCCCAAACTTCCCACCCACTTCCTATTGAAAAACACTCGTGCTCTGAAAACTTCTTCATTGCACGCATGCATTTGTGCAAAACTAATTTAACAAGGCATTATTTCCATCTAAATCATCCAGCAGCTTTATCAAGCTACTAAATCCAATTAGATTGAAACTGAAAAATGACCAAAAAGCTCTCACCTTGTCCAAGAGTGAACTTGAATGGAGTCCCCCTGTCACGGCTCGAATCGAACTGAGTCCCGTCGAGCAATGTCCCAGTATAATGAACTAAAACCATAAACATCGCAATCAATCTCAATCCATAAACAACAAAAACACTTCGAAATAACCAAAAAAAAATCGCAGAAAACAATAGTTCAAAAAATCTTGCACCTTCAACCTCGTCGCCATTTTTTGGGGTGTCCCAACCTTCACCTTCCTTGAGGAGCTTCTTCTTCAAGCCCTGCTTGCCGATCTCCTTCTCCTCACCGACCTTGAGAACGGGACCCTCGTCGGGGAGATCAAAGTCCCCGTTCATCTCCTCCGGCACTGGCATGTCAAAGTCCTCATCCATTTTCTCGCGAGCGTTAGATGAGAGCCGAAGATTCTAGACTGAGATTTTGAGCTTCAGGAAAATTAGGTAAGTGTGAGTCTCTGTGTGAAAGTCGAGGCTTTTTTATGGGTGTGATTATGAGTTCTAGAGGCTTCTGCGAGGGTTTAGGTTGCAGGGAGGCTCGTAATCTGATTCGGTAGCTCTTCGATCGTGCTCCGGGTATAATCCAACGGCTCAGATTATACTGATGCAGATACAACGTCGTGTGCTTTCCATTTATAGCATCCACAGCACAGTTCGAATACTACATGTCGTTTTCTTTTGTGACGTTGGTGTTCACTTTTCACTGTCTTTAATACGCAGTGTCTTCTTCCAGCAGAAGGCAGAAGACAGAAGACAGAAGCAACAGAAAACAGTGAGTTTGCTTTATTTAGAAGAAAGCCTCCCAAAATGGGCAAAAGGGCTTTTAGCATAAAGGCCACCAAGTTTACATCTTTCTTTTGCGCAAACTTCCAAGTAATTTTGAAATGATAATGCTCCCCCAAGTCCACATCTTCCTTTCGTTTTGTTTTTGGTTTCTGATAAAATGATTTGACATATTTGGCTGCGAACTTTAATCGCGTATTTAGACAGCCACGATCATTATGTTTGAGATTAACAATCTCAAAACATCGCACCTCGGCATGTCAAATTATGGTAAGAAAACATATTTCCTCTTAAGTTCAAAAGTACATTGAAAAAAATGTAGTGTAGTCTGCTAAATAAAGCAAAATAAAGTTTTGGCTCACCAAGCCACTGGTTACAAGTAATTTCTTGAACACAACTAAGAAATGAAAAACGAAGGGGCAGCCCAAGTCAGAAATCATTCCCCAACTACAGCTCGTCATCATTAGGTTTCGATCCTCTTCCCAAAATTTCAACGAGCTCCGTGTCAAATATCAGTGTTGCGCCTCCTGAAACGTTCAAGGAACAATCATTTGAGATTCTGAACTATATTTTATCTATAAGCATCATTGTCTGTAAAGACAATTATGTAGATCTTGCCATCCTGAGTTTTCATATGCATTTACTCTAATCATTTCATTGCTTTTACACATATATGGTTCACACTAAATAGAGGCACAGGCAGAAGAGAATTGAGTACAGTGATGCAGAAGAGAATTGGTTGAACTAACCTGGGATGGTTGGTGGAGAACCCTGCTCTCCATAGCCAAGCTTTGCCGGAATTTTCAACTTCCTCTTCTCACCTACGCACATTCCCAGAATTCCTTGGTCCCATCCTGTAAGAAAATTTTTGTTCGGGTAAACCAACAGTAAGAGTAGAGTACAGTGAACTTGCACTGTGTAAGCTACATGTAATATTCAAGTAAATTGCTACCCATGGCATCACATCCAGGATGCAGCATACCCATCATGCTTGATGTTTGCCATAATCACATGGAAGTTGACACAACAGATAAAAGCAGAAACTCTCTCTCTCTCTCTCTCTCTCTCTCTCTCTCTCTAATCAAGGGCAATCTAGAAACACTCTTACATATTCCCAGCATTAATTAAAAATTGAATAAAATATAAGCTACACAACGTGAACATAAAGTACAATCAGTGCAGTTTAAAAAACAGTCATAGAAAACCCATCATTAATTACAAATTAGGGGAAGCAGCTTTAAAGAGTATTGACAAGCTGAAAACCTAGTAAACTCTTATGGCCAGTAGAAACGACTATTAAATGTGAATCAATGTACTTATACTAAAAAAAGAGGATTATCTGAGACTGATTACTAATAAAGCATAATCAAATGCTTCCTATATGAACCATTGTCAAAAGTACGGGTTTGCCTCTGCTCTGCATTCCAACTATTTGGTATTTGTAATAAGAAAATTACGCAAGAATATGTAATTGAGTTAAATAGTACACCACACACCTTTAATAACTTGACCAGTCCCAAGCTCAAAAAAGATTGGATCACCCCTTTCAAAACTAGAATCAAATACAGTTCCATCTGTGAGTTTCCCCTGCAAAGGTCAAAGAAGAAAAACTAGTCAATCAATCTTCACTATAGGATGAGAGATTGGCTCATTCATCTAATGTATAGTGAGCCAACGAGAATAATGCGGGTAGAATTTAGATATTGAATACATTAAACCACTACCAAAATAGATACTGAAAACGGAAAGTTTAATGTCAAAGTGCACTATGTCACATCCAATCTGCCAGAACATGGGAGGACATGCTGAACATTTTCAAGAGGTCTTGACGAGGACTGTTATTAGTTCCTCCCAAATGCCTAGCTCATATTGAAGAAGCCTTTGGGATTAATAAGCTGACCACAGCGGGGAATGGAAATTTGACTGACAATAAACATCGGGGGAAAAAAAAACCAAATTAAGGGCCAAAATGTACATATACATCAGTCTCATAAGAGCTTCAAGGATGTAACCAGATGCTATTAGGTTTCACTGAGTATGCTCCATTGTAATCAAAACATACAAAAAGACATACAAGCCTGGGAGTAACAAATATTTAGGCAGCATAATCTAAATAAAAATAGACCCAAGGAATGATGAAATAACAATAGATTTGTTAGGATGCTTAATCAATGCTTCAAATTTCTTCGAAACTGGAAAGCACTCTCATTTCAAAAGTTCGTCAACCATACTACTAGATTTTCAGCTCAGGTAACAATGTGGTGATTTAAAACCACATGAACTCAAGGCTTGAACATGTCAAGAAAAACAAAAAATATGCTATGATTGGTAATCAAATTTTATTTATGACATGTTGATCTAAATCCGAGTGCAATTAACTTCAGTATTTAACGCATATATCTACTAACATACACTATTTAAAAGCATATGTTTCAGAAATTCTGCTCACCCGATAGTGTACCCTGACTTTATCACCTTTGCGAGCTTGAAGTTCACAAGATTCTGGCTTATACTGCAACATAAAGGTAAATTATCAATAACGAGGAATTGAGGATAGTTCCATATAACTCTAGCAAACCCCTCTTTGTTTAAACGATCCATACACAAGAAACAACAACAATGTCAACAGATGCCAAGGAGTCAGCCAAATTAAAACCACTTCAAGCAGTATCACAGGACACCCCAAGCCTTCTAAAACTATCCAAAACTAAGCTAATCAATGAAAATAACAGAAGTGATAAATACCCAAAAGTCCTAAACAATTATAATACCCAAAAAGATAATAACTTGCAATGACCCATTAAGTAAGAAACTTAAAATTCGACCACGCAGCTGATCCACACACATATATAACTACAAATCAACCAACTCCAGCAGCTACCTTTTAACATATTTATAAATTTGTTCACAATTTCACAATCAAAACAGTGTTTTGGATCGCAACTTCGACTAGTAAAGAGATAGATGAACAAAATGAAAAGCGTAATTCACCTTCACACCAATCTGCAACTCTTTGACTTCCTTCACCTTGCCGGCCAAAACTGGATTTTGAAAAAGAAAAAAGAACAAGAAGTCAGCAATGAAATTGAAATATTATGAATACACATGAAATCAGGAATTAACGATGTTTCCATGAATGATGACGAGACCTACCAAAGCCGGAGTGAGACAAGAAGAAGAGAACGGCGACGGCCTTCATTGCAGCAACGGAACCCATTTTTGCGATCTCTCAGTCCCCGTGTCTCGAGTGTTTTTGGTGGGTCTCGCTTTTATTGGCTCTCAAATCCTGCTTCTATTGGTCATGAACACGTCGATGTAATTCTCTTGCCTTACGTGGCAGTCAACGAAATGCATATCTATTTTTGCTCTACAACTTGCACTTCTGAATCCATTGAGCAAATGTTGTAATTTTTTTTACCTTTTCCAATTACACAAAGATCCTCTTTGTGTAATTTAATAAATTTAATCCGAATATTTTTATGGCAAAGTTTTAACGAGACCACACATTATCAGGATTCAGTTTTATGTTGAATTATATTCTGACAATGTTATTTCAATGAAATGTTTCTTTCTAACAAAAAAAAGTATAGTCTGGATATTTATAAATTTAATATATAACGGTCATAACATTTCTTCAATTTAATTAAAATAGTTCATATCACGTCGAACCATCAAGAGTGAGTCGTGACTATGTTAAAAAAAAATGAATATCAATCATGTGCTTTCATTTCAATTAAACTCGTTCTCTTGAATATTCGGAGGTAAGGGCATCTCTTAGCCAAGGACAAGTCTTAACAAAGATGTAAACTTCAGTTAGAAATATACAGTCTTGCTCACCTAAGGACCTAAAAATGAGGACCCGTATAAATATATATATATTCATAAAAGGGCAAGATCTGTGGCTGATTACACATTCTTTTGTTAACTCAGTCAAACAAAAAAACCAAAAAAAACTTACAAACATCCTCTTCAGGGAATACAAAACTGATCAACAAAACTTCAAGCCATGCAAGGTTCTAATACCAACCTCTTATAACATCCCAAATCTCAGTAGCATGACCATATTAGATTGACAAGTATAATGTCTATCTGAATAAATGGCATCCTCTAGGTTCGATTTCCAATTATCAATCTGAAGACGGGCAAGATAGGCAAAACAATGGATGACTGTAACATCACTTCATCTCAAAAAGAGTTTCACTTTAGTTCCAACTCCATCCAACAACATTATAAACAAAGTAAGTCTTCTTGAAATTTTGAATTGTTTACCTTACACCGCAATCAAAAGAAGGAAACTCTACTCTCCTTGATTCTAATGTATCCTGGAAATGCAGAAACTAACCTCCAATCATTCTGAGCAATCCCAACTCATCCTTGAATATTGATTCAAGAGAGCCGCCAAAATGCATAGCAGAACATAAACGCTAATACATCTTCAGCCATAGTCACATTATTACATCCAACGTGCATTGCCCATAACGTCAACACTGGGCATCTCATATGATATTTGAAGATTTCAAATCTCATATATGAATCCAACCAAGGATAGGGTATATACTATTTGAACTGAACTCAGAGGACCAGTATTGAATTACTCCCCATTTACAAAATGCAATGCATTTAACAAAGTCTTGTAAGTTTTTTCACCCATCTTACTATCCCCTTTCCTGAAATCCTCTAGTAGATCAAACGCCTCGGAACCCTTCCCATCCCGGCACAATCCTTCCAATAACGTTTTATAAGTTAACAAATCAGGAGACATGGAATTACTCAACATATCAAGCACAACCTCACTCGCATCATCATATCTCCGTTCCATAGCGAGACTGCAAATCACAATCATATATGTACTACTGGTAGGCACCAACCCTTTTCCTCTCATCTCCTTATAAAACCCTAAACCCTGACCTACCCTCCCCTTCTCACACAACCCTTTAGCAATGTAACCATAAGTATACGCATTCGGCTCACACCCATACAATCCCATTTCGCGAAAAACCTGCATTGCATCTTCAACTTCCAAACACTTTGAATAAGCCTTTATGATCATATTCAACACAAAAGTATCAGGAATCACTCCACACGCCTTCATTTGCTTCGATAAAGACCGCACGGCACGCAGGTACACAAAGCACACATGCATATTATTAAACCTCCTAAGCAATGAGTTCAATAGCAGAGCATAAGTTTCAAGATTGGGTTTACAATCCTCAGAGTTCAACATTTTCTTATAAATATCAAACGCACGATTGAAAAGCATCTTTCTTCCGCAGCAAAATCGAATCATGGAATTATAAAGAGGCACGCTAATTTCACAAGCTCCGGCGATTACCTCTTCCACTAGGGTTTCGGCCTGCCGGAACCTCTTGCCGTTGATTAGGATTTTGACCATGGTGAGGTAGGTGGCCTGGTTGTGCTTGTAGTTGCGCTGCTGGGCAGTCCACCGGAAAATGTCGAGGGCGAGATCCGGGTCCGATTGGGCTTGCAGGGCCTCCTTGACTTCGAGTGGCCCGAACCCGGGTTTGAGCTTATGGATCCATGTCTCGAATTGCTTTTCTAGTGGGGTTCGGGTTCTGAGCGGGTATGGCGGGTTAGGGTTTTCGGTGGATGAGGAGGACAGGAGGCGGTGGTAGAGTGACGGGTGGTTGAGCGGAAATGAGGGTTGGGGGAGTACATGGTGAGAGGAGAGGGCTGGGCGTGGATGAGAAAGAATATTTGGGGTTCTGAGAGTGGCGGTGAGAAGGCGACGTATGGTCACCGGCATTGTTGCAGAGCGAGGGAGAGTGTCTGGTAATGGCGGGATGCGTTTGGTGAGGTGGGAGGAGCTATTGGGTTTGGGTTAGACTAAGAATGCTATTGGGTTGGGCCTTGTTGTGGTAGAGTAGGGCTGGGTCCATGTCATTGGATGAATAATATTTGGGCTATGTTGAGTCAAATTGGATTGGAGGGTTAGATGCATTTGAACCCAACAAAAATATGGCCCAAGTTATCACTTGGGGTAGAACCGGACGAGCCGGTTTATAACCCTAGATCCGAGAAGATTGGCCCTCTAGGTTGGAGCCGGTTACCGGTTGCACCCGGAAAAAGTTTTAGCTCATAGCTTCATAGAGCTGTATTTCTCTTTTACGAAGTCCAATTAGCTATGGCAGTGAGTAGTTCCCTTTACCCCAAGTTCAAGTCTATCTTCTCGTAAATTATATTGGGAAATGACCCTCAGTGCCACCCCTTTAATAATTTTAACTAAAAATGCCATCCCTTCCCAATTTTTTTATAACTATCAACTATAAATAGAAAATTATTGTACCCTTATTGCTCTCCTAACACATTTTCTGAAATTGACCTCCCGCCCATCAGCTCTCCGTCGCTCAATCTCTTCATCTTCACTCTCTGGTCACTCTGCTCTCACTCTCTCGCCTCTCAGCTCTAACTCTCTCATCTCTCGCCGCTCAGTCACTCTCGCTCGCCTTCTGTCCCGTAAATCTGCATCGAAGAACAACGCCATCATTCACAAAGAAATGTAATCGCTCATCGGAATTCTTTTACGGCTTTGGGTTTATGGGTTTGTTTGAAATTGGTTGACGGGGTTGTTTGAAATTGGTTTAGGGTTTGGGGGTTTCTCTGAAATTGGTTTAGTGGGTTTTCTGAAATGGGTATAGGGTTTAGGGGTTTCACTAAAATTGGTTTTCCTTTAACTCTGTTTGCTAACTTAAGGGCTTGCATATTGGATATGGATAAGTTCTCTATGTTTTTCATATTCTCTTGTGATTATTTGGAATTTCAGTTTGGGGATGAATATTCAATGTCTAAACAAAGGGCAAGGAACCATATGTGGTGTAATATGAGTTTCTTTAAAAGTTTGTTGTTTTGTGCTTGATCATTGTATGCTTAAAACAAAGCGGGAAATGAGTGAAGATGGGAACATGCCACCAGCAGGTGTGGTTTAGAGAAATGGGGCCATGGATTTTGCTATAAGCTAACTCTTTAAGCTTTTGCTTGTCTTTTTTGTCTATGGATAGTTAGACAACTCTGTTTATGAGGTGAACTTTTAATTTTTTAATTGTACATGTGTAAGAAACATTTTTTTACAGTTTTGATGGTTTATTTATTCATTTATCTTTCATATTGATAACACATACAATACATACAAACCTCTGATTTTGTTAACGAAAAACTGAAGGGATGGTGCCAATGTCATTAATTTCCTTACATTTGAAAGGAGGGCATATTGGAGTCATGATTGTGGTTGCCACTAATTGATAGGATGTTCCATGACATTATACGTTGAAGTCAATAAATTGTTTCCTGCTGTCTTCTTGTTGAATTGTTTGAATTAGGCTTCTGCTACTGCACATTCCTATTGTAGCTTAAGCTGTCATGATTATCTGGTGTTTGGAGATGTGTCTGTAGATATTTAGTTAATTGTCAATGATCATGTAAGGTAAAGACTTAAATCCTTGTGAGACAGAAATTGGAGTGAGTGACCAGTAATTTGAAGGACACATGAAAAACAGAGTGAGAGACAAGTAGTTTAATGGCATTTTTTAGGAAGCCTTGTGAAGAGAAAATATAAAAGAAGGAAGTGGGAAAATATAATGGCACTCTCTCTTTCTCTCTTTGCAGTCAATGTTAGGGTTTGTTGAGGGGGTTCTTGAAGGTGAAAGAGAGGGTTGCTTCGTTAAATGCTCTCTCCCTTCAACAATCTCTCAGTTCCGTCTCTTTTCATGTTTTCAATGGACGTCTTTCTCTTCTTCTCTGCTCTTTCAGGGCCTCAAAAAACCCAAATTCTTGGTTTCGGTTCCGACTTTTTTCACATACTTCCTCCTCATTCTCAATCCTCTCACAGACAGAATTCGAGCTTTTGTTTAGGTGTTTCTGCGATTTCCAATTCGGGTCTGTCTGCAAAACGAGTGATTCTAAGGTAGGTTTTGTATTTGTTATTGACTAGTTTGTCTTTTTGTACGGTTTTCATTTGAAAAGGATCATTTCACTAACCTATGACTGATTTTGTGAAGTTTAGTAATTAGAGAGATTGCAAATTTCTGTATTTTAACTGTGAATTACTTCATGCTTGGATGAAACTTCTATTGGTCTGATTGATTTTCATGCTATGGATGACGAAGTGCCTCAAGTTGCTATTTGTCATGTAGGATTGGTTTGTTTGTGATGCGTGTTTTCAGTTTCATTTTATGATGCATATTTAGTGTGGGAATTTATTGTGGTTCATGTGCTGTAATTTGTGTTTAATTTTCACTTAATATCCTATAATAGGCCGTTGAATTGTGTATTGCTTGTTATTGTCCAGATTGCAACGGACTGAATTTTTTTTAATAATAATGCCGTGCAGGGAAACATGGTTTCGCCAATTAAGTTGATGATTGGAGAGGAAGATAAGTTCCAAGGAAAAGCATTGGCGCTATCCCATACAAAGAGTGCAATAAGTACGATAAAAGAGAAATTCAGTGAGCAACAGCTACGAACCTTCGAAGAGAGTTGTTTTGGGCATCTCCTACTCATCGAGGACCTGAAGTGGACGTCGCCAATTGTACACGGATTGTTGCTGAGGAAAGCTGATCCGAAGACTGTTTCCCAAGTGAACGGGATCAAATTCATTGTTGGCAATAAGGTGATCCAATTCACACCGCAGCAATTTTGCGCCGTCACAGGGCTAAGGTTTGGAAACCTTCCCTTTATTCCGCTTCCCAGAATGACAATCTGCTCATTGAAAAGGAAGTATTTTGGCAACAATAAAACAGTGAGCCTGTTGGAATTAGAAAAAGCCTTCCGCGATGCGCTGATGCGGATGATGCATTGAAGCTCGGCTTTGTATACTTCGCTGTGTTTGTGCTGTTGGGCAGTGAAAAACATGTCCACATTGACATGCGATATTTGAAGTTGGCGGAAGACCTTGAAGATTTTGGGAAATATCCATGGGGTGCTGTGTCTTATGCGAAGACAAATGCGTCACTTTGAGGGCACTGTGTGCAGATTACAGTGAAAGGGCCCAAAAAAGCTTCGAAAACAAACAAATCTAAAAAGCAAGTAAAGACAACGGCAACTGGTAGACCAAGAGAGTACCACCTGAAGGGTTTTGCCTTTGCACTTCAGGTGAGCACATTTCGATTCCTGTTGAAGTTAAATATCATTTGTTCTACAGTAATGGGTTCTAAAACAGTAATGAGAGAGAGAGAGAGAGAGAGAGAGAGAGAGAGAGAGAGAGAGAGAAATTGAGAGCTGCATTGGAGGAGCAAAAACATCATTTGTTCATGTTTATTTTCTGTAATTATTACTTATTTGGGGGATTCATTGGTTTAGTTGTTGAAGGATGAAGACGAATAAAAGGAACTCATCCACTGTTATTGTTTTTTGATAGATTCTTTTGACTAATGATATTCTGTTTGTGTGTGTGTGTTGGTAGATATTTTGTGTGAGAGAGACAGAGAGAGCGAGAGAGAGAGAGAGAGAGAGAGCAAATTGGGTGGCTGTTCTGGCCGGCTATGGTATTTAAAAAATGAATTCTACAAACAAATAAAATAATTTGCAAAGTTAAAAAATTGATGGGAAAGGGGAGAAACATTCAAGGGAGGGGGTCAGGGGTAGAAGGGAATTCAAGAATAGAAAATGGACAGAAGGTTTTATTTTATTTAATTAGTAATATTATTCTGTTTTTGCTGAATATTTTATCATTAATATTGATGATGAGCCCCGTGTTTTTCTATCAACAACCCTAAGTTAACACTAATTACCTCATTATAGAAATAAGTTGTCAGAAAAACAAGTTTACATTTTCACTCCTTTATGTAAGTGGGGGATATTGGATATTAGGAAATAATCTTTTTTCCTGATTTGTGTTGAATGCTCTTAGTGTTGAAATATAATCCTGTTGCCTGATTTGAAATATAATACTGCTCTGATTTTGTTGAAATATAATGCTCACCTGATTTGCTGAAATATAATCCCATCTGTTGAAATAATCTTCGCCGATTTATGTTGAAATATAATCTTGTTCGCATGATTTTGAAATATAATCTCGCTTCGATTTCTTAGAGAAGTCATTTTCTATTTTCTTCTGTCTATTTTAAATGATGTAATGAGAACCATTAGATCATAGTCTAGGTGGATTCAGTAGCTTAGATTTGGTATGACACGTGTAAGCACCTAATAGGGTGACAGTTGTAATTATTAGAAGAGAATCACATTTCTCTCTCTCAGACACACTATGTAAGCTGCAGATTGTAAGAATTCAATACAACAGTGCCTTCCTCATTTCTCTTCATTGTCTGTAGCTAAAATCTCCAGAAAATACATCTCTTCCTAATCTGAAAATACATATACAAACTGAGAATTCTAACAGACTAATGACTAATGTGGCCCGAACCACTTTTAGCCTCTGCATCTCTAGATGGCTGTATTTCTTTTAACTTTTGTCAATCATACGGCAAGGTTTAGACTGCAATTAATACATGCTAATTATTTATCTTTATTGTATTCTTGGCTTTTCATTCCCTATTTAAGGTTATAGCATGTGATCTCTAAGGCTTTTCTTCCTCATACCAGATTTGGGCTTACGAGGTATTTCCAGCGTTGGCTGCACTACATTTGGTGGTGCACGAACATAATGCCTACATCCCTCGTATACTACATTGGAGGAGCAACACTTGGCCGCGTTTTTTTGAGCTAATGAGCCAAGTATTCGAGAACCGTGAGGTTAGTTCAGTTTGTAATGATAATCTTAGGCATATGAAAATCTAATATAATCAGTTTACTGATATGTCTATTGTCTGCGTAAATTGCAGGTTGATGTGCAACTTATTCGGCCATCTGTAATTGAGAAGCGAAGCAGCCGTATTGGACTTGGGGTGACAGTGTTGACAACACTGAAGAACTTGTTCAGATTGTTTGGCGATGACGAACACAAAACCAGCACGTCTGCCTCAGTAGAAGAAAAAGATGAGGACATTGAAGAAACGCAAGCCTTCCGTCGTCTTCTAAGGCAAGCATTACCTATTTTCCAAGATATATGTCATAATACAATAGGAAATTAGCTGTTGTTTTGTTCGGATATATTTTATTCCAATATTGTAACACTTGCATTCCAACCGAATGCAGGGTCAAATAAGCGTCCTGAGTTACGCACTTTGAGCGTGACTTTCAAAGGATGAAGGATGACTTCGCCAAAGTTTCAGTTCAAATCGAGCCCTTCGCAATAGAGTGGTGAGTTGGAAGAAACTGTACGGAATGAGTCATCCAAAGTTGAAAGAAATAACAAGTGTGTCGAGGATTTCCGCAACACACTTGCTGCAATGGAGCATTATTTTAAGGTGGAGATAGAGCAGCTGCGAAAACAAGATGGTGGGGTGAAAGAAGCTTGGGAAGGACGTGAGGACCTGGGTACTCCTCGTATGAAGGAAGGAGGCGACAATGACTTGTCGCCATTACATGACAATGTCAGTCCGCCTACAAAACCGGCAGCAATGGAAACACAAGTCCCCAGTGATGGAGCCGAACCTTCCGCAGCCATGGTCACTCTAGTTCCTGACTTACAAGTGCATGAAGCAGCTGCGCATGCACAATCCGAGAAGCTGCCGACCGGAAGATGTGGCGGGTGTGACGAAATCGCCAAAGACTTATGTTTTGTTAGAAGATTGGAAAAGAGCTGACAGTGTGCCATCGGCAGCTCCGATGAATCCTCCAAGTATACCTACAATTAGTATGGCTGCTGATGAAGAAGGTAGTTTAAGTGTTGAAAAAAAAGAAGTGGAAGGTAAAGGGTGTAACGGCGCCCGGCCCGACATTGTTAAGTCCATTTACTGATCCTTTGAGGAAGAAGAGGACAATGACTGTGTCGATGCGCCTGCAACCCCGCCATCTTTTGATCCATCAAAACCGCTGCCCATTGAAGATGTGAAGGCAGTAATAGAATTTTGCACTGCGTGGAAAAATGATATCAGGTTCGATTCTTGACCTTCGAAATCCAATCCAAGCCGTATTAATATGCATCTGAATATTTGTCATTACCGAAGTCTGAATGATGAGATCAGTCCAAACGTAACGGTTGCAAGTTTGCCTTTTATAGTGTGCAGGTGCAGCTTGAAGCATTTTCCGTGGGCGCTGATTTTTTCTATAAACTCATCGATGAAACGGCATGGATTAGCTCAAGGGTAAAAATACACACATCTCTTCTTTTTTATGATAATTCAATTGTTTTCTCTCCTTTTGTAAGTGTACAATTGTCTGAAAATGTGCTCATATTATATGTCAACTTTCAGCACCTGGAAATGGCAACCTTTCTTATCCGCAAACGGCAACTCTCTCATCCGTTGCTATTTGGAACCGACTGGACAACGGCAGATTATGCCTTGCAGGTACACTTTTTACCATGTTACATTCACTGCTTCATTTGCTTTTGGTTGTCATTGTGTAATATGGTTTCATTTCAACGTCTGCAGCAATTCCTAGAGCCGTTAAAAGCGACTGGCAAGACACGTGGATCGAAGAAGGCAGTTGCGTCCAACACCAGTGACCTTCCAGCCAACAAGCTGAAGAATGTACATCACTTTGTGAATGGTACGTGGCAACACGGCTATGCCCAATCTTGGAAAAAAGTCCGCAAAGTCTATTTTCCATTTAATCTTCGAGAGTCCCATTGGGTTGCAATCGAAATTGATTTCGTCCGACAAACTGCAACCGTGTATGACTCCTATGTTGAATATACCAAACCTTCGAAGTCTGGTTACACTTCGCAACCTGTTAGCGATACTCTTGCACGCGTGCTCTACAATATGAAGTTTTATGAAGAATCAGAGGTTGAAGAGGTGAAGCAAAAGGGGCTGCAGATGTCGAGCTTTACGCCATTCTCAGTTTGCATCATTGGAGGTGTGCCACAACAACGAGATGGGTAAGAATTGTGAATGTAGTTCATTTTAGTTAATTTTTTCAAATTTTTATATAAATGCAGTTGTCATTTTCCAACTTATTGGCCTCACAGTACGTCTTGCGGAATCATGACCGTTCAATTCATCGAGCATCTCAGTGCTGGGCTTTCGGTGCATAAAATTGACCCGTCGAAGATCAAATATTACCGACTGAAGCTTGCAATAGAGGGTTTAAGGGGGGAGGCATATTTATGAGGTCAATTTCTTAATGTTTGTCAATTGACCTCAGTGACGACTTATGACTGGTTAATTCACTTTGCTCATTATTTATGTTAGGAACTCCTTTGTATGAAGATGTAGACGTGGAAGCTTTGCTGGCCCTACTTTCGCTTGTAATCCTACCTTTTTGCCATAGCTAGTTGGTTTTGTTAGTATTGCGAGGTGTAATATTGTACAATCTAGAAGCAGTGGCTAATTGCCTTACATGGCACACACACTGTTTCGATTTTGAAGGTTAACTATTTTGGACACCTCCATATGTAAATATTGTTGCTGTTTATGGATGCTTTTGTAGTTGCTCTTTATGGATGCTTTTGTAGTTGCTCTTTATGGATGCTGTTATAGTTGGTGTTAATGGATGCTTTTATAGTTGCTGGTTTTGGATGCTTTTTTTAGTTCCTGTGTATGGATGCTTAAGAATGGTTCATTCTCTGACTTGATCGTAATACTTCCGGTACAGTTTTCTTACTTTTTACTCTGCGTTGCTAGTGGAACTCGCAAAACATGGAAATTGTGTGTTATTTGTGTATGCGTTTTAAATTGTTGTTATGCATTTTGTCCACTAGGGTTTTTATGAGTTAGTTTATTTATGTAGGAGCTTATGTCTTGTTGCTGAAAAAATGTATGGATTTGTGTTTATTCCTGTTTTGCTTGCTCATTCATTATGAGCTACAGAACCAACCTGTATTCAGCTTGCATTGGCATAAGAAAACATGAGGGGTATTTGCTTTCAAGTGTGTGATGTGGCATATGATCACAATATACTTCTCATATGGTGGCAATATACATGCAATATGTATGCAATACCAATACAATATAAAGCAATATACATACAAAATGTATACAATACGAAGGCAATATTAAGCAATATACATACAATATGTATACAATACCAAGGCAATATTAAGCAATATACACGCAATATAACAGCAATATGAAGTCAATCTACATAGAATACACACACATCAAAAAGTACGACTACATTTGATAGATGCAAACCAAATCGCCTCCGAACCTTAACAATCCTATTCCGCGAAGGAAAAACGAAGGCACCAAAACATCCATGTACTCGGGTGAGATGAACTGCAGCAGCACTTACCCTTACTACAGGTCCATGAAAAGATCAATGTCTTTGTGCTTTCTCCTCGCTGCATGCACGAGGCTATGATGAGCCATTCCCTCAGCACCCATATTCAAGACTGCGCAGACACTGTGTACATCAATTTCACTCCAATTGTAGTCTGGTGAAATGACCGACGCATAATCTCGAAACATTTCGAAGCCGTTGTTGAAACATTCAACCATTTCATGGTTAAATTCTTCAGATTTGGTGAATTTTTCGACGGCATTTTTCTTTATCTCTTCCAATTTCAACTTCAACGACTCTAACTCTTTGCTCCGACTGTTTGCTTTTAAAGTTTGCTTCACTTCTCGAGCATATGCTTTGTTCAGCTTGTTGGCCAAATTTCCCATAACTTGGCCATGAATATCACATTTAGTCTCCCACCAATCTGTTGCCTTAGACAAATATTGGAGGTCGTGCTTGACGGCTGAGATTTTGTCAAGCGGATCATGCTCTCACCTCACTTCCGATGAAGTGGGATCATGATTGGGAGTCGGAGGTGGAGATGGGAATGGCACATGCCATGGCTGGTCCCCCGGGTAACTGCCATGCTCGTTTGGAGGGCGTACATCCGACATCTTGAACTATTGATGGGGACAATTCACACCTGGCGACTGAATGTTTGCATTTGAGTACGACTCATTACCTTTCTGAGGTTGAAGAAGTTGGCTAAGTTGCAATTATTGATAGGAAGGTTGAGTTATATGTAGGAATTGATATGAAGTACATTCGGTATGTAGGTGGTGCATTCAATTGATGGGATTGCAAAGTAGACCATTAACTCGTTGGGTGTAATTCACAGCAGTAGAGCATTACATTAACAACAATAAAATGGGCTGAGAAACGGAAAAAACCTAACCTTCATGGGAAATTGGAAATTGTGGATTTGAACCCAAACTAGGACCATGTAACTAAGCATTTATTGCGAATTTCAGAACAGTAAAGTGGAACATAGCAAAATAGCAAATTACCAAAAGTGCAAACTTGGAAAATGAGAAATAAGGAAACTTGGAAAATTGGAAATAGAACAAAAGGAAAATTGGAAATACGAAAATACGAAAATACAAAAAAATGGAAGCTTGGAAATTTTTAAAAGTGGAAATAGGAAAAAAGGAAAATTCTAAACAGGAAACTAGGAAATAGGATAAAAGGACACTTCAAAAATTGGGTCATTGGAAACTAAAGACCTTGGAAAATTGGAAAATTGGAAATTGAACAAAAGGAAACTTGGAAAATAGGAAAAAGGCAAAAAAGGAAACTCTGAAAACATGAAAATTCGAAAAATCGATATAGGAAATAGGAAAAAAGGACACTTGGAAAATAGGCAAATTCGCAAATTGGAAAATTTAAAATTGGATAATTGGACTATTGGACTATTGGATAACTGGATAATTGGAAATTAGGAAATAAGGCAACTTTGAAAATAGCAAAATTGGAAATCGAACAAAAGGAAAGTTAGCAAATTGGAAAATTGGAAATAGGAAAAAAAGGAAACTTAGCAAATAGGGCAATTGGAAAAAAGCAAATTGGATCATTGGACAAAAACAGAAAATTGGATAAATGGAAATAGGAAACAGGGACACGTGGAAAATAGGTAAATTGGAAACGAATTGAAATTGTGGAAATGGGAAATAAAACAATTACCATATTGGACAATTGTATTTACTTTCTCAATTAGGCAAAGTAGGCAACTTATTTTAATTACATAATGGGAAAATAGGAACATTGAAAAGATTGGAAAACTGGAAATAGTATAAAAGGAAACTTGGGAAATTGCAAAATACGAAAATGGGAAATAGGAAAAATAGGCACAAATAATGAAAAATTGGATGACACATGGAAAATAGGAAAATATGAAAAATGGAAACATGGAAACGAATTGAGATTGCTGAAATGAGAAATAAGACAATAACCATATTGGTCAATTTGAATGAGTTGGTCAATTAGCCAAATAGGCAAATCCCTTATTTGAATTACATAATGGGAAAATTACCAAGTTCGGAACATCCAAAATAGAAATATATTAGAAAAAGTCATACAGTGAACTGGGTAATAACTCCCGCCCAATACTATCCCGCCTAAGACTCCCGCCAATCCCTCCCGCCAATTACTCCCCCTCATTCCTCCCGCCAATTACTCCCCCTCATTCCTCCCGCCAATAACTCTCTCAGTTACTCCAGGTCATTAAAGGCGCCTATATTAATCAACCTAGCTGTTTGAAATGAACACTTCCATCACATTAACTGCAGCCATTACCTTCCCCACGGATTTCCCTCCCATCGCATTTAGACCCCTTTATTTCCAATTCAACAGACACCACCTACAATAAATATCGAAGACCATGGACCATAACCTCACACCAAACCAAACGATTTCAATTCTGAAGGAGGGAAGAGTGAAAGAAGGCAAGTCACCCAATTCACTCACTCGCAGACTTGGTCCATGGCATGCAGCAATGTCGAGGCAATACAATGTTTTGGAAAAATCTCCATGCAGACATAGTTTCAAAAATTGTGAGGGCCAAGCTAGATGGGGTGTCATAAAAAACCGCACATTCGCTCTCGTTATCATGCCCGCATGCATCTCCTACATATAAAGGCAATTAAAGGAAAAATTGAAATTGCCCCTGCCACTGCAATTATGGTATTCAAGGAATCAGAAGAAATGGCCAAGTTGAAGCAACAAGACGTGGAAAGCGGATTCGAACTATTTCGTAAGTTTGCAAAAATAGTGGATCCGGCAGAAATCTGGGACAACATGATGTGGCCGGGGTCATGAATTTCATGGGTCGTGGTCGCCGCAGTTGAAGAGTATGCAACTTCAAATTTGTCAATAGCAGGGAAATGGAACTATGAGGTCGCCTCTTTTTGTATTATGTAACGATGGGGTGGCCTGTTGTTGTATTATGTTTTTTTTGGTCGAATGTTGTTGTATTATGTAAGTTTGGAAATAGTATTTTATGGAATGATGATGCCTCTTTTTGTTTTTGTGCGTATACGTTTATCGGTGTCCAGTTGAGTGGCGATATAGCAGCAATAACTATACAATAAACATGCGTATAATGGCAATATTATGTCAATAAGAGTGCAATAGAGTAGTGATAGGGTTACAATATGATCATATTACAGTACGTAGTCATCAGAATGTTTTTTAAATTATTTGGTCCAAAAAAATACAAAAATACAAAAAATAAAAGTAATTACAACCTGGAAAAAGGATGAATTATACATCCCTTAAAATTCGCCCATGACGAACTCCTCCACTCCGCCTACCATAGCCTTCCACCCTGCCCGCCACGAACTCCTCCACCTGCCCTGCGCAGTCTTCCACCCTGCCCGCCACGAACTCCTCCACTCGCCTGCCGCTTATTCATCACACCCGCCGCATATTCATCACACCCATAGCCTTCCACCCGCCTAGCCTTCCAATTCAGCCGCCATTCGAGTGTGAGGCCGCATCTTGTATGCCCAACTTTTTCGGTCATGCCCAAAAAACCTTGGCCGCAACTCGAGTTTCAGCCCTTTTCGAACAAAACCCACTATGATTTTAGAGAGTCGTTCACCTGACCGTATTCTCCTCGTGCCAATCCAATATCCCGTGCCCGGATTAGGTGGGTTTCCACCACCCCCAAACAATTACAGACCTTCAAAATGAACTCTATATATATAATGCATGCCTTGTAGCACCATCACATCCCCTAAATTACAGAAACATGACACCCCAAAACCTCATGCTCCTTCCTCTTTCAACCCCTAAATTATCCATTGGACATGAGCAATGTATTGGGGTTAACATTCGTAATGCTCCTTCAACAACGATATGTAGTCAAACACATAGGACATTGCACCTTGTATTTGGCCCACATGTGGCCTATGCATCGGCCGAATTTGTAATCACAACAGAAGGTATAGTCGGAGTATCACGGAATCTGTGTATAAAGGAATTCAAACAACTTGAATGTTTTGGATCCATTTGGAATTACATTCCAGGCCCTTTAATTTCGCACTCAAATTTTAATAGCAATATGGAAGCAATACCAGTGCAATATATGTACAATAGAATGGCAATCTGGACGCAATACAAGATGTCAGAGCAAAACCCACATTATGCAAATGTAAAAGAATTCCCATTGAACATAACACGAAACCCACCACAAATAAAAGTAAAGTTGACATGACCTACCAAAGCAACAGAAATCATATTGTCTAAGATACATTGCGCACTGGAATAGTGTTTTTACAGGTGCTTTTATTGTGGCTCATGCGGAACCACACCTTGAGCACTTTCTTCTAATGGTGCCCTCTCCTTGCGAGGGAATTCTTATCTTCTTTCGCTGCCTGGCATGACCCTTGCAATGGGAGGCAGCACAACTCGACTTCGAACATCTTCGGAATATCCCACATTCCGTGAGGTGTATCGGGTAGATGCTATCCGAATAAGCATCCATCCAGGTTTTTCGAGTGTAATACCGAGAAGCCTTTGAGTATACATTTACTTTCAAGAAGCGGCAAACTGCAACTACATGCTTGCAAGGAAGCTGCTCAAGCTGAAACTTTCTACAACTGCAAGTGTTGTTCGTCAAATCTACGAGGCCATCCATATGACCGTCCAAAACATGAAACTGTGCATTATTCACTTTAACCACATTCATCCTTGCAGCATCCTCCAACCTGTTCCTCAACTTCTTCTCTCCAAAATTGGGGCACAATGTTGTTGTGCACTTCAAAGCCAACTCACGACGTTCGGTGAACCATTTGACAAGGAGATTCATAATTTCCCCTATCAAATGAACCACTGGCAGCGTCCTTGCAAACCTAAGGACTGAGTTGATTGACTCCGCAATATTTGTTGTCATTACATTGTAGCGGCGTCCATCCATGTGAGCTCTAGACCACTTATGTAACCCTGCCTCTTCAAGATATTGAGCAACATGTTCCTTTCGCTTGATCTTGCGAAAATGACAATCAAATTCAGCAATGGAATAAGATTTCGCAGCCTGCTCAAAGTGCATAAGTATTGGATCACGCTTTTTCAACTTGCAAGTGCGTTTCATGTTCCCCTTCATATGATAAAAGCATATGCCATGTTGCGCAGTTGGAAAAACTTTGTTCCACACATTCTGTATGCTAACATTTCGATCAGAAATAATAACAAGATTGGGACACTCACCAATGGCTTCATGAAGTTTAGTGAAAAACCAATGCCATGATGCATCCGTCTCCAAATCCCCGATCCCAAAAGCAAGAGGATATATATTTCGATTACCATCGAATGCATTTGCTACAAACATAACACCCTTGTACTTGGATTTTAAATGAGTGGCATCCACAGCTATCACTGGGCGCATGGAAGAACAAAACCCTCTAATACATGCGCCAACCGCCATAAATAAATACACAAAGTGATTGTTCTCACTCAGTTTGGATGTGTGTTTTTGTGCCGGGATTCATACGCTCCAATTCATAGCAATAAGCTGGAAGAATATAATATGCCTCCTCCGCTGATCCTCTAATGGACAATAGAGCTAACTCCCTTGCTTTCCAAGCTTTCGAATAATGGATTCTCAAACCAAAGTTGTGTTTCACATCTCTCATAATGTCACTTGGTGTGTATATTGTCCGAGAATCCTTCAACTTCCTTTTACATGAAGTGGCTACAAGTGCTGCGGTTGCTTGACGATGGTTGTCACTTATGAACCTCAAATCACATTCATGGACAGTTGTACACCTCACAATCATGAAGCTGTATTCTCCAAATCTCGATGCTCGGACCCGCCATGGGCATGGACGTTGACAACAAACCACAAGCAACCTCTTTGTGCAGGAGAATTGCACCTTAAATTCGAAATGGCCTCTTATTGCCGCCAATCAGAACTCACAACAATGCTTTCTTACTAGAGAAAATTTGCCCCACTGTAATTTTCGGATTCCAATCACTTCGCGAACACCGCTATCCAAATATGCTTCCCCATCATTTACACCTGCTTCATTGTACCGGTTCTGTTCACCTATTTGATTCCAATAATGTTCACGAATGGGTTCAGATTCTCCTCCTAAACGCATTATTGGCAGTTGGGCAGATGTGTTCAAGCAGCCCAAAATAGGAGGGGCAGAGTACACTGACACTTCATTTCTTTCAGTACCATTATCACCACCATGCATGTCCTCCACCTCGCTAAAATCAATCATATCCATAAAATCTGTCCCTACTTCACCTCCCACATCATTGCCATTTGTATTATTCCAACTTACTTCATTGCTTTCAACAATGGCAACTGAAGAACGACCCATCCGACTACTATTTGTCGTGATATGCATACTATCAACTACATCATTTCGAGTCCTTTATCTTCTATACTCACGAGTAAGGGAGCTAGTTTTGAAGGTGTTACCTCAGAATTGTACTTCATAAAAAAATTGACATCATCATCATCCTCAATCTTTATGTGCTTCCACTCATTCGAGGCCACCAAAACTGAGAATTTTAAGCAAACCTTGTCTTCCCTGCTGTTTGTATTGCCAATCTGATGCACACGGTCCAACAGCTCAGCAAATTTGATGGTCCGTGGAACTATTAAGCCTTTTGAGTCACCCCCTTCGTATTTGCACATCTTCTTCGAGGTGACCCATTTTCCATTGTAGCACACGAGAATAACAATTGTCTCCATGTCTGACCATGACAAAACAACAGTTCATTAACACAATATAACAACAATATAACAAAGAATATATAAAGAAATATAACAGAATATAACCACAATAACTATACAATATACAAAGAATATAACTACAATAACCTATACAATATAACAGCAATATAACAGCAATATAACCACAATAACCATACAATATAACAGCAATATAACTACAATAACCATACAATATAATAAAGAATATAACAAAGAATATAACATATATAACAAAGAATAGAACAAGAATACGACAGAAATAAGAGGAACACTGGTGTAACACATCAGAATCACACTATACAGATCTACTACATCAAATGGAAAATCCCAACTTTCAAGATTCACATATCCACACCAATCTAAGTGCAATTGGTACAAACCCAGATGAATGAGCATGGATATTCAACAAAACCTAACCCAAAGCAATTAAAGCCAAAACCAATTTCACACAGACCCAAACAATCAAAATGTAACACATTTCACATAATCCCACTGATATTAAAAGAAAATAACCATCAACCTTACCTTTTCGAGGTCGGCAATCCACTATCGCTTACAGTTGCAACCAAATTATTCGAAGACATACCTAAAGGGAGGGGTTCGCGATTCCAAACAGAGAGCAAGACCGAATATGGGGAGAAAGAGACATAACGAAGCTAGAGAGAGAAAGAGCTGCGGTATGAGAAAGAGAGCAAAGACAAAGACAGAGAGTTGTGCTACAGAGAGAGAGAGCCAAGAGAGAGAGAGCTGCGATAGACCTATAGCAAAGAGAAACAGAGCTGTGCCACAGAGAGAGAGAGAGCGAGAGAGAGACAGAGCTGAGAGAGACCAAAAGTTATGAACTTGCAATAAGTGGCCAATAATGTTATATTTATAGGTGATAGTTTTACAAAAATTGGGAATGGGTGGTATTTTTAGTTAATATTAACAAAGGGGTGGTAGTGAGGGTCATTTCCCAATTATATTAAGTTAGAGTAATTTAATATATCGATTGTTTAAAAAGAAAAAATCATAGGGGAACTTTTTATTTTATTTTAAATATGAATGATAGTCTAAACTACTGAATAGACGCTTTTCACACACACACTACCAAAGTGCCTATAATGATTCAGACTTTTAAAAGTTTGTATGTAAACATTAACCCAAATACTTAAAATAAAAGATAAAAACCGAGTCAACCACGGCCAGATAGATTGGATCGGACAACAATCTGGTCTATGCCCTAAAAATGGTCACCCCTAACATTGAGTTAGTTCTTGACTTCTAGAGTGCTACATTTGTAATGTACAATTTTTTTTACATCTTATACTAAAAGACATTGGTATCTGTACGGGTAACATGTTTTGCAGACAATTGTTGCGTCCCACTTTCCTCCTCACAAAAGTCCTCTATTTGGTTGCTTAGTTTCTTCTAAAATAATATCTTTGATTAATTATATCTTGACCCGGAGGAAACCTCAAAATCAATATTTTAATGTATAGAGGACACTGGTGGCCTAAACATGGACACCAGACACCAGGGGCCTTCCTTTTTTTGGGTTATAGGGAAAAGACAAATAGAAAGATTAGAAAATGGTACAAGAAGAAAGAGTATTTAAAATGGAACCATGCAAAATTGAATGATGCTGCTGACAGTGTAAGTTTAGCAGCAGTTGTCTTTTACACTTTGAAAGTTATTTCAATTTCAACCTCACCCACCAAGAATAAATGGTGCTGTGGTTTTAACAAGCTTTAGCCATTTTTGTCCCTCAAAAACAGGTTTTGATTTCCTGTGTCTTGCAAGCTACATCGCTAATCTGCTACACAGCAAGTGTATATGAGAAGCTCTCTCCTCTCTTCCTCTGCTGAGCTGCAAATTTATTAGACTGCCAGCAACACTCAAACGGCTAATTGTACTTTTCGTCGGTATTTAATAGACTTTTCGCCATTTTCTACCTTTCCTCTCCTTCATGGAAACCGAGCAAAAGGGATTTGTTTACTAATAAAACACCTAAAAAAGGCCCCACTGCCTCTCTCTCTCTCTCTCTCTCTCTCTCTGCTCTAGATCTTTGATCTTTGATCTTTTCTCGCCCGGTTGTAACTTCAGCCATCTGATCTGATTCTCTCTTAGCAGTTAGCATCACTCTGTCTCTCAACCCTTTCCTTCTTTCTTTATCTTTTCAAAAAAGTTATATTCCCAATCCTCCCTCTCAGTCCTTAAAACACCTCAACTCCAACGTATCACCTAAACCCACCTCCTTCCAAAGATCCAATCTTTGAACTCCATATCATCTGTTTCTGCTTCGAACTTATAAATTTTATTAAAAAGATCATCTTTTTATTCTGGCAGGCTTGAAATTTACACTGAGCTCAAGCAGAGTAAAAATGGAGCTGGGTTTTGTTCCCCTGCTCATCCTCTGCTTCTTAGTCTCCATTTCCAGTAAGTTTCCTCTACGAATCTCAAAATTTGTGACATGGGTTTTGTTCATTTTGGGTTTTGCTCTAAACCCTTCTGTATTTTGCAGGTGCAGAGCTCGCAGCCAAGGTGGGCGTGAACTTTGGCCAGCTAGGCAACAACCTACCATCTCCATCAGAGTCGGTGAAGCTCATCCAATCCCTCAAAGCCAAGCGAGTCAAAATCTATGATGCCAACCCTAAAATCCTCGAAGCTCTCAGAAACACAGACCTCCAAGTCTCAATGATGGTGCCCAACGAGCTCATCAACAACATCTCTTCAAATCAAACACTCGCAGACCAATGGGTCCATGCCAATGTGGTGCCCTTTTACCCCGAGACTCTGATCCGGTACCTCCTCGTCGGAAACGAAATTCTGAGCCAACCCGATAAAACAATCTGGTTCAATCTCGTCCCGGCAATGCGCAAAATCAAAGCTGCCCTCAAAACCCATGGCATCACGAAGGTCAAAGTCGGGACCCCATTGGCCATGGACGTCCTCGAATCGTCGTTCCCACCATCAAACGGTACGTTTCGGTCCGATTTTTCGGCTTCCGTCATCAAACCTCTGTTGCAGTTCGTGAACAAGACCAAGTCTTTCTTCTTCGTCGATGTCTACACGTACTTCCCTTGGTCTTCCGATCCCACCAACATCAATTTAGACTACGCTCTGTTCGAATCCAAGAACATTACAGTCAAAGACTCGGTTTCGGGCCTAACCTACCACAACCTATTCGACCAAATGGTGGACGCTTTGATTTTCGCGATGAAGCGACTCGGCTACCCGGATATCCGGATTTGGATCGCCGAAACGGGTTGGCCCAGCGCAGGCGACTACGACCAGATTGGCGCTAACATCCGCAACGCCGCCACTTACAACCGAAATGTCGTCAAAAAGTTCAACGCCAAACCGCCGGTCGGGACGCCGGCCCGACCCGGTTCAGTGCTGCCGAGTTTCCTTTTCGCTCTCTACAACGAGAACAGGAAACCGGGTCCAAGCACGGAGCGGAATTTCGGGTTATTGTACCCGAACGGGTCGAATGTGTACCCGATTGACTTGAGCGGGAAGACGCCCGAGTCAGAGTACGGGCCGTTGCCGGCGGCGACGAACAATGTGCCGTACAAAGGGCCGATATGGTGCTTGGTGGCGAAGGGAGCAAACAGGAGCGCGGTTGCGTCGGCGTTATCGTACGCCTGCTCGCAGGGGAATAAAACTTGCGACCCGATTCAACCCGGAGGGAAGTGTTTTAAACCCGACTCGTTGGTTTGGCACGCTAGCTATGCGTTTAGCGCGTATTGGGCTCAGTTTAGGAACGTCGGTGGCAGCTGTTACTTTGGAGGGCTTGCTACTCAAACCATCAAGGACCCAAGTAAGTAATGTTCACCTCAAGAAAAAAGAATTAGCTTGAGAATGAAAAGTATTCAGATTATAATTTCTTTTGAGGTACAATTACAATCTGCTTGTCCTTATTACGGGTTATCTGTCTGTGTTGCAGGTTATGGATCCTGCAAGTTCCCTGGTGCAAAACTATGAGCGCATGCAAGAGGGTGAAATAAGCTGCTATTTTCTTCTTGGAAAATTTACTCATATGATATTTAATCTATTTAAGATTTTGGGATGATTTATAGAGGGTGGTAGCTTTTAGACTTCAGCTAGTCAAGTTTTTTTTTTTTTGGGACAGCTGCTTGTAGTTTCTGCGTTCTTCCAACGGCTAGTTTCTTGCTTTCTTCCTACCCTCCTCGTTGTACCTCTTTTTCTTGTTCCTAATATATTGCAATTTTTTACGGCAATGCCAAGTGCCAACGGCTCTATATGCGGTCATGAACTTGAAGAGGAAGCATGGATGTTTGCCACTTTATGATTTTGACACTTTTTGGTAGTGCTCTTTTGAGTCAGCTCTTGTCATGCTGATCAATGGTCCATTATCTTTCTGAAAGTGATTCTTCAGACAGGAGACACCAGTCGCTATTATAACTATATGAGCGTCCAGATTCTTTCGTTTAAGCAAAAGACAAGGAAGGTGGAGATCATTTGATCAATTTGGGGGGTTTAATTTCTTTCCAAGTTTTCGAGGACCAATTATGCAGATAGCTTCTTTTACTGTTTCTCAGCAGAGAAAGCAAACACTTCATAATTCTTCCCATTCCCAATTACATCATGAATGCCCACCGAAAGTATTTTCTGACTTCATTACGCTATTTGTCATTTCTTCAATCTAATGTTACTTTGGCCTTGTTTGGTAGATCAGATTAGATTGCACTATTCCAATAAAATTGAATTAATATCTTCACCGCGAATGACGTATTTTACAAATTATATCTTTAAATGGGACTCATAAGAACTGGCTTGAACTCAATTCCTCTAATTCAGATCGGGTCACCAAATAAGGAATGACATTTGGATAACTTCATTATGTTATCTAGATGTGACTCTGAATGTTAGAGATGACATAACATTATGATTGCTACATGATCATCATCTCTTAATTTATTGGTCAGCATTCACCTTTATATAATTAAAAGGTAAAGCATATGAAAAGTTCTGTTTCTTTTTGAAGGGGGCAAGAGTAAAGAACACACATGCATTACTGTATTAGAAAAGCAAAACACTTCTTTCTATAACCCCTTAAGACCTTTCACCACGAAAGGCCATTGTTCTTCCTTGAACATAAACCATGTACGTCATATATATTAACATAATCAGGTTTTTCTTTACTGGCTTAGCTAGCCGTAATTAGAACATAATTAACCTGTCTAACCACGACACTGATTAATTTTCGAGCAACCACGTTTGTAATGGTTAGCGGTTTTACGTTCACCGTTGCTGCCACGAGGACCACTACAACCAGGATGCGGCCCTCCTGGTTTTAGGCATGGGTCAAGAACTCCAGGGTTAATGCGGGTCCCCCCAGCTTCCACTCCTTCGTTCAGCGTCACCATGCCAACAATGAGCAAACAGAGGATGAATGTCTTCATGCTTGAAATCCCCATGATCTTACTTAATTTGGCTCCAATTGTTGTATTGTATTCAATATTGGCTTAAGAGGCACTCAATTTATATGAGTTTTGGTTGCCATTCAGTTTTTTTCTGCGGTTTTGTTTGCTGTTCATCCTATTTTTTGTTTCTAAAGTTTGAAGCGTATTTAGCATTTACAACGTAGACTTTTTAAATGCCAGCAATCATATGTGGAGATAGTTAAAAGTAAGAGACGCTTGTATTTTCTAACTTCAATGATAAAACACTTATCTTTATATTCGCCGTTAAAAAGTTTCTAGAAGGCCTAGAATCTCTCCTTATAGATGTGCTTTTACGAGTATCACCACTTACAGTTTTCTTAAGAGATCAATGGATTACATATTGCATAAAAATGATAGGCTTCCCTTCTGTATGAAATTGAAATTATATTTAATCACCAAAACAAAATCATATGGGCCTTATATTTTTTTCTCGTCTTGCTGGGCCGATAAGTAGATAAAGGAGAGCGAAGAACTCATAAGTTAGAATGATTATTTTCGCTAGAACTTATTAAGAATTAATGGGTTTGATTTTTACACTAAAAAGTGTAATATTAATTTTGTTTAGTTCAAATTTTCTCATTTTATACGGTTGTTAGGCTAAATCACTAAGAGAACAAAACTAAAAAAAGTATTTGTCTCAAATCTAAATAGCCAAACCGCCGGAACCAAACCACTCAATAGTGGTCTTGTTTAGTTTAGTTTGATTTCTCCCGGGATTTTAATTCAAATAAAGTCGAACCACGCCCACCCATAATTAAGTGTGAGAGACTTTCAAGAAGACTTAACGAGTATTGATCAATTACACTCGACAATACTGTTTATAGGAGATATTCGTATTTAATAAAATCATGGAGTTGAAAAAATTGCTTATTAAGATGTCTGGAACTTAAAGAACTTTTTGCACACGAGATTATAAAAGTAGAGAGCTTTTTTTATTTACAATGGCATTTTAGTTCAGTTATTTTTTCATGCTGTGAAAACACACTAGTGGTTGTGTTTACTTAAAGATAATGCTTCCTTGTGTGAACAGCAGATTAAGCAAAACATTGTAGCTTGTTATTTGGAACGCTTATCTTTCTTGGCATGAAAAGGAATTGAAAAGCTATATAGAGAGTGAAGTTAGCTTTGAAAATTTGGTATATGAAAGCAGAGTTGGAAAAGCGAGAAGGGTAAGAGAGAGACAGAGAGGAGGAAGAGGATTTGATTAGGTAGGGGTGGATGTATAGTTCATGACCATTGCTATGAATTGAACTTCTAATTGATTTGTTAAGTTACATACATAAGAATTTGTTAAATATGCATGCTACCAACTAAAAAAAAAAATAATGAAAAAACACAACCTAAAAACTAATCAACGAAAATGAACTCAAAGATCCTACTGTGAGACTAAGTTCCTACTATGAATCCACCATAGGAGATTAGTGAGAGAGTTTCCATCATCAAAACCCTTCAAGCTCTTAATCTTCTCCGAAGCACCATCCTTATCATAAATCCCTTGCAAGGCATAGACAAAGCCCTTCCATCCTTCCTCAACTCCTTCTCTACTCAGGGCTGGCAATGCCCATTCCACAATTTCCTTAGCAAAGCCATCATCAGAGAACAAGATCTCAGTGATTGGGGATATGGGCAGCAACTGAATTCCAAGCCTCATTTCTTTTGCCTCTGGAGGAGCAAACCAAAGTCCACTGTCTCTCTTGTTTGCCCATAAAATTCCCACAATCCTATTTTCCTTTGTGAATTCTTCCTCATAAAGTGTATCTCCTTCTCTTACATGCCACCACATTTGAGCTGCTTGAATTTCCAGAGATGTAAGCATTGATCCACTATTGAAAAGATTGGTGTCTCCATAGGCTAAGCCCATCAATGCAGCTGAGTAGTAAGCATTCACTGCCTCACTTGTGCTCTCTTGGTCCCTTCCATCTCCAAATTCAGTCAGTCCTCCAGCCCATGAGTGCAGTTTGTACAGATCAAAGCATCTCAACCGCGGATAGTTTGAATTCGATTGGTTGCCATTGTTGATGAAATCTGCTGCAAGAGAGTAAGCTTGAGGCTTGTACTTGCTCCCCCATGCACGGTCAATCTTTGCAAGCACTGAAATACCATAGACAAAATATCCAAGATGATAATGGTGATCATTATAAACTCCAAACCCAAAATCTGCACCGCGATCGGTTGATCCTTGTTGGGTGACAAGTCCACCCCATTTAGGATCATACAAAAAACCATTCCCACTTAAAGTACCATCCAACCATGGCTCAATGGCGTCCGCCAAGTATTTCCTAATTGCTGGAACCACATCAACACAATCCACCTCCTCAGCAATTAAAGCCAACCTTGCTGCTCTGGCAACCAATTTCCCATAAAAGTATGACGATTCAGTTGTTATTGGCGTCGAACTAAGAGCCTTAACATCACGACGAAGCGCATAAACAATTTCAGGGTATGAGGCTTGTTTGACACCTCCGATTGAATGCCAAGTGACTGATATATTACGAGATTTTAACTCCCACAAATTGCCAACAATGCCAACCAGATCGCCATCAATACTCTTGTACTTGAAATCCTTCAAAACAGTGGCATTAGACAGAAGGTGAAGATGCAGAGGATGAGCTAGCATAAGCAAATCTCCCCGTCCATACTTTTCCCATTTATATTCCAGAGTGAATGGTTTTGTGAACACCGCTTCACCAGAAACGGGGTAAGCAGAACTAAACCGGTCAAGGATTGCCACGTATTTTGGATCAGAACCCGGCACCAATGCAATCCGAATATTCCCAGAATAGCCATCAAAAGTTAAGGTTGATGGGCTGCTTCTAATCAAATCAGCTGGGGAGGAGGTGTACATAACCCATGTTTGATTGTTGTTAAGCTGGACGGTGAACTTGGTCTTTGAGTTGCTCGAATAGGATTCGAGGATTGCGTGAATGGTTGAGATAGAAACTGCAGTGGGGCTAGACACATTGCAGGTGACATAGGGGCTTCCTCGAGCGAGGAAGAAACGAAGGTTGGAGGAGGGAAAGTCCAAGGTGACACTGAGATCTGTGAAGGCAGAGATTACACGGCCGCTGTTATTAGCTGTAGCTAAGTTGGCGCTGGTTTGGGGGCAGAGATGGTGAGGTCAGGGACAAAGGTTTGGGAGATGAAAGCAGAGGTGGAGGAGAGAGATGGGTAGGAGATAGATAGAGAGGAGGAGGATGAGTTGATGCTGTAGGGGTGGAAGTACTCGGGTTTGTCACCATTGTTGAGAGCAAAGTTCTGAAAAAAAGAACTGGTGGGAAGAGGGGTGGAGAGGAGGTTTGCAGAGAAGAAGCTTGAAGGGTCAGGGAGGATTGTGGATTGGGTTGGAGGGAATTGGAATGAGGATGATAATGAGGTGGTGCGTGGAATTAGTGAAAGAGCTGAAACACAGAGGATGAGAGCAAAAGTGAAAGCCGAGGTGAGGTTGTTTGCCATTGCACCTTGTTGTGATCGTGAAGTCTCTCTAAAATTGGCCTCATATTTATAGGTTTTTTCAAGATGTTCCAAGTTGTGCAAGGGGTTCTTTTCACTGGTTCCCCTAGGAAATTGAAAATTTTCTCTGCTGTATTTTTACTTTACTTTTTTTTTTGTTAGTCCTGTTATAACTAGAGATTTGTTTCCTAGTTTTGTAATCTTTGTATATTCCTCACTATTGAAGGAGAGAATTTTTCTTCGTCTTCCTAATTTCTTCATACAGAGAGGCCGATTCCTTCGTCCCAGATCCCAGGTACCAAAGATTTCGGACTTTTGCGTTGCGTTGTCGAGAAAATACCGGGAATAGTTTTGTTTTTGTTTTTGGTCTGTTTCGTTTTACTTCGTGAACAAAATTAATAACAAATTTGACGGGTTAAATCGCATTGTTTTATGATTTGCGGCTTGATTTATGCTTTTCGCATTTGTCTGTTGACTAACTGAGAGGAGAAAATTTGGTTAATGCAAAAGGATTAATGCGTTTGACTTTACACTAAAAAGTGTAATATTAATTTGTTTAGTTCAAATTTTCTCATTTTGTACGGTTGTTAGGCTAAATCACTAAGAGAACAAAACTAAAAAAAGTATTTGTCTCAAATCTAAATAGCCAAACCGCCTAGTGGTCTTGTTTAGTTTGATTTCTCTCATGATTTTAATTCAAAGAAAGTCGGACCGCTCCCACCCATAATTAAGTTAGACTTTCAAGAAAACTTAACGAGTATTGATCAATTACACTCGACAATACTGTTTACAAGAGAGATTCGTATTTAATAAAATCATGGAGTTGAAAAAACTGCTTATAAAGGTGTCTAGAACTTAAAGATAAATAACTTATTGCACACGAGATTACAAAAGTGGAGAGCTTTTTTGTTTACAATGGCATTTTCCTTCATTTATTTTTTCATGCTGTGAAAACACACTAGTGGTTGTTTTTACTTAAAGATAATGCTTCCTGGTGTGAACTGCAGATTAAGCAACTTGTTATTTGGAACGCATATCTTTCTTGGCATGAAAAGGAATTGAAAAGCTACATAGATGTTAATGTTTTGGCTTGGTCTTGCGTGCACAGATAGTGAAGTTAGCTTTGAAAATTTGGTATATATGAAATCAGAGTTGGAAAAGCGAGAAGGGTAAGAGAGAGACAGAGAGGAGGAGGAGGATTTGGTTAGGTAGGGGTGGATGTTTAGTTCATGACCATTGCTATAAATTGTTCTGATTGATTTAGTTAAGTTACATACATAAGAATATCACCGGTGATCATTGTAAACTCCAAACCCAAAATCTGCACCGTGATCGGTTGATCCTTGTTGGGTTGGGTGACAAGTCCACCCCATTTAGATTTAGGATCATACCAAAAACCATTCCCACTAAAAGTACCATCCAACCATGGCTCAATGGCGTCAGCCAAGTATTGCCTAATTGCTGGAACCACGTCAAGACAATCCACCTCCTCAGCAATCAAAGCCAACCTTGCTGATTTCTCAACCAACTTCCCATAAAAGTAAGACGATGCAGTTGTTATTGGCGTCTAACTAAGAGCATTAACATCGCGACGAGGCGCATAAACAATTTCAGGGTATGAGGCTTGTTTGACACCTTTGATTGAATGCCAAGTGACATATATTATGGGAAATTTGGATAGAATTTTAAAAGATTGATGGTAGGCCCTTAATTGGTAATTTTTAAACAATTGGAGTTCTTAATTTACCGAAAAAATTATTAAAGGGCTAAATTGAAATATGCAAATAGTTCAGGCACCGCAGAAAACCCTAAATTAAATTTAAAGATCAAAGTTATAAACTTTTCAAGCTGATCAATTGGGTTAAAATTTTCCAAGTTTTCGATGACCAATTATGCATTGTAGTCTTTTACTATTTCTCAATATAGAAAGCAAATACTATGGGGTCATTTAAGTACGATACAGTCATGGACTGACTAAATATGAGACTATCTTGATTTCTTAGTCTGTCATAAGTTGGATAACACTTGTACTATATTTGGTGTATGTTTGATTGGACTAGGATTAATTTAAAAAAAATTATTTTTTGACTTTTCTTCTCTCTCTCTCTCTCCCCCCTTCTTCCTTGTCTTTCTCTTTGTTTCTCTTTTCTTCTCCGCATCTCTTTCATCATCTTCTTCTCCATCCTCTTTATTTATTTTCCAAAAATTTATCTTCATTTTTTCCCGAAAATTTTCTCTTCTTATGGTGGTTGTGTCTGGTGGTACATATATTTCATTGTCCAATAAGAAGACAACACGTGAAAAAAGAATATTCCTTAGGTCAAATTAATTATCCTAATTAATTCCTATATAATTAGAGAAATTATCTTTGATTTAAGATATGAATATCTCTCTAAATTAAGGAACCAATTTCCACCAATTCTCTTGGAGTAATTCCTATAATCTTTTTGGGAAGAATAATCATAACCAAATAAGAATTATTCTCCCAAAAGCCTAGCGCACAAGGAGGCTATAAATACACAGCCACACAAGACATTTGAGGTAAGGCTTTCTCACCCAAAAAAAAAACCCTCTCTCTCCCCTCTCTCCCATATGAAGTGCCATCACACAAGGCTTTGGCCACCCGGCTCTCCCCGTGAGAGAAAATTTTATCCATTTTAGCTATTGTTGTATCTTTCTCAAAGATCCAATTGAACTAACGTAGGCATCGGAGGGCATTTGGCCAACACCCCTCTGGTGCAGTTTATTTACTCCTATTTATTTTGAAGAAATCAAAGAAGATATAGAAGGAAGATCGAAGGTCGATGAATCAACCCGCAAATATTCTCCCATGAGAAATTTGCACAAATAGCTGCCTCTTGGGGGGTCAGTGGTTGTGGGGAGCTTGGGTAGGGTTGGTTGCTCATCGCTTGGGTCGTGATTGTTAGTCCCTCCTCTCCAAACCTGTTTCACTAAGAACACCTAAGAAGGTTGGTGGGGCCCGTATTAGGTAATCCCATTTAAAATTAGAACTGGATGAAACAAACGTGGAATAAAATCTTAGCCAAGCCAATACATGCCTGCACGGTGTAACAAACACGCCCCATAATTCTTCCCATTCCCAAATATATCATGAATGCCCACGAAAAGTGTTTGCTGACTTCATTATGCTATTTGCCATTTCTTCAATCTAATGTTACTTTGGCCTTGTTTGGTAAATCAGATTGCACTATTCCAATTAAATTGAATTAATACCTTCACTGTCATTTGGCTGGCGTGTTTTACAAATTATATCTTTAAATTAGATTTATAAGAATTGACTTGAACTTAATTCACTTAATTCCTCTAATTCAAATCGAGTCACCAAATAAGGAATGACATTTGGATGACTTCATTATGTTATCTAGATGTGACTTTGAATGTTATCAAATTGGAGATGACATAACATTATGTGGTTAGTATTCATCTTTAAATAATTAAAAGGTAAAGCGTATGAAAAGTTGTGTTTCTTTTTGAAGGGGCAAGAGTCAAGAGCACACATGCATTAGTACATTATAGAAAAGTAAAACCCCTTAAGACTTTCACCATGAAAGGCCCTTGCTCTCCCTACAACATAAACCACGTACATCGTATATATTAACATAATCAATTTTTTGTTTCTTGGCTTAGCTAGCCGTAATTATAACATAATTAGCCTTTCTAACCACGACACCGATTAATTTTCAAGCAACCACGGTTGTAGGGGTTAGCGGGTTTACGTTTACCGTTGCTGCCACCAGGACCACTACAACCAGGATGTGGCCCTCCTGGTTTTAGGCATGGGTCAAGAACTCCAGGGTTAATGCGGTTCCCCCCAGCTTCCACTCCTTCGTTCAGCGCCACCATGCCAACAATGAGCAAACAGAGGATGAATGTCTTCATGCTTGAAATCCCCATGATCTTACTTAATTTGGCTCCAATTGTTGTATTGTATTCAGTATTAGCTTAAGAGACTCAATTTATATGAGTTTTGGTTGTCATTCAGTTTTTTTTCAACAGTTTTGTTCGCTGTTCATCCTATTTTTTGTTTTTGAAGTTTGAAGCGTGTTTAGCATTTACAACGTAGCAATCATATGTGGAGATAGTTGAAAGTAAGATGCGCTTGTATTTTCTAGTTTTAATGGTAAAGCACTTATCTCTACATTCGCATTTAAAAAGTTTCTAGAAGGCCTAGAATCTCTCCTTATAGATGTGTATTTACAAGTATCACCACTTCTGTTTTCTTAAGAGATCAATAGATTACATATTGCATAAAAATGATAGGCTTCCCTTCTGTATGAAATTGAAATTATATTTAATCACCAAGACAAAATAAGATGAGGAATGCTAGTAACCTTCTCTTTAACTTTTTCTTTTGGATATTCTCCATTCTCTTCATGACATGTGTCACTTTCTCTACATTTAAAACAATGTCATTAATACATTGGACAATGTTTTGTTTTGTTTTCCAAATTTACCCTTGGTAAATGCATTGGACAAACTAACTTTTATTTTCACCTTGTAAAAAAATTAAAAGAGAATTTTAAAATCTTCCACAAAATTAACGTCAGTTTTTTTTTTTAATTAATAAAAAAATTATGTTTACTACTTTTTTTTGGTGAGGGAAGGGAGAATGGATTTTGGGGTATGGATTGAAGGAGGAGAGTGAGAAGTACAGTGCACGGTGGGTTGGTTTTATTATTATTATTATTTTTTCTGTTTCTTTTTATCTTTTAACTTTTTAAATAAATTAGAATGTTCATTAATTTTTAAAAATATTTATCTGTATTTTTTTAAAATTCCATAATTTTGAACGGTTTTATTGCAATACTTATTTTTGAAACCAAAAAAAGTTTTTTTTAGGGAAGTATACTTCGTTTTTATTTTCAAATATTTATTTAATTGAACTTTTAATGTTTATTTTTTAAATTTAATTGTTTAAGTTAAGTTGTAAATTGAAGGAAATATAAAGTTAATACATTTAATAAGGATAAATTTGGGAACAAAAGATATATTGTCTAATGCATTAGTGTCATTGTTTTAAGTGTAAACAAAATGACACATGTCATGAGGAGGAGGAAGAATGTCCAAAAGAGAAGGTTAGAAAAAAAGTTGCTAGCATTCCCCAAATAAGATACCACGTACTTTTTTCTTGTCTTGCTGGGCCGATAAGTAGAATTAAACCAGGATTTGGCCAGGACGAGGACGGGACGGGATGGTATTGCCATACCCGGCCCCTAACCGGCCCGTTGTCATCCCTACTTGTTAGGCTAAATCACTAAGACCTTGTTTGGTGGCACGAATAGGACATGACTGGATTTAACTTTGTATTTTGAATTGGATTGGTTATGTAACACCCCGACCCCAAATTTATCCCATGTTTAATTAATTTAAGTGGAATTGAAAAATTACCCGTGGGATAAGGGTATTTTGGTCATTTTCTTACCCGGAAGGAATTTGGAATTCGGTTGTACCGCTATGCGTAGAGCACGGTGAGATGAGTCCGTAGACACGAGTGGGCTCGAATCGGAGTTGTAACGAGAGAGATATGGTCAAATGAAGCTCAGTGGCATAATCGTAAATATTTGGAAAATGGATTTTTGGTTAAAAGACGGAAATGCCCCCGTCTCTCTCTCTCTCTCCCGCCTCTCTCTCTCCTCGGTTTCGCCATGACTGGAACAATGCCACATTTTGGCCGCCGCTCTCGTCCGCCACAAAGTCGACGGGCCAGAGTAGAATTACTAAAATGACCGTGGCCGCCCTCTTCCTACCCCAGTAAGTCTGGCCACCGCGGGTTTCGCGAAAATCAAGAAAACCGCCTTGGCCTTACCAAATTCGCACAAGCCTCTCGTCGTCGAAGCCGCCATTTTTGGCAATCAAGGTATGGAAATTCATCCCTTCGCATGCTCTAGCTGATGGTTGGGTAGGATTCATCATAAATTTCGAGGCTAGGTAGCCTGATCTACGATTTGAATTCGGCCAGTTTGATCGCGATTCCGCCACTTCCGGTCAGTTTTTGGGGTATGTCCAAGAACAAAAGTGACTCCAAATTAGGTGTATTACCTAGGAATGAGTCTTGGCTCACGATTTGGAGGATTTCCGATGCGATATCGGTTTAGACACCCACGCTGCGGCAACGGCGGTGTGGCGGCGTGGGCATGGAAGCTGAGGGCATTTCTGTCCCATTGTGATCCTTCGATGTCACGAGCGCGTAGGTGTGCTCGGATCTCATTTTGATCGCAAGAGTTCCGAACTGATATCGATATCGCGTATTTTCGGGTTCGCTAGGTTTGGACCGTTGGATGGTCCTCAAATTATAATATGTTGATCTGGGTATTACCGTGGATGCGTGTAGGATTCGACGGATCGTAAAATGGAGTCCCGGATACTCCGAAAATGCCAACCCTAGGGTTAGGGTTTTAAGTAATGCCGTCCGATCGGCGATCGTGAGCGATCCGACCGTCCGATCCTGGATCAAACTTGCAGGGACGTGTGTCCTAGAGCCTGTAGAACCTATAGGAACTTTCGGATCGAATTTGGAGGTCGTGGGCCGTGAATCCCGTTTGACCAAGTTTGGGTAGTTTGACCCTGAGTGGACCGCTAGACTTTCCTTGTAGTTCTACCATCCCAGGAGGGCTAGAATGACCTTAGTAATGAGGTCTCGAGCGTTGTTGGAGTGAAACGAGAGCGTGAGCTTAAGATATAAATTAGTGAAATTAAATGGGGAGTTTACGGTATGCTTTATTTGTGAGGTTTATATAAGTTTAGAATTTATATTTTATATATTTAAATTGTGTGGATGTTAAAAGTAAATAAAGCGATCGAATGTTAGCTTGTTGCTATATACGACTACCCCGACTTCATATTGTGATCATGTTGAGGGTGAGAATGTGCTGTAGCGGGCCCCAGTGGTGAGGTCGCACGCGCCTTTGGATTAAGCCGGCGTGTTGATGCACTCCACACACGTGGCCGGGGCAGTCCGACGTATGAGAGGAGATATGGCTGTGTGAGGTCGTGAGAATGTAGCCGTGCCCAGCAGTGAGGTCGCACACGTCTTTGGATTAGCCGCGCAGAGATGACAGACTCTACACGTGGGCGCAAGGCCCGACGTATGAGGGGAGATATGGTTGTGTGAGGGGCCGTGAGAATGTAGCACTGGTGCAGGAGGTCGCACGCGCCTTGGATTAGCCGGCAGAAGGAGTTGTGACCATAACGTGGCCGGGCCGATGTATGAGGGGAGATATGGATGTGTGAGGGTGGTGAGAATGTAGCGAGCTGTGCTACGGTGAGGTCGCACGCGCCTTTGGATTAGCCGGCAGTGATTGCACCCCACGTGGCGCAAGGCCCCGCGATGAGGGGAGATATGGTTGTGTGAGGGCTGGTGAGAATGCAGCGGCCCCAGGAGGTCGCACGCGCGTCTTTGGATTAGCCGCGCAGAGTTGATGACTCCCTACGTGGCGGGCCCCGACGATGAGGAGATATGGCTGTGTGAGGTGGTGAGAATGTAGGCACGGTGCAGTAGAGGTCGCACGCGCCTTTGGATTAGCCAGCGTGTTGGACAGACTCCCATACGTGGCCGGGTGCGTCCATGATGAGGGGAGATATGGATGTGTGAGGGCGTGAGAATGTAGCCGGTGCCGGTACAGGTGAGGTCGCACGCGTCTTGGATTAGCGGCAAAGGCGCATCACACGTGGCGGTGCCCCGACGATGAGGAGATATGGTTGTGTGAGCTGGTGAGAATGTGCCGTGCCCGGGTGATCGCACGCGTCTTGGATTAGCTGGCATGTTTGATGCACCCCATAAACGTGGCGGTGCCCCGACGTATGAGGAGATATGGATGTGTGGCTGTGAGAATGTAGCTGTGCCCAATGCAGAGTCGCCGCCGCCTTTGGATTAGCCGGCGTGTTGATGCACCCCATCGCGGCCGGCAGGCGTCCGGACGATGAGGGGAGATGTGATTATGTGATGGCTGTGAGAATGTAGCGCTGTGCTGTAGTGAGAATGTAGCAGAGCCTAGCAGGAGGTCGCACGCGCCTTTAGATTAGCTGCACAGTAGCGTGACAAAGTCCCCATACGAGGCCGGGGCGTCCGTGTATGAGGTGATACCGTGATTGTGTTTGATGGGTTGTGATGGATAAATAATAGAATGTATGTATTTGTGTGGTGGTAATGGTTTATTTGATATTAGGAGCCAGGATAGATAATGAAAGAGCCTACGTGTGGCTTGATCCCTTAGTAGGGTCACGTAGGCAGCCTGAAGTTACTAGAGTGCAGCCACAGATTAGACCCCACTTAGGTGGTCTTATTGAGTTTGGGTTGGACCTCGTTGTTGGTCCCAAAACTTGGTTGGAATTGGGACTCGGTCCTGTGGACCTGAGCAAGTGAAGGTGTGCGTTTTTAGATTTGAAATTTGTTATATGCATGTTTAATGCATTAAGTTATTTTAAAAGCACGTGGGCAGTTCTGCTTATGAAGCATTTGAAGGCGGAGGCCATTTATGTAAATTGCATGAGATTTTATTGTGCATGCTGCCGGTTGGGTTATAAAATCGTTTTATGCATGTGGAAATTTTGAAATGTTCAATTTATAGGAGACTCACTGCCGAATTTTCGCAGAAAGTCTCGTGCCCTTAATCCTCTCTGCAGTAAAGCGAGGACATAGATTTAAGGAGTAGAACGGCTTGGGTGTGATGCCGGGTCTCCCGAGGTTCGTCTCGGTTACTGGGAAATTGGGACAGGTCCTGTCAAATTGGTTAAGACTAGACCAGACTTTGAGTCTATTGTTTGATGTTACCTACTTTGGATTGGACTGGATAAAATAATTTTGGAAATTTTGGAAAACAGAATAGCAAAACAGAAGGGAAACAAAAGTTAAATTGAAACAAAAGAAAACATCGATTGTATGAAGCTATGAAACTTAAAAGATGATCTGAACTTCGAAAGAAGAAATCAACCCCATATCGTGAATACAACCACACACAAACACAACATGAATACCCAGAAAACAAACAAATCAACCCCAGATAGTGAGCCCAAACAAGACCAAAACGACATCCAAATTTCCCAAAACCAAACCCTATTTGTACAACAAACACCGATTTGAGATTAGCAAGAAAACCCTAAATCATACAAAAAATGACAAAAAAAGAAGAAGAGAGAATAGGATGAGAACGGCAAGTACCAGGAGATTTCGAGATTGGATTTGACAGAATCAAATATTTTGAGAAGGCATGAGAAGGGAGAGAGAGAGAGAGAGAGAGAGAGAGAGAGAGAGAGAGAGAGAGAGAGAGAGAGGAGAGAGAAGAAGGCAGAAGCATAGAACGGAGATGAAGAGGATCATGTTGTTGCAAACAATATTGGTTACAGGGACGTAGGTATTTGGGACTTGGATCCCACAGTATGATACAATTAAGCCCATTGGTTCAGCCCACCAAACATGGCCAGAGAACAAAACTAAAAAAAGTATTTGTAGCCAAAGCCTGAAACAAACCACTCTATATTTGTTTAGTTTGATTTCTCTTGCGATTTTAATTTCGGATCACGCCCACCCATAATTAAGTGTGAGAGAAAGCAAACACTTCATAATTCTTCCCATTCCCAAATACATCATTCAGAAAGTGTTTTCTGACTTCATTATGCTATTTGTGTTACTTGGCCTTGTTTGGTAGACAGATTAGGGGTGGGCATCAATCCGGCCCGATGAAATAAACAAACATAATTACGATTTGGTTTGGTTTTGACTCAAAGTTTAAAAACCAAACCATACATAGTTTGGTTTGGTTTGGTTTTGAGGTTTTGTAAATGTTCAGTTTATGTGTATATTTATTTATTTATATTTTATTTTACATGTGTTACTGTAATATAATAACTATATATGAATATTTGAATTGAGCTATATTAGTTAGTGAAATATGAAGTTTTATCCTTTAGGATGGTTTCGTACTCTAGAAAATGATTTACCCACAATGTTGAAAAAATGCAAAACATAGGCCCAAACCGAGAACCAATCCGTCATTGGTTTGGTTTGGTTCGGTTTCCTTTATAACTTTTATCCAAAACGAACCAAACCAAACCGTCATATAATTGTCACTGAAATCGTGCCCACCCTTAGATCAGAGTACTATTCCAATTAAATTGAATTAATATCTTCACCGTCATTTGGCGTGTTTTACAAATTATATCTTTAAATGGAACTCATATAACCTAGCTTGAATCGAGTCATCAAATATGACATTTAGATGACTTCATTATGTTATCTAGATGTGGCTCTGAATGTTGACTTCATTATGTTATCTAGATGTGGCTCTGAATGTTATCAAATTGGAGACGACATAACATTATGGTTGCCACGTGATCATCATCTCTTATTATATTAGTTAGTATTCATCTTTAAATAATTAAAAGGTAAAGCATATGAAAAGTTATGTTTCTTTTTGAAGGGGCAAGAATAAAGAGCACATATGCATTACTATATTAGAAAGGCAAAACACTTCTTTCTACAACGTTACTTATTCAATACAAAAAAAACCCCTTAAGACCTTTCACCACGAAAGGCCATTGTTCTTCCTTGAACATAAACCATGTACGTCATATATATTAACATAATCAGGTTTTTCTTTACTGGCTTAGCTAGCCGTAATTAGAACATAATTAACCTGTCTAACCACGACACTGATTAATTTTCGAGCAACCACGTTCGTAGGGGTTAGCGGTTTTACGTTCACCATTGCTGCCACTAGGACCACTACAACCAGGGTGCGGCCCTCCTGGTTTTAGGCATGGGTCAAGAACTCCAGGGTTAATGCGGGTCCCCCCAGCTTCCACTCCTTCGTTCAGCGCCACCATGCCAACAATGAGCAAACAGAGGATGAATGTCTTCATGCTTGAAATCCCCATGATCTTACTTAATTTGGCTCCAATTGTTGTATTGTATTCAATATTGGCTTAAGAGACACTCAATTTATATGAGTTTTGGTTGTCATTCAGTTTTTTTCTGCAGTTTTGTTCGCTGTTCATCCTATTTTTTGTTTCTAAAGTTTAGCATTTACAAATGTAGACTGTTTAAATGCTAGCAATCATATGTGAAGATAGTTGAAAGTAAGAGACGCTTGTATTTTCTAACGTCAATGATAAAGCACTTATATTTATATTCGCAGTTAAAAAGTTTTTAGAAGGCCTAGAATCTCTCCTTATAGATGTGTATCTACAAGTATCACCACCTACAGTTTTCTTAAGAGATCAATGGATTACATATTGCATAAAAATGATAGGCTTCCCTTCTGTATGAAATTGAAATTATATTCAATCACCAAGACAAAATAGGATACCTCATATGGGCCTTATATTTTTTTCTTGTCTTGCAGGGCCGATAAGTAGATAAAGGAGAGCCCAAAGAACTCATAGCCAAACTACCTGAACCAAACCACTCAATAGTGGTCTGGTTTAGTTTAGTTTGATTTCTCCCGTGATTTTAATTCAAATGAAGTCGGACTGCGCCCACCCATAATTAGGTGTGAGAGACTTTCAAGAAGACTTAGTGAGTATTGATCAATTACACTTGGCAATATTGTTTACAGGAGAGATTCATATTTAATAAAAAAATCATGGACTTGAAAAAAGTGCGTGTCTGGAACTCAAAGATAAAGAACTTTTTGCACATGAGATTATCAAAATAGAGAGCTTTTTCTTTACAATGGCATTTTCGTTCAGTTCGTTTTTTACTTAAAGATAACGCTTCCTTGTGAGCACGTCCCCACTGTGTGAACATCAGATTAAGCAAAACATTTTAACTTGTTCTTTGGAACATCAGAATATCTTTCTTGGCATGAAAAGGAATTGAAAAGTTATACAGATGTTAATGTTTTGGCTTGGTCTTGCGTGTTGCACAGATAGTGAAGTTAGCTTTGACAATTTGGTATATGAAAGCAGAGTTGGAAAAGCGAGAAGGGTGGATGTATGGTTCATGACCATTGCTATAAATTGAACTTCTAATTGACTTAGTGAAGCTACCAACTACAAAAAAAAATTGTAAAAACACAACCTAAAGACTAATTTACAAAACTTAACTCAAAGATCCTACTGTGAACCTAAGTTCCTACTATGAATCCATCAAAACCCTTCAAGCTCTTAATCTTCTCTGAAGCACCATCCTTATCATAAATCCCTTGCAAGGCATAGAAAAACCCTCCCATCCTTCCTCTACTCCTTCTCTACTCAGAGCTGGCAATGCCCATTCCACAATTTCCTTAGCAAAGCCATCATCAGAGAACAAGATCTCAGTGATTGGGGATATGGGCAGCAACTGAATTCCAAGCCTCATTTCTTTTGCCTCTGGAGGAACAAACCAAAGTCCACTGTCTCTCTTGTTTGCCCATAAAATTCCCACCAATCCTATTTTCCTTTGTGAACTTTTCCTCATAAAGTGTATCTCCTCCTCTTACATGCCACCACATTTGAGCTGCTTGAATTTCCAGAGATGTAAGCATTGATCCACTACTGAAAAGATTGGTGTCTCCATAGGCTAAGCCCATCAATGCAGCTGAGTAGTAAGCATTCACTGCCTCACTTGTGCTCTCTTGGTCCCTTCCATCTCCAAATTCAGTCAGTCCTCCAGCCCATGAGTGCAGTTTGTACAGATCAAAGCATCTCAACCGCGGATAGTTTGAATTCGATTGGTTGCCATTGTTGATGAAATCTGCTGCAAGAGAGTAAGCTTGAGGCTTGTACTTGCTCCCCCATGCACGGTCAATCTTTGCAAGCACTGAAATACCATAAACAAAATATCCAAGATGATAATGGTGATCATTATGAACTCCAAACCCAAAATCTGCACCGCGATCGGTTGATCCTTGTTGGGTGACAAGTCCACCCCATTTAGGATCATACAAAAAACCATTCCCACTTAAAGTACCATCCAACCATGGCTCAATGGCGTCCGCCAAGTATTTCCTAATTGCTGGAACCACATCAAGACAATCCACATCCTCAGCAATCAAAGCCAACCTTGCTGCTCTGGCAACCAATTTCCCATAAAAGTATGGCGATTCAGTTGTTATTGGCGTCGAACTAAGAGCCTTAACATGCGCAGAAACAATTTCAGTGTATGAGGCTTGTTTGACACCTCCGATTGAATGCCAAGTGACTGATATATTATGAGATTTCAACTCCCTCAAATCGCCAACGATGCCAACCAGATCGCCATCAATACTCTTGTACTTGAAATCCTCCAAAACAGTAGCATTAGACAGAAGGTGAAGATGGAGAGGATGAGCTAGCATAAGCAAATCTCCCCGTCCATACTTTTCCCATTTATATTCCAGAGTGAATGGCTTTGTGAACACAGCTTCACCAGAAACGGGCTAAGCAGAACTAAACCGGTCAAGGATTGCCACGTATTTTGGATCAGAACCCGGCACCAATGCAATCCGAATATTCCCAGAATAGCCATCAAAAGTTAAGGTTGATGGGCTGCTTCTAATCAAATTAGCTGGGGAGGAGGTGTACATAACCGATGTTTGATTGTTGTCAAGCTGGACGGTGAACTTGGTCTTTGAGTTGCTCGAATAGGATTCGAGGATTGTGTGAATGGTTGAGATAGAAACCGCAATGGGGCTCGACACATTGCAGGTGACATAGGGGCATTGTGCAGGTTATTGTTTATGAGGCATTGTGTTTAAAACTTAGAAGAAAGAAAGAATTATTAGAGGATAATCAGGAGATATATGCATCAAGGATAGCAGATATTATACATTCAGAGAAAAGTGGAAAGATAGGAAGAGATTCATGCATCCAATTCTTATTAAAAACAAACAAAGATTTGAGAGATCTTGTCTTTACGAAACCTCTACCTGTGATGACAAAATTGGATTGCCTTGATCACAAAAAGGCTCAAAACGCAAAAGATATTATCCTAAATGTATCGCTTAACTCATAACATTCGGAGATGCTAAAGTGTGTAGCCGCCGCGGCTATACCCTGTTCTGTGAAAGCGTTAAGCGTACAACAGCGAGCATACTCGTTAAACAAATAGTATAGCCGCGCGGCTGTACCATTAAAATATATTATTTAAATGGTATAGCCGTATTAAAATATATTATTTAAATGGTATAGCCGTTCGGCTATACCCACTGGACGGCGAGGTCCTTCTTAAGTATAATGAGTATAGCCGCGCGGCTTCTAAATGTATAATATATTATTTAAATAGTATAGCCGCCCGGCGGTACTCGTAAAATATATTTTTAAAACAGTATATCCTTCCGGCGGTAGGGTCAAAATATTATTATTTAAATAGTATAGCCGAATCGGCTATACCCTTAAAATATTCGAATATACATTGGAGGATAGGAAATGACGATTCAGGCCTGCAAAATCCCCAAATGTTTTCGACGAAATACAAAATCCCCAAATGTTTTCGACAAAATACAAAATCCCTAACCCTAACTCTTCAAAACGTCGTCGCCAGCACTCCTACGGTGCCATAGCCGCCGTGGCACCTCTGTCAGATGAGTAACAAGAGGGGAAATGCACTACCATGGTCCCAATTTGTCCAAACGTAGGTAAATACTAGCTTCTGAACTATCAAATTTGTGCCTATTATATCTAACTGGTTTAAAAGATCGTATCTTTTTATTTTTATATTCCAAATATAGAATTTCGTCTTGATTTGGTTTCCTTCTTCTTGTTGTTGTTATTTTGGCTATGTTTTATGTGATATAAATTCAATAATTTATTGGAACCATTTGGTTTCCTCACAGCAATGGCAGAGCCATGAAATTAATTAAAGAAAATTAAATTTAAAATGTTTGAATTGATGAAACCAAGAAGTGAGTTTTCAGATGACCTCTGGGGTCTTTTAGTTTTAAGATTGGTATCTCTATTATTTTTTATTGCTCTTACATGTATTTAATTTATCATCTATACAGTTGCATGTATTTAGTTCGAAGATTGGTGGTGTGTGTTCTTTCACTTTAGGTTGTCTTCCCTCAATTAGGGTTAGAGACCTCCTTAGTTTTGGCTCCTTGAAAGTTCCCTATTTAAAAAAATGTCACCTTTGTCATTTTTGTTCATACTTGAGGAAAACATTCACATGCTAATAGGGTTTCAAAATGTTTGACATACATATGTTAAGATTCACATGTTCATGGAGCTTCAAAAATGTTGGATAAATGGTTTGACGTACGTATGTAGTTCGGAATAACATGGTATGTTGTGAGTACTTGTTCCAGAACACCAAAGCTGCAAGGTCTACAAGTTAGTTAGTAGCATCCTAGTTCCTTCAGGTTCTGATTGATAGATTGCTTTGAGTCACTGTGATATTGGTATCTTAATTTAGTGTTTTAAAAAGCTTTCCCATGTTTGGTGTAGTTCTTTGCTCTTGTATAACTGAGATGTATTTCAAACTCTAAGTTCTAGTTTTGGAAAGTAGAGGATATATGGTTCGATACTTGAGAAGAAATATATTGCTCCACAAGGTTCTTGAGGGAAACTTACGTAAATCTGGTTTTTATTTTTGTGAAATATATGGGGACAGAGATTTTATATCATAAGAATCCTTTTCCTTTATAGAATCTCTAGTTCCGGTCTGGTGTTTCAGGGCTCTAGTTTTGGCTTACTCTTTGTTTTTGTTTTTAAATAAATTCTTCATGTCCTGTAACAATTTTGATTTCATAAGCCTTTTTTTTTCTGAGGATGCTTTTTCTTTGCATGCGTCTTAAGATGAGCTGAAACTTCTTACAATCTATTCTGGTATTTGTATGTTCTCTTGCTTATGTAGTGTGTTCTGTACACTACACACAATGCATGAAATTACTTTTGTAATTTTTCTGACCCTGTGGTATTTGTGAATTGTAGCACTTTCACTCTTACAAAAGTGCTTAGCTGTGGAAATGGGGCATGCTACATCTTGTTAAAAGATTTTATGAGTCCACGGGTTTACCATGAGAAGGATATGGACCTCATAGTTCTTAAAAAACGTACACAATAGATTTGTTAAAAGTTTATTTGAGATAAGAATACGTTTCTTCATCTGATAAGTGTTGATGACTTAATATTATCATGGCATTTTCAACAAATAAGTGTTGATGACTTAATATTATCATGAGAATTTTGAAAAATCAAGAGTTGATGAATTAATATTATCAGACACACTCTCCCCACTCTGGCCTTCTGCAAAAAGAAAAAAAAATATTGAAGCAACAATGTACAACAGAAACTGTGGCTGTGAGACAATGGGATCTGTATAGTCAGACTTCCTCTTACGGTTTGCTAAGTGTCTATGTAGTGTGCTGATTTTTTTGGTGGTAGATGTCCTAAAGTTTAATTTACTAGTTATGGTTATAAATTCCCTCTCTATTTTATGATAAAGCATCATACTTTGGTTGGGGGGGATCTGTTTTAAGTATTTGATGGTGTTAGATTTTAAATCTGCCTAAATTACTACTCCTTGCTCTTTTCATAAACTTCAGTAGTTTTTGTATATCTCTGTTGATTCTTCTGCCTCCCTCCCTTTTGCAGCTTCTTGGTTACACTAGGTGGGAGAAAGATCATGATCTCTAGTAACATGATAAACTACTCGCCTGTTAAGCTTCTCTTACCCCCCTATTGTTGTTAATTGTTTTTTAGTATGTCAGTTGACTGAATATATAGAGTTCAATGAGTTTTAATGTGGGGCATATGCATATATTTAAATGTATGTACACATTTAAATACATATACTTATTCCACGATACATGTTAATGCCCTTGTGCAGTTGTTGAGGAGTTGTATGTGCAAGATGATGGGAATATCAAGTCACTCAATAACTTGAAAATCACTTGGTTGAAGCAATCTGAGATCATCAAGGAGCCATATTTCTGTTCTTTGAGGAATTTACTATCATACTTCCCAGGGATTAGCTCCCTATGCATCACCGACTTGCTGCATTATATGCCCTGTAGAGCATTATAGGAGTTTTGTAACATCCTTTCTAGAATATATAAAAATTAAGAAATTGTTTCTAAAGTTGCTAAGAACCTAATCTTTAAGCGTTTCTTTTATTCTTTTCAATTACAGGCTGTATCTCTGCAGATGAAAATGGGAACCGCCTCTTCCTTTCTGACAGCAATCATCATCGGATTATTGTATTTATGGAAACGGAAAGATTCTGGACTCTGTATGTATGAAAGTTTATTTAAATCATGTGGACTGCTCTTGTAAATTTGCATAATTAAGCATCAAGTTATACGTCTACTGGTTATTGGCCGTTCAACATTCTAATCTGGTTCTGATTTGATGATTTTGTAGTCCAAATATGTTTATCAGGATTTTCTATATCTGCTTTGTGTGCTTTATGTATATCAATTCTGAATTAACACATCAAGAAGACAGCTTAGCTATGCTTTTCAGATACTTATTACCACTTTTGTCCTTAGCCATAATTTATGTTCATGATTTACTGAAGTGCTTAAATCAGGCATGAACATAAATAGAAATAACTTCAAGTTCCTCCCCATGTCAATGTATCGCAACTCATAATATTCAGAGTTGCTAGCTATACTCTTTAGGTAAACCCAACTGGCGAATTGCTCCGGTTTGAATTCTGAAACCGCAACACTGCAATTCAGAGAGAGAGAGAGAGAGAGAGTAAAAATGTCTGGATAGCTAGCATGGTCACAGACGTAGACTTGGATCAGAAAGCAGCTTCTCTCAGCCGTTCGATCCAGGATGTACGGCTCAGGGTCCCTTGCTTCTAATGCCGCTCTTGCTCTCCAATTGAATGCCCATTCCTGCACCCGCGAACAGGTTCGGTTTTCAGTTCTTGAATTTCTATGGCTTTATCTGGGTCGTTGCTTTTGGTTGTGATTCTTTTAATTTCATGTCGTCTTGTTTTTCTTCATTGTTTCCCTTATATTTATAGGCACAAGCAGAAGGCCTGGTCAATGAAATTCATTTGAAAGAGACGGAGCTAGAAAGACTGAATGGGTTGTGGAGGAAGCTTGAAAGCAGCAACATGGAGATGAATATTGCTAGAAACTGGTTTGGACGAATCACATCTTTTAAAGGATCTGCTTCCTCTGATTATATTCCCATAGATGTGCCGACAGCCAAACAGAGACTCAGCGGAGGCTCATGCTGCTCAGGTGCATTTTAGCTTTGCACATCTTGGCTTCAATAAGATCTCATTTTGAAGAGTGTCTGTGTTAACAATCTTTCTAAATTCCATTTTGTATGCTAAACAACCTGATGTGTCTTGTGTTGTATGAAAGGCTATCAATCAAGATCCCATATTCATACAATGATTTTTAACAATGTGAGTACCAATATTTGTTTAGCCGTCAGAACAGGTGGGGCACTTGGGAAGGTTTTTTATTATTAAAAAGTAGTATAGCCGCGCGGCTATACTATTTTTACATGTGGCAAAGTGGGGGCTAGGGCCACGTGTCAAAACGTAAAGCCAGGGGGATATGCACCGGGTATAGCCGGTCGGCTATACAATTTTTATATATATATATCTCAAAAAGGTAACACCACGCGGCTATACTATTTTTAAACAAATTAGTTAAAACGAGTATAGCCGTCGGCCGTACTACTTTTAAGGAAAAATTTACAAATCCGAGTATAGCCCGGCTATACTGTTTTTAAAAAACAGGCGGCTATACCGTTTGTATATATTTACAAAAGGGACCCGCCACGTAAGGGTCATGTGCCAAACGAGTACAGCCATGCGGCTATACTACAGCAAAGGCATTCATATATATTAAACAAAAGGACCAGGCTAAAATAAGTATAGCTGCGCGGTAATACTATTTTTGAAAATGGATAGCTGCCCGGTTATACTATATATAATATAAAAACACCAGGCCAAAGCCTAGGCGCCACGTGTCGAAAAAGTAAAGCCAAACGGCTATACTATTTTTAAAAAATTAAAAAAAGCCATTTCGGCCGTACTATTTTCTTGAAAAATAAATACTTAAAAAATTATTATAGATATTAATTTGCTAGTTTCAACATCCAAGGGTTCTAAACACTGTTCGGAAGGCCTTTCTGTATCGTAGGAGGTGACAAACATTGTCATGTTGTCATGTTCGTGGTATGTCAGTGTCCGGAAGAACCATTGTCCTACTGAGACGATCGCATAGTCAAATTGTACTACCCGAGTTAGCCATGCATGCCTTGTCCAGCTCATCTAAGTAGAGGCTCATGAGGCTGTTACCTCTCAAATTGAAAGTGATGAGGTAAATTTTTCTGTCCATATATTTACCAGTTACCTAAGTAAGCATATGTGTTGTGTGGAAGCTTGGAAATATATAGGAAGATGACAGTCATTTGGTGCTTTCCAAGTTACAAAGACTACAATCTATCTGCAACTTTGAAGTAAGCTCTTCATCCTCTAACCCTATAAGGAAACTTGGTCACTAATTTGGAAACGACTGAGAATTTGACAAGGGCAGATCCTTTAAAGAAGCATATCAAATTAAACAAATATTTAGTCATCTAATCATAATTAATTGGTTTGAATTGTTGCTTAAGTATCAAATAGATATCTGTGATTATTTTTAAAGAAATTGCAACTGACACAGAAGAAAAAAAAGGCCCACTCTCCACTTTGCTGAGAATGATGTAATGAATTTCTAAATAAGAATCTTAGCTGGAAAGCATGAGTTGAATAACATATGCTAGATTAACATAAGATATGACATTAGGGGGACGCGGGGCGCTCTATTAAAGGCAATTTTTTTCTTCCACTTGACAATAAGAGGGTAGGTTATTTATTTAAAATACATTTTAGAAGATTAAAAAATTTTGAAATAGGATTTTTGACATCCACTTGTCGGCACGTGATTAACTATATAGATTTTGATTAGATTTTTTTCTCCACGTCGCGCCCCTAATTAAATATTTTGGTATTTGTAACTAATAATAATTGACAATACAGTGTCATGTTCAAGTCTTTGTCTTGTTTTAAAAACAACTTAAAAATTAATGTAAATAGAAAAAGATGGAGTATAGTTTGTAAAAGAATGAAGATGTTGTAAGAAATTATGTAAGAATGAGGTAGGTAAAAAAAAATAATAACAAAAAAAAAGGTGGCTGACGTCACCTAACAACTAGATGATGCCAACTAGGCTCCATCCAAATATTTAGCCCAAGTTGGCCAAAGATTGGCCTTTTGTGTAGCCTTTCCTTTTTTTTAAGTAGCCCTCACTTGAAGATGGTTATTAGGTATTTAGGGCTATAATTTAGGAATTAGCCCTCATTGGGAGATGACCTTAGTTAACAACGACCGAACCCTTGTATGAAGAGAGGCTTGCCTAAACCTTTAGGACATGGCCTGATTTTTTGTACTTGTTTCTACTCCTCTTATCAATAAAATACTACCTTTTTTTATTTTTAATCTCAAAAAAGAAATGTTGCTAGAAAAGATTTATTTGGACAAAAAATACTTAAAAAGCCGTTACCAACCGGAAAGAAGAACTCCAGTCATGACAGAATTCCAAACTCTTAACATATGAAGTAAAATTTTCAAATTCTTATTATAAAAAAAAGAAAAGAAAAAGATGAGGGAAATTCACTAGTTGTCTGTGATAGGTTGGTAAAAAGAAGGGCATCTTTAGGTTAGGTTTCAAATCAATAAGCTATTAAAATAAGAATAAAATATAAAAACCTTGTCCTACTGCTTATCGCATTACTTTACTTATCCTAATCCTTATCAAATAACTAATCATTCGGGTTAAGTGAGTGGTCAACGTGGGAACCACAGACAAGCCCGAACCAATGTGCTTGTGGGCCATACCCACATCAACAGATCAACTTATCCTTTATACCCCAACGGTCCAGATCACGCCACGTGGTCCAACAAAAGTCATACTGCCGACCCCGCACGCTATCCAATCCCTCTCTGTTTCTGATTCGACCACTGAACCTCTATCCAAAAACCTTCCATATATTCTTTTTCTTCTTCAAAAACCTCTCAATTTTCTCAGTCTCAGTCTCTCCACCCAATTTCAGCACCAGACATTGTTGATGGACCATTGTATCTCCCCGCTCTCAACCCTAAAGCCCCGCATAACGCCCCGTTTTGCTCCCAGGCCCGCCCTCCAGTCGGTGACCAGGCGGTTCAGGCCGTTGACCGTCGTCGTCGGAGCCGGGGCGAGTCACTGCGAGTTCAGCAGCCTCAACTCGCCACTCGACCCGAGGACCCGACCCGGAAAGGACCTCAGCACCGTTCTGCAGAACCACCCCCAGCTGTTTCACCTTGCGGTGGCTCAGGAGCTCAAGAAGTTGGCTGATGATCGAGAACTCGCCCTCTCTCGTATGTCTCTGAGCGCTGCCTCTCACGAGGCCTGCCTTCATAGGTTTTTTCCTATACCTCATCACTTTAAATTTTTTTAATTTAATTTTCCTGCGTTCAGGTCTTAATTTTTGTGTTCATTCCTATTTCTTCTCATACAAATTCAAAATTTATGTTAGGTTCAAGCAATTTAACTGTTATACAAGAACTATAATCCAATCCCTCTGAGTGTTAATCTCTTAATGAGTACAAAATAGTTTTTTGTTGTTGTCAAATGAGTAAAAAACAGTAAGTTCAAATTTTCCATACTTTTTTCTTTCTTCAGTATTTCATAAGCAATTGTTTTGAACATAATGGGTTTTCACTATATAGTAATTTGGCGCTCTATCAAGAGAATCAAGTGCTTCTCTGTAGTTTTCCGTGTGATATGAGTGATTCTCTGTAGAATGCTGTGTGATATGAGTTTTTCTACAAAGCCGTTTCTTTTTTGCTCTGTTTAAAAAAATTGTGTGTGGACGATGAACTTCTTCAATGATTGACTCATAGACTCTATGATTGACTGTGTTGGAGGATGGAGAGGTTCCCTTGTTGTTTCTTAGTTAGGAAGTCATTAGGTTTGTAAGGATGGCTAGATTGCCCTGAACTGGGCATCACTTAAGATTTTTGCCTGTCCTGAGAGAAACTATTCGCAGAAGTTTGTGTGATAAATAATGATATGTGAAAGCTCATTGAGGTTTCAGTTCATTAATAATGAATTTGTTGCTTATGTGCTATGTTGTTACCTTTTAAATTTGCCGGTGTAGGAAGCACCATGATGATCTTTGATTTGAGTAGGGCATTCTTGAATGCACTTGCTATGCCTAACATGCACTTTGTACCTGTGCACGTAGGCGGTGACTGCAGTAATGTTGCTGGGTGTTCTTGCCTAGCGACCCTTTTACTACCTTATTAGAGTAAGTAAATTGGTGAACTACTCCGTGGAATTCTTGGTGGGTTGAAGCTTTCGTATTTGGATTTTCCAATTAGATTTTCTTTAGAATCACATCTATTTCTTTGACTTAAGGTATTCTTGAATGTCAGGAGGATTGCGCAACTGAAGGAGCAGGAGTGCCAGATTGTTGTTGAAGATGTAATGTACCTGTTAATCTTTTACAAGTTTTCTGAGATCAAAGTTCATTTGGTTCCTAAGCTCTCTAGATGCATCTACAATGGGAGACTAGAGATATGGCCTTCAAAGGACTGGGAGCTAGAGTCCCTTTACAGCTTTGAGATTTTGGAGATGATAAGGGAACATGTCAGTACAGTCATTGGCTTGAGAGTAAATTCTAGTGTCACAGACAATTGGGCAATGACAAAGATCACACGTCAAATGCTTGGTCGAGTATACGTGGCCTCCATCTTATACGGCTACTTTTTGAAATCTGCCTCATTAAGACATCGTCTGGATCGGATTCTAGCTCTGGAAAGCCAAGACCTTCATCTGAGTCATAGAACCTCCCTTCACTATCAGGAGATGTGTCCTAATGGAATGAAAAATCTCCTCTTTGGTCGCATAGGCAACATTCAAGCGAATTATAATGGGTCAAGTAGGTTGGAAAAGACACAAGGAAAGTTGAGTTGTTATGTGATGGGGTTTGATCCTGATACACTTCAGAGATGCGCAAAACTGAGATCTGAGGTGGCTGTGAATTTAGTTAAAAATCACTGTTGTGCTCTTTTTGGGGATGATGGGACCATGAATTCACCCGAGACCGATGAAGTTATCTCAACTTCATATTCAAGTGTGAAGAGGCTAGTTTTGGAGGCTGTTGCGTTTGGTTCTTTCCTTTGGGACACAGAAGAATGCATCGAGACAGTGTATAAGCTTAAGGAGAACTAACTAGTGGGTATGACAGTTTCTTTTGCCCAATATGGTTTGGGTGAAATTTTCTTTGTAAATAGCAAGGATCGTATTCTGCGTTTTTGGCTCCGCCAGCCATGCAAGCCCCCAGTAATTTTCCGTTGTATAGTGTACATGATTATAAATAAAATATAGTTTTGATTCCTAGCCAATATTCAATGATTCTTGTTCTGTTCTTTTTATCAAATGGTAGAAATCATTCCAGATTCCAAGCATTTCCACCTATGAAACGTTGGATTTAGTACCTCTGAGTTGAAATGAGTGTAATGTTTTGAGGCTATTTGGTCATCGGCCTCTTCTTCTCTGGTTTCTTAATTAAATTAAATTGACTAGTCTAATTCCTGGTTTAGTACAAGTTTCCAAACAATGTCTTTTAAGGGAGTGAAACTCTCATGCAACTGCAGTAACACTTTTTACTATCCTGACTAATGACACAATGACACAGCTATCCCCGGCACAATGACACGTGGGATATTTTTCCCATGCGTCGACAGATCAAACCTTGTATAATGTGTCTTGACTTCGAGTAATCTAATGTAATATTAAAACTTGTCAGTTGTCAGTTTTGACACTCAATTCATATTTATTATAATTAAGTGTACCATGTAAACATCATTCTCTGGCGAAAAATAAATTAAATTCAACGATTTATTGTGTGAAAAGATGACAAGTTCTAAAGGTACTCCGGCTACGGCATCCGTGGCTGCAAGGCTTATGGATGCGGTTGTGTATGAAAGCTATGGTGGAGGGCCTGATGGTTTAGAGGTTCTTTATCCGTCTGCTAACTCCTGTTTGTTTCAGCTTTCTTTATCAGTGTTTTTGGGTAGAATTCTCTCATATTCTGGAGCTATCTTGGTAAATTGTTATATATGTTTTTTTGCAGCATGTTAAGGTTCCAATCCTCAGTCCTAAGAAAGATGAGGTTTTGCTGAAACTGGAAGCGGCTAGCCTGAACGCATCTGACTGGAAAATTCAGAAAGGCGTGTTTCGGCCTCTTTTGCCAAGAAAATTCCCTTTCATACCTGGTAATTCTGTTTTGCCTTTGGTCTGTATTTTCGTATTGAACATTCCTCAGTGATCTTTGCTTGTGAAGCAAAAACCAATAGACGAGTGAACAAAAAGTCAGTCCAAAAACATGCATCATGATAGCAATCAGTCCAAAAACATGCATCATGGTAGCAACCAAACCTCTGCTTCTATCCCAAACAATAGTCGATTGGGCTAATTTATCTGTCTAATATAGTTAATTGATTCATCGATTCGTAAATATAAAAATGAGCAGTGTTGTTGGGTAGATGGATTAGCTGGAGAATTAGTTGTTTTCTGATTTATGCATTCATTTGGATTGTTAACTTTGGCTGATATTATCCGGAACAGCTGTTGATGTGGCTGGAGAGGTTGTAGAGGTTGGACAAGGAGTTGAAAAATTTAAAGAGGGCGACAAAGTTGTGGCAATGCTAAACTTTATAGTAAGTTTCAAATATATAAATTCATTTTTTTTTTTACTGACATATATACCATCAATAAAGCCTCAGTTTGTGTTTGATGTGATTTTACACATATTGACAGAATGGAGGTGGATTAGCTGAGTTTGCCATAGCTAGTGAGACATTTATAACATCTGCTAGGCCCCCAGAAGTTTCAGCAGCTGAAGGTGCAGGCTTGCCTAGTTCCGGCCTCACAGCTCACCAGGCTCTCACCAAAGCTGCAGGGATCAAGCTTGATGGAACTGGCCAGCTCAAGAACATACTGATCACCGGCGCCTCTGGTGGTGTCGGGCACTATGTAGTCCAGCTAGCCAAGCTTGGAAACACTCATGTTACTGCCACTTGCGGTGCTCGTAACATTGACATTGTCAAGAGCCTAGGGGCAGATGAGGTTCTTGACTACAAGACCCCTGATGGGGCTGCTCTCAAGAGACCATCCGGTCGAAAATATGATGTTGTGATCCACTGTGCATCAGCAGGCATTCCTTGGTCGACTTTTGAGCCGAATTTGAGTGCAAATGGGAAGGTTATAGACCTTACTTCCAGGCCAAGTACCTGGATCACTATTGTTCTGCAGAGACTCAGCTTCTCCAGGAAACAGCTGGTGCCATTGATCATAAATCCCAAAGGTGAGAATCTGGACTATCTTGTTGAGTTGATGAAGGAAGGAAAGCTCAAGACTTTGGTTGACTCAAAGCACCATCTGAGCAAGGCTGAAGATGCTTGGGCTTGGAAAACTGATGGCTATGCTATTGGGAAGATCATTGTGGAGACTTAAGAGTTAAGAGTAAATATATTGGGATTTTATAAACTTCAGTTCTTACTACGAATCCAGGCTCATTTTGCTCTTTCTAATCAGCAGCTCCCTTATTAGCCCAGGAAAATCTTTAAGGATGACAACAACAATGTGCATTTTTCTGAGGTCTGTTTAGAACCACACTAACTGCAATGAGAGATCTAATAGAGGCCATCTCTATCTATCATTAAAACAATCGACTGCACAAGGAAAACATTTCGAGTATTGCTGCAGTGAACTTGCAATTCAGTTCAGAGGGTCCCCTGAAATCCAACAGAGACTCCAATGGAGCTCAAGACAAAATACAAAAGAATGTGCCTTACCTCATGATGCCCTGAAACTAAAGATCTCAAGGCCAACTACGGCCCTACAAAGAATTGATCAAAATGGCCTAAGTTCTAAAAAAGCTGAAGCTAGCCAAATTTGAGTGCAAATGGGAAGGTTATAGACCTTACTTCCGGCCCAAGTACCTTGATCAATTGTGTTCTGCAGACACTCAGCTTCTCCAGGAAAGAGCTGGCGTGATTGATCATAAATCCCAAAGGTGAGAATCTGGACTACCTCGTTAACTTCATGTGCAATAGAAGAATATTGTACTAGCAATTTTTTTTTTTTTTTTGGTCTGAATAAGATCTTCATTAACAAAACGCCTAAACAGCGCCAACAAAACACAACAAACAAGACAAAGGCTAAACTAAGCTCCAAACAGAGAGCCGAGACAAATAGCCTAAGTCACAAAAGAGCAAAACTAAATCAACAATAATTTATGAAAACCTCCCTGGAGGACAAGGGAGGCCATCAGATAGTAAAACTCCCACAAGAGACGGAGGTGGCCTGACAGCCCAACTTTCCAGTTGCTCCGCTCTGATTCCAATCGCTGCAGCCATGTGCGCTGTTCAAATTCCTTGGCACCCAGCTCCAAAGAACCGATCTAAAACACACAGAGATCTTCTTAAACTCATCCAGAAGTGGTTGGATAGCCCAAACACCATTTTTTCCTCCACCTCTAACTCCTTCCACCAAAATCTTCGAATCTGTCTCAAGGATAATGTTGGTGAAATTATGATTAAGAGCAAACTTGAGAGCACAAAGGCCAGCAGCAGCCTCTGCGACCAGAGCCAAGTTGCAATGGAACGGAGTCGCCAATATTGTACTAGCAATGTGTGGTTATCTTTTGACAGTAAATCAGATGTGTGAGGCAACTCTTATCTTGAGTGAACAATTTGAACTTGTGGAATTGATGCTTACAAGTTACAGCATGCAATGCAATAATATTTGATGAAATCTTGACTCTGCAAGTAACTTGTAAATAGGTCAAGATTGCTTTCTCCAAAAGCATCTTGCAAGTTTAAAAACTCCCAGTTCAAATAATTTTATTAATGTGTCATATGCATTTTTTACGTAATATTAAATCTGGGTTCTATTGCAATTATCCTTACAATTATGCTGTTAATTACAATTATTTTGTGAACATCTGTCTTTTCGAATCTAGTATACGCTTTAGTGTTATTATATGAATATATGAATAATGCACCAATTTGCAATTACTAGTCAACTTTGACAATTGTCAGACCAAAAAAGATAAAAACTTCGCAAAATTGTAGCAATGATCCCTCAAATAAGACCTCACTTTACTTTTCGTCCCTCAACCTAAAAAATTGTTATGGTCATCCTTCATTTAGATATTGCATTGCACCACTCGTCATTCCTTCAATTCTGTTAAATTTTCTGTCAAAATTAAGGGCAAATTGAGAAATTCATATCAAATTTTAAGGGCAAATAAGACTTTTACCTAGTCACCACCTCATTCTACCCAAACCCAACTACAACTCTCTCTCTCTCCAATGAATCCTTTGGGGTTTTGTTTATATTGTTCAATCGATTGAGGAAGACCAATCGATGAAAAAGGTTGGGAGGATGAGGGGGTTGATGAACAGAGGAAGGAAGAAAATGAGAGAAGGAGAGAGTGGGTCGAGGTCGGAGTGGGTCTGTGGGGGTGGGTCGGCGGCGAATTTGTGGGGTTAGGTCTGTGAAGGGTGGCTGGAGGAGAGAGAGGGAGAGAAAGGTGGTTGTTGGGGTGGGGGGGAGATGAGGGACTAAAAGTAACCACTGCTATATTTTTGCCAAATTTTTTTGACACATTCTAATCACCTGCCTAACGGGTTTTTGCGGGCCTGTGGTATGACATGTTTGTGTCGAGTGAAAATTAGCTCAATCTGAATATGCCAGTTAAGCACGACTAAGATAAATAACGAATAACACAACATGACTCATTTTACCCATTAAATTTGTTAACCATAGTCGTAAGACCACGTATGGGGGCTGATGCCATTTCTTGAAATCTCTTCTGGGTTAATTGTCATTTTGGATTTTGGAAGTTTCTTGTGAAAATCAGTTGAATTCTGTGCACAAATCTTTTTCAACATGTTCACCCGAATGAAGGCAAAGAAGAGATGCTCAAGTGTTGAGCAATCATGGAATACTTTAATTACATGTAACAGTAATTCAGACATGTTTCTGTTTCTCCATTGCTTACATTAAGGTAACAAATAAAGTTTGATTTAATCTTGGATCCAAAACCGCAGATTAATACTTAGTTAATTGTGTTTTGGGTAAGCGATATATATGAATTTGAATTTAATTGATTCAATTAATTACTATTTTCTTTAGCTTTAGTTAGAATCGGTCATTGAAAAAGTTCCATTCTTATTTCTTAATGAGTTCGAAATTTCCCAGAAGCTGATGATACAACAATTGCTTCTTATAAAAATTACACGCAAACAAATTAAACTAATATGGGTTTCCCATTTCACCGGTAAACAATTAACATGGCGTATAAGCTATAACCTTTGTGACGTCAACTCTGTTCAAGGTTCAATCAAACACGTACATATATATAATCTCTGCTGCCTGCAAAAAGACTCAAACCAATCAGCAAAAATGGTTGTGTTCCTTTTCAAACTCATCTTCTTTGCATTGAGCTTCGTATCGAGCTTGGTTTTGGGCTTGATCTTCTCTGCTACTGCTCGTGTTCTAGTATTATTAATCCATGGATTCAGAGCACCAGGCCTAGCCATCCATGGCACATTACAACAAGTCACAGAGGTCATCAGGTCATGTTCTGAGTACTTTGTGGGCCTTGTATTGGAAGCAATAAGTGCTCTAGTCTCAGCTTTCTTTGATTATCTAAAACAAAGTGTCACAGGGTCTGCTGGAGTTACCACTTCTGCAATTGGAGATCTCATGGAGAAAACAAAGACTTCGCTTGAATTGCTTGACGGGTTGCTCACTGATTTCCCAGAGGTTTCTGAGATGATTTTTACCATGGTGGCTGATTTGTGGAACAATTGCAGGGATGCTTTTGGATATGTTGCGGAGAATGCTTGATTATTTTTGTACATACCTCTTCAATTGGTTGTAAAAATGTGTAAGAACAAATGTGTATAACATTTGAGATCATCATACCAACTAACACTGTCTTAGATTACTAGAAAAGGTATAGGAAGAACCAACTTTGCGGGTAATTCGTTGTATTTCATGCTATGTGTGGGGGTTAACTTGAACCCCCATGTTACATTGGAGGAGTGCTACAGTCAATCATTCACCCGCTTAAGTGATTTCTAACCATAAATGCATGTGGATTCTACTACAGGGTCTACATAAATTAACATCTAGAAATAGTAGCACTAGATTCACGGTCGTACTTGATTGCTTGTATGTGTGAGGATTTGTCAGTGCAATGTGAAGATGGCCCAAGTATGAGACCAAATTACAAACATAGGATATTCAATTGTTAGCTTTGTTCTCTCTGTGTTCTTGTTTTATATGTATGATTTGGAATATAATTTTCCTAACATTATTTTATACTATGAAATAACCCTTTAATCAAACAAATTGCTCAAACCTCAAGGTTGACTAATTAAGCAAACCAAAGTTATGGTAGAGGAGATTCTGGAATATAGTCTGCGGCTGGGTTAGATTTTGCTTGATGACCAAGTCAAGCCCTATAGATACATATAGAACAACAAGTTCTGAATACAATGGCTTTATTCTAAATCTGTTATTATTTTATATGTGATTGAACTACTATTTTCATAGATTACTGTACTGACAAATCAAAAAGTTCAATTTTGTAAATGAGATAATCATCAATCACACAAAGGTTGCAATACAACAATTTTGAAGGTTGACTTCTCATGCGGCACGAAGTTTTCCAACAATTTATAAACTGAGCAAATTGCAGTATAATATATGCAGTTCACATGATGGGGGGCGTTGGTATATAGATAGGGTTCACTTGGTGGTGCATTTAAAAAATTTCTCCCTCACAATTCTCACCCTCTGAGTCTCGGAGTTTGGCAGCCATGGCGGCAAAGCTTATGCATGCGGTTCAGTACAAAAGCTATGGTGGAGGACCTTTTGGTTTAAAGGTTCCTTGTGAATCTGCTCCTTTTCTTTATATTTTTTTTACCAATGCTTTTGTAGGATTCCTGGATTTTTGTTTTTTGTTTTTTTATTTTTGCTTCTGACATCTTAGTTTCACATTTAGTTATTTTAAGAGTTTACTGCATAAAAAATATGTCTGATATTAATATGCTAAAGAGAAAGTGTATCATGGTTGATCTGAACTTGTGGAAATACTTTTTGGTGCTGTGAATATGTAGTTGTTTGTGCTGCTTGCTTAAAGAGCAATACAGCCATGGGACGGGGCTTTTAAGACTTTGAGACATTGGACTACTTGTTTCTTTTAGACTTTGTTCTATATTGTTAGCCTTGCTTGGTTTTTCTGGTTTTCTTTGTCCTTCCCTGTATTGGTTTCTTGCTGTTTTGGAGCTGCCTTAGTAAACTGTTATATGTGTTGTTTTTGTTGCAGCATGTTGAGATTCCAATCCCCTCTCTGAAGAAAGATGAAGTTTTGCTGAAAACAGAAGCAGCTAGTCTGAATCCAAGTGATTTTAAAATTCAGAAAGGCCTGGTGCGCCCTTTTATCCCACGCAAATTGCCTCACACACCTGGTAACTCTCTTTTTCCAGTGGTCTGCACTTAACAATTTTTTCTTTGCTAGACAATGCCTTGTTAGTATGTCAGATTTATGCTTATTCGACATTTGTAAACAGAAATTAGGACACAACAGCACATACTGGCTTGTAATTGAGAGTTACTGAGTGAATAACTTTTCAGTCCACGAACATGTTAGCAAACCATCGTCCGCTTATGCTGCCCCAATCAGTGGTAACTATAAAAATAAACAATTTTAAATGCTTTTTGGGTACCCATATGAGCAACTACAAAGATGACATCAGTTTTGTGATTTATGCATTCAGTGTCTTCGAATCTTAGGCCGGTTGGTTGATTTGTTAACGTTAACTTTGGCTGATGACATTATGGGGAACAGTTACCGACGTAGCCGGAGAGATAGTAGAGGTTGGACAAGGAGTCAAGAAGTTCAAAGTGGGAGACAAAGTTGTGGCATTACTGAGCTTTGGTGTAAGTGCTCATTTTATTCCAATCATGATGCCTTGGTTTGAAGATATAAAACCTCTGTTTCTGTTACTGATCATATGAACTGTTGCATGTTGATAGAATGGAGGTGGACTGGCTGAGTTTGCTGTAGCTAAAGAGAAACTAGTAGTTGCTAGGCCTCCTGAAGTTTCGGCAGCTGAAGGTGCAGGCTTACCTATGGCTGGTCTCACAGCTCACCAGGCTCTCACCAAGGATGCAATGATCAAGCTTGATGGAACTGGCCAGCTGAAGAACATACTGATTACTGGTGCCGCCGGTGGTGTTGGTCTCTATGCAGTCCAACTAGCAAAGCTTGGAAACACTCATGTTACAGCCACCTGTGGAGCTCGGAACATTGAATTGGTGAAGAGCTTAGGGGCAGATGAGGTTCTTGACTACAAAACACCTGAAGGGGCATCCCTGAAGAGCCCGTCAGGTCGAAAATATGATGTTGTGATCCACAGTGCATCATCAGCCATTCCCTGGTCAGTCTTCGAGGCAAATTTGAGTGCAAGAGGGAAGGTAATAGACCTTACTATTGGTGCAAGTAATCTGTTTACTTTTGTTCTGAAGAAAATCACTTTCTCCAAGAAGAAGCTGGTGCTACTGGCTATAAGTGCCAAGGCTGAGAACTTGGATTGTCTTGTTAAGTTGGCCAAGGAAGGAAAACTCAAGACAGTAATTGACTCAAACTACCCTCTGAGCAAGGCTGAAGATGCTTGGGCTAAAAGAATCAATACCCAATGCACTGGGAAGATCATTGTGGAGCCTTGAGTAGACAAAATTTCCTAGGATTGTAAACTTCATGAAACTTTTTGCAATTGTAGTAAACCTCATTTACAAAAGAATAAAATCTCATGTACAAAAGAATAAGGTATTTAATAGTGTGTGGATTTTTCTTTTTCTTTTTGGTTTTATGCATCATTGGATATTGTAAATGAGAAGGTTTGGGACTAAATGTTCATTTTCAACTGTTAGTAGTATTTGACAGTATTTCAGATGTTTCTGTTGCTCCATGGCTTACATTATGTGTGAGACAACTCATAATTACTTAGTTGCAAACACCCACTTGATTGAATTATGTTTTGGGTAAGACTCTCTCTCATTTGACTCTCAAAGTCAAGGGAGTGGATTAATTTATAAGCAGATATAAGAGAACTATCCACAGACGTGGAAATCCCAGCAACATAACTTTGAAAACCCTTTTTTACTTAATTAATTAGTATTATCTTTAGTTAGAATCAGTCTCTAAGAAAGCTCCAATGTTATTTCTTAATGACATTGAAATTTCCCAGAAGATGGTGATACAACAACTGCTCCTTATAAAACTAGAACAGACAAATTAAACTAATGGTCCCATTTCATTAGTAAACTTGTGACCTCAACTCTGTACACACATATATATATATAACAAACCAAGTTGTTTCCTTCACTGCTTGCTATCCCAAGACTCAAACCAATCAACAAAAATGGTTGTGTTCCTTCTCAAACTCATCTTCTTTGCATTGAGCTTCATATCGAACTTGGTTTCGTGGTTGATCTTCTCTGGTACCGCCCATATTCTGGTGCTGTTGATCCATGGATTCAGAGGACCAGGCCAAGCCATCCATGGCACATTACAACAAGTCACAGAGGTCATTAAGTCATGTTCTGAGTACTTTGTGGGCCTTGTAATGGAAGCAATAAGTGCTCTAATTTCTACTATCTTTGATTATCTAAAAGAAATTTTCACAGGGTCTGCTGTAGTTACAACTTCTGCGATTGGAGATCTCATGGAGAAAACAAAGACTTCACTTGATGGGTTGCTCACAGATGTTCCAGAGGTTTCTGAAGGGTTGTCTGAGATGGTTTTTACCATAGTGGCTGATTTGTGGAACAATTTCAAGGATGCTTTTGGATATGTTGCAGAGAATGCTTGATTATTTGCAAATACCTCTTCAATTGGTTGTAAAAGATGTGTAGCTCATAAAGTATATGAACAAATGTGTATCAATTTTGAGATTTCGAAAAGCATCATGCCAACTAAAAATCTGTCTTAGATTACTTGAAAAGGTATAGGAATAACTAATAAATAATTAAGAACCATTTTTTGTGGGTAATTTGTTGTATTTCATGCTATGTGTGAGGGTCTCCCATGTTGCCTCAGAGGAGTGCTACAGTCAGTCACACACTTAGGTCATAGAAGCGCGTGGATTTACAATAAGGCCTAGATACATTAACAGCTCGAAATTAGGAACACGCGATTGACCGTAGTATTTTTTAGGGCAATGATTTCCCCACTCCTATTTTATCCACTTACACTCATTTTTTAGTTATAAAAAAGTAGTGTAAGTGGATAAAATAAGAGAAAAAGGAGTGAGGAAATCACCACTCATTTTTTATTGCACTGCTTATATTTGTGATTATTTGTTCAGTACAATGTGAAGCTGCCTCATATATGAGACAAAATTACACTTAGGATATTCAATTGCTTTCTTTAATTAATCTCTCTGTGTTCTTGTTTTTTTACGTATGAATTGGAATATAATTTTTATAGCATTATTGTACTGTGGAGAGTTCAATTTTATACTATGAAATAATCCTTAATCAAACAAAATGCTCAAACCTCATCGTTGACTTCTGAGGAGAACCAAAATTTTCTAACAATTGATAAATTCAGCAAGTCACAGAATAACAATTGATGGTGCCGCAAAAATTTCATTCTCACCACTCTCATTAATCTCTCTGTCTCCGATAATGGCAGCCATGGCGCCCAAACTTATGCATGCAGTTCAGTACAACTGTTATGGTGGAGGAGCTTCTGGTTTAAAGGTTCTTTATTTATCTGCTCTTTTTGTTCAATTTTCCATCACTATTATATTTTGAGAGAGAATGAACCACCAGCAAGGAAATGTTTCATAGTAGAATTGAAGTTGTGAAAAGATTTCTTGGTGCTGGAAATATGTACTTGTTTTGTTTTGCTGATTGCTTTAAAAAGCAATTAAGCCAAGGGACTTTGAGACTTTTGAGACATTTCTATTTGTCTGTGCTAATATGCCCTTATTTGTCAGATGGATGAAGGTCTCTGGGTTAGGCAAAGTATCTGAAAACCCTCTTCTGGATGACAATTTAAAGATGCCCAAGGATGCCTCATAGATTTTTATGTTTGTTGCAGCATGTAGAAGTTCCATTGCCCACTCCAAAAAAAGATGAGGTTGTTCTGAAATTGGAAGCAGCTAGTCTAAATCCATCTGATTGGAAAATTCAGAAAGGGATATTGTGGCCTGTTTTCCCAGGCAAATTCCCTCACATACCTGGTAATTCTGTTTTGCTTGTGGTCTGTAAAGATGAATATAGTTTCTATTCTATGCAGAAAAAGATGAGTTGTTCTGTAATTTATGTGCATAAGATGTCTTTGAGTCATAGGCAGGTAGGCTGGTTTGTTAAGTTTGGCTGATGAGATTGTCGAAAACAGTTAATGATGTTGCTGGAGAGGTTATAGATGCCGGACAAGGAGTCAAAAAGTTCAAAGAAGGTGAAAAAGTTGTGGCATTGCTAAACTATTTTGTAAGTGCTCAATTTATTCCTTCTGGTTAGAAGTTTCACATACAAAACTCATGTGTTTATTTCTGATATAATCTCTGCCTTGCTTTATCTCTGTTGTCATATTATATATTTTGAAAGAATGGAGGTGGATTGGCTGAGTATGCTGTGGCTAGTGAGAGATTGACAGTTTCTAGGCCCCCTGAAGTTTCAGCAGCTGAAGGCGCGGGATTACCTATTGCCGGTCTTACAGCTCTCCAGGCTCTCACTCAAGCTGCAAATATCAAGCTTGATGGAACTGGTGAGCTCAAGAACATACTTGTTACCGCTGCCTCTGGTGGTGTAGGTCACTATGCAGTCCAACTAGCAAAGCTTGGAAACAACCATGTCACAGCCACTTGTGGAGCTTGGAACATTGATTTGGTGAAGAGCTTAGGGGCAGACGAGGTTCTTGACTACAAGACCCCAGAAGGAGCAGCTCTTAAGAGTCCATCTGGTCGAAAATATGATGCCGTGATACACTGTGCAACCGGCACTCCTTGGTCAAGTTTTGAACCTAATTTAAGTGCAGAAGGGAAGGTTATAGACATTACTTTCGGTCCAAGCGCCTTGCTTACTTTGGTACTAAACTCACTCACCTTCTCCAAGAAGCAGCTGGTGCCGCTGCTCATGAATCCCAAGGCTGAGAACCTGGAGTATCTTGTTAAGCTGGTAAAAGAAGGAAAACTCAAGACAGTGATTGACTCAAAGCATGCTCTAGCCAAGGTTGAAGATGCTTGGGGTAAAAGTATAGATGGGCATGCTATTGGGAAGATTATTGTGGAGCCTTAAGTAGATAAAGTATCTTCGGATTGTAAACTTCATGTACTTATTTTGGGATTGTATAGTTCTAATCTCTGTTTTTCTTTGATTTTGTAAAAGAAAGGAAAGAAAATTTCAAGGAGAAAACAAAGACTTGGCTTGATGGGTTACTCACAGATTTCCCAGAGGTTTTTTATGGTTTATCTGATATAATTTCTACCATGGTGACTAACGAACATTTACAAGGATGCTTTAGGATATGAGAATGCTCTGATTATGTGTAAATACCTCCTTAATTGGTTGTAAAAGATGTTTGCATCATAAAATATTAATGTACCAATAGTCCTTTGCAAATTAAGAATAAGAACAAGAACTAATGTTTATTAATTCTGAGTTAGATTTTGCTTGGCAAACAAGCCAAGCCATTGTGGATAAATATGCAATATAGAACAACAAATTCAGAATACAATTGCTTTATTCTCTTGTGTTCTTATTTTATATGTGATTGGAATAAAATTTTCATAGAATTATTAAATTATTAAATCAAGTTCAAATTTGTAAACTATGAGACAATCATTAATCAAACAAAATGCTCCAATATTATTCCTCATAGGTTGACATTTGAGGAGCACAATAGTTTATAAACTCTACACGTTACAGTATAATATATGGCAGTTCACATGATGTTTTCATTGGTATAAATGTATTGCATTGTCACAGCAAAAACTTGTCTCTCACAATTCTAGCATTCTCTGTCTCCGAGTTTGGAAGCCATGGTGGCAAAGCTTATGCATGCAGTCCAGTACAAAAGCTATGGTGGAGGACCTTCTGGTTTAAAGGTTCTTAGATTATATGCTCCTTTTCCTTCATGTGTTCTGCCAATGTTCTTGTAGAAGTCTTTGAATTTTTATTTCTTTTTGCTTCTGACATTTTCTATTCTATTCGTCTCAATATCAAATTGAGTGCATCAAAATATATTCGAAATTGAGATCCTAAAAAGGGAGAGAATTTACAACCAGTGAAAAATGTTGAGCTGAACTGGTGAAGAGAGTTGCTTGTGCTGCTTGCTTTAAAGAGAAATGGGTTTAAGACTCTGAGACACTGTACTACTTGTTTCTTGCTGTTTTGCAGCTTGCTTCTTTTAGGCCTTTTGTGTTCCTTGTCTATGTCTAGAGTTATACCTTAATCAACTGTTATACTTTTGTTATGTTTTGTTGCAGCATGTTGAGATTCCAATCCCCACTCCGAAGAAAGACGAGGTTTTGCTGAAAGTGGAAGCAGCAAGTCTAAATCCAGGTGATTTTAAAATTCAGAAAGGCATGGCACGGCCTTTTCTCCCAAGCAAATTACCTCACACTCCTGGTAATTCTCCTTTGCCGGTGGTCTGTACTTCACAATTTTTTTTTCTGGTATACATGTCAGATATAAGCCTATGTGACATTTGTAAGAAATTAGGATGACAGTTCATATTGTGTTTCATATATGTCTCATTTACATTTGATTCATACGTGGAAGTCTTGGTTGGGAGTGAGTTTTGAGGCAGATGGATTAGTTGGATTCTGAAACAAATATTGTTCCTAAGCTGAAAAATGATGACCTGTTTTATGATTTCTGCATTCAATATATGTTCAAGTTTTAGGCTGGGAGGCTTTTGATTTGTTATCTCTGGCTGATGATGGCATTATGGAAAACAGTTACTGATGTGGCTGGGGAGATTGTAGAGGTTGGACAAGGAGTTCAAAAGTTCAAAGTTGGTGACAAAGTTGTGGCCCTTACTTAGTGTAAGCACCACTCACCTTTGCTTGAAGATATACTTGTGTATGGTTAAAAGTTTAACAGATAAAATTTATCTGCTTCTTAATTTTAGGCCTCATTTTTTTGTCTCTTGTCATAGAATGGAGGTGGGCTGGCTGAGTTTGCTGCAGGCTAAAGAGAAATCAGTAGTTTCTAGGCCACCTGAAGTTTCAGCAGCTGAAGGTGCAGGCTTGCCTGTTGCTGGTCTCTCAGCTCACCAGGCTCTCACCAAAGCCGCAGGGATCAAGCTTGATGGAACTGGCCAGCTCAAGAACATACTGATCACTGGTGCCTCCGGCGGTGTTGGTCTCTATGCAGTCCAACTAGCAAAGCTTGGAAACACTCATGTAACAGCCACTTGTGGAGCTAGAAACATTGAATTGGTGAAGAGCTTAGGGGCAGATGAGGTTCTTGACTACAAGACAACTGAGGGGGAAGCTCTTAAGAGCCCGTCGGGTCGAAAATATGATTTCGTGATCCACAGTGCATCCGCAGCCATTCCTTGGTCAGTTTTTGAGCCAAATTTGAGTGCAAGAGGGAAGTCATTGACCTTACTCCTGGTGCAAGTTCCTTGTTTGCTTTTCTTCTAAAGAAAATCACTTTCTCCGAGAAGAGGCTGGTGCCACTGATGATAAATGCCAAGGCTGAGAACTTGGATTGTCTTGTTCAGTTGGTGAAGGAAGGAAAACTCAAGACTGATTGATTCAAACCATTCTCTAAGCAAGGCTGAAGATGCTTGGGCTAAGAGAATCAATAGCCAATGCACTGGGAAGATCATTGTGGAGCCTTAGGCAAAATAGCTTGGGAGTTTAAACCTCATGATTTATGTATTTATTTTGGGATTGTATTAAAATTCATGTGCAACAGAATAAGGGTGTTAATATAATAATGTGTGGACTTTTTGGTTTTATTCATGATTGGATATTGTAAATGAGAAGATTTGGGATAAATGCTCCTTTCCAACTGCTAGTTTTATTTGGGATATTAATTAGAATATATCACTAATCAAACAAAATGCTCAAACACCACACTATTAATCATGATCATTGTTACAATGTGTGCTAGGTCAATTGGGCAGGACAATTGCTCATGTACACCCAAGTTTGAGTTCCTCAGCTCGTAAACAGATTAATTTATTCGTATAAATTATCACTTGTATTTTTTTTATAAAAAAATAATCATCATCATGACTTCTCAAGCAAACCAAGTTCTGGTTTATAGCATCGGACACAATCCAATTATTCTACTTTTTGTATTATATATAACTAAATAAATAAAAAGAAACAAAAAATAAAACGAAGAAAACAATGAGCGTCCTTAGTGTTTGTCATTTATGCGACATGGGGTACCATAAAACTCAAGGAACCCAATTTCAGAAATCTCGCAACTCTGTCTCTCTCTGTCAATCTGTCTCTGTGTATAATCAGCCATGTCGGCCAAGCTTATGCATGCAATTCAATACGACAGCTATGGTGGAGGACCTTCTGGTTTAAAGGTTCCTTCTTTATCTGCTCCTATTCTTCTTTTAGTTTCCATCAATCTAATTTTTCTTGGATTAACAGCAATAAAGGAGCAACTTTTTACAAATTGTTATGTAAATGTTATGTTTGTTGCAGCATGTCGAGGTTCCAATCCCAACCCTGAAGAAAAATGAGGTCTTGCTGAAACTGGAAGCAGCCAGTCTAAACCCAGTGATTGGAAAATTCAGAAGGGGCAGTTGCGGCCTCTCTTCCCAGGAAAATTCCCTCAAATACCTGGTAATTCTGTTTTGACTCTGGTTTGTGATTGTTTTTGTTTTTGTTGACATTTGTAATGAGTGCATAATTTTTCAGTCTTGTGCATAAACATGTTGGTAAACAGGCTTCTGCTTATCCCAACTTACAGTTAATTCTGAAACTTACGCATCGATTTTCGTCTTCTTATGGTGAAACACATGACTTGTTTTGTGATTTGGTTGGTTTGTTAATGTTGGTTGGTGGCATTATGTGGAACAGCAACTGATGTGGCTGGGGAGATTGTAGAGGTTGGACAAGGAGCCAAAAAGTTCAAAGTGGGTGACAAAGTTGTGGTATTGCTCAGCCATTTTGTAAGTGCCATTTTATTCCTTCGATTGTTTCTGATTAGGATTTCTTCCACATGTCAAATTCATGCTCTTGGTACTTAATGATGTCATATATGCCTCACAATATGTCTGTTGTGATATTACATATTTGATAGAGTGGAGGTGGACTGGCTGAGTTTGCTTCAAGTAATGAGAGATTCATGGTTGCCAGGCCAGCTGAAGTGTCAGCAGCTGAAGGTGCAGGCTTACCTGTTGCCGGCATCACGGCTCACCAGGCTATCACCCAATCTGCAGGGATCAAGCTTGACGGAACTGGCAAGCAGAAGAACATATTGATCACTGCTGCCTCTGGTGGCGTTGGACACTATGCAGTCCAACTAGCAAAGCTCGGAAACACTCATGTCACAGCCACCTGTGGAGCTCGTAACGTCGAATTGGTTAAGAGCTTAGGAGCAGATGAAGTTCTTGACTACAAGACCCGGATGGGGCAGCTCTGAAGAGCCCGTCTGGCAGGAAATATGATGCTGTCATCAACTGTGCAACCGGCATTGCTTGGTCAACTTTTGAGCCTAATTTGAGTGCAAAAGGGAAAGTTATAGACATTGCTCCAAATGCAAGTTCTTTCACTACATTTCTTTTAAAGAAACTCACTTTCTCCAAGAAGTCCTTGGTGCCATTGCTCATGATCCCCAAGGCTGAGAGCTTGGATTATCTTGTTAAATTGGTGAAGGAAGGAAAGCTCAAGACGGTGATCGACACAAAGCATCCTCTAAGCAAGGCTGAAGATGCTTGGGCTAAGAGTATTGATGGCCATGCTACTGGGAAGATAATTGTGGAGCCTTAGGTAGCCAAAATATTGTATCTTCAAATTGTGACGTACATGTAATTTTATATTAAGAATTGTAAACTTCATATACTTTTTTTGGGACTGTAAATTTCATGTGCATTAGAACAACGTACTTTGTGCCTTTTTCTTTATTTTGTTGAGAAATTCAAGAGTTGTAAGGTATTCTTGAGTGAAATTAGGCTTCGATACTAATACGAGCTCATGAGTAGAACTTTCCCCTGAAAATCGGTTTGTGAAAATTTGATTCAAAGCGGCAATCAGAACTTAGAAAAAAATGAATAAATTTTTTGATTCAATTGTCGACCTACACATCATAAAATCAAAACTTTTGGAGACTTTAGAAAAGACAGAAGGAGAGAGAAAATTTTTAAAATAAGCCAAAATGACAAAATTGCCTCAAATAATCCTTTACATTTGTATGCCTTTAATTTGAAAGTTGAGAGGTTTTTGTCTTTTTAAAAAATTTGCTTTTCTAAAAGTGAAATTTTTTTTGTTGCTAAAACTTAAATTTACTCAAAACTTTCGGGGGAGCAGTCTATAGCATACATAAAAAATACAGGATATTTCCGTCATTTTAATTAATATTACAGTTGGCAACTTGAGATGCATCCACGTGTGGTATACGTCAAAGGGCCGCTACGTCAAAACCATTCCACAAGAATCTAGTAACGCTTCCTCTCTCTCTCTCTCTCTGTTCAAATCTTGGATCTTTCCTTTCTCTTCTGTCTCTGCCGACTCAGGTTATGGCAGCATCCATGGCGTCGACGCTTATGCATGCGGTTCAGTACGACAGCTACGGTGGAGGAGCTTCTGGTTTAAAGGTTCTTTCTTTTTCTACTTGTTTACTCTCATCTTTCATTCCTGCTGTGATTTTTGCTTCTGGTATTTTGTTAACCGCTTAATATTCTGTGGTGTGTAAAAGAAGAAAAAAAAACTGTATTAACTTTTAGAGTGGTGGGTGGGAGAGTTCAGGCTTAAAATTGATTGCATCAAAAACATTCTTGGCCATGAAATCCAAAAGGAAAAACGAGAAACAGAACAACCAATGAGAAAATGCTTCAGGGTTGTGTTGAATATTTACTTACTTGTAGAGAACTTAAAAATTGTTTATAATTTATGTTTGTTTGCAGCATGCGGAGGTTCCAGTCCCCACTCCAAAGAAAGGTGATATCTTGCTGAAATTGGAAGCTGCTAGTTTAAACCCAGTTGATTGGAAAATTCAGAAAGGCATGTTTCGGCCTCTTTTGCCCCGCAAATTCCCTCATATACCTGGTAAGTGCTGTTTTGCCTGGTGTTTGTAGTTGTGTATTTCAGATCTATGCATCTTTGACATCATAATATAGAAATTATTCCACAACACTAAAAAAAGGTTATGTCTTTTTGGCACACCGGATGTTTCTGGGATGACCAACATGGTATCAAACTCAACTGAAAAATGAATAAAAAATTGAATGCTCTCTCGGTGACAAGAATTGAAGACTCCAGTTTTTACCTGCCTCCTTTACAGACTGTGCTGTGCTTGTTTTTGCAAATCTTTTATCACTGCCTGTAGTTTTTGGTGATGTGAAATTTACTCAATTTTGTTAAGTTCTACTAGAATTTGCCTGTTCCCTGAAACAGTTAACTTTCTGGGAACGTATTGATTGACAAACTATTTGATCTTGATTAATTACTGCATCATTGGAACATAAAGCATACCCTCTGCGTCTCGAAGAGATTGCCATCTATGAAGAAGTGAATATTGAAAAGTGATCATAATGGTTACGGATTAATATATTTCAGTAAAATCTCTCATTCAGACTTTATTCATTTGTGGAAGTATTGGAAGAGTTGAGGTAGAAAAGTTAAACAAATTTGTGCTTTGATTTTTAAGTGGATGAATATCATTCATATATTGTTAGAAGAGTTGTTTTGTGAGTCATAGGCTGATAGGTTGGTTTGTTAACATTGATTAGCTAATGACAATCTTGGGAACAGTTACTGATGTTGCTGGAGAGGTTGTAAAAGTTGGACAAGGGGTCCAAAAGTTCAAACCGGGCGACAAAGTTGTGGCATTTCTCACCCACACTGTAAGTATTCATGTTATTCCTTTGGTTAAGCTCCATTTCTCAAGAAAGTTTCACTTATAAATTTCATTTGTTTGTTAGAATGGAGGTGGACTGGCTGAATTTGCTGCAGCTAGTGAGAGCTTGACAGTTGCCAGGCCACCTGAAGTTTCAGCGGCTGAAGGTGCAGGCTTACCTGTTGCTGGTCTCACAGCTCACCAGGCTCTCACCCAAGCTGCAGGGGTCAAGCTTGACGGATCTGGCCAGCAAAAGAACATATTGATTACTGCTGCCTCCTGGTGGTGTGGGTCAGTATGCAGTCCAACTAGCAAAGCTCGGAAACACTCATGTTACAGCCACGTGCAGTGCTCGTAACATTGAATTTGTCAAGAGCTTGGGGGCAGATGAGGTTCTCGACTACAAGACCCCAGAAGGAGCAGCTCTGAATAGTCCATCTGGTAGGAAATATGATGCCGTGGTCCATTGTGCAACGGGCATTCCCTGGTCAACTTTCGAGCCTAATTTGAGCGCCAACGGGAAGGTTATAGACCTTACTCCTAGTCCAAGTGCCTTTGCTACTTTTGCTCTGAAGAAACTCACCTTCTCCAAGAAGCAGCTGGTGCCACTGTTCATGAGTGCCAAGGGTGAGAACCTTGATTATCTTGTCAAGTTAGTGAAGGAAGGAAAGCTCAAGACTGTGATCGACTCGAAGCATCCTCTGAGCAAGGCTGAAGATGGTTGGGCTAAGAGTATTGATGGGCATGCAACTGGGAAGATAATTGTGGAGCCTTAAGTAGACGAACTAAAACTATAGTGGGATATAAACCTCACGTACTTGATGGAAGTTGTTTGATACAGATGGTTATGTTTTGTGTAATATAAAATTATATAATAATGTGGGGTTTTATAATCCTGAATCAATATTGTAAATATTGAGGTTCTTTTGTCATGTTGATTATATTTCACAGTAAATTCATGTGGTTCTCTCAAAAACGAATTTACTCGGTTACAAACCAGTAATATGGGTTTGGACTCTAGAGAGAGATGATTGATGGTTGATATAATCAAATGAAATATAAATATATAAATGATATAATCAAATGAAATATAAATATATAAAAAATAGAAAGCAGAAGCATTATGAATCATGAACAAATCTACTTTGTTTTACTATAGACGTGGCCTAATTACGCACTAGCAACAACGCAAGCTTACTTCATAAAATCTGAGACGAGTTTCAAGTTCTGTCGATTCTTCTGAACAAAACTGAGGGAGGCTAGGGTGGCAAAAAAAAACTGAGGGAGGCTGTGGCGAAAAATGTTATGCATGCAAGCTGTGGTGGTGGAGGACCTTCTGGCTTAGAGGTTATTCAAATTACATTTCTTCAGTTTCTAAATAAAAGTTTCCCTCTGTCAAATTAGTTTCCTTTTGTTTCTCTTGAATTGTACTCTCTGTTTGTCCTTGAAGAAAAACCCTTTTACATTACACGATCAACTTGTCCACTATAAACCCTATGAAAATTAAATGAAACCCATTTTCACACGGTGCCTAATGGATCTTTTTTCTACTTGTTTGAGTAAATCAAAATTTGAAATGTTGTGAAGGAAAAGATAAAGGGAGAGTCTTTTCTGAGTTTTCTCCTTCCCATATGCTAATGTTTTTCTCTTGGGGGAAGGGGTATGGGTGGAGAAAAACTTGCATGTCACATATCACACGTGGCATAACGTGATTGATTGGGGATAGCAAAACAGTTCTATATCCCCATGACATGCAAGTTCTTCTTTCTTCTCGTAGGGGTGTGGTGGAGGTTGTGGTTGAGAATGACCAAGACTAGCTTTTGTACTTGGAAAGGAAACATACAATTTGTTTATGCATTGAAGAACATATATATTATTGTTAAGTCATTGGCCCTTAATCAATTTTGGTGCTAATTGCAGCATGTTGAAATTCCAATTCCAAATCCAAACAAAGATCAAGGGAGGGTGTTGCTGAAATTGGAGGCGGCTAGTCTAAAGTCAACCCCATTTGATTGGAATGGAAAGTTTGAGAAAGGTATGCCGTGGACTTTGTTGCCTCGCCAATTTTCACACGTACCTCATGTGACAGCCACTCGCACTTTTGTGGAGCTCGTAGCCTTGACTTGGTCAAGACCTCAGAAGGAGCAAGCAGCTCTACAAGAGAAGAGTCCATCTCCATTTGGTCCAAAATATGATGCTGTGATGTGATCCATTAGGCATTCCTTTGTCAACTTTTCAGCCTAATTTGAGTGCCACTGGTATGATGCTGCTGTGATACTAATGCGAGCTCGAATGAGTATAACTTGCCTCTAAAAATCGAATTGTAAAAGTTTGATTCAAGTCGGCAATCAGAATTTTCCAAAATTTTTCTTTTAAGTTCGATTCAATTTTCGGCCAACACATTGTGAAAATCAGAACTTTTTCAAAGAAAGTACAACCTATAGCACTTTTAAAAGAAAGCACAGCCTATATATACGTCAAAACCATTCCACAAGAATGTAGTAACACGTCCTCTCTCTCTCTCTCTCTCTCGTAAAATCTAGGATCTTTCCTTTCTCGTCTGTCCCTGCTGACTCAGGGTATGACATTGGCAGCCATGGTGACAAAGCTTATGCGTGCGGTTCAGTACAACAGCTATGGTGGGGGAGCTTCTGGTTTAAAGGTTCCTTCTTTATCTACTTGTTTCTTCTATCAATGTTATTTGGTAGAATTCTCGCATATTTCATTCCCTGCTGTGATTTTTGCTTCTGACATTTTGTTAACCGCTTAATATTCTCTGGTGTGTAAAAAATGTATCAACTTTTAGAGTGGTGGGAGAGTTCAGGCTTAAAACTGAGTGCATCAAAAATATGTTTGGCCTTGAAATCCCACAGGGAAAAAAGAGAAACTGAACAACCAGTGAGAAAATGCTTCAGGGTTGTGTTGAATGTTTACCTGCTTGTGCCTCTTTTTCGAAAGCAATAAATCCAGAGACGAAATCATACGAGTGTAAAAAGACCACAATAAATTGTTTTAAATATATTTTATGTTTGATGCAGCATGTAGAGGTTCCAGTGCCCACTCCAAAGAAAGGTGAGATCTTGCTGAAATTGGAAGCAGCTACTATAAACCCGGTTGATTGGAGAATTCAGAAAGGCAAGATGCGGCCTTTTTTTCCACCCAAATTCCCTCATATACCTGGTAAGTTCTGTTTTGCCTGGTTTTCCCCTAAACCCCTTCTTATATTCATGTCATTCAATTGGTAGCATATAAGCTGCAACATACTGATTAATAAACTGCCTGATTTTTATTAATTACTACATCATTGGAACATAAAGCATACCCTCTATGTCCCAAAGAGATTGCCTCTTTGAAGAAGTGATCATAATGGTTACAGATTAATGCGTCTCGACTCTCGATAAAATCTCTCATTGAGACTTTTATTCATTTGTGGAAGTATTGGGAGAGTTGAGGTAGATAAATTGCTTGGATTCTGAAACAAATTTGTGCTTCGATTTTTAAAATGGGTGAACATCATTCCTATGTTACGAGAAGAGTTTTGTGATTTATACAAGCAGTGTTTGTGAGTCTTAGGCTGGTAGGTTGGTTTGTTAACATTGATTGGCTAATGAAAATATTGGGAACAGCTACTGATGTTGCTGGAGAGGTTGTAGAAGTTGGAAAAGGGGTCCAAAAGTTCAAACCAGGCGACAAAGTTGTGGCATATCTCACCCTCGCTGTAAGCCTTCATTGTATTCCTTTGGTTAATCTCTCCCTTTCTTGAACAATTTATGGCACTTGGCAACAAGTTTCACTTATAAATTTCATTTGTTTGTTAGAATGGAGGTGGACTGGCTGAGTTTGTCACAGCTAGTGAGAGCTTGACAGTTGCCAGGCCACCTGAAGTTTCAGCAGCTCAAGGTGCAGGCTTACCTATTGCCGGTCTCACAGCTCTCCAGGCTCTCACCCAAGCTGCAGGGCTTAATCTCGACGGAAGTGGCCAGAAAAAAACATCTTGATTACTGCTGCCTCTGGTGGTGTCGGTCATTATGCAGTCCAACTAGCAAAAGCTCGGAAACACTCATGTTACAGCCACATGCGGTGCTCGTAATATTGAATTTATCAAGAGCTTGGGGGCAGATGAGGTTCTTGACTACAAGACCCCAGAAGGAGCAGCTCTGAATAGCCCATCTGGTAGGAAATATGACGTCGCTGTCCATTGTGCAATAACGGGCATTCCCTGGTCAACTTTCAAGCCTAATTTGAGCGCCAACGGGAAGGTTATAAACATTACTCCTGGTCCAAGTACCTGGGCTGCTATTGCTCAGAACACACGCACCTTCTCCAAGAAGCAGCTGGTGCCACTGCTCTTGTGGGCTAAGAGTGAGAACCTTGATTATCTTGTCAAGTTAGTGAAGGAAGGAAAGCTCAAGACAGTGATCGACTCTAAGCACCCTCTAAGCAAGGCTGAAGATGCTTGGGCTAAGAGTATTGATGGACATGCAACTGGGAAGATAATTGTGGAGCCTTAAGTAGAAAACTATAGTGGGATATAAACTTCAAGTCTCTAATGGGAGTCGTTCGTTTTTTGGTCGAAATAATGGAAGTCGTTTGATACAGATGGTTATGTGCAATTAATGGGGTAATTACAATTTTGGTTCGTTGGGATTTGATGGATATGATAGAGAGGTTAGAATGGGGTGGCTTTGTCTTTTTCTTTTTTCTTTTTTTAATTTTATATATTTGATTTAAAAAATTTATTTAATTTTTAGGACAATAAAGCTCCTACCAAACTAATGGAATTGAAGGCTTTGACTTGATTTGTTAACGACTGCAAGTACAGTGATGAAATCGGGAAAATTAAAATCACAGTGACTAAAATTGATTTCGAGCCAAGCTCCAATGACCAAAATTGTAATTAATTCATATAATATTGTGGAGTTTGTTTTTGTTTGTTTTTGTTTTTTTAATACAAGCAATATTGGGAAGGAGGGGGAATCAAACCTAGGACCTCAAATGCAGGGTTAATACTCTTGATCACTTGAACTAAAACTCCCTCGCTAATGTGAGGTTTTTTATAATCATGAATCAATGTTGTAAATAATGAGGTTTGGATTTATTGTTCATTTTTCATGTTGATTATATTTCACAGTAATTCATCTGGTTCTCTAAAAAAAGATCAGTTACCAAAGAAGTAATATGGGTTTAGAGACTAGCAAAAATAAAATATAAATAATATGGCGTATGAATCATGAAACAAATCTACTCTGTTCCTACCTAGCAAAAAATATAAATAAAAGAAATATTTTTGAAGTGGATGCGGGCAAAACTTGATTAGGCATATTTGAATGGATCTCAAGAACGATAGTTGTTGTAGATAACTCCCAACACAAAAGAAAGATGAAAAACAAGTACTTGTATGAGAATAAGAGGTTGAAAATGGGAGGAAGCTGGAGAGAAAAAGTGATTGTGTGATGAGTTCCTATCTCAGGCAGCACACTGAGGCATGGCGGGATCTCGGTCCGTGGGGTCAAACAAACCCCCAGTCAAATTCTCATTTTGAGGTTTGCTACCCAACCTCTGTGGTTGGGGGACCCTGCTAGACCCGAGGGTTGGGATTGTGGTTTGGTGCGACTTCACCACCAAGATCATGGTTTAGATGAACAGTCCAAGATCACTATACCTCACTTAAGAAGGTTTCAATCAAATAACCAATCACTTTAATGCCCTACTTAGTTACAAGCCCACGCTACTAGGCTCGGCAATGTGAAGTGTCATATTATTCCTTATAAACCTCGTATGATCACTTATTTTGTCGATGTGGGACTTTTGGCAATCATCCTCCATAGCCTTCCTCTCATGCCAAAGTACCTGGCTGCTCGATCAGAAGCAAACCCTCCGAAGGGACGAGCCACTAGGTTGGCCATGCTGAATGTTGCAGCAATGATACCAGCTGTGTGAAGCCCACACAACGATCCGAATCTGGAAAGTTCGAGTACGACGAGCCAGATTGAAGTCGGTGAGGCACGGAACGACGCCATTGTGGTCAATGTGTATTTATCTTATGATACCATCCCGCCGCTAACCATTCTATTTCTTCCTCCTCACCTTCCTGTCGCACAACCTCATCAACAAGATAACTCGAAGTCTTCCTCTTACTCCGATGGTCAAGAGAAGTGAATGTGTTTATAGACGACACATTTTCTCCGTTGCGGGTGACATAGAACACGTGTATAAGTTTGTTCCACGATAGGCGTGGGCTATTTAGTCATTTCACATGTCTCACGGTGGTGTACGGTGCACCCAAGCTTACTTCTTAAAATCTGAGAGGAGCTTCAAGTTCTGTCGACTCTTCTGAACAAAACTGAGGCCATGGCGAAAAATGTTATGCATGCGGTTCAGTATGATGGCTACGGTGGAGGACCTTCTGGCTTAAAGGTTACTCATTTTGTTTCCCTCTGTCAAATTAGTTTCCTTTCTTTTGTTTCTCTTGAATTATACTCTCTGATTGTCCTTGAAGAAAAACCCTTTTCCACTATAAGAAAATTGGTGTCCAAACCTTGTAATGAAATGGGTCCATTTTCAAGTACTTGTTATTGTTAGAGTAATTGAATATTTGAAATGTTAAGAAGGAAAATATAAAGGGGGAGGCTTTTCTGAGTTTTCTCCTTTCCATGTTTTTTTCTGTTGGGGGAGGGGGAGGGGGGAGGAGGAGGAGGGGGCAGGGGTTGAGGTTGTGGTTGAGAATGACCAAGACTAGCTTTTGTACTGGGAAACATTCAATTTGTTTATGCATTGAAGAACATATTATTGTTAAGTCATTGGCCCTCACTCAATTTTGGTGCCAATTGCAGCATGTTGAAATTCCAATTCCCAATCCAAACAAAGATGAGATGTTGCTGAAATTGGAGGCAGCTAGTCTAAACCCATTTGATTGGAAAGTTCAGAAAGGCATGCTGTGGCCATTGTTGCCTCGCAGATTTCCACACATACCTGGTAATTTGGTTTTGCTATCTTCTTGAGACACTCTGCTGTCTAGGGGATGCTTTTCATGTTTACACCTCTTTAATTATACTTCTTTCCAAATATTATATTGAGCTTCGTCTTGAAAACGTAGGATGAGTGTTCTGTAAACGCTTAACATGCTAATAATTTGCACTTGAATGTTCTGTTTTCTTATTCATTTGGTCAAAATAGCTTCTGGGGTGGCCTTCGTGTGTTTTTGGGAGGGAAGGAATATGCATTTTCTTTGATGAGATTTAAAACCTAATGTATTGAACTTTCACTGGACCATCTTTTCCTGAGTATTGTTCTGTTGACTGAAGTTATTCCTTGTTGAAATTTGGAACAGGTACTGATGTGGCAGGAGAGGTTGTACAGGTAGGACCAGGAGTGAAAAAATTCAAAGCTGGTGACAAAGTTGTAGCTATGGTTAATCCTCTTGTAAGTTTCCATATGTTTTGGTTCACTTGACATGAAAATGTTCCCCGTTTCACTTGAACATTTATATACTTGAGAACATAATATAGCTATTCTTTCCATAAAACATCTATGAATAATTTTCTACCTATTTGTAAAGTAGTATCCATTGATCCACCAGAATCCTTGTGTCTGTAAACCCTCAGTAACCCCTCGTCGGTATTTTGTGCCTCTTTCCTTAGTGTCATTACTGTTGGCATGAAACTGAACTTTTGCATGTAGAAACCATTCCCAATGTGCTGAATTTGAAATCCAGGTGGTAGAATGTCTCACTTATAATATGTCATGCATCATTTAATTGATACATGCTAAGCCGGTTTGTCTGTTTCGTCTGTTCATGGATATTGAATTTTAGAATGGAGGTGGACTAGCTGAGCTTGCTGTGACTAAGGAAAGCTTGACTGCTGCAAGGCCACCTGAAGTTTCAGCAGCCACTGCCGTAGGATTACCTGTTGCTGGTCTCACTGCTCACCAGGCCCTTATCCAATCTGCTGGGATCAAGCTTGATGGAAGTGGTAAGCAAGCAAACGTTCTGATCACAGCTGCTTCGGGCGGTGTAGGTCTCTATGCAGTTCAACTAGCAAAGCTCGGAAACACTCATGTGACAGCCACTTGTGGAGCTCGTAACCTTGAATTGGTCAAGAGCCTAGGTGCTGATGAGGTTATTGACTACACGACCCCAGAAGGAGCAACTCTGAAGAGTCCATCTGGTCGAAAATATGATGCTGTGATCCATTGTGCAACTGGCATTCCTTGGTCAACTTTTGAGCCTAATTTGAGTACAAATGGTAAGGTAATAGATATCACTCCCGGCCTCAGTGCCGTAGCGAACTTTGCTTTGGGAAAACTTACCTTTTCCAAGAAGCAACTGGTACCACTGCTCTTATCTCCCAAGGCTCAGAACCTGGATTATCTTCTTAAGTTGGTGAGAGAAGGGAAGCTCAAGACAATAATAGACTCAAAGTATCCCCTGACCAAGGCAGAGGACGCTTGGGCTAAGAGCATTGATGGGCATGCTACTGGAAAGATAATTGTGGAGCCTTAGGTTGATACGATGCTTAGAACTGCCCAAATTTATGTAGCTAAATGAGAAGGTTGTGTATTATTGCATCCAGTGATGTGCGGTTATAATTTCTTGCTACCATATTGCTGTAAATGATGATGCTTTGAGTTCCCTGTTCATTTTGCATTGTGGGCAGCAAGATTGGAGAGCTTTTGCTTAAAAGAGAAAGTACTAAAACATCGCAATATGCCAACAGGGTTTAACCAATGAAAAAGGACATTGACTTGCAGACTAATGGTCTCAAGTTTCTAGACTCCATGACACCTTAATGGTGTTTTTGAGAAACTATATCATCGTATAATTTAGACTATCGCTTGTTTAAAAAAAACCATGACAATATATTTAAGAGTCATTTACAAACTTTGACACTAAAAACAAACTTTGACACTAAAAATAGAGGAACATGGGAGAATAGCTTCTTTTTTATATATGTATATGTAAACATATTTTACTTTAATTTAATTTAAACTACGGGGCTCATCATGATGCGACGATGACCCCAAGTTGAGGAGTGCTATTGTTGTATTGAGTATAGCCCGAGTTCAATTTATGACCCAAATTTGACAAGCCCATTAGCCAGAAAATTGTACTGAAGATGTTCTTCTTCTCCAAGCTATAGGGTTTCTAGGTGGAGGAGGCTCACAGAAATAAAAAAGAAAAAATTATATATATTTTGAAATACTCGAAGACGTCCCTCCAAAACAGCCCTTATTTTCAGTTTGCAAAATGAAAAATAGTTGAGCTTCATCTCACACCTCAGTCTCTGCATGTTGGTTCGCACAAATAAGATCCTAAACGTCCTATCGAGAGCTCCTTACTTGTTTGAACTTCCTCCCTCGCTTTCCTCTGTTTCATATCAATCTTCACGCAGCCAAGCAATCCCAGAAAGCTTAGATGACACGACCTCTCGAGTATCAGCTTTTCTTAAGCAACCCAATTGGGAAAGGAACAATCTTCTTAAGTCACTGGTCTCTCACATGGCCCCATGTGCAGCTACCAAGGTTTTACAGCTTCACGGCAACGACATTGAACTTGGGGTACGGTTTTTCAAGTGGGTTTGCAAGCATTCTACTTATTGTTATGACTTTGATAATAGAATTCTTCTGTTGAATTTGATGGTGTCTTCTTCAATTTGTATGTGATTGCACAAAAAGCCATCATTTTGTTAATCAAGGAGTTCAGTAATAGTGAACCTGAGATTCTAAAGCTGATGGAGGCATTTGATAATATGCGAAAGATTGGATTTTGGTTGAGTTATCCTTGTTATAGTAGTCTTTTGATGTCTTTAGCTAGTTTGGATTTGGGGTTTTTGTCATTCTTGGTGTATAAAAGAATGGTAGACAATGGGTTTCTTCTTGGTGTTATTGACTACAGGACTATAATTAATGCGTTATGCAAGAATGGGTTTGTGCAATCTGCTGAAATGTTCTTGTGCATGGTTTTAAAACTTGGGTTTCAGTTGGACACTCATATTTGTACTTCTTTGGTGTTGGGTAATTGTAGAGAATGTAATCTCCGGGAGGCCTCCCGGGTGTTTGATCTAATGTCTAAAGGGGGTGGCTGTGGACCTAATTCCGTGACGTACTCCATATTGATTCATGGTTATTGTCAGATTGGTAAACTTGATGAAGCTTTTCATCTGAAAAAAGAGATGAGTGAGAAGGGCTGCCAGCCGACTACTCGTACATATACTGTACTCATCAAGGCTTTGTGTGACATTGGGTTGACTGATAAGGCTCTAGGTTTGCTTGATGAGATGGTTTCAAAGGGTTGTAAACCTAATGTTCATACTTATACCATATTGATTGATAGATTATGCAGGGAAGGAAAGATTGAGGAGGCCAATGCAATGTTTAGAAAGATGCTTAAAGATGGGCTTTTTCCTGGCACAGTAACTTACAATGCACTGATAAATGGATACTGCAAAGAAGGGCGTGTGATTTCTGCTTTTGAGCTACTTGGTGTGATGGAGAAAAGACAATGTAAGCCTAACATTCGTACCTACAATGAGCTCATGGAAGGGCTATGCAAAGTTTATAAAACTTACAAAGCCATGTTTCTTTTGAAAAGAGTAGTTGATAATGGTTTGTTGCCTAACAGAGTAACTTACAATATTTTAATTGATGGCTTTTGCCGAGAAGGCCAACTTGGATTGGCTTTTGAAACATTTAAGTCAATGAGCTCATTTGGTCTTGAACCAGATTGTTTTTCTTTCACTGCCTTAATTGATGGGATCTGTAAACAAGGGAGACCAGGGCATGCAATCAGCATTTTAGGTTCAATGGTAAAGAAAGGTATTTCCCCTGATGAAGTTACTATGACAGCTCTTATTGATGGGTATTGCAAGATTGGTGAAATTGGAAATGCATCAATGCTTTTTGGGAAGATGGTAGAGAAGAGGACCTTGACAACAGCACACACATTCAATTGTTTTCTTGATGTTCTCAGCAAAGATGATAAGGTGCATGCAACGCAGGCAATGTTGGGGAAGATGCTAAAGTATGGATCAGTTCCGTCTGTAGTGACTTATACAATATTAGTCAATGCGCTTTGCCAAACTGGTGAGATTACCTGTGCACTGAAAATGTTGGATTTGATGAGGCAGACTAGCTGCCCTCCAAATGTCTACACCTATACCGTTGTGATCAATGGCCTCTGCCAAAATGGAAGAGTGGAGGAAGCTGAAATCCTTCTCTTTAGTATGTCTGATTTCGGGATACCTCCAAACCACATTACATATACTGTATTAATTGAAGCTCTTGTTAATGCTGGTAGGTTGGATCATGCCTATGAGATTCTGTGTGTTATGGTTCAAAAAGGTTATCAACCAAGCACTCGAATCTATTCTGCGCTCCTTGCAGGTTCTGTTTTGTCAAGCGAGGCTAAGGAAGAAGCAAGATCAGTTAGTTCTTCCAACTTTGTAGATGCTGGAACATTACCGTCAAGGGACGCTAATGATGATTGCATTTCCAGACATGTTTTTAGAAATATGGAGATCAAACATGCTTTCAGTCTTGAAGAAAAGATCAAAAGATATGGTGGGTCAGCAACAGATTTGTACAACTTTGTTGTTATGGGTTTATGCCGGGAGGCAAGAGTTGCTGAAGCAGATCAGATTACCAAAGATTTACTAAAACGTGGTCTGCTTCCTGAGAAGGCTGTTTGTGCTCTCATCAACAGCTACTGCAAGGAACGCCAATTTGATCATTGTCTGGACTTCATGAAAACAATTCTGAACCATGGTTTTGTTCCATCTGTTTCATCATACTGTTCAGTGATTCAGGGTCTTTATAGTGAAGGCAGGGCTGAACAAGGTGAAGAACTGTTCTCTGACCTATTAAGACACAATGACATCAAGGAAAAGGCTGCAATTTTACCATATCTGGAGATCCTAGTAAAGAAAGAGGAACCTGAGCATTGCCTAGACATTCTCAAATTGATTGAGCAAATGGGTTGCAGAGGGAGGCCTGTTATCTAGCAGACTAGGTCATTTTCAGCAATGCTAGTGCTTCAGTTGGTCTTATGCAGATACCAGATTTTAAGTTGTTCTCTACAATGGTGCTCATCCTCATCAGCTATGGATTAGAATTTTTCTTTTTTGGTTAAACTAGAGATTAGAAATTTGAGATATCTTTCTTTTATCATTAAAGAGAGAAATTCAGTACTAACTTTGTAAAATCTCTAATCATTGTAAGAGTGGACTTCATGAAGTCAAATTTTGTAAATTATCAACACCATTTAGTTTTTCATATTAGCTCTGTCCTCATGATTATGGAAAGAGTAATGCTACACTTACCACATTATTATCTCACATTTCTATATCACATGATATGCATATTCATATCATATGCCACATCAATTAAATGAATGAAGTGTATTTTAATAAATAAAATTAGAAAAACAAAAACTAGTATTTTATATGATGTGGTATATACACATCAACATCATGTGCAGTATAAAAAATGTGGTAAGACTAGTATTATTCTTATGGAAATTCCAAATTTCCTGATTTTAATGTTTTTATTGATGTGAACATGGAGATTGACTTTCAATTTGTTCAACATTATCCCAAAAGAATCTAGAATATAATATTTTCAATTCACTTCTTTAAATGGTCTTTTCTTTCTAAAAAGGATTCTTTAAAATGAGTTTTTTTTTTTTGAGTCAATTAAAATGAGTTTTAGTATTTTTAAAAATCTTTAAGGTAACAATTCAAATAAAAAGAGGGGAGGATAAATCTAAAAGGTATCATTTTAATTCTATTTATATAAATAAATTGATGCGTCCAGCTGTCAAAAGAACAGACATGTGGCTATATTTGAATGGAAAATGTGCATGCTGACATGGTACCACAGTATCATTGTGTAATTTCTCGAGGTAATGGACCCACAACAATTTTGGGGCAATTGCGCGGGACCACCTCCCTTCCCCACCACGAGTAAACCAAGCATTTTCTATTTTTAATTTTACAAATTTATAAATAAATTCAATTCAATGTATTTATAAAAAAACTCAAACATTATTTAAATATAAAAATACTCTCAAAATCAATCCCTAAAATTAACAATTGTATATTTTTTGAGTGTGTTTATAAATAGATTTTGAGTGTGTATAATGATGAGTTTTGGATGTATTTATAAAGTGTTTTGAGTGTTAGATTTTTTTATAATTTCAGGTTAATTTTGGGTGTTTTAGTGAAACTCTCTTTTAATTTTTAATGATCTAACGAACCAATAAAATCATTACAAACAAATATTTTATATAATTTCGTTTTTTTTTTATAATAATTTGCTTGGTTTCTTCTTCTTTGCTTCTTATGCGGAATCCTTCTCCCTCTCATAGCCTCACCAGCAATCCAAATTTTCTCTCTTTCTGAAGCTTCCCTTCCTCTCAAACGAAGATTCTCTCTCTAAAATTTTCTTTCTTGGTTTCTCCAAGAAAAGTCTTTATGCATTGCTGATCTATATCCTGCTCGTAAAGTTTCTCTGGTTGTTTCAATTTAGCATCAATTGTGAGTTCAGTCTCTTTCATTTTTCTTTTTGTTCTTTCTATAATTTTCTGAATTTCAGGCTTTGTGTTTGATTGTATTTTTAGCTGTTTACAGATTGAAATACCACTTGAGGTTCTCATTTTAGGCTGTGGTTGGTTCTTAAGAAATGAAGGAATAAAAGAAGAAAGAAAATGAAACAAAATAGAATTCTGGGTCCTATTCTTTGTTGCTTTAGCTCCCAAGTTTGTAGTCGAACCAGGCTTAAATGAGTGGAGATGATTGTTGTGCCGTAAACAAATACTTTATATTTATAACTGATATTCTAAAGTTTGATTCTTTTTAGAGTATTTGAATTACTTTTCTAATTGAGTATATATTTTCATGTTTAGGACTTGGATTGATGGGAGGGGATATAGCTCTAATAGATTTGTCATTTTCAAAAATGCTTGGTTTGATCTTTGAACAAATAGGATGGGGCAGGGTATCACAATTTTGAATTGGAGTTCATGTAAGATTAGACCAACGAAGGGAAAAAGATTTAGTCTTGCAAGCCTAACGAAATTATTGGGTTCGATTTTCTTTCTGTCTGCTTCTTTTGTGGCGACCATACAGGAAAACAGTGATCAGTTGTGGTGGCTATTAAAAGACATGATCTTTGCTTCAAGTTGAATGGTTGAATTTGTTAAGAGTTGAAAATTAATTTTGTTTTTCTTTACCATCTACTGCAGCTCAACAGCCCCAGTTTTTTATATGATGGTATAAGTGAAGCAGATGTAAAGAAAATGGATTAAAACTCTTCAGCTAAGTTTAATGCTTGGTCTCTGGAGTTCATGTGGAGGGTTGCAAAATGTTGATAGATTTCTTGGTGATTGTGAACCGCTCCTACAATGACAAGTTGATTCTTGACTATGCCAAATGCTTGATGCTAGACGTAAGCACTATACCATATCTAGAAGCCAATGACCAAAACTGTGTTGACAGCATAGACACCTCTTCTTGGAGGCTGTTTAAATTCCACTGAAAGATTGTCGATTATAATCTGTTGCAATTTAAATAATGGAAAGGTTGGTTGCTTTCAAATGCATTGAATTGTCTAAAATCAAAAGTTTCACAATTTTTTATTCTTATAGTTTGTTGCTATCTGAATTCTTTTTTCCAGATATAAAATTTTGGAGGAGCTTGGTGATGGCACTTGTGGTAGTGTATATAAGGCTCGTGATTGGAGAACAAATGAGATTGTATGCTTCTCCTTACAAAAGAAATTAATCTTTCTCATAATATATATATTCGATTTTTACCTCTCAACTTATTTAGTTTTGCAACAAATTGTGAACTTTTGGATCAGATACTTTTGATGATTCTTAATTTTGTGTGGAGTTGATAACAGCATTTTAAAGAAATATTGAGACAGAAGATGAAATTAAGATCAAGTGTTATTTCTAGTTTTGTAATAAGAGTGAATTAGTTAGGAGTGTAGGGTAGGGCAATTTTACATAAACATATCCATCCTAGTTTTATTCTATTTATCTGACCTCAGGTTGCAGTCAAAAAGATGAAGAGGAAGTTCTTTTTCTGGGAGGAATACTGGAGATTACGAGAGATTAAGGTATCTCCCATGGAAATTTTAATGGTTCAATATTGTTGAATATGAGCTTTCACATTTTGCAGATTGCTAAATCAAATAGATAAGTTCTTCTCATTGTTTTGATTGATAAGTCAAATGCTTTGCCCAGGTACTCCGTAAATTAAATCACCCCAATATCATAAAGTTGAAGGAGGTTGTCAGGGAAAACAATGAGGTGTTCCTCATTTTTGAGTACATGGTGAGAGACCTTTTGCCTTCTCATTGATATGTGGTTTATTTATTTTTATTGTATATCTTGTGCAAAATGATATCACACTCTTATTTGAAACTTGATGAACCCCAGTTGATCAAATTTATCTCATCATGTAATATGTGTTTGATTCCAAAGTTTCATGTTTCCAGAACTATAATCTATACCAAATAATGAAAGAACAAAGAAGACCCTTTTCAGAGGATGAGATTCGTAGCTTTATGTCTCAATTGCTGCATGGACTTAATCACCTCCATAGAAGTGGATATTTTCACCGAGATCTAAAACCGGGTATAACATATTATCAGTGTTGTGTTTTCATGCATCTCTATAGTTTGAAATATTTTATCTAAAGAAATTAACAGCAAGACCATTTTCCCCCCTTAGAGAATTTGCTGGTGACAAATGATGTTCTTAAAATTGCCGACTTCGGATTGGCTAGAGAAGTATCATCGGTTCCTCCTTATACCGAATATGTTTCCACACGTTGGTGAGTGAATCATATTCAATCACAGTATCTTATTTTGTGCATCTGTGAGTGTATGGTAGTTGGGGAAGGGGCATTCCTATTAAATCGTGTTATCTTATTGTGTGCATGCACGCGTCTGCGTGAATGTCTCCGAGTGTGTTGCACAGGTAGAGCTATGCATATTGATTATCTTTTACATTTTATGGCGTTTGTGGGCATCCTAGGTATCGAGCACCAGAAGTCCTGTTACAGTCCAAATTATACACTCCTGCAGTTGGTAAGCACAATCTTTATTAGTTCTTTATTGTACTCCTGTTCATTATGAAAAGTTTTAAGAATATTTGAGGTTTTTATTGGTGTTGCCATATCTATGATTAGGCTGCATGAGATTTTCCTATATCAAGCTTGAGATTTATTATCTCTTTGTTCTTCTTCAAGTGGTGATTAACAAATGAATAATATACAGACATGTGGGCAGCTGGCGCAATCCTAGCTGAGCTTTTCAATTTGTCCCCTATTTTCCCTGGTGAAAGGTGATTATATCATCCTGCATTTATTGTTTTTGGCTTGGTGAGAAAAATGTGTGTAAACATTATTCTTTTGCACTTACCTCTAATTAAGTCCATTTATTACTGCCAGTCCTGGTGTGCTTTATTTCTTTGACATTTTGACTGTGCATTGAGCTGGTTCAAACGAGGAAGAATTTGTTTGTATTTTTAACTGGTATTTTACTTTTGGAACATGTCCAGTATTTTTGAGTCATAGACCTCGTTAGTTTGAGATTTAATGAAACATATGATCTGACTCAAAATAAGAAAAACGTGGGAGAACTTCTTATTTACATCTTACAAAACGAGTTCTTCAATGGACAGTGAGATAGACCAATTGTTCAAGATATGCTGTGTGCTTGGTACTCCAGACTTGACTCTCTTCGCTGAAGGGACAAATGCCTCTCGATTATATGGCATTATTAATTATGAAAAGGCAAGCTTTTGCATGGACCTGTTTACTGCAATTTGCATATTTCTTGGCTTTAACTCACTGTATCATTCTTTTGGATAGATCTTGCCTGCAAACCTCTCTGATATCATTCCAAACGCAAGCCCAGAAGCTATTGATTTGATCCAAGTGAGAGTTGTTTGTACAATTTTCTTCCATTAGTAATTCCTTGGAAAATTTGTTTAATGCTTATATATTTTTCTTTCTTCACTGTCTGCAGCAACTATGTTCATGGGATCCATCAAGGAGGCCAGCTGCAGATGAATCATTACAACATCCCTTTTTCCATGTAACATAGTCTTCTTCTCTTCCTCTCTGCTTTTCTTTTCTTTTTATTTAATTTGCAATCTTATAAATTTGATCATCTTACTAACATAAGATAGATAGGTTGGCTGGGTTCCTCATTCACTCCGTGATCCACTTGACCTGAAGCTAAGTATCATGGGTAAGGTTTCCCATTCCCCTTTTTTCTTGTGTACCTACCTCCCTTATTAGTGTCCATTATTAATTATTCGCCTGCATTATTTCACAGGAGCAAAGCCAACGCTTGAGTTGAAATTATCAGACTTTGGTGCTGAACCTGAGGACTGCTTTCTTGGCTTGACGCTGGCTGTGAAGCCCAGTGTTCCAGAATTTGGTAAATATCGTTGTTCCTCCTGTGTTAGTAGCCCAGTGAATTGGTTATTTTAGGCATGGACAGGGATGGCAATGGGAAAATGAAAACAATTATGACACAAAATTTTGGTTTAATTGCAATTTGTGCCTTGCATGCTTTGGGCACATTCCTAAGCCACGTCTTCTGTTTTAGCTTTTTTCTCATCCATTTAGGTTCAGCAGGGTCGCATTCTTGGCCCAGAACCTGCTTCATTTCATGCTCTAGGCATTGGCACTATTCGACCACTCAAAGTTTAAGATATATTAGGATTTTGCTTAGCAAGTCCGGATGGACTGTTGAAATGAAAGAATTTCAACACCTTGTAGCACGTTATTTTGCTTGATTCACATAACACATTTGAAGTGAATTTTGTTTCCCATGCATCATTATTTTTTTTATTTTTAGGATATGGGATTTCAAGTTTAAATGTCATCATTTGTGTTAGACCGGAGATGCTTCCATTTTTCTCCTCTGTATTTCATAACTAGAGTATTGATTATTCTAAATTCAGCAGAATTGATTTCCCATCACATTTCAAGGATTTATTTGAGAAGTCATAATCTTTGGAAAATCTGGACTTTCCCCCCCTTTTTTGTAGATTCTTTCTATTTTTCGGTTTCTTTCATATGTATAAATTTTTTGGAGGAATATTTTCATCTTATTATGTAATTGTTGCCTGCAGATGTGGTTCATGATGTATCGCAGCATATAAAAGAGGTGAGATGAATGGGCTTCTTTTCTAGAGATGCTTTTGTTTTGTGGCATCTTCTAGCATTAGATCCTTAATGCTAGATATTTATTGTGGTATGAATTTTGTTAATTTCATTATGCAGGATTCTTTATTTTGCTCTGGTTTGGAAGATCATACAGGACGATCTGGTAATTCTTTGCATCTTTCTCTAATATCATCCTTTCAGATTAGTTGGCCTACCTTAATTAGGAAGAGAAATTTGTTAATGGTTACTTATACAGTTGTGCAAGCAAAATTTCTGGCAAGTTGTTCTGAAGAAAACTTCTTTTCTCCTCCTTCTAAAGCCTCCAATTATTTGGATAGTTTGCTCAAATGCCAGGGAAAATTCAGAATCTCTTTACTTGGTTACTGATTATTTTTCCCTTTTTACTGCAAATGAATCTAACCATAATTAAGAAGAAGATGGTTATGTGGATCAAATTTAACATTTTTCTTCGGGAAGACAGAAGAAAAAACTATTTGCCTTCTCTTCTTAGCTTCATTTTTCTTGAAATTGATGTACTCTTGTCACTGTTCTCCAGTTTTTTGGTCTCTAATGCCTCCTGATCAAGGTGGAATCCGTGCCCCAGTAGAGCCTTCCTTTTCTTTATCATTCAGGTCAGTTCATGTGCCGATATAGACTATACTTATCTGCTCTGTGCTTGTGTAATTTACCTATGGAAGAAACAAAAGAAAAACGTGACAGACCAAGAAGCTATGGCTGATACAATAGTTGTCTTGTGGTCGATAAGTTTTTTTTCATATGAACATTACTAACATGATATCAACTCATCTCCACCCCTTTCTGGCAGTTCAATTCAACATCCATCAGTCAGAGTTCCACAATCAGCTGGTTTCTCCATCCCATCGTTGCAGCCTAACATCTTAGATGGTCCATTGTCGGCCATGTCTTCTTCCTTCCCACAAAGCCATTGCCTCTGAATGAATTGAGTTAATAAACTCGTCTCTCACTGAATAATGCGGGGCTGTAATTTATTACATCTGTTAATACAAAGTGTTACTGAGGACAGTCATATAGTCTGTCACTGTACCATGAACATGTAGAGTGTATTAAAAACATCTCTCTGATTCATTAATAGTGAAAAGTCAATCTTCAATATATTTTCAAAACACATGCATTCCCCTAATCCCATGTGCTTTTTTTCTGGTTTGTTGAATTTATTTGAATTTTTACTCGAGTATTGGTGTCTCGAACATTTGTGATCTGAAAATTTTGATGATTAGCATAAAAACTCTCGAGAATCCGAAGAGTGGGTTGCATTCTGTAAAGGTTTCAGGCAGCAACAAAGAAAAAAGGAAAAAAGCCACTCAACCCACTCAACCCAATATGCAGCTATACTCTGCAAGCTTCTCCCCCCCCCCCCCCCAAAGTTCTCTGCTTCAAACCCTTGACAAACTTTTGCAACTTGCCTGATTTTGTGCCCCAAAACATGCTTGGTTTAGTGACGTTCGACATCAAGTAGTCCGTGTTGATTCTCGTGCCTTGACCCATACGACAGTTGACGATTGAGAATATTTACACCCACGAAAAAACTATCTTAATGACAGCTTTTAAAGGGGTGAAAATAACAGGAAAAAAAACGTGTGCACCAATTTGTTGAGGAACAATTATCATTTCACAAAATCTGTGCATAACTGAAACTCAATCAGTTTTTGCAAATAAATTTTTCCACTAATAATGGGCCAACAAAAATGATTCTTTCTTTTATTAACGTGTAACATGAGATTCAAATTTGAAATATTTTTCAATATTATTAAGAGGATGATAAATACGATTATTTTAAAACCGACTAGATAAGCAACAAAAAAGATTGTATTTTTATAAGATGCAATATCCTAACATTATGCTACCTACTTGCCTCCAATTTTCGATAGCCGCAAATCTCACAAATTCACAAACTTCTCTTGCCATGTTCAGTATCAGTTCTTCAGTTGTCAATCGTTTTGTCTGTGTTGGTATTTTATATGTGCCATGTTTAAGTGGACACGCACTGAGATTGCGACAGACAATGAAGATGAGATGTGATGATAAAAGCAAAACAAGACAAGTGACGCTGCCGAATTGCTTCACATAAAGACTGCAAATGGGCGGCAAGCACACGTGGCTTTGTTGTGGAAGAAGCAAATGCATCATATCAAACATTTGATACCTTTGGCCAAAAAAACAGATTTATTACCTCAAACTCAAAGAAAAAACTCAAGAATTTTTTGGTGTGAAGGTTGTCCTTACAAGGTGTTATTAATTTATTCATGTTGTAAAATGTGAATTTATTTATTATATTATATTTTAAAATATTTCTTCTGTTATAGATATATCAATTATGTCATTCATTAATATTATAAGACATAACAAACTTGTGTGATTACTAATAAAATAATCTTTTTTATTTGACCAACGAGATTTAATCTAGTGAAAGTGGGTCTTATAGAATAGTGATCTCAAGTTCGAACCTTCAAGACACCTTGGTAGTATGTGTGCAAAATTCTTTTTTTTTTAATTTAGACTATGACTTATATTTTTTTTTAATAAAAAAAAGTGTTCTTTTTTAAACTCAAACACATAGTAGAAAAAGGGTAAGTTAATTTTACCAAACCATATTTTACCATTTCTCTCTCATGTTTATTGTGATTTGTCTGGCGTCTGGATTCTTCTTTTTATTTGACACGTATATCCATTCCTCTTTTATAAATACCCCATTTCCCCTTTGGCCCTTCCCTCTATTTTCTCTTCCCTTTTAAGGGGATTTGAGAGGACTGAGAACATTCGGAGAAGAGAGAGAGAGAGAGAGAGAAAACCCTCTTCCCTGAGAATAACCCCGCATCATCAAACAATTTGAAGATCTGAAATTGCTCACATACACAAAACCCATTTACAAATACACACTCATACAAAGATAGAGAGGTAGACACACATACATGTTTACATACACATAGCTAGATTGGACAGAGAGAGAGAGAGAGAAAAAGAGAGAGTTTGATAAATCCCTCTTTTCTTCTCTCTCTCTTTTTGGAATGAGATCTTCATATTCTTATTCATGTACAATGTCTACTTTGCAAAAACCAAAAGTTCTTCTCTTTGTTTTATCTTCCCTCCCGTGAAATTTTTCTTTTTTCTCTCTCTGGAACCATCAAAATCAAAACCCTCAATCCAAGTATGCAACTTAATTTGTTTTCGTGGGATTCTAGTGGTTTAGTTTAATTTTATGGGTTTTCATGTATTTTGGGATTGAAATTTTTGGAATTAGTCTTTATTTGCAACTGGGTTTTGTGTCTGACATATTCTTCTGGTGATTTTTCTAGGGTTTGGCCAAATCGTCACTGGGAGAAACCCGAATTGTGATTTTTATAGTATTAGGGGTCATTGTAAGAAGATTCACTGTTGTAAATAGAAAGCGAAGCTTGGAATTACACGGCTTCCATTTAAAAGTTGAGGATTATCTGTGTTCCATTTAAAATTACACGGATTCTTTCGTTTCAAGGTTGTGGTCTGTGTTGCATTTGTTGTATGAATTTTTGGCCTTATAGTCAGGACATGCTCCTGATGTTGGTTTTTGCTGATGAGCAGGTGATCATTCTCTATTGGCCTAGTAAGAAAGACAGAGGATCAGATTGCTGCAGAACTTCTAAATTTGTCGACAAATCGGTTGCTTGGACATGAGCGTGATTGAATGCTGTCTTATCTGGATAGATAGAGATGAATTAATACAGAGTTTGGTATAGTGGAGTAGTTCATGTGAGCCTTTGGATACTTTTAGTTTTTGTGTCAGATTTTCATAAATTGTGCAATCCTAGAAGTAACACTGTGATAAGAGGAGATCTTGCATATTGGTTATCATCAGTTTTGGCTTTGGGTTGATTTTAGTAGATCATGGAGTGATTTTTAAGCTGGAAATGAGTTTGGGGTCATGGTGCATGGACAGGAGCATTGTTTCTGCTCTGTTCCTGTGTTGGAACAACAGTACTGGAAACTAGGAGAAGCATTTCTGCTGGTGGACGGATCCCACTTTTCCATTTCAAGGATTGCGTGCAATGTCTCGCTGCTTTCCATTTCCTCCTCCAGGATATGAAAAGAAAGTTGGAATCAATGATATAGACTTACTTGCAAAGGTCTACATATTTTCCTTTTTATCATTGCAGAATTGATTTACATTCGTTTCTCATGAGTTCTTGTTTGTTAATCCCTGCATTTTTATATGCATGTGTTGGATTTTCATCAGTTGCTTCCTTGTCATTTTAACTTTTGGAGGCTGTGCTACGGGGCCATGAAACTTATGTCTATGTAGGTTTTAACTGATGAAGTCATGGGGTACTCTTAGGAGGAAGATTATGAGGGGCAGGCACATTAAATTTGCAACTGTCTTGAATGACCAGATTGTCAGAGAGACTAGTTTTGACCGCGTCATGAAATATATTCAGTCTACCCTAGTACTTTAAAAGTCTTATGATACACATCCTATGTAGGTAACCGAGCAGAAAAAAAAAAGATTTTTCCATGGGAAAGTCCTTGGATACCAAGATTCATGCCATAATAGGCATATAGAGGTTTCATGACATATGTGAAAAAGGTGCAAGAGCAATTGGTTGCTATCTGACTTTTAACTCAAGTGATTATCATTTTGTGGGATTAGTTTTGTTACATGCATTTCTCACGTAGGGTAGCCCAACTCTATTGAATTTCCCTCCCAGTGCATGAGTAACCATTTTTTTGTTAGTAAAATGTCTATCCTTTTTTCTTGGTCCTATATAATGTGTAACATTTTTTTTGTTTAGCATGAAACGGTATAGGTATGGGATGAGTATCTGGAACATTTTGCATACACAAGCACCCATCTGGCCTGCATGATAAAAATGGGACATGTTGCTTCATAATAACTTTGATGGGATACTTTCCTAGTCTGCTCTTGCATAAAAAAGATTCTTATTGCCTTGGTTGAACATGTCATATTAGCTTAGACCCTAGGTTCCTTTAAAGAATTTTTAACACCTGTATAGTGCGATGGTTGGACTCTGGAAGGACATTGAATTCTTGTTTGGTAAACTGTGTCTCATCTTTGTTTTGTTAAAGTTCTGTCGATAGTGTTCAAGAAGTGTCAAATTCTCTGAATGTGATAATATCATTATTTTGATATTACAAATTGGCATATTGTGTCTGCTATCTCATTTTTTTATTTATAAATATTGTATTCACAATTCATCGTCATCATCATTTGTGTAGTGTTCAGTATACATGAAGGAAAATAATAGGAACTGAGAAAAAAATAGAAAGTAAAGGTGTCTCTTAATTCGTGTAAAATATTTTCTCTGCTGTTTTTTTTTTTTTTTTGAAAATTATTATATTTATGTCTATCAAAGCAAAAGAAGAGGAACTAAAAAACATAAAAGGAAAAAAAAAAAGGGATACTGTTTCACAACTGCCGTACTCTTTTGTGATTTTAAAAAGGCTAAACAGGGACTGTTGTTCTGAATAGCTCTTCAAAAAATTAACTAGGCAAGATCTCATAGCATTGTGTGAGGGTGTAGCAACATGACCCTAAGCGTTGAGCTTGAGGGACAAGTACTCTGACCAGCACACCACCCTTAGCAGTGTTTTGCATCTTGTGTCTCTCACTCTTTGTTTTCAGGAGGATTTTGTACTAACATGTGCTTCTTTTTATTGTTTTCCTTTAAGTTTCTATGAATTATTTCGCATTTTTACTAAATACACTGCTCCTCATGGGGATATTATTTTTAGGAGAAGCACAAGGAGAAAAAGCATAAAAAGGATAAGAAGGACAAAGAGAAAAGAGACGGTAAGGAGAAAAAAGACAAAGACAGAAGTAAAGAAAAACATGGTGAAAGGAAAGACAGAAAAGAAAAGCACAAAGACAAGAAGGAAAGGGGTGGGGATAATGGGATTACTTGGACATCAGAAGAGAAGAGAATTGAAGGGCAGTCAGAGTCTTATAATGGACAGAATCATGTTCCAAACGGATTCCATAATGTTGACATCAAGGATTATAAATACGTGCAGGAATTGGATCGGAGATGTAGGAATGATGACAGAGCTACTGGGAGTCAGGTGGTTCAGAAGATTTTGGTTGCTGATCAAAGATCTTTGTTGTCAAATCAGTCCAGAGAAAAAGAGAGAATTAAGGATAAGAAAGAAGTTGATAGGACTGTCAATGCACAAAGAAACCATATTGAGGGAAAAACTGTTCAACATGTCCCGGGCATTGACCAAAGAAGACTTGAAGGCATTACTAAGCCAATTGAGAAGCAACTGGAAGTCTATAGGAATAGTGAAAGAGCAACAGGAAGTCCGGTTGTTCAGAAGATTATGGTTTCTGATCAAAAACCTTTGTTGTCAACTCAGTCCAGAGAAAAAGAGAGAATTAAGGATAAGAAAGAAGATGATAGGACTGCCAATGCACAAAGAAACCATGTCGAGGGAAAATGTTCAGCGGAGGCATTTTTTGAAAACATCCCTAGCATTGAGCAAAGAAGACTTGAAGGCATTGCTAAGCCAATTGAGAAGGATGTTGAGAAGCAGATGGAGGGAAGAGATCGGAAGAAAAACACAGATAATGACAGTAAAGGTCATAAACCCAAGGAGAGAGATAAAGAGAAGAAAGTTAAATCGAAGGATAAGGACAAGGATAAGAAGAAAGAGAGGAAGGAGAAGGTGAAGGAGATAAGCAAACCATCCGATGAACAGCCTAAACTAGAAGGAAATGGCAAGGAATCCCTAGATGCTTTCAGTAATAAAGCATTAAACCTTTTACAGATGAATAGCAAGAAATCTGCTGCTGGGGGAATTCTTGGCAAACGCAAGGAACTTGAGATGAATGGATATTTACACGGTGAGTCGTTTCCTATTTTGCAAAAACAATGACACTGAGGGATTCTATTTTCCATTCAGTGAGTGGAAACACACATAGATGTGTGTCTTCCCGGATGGTAATAGAGGCCTATGTTACTTATAGATGTTCCAGCTCCTAAACGCTCATTGTTATATAGGTTGCATGTTTATTTAATCTCCAAATACTTTTGTGCCAAAACCTCGAGCTACTGATTGAATAACGGTTTTCTTGCGATTATAATTTTTATAGACGTCTTACGAAGAAAAGAAATTTATATACATCTGTTTTAGTTGAGATTGAGGGATACAATCTTATCTGTACCTTATTCTTTAAACTTTATGCCAGAAAATGGATTTCTGCCTCATAAGTTGTCAAGATCTGTTTCTTCTCACCCAGTAGTGGAAAATGGGAGGAAATCAGAACCAAGCCAAACTGTTCTCCAGTTTTTATCAGAGGGACAGGGGGCAGCCAGCGATTGTAAAGCAGATATCAAGGAACACAGAATTAATGGTTTGAGAGGGCCTGAACAACTCAATGCATTCTCAACAAAGCCATCATCTTCTCGTGTTAAAGTTAATGAGAATGGTGGAGCATCTGCAAAACCACCACATCCTGATTCCAAGTATCTGAGTGAGATACTTTCCATTCCCAAGATGGCGGATGAGTCCAATCTTGACGATCAGGAATGGCTGCTCGGTGGCAATGGTTCAGGGTCAAAGAAACCCAAAGTGGGATCCCCTGAGATTGAAATGACTCCCCAAGTATGGGCAGAAGCTATGCAAATAGAGTCTCTTCTGGATGTTTATGCTCTGCCATATGTCATCCCATACTGATATTGAGTAGGTTTGACTTCCTTTTATGATCCCCCAAGTGTCTGCATCTGCGAACCCAAAGTAGCATTAATGAGAAGAAACCATCCTCTGGGTTTTGAGGCCTAGTCTGCTACTGCATCTTTTTCTGATATCTGCCTTAGATTTGTTCAGGTATGATTGTTTTAACTTTCTTGTCTTGCATCTGATTTACATAGGATCAGATCATTATGTAAACTAACTGCTTTGTGGTGCATCTTTTTCAGGGCTTTGTTATGCAAGCAGGGTTTTTCGTGCCTCATCAGCAGATACATTTCCCATGGCTGGTGAAGAGGGAGGGATAAGTTTAGTTGAATGTTCAGAGGTTAATAGGTATAGATTTTTTGTTAGGTAGAAACTTAGGTTTTAAACATATACCACCAAAAGGAGAACCACATTGCCATTGTAGGCCTTGTGGCACCAAATTTTTTCTTACATTTTACTGAGACATAATGAAAATTGGGGACAATCCACATAAATTTTTTTTTTATATTAGTTTGCTTATCATTTGTCTCCTTTGAACTTCTTGGTGGCATTTGGTTATTTATAATTATACACATAAAAGAAAAAAATGTTTTGTTTTTATCCTTAGTTTACTGTTGACCATGGAACTGATCACCAACAAGGAAAAGAATGCCCCTAGCATAAATTTATCTCTTGGAATATATGCTTAAACGGAGATTTTAACCAATGAAAATTTGAATAAAAAAACCACTTCAAATCTGTAAATTTTTTTAAACGGTCATCGACGTTTTTATTTATTTAAATTCATTGTATTTGAATATTTCTTCTTATTTCCTTCTGGTGTTATGCAAAAATAAATAAATAAAAACAAAAACATGCCCAACTCAAAATATGGGTTCTTTCCCATTCCTCACTTCCCCAGAAGATTTTAAACAAAGAAGCAGCAATATGTTTTCTTGATACGATATTGGAGGATTTTCTTTGTGATTCCCTTTGGTTTTTCAAAATTAATAATAATTTCCTTGACAAATATTATTTCTGAAAGAAAATAAATTGAGAATATTATTTTATTTAGCTTGTACCCAATCGGCATCCAGATACCATGACATATGGCAGCAGCTTGCGTATGATCACTTCGCGTGGCTTGCACGCCGTCTCCGTCAACCTGGTTTCTTAACTATCAATCCTTCCTAAGCGTTATTCTATTTTTTGACCCCAAAAAAAAAAACCCATTAGTCTACTACTTCTTGCTCTCTCTCTCTCTCTCTCTCTCTCTCTCTCTCTCACGGTGTGAAGGCTGCAAGTGCAAAGTGAGCTGACATGGGTGGCGATATAACAACTCCTCCTGGCAGTGGTAAACTCTCTGATCACCCATTTTTCTCTTAACGCAAAGTTTTTGAAGGTGGCGTTTTTACATGCGATGTGGCTGAGTGGGTTCAATATGCAGATACAGGGGAAGACTTTTCGCTGGAGCAAGATTCTTCTCAGCTCTCATCTCCACTTCTCAGGTAGCTCATGAATTCTCATAAATTCCATTCAGTTTATGATCAAATTTGGTTCTGGATTATGTGCCTTGTGCCGATATTGCTAGAACCCATATTTCAATTTCTTTTTGTAGCATTGAATCACAAAAACGCAAGTTTTGTTTGTTGAAATTTTTTATGCTGTTTGAGAAAGTTTGAAACTTTAAAGTGGTTCTGGTTTTCAATGGAGCAGAAATGATTTAAGCATGAATGTCAAGGATGCTGCAGTAGGTACACTAAATGGGTCGGTGCTTGGAGAACTTGACAGTGTGGATTCTCGATTTTCGTCGACTTCTTTGGATTTTGAAGTCAAACAAAAGAGGAGGGAAAGTGTTTATAGAGAAATTTTGCTGAGTAATGACGGACTGCGGATTCGGAGCAAAGGTTTGGAAGAAGCCAAGATTAAAGTATTGAGGTATTAATTCAAGTTAATATTTATGTGATGGCTAGAATGGTAGTCTGGTTGCTTGAAGTGATGTGTCCCCTTGAATTTTACAGCTACACTCCTGGTGCATGGATTGAAAGTGTAGGTGCTGTGAAATTGAGGGACTATGATGTGCCAAAGACGACAACTGTTTTATTGGTTGGTCCAAAAGGATCTGGAAAGAGTAGTCTTGTAAATAGAATATCAAAGGTGTTTGAAGATGACAAGTTTGCATCAGAAAGAGCCCAAGTATCATGTATGGCTGCAGTTGTGAATAATAAAATATGCTAATTTGCTGTATTATGGGATGAACTTAAGTTATTTGTGTTCTACAGCTTCATGTGTATTGTTATCTTTGCCAGATAATTCATCTGTTGGAGATGGAACCTTTTTCCTCCAGGAATATATGATACCGAGATGTTCCACTTCTTTCTGCCTCTATGATACCCGCAGTTTGTCTGATGATTCACATGAAAACATAAAAATACTGCAGCATTGGATGAAAAATGGTGTTCGTCATGGGGAGCTTGTTATCAGGTCTGAATTTCTAATTCATCACATCCCTCTCATTTTGGGTTTTAGGAATTTGTCTACTGTCATTCACGTCAATTTATCTCAATGGACTCTCAGGGATTCAGACAGCCAAAGTTTGAGGACCATGATGATGTGCAAAGCTCGGTGATGATGGTTATCTGTCCAGTGAGATCAGAAAGGTTAATTTTGTCATATTTGTTGTTAATGGCCTTTCAGTTCTGAAATCAATAGAAAGTGATGAAGATGCAGAGACTCGATACACCCAAATGATTGCTTCAGCTTTCAACTGCCCATACCTGGCATTTAAAGGTATCGAATTTTAATGACTCAAACTTTTCTTTAATATTTCATTGATTCAATTTTATAGGGTAAGAGAGAAGGGAAGTGGTGGAAACTTGAAATTTTTAAGGTGTTTAGTCTCTGCATCTCCATTTTGTTTCCAGATGATAAACCCCTAGTTGTTGTCACGCATGGTGATCTACTTTCACCTGTTCAACGTGCTCATGTTCGTGTCCATTTGGGAGAACTACTGGGTATTCCACCCGCAACTCAAGTTTTTGACATCCCAGGTAACCCTTAAAGTTATCACCCTCTCCGGTATGGGCTTCATACTAATTAATTGTACAGAACTAAATTTAACTCTGTGTGCTAGCAGAAAGCAGTGATCCAGTAACTGAGTTGGCAATAGTTGACATGTTACGCTATTCGCTTGAGCGTGCTGAGAAAAATCTTCCCCATAAAAGAAAGGTATTTTTTTTACAAGCAGTGATATATATTCTTTTGCTTTCTTTTTCTTTTTCCTTGAACTATTTGTGCTAAAGGATGACATATACTGAGTGGCATGAATGTGATAACTTCAACTATGTACTACTTTGAAATTTCATTTTTTATTTACAAATCACAATCAGTGCTAGAACTTCCTGATTAACATGCAACAGTCAGCTTTTGGAGCCTAAATATTTTCTAATATGCACACCCACCAAATCTCGTATCTCAGCATGGCTCTAAATGATCCTTCAAATTCATGCATCGTTCAATGATAAATTTGTTCAACCCCTACCAGAAAAGAACTGTTCAGCCGAATTGGCCCATCTGTTTGCTATGCTATTGTCCAAGTATTTTAAATGGCTTTGTAGGTTTGCTGATTTTTATCAATTACATGCAGGTTCCTACTATGTCACTGTTACTACCAGGTATGCTCTTGTTAGTAATCCTTGGAATTGCCATCAATATATGGTGTATGAATTATCAAGCGTGTATTCAGCATGGTCCTTTCCCTTCGTCCCAAGTGGACATTCGGCATTGCCCTTTGCCTCAAATGAATCTTCAGCAGGGCCATGGTTCTTCTCCCCAAGCGCATGTTCAGCATGGCCCTTCGCCTGATGTACATATTCAGCATGGGCCTCAACCCCTTCCCCCCAAGCACATATTCAGCATGGCCTTCCGCCTCTAGCGCATATTCAGCATGACCCTTCGTCCGAAGAGCATATATACCATGGCCCCTTGCCCAAAGCAGAACTTCACAACATTAGGACAAAAGCTCAGAAAAGCAGGGAAAAACCTGGCCATGGCCCTACGCCCCAAGCAGAACTTCAGGAACCTAGGACAGAACCTGATGTTTGGATAGATTGGAATGAAATCCGACACTTGTGGTTAGACCGTGATGTTTGGATAGATTGGAGTAAAATCCGACACTTGTGGTTAGGCGACTAAGTTGGTTTGTTTTCATCTCTTATGATTCACTCTTGTAGAGTCTAAACTCACGTGGTTACCGGTTGGAATGTATATATGTGGCTAAATGCTGATGTTTATATTGTTTTGTATATGCATGTGAATCTCTTTCACCTCAAGCAATCTCTCCTTTCTGTTTTTTTCTTACTATCTTACTGATTTTGGATTCTGTACAGAAAACCTTTTTACCTTGGAAGTACTTTTTTTTTTTCCCCCATTTTATCCGATATTTGCATTCCCACAACTTCCACAGAACGCCCTTTAACCTAATCTTAGTGAATAAAAGCCAGAGCCTTCCCTTTCCTAATCACAATTAATCCTACAGCCTGTAAGTAAAACAAACAGTGTAAAAGAAATTGATAATCAAACAGAATCAATGTAATAAACTATCAAACGTATTATTCGTATTGAATATCCTTCGTATTCAAAAAAAAAAAAATACATGAGAAAATATATAATCTTTAAAACAAAGACGCGCCTTGGAATCTTGCAAGGGCTTATGCTACAGAATGGATGATAAAAATACAAAACTTTAGAATCCTGTGTTACCAGACAGTCTGGACCTTCAACTGAAACTTCAATAGCACCATCACAAAAATGGGCAAGACCCAGATTGGCCAAAGGATGATCTTTGATCTTTGATCTTCGACTTATCGCTGTCATGCTGGCACCATGGCTAACAGCAAATCCAATGCAAAGAAATAACTTCGAAAGAAATAGACATTTAATAGATGGATGAACTCGGATCATCGTCCTGAAAATGCAGTGTTTGGAATGCTCTGCAAAAACTTAGCCCTTGCAGCAGGGTCAGTCGAAAATCGACCCAGTACAGCAATTGTCGCTGTACTACTTCCAAACTTCTCAATGCCTCTCGAGATCATACAGGTGTGATTTGCCTCCACAACCACAATCACATCTCCACCTAACAGTGATGATATAGTCTCTGCTATCTGCCGGGTGAGTCTTTCTTGTACTTGGAGCTTGAAACCGTAGAAACATACAATCGATTGTAAAAGAGATTTCGCAATGGGATTGAATCCTTCAGTGCACAAATATCCTAAATGCACAACACCATAGAAGGGAAGTAGATGATGCTCACACTGCGACCAGAATGACAAGTTCAGCTCAGAGTGGATTTTCTTTTCCTTGCAGCCATCCCCATTGAACTTTAGAGGATCCACCCTGTCAGAAACAAAGCCATTCAGCTTCATATCTAAATTAGTAGTTTGGAAGTTCATCAACCACTTCACGAAACGAGCAGGTGTTCCTACAAGCTCCTTCCTTAATGGGTCTTCACCTAACGACCTAAGAATTGAAGCTACTGCAGTGACCATACCCTGATTAACTGATTCAATCTTGGAGGCAGCAATATCACCTGAGGGGGATCGAGATGGACACCAGTGTTGATCGCTTGAGTCTCTCATGCGATTTTTCTCGACATTTATGCCTCTGAATCTCAGAAGATTCAAAAAATCTGCCCAAAGATTGGCATTTTCATTCTCAAAAACTCCTGAACCTGAACTAACCAGTAACTCTACCCATCCTTGGTGGTTCGAGTCAAGAAAAGCTAATTCTACTTTTGGGAAAGGGATGTGTAAACATTGGAGTACAACTGCAACACCTGCTGGCTTGATGCTATGCTGCAAAGCTGAACACACTTCGTCTGCTAGGTGCTGAGGCTCTTGGAGGCGTTTTGCAAACACATCAGCTACTCGAGAGAGCTTGCTTAAGCCTACAACCCGTTGACCAGAAGGGACATAGCCCACATGACATTTAACCTGGAATGGTAGCATACAAGATTCACAATACGAGAAGAGGTCAAGATCTCGAACAACCACGAGTCCACCAGCTCCTCCAGCATGACCAACTGTATTGTCGAGACCAGATTCAGGAAATAAAGCACCTTGCACAATGTCCTTAGCCTTTTGTCTGTAACCTGGAAAAGAATTGAGGGTTTAAAACAGTATGCATATCTTTGTTTTCAGGTGAATACTTTAAGAGGAATCAGCACCACCCACATAAAAATACTTGATTGAATCAGGAAACATGATCTATGCTGCATAAATAAATCAGCACCACCAACATAAACACGCTCCATGCTTTGCTCTCTAGGAGATGGTTCTGACCCGTTAGTTTGGGAAGGAAAACAAGGATAAAAGAATTTACAAAAAAAATAAAATTTGAATCATGTACATCTGAAAGGTCAAGAGTCTTTGAGGACAATAAGGAGGCAGGTTGGTGAGAGGAAGGTATTTTGTATCATTGCTAAAAATGTCCATGAAGGGTTAATCCAGCAACGTCATCCATGGATGCAATGTCAGCAGCTTGAAAGAGTGAACATGAAAGGAATTTTTAGCAATATAGCCCCACGAGGATTGCAAAACAAACATTTTCGTACCATGATCCTGTAGACTTGCCAAGCAAATTTTGAAAGTATACACTACTGTCACCATCTAAGACAACAAACATTTTTTCATCCGCACACACGCAAATAGAATGCCAATAGTTTGGGATTAACACGGAAATTTTATAATATTACACAAAGTGTATTAAAGTGCTGACAAACTTGAATCAAATCCTAACAGCTAACGAACAACTCAAGCCTCAATAATAATTGGTAGCTATTAGAATAACGAATGAAAAGGCTGTCCAAATCAAATATAGAATGAAAGAATGATTTAGAACCATGCCCCCACCATGTTATTAACACAACAGGAAAGAAAACAAACTCTAGGAACTCAAGTAGCAAGCTTCGCAAATTTCAAATAGTAAACAAACTATAACAGAACAAGGCTGAGAATATAGTTACCCCTTGTTCCTTCCCGAAGGGCCTTGGCAACGCGAAGAGGCGTCTTCTTCAAACCTTCTCTGTTAACATCCTCTCCCAGACCATGCATGAGAACTTTCACAGCATCTTCAATAGCTATGGTTTCAGGTTCTTCCTCAAAACTCAGCTCGATGCAACCCAATTTCACTCCATTCTCAAGTTCCGAGCAGAAATGCCCCTCATCCAAAGCGCCCATTGACAGACCACAAAAACCAACAAAAACCAGCACCGACCCAGATCGCAAATCAAGTTACAGATTTCAAACACCCAAAGACACGGCAATTCAAATCACGAAATCAATCAAAACCAAAGGTGCCCACTTTAACAGAAGAAAGATGGGTCACAGGAAATAAAAAGCAAATCTTTCCCCAAAACCAGTAATGAATCAATAAGAAAACTAAAAACCAAAGCTACCCAGATGACCAAACAATAGGATCCTGCAAAACCAATAATCCCGAGGTACCCAGATGATCAACCTATTCAGTTAACGAAGTGAGCTATAAAGAGAGGAGGAGGAGGAGGCTAAGGCCTTAAGGGGATGTGAGAATGAGACGTAGGGTTGCCAGTTCGACGTTTGAATGTGTGGATCTTCGTCTCTAATCGGAATGTGGGACCCAATTGCCCACATGAGGGGGGGAGGCTGTGGATTGGGCTTTTGGGGCTGTGTTTTTTTGTACGGGACCGGAGGACCTGGGTCGCTGACAACTAACCACACGGTTCTTTCCTCTTTTTTATTTCGTTCTCTCTCTGCTATGTCTGCTCTGTTCTCGTGTCATATGAATCAATATATAGACAAAAAAATTATTAGAACATTTGACGCTTCAAGTCAGAAACACCAAGCCAGAAATTACCAAATTGTATATGGGATTGGTGTAGAGTGGTGTGCGTTTACGTTCCACCAACCCACCAAAACGAAGAAATTAAGAACTCTCACCCACCGCATATCTTGGATCTGTACTCTAGTTTGGTGGGTTTCCTTTATGGTCAATGGATCTTTGTGTATAAAGTTCATTTATTCTATTCTATCATCAAATCTTAGTGGTCGTCAAGGGTTTTACGAAAATCATTGCATACAAACTTTTTGCTCGAGGATCTAAGGAGAGCAATGCCATGTATATTCTATCTTATTAGCCAGTGGTGCTTAGAGGTTCTACAAAAAGTCATGTATACTAACTTTATTCCAAAATAGCATATCTCTTTGTTCCAACGGATCTAATGTTATTTGTGGCATAATAGAGTTTGGATTGGTTCAAGAGTTTGCGGTTAGCTCAAGCGAAAGAAGAAAAAAAATTGGGTGCTAAGAAACGAGTTAGGGGATTAAACTAGATCAAGGGTTTCAATATCGTTGACATAAATTTTACACTACCATAGAAAAGATAAGAATCATGGATGTTGTATTTCATAGAAATAAAGAATCATGGATGTTATTTAAAGTAACTTGGTAATCTCAATGATGCTATGATGATGAATTATAACGAAGAGGGCCCTTAGGCAGTGTCAGGCTACGTTTTAATCGCCTCATTAGTAAATGGCTAAATTTAATATTTTAATAGTTTTTAGTATATGATGTAAATTTATTAGTTAATTTAATTAAACTACTATTTATATCCTACTAGCCTCTCCGACGCGCTTCACATGCGAGAGGCTTTTTAAAAAAAATATTTTAGAATTAAAAAAGATGATGGATAGTTGTGTTCCATCAAAATAGGATCAATTATCTAATTTTTCTTTTAATTTTAATTTTTTTAAATATGAAAAACTTTGAATTTACCATATTATCCTCCATTAATTAATAATTTCAGTTCTTAATATTTGTACTAACCAAGGGCATTTTCTGGTATTTTGAATATTTCACCATTCTCGGCCTTTTGCTTTATATATATATATCCACGTGTCGGCACATGATTAGCCCTATAGATTTATGATTAAATTTTTTCTTATTCTAAAAACAACTTTAAAATTAATTTAAATGAAAAAAAAATGAAGGATAGTTTGTAAAAGAATGAAGATATTGTGAAAAATTACATAGAAGGATGAAATTGAGGAATGATAATATGTACAATTATGAAGATGGTGTCATAAATTATGTAAGAATGAGGTAGGTATTTATATAAAATATATGAGAATTTTTAAATAAAAAAAACTAACTGACGTCAACAGCTGGGCCTCCTCCAAGTATTTAGCCTAGGCTAGCCAAAGGGCCACATGTGCCCTCATTTTTAGGAATTGGCCCCTTGTGTAGCCCTCCCTTTTTTATTTTTTGTAGCCCTTTGTGTAACCGACTCTTAAAGATGGGTTTTGGGGATTTTGGATTATATTTGAGGATATAGCACTCGCTTGAAGATGGCCTTAATATGAATGATTATAGAATAATACGGTAGTATGGTCATGTGGTACATCTTGTATATGTGTTATAATATAAGTGTATTTATTGACACTATTTTATAAAATATGAGAAAATAAACTATGTTGTCCGCTCATATTATAACACATATCCAAAATGTACCACGTAATTATACTACTGCAATATTTTATAATTACTCCCTTAGATAGTTGTCCGATAAGGAAACTCCTCACCTCAACATTAAACGATTGAATTGAACCTCTCACCACACCAACTTCTTCCAATCCGTTTCATGTTTCTACTCTCATCTATCAACCCATTCTCCTTTCATTGATGGAAGGCCATTGTTCATAAAGTTAAAGAAAAATATTCAGTTGGGCCAAATCGGCCCTACCCATTGGCCAGCCCGTTCTTTCAACCCATTATCCAGTTCGGGTCTTCGGATCTTGAAATTTGATTTCTAGCAGCTGCCCTGCCCATCATTGATCTCACTCTTCCAAGAACCCATGGATCCTCCACATGGATGCAGGCCACGGAGACCGTGCTTACTTCACCATCCCCACCACCATCTCCACCATGGCCACCACCACCATCCCTTGTTCCTCTGCCCTCACCATCACCACCACCATCATCTTCATCACCAGAACAATCGCACCCTCTTCAATTGCCACGTACACACCAATTTTGCGCCTTTTCCTCAAAACCCAGAACACTTTGCTGCTGCTGCTGCTGCTATTCCTTATCAAACCCATTTGATTTCAGAGACTTCTGGGTATGAAGAAGCGTACAATTACGATTCTACCCTAAATCCACTTAAAGTTTTCAACTTCACCATCTATATTGGTTTCTCATCATTTTAGTTGGTTCTTGGCAACAGAGCATTGCAGGAGCAACAGAAGCATGGTGAAATTGGTGATGTTGTTGGGTTTGAAGAGGAAGAGGATGATGACCCAGTTTTCGTCTTAACGGATGAGTGGAAGGAGTTCTTTGCTAAATCTGAAGCTAAGAGGAGACTAGGTAGGCGCCGAGTGTTCTTAGTCTCTCTACCCTTAACCCATTTCTCTCTCTCTTTTTTCTTTTCTGTTTCAAAGATACTGACTTTATAGTATGATTTGAATTTGGTGCAATTACAGAGAAGCAGCAGGCGAAGAAGAAGAGAAAAGGCTAAGCAGAATCAAGAGTGATATGAAATCATATTTTGTCTTTGTGGTTTTGAGTCTCTGTGTTTCTGATTTTGTCTTTGCTAAGTAATTTTGTTTGAAAAGAGTGTACCAATGAAGCCAGGGAAAATCCCATGTGTCCCAAAATGTTTATTGAGGTGTGGAAATGATAGATTTGATATACTCGACTTTTTGAAAATCTACAAGTACATGTAAAGATACATTGATAGTTACACTGCTGCGAGCACAATGGCCTTTTTTCTTCATTCAATTCAATTGGTTTCTCAGTAAGCTTTACAATCTTCTTGCACGAAGGCTTGCCCAGCCATCTAGGGTTTGAAGGCTAGCTTGTTGAGAGCAGCATTAAACCTCTCTTCCGGGATCATTCGGTGGTTTTCATAGAAATCTAATATCTCCATTGATATGTTTTTCACCTGCCAGAATATGCATCGTAATTAATTCCCAGGGTATGAATAGAAAGAACGCCTCATAATTAATCTAATATCTTCAGTCAACTGATGTGACAAATTAGGGTCACGCCTCACACAGAACATGAAATATGTAGACAGATAATAATGAAAGGATGTAGAAACATCTGAAAGACTTACCACATTCATGTCCACACGGAGCTCTTCAAACCATGCTGTGGTGTCTTTCTCTCTAAGTACGCTCGCAATGTATATGCAAGCTAAAGCAATCAGGTGTGGAGGATGTACGAGTGCAAGATCCATCTTGTATGTGTCATTTACCACTCCCCTGTGTATATCAACATGCCAAGGTTACCTTACGTCTTAAAGTGTAAAAACGGTCAGAATGTCTACATACAAAAATTCACTCATCCGAAATGCCAAAGAAGCATTCTGTGAATTCAAGCTTATACAGAAAACACAGAAAAACAGAACATCTTTTATCAGCTCGACCTAAGTCTTGCATTCTTTTTGGAAGCATCTTTGCATGAAAAGCCTTCAGAGCCCTAAAGATAGAGAAACCCTCCAATAACAAGGCTATGACTTGTGGGCCTTCTGAAGATATGTATAAATAAATAGCAGCTAGATACGCACGCAGATATGTATCACACCTTCAGAAAATAAACCACTCCGGAGATTGGGCTCTTACCAAGTTAACTGAGTCATATTTATATCGTTTAAGCTTGCATCTTGAAGCAACCTGGAAAGAATGGAGTGAAATGCTTTTTAGAATCTTCTTAGTGAAGAGAGGATAGTTTCCTATCAACATAGAGAGAGTGAGCTAGCTAAGAAGAACATTCATGGCATCACCAGAATCACACATAACAGTTTTAGGTGCAAACTAAAAGTTGGACTTCTATTAGTATGCTAAAAACTATGACACTAAATTGGACTGTATACATGTTTGCGGAAATACAATGGTGCCAACCACTCATGATCTGCAGGAATTGAAAGGTTTAAGAATAACAATGGAGGGAAACAAAATAAAGCAATACTGTAGAGCTTAAATAAGGTGGGAACTAAGCAGATAAACAAGGATTTATCTCTACAGAATACTTACTGAGACAATGAACGATAAGGATGATATACAACTAAATAATAGTTGAGAGCTTCTAGAATCTTCATTTCCATTTCCAGTATGTCTTTGATCTCATATCTATACTTCTCATCAGAATCTGTAATAGAAAAGTGGTAAATTGTGAGTGCTTCACATTAAGTAAATCATAATAAAAGTTGGAGAAGTAATCTATTATTTTCAGTAACAAGTACTTACATATTTTTCTGATGTAAAATACGAGAAGTTTAGCCTGCACCGTGCTTTCTTCTGCTTTTGATGCCAGGTACAAGCAGGTTGGAGCTACAAGACGTGGATCATACTCGGACATACTCTTCCTGAAGCAATAAATAGAAGTTATGTACATCTAGACTTTGAAGTCCTGCAATGATAGATAGCTAAACCCCAGGCCCAGAGAAAGGAACGTCAACGGTAGCTGTATAATGAACTGGGACAAAATAGAGTTGTGAGCACCACAACAGATGAGAACAATGTAACCAGCATGCAAGTGAGAATGAACAGCATATTACACAACTTGTTTGGAGGAATAAGAATTAAATTAAGCTACATGATTAAGGACTGTTTGAATACACATCTTAACAGCACGTCATTAATAAGCAGGGCGCAATATGTAAACATGAAAACATAAACAATCAATGGACATGTGCAATCATGATTAGGTCTTGATTTGTGGATATGCCTAGCTTGTTAGTTATTTATTCTGTCGTCGTCAAAATGAACCTCAGTGACAAAATCAGTTAAGAGGCATAAAAATCTGGCTTGGCTAAACAAATGAGAGAAACTTAACAGATACAGACTCAAACATGAAATGCAGGATTTAGGGGTTAAGTTAACAACACACTCAGAACTTCCACAAGAGAATAACCCATACATTTCAAATAAGGAAGGAACCATGAAGTTATGGTTAGTGACTGAGCATTTTACTCCCACTATTGGATAATTAGTTAAGATACCTGGTGTAAACTCGTCTCATATATGTAACTGCAGTAGCTACAACCCTGAAACCAGTAAATAAGAGATCAGATAAATAGGCAGAAGTGAATTAAGAATTTCCTACACTTCAAGTAAATGAAGCAATCAGCTCGACCTTTGCCTCACTTTTACATGTTGTGCCAATTTTGATATATCTGAAAGAAAGGAAAAAGGAAAAGAAAAAAACAATTAATTTATAGTAAACATATACAAAACATAAGTGATAAGCAGTACCATGCTTGCGCATGTGAACAACATACATTAATCTTTGTATCAGAAACTCTATTTCAGAAAGTCGGATTACATAAAGAAAAAGAGTAATATGGTATACATTTGAAGGATATTCATCACAAAAGGCATCACTTCAACAAAGAAATACCAAAAAAATAAGAACTTTGTAAGATGGTAAAAAGCCAAAGCTCCATATGACAACTTCTAAGGGAAATGAATATCTACAGAACACCAACACACGCAACCACGTGATAGAAGCACTATTAGTTTTTTCTATAGTTTCAATCCAGTTAAAAAGATCCCAAAGGTAGATTTCATTTCCTAGTTTAGGCATTCTTGATATTGGGATCCTGTCAAAACTTATAATGTTTTTCATCCCTAGTCAAGTTCTTAAATGGGGGCATAAGAAGCTCAATTGAAATGAAGAAATTTCAATCCAAATGTAACAGTTCAGCATCAAGCACAGATATAAAAAAATAACAAAAACCCATATTACAAAACTCATTTAAAATCCTATAACAACAAGTAAAACAAAAACCCAATTCATGGCAATCAAAACAGAAACATAAAATGAAACCAAAGCCAACAAGAGAGAGAGAGAGAGAGAGAGAGAGAGAGAGAGAGAAAATACAGCTGGCCATATGCATCTTTATGAGCTTGAAGTCTTCAAGAGTGATGCCTTTCTCTTTATCAAGTGGGAAGACCACATCCACATCTTCCTGGTCGAAAAGCTGTTTGCTGCGTAAAACAAACAACCCATAATCAGAAACAAGGAAAAGCAAAACACAAAAAAATAAATAAAATAAAAAATCAGAAACATGGAAAATAATATTGGGTTTTGAAATACATACTAGTGGGACGACGTCCAGAAATTGGCAGCCATTTCTTTCCTGGGAGATTCGAAGTGTCTGAGTTCCCCCAACCGTCAATTACTTCCTCGCTCCAGATTCTGTTTACCGGGCAAGTAGAAATTGGACCCTGTGGAACGTTTTTAGATTGAGAGCACAGCCAATTTCGTTGCCCATTCGGATTATCTAATGGGCTACCCATCTCTTTCGATCCACTTGAACTAAACAAATCTAGCCCAATTAACAAAAAACGAAAAAGAAAAAAAGGCAGTCGCTACTTCTTTCTTTTTTTCTTTAAAAAAATAATCAATCAAAGTTTGGAAGGGGACAAGATGTCATTAAGGTTTGAATCCGAGATTATTGATCTGCGACAAATATTCTTAACATTGAGTTATGAATTCGTTGGCACTCGCTATTTTACACCCGGCAATTTTATTATATTTTTAACTTTTTTTCCTTCCTAAAAACTTGAAGAACAAAAGAAGACGATATATCATCATAAAAAAGAATAAGAAAAAAGGATTCAATCATAACTTAGTACACCGGCTTGGTAAAACTCACATTTTGAACATGAATATATACAACACGTAACGTGATAAGTGATGTAGGAATAAAAGTGTGTGCAACCACACAATACAAGTCTATAATGAGAGTAATTCTCCCAACAGAGCCAAGTGTCATAATTATATTTTTTGGTTTGATTTGAGATTTTATCCAAATTACCCTGAATGATTGAGATATATTGGTCTTTCAAATTGTAGGTGACATGAGAGGCCAACAAGAACACATTACCAAACAAGAATGGGTGGGCTCGGACAGTGCCTATGAGGTTGAGGTGAATGTTTTACACATTTATAATAAAAAAAAGACATCGATCGACAGCTCCACCAACTTCCAATCAGTGAGTTTATGTCTGTAAAGTCCACGTTTTTGTTTCTTTGAGAATTATTTCTTTGCAAAAGACTTGCAAATTTTGCAAGAATTCTTACAAATTCAGGCAAAATTGTGAACTGCCACGGCACGTCCTTTCTTTTCTCTCACACTCTCATCTCATCTCTTAAATAAATGGAAGTGACAAAATATTAATGCATTCATAAATTCCAAGTGTAGGATACGTACGTATACGTACATTAAGCCATTTGCAAGATTAACGTTGTCCTATCTTCAACTTCTTACTTAAAATTCATAATGTTACATACTGGGCACAAGTGAATTTATTATATAAGCAATATATGACAAAGTGAACTATAACAGTTCATGCCCACGTTTGAAGCTGCCAACTTCTTCAAAGACATTATTTATAGAGGTGAAGAGGAAGGCGTGGAGATAGCAAAGCCTCCAGCGGATTTGCTTTGGGCAGGGCAAGCCCCAGCCCTTCACGCATGTCCACTGCCTCCTCACCAACCCTACTCATATCAAAACCCTGAACCAAACGAGCAAGAATTAATTGGACCACTTGGAGCCCAAAAACCATGCCAGGGCACGACCTCCTGCCTGAGCTGAACGGAATATACTCAAAATTATTTTGACCTTTGAATTCCACGTCAGCATGGGTGGTCATGAACCTCTCGGGTTGGAATTCACTTGGGTTGGCCCACATGCGAGGGTCCCGTTGTAGTTTCCAAATGTTGACTAGTAAACGGGTGCCCTTGGGCACGTGGTAGCCTGCCAGGTGGCAATCCTCCGTGGCTTCACGCAGACCTGTGAGTGGGCCAGGTGGGTATATGCGTAGGGTTTCTTTGAGAATGGCTTGGAGGTATTTGAGGTTAGGGAGGTCTGATTCTTGTACCCATCTGTCTCTTCCTACGTGTATGTCCAGTTCTTGTTGGGCAGCTTTTAGGGTTTTTGGGTTGTTCAGTAGTAGGGAGAGTGCCCATGTTAGAGTGACGGAGGTACTTTCTGTGCCAGTTAGGATTAGAAGCTGCCAAAAGCAATTAAGGAAAACAATTAATATTGTTGCTGAATAGCTTTATATTGTTACACTAAATTAAACTTACCAGTGCTGTTGATTTGATGACATTATCAAGGCTATGGCCAGAAATTACATCATCCTCCTCTTGTAAGCTGGAGATCATCACATCCATCAAGTCACTTTCAACCCTATCTATCTTGCCTTGAGGCCTTGATTTCTGGCGATGTTCTTCAAGCCATTTCCCAAGCACACAGTCAAGTTCCTTAAAACACCTTTTCATGGAACCTACATGCCCAAACAAGCTGTCCAGCCACTCAAGCCACGGCATAGCATCTGACCAAACAAAAACGCCAAACAGATACAAAGCCTCCTTCACAGCCTTTTCAAAACACCAAGCCTCACTGTTTTTCTCATTATATTGCTCAGCTGTAAATCTCTTCCCAGCAATCAGCCTCAGATTTATGTTGAACGTTAAGAACTCAATTAACTCGCTCAAATGTACTGGCGTGGAGCCCGCGCCATTCTTCGTGCAAAGTGAAAGAAGATTATTGACGAACAAGTCAACCTCTGAGGTCCTAACGTGGCTCAACATTTCGACTCTTTTGGTTGAGAGGAGCTCCAGTGTGGCCAGCTTGCGGATGTGGCGCCAGTAGGGCCCATAAGGGGCTAGGGAAAAAAGTGCATTGTCATAGCCCATGTACTTGCCTCCTGCAATGCTTGGTCGTGTGGCAAAAACTCTATCGTTTGTTGTGAGACACTCTTTGACTGTGTCCCAGGCGCTGAGGACCAGCACTTGGTGTTGGCCAAGCTTGAGCGAGAAGATTGGTCCATGGTCATCGGCCATGGCTCCTAGGGTTAGGGCAACTGGGTCTTTGCCACGTAGCAAAGGGAGGTGGCCTATGAAGGGCCATGCTCCAGAGGGCTGGGGGACTAATTTGGTCGTCATGGTTGTCTTTGTGCTGGTGATTTTCTTCTTAGTGTGAGCTGTGATTCTCAAGGCAACGTAGAGAAAAAGCAAAGATAAAATTGTTTCAAGAATTTGGATTGGGGAAATTGTAAAATCCATGGTGTTGGAGAGAGAGAGAGAGAGAGAGAGAGAGACTGTGTGTGTTACAGATGGGAATATAATTGCGTGTAGGATATAGTTCATTTTGCATATGTATTTATAGACACAAGATACGTCTCTTTAAAAAACAAACAAACAAACGCACAAACATTAGGTTGACTGCAGGACGATTCGTATCACATGCATTGATTGAGATACACATTGGATGCTTACCACATCTCAAATATGTAGGATAATTAGATATTTAATTTTTTTCTCTTTCCAACATCTCTGGTTTTCATTCACTATAGTCAAGTCACCCATTCAAATTCTACATTGTCAAGTTTCCATTTCCTGGCCGCTAATCAATTATCCAATATATCAATTGGCTTATTTGAGACTTTTTTTGGTTGTGAAAGTTAGGAAGGGGCGGAGGAAAACTTAAACGTAGGTATTATAGGGGCTTGAACTCATGACCACTTGGAAGCATATCAAAGCATAAGCTAATCCAACTAACACTCCATTAATCTTCTTTAAGACTTTCAAGCAGTTAAAATTGCGCATGATGACTTCCTGGAAATAAATATGGTTGTATATTTTTTTAGTAAATTTAGGGTGTAATCTTCTTAATATATGTCTTTGTCCATCAATATAATGGACTCAATTATATTAGAGAGGTCATCCTAAAAATGTGATAAGCCTGCATTTTCCTTTGAGAGGTCATCCTAACAATGATTTTCTACTTTCCATAATGAAATGAATGCCACTCGTGAATATTCAAATACTCATTATCGGCGATTTTCACACTCATAACCCTAACAAAGCCTTCCATTCCACTGACAGGTGACACAGGTCATATATCATTCAACAACCATTACGTACCCAATTAATATTTGCCTTCTAAATTCCTAGTACATAGCTGGGTGGCTATGAATTAATGGTCGTACCCTTTAGAATTCTAAGGTTAAACTTGTGGTGTGGAAGAAAAAACACATCAAACACAGAACAAACGTTGTTCGATCGACCATGATTCTTTGTCCTGGGGTGAAAGATATTCCACAAACGTTGCCTGGTTGAAAAGTATCAGGCCCTATGAAAACATATGGACCAGATTTCGTTGCGTGTTCAAAAATATCATCACTGATACTTTGAGAAGTTTGTAGAGCAGAGCTTATTTAGGCCATTGGGTGGGGACCTTGGTCGAAAACGCTTTCCACGTATCGATGGCTTTAGTTTATGTTAACCAATCAAACGTTGCCAACGGGGTGTATTTCCGTGAATAGTAAACACTAACAAATAGTAAATCAAAATAATTTAAAGGTTCTTTTGTACGAACAACAGTGCTGTTTCCTCCCCAGGAAAAGCCATGAGCGGTGTTGTTGCCGGTGCTGTAAATGAATACAGAGAGCATGGCACTGAGAAATTTGTGGTCCGTTAAAGCCTTCCATTGCATTGACAGGTGGCACAGGTCATATCATATATCATTCAACAACCATTACGTACCAAATTAACACATGAATAAAATAAGGTTAAACGTGTGGAATAAAAAACACATGGAATCAAACACAGAAGGAGATTTCGTTGCCAGTTGAAAAATATCAGCCACAAACCGAAATGGAAGTCTCATTATTATCTTTACACGTGTCGATGGTTTATGTTATTAGGCCATTGGGTGGGGACCTTGGTCGAAAACGTTTTCCACGTGTCGATGGTTTATGTTATTACACATGAATAATAATGTTAAACTTGTATACCAATCAAACCTTGCCAACGGGGTGTATTTTCAGTGGACAAAAGTGCTTTGATTTGTGGACCAACAAATTAAGTTTGGACCCTTTTTTTCTTTCAGGTAATTTAAACTACAGTCCATCCTTTTATTTTTCTATAAATTAAACTCAATTTTTATAACTAAAACCCAGTGATTAGAATTCACCAAAGTAAGTTACCTAATTCAAGTTTAACATATTAAACGTTATATTTTTCCAATTCCTAAATTACCCTAATTGCATCTTAACGTTTTTTTTTCCAACAAATTGTTTGCTATTCAATGTCATAATGGTGTTTCAATTTTGCATAAGTTTTGTGGGTCAGTTTTATTTATTTATTTTATATATAATTAAAACTTGGTGTGTAATTAGTGTCGTATGTTTTTTAAATTGATTGTTCTAATATACCTATTATGTTTTTTTTTTTTACTATGATTGGTTATATTTTGTAAACGAAATATATGATTAAAACTTGTTCTATTTTTCCAAATCCAACAACCTGATCATATTTTGTTTCAATTTCATATTAATTGGTTAGTTATTTCCTTTTATTTATATCAAATTTCAAATTTAATAATTGTTATGGATTTGAAATTAATTTGTTTTAGGAACATTAATTTACCTACAAATATTTTGTATACCTATTTTTTCTTATAAATAATGTACCTATTGTTATGGTTTCAATAATACACCTTTTTTTTCTTATAAATTGTTACACATATGTGTAGGGGTCTTTTTATTCTAGCTGACGAATGGGCTTTGAAAATGGAAATAGTGAAATTACCCCTGAGTATGAGTTCGAAATCAAGCCCCATGGATGCTTCGAAAGGACATAGGGCCTTAGGAAACACCTTTGGTTACCTTCATCTAACAAAAATAATGGCTGCTTACAAATAGATTCTTAGTGCTTATAAATGAATTCTTAACTTGGCATGAGAAGCTTGTGGCATGGGAGCAAAACCATCATGAGTTTAGCATAAACAGAGAGAAAGCTGTGAGTTCTTATGAAAAACAGAGGTCCTAAAGAAATGAGGAAGTGATTCTAAGAGGGTTTGTTGAAGTGGGAGAGAGATGGGAGAAATAATGGGTGTGTTGAGTAGTTTCCGGCAACTTGACGAAAACTCTGTCAAGTAATGAATAGTTTGCCATGAGGGAAAAATAAGGGGAGAATGATGAACAAAGCACGAAATTGCTGGGTTTTGGAAGCAAGAGAGGAAGCTTACTTTCTAGATGTGGATCGAGTGAATTTCCAGTTGCTTGACGAAGTTTGGTTGCACTATGAATGATGATTTTGTTGGGTAGAGGAAGCTCCATTTTATAGGCACTTAGAAACTCCTTCTTCCCAAGAAACCCTAATGGTTTCTATCCAATTTGGCCAAGTCTTTCCTCTCATTTCTCTTCTCTTCCTTTAACTCATCCTATTTGGTGAAATTCTCTCTGCCCAATTATAAAAATAGGGTTTTGGGAGCTCTAGGCTTTAGTTGTTTCAGTGGTGATTTCTTATTTTTGGCTATTATATCTCCTCATTTCCTCCCCTATTTCATGGCAAGGTCTGGTAAAATAAGGAGATAGATAACTTTGGCTGGTCTGAAGACTGCCTTTTCTCCTGGGCGAGTCAATATCCTCTAGTTTCTTGAAGGATTTGCCTTGTGGTTTGTTTTTGCCCATGTGCTGGAGCCTCCTAGCAGCTTACAGACATAGACATTTTGGCTTTTCATCTTGGTTCATGTTTCCAACTAAGCGCTGGAGACTATAGATATTTTTCTTGGCTTGCTTGGCCTTGCTAAAGTGATGAGTTAGCCCATTATGGGCCTTAAGTGATGGGCATTAGGGTATTTGGGTTAACATTGGGCTAATTTCCTTAAGTGATGGGCTAATTTTCTAGGGTATTTGGGTTAATTTTCTAGAGTATTGGGCTAATTCTTCTCTATTTTATGCTTTCCCACATATTTGAGCTCAAGAAATGGGTTTGAGTTTTAGGGCTCCCAAGCAGCCCAAAACTTCCATTTCTCGGTTCATCAATGGGCCTCATGAAAGCTCGTTACTATCCATACCACCACCCACTAAGCAAGCCCTGGGAATTTGCTTGGCTTGGCCTCACTTAAGCTTGTAGCGTGGTTAGATGTAATAATAATGATTTTCCGATTGGACATTGCATGTCCTTTCGCGTGCTTGAATTTTGTTGCTTTGAAGAAGGATATGACGCATGACGGGATAATTAGCTTGAGCTCGTAAAGCCAGTGCTTATTTCAAATCTTAGTATGATAGATCGCATATTTATTTGGCATGGCACGTTGGTCATGACTCGTGCGAGCGTAAATGATGAACTTTCAGGTGCTCTAAGTCAGGTCTTTTCTTAATAAGGCATTGCGTTGGGCCAATAATTTATTTAGGCCCAATCCTGAATTTTTGGGCCTCAACAATATGCTATGTCACAACTATCAAAGAGACTAACATATCATTTATGCTAACAAACTCATCAATAGAAAAAAGAGAAATAGTCAGCCTTAATTAATGCACGGGTTCAAATTGTGACTCCTAGAGGAATTGATGGATTAAAAAAAAATAGAAACCATGTTGAATGCCTAGTTAAAAATATTATTGAAATTCTAAATTTAAGGGATTTTTTTAAGGAGAAAAATGTTCAGCGACAAAGAGGGGTTGATGGCATGATTTGTAAATATATCATAATATATGAACATTGTAGGGGCTTTTTCTTCCGACAACTACAAATGGGTTGGGCTGCCGTAAGGAGCGAATTGATGGAATTATCCCCTGTGTCTGAGTTCAAAGATCAAGCCCTAAAAATGCTTCGAAATGATAGTGAAGCCTTAGAAAACACATTGGTTACCTTCACAAACAAAAATAACAACAGCTTACAGATAGATTTTTTAGCTTGGCATAAGAGGCTTGGGGCATGGAAGCAAAATTGTCATGAGTTTAGCACTGAAGAGAAAGCTATGCGTTCCTGGGGGGAAAATGGGTGTTATGGTAAGAGAGGATACATGAAGGTTTGGATGAGAATGAGGGAAAGAGAGGAGAATGGGTGCCTTAAGTGTTTTTCCGGCAGCTTGATAGAGGCTCTGTCAAATGTTAGAACATCTGCAGAAGAGGAAAAATGGGGAGAATAATGAATAGAGCATGAATTTGCTAGGTTTTGCAGGTGAGAGAGGAAACTTGCTCTCTAAATGTGGTTGTTTTAGCTAGTGATGAAGTAGTGGGTGTGGGGGTAATTTCCGCAGCTCGACGAAAAACTCTATCAAACTTTGGAAAAGTTTACCAAAAGGAAAATGGGAGAAATAGAAGGATGTGGCTCGAAATTGCAGAGATTTCAAAGGTGACAGATAAAGCTTGCTCTCCAGATGTGTCTTATGTGTTGGGTAGGAGGTGACCCATTTTTATAGCCACTGGAAGCTCCTCTTTTCCAAGAAACTCTAATGGTTTCTATCCAATTTGGCTAAGCTTTTCCCTTCCTTTCTCCTCTCTCCCCTTGACTTATCCTATTTTGGGGAAATCATCTCTGCCTAATAGCACAAAAACATGGATTTTTGGGAGCTCTAAGCCTTTCCCACATTGTTTCAGTGGGAGACTTCTATTTTCAGCCATCTCATTTCCTTCTCTGCTTCCTTCTTCTATGGCTAGATCTGGTGTGGGGAAAGAAATAGGTATGTACTCTGGTTTGAAGGGTGTTTTACTCAAGTATCCCTTGATTTTTCTGATGGCTTACGTTGAGATTCGTTCCCCCCATGTGCTAGAGCCTCCCAATAGCTTACACACATGGATATTTTGGCTTTCATCATGGCTTTTGTTTTCAGCTAGGATGCTAGAGATTTGAAGATATTTTCTTAGGTTGCTTGGGCCTTCTAGGACAATAAGTTGGTTTATCAAGTAAATGGGCTAACTTTATCAATTGGTGGGCTATTTTGGCTGAAATGATGGGCTACTTTGGTTGAAATGATGGGCTACTTTGGTTGAAATGATGGGCTAGTTTCTCATCTACGCTCACCCACATGTTTGGCCAAGAAATGGGCTTAAGTTGGCCCAAGCAAGGACTTATTTCTACCATCAATGAGCCTCATGACAATTCATTACTATCCATACCACAACCCACTCAAGCAAGCCCATGCATTTGAGTGGTTTGGGCCCACTTAGGCTTGTAGTATGGTTAGGGTAAGAAATAATGATTTCTCGCTTGGCGTGCCATGCTTTTATCATGATGTTGACGGGGTAATTAGCATGGGCTCGTAGAGCTGGTGTATTTTATGATCTTTATCTCAATCTTTAGCATGGCGGATTATTTATTTGGCATGGACTCGTGGACTGTGACTCGTGCATGGTAGACTCTCGTGTGCTCTAAATTGGATCTTTTCTTAATAAGGTGTCGTATTGGGCGGGAATTTATTCTGACCCAACCATGAATTTTTTGGGCCACAACAAAATTTTGACATCCAATTCAAAATTGGGTTTTATTTAAATGTAATAAAATAAGTGGGTTATTGTCTAGAGCATTTTAGTTGTATGGATCTATTTTGGTTAGACCCAATAAACTATCGTCTGTATTTTGTTGTCATAAACAAGTTTTATTAAGAAGCACAAAAGACAGCAAAACAAAATTGAGGCCACCACAAGAAACCAATGGCCGAGCCATGCAAAAAACCCACTACATAGATAAAGTTCACTACAAACATAAAGCCCACAATAAAAAATTCCATAACTTATCAACTGTTTGTGCAGGTATGGATAAAATAAGGGATAGTCTGAATTTGGGTTCGTATATTTGTTTCTTAGTAAAATTGTAGTAATAGTATCTCAAATAAGACCATATTTTTCGTTCCTAAAGTCCAAAAATTATTATGATCGTCCTTCAATTAGATCTATCGTTACATCACTCGTCATTTCTATCAATTCTGATTGTTTTTCCATCAAAATTAAAGATAAATTAGAAAATACATATCAAAATTTATTAGATAAATAGACTCATTCATAAAAATATAAAACCAGTCTCCCCAATCTCCCCACCCACACCCAGGAACTGAACTAAGCACTGCCATTACCCCTACCCCTACCCCTCCCTCAGATAAAGACCTCTCTCTCAATTTCCTGCAAGTACATAACCAAATGCCAAGTCATAGAAGCTCCAGAACGCAAGAACAACCACAATATACCATCAACAAAATCTACTTTTCTTTAATCAACACAGAGAGTCATTGAAGCTGCCAACTTCTTCAAATACATTATTTATAGAGGTGAAGAGGAAGGCGTGGAGATAGCAAAGCCTCCAGCGGATTTGCTTTGGGTAGGGCAAGCCCCAGCCCTTCACGCATGTCCACTGCCTCCTCACCAACCTCTACTCATATCAAAACCTTGAACCAAACGAGCCAGAATTAATTGGACCACTTGCAGCCCCAAAACCATGCCAGGGCACGACCTCCTGCCCGAGCCGAACGGAATATACTCAAAATTATTCTGATCTTTGAATTCCACATCAGCACGGGTGGTCATGAACCTCTCGGGTTGGAATTCACCTGGGTTGGCCCATATGCGTGGGTCCCGCTGCAGTTTCCAAATGTTGACTAGTACACGGGTGCCCTTGGGCACGTGGTAGCCTGCCAGGTGGCAATTCTCGTGGCTTCACGCAGGCCTGCGAGGGGGCCAGGTGGGTATATGCGTAGGGTTTCTTTGAGAATGGCTTGGAGGTATTTGAGGTTTGGGAGGTCTGATTCTTGTACCCATCTGTCTCTTCCTACGTGGATGTCCAGTTCTTGTTGGACAGCTTTTAGGGTTGTTGGGTTGTTCAGTAGTAGGGAGAGTGCCCATGTTAGAGTGACAGATGTGCTTTCTGTGCCAGTTAGGATTAGAACCTGCCAAAAGCAATTAAGGAAAATAATAAATATTTGTATAATAATTAAAAGACCCCTTTCTGATAATAATATTATGTGTGGAAGCTATTGGTGAGGCCAATCGGAGGGAGCCGCATGTAAATTTGAGACATTCTGATCAGGGGCGGAGCCAAAATTCAATGTCTAGGGGACTATAAGCTGAAATTTGATCATTGTTCCTATTATCTCCTTCTATTTACTATACACATACGCCTCCTTCTGTCCTTGATTTAGGTATGTGTAATATTATAAGTAATATGTGAACTGGGTCTAGGATTCACCATTCAGATATTGAGTTCAAAGATATTAAGATTTGTACACTTTCATTTTATAATTTGGGTAAAATTATATTTGGGTAAATTCGTAATTTGACAGCTCGATGTGTTTGTTGTTGAATAGCTTTATATTGTTACGCTAAATTAAACTTACCAGTGCTGTTGCTTTGATGACATCATCACGGCTATGGCCAAAAATTACATCATCCTCCTCTTGAAAGCTGGACATCATCACATCCATCAAATCACTTTCAACCCTATCAATCTTGCATTGAGGCCTTGATCTCTGGCGATGCTCTTCAAGCCATTTCCCAAGCACACAGTCAAGTTCCTTAAAACACCTTTTCATGGAACCCACATGCCCAAACAAGATGTCCAACCACTCAAGCCATGGCATAGCATCTGACCAAACAAAAACGCCAAGCAGATACAAAGCATCCTTCACAGCCTTTTCAAAACACCAAGCATCACTGTTTTTCTCATTATATTGCTCAGCTGTGAATCTCTTCCCAGCAATCAGCCTCACATTTATGTTGAACGTTAAGAACTCAATTAACTCACTCAAATGCACTGGTGTGGTTCTCGAGCCATTCTTCGTGCAAAGTGAGAGCAGATTTTTGACGAACAAGTCAACCTCTGAGGTCCTAACGTGGCTCAGCATTTCGACTCTTTTGGTTGAGAGGAGCTCCAGCGTGGCCAACTTGCGGACGTGGCGCCAATAGGGCCCGTAAGGGGCTATTGCAAAAGCGGCATTGTCGTAGCCCAAGTACTTGCCTCCTGCCATGCTTGGTCGTGTGGCAAACACTCTATCGTTTGTTGTGAGGCATTCTTTGACTGTCTCCCAAGCACTGAGGACCAGCACTTGGTGCTGGCCAAGCTTGAGGGAGAAGAGTGGTCCATGGTCATCGGCCATGGCTCCCAAGGTTATGGCGACTGGGTCTTTGCCACGTAGCAGAGGGAGGTGACCTATGAAGGGCCATGCTCCAGAAGGTTGGGGGACTAATTTGGTCGTCACGGTCGTCTTTGTGCTGGTGATCTTCTTCTTAGTGTGAGCTGTGATTCTCAAGGCAATGTAGAGAAGAAGCAAAGATAAAATTATTCCAAGAATTTGGATTGGGGAAATTGTAAAATCCATGGTGGTGGTGGGATAGGGAGAGAGAGAGTGTGTGTGTGTGTTACAAATGGGAATATAATTGCGTGTAGGATATAATTCATTTTGTATATGTATCTATAGAGGTTAAGTCTTGAGTTGCTTTTCATATTGTTAAAACATGAAGTCAAGTCAGCCATCATCGTTGAAGACAATACTCACAGGAACATGTTCCCTTTTGTAGTCCCCATGCATTGATTGATCAATGTTTTCTATTTTCTATCCTTTCATTCACATTAATTAAATCCATATTGGGTACGTACTGAGATACACATTGGTTGGAGTTTGTACCCTACTTATATGTCGGTCATGTTTACTATTTTGAAGCGTCAAGTTAGCTAGCTAACACTATGTTAAAGGTTCTTTTGTACTAGCTAGCAACAGCGTTGTTTCGTCCTCAGGAAAACCCTTGAGTGGTGCTAGTGCTTTAAATGATTGGACCCAGTACAGAGCATGATGCTGAGAAATTTGTAGTCCATTAGGGCATTGTTGAGTTGTGAAAAAAAAAGGAAGAAGACAAACTTTCCTTCATATCCATTTCCCGGCCGATAATCAATTATCCAATATAACAATTGCCTTCTTCGGACTTTTTTTGGTTGCGAAAATTACGGAGAAAAACACATCAAACACAGAAAATAACATTGTACGATCGATCATGATTCTTGTCCTAGGGTGAAACATGTTCTACAAAGTGTCCTTTCGATGTAAAGCCTGGTTGAAAAATATCAGGCCTGTGAAAACACATGGGCGAGATTTCGTTGCCAGTTGAAAAATACCAGCCACAAGCCGAAATGTAATCTAATTATCTATATAGCATACTGATAGTGATACTTTGATGGGTTATATTAGTCCATTGGGTGGGGACCTGGGTCGAGAACGTTTTCCACGTATCGCTGGCTTTATTTATGTTCGTTCACATGAATAATAATGTGAAACTTTGTATACCAATCAAACTGTGCCAACGGGCTGTATCAATCTGAACCAAAAGGAGATTGACTTGTAAATCAATGGTTTCAAATTTTTTTTTGGATGAAAACGAAAGTGAAAAGTTGTGTAATAAGAACAATTATTAATACAATTTGGCCATTAATTAATCTTGTAACAGTCAAATATTAAAAGAATAATGCTACTCTTACCACACTTATATACCACATTATCATACCACCTTATGTGGCATATGAGGTGGACAACACATCAATTAAAATTAATTTAAAGTTTTCTTATCTTTTATGATTTATTGACACTTTTTAATTGATGTGATTGTCCACTTCATCTGCCACATAAGGTGGTATGAAAATGTGGGATATAAATGTGGTAAGTGTAGCATTACTCATATTAAAATCACAAACCCCATAAATACGTAATTGAAAATAAATAATTAAACTAGATGTAACCTAAAAATAAACGTAAAAAAATATGTTGACGCAGAAAAATGGTTTTGTCCTTTTCCCGTGTAACTTTGTGATTTTGTTACCTTCGGTATGCTATGACTTCGGTAGTAGTTACACCTGTAAGATAGCAAACGCTCGGTAAGTCCTAGGTACCGGTGTGATACCGGCCGAAGGCTCTCCGATGCTTAAGTAAGTACGGATTTAGTAAGTTTGAACTACAGATCAATAGGCAGTATGCCGTTAGTTCTGATTGATTACCTCCAAGCTGAGATGGTCGCCCTCTTTTATAGGCCTTGGGAGGTATGCATTTTACTTAGAGTTTCGATGTGGGACTCTGGACATTGATTGTGTGACTGCCACGTGATCCGGACGCCAAGGTTGCCCTAATAGAGCGATCGGTAGGTAAGATGCCGAAGCTGGATGCCGAAGGCTCCCATAACTCCAGCTTGGTCCACGTGTCAAATGTTTATTGGCTGTTCATTTTGGTATAAACAAAATACATATCAAATTAGAACTAATTTTAATTTAAAATCACAAAACACAAAGTTGTGCTAACCGAATTCACCAGTTGCAAGCAGGGATCGTATGAGTTGAAGATTATAATTCTAACCAAACTCAAAGTTCATACTCAAAATTTTCAACTCACATGCATTGGAAAGTTCGAAATCAAACATCACCATAAACCAACCATGAAATCACTGGAAGTTCAATTTTGATGTACAAAATATTGAGCAAATTGTCACCATAGCCAGCCGGCCCTAATGGATTTTCTTTCTCATCTACTAGCAATTGCAGGGTTTTTATTAGTCTTGGTTCTTTATCTATGGAGGGTGATAATCTAAAGCCACAAAATCAAGGGCACTTTGGCCCCAGAACCATCGGGTGCTTTGCCATTTATAGGTCACCTCCATAAACTAGGTGGCCAAATCCCAGTTTTCAGAACCCTAGCAGCCTTGGCGGACAAGTATGGTCCAATATTTACCCTAAGGCATGGCATGAACCGTGCACTTGTGGTCAGCAACTACGAGGCAGTCAAAGATTGCTTCACGAAAAACAACAGAGTTTTCGCCACAAGACCAAGGTCAACGCAAGGCAAGTACCTTGGCTACAACCATGCAGCGTTTGGGTTCTCACCATATGGCCCATATTGGCGTGACATGAGAAAAATGGTCGTGGTTGAATTGCTCTCTAGGCGTAGGCTTGAGACGTTAAAACATGTCCATTCTTCTGAGGTTGATGCCTTTGTTAAAGGGTTGCATGCCCTTTGCAATAGAGAAGGGCATAATGGTCTTTGTCCGACCAACATGGTGATCAGTGATTGGATACAACACCTAACTTTGAATGTGATGACTAGAATGATTGATGGGAAGAGGTATTTTGATAGTGGTAGAGAGGGAGGAGAAGGAGAGGAACAAAATATTGGGAAAATTGTGAAGGAGTTTATGGTTGCTGGGAACCCAGTTGCTGCTGATGTGATTAGGTTTCCAGATTGGATTGATTTCAAGGGGGAAGTTAAAGAGATGAAGCGCGCATTGTGAAGGAATTAGACTCTTTGATGGGAAGTTGGGTTGAAGAACATTATGTAAAGAAGGAGACTAACTCAAGTCACAAGCATGACTTCATTGATGTCATGCTTTCTGTGATTGATGAGGACAATTCCAAGCTTGGCTATACCCGTGAAACTATCATCCAGGCAACATGAATGGTATGTCGTTTTAAGTTCTCTAGTTAAAATGAAAATGAGAGAAAAAAAAAAACTTTTAGTGGCACAAGTTTGCCATGCCCTACAATTTTAACCCTATTTGCATGTGTGTGAAGACCCACACGTAACTTGAGTTGAACAAATAGTCGAACATGTGGTTTTTTGAATCAAAAAATGATTAAAGAGTTAGAATTATTTAACTTTTGGTTTGATAGTCACAAAAGTTTATTACTTGTTAAAAGGTGTCATTTGGTCTAATTTCGCTTTAGTGGACCTTATATAAGTTGTAGCAGAACTTTGTAATTCTTTGGATACTACTAGCTCAAACTACCCATAAGAGAGCAAGAAAGCAGGACAATCTTCTAGTACCCTTTAAAACTTGACCCAAGAAAAAGAATGCAAAAGTTCCGCAATGTAAAGAAAAAGAAATTAACCCCAAATTACGGTCATAGGGCACTCAATTGCTTGTGAACTTGTGGAAATTGCATAGAGACCCAACTGTGTGGCCAGATCCTGAAGTGTTTTGCCCGGATAGATTTCTCACAAGACATGTGGACATTGATGCCTCTGGTCAACATTTTGAGTTTATTCCATTTGGGTCTGGTAGAAGGTCTTGTCCAGGTGTCACATTTGGATTGCAAGCCACCGACTTGACACTTGGAGGCTTCCTTCAAGGGTTTGAATTGGCAACACCTTTGGACATGCCTGTGGACTTGACTCAAGAACTAGCCACTACTAGGAGTGGGCATAAAAACCGATAAATCGAATGAACCAACAAACCAAACTAAATCGAAAAAGGAGGTTTTTTTTTACCAAATCGAAAAAGTCAACGCTAGACCTGACCCGAACCGTTGACTTCGGTTCAGGCTTCGGGTCTAAAAAATTTTAAACCGGTGGACCTGAACCGAACCACATAATATTTAATTATATATGCATTTTCCATGTGTCATTGTCTGATTAGCTTAAATAAGAGTTTATGCGGAGTCTGCTTGCACTGGATCATTACCCTCACAAAGTAACCTAACTTAACTCGTTCACTCTCATTCGTCTCTCTCTCTTTCAGCCCTAACTCACACTCGCCGCCTCTCTCTCGAACTCACTGCTCCTGTCGTCCTCACCAAATCGACGACAATGGCTACCGCTACGGCGTCGTCGTTGTCATCGTCGCTCTCTCTATCTCTTGTCTCACTCACCCCCTCTACCTCTCTCTCTCACCTCACCCTCTCCTCTCTCGCGCTCTGCACCTTTCTTTCTGACAAGGAGGAACCATAAGCACCTTGACAGCAATCCCCATAGTGAAGACTCAGATTGAGCTTTGGTCCGATGCGAGTAAGTAATCTGATGGCTTTCAGTTCTTTTGCTTTCAGTTTCGTCAATTCTTCAATATTTTCAATGTAGTTTGATGGCTATCTGTGATTTGCTCACTAATCTGAAATTTCAGTTTAGCTTGAAGTATTTGACAAAAGTGAAGATAATTGCTTGGTGATATCTTCACTTTTATCTTCAATATTCTTCACTTTGAGTACCCATTGGTTGATCTGTAGGGAAAAATAAAAAAAATGGCATCTTTTTATTTTAACTTTAAAAAAGTATGGATATTTGACAAAAGTGAAGATTACTGCTCGTGGGACTGATATTTGATGCGTGCCTTTTAAAACACTATATAAACCCTACGCTATTTCTAATTTTTCTTCAATCCAAATCAATGGTATGTTGTTTTTAACTTTATATGTGCGTCTTTGTGGTAAGGACTTGGATAAAAGTCTGTTGTGACTACAATGTGGTGGTGATTATGGATGAATCTGACTCAGTGCTAGCAGTGGTGAGTTCTGAAAATTTCCTTGGTTGATGTTCATGATATATTGGTTCTGAAATATGTTTGATGTTAATGAGATTTTGGTTCTGACATTTTTGTGTGGTTATAGATAAACCTGCTGCTGTTTCGGTGGGATTGATATTTGATGCTTCATTTTGTATTTGGTTGATTAAATATTGATGGAAACAAAAAGTTAACATCTTGAAGTATTGGGGTTGGGGGAAATTAAGGCATTCCCAACTATTTGGTTTGCCTTGGCTGAAATAGATTTCTTAAGAAAACGAAACAACAGAGCTTATAAGATGTTTTGAATGATAACTGATTGAGGAGTGTTTTGATCTGTGTATTTGAGTTGATTGAGGTGCTATAACTTGTTTTGATATGTTTAAATGATTTGAGACAAAAACTGCAAACACTTTTCTTTTTTTTGGGTGAAATTAACTATCGAGTTGGGAGTATGATTATGGTTGTTTGGTGAGTGATTTTGACTGATACAAGTGTTTTTTTTTTTTTTTGCAGCTCCCTTAACTGATACAATCATACAAGTGAATGTGTTTGGTATTTAAAATCTAATTAGGTGTTTTACTTGTATTTTTTTTTTATGGGTTGTAAAATATAATTTGGTGCTTTACTTGTATTTTTTGTCATGGCTTGGGATGTAACTTGTAAGAAACAACTAATTTGATAGTTGGATGATGCTTGTGATTGTGATTTAGTTTAGAAACTTTAAAAAAACAGGTTATAGTTGAATTGAATTTACATGATTTGGGTAAGGAAAAATGAAATAGGCTTTAAGGGATGGCCTGTTTGAAAATTTGGCATTGTGAAAAAAAACTAACAAAATTGGGCTTTTGAATAAATAAACTAATTAGGTTTTGGCAATTTTACCTATAAAAAAAAAGATTTTGGTCCAAAAAAAGTGAGTTGGGCTTAAAAAACTAGTGTTGGGCTAAAGCCCAAAATCAACAAATAAGCCAGAACCGAACCGGAGCCTATCGGGTCGGCCCATTTTCGATTTTAAGTTTGGACCTGACCCAACCCGAGAACCAATATCCTACTCGGTTCGGCTCATCAGGTCACTCAAAATTGGACCCGACCCAAACCGTGCCCAGGCCTAGCCACTACTTTGCCAAAGGCAACTTCACTAGAAATTAACATAACCCCAAGGTTGCCCTTTCAACTCTATCAAGGATAGGTTGTGAATTGTATTTTAAGTCCTTAAAATATTAAATGGTTAATTTCAGTTTAGTATCATGAATTCTCATTCTTAAGCCATGTTTGTCCTTACACTCTCAATTTTAACAATAAAATCCTATGTTTGTAAATTTTTTGAAATGTGGCTTTGCCGTTAGAAGAACTGTTAAAGAATATTTTAAGTGATGACGTGGCATATATGGGTACCACTTTTTTAAACTTAAATTGATTATAATATTAATAAACATTAAAAAAAACTAACTAAAATTAAGAAAAATATTTATCTATATATATAAAGCAAAAGATAGAGAATGGTGAAACATTCAAAATACCAGAAAATGCACTTGGTTAATGCACACATTAAAAATTGAAATTATTAATTAAATGAGGATAATATGGTAAATTCACACCTTTTCATATTAAAAAATTAAAATTAAAAGAAAAATCAAATAATAGATCCTATTTTTATGAAACACAACTATCCATTATCTTTTTTTAATTCTAAAATAAATTTAAATTTTTTTAAAAAAAGCTTCTCGTAGGGGCAGAAGCAGGTGGTATCACATATTTGTTATGTTCCTTTTGTTGTTCGATGAATTTGGGTTTTCTACACGGCGATCATAGTTGGTGTAATTTTTGACTGTTTATTTCTCTTTAGAATGATTTCAATTAATTTGGGTCTTCTTCATTTTGCTTCCTTGATCTAGTGGTTTCGCACAGAGGAATGATATTCTCATCCTCTCATATCATTATTTAGGTATGCATCATACACCTATAAGCAGAGGGATTCCGGATCCTCTTCTTGGATTTTCTCTATCATAATTTGCTTGACTTTTGCTCTTCACGTGCCCTCTCATTTAAATTTAATCCAAGGGGTTTCAGAGTTGACACATCACTAATTTTTTATTAGAAGAAAAAAACAACAATTTGCTTAAAACTTAAATAAACAAGTAATTAAAACTAAAACTAAAATCAAAACCCTAAACCAGGTAACGTTACCTATCTTCTGCAGCCTCTCTTCTGTTTTCTTCTTCATATTTTGTTCTTTTCATTTTTCGCTTTTCAATGTCTTCTTTCTGCCCAATAACTTATTCTACCCCTTCGATATATATATATATATATATATATATATTTCTTTTATACATTAAATTAATTCCCTAAAGTAGTTGTAAGATTGGATTTTGAGGATTGGCAAGAATTGATTATGATATTGGATGAAAAGAGACAGTGATGAAGTGGTTGTAAGATCGGACTTTTCTTCCTCTTGTTACTGAGAGACTTGGTTGTTTCCCAAAACCTTAGTCAATGTAGAAACATTAACCATTCCAATATATCCTTGAATTTGAGTGGCTAGTGGCCCAACATGTCATCTTTCCTTGTCCATCACACTACAGCTTTTACCACCAACAAACCATAAATTAATTGGAAGTTCACTTTTGTCACCATAGCCAGCCATCCCTCATGGATTTTCTTTCTCATCCGCTAGCAATTGCAGGTCTTCTGGTCTTGGTCCCAATCTTAGACATAGTCTTATAAAGAAAGAGTGTTGTTATTCCACTCCCCCTATCCTATTTTCTCACTCACCTTATCTTCACACCCACTATTTAAATTTTTTAAAAATACAATCTTATCTTTTCACCCACTATTATTCCTAAAATACCCTTGACACCTGGACATTCACTTAACACTTTTAACCTTAACTTAACACCATTGAGTCCAAAAAATTAAAAAATAAATGAAAACAAAAAATTATTAGAAAATGAAAAGTTTTAGCAGCCACCCGCTGGCACCATCCACCAAACCTAACAAGAACCACGTACCTTCCACTGCCAGCCAAGCCGCCGTTGCCTGCTCTTCCTCCTCCTCAGTTGTATTAAACAAAAGCTTCGAAACTACTTCAAACCCTCTGTCAAACCTTTGTTATGACCCACTAAGTCCACCTAAATCCCAATTTATCCTTCATCTCCTTTCTTTATATCAATCAACCCACGAATAAATAAACAAGGATTTAAAAGGTTTGTATCTGGGGTTCTCTCTGAGTTTCTGTTTTAGTAGTTCAACATTTTGCCTAAGCCTCAATGACAAATCAACCTCCTAGTGTGATGGTTGCCTATGAACTGACTAGACACACAAGGCTAGAAGAACACAACCTGCGTGCATCAAATGGTAAAAGAATGGTCTGGCTTATTTGTTAGAAATATAGTCATCTAATACACAATTGGTCGCGTGGGTAGTCTGCTCGCCTTTTCCTTCTCAAGTTGCCCAGTTGGAAGAGGGATGTGGCTGGCGATGAGGTGAGGATGGGAGGTTGGTTGTCGTAGGGTCGAGTGGGTAGTCTCGTGATTGTTTGCTGGGGTTTCTTTTTTCTTTCTAAATTTTTTTAAACTTTTATTTTGAATTAACAATGTTAACTTAGAGTAAATTGGTGTCCAAGTGTCAACAAATTAGCTAAGGAATTGAAGTCTAGAATAAGTGGGTTGCGTGATCTGAAAAGTCATTTTACACATGGGTAAATTTGTCTTTAAAATTTTGAAGATAAGGTGGGTGGGGAAATAAGACAGGTAGATGGAAATAACAGCACTCTAAAGAAACCCTATACTATTATAAACACACCAAAAAAAAACTCAAAAATTGACAGCTATCAATTTTTTTAATTTAATAGCTGTTTTTTAGTTTATTTGTGTGTGTTAAATACCTATATTGCCCTTGTATTATGAATTTGAGATAGAAAAATCAGATCTGTCCAGATCTGCCAAAAAGACATATCTGCACAAATCTGCCAAAAAACCAAATCAAATTTATTTTCTCCTTTCTTGGTGGTGCTTTCTCTAGTGTTGGAGCAAGAGGAGCTTCCATTGAAGCTCAGTCTTAGGTCCAATTATATTCTTCATCTTTAATCTACAATTTTCAATATTTCACATTCGATTTCTTGTTATAAAATCGTTCTTCTATTGATTTTTTTTTTCTTCAGATTGTTCAAGACCTCGAATGAACCTTGATCAAATGCTCTTAGCTCTACTCGTCATCTTCAAGCTCTACTCCTCTTCCCCACATCATCGTCTTCGTTGTCGTCATCATTGTCGTCGTCGTTGTTTGGTTTGGACTTGAGATTTTTGATATTTTGCTTCAATTTTGTGTTTCTCTTCGGATTTTAGTTGATTTTCAAAATGTATTTTAAGATTTGATGATCGATTTATCTTTTATTACTATTTTAGTTATGGATCTTATTTTTGTTTAACAATGTACTTCTATGACAGAGTATTAACAATGTACTTCTATTACAGAGTATTAACAACGTACTTTTATGACATAATAATATTAACAATTTGGACTCAACTTGTTTTGTGTTGGTATGATTTGTTCTTTCTTCATCTTTTCTTTGTTGGATATGTATTAGAAATAGCAACATGACAAGCATTAATCAACATGATAGTGAACTAGTAGTGTTATTACCCTAGATTGGAACATTACAGCGTAGACACGCATTAGAAATATGATGTTATGTGAAAGTAGCAGTGTTATTACCCTAGATTGGAATATTACAGGGGTAGACATGCATTAGAAATAGGATGTCATAGAAAACTAGCAGTGTTATTACCCTAGACTGGAACATTACAAGGGGCAGACATGCATTAGAAATAGGATTTCATAAAAAACTAGCAATATTATTACCTCAGACTGGAACATTACAACCATTAATCAACATGACAGTAAACTAGCAATGTTATTACCATAGATTGGAACATTACAAAGGAATACATGCATTAGAAATAGGATGTCATAGGAAATTAGAAGTGTTATTATCCTAGACTGGAACATTGCATGGGTACACATACATTAGAAATAGGATGTCATAGAAAGATAGCAGTGTTATTACCCTATACTGGAACATTATAGTCATTAATCAATATGACAGCAAACTAGCAGTATTATTACCCTAGACCAGAACATTACAACCATTAATCAATATGACAGTAAATGTATAGAATATTACAGTCATTAATCAACATGACACATTAATGAAGCTATGGTTTTCAAGATGTTTTGTTTATAATGAATTGTTTGGGTTTTTTTATAAAATTGGGCTGGGTTTGTCTTGGGTGCTATTTAAATTTTGTGTTGGACTTCTTTTTTAAGTTGATCAATGGCAATCACGTAATTTATAGAAACTTAAACACCAATTTCTTATGTAGTAAATGAGTTTTGGGTGTGTTTCTAAAGTGAATTCTATGTGAGGTTTTTTTATAATTTCAACCCCATTTTGGATATACTAATGAAGCTCCCTTTAAAAAAGTGGATCCCATATATACTACGTCATCACTTAATTAATTTTTTAACAGTCCTTCTAACGGAAGAGCCACATTACAAAAAAATTACAAATATTGGGTACTTTATTGTTAAAATTAAGAATGTGGGGACAAACATGCCTTAAGAGTGAGAGTTTAGGATACCAAACTGAAATTAATCCAAAATTAAATATAAGCCATTTTTCAATGATATGAGTTGAATATTATAATTGTATCCAGGTACTCAAATCTTGCAAGCAAAAGAAAGAATTAACAACATTATCCAACTCAAATTTTTCAACCCATGTGCATTGGAAGGTCGTCCTTGGTGAAAACCAATTATCATTCCCAAAACCTTAGTCAATGAAGAAACATTAACCATTCAAATATATCCTTGAATTTGAGTGGCTAGTGGCCCAACATGTCATCTTTCCTTGTCCATCACACTACAGCTTTTACCACCAACAAACCATAAATTAATTGGAAGTTCACTTTTGTCACCATAGCCAGCCATCCCTCATGGATTTTCTTTCTCATCCGCTAGCAATTGCAGGTCTTTTGGTCTTGGTTCTGTATCTATGGAGGCTGAGGATCCAGAGCCACAAAATCAAGGGCATGTTGGCCCCACAACCATCAGGTGCCTTGCCAATCATAGGCCACCTCCACAAGCTACGTGGCCCAGTTTTCAAAACCTTAGCAGCCATGGCTGACAAGTATGGCCCTATCTTCACCATATGGCTTGGCAAGCACCCTGTACTTGTGATCAGCAACTATGATGCAGTCAAGCAATGCTTCACCAAAAACGACACAGTTTTTGCAACTAGACCAAGGTCCACAACAGGCAAGTACCTTGGCTACAACTATGCAGGATTTGGGTTCTCACCATATGGCACATACTGGCGTGACATGAGAAAAATGGTCATGGTTGAGTTGCTCTCTAGCCGCAGGCTTGAGACTTTAAAACATGTCCAAATTTCTGAGGTTGATGCTTTCATTAAAGGGTTGTTTTTGCTCTGCAAAACTGAAGGGCACAATGGTCTAAATCCAACCAAGGTCGTGATCAGTGATTGGATTGAGCGCCTAACTTTGAATGTAATTACTAGAATGATTGCTGGGAAGAGATATTTTGATAGCTCAGATGAGGGAGACGAGCAAAGGTTTGGGAAAATTCTGAAGGAGTTTATGTATGTGTCAGGAAAGCCAGTTGCTTCTGATGTAATTGGTTTTCCAAGTTGGATTGATTTTAAGGGGCAAATTAAAGCTATGAAGCGTATTATGAAGGAGTTAGATTCTTTCATGGGAAATTTGGTTGAAGAACATTATGCAAAGAAAGAGACTAACTCAAGGGAGGAGCATGACTTCATTGATGTCATGATATCTGTGATTGAGGACAATTCCACGCTTGGCTATACGCGTGAAACGATCATCAAGGCAACATCATTGGTATGTTTATATGCCTAATCATATGAAAAAAAACCACAATTACTCATGATTTTTAACATATGTGGTGGTAAATCTGTTAATGTTTCTCATTGTTTTTTCAGTGAAGTTTTCGTCTTTTTTATTTTCAAGTGATTGATAGCTCAAAACTACCCAAAACAGAGCAAGAAACTATTTTTTATAAGAAAAAGGAATGTAAAAGTTCATCAAAGTAAAGAAAAGCTAGACTATCTTTTAAAAGTATACAAAAGTTTCCAACTTGTTGAATTTTTTGTTAAATTCAGAAAGACGGGCCAACGATCCAATACTAACATCACCGACATTGTCCCCAACTTAACCACCAACAAAGTCCAACATATGGGAGATTTTATCACAAAAGGCCTCGGTGATATTAGTAGTGGAACCATTCATTGTATCTTGTATTTTATTTAGTCAAGTTTCCGATGGAGGACTTATATTCTTCAACATTTTTTAGGGTCAGGGGCTGTATATTTTGCAAATTGCAACACTCTAGATTGTTTGTTGTTCACAATTTTCAACTTTTCATGTTGCAGAATCTTATTCTAGCTGGTTCAGAAACCACAGCAATCAGCTTGATATGGATCCTCTCTTTACTGTTAAATAATAGGCATGTTTTGAAGCTTGCCCAAGAAGAGCTAGACCTCAAAGTTGGCAGGGACAGATGGATTGAAGACACTGATATCGAAAACCTACCTTACCTCCAAGCCATTGTCAAAGAAACACTGCGCCTCTACCCACCAGCCCCACTCTCAGTGCCTCATGAAGCAATGCAAGACTGTCAAGTTTGTGGCTTTCACATCCAAAAAGGCACCCGTTTGTTTGTGAATCTGTGGAAATTGCATAGAGACCCAAGTTTGTGGCCAGACCCTGAAGTGTTCTGCCCGGAGAGATTTCTCACAACCCATGTAGGAATTGATGCCTCTGGTCAACATTTTGAGTTCATCCCATTTGGGTCTGGAAGAAGGTCTTGTCCAGGTGCCACATTTGCATTGCAAGTTACCCATTTGACACTTGGACGCTTGCTTCAAGGGTTTGAATTGGCAACACCTATGGACATGCCTGTGGACTTGACTGAAGGGCTAGGCATTACCATGCCAAAGTCAACTTCCCTTGAAGTTATCTTAACCCCAAGGTTGCCCTTTGAATCCTATGAAGATAGGTAGTGAATTGCATTTGGTACTTCCCTCTAGTTTATGAGATGAGGAAATAAAGTAATGGTCTTTCCTTCTTTTTCTTTTATTAATGAGAGGTAAGTGAAGATTTGAATATTTTATACATAAATACATGCATCACTAGTAATTTATGAATAAAGAAACACCACCACCCACCACTCCTAGTTAGTGGCTGATCAACTATACAACCAGCTCTCACTTGGGAAAATATGATTAATTGCACCAGCTGCACAAGCTGCCCCAAACCAACTACCTATTGTGCTGCCACTGCTACTTATTGTAATTAATACAGAGCTTGATTAGCAGGCCTTCCCTTTGTATGAATTCTGCTGTAATATTCATAGAATTAATGAACTATTGAAACCAGAAAACCTCTCTTCTTACGCTCTATTTGGAAAAACTTGGGTTCGATATTTTCGATACATTAGCTATTGCGAAGGCAATGGAGCTGGTGGTATCACACATTTGTTATGTTTCTTTTGCTGTTCGATGAATTTGGGTTTTCTGCATTTTGGTTGGGGAGATGGCGATCGTGGTTGGTGTAAGACTTTTTATTTCTCTTTAGAATGACTTCAATTAATTTGGGTCTTCTTCGTTTTGCGTCCTTGATCCAGTGGTTTCGCAAAGAGGAATGATATTCTCATCCTCTCATACCATTGTTTAGTTATGCATCATACACCTATGAGCAGAGAGATTCGGGATCCTCTACTTGGATTTTTAATGCCATGATTTGCTTGACTTTTGCTCTCCTATGTGCCACCTCATTTAAATTTCATCCAAGCGATTTGAGAGTTGACAAATCACTAACTTTCTATTAGAAGAAAAAAAAACAACAATTTGCTTAAAACTTAAATAAAAAAGTAATTAAAAAAAAAATCTATAACGTTACCCATCTTCTGCAGCCTCCCTTCTGTTTTCTTCTTCATATTTTTTTCTTTTCATTTTTTGCTTTTCAATGTCTTCTTTCTGCCCAATAACTTATTCTACCCCTTCGATTAAACTAATTCCCTAAAGTAGTTGTAAGATTGGATTTTGAGGATTGGCAAGAATTGATTATGATATTGGATGAAAAGAGACAGTGATGAGGTGGTGTTTACATAGGGACGATTCCCTCTGGTTGTAAGATTGGACTTTTCTTCCTCTTGATACTGAGAGATTTGGTTGGTTCCCTCTGGTTATTCTTATCTCCTCTTGTCGTTTGCTTGATGCGTTTGTTCTTGTTGGTGGTTGTATTGTCTTTGTCTTTCAATCAAGTTTCTTGTGAGCCCTGAAAGACAAGGAAGTTGCAGGCTTGACGTTGAACTCGTAGAGTTAGTAATCACTGTTGGACTATTAAGGAGTGTGAAATATTGTTGAGACAATTATTTTTGTTCTTTTTTCTAATGTATGTGTCAACTTTCAAGCTTTTGAATGAAATTTAAATGAGGTGGCATGTGGAGAGTAAAAGCAAAGCATATCATGACAAAATTCAAGTCAATGATCCAGATCCATGTGTGTTGTGAGAGAAGGGGTTTGATATTTTTTACAATAATCGTTTTAGTTGTTTTTTAATCTTTTTTTTAAAAAAAAAAATTGGTTTTAATGTTTTTTAATATTTTAATCAATTTAATTTTAAAAAGTGGGTCTCATATATATCACATCATCACTTAATTAATTCTTACATTACAAAAAATTTACAAAAATAAGGTGTTTTATTGTTAAAATTGAGAGTTTAGGATATCAAACTAAAATTAACCCGATATTAAATATATGCCATTTTTTAATGATATGAGTTGCATATTATAATTGTATCCAGGTACTCAAATCTTGCAAGCAGAAGAAAGAATTAACAACATTATCCAACTCAAATTTTTCAACCCACGTGCATTGGAAGGTCGTACGTCCTTGGTGAAAACCAAATATCAATTCCAAAACCTTAGTCAATGAAGAAGCATTAACCATTCAAATATATCCTTGAATTTGAGTGGCTAGTGGCCCAACATGTCATCTTTCCTTGTCCATGAGAACACAGCTTTTACCACCAACAAACCATAGATTAATTGGAAGTTCACTTTTGTCACCATAGCCAGCCATCCCTCATGGATTTTCTTTCTCATCCGCTAGCAATTGCAGGTCTTTTGGTCTTGGTTCTGTATCTATGGAGGCTGAGGATCCAGAGCCACAAAATCAAGGGCATGTTGGCCCCACAACCATCAGGTGCCTTGCCAATCATAGGCCACCTCCACAAGCTACGTGGCCCAGTTTTCAAAACCTTAGCAGCCATGGCTGACAAGTATGGCCCTATCTTCACCATATGGCTTGGCAAGCACCCTGTACTTGTGATCAGCAACTATGATGCAGTCAAGCAATGCTTCACCAAAAACGACACAGTTTTTGCAACTAGACCAAGGTCCTCACACGGCAAGTACCTTGGCTACAACTATGCAGGATTTGGGTTCTCACCATATGGCCCATACTGGCGTGACATGAGAAAAATGGTCATGGTTGAGTTGCTCTCTAGCCGCAGGCTTCAGAATTTAAAACATGTCCAAATTTCTGAGGTTGATGCTTTCATTAAAGGGTTGTTTTTGCTTTGCAAAACAGAAGAGCACAACGGTCTAAATCCAACCAAGGTCGTGATCAGTGATTGGATTGAGCACTTAACTTTGAATGTAATTACTAGAATGATTGCTGGGAAAAGATATTTTGATAGCTCATATGAGGGAGACGAGCAAAGGTTTGGGAAAATTGTGAAGGAGTTTATGTATGTGTCAGGAAATCCAGTTGCTTCTGATGTGATTGGTTTTCCAAGTTGGATTGATTTTAAGGGGCAAATTAAAGCTATGAAGCGTATTATGAAGGAGTTAGATTCTGTCATGGGAAGTTGGGTAGAAGAACATTATGCAAAGAAACAGACTGACTCAAGGGACGAGCATGACTTCATTGATGTCATGATATCTGTGATTGAGGACAATTCCACGCTTGGCTATACGCGTGAAACGATCATCAAGGCAACATCATTGGTATGTTTATATGCCTAATCATATGAAAAAAACCACAGTTACTCGTGATTTTTAACATCTGTGGTGGTAAATCTATTAATGTTTCTCATTGTTTTTTCAGTAAAATTTTCGTCTTTTTTATTTTCAAGTGATTGATAGCTCAAAACTACCCAAAACAGAGCAATAAACTATTTTTTATAAGAAAAAGGAATGTAAAAGTTCATCAAATTAAAGAACAGCTAGACTATCTTTTAAAAGTACACAAAAGTTTCCAACTTGTTGAATTTTTTGTTAAATTCAGAAAGACGGGTCAACGGTCCACTACTAACAACACCGGTATTGTCCCCAACTTAATCACTTACAAAGTCCAGTAGGTGTGAAGTTTTATCACTAAAGGCCTCAGTGATATTAGTAGTGGAACCATTCATTATATCTTATATTTTATTTAGTCAAGTTTCTGATATGAAACTTATATTCTTCAACATTTTTTTGGGTCAAGGGCTGTATATTTTTGCAAATTGCAACACTCTAGATTGTTTGTTGTTCACAATTTTCAACTTTTCATGTTGCAGAATCTTATTCTAGCTGGTTCAGAAACCACAGCAATCAACTTGATATGGATCCTCTCTTTACTGTTAAACAATAGGCATGTTTTGAAGCTTGCCCAAGAAGAGCTAGACCTCAAAGTTGGCAGGGACAGATGGATTGAAGACACTGATATCGAAAACCTACCTTACCTCCAAGCCATTGTCAAAGAAACACTGCGCCTCTACCCACCAGGCCCACTCTCAGTGCCTCATGAAGCAATGCAAGACTGTCAAGTTTGTGGCTTTGACATCCCAAAAGGCACCCGTTTGTTTGTGAATCTGTGGAAATTGCATAGAGACCCAAGTTTGTGGCCAGACCCTGAAATGTTCTGCCCGGAGAGATTTCTCACAACCCATGTAGGAATTGATGCCTCTGGTAAACATTTTGAGTTTATCCCATTTGGGTCTGGAAGAAGGTCTTGTCCAGGTGCCACATTTGCATTGCAAGTTACCCATTTGACACTTGGACGCTTGCTTCAAGGGTTTGAATTGGCAACACCTTTGGACATGCCTGTGGACTTGACTGAAGGGCTAGGCATTACCATGCCAAAGGCAACTTCCCTTGAAGTTATCTTAACCCCAAGGTTGCCCTTTGAATTTTATGAAGATAGGTAGTGAATTGCCCTAGTTTATGAGATGAGGAAATAAAGTAATGGTTTTTCCTTTTTTTCCTTTTTATTTGAGAGGATACAACTATTCTTTCAGGACTCAAAATTTTTTTTCCTCCAACCTTGTAGAATTTTGAGAACTTTATTAAATTGTTTAAGAATGATTAACCCCTAAATAAATTTTCTTGGTTTCAACACTCGTGTGAATTGCATTTGGTAATTCAACTCTTCATTGAATTATGTTTGCTAAGTATTTTTAAATAAATGACAGTTTATTTTGCCGTTGAGATTGAGATGAGGAAATAAAGTAATGAAAATAAAATAAAAAACAGTGACAAAATTTTCAGACTGAATTCTTTTTTACCTTTTTATTAATGAGAGGTAAGTGAGGATTTGAATATTTATACATAAATACATGCATCACTAGTAATTTATGAATATCTATTATTCTTAAGGAACAAAATGCTTCTTATCAATTGATATATGCGTGGAACAATCCAAATTCCATTTGCAATAATGTCAAAATTAATCCAAAATTTGATTGAACATATAAAAGAGATACCCAACAACAACAAGAAGCAAAATAGCCATATAAAAAGATGAAAAGTCACGCTAATATACCTACGATGTTTTGACTTTGGACGCTAAGATGCCCCCACCAAACTTAACATTTTAACATATTTTTTAGGAGTTTTTCACACACGCTATACATATGCTTGGACTCAAACCCAAGACCTTGTTTAGAGGAGCAATTGTTTCAAACCACTACTCTAGTGTAAGTTACTTAGCATTCTTGAAACCAAGTAACATTCACACAAAAAAAGAAAGATTGATTGCTTACCTGCTCATTTTTGTATAAGAGTTTAGTTCAGGGGAATTTGTAGTTTCAACGGTAGAGCAATTAGTTTCAACGGTCGAGAGTTTAATTTTTATCATATCTTTTTTCTAAATTAAAGTAGGTTTTTTTTCTTCTCTTTTTAGAAATAAATCCTCTAATCCTTTTCCAGCCCAAGGAGTCTTTTCCTTCCTTCTATTTGTGTTGTTGCGTCATTGAATCCTTTTACAAACCAATAAGAAAGTCATCAAAGGGGTCAACTCCAAGGATGATTACATACCCAAATCCAAGAGAACCAAAAAGGAAAGCATTAACTTCGGGATCCAATATAATATTTCCTCCTTAAACTGATATTTGACGTGTTCTTTCCTAATTGGTCCAGAATGGAAACAACATAAATGCCACCTAGCATCGGAGACTAACTGCATGCCCAATTGCCCATCAAAACGCTCACTGTTTACCTCCAACAACACATAGGAAAAAAACACAAACATAGTTTTTGTTTCTTCGTTTGTTTCTCTGTTTCTCTTTCAATATCAATCTGGTTTCTTTCTCTAGAGGGATCGATCAGGTGCAGAGCAGTCTTGGCTGATACCATGGGGAGGAGGAGGAGCTCGCCTGTGAATGTGCTGTTTCAATGGGTGAGGAGCCAGTCAATGAAAGTCAAGGTCTTTCTTGGAGCCTTGCTTGCTCTCTGTGCTTTGCTTGCATTGAGGTTTTGGGTGAGGGATCACAAATACTTCTTCGTTGCCTCTGAGGTTGTGCATGTGCTTGGGATCATCGTCCTCATCTACAAGCTCACCACCCAAAAGACTTGCTCTGGTACCTTTGCCTTCCTCTTTTCTCAATCCTTCATAATTCTGTTTTTTTCTTTCTGAATTGTGGGTTGATTTGGATTCTTGGGTTTTTTTGTTAATGTGATTTGTCATGCTTCTTGTTGATTTAGTTGGGTTTTTCGATTTCAATTTTCGATTTTCAATGTTTAAATGTGTGACCTTCTATTGCTGGATTATCATGGCACAATGGTTGCAGCTTGCAGGGTACAATTTATTTAGCAATTAATTAATTAATTAATTAGTAAATGGACCAACTTCCATAAAACTTGAAAACAGTTCAAGAAAAAGAAGGGGGATGGATGAAAATTTGAACAATTATAGATGAATTTAGCTCTCACTAATTATATAAAATGGTTATTGTTTTAGCATTGCAATTTTTCATGAGCATGGTTAGTCTTTCTTTTGAAGTCCAATATCCATCTTCAAATGCATAATCTTACCCTAGTCTATTAGAATTCAGGTCACACTGTGCTTTATTTTGATAAACAAACTGGTTTCTGATGCACTCTCAGGTCTTTCCCTAAAGAGTCAGGAACTCACAGCTCTGTTCCTAGCAGTAAGGTTGTTCTGTAGTACAATGATGGAGGGTGACATTCACACTGTGCTAGATTTTATTACTCTCGTGGCAACGGCGTGGGTCATATATATGATACGGTTTAAATTGAAGTCTACCTACATCAAGGAACTGGACAATTTTCGCTTATATTACCTGGTAAATATCTTCGACCTCCCTTTAAATTATGTGTTTGTGTGCACGAGTAAATGTATGTATTATTTAGTGTATACATGTGTAACTGGGAACCATTTGAGGAATTTATACATATGTATAAATATTACATGTGTATACGGTCTGGTCTGTATGCCGGTTCATCTGACCCGAACGCTTTGTCAAATACGTGGGAAATCATTTGAAGAATGTATTCAAAGACCAGAACTATTTAATTGGAGATTATAAATTTTAGGCGAGGCTGCATTTGTCATATTGTCAGTTAGGATGTTACTGTTAACAGTAAATTTGAAGGGAAGAATTCTATTAAACATTGAAAATTGCTTATGCTTTGTAATTTCTTTCTCCATTGTGCATCTCCATAGCATGATTTTCAATTGCCAGTTGTTATAAAACCAAATGGCAGACAAGATCGAATCACGGAGGAAACGAAAAATTTGCTTTCGATTTGAGAAGATTTGAGCTACTTCCATATGCATGTGTTACTTAGACTATGGCCAGCCTCAAACCATTACTATATTGAAACAGGCACTGATCTTGAATGAACATGTTTACTCTGCTTGAAGTAGAGAACTAGAAACTGATATTGTAGCTTTAGAAAAGGTACAAGAATATTAACATTTGTTTTGCCCATAAACCACAATGCAGGTGGTGCCTTCTGCTGTCCTTGGTGTGCTCGTCCACCCCTACACGCTAAATTATCGCTTCTGTCGAATCCTTTGGGCATTTGGTGCAAACATGGAGGCTGTTTCAGTTCTGCCTCAACTTCGGTTGATGCAGAATGCAAAGGTTCAGTTTACATCAGATTAAAACTATCTATCATCCGTTTTACCAACTGTCTGGACGTTATTTTGATCTTTGTTTTCATCTTATCATGCTTGTTTTCAGATGATTGAACCATTTACCTCCCATTATGTATTCGCATTGGGGATTTCAAGATTTTTCGCTTGTGCTCATTGGATTATTCAGGTTTGTCATGACTACAAAAATTAGAATTCCATATGAAGTTTTGCAATTAGACATGTATCAGACTAAAATGCAACATTTTGCAATTTACGTGCAGATCTATGAGACAAACGGGACATATATATACTACATTGGGAGTGGATATTTCTGGCTTTTGTCAGCTTTCCTCAGTGAGATGGTTCAAACATTCATCTTAGCTGACTTTTGTTACTACTACATAAAGAGGTAAGCCCCGTGGAAAATCTTGCATACGACCTCTCTCGAAGCTTTTATATATACAACGGTTGCATACAATAAATTTTCGTGAACCATGCCCCTCGTGCCACACTCTAATGACTAATCTCAGGTGCCCTGAACCCTCCTAACACAGTATTTTCTGTTTTGCAGTAAAATGGCAGGGCAGCTGATAATGAGGATGCCTCCTGTCTAGAGCTGCAGGGCTTAATGATGCACTGCCCTTCTTTCTCTGAGCAAAATATACAAGCATCTTGTGACATGGGTTGGAAGTACATGAGTAAATGTGTTACTCTCGTTTCTTTTTCTTTATGCCATAGTACGACTGTAAGACATGGTTACTTGTGCTTTTTGGGTTTAGGAATGAACGAATTTTTTTGTAGTCAATAATTGAATTCGGATGATGCAAAAATACTAAAATGTAAAGACTGTGAGACCAAATTTTTGGTGTTTTGTCGAATTTTACCTGTCAACTCAAAATTTGAGGAACTTTCCTATTGTGCGGATTCATAACGTAGGCGAATGCACTGCACCTATTAAAGCCACATGTGCACCCTTCACTAATAAGGTATAGATTAATCACAATTCATTAAGGTGACCGATTCACTCATCGCTAATAAGGTATAGCTTAATCACAATCCATAGGATTATGTTTTCAATAAGTAGCTGATAAAGTCACGAGTTGACCTTTCATTCGTAAATTATAGATTTATCACAGTTCATTGAATTACATTCTCAAGTCGATAGACGAATTCAAACTAAAAGTGCACTCTAATTTCAGAATTATCAACTGGGTGCAAAATGTTTATGTTGGCCCAAATTGTCAACAGGAACGGACCTTAAGAGGGGCAACCTGGACTATAGCCCAGATGACTTGTATGTTTTTAAGCCCAAACTAAAACATTAGCCCACCCAAGTATAGTTTTTCCACACTTTACGCATCCCCTTCTTCCTTTTTGTTTGTTTGTTCCGTAACTTCCGTTGCAATAGCCATACATTTCCTTCAGTTGTATTTCTTTCTTTAAGGGCAAAATAAAATATCATCACGCCCAAGTCCCTCACCACTTACGCATAAATAAACCCCTTCTTCCCTTTTTTGTTTGATTTTGCAATAGCCAACCCTTTCATGTACATATAGAATTAGGAGTATATATTCTCTTTAGGACTACGTCAACTAAAAGTAAATGAATATCCATCTTGTTTTCAAATAAAACGTCAATTTATTTGTCGTCTTTTTAGTTTTACTAGTTCCTATATGTAATTCTCATTATGTTATTTTGTTTTATTAATAAAATTCATTTGTACCGTCAAATTTTGTATCTTCTTAATATATATATATATATAATCCCCTTAAATAATTTTATTTGAGGAACGTCCTTTAGGGTACCTTATAAATTTTTTTCTAATAATTCAAACCATCTATTTTTTAGGTCTTCATTCATAGATCATCCTTACAAAAAATTAGATAAATTGGAAACCATTTCGACATACAATTGTGTCATACAAAATCAATGAACACGGTGCTTCAAGAAAGTACCAAAATTTCAATAACTCAATTGAATGGTCAAATGATATCGATTCAAGTGATTTTTTGTAGAGATGATCTTTGAATATGTATCTACAAAATAGACGGTTTGGATTAGTGAAATACAATCCGGAGTTTATAAGAGATGTCCCTCAAATAAGTTTATTTAAAGGATCCCTCAATGAAATATATATACACATAAGATAAATTTTGACCACTTCATTTTTAAATTCTGAATCCGTCCCTAATTGTCGACAAATAGGGTCAAGGTACAAAGACAAACCAATGCATATAAAGTCTATGAATCCAAACAGCGACACGTGGTAACCATGCATAATACAAGTCACTGCAATGCTCGGTCATACGAATTTCAAACCCGGTCTATGCGCCACATACCCTATCTCTCTACTTTTTTGAACAAACTCATCTCCCAACAACGCGCCACGTGTCAACTACCGTATAAATACAACCAATCTCAACCATTCCCCTTTCACCACGTTTCCGCATCACCGAATCTGAGCAACACCTCGACACGTCAACTTCACTCTCCGTAAAAGGTGCAGACCAGCTTGACCCTGCGGAGCTGCGACTCTCAACATGCGCGCCACGTTTCAGTCTCAATCCCATCCTCATGGGATGCGGGCCCCGCGTTTTGCCGAAGTGGAACACGTGGCGGTTGTGGACGATGCCACGTAGCACTACTGTCATGGGGATTCATGGACTGAAAAGGACGGTAGAGATTCGCGGGGTGACAGCAAGATCTCGCACCACGCGTCCGTACGCATGTGCCAGGCCGTCAGAGCCCCAGAGCTCTCCGCCTATCCGTTGTTTATTTACGGATGCCAGGCGCGGACACGTGTCCGATTCTAAGCTCTCCATGCACGTGTGCCACATGGCGCGCCCTGAACCTGCGAGCGTGCTCCGTGGGCTCAAAGAAATCTCCCTTTAACACTTGAGAAGAGTTTGTTTCCCGCTAAATTAACCCTTAAACAGGCGATTTTCGATTATTTTAACCAGCGGTTAATTAGGATTAGTGGCGAAGAGTTTTGCTAATCCCGTCCGCTAAAAATATATCCGAAAATATCCTACGTGTTTACCCACCTTCTCTGTCGTCTTCTACTCTTCCGCCACGTGGCGCCCTCCCTCGCTTCCCTCCCCAGCTATTTCCTTACCTTTTTCTCTCCTCGGAAAATCTGAGAGCAAACCCTAATGTGAATTTCAAAACAGAGAGAGAGAGAGGAACTTTCTTCATATAACTACGAAGCTCCAGCTGCAAACTTGAAGTTTTCTTTTTTCAGTTTGAGGCTCTTTGATACGTTGAAAATTTAAGCTTTACGGCAATGGTGGAGGTTTCGGAGCCCGGATTGAAAGAGGAGGAGATTGAGCTCGATTTAGGGTTGTCAATCGGAGGCAGTTTCAGAAAACCAGAGAAATTGCAGCTCGTCAACGGCTTCGGCTTGGATCGGAGAGAAAAGGAAAACCAAACGGCGTCGTCGGAGCCGGAGAGCGCGCTTCTTGATTCACAGACGAAGCGGGAGATCCAGGCTCTGCGGAGGCAAGAGGCGAAGAGGAAGCGCGAAGAGAAGAGAAGCCGAGGAAGAAACGAGGCCCAAACAGAAGAACAACAACAGCAACCGGCGATCAAGAGAGAGAGAACAGAGACGAATGTGAATGTGAACGTCAATCTGAATATGAATAACGGCGAAACGGAGCCCCGCTACCCGGTTCAACCGGCTCAGTACCCGTACCCGCCGGTGCAGTTCGTTCCATACACGAACGGCTTCGCGTACCCTTGCGCGATGCCGTGCTGGGCTCCCAGCGGCGGCGGCGGTTTCAGGCCGTTTCAGGCGCATAAAAATTTGGCGAATAACTGGTGCGAAACGGAGCAGAATGGCGGAGTTGGTAAAACGACGTCGTCGAATGGCGGATTGGGTAAAACGGGGTCGTTGAATGGGTCCCCAATGTGTAGCTCCTCTACCGTTTCTGATCATCAAAGCGCAGTTTCTCATGAAGGTACTGTATACATACTCTAAATTTTGCATATCCTTTGTTTCTTCTTTTGTTTAAAAAAAAACAAAAAACAAAAAAAAACAAAAAAAAAAAAAAAAATCTGCCCAAATAGAATTTGGTTTTGATTTTTTGGGTTTCAAAATCTTATAGGTGGTGGAAGCAGTGAGACCAGAAGCCATTCAGGCCAGAGCTTACCAGAAAAAACCCATTTGAACAATGGTTCAATATCAAAAGAGACCAAGGCCCAATCTGAACACACAGCCACCTCCAACTCATTTAAATCAAATTCTCAAGGCAATGATCAAAAACTTGCTCCCAAAGAAGAACCCAAATCAGAAAACACAGAGCCAGTTTCAATCCCCAAACCCATCTCATCAAATGGAGATTCTGCAACGCCAACAAGTACTCCATTGAAGGAAATTACCAAAATGGACACCGTTGCAAAGCCCCCAAAACCCCAAATGCAGACCAGTTCTCTTCCCCAAATGCCTTATGTCTCCACCACGGGGAATGGCCCAAATGGGAAAACAATTCATGGGTTCTTGTACAGCTACACAAAATCTGAGATCAGCATTGTCTGTGTCTGCCATGGAAGCACATTCTCACCAGCTGAATTTGTGCAGCATGCTGGAGGCACTGATGTATCTCAGCCTCTGAGACACATAACTGTGATCCCATCTGCTTTTGGTTGATGAGAGCTGAATCTATCAGCTGATATGGAAACTGACCCTTTTTCATTTCTGGTCGTCTTTATCTTAATTTGCTAGCTTTTAGCTTTTAGCTTTTAGCTTTTAGTTTTTGCTTTTTAATTGCAGCTGATGAGAGTTACTTTGGTTGGGATTTGCATACATGTTGTATGCAGAAGGAGATGGATAGATTGATGGGAGGCAGGCTATACCAAAACCTCAGTTTACATGAGTTCTTGGCTGGAAATTAATGGGACAGACAGAGGCTTATTTTTCGCATTTTTTTTATTTTTTTATTTTTTTTTAAAATTTTGTGTGTATAAAGTTTTCCTAAATGTGATTGGCGTACAGTTAGCCTTTTAGATCTAATATTCTTGTATATAAATCTGATATCCTCCTTTTTTTCAATATTTTGTTTAACATACTTCCTACAAATTCATCCCAGCTATTTCAAATTCTTAGAGCATCAACAATGGACTCCATAAACCACCTCCTTAGACAAACTTTAGGGAGTAATCGTAAAAATGCAACTCCAATTACGCTCTATATTGACCTCCTAAAATAGGGAGTCTTCTAGAAGCTCCTAAATCTGAGGAGAGAGAAATGACTCATAGTGGCTCCCTATAATTTAATACTGCTTTATTTAATGAGTATTTCAAACTTATATTTAATGTTAACTATTTTTTATTTTATTTTTTAATAGAGATGGACCAATAAAAAAAGAGTTATAGCATTTATGACTCTCCAAATTAAGGAGTATGGTTGGAGTTAAAAAATTTTAGAGAGCTCTTAAAATAGCTTTCTTATGTTCGTAGCTAAATTTTAGCTAAGAAATAGAAAGCAACATTGTGGATGCTCTTAAGATGGTGGGAGAACTTCAGCTTGGTTACCTTCTAGTTGATCAAATTCCTAATTTAGGGATAATTTCTTTTCCTCTCATACATATTTTGATAAATAAACATGTCATTAATAAGATTTTTTTTTTTTTTTTTTGTTACGCTTTATTTTCTCTCTAATTAATCCCGAAACATAGAATAGCCCAGGATCAATGTGGGCACAGCCCAATGAAGGACGAGTGGGTCTACAGGTAGTCATCGGCTTGGCCCAATTTACCAGCCCCCACAAGGCATGGGCAGCCGAGCACTAAACAATTGCTCAACATACTCAACAAACACACAAGTTTTATTTTCCCCAATAACTTTCCATTTTACCCATCCCATGGGTGTGCCGAGCGGCAAATTGAGCTATACTCTTCAATTTGCACGAGACTATGAAGCAATGAATACCCAATTAAAACAAAATAAAGAAACTTGGCTCTAAATTTACATTTAAAATGCCTTTTTTTTTTTTTTTTGGTGACTATCTAAGTTTGAAGTAATAGGCAAATGTGGTGTAACCTAGTGGAAACGGGCTTTAACTTGCAGACCAATAGTTTTATGTTTAAACATCTATGATACTTTGGTAATGCTTGTGTGAATCTCTATGACACTTTAGTTGTGTGTATAGGGCTGGGCATTCAAACCGGTAATTTGGTCAAATCGCCCAAACCAAACCGATAGTTTGAGTTGGTTTTTTTTTTTCAATTTTTTTTTTTGTCATCAAACCAAAATATATGGTTCGGTGTATGGTTTGTAACATTCAAAACCTTGGTTTAACCAAACCAAACCGATTGTATTAAAAAATATATATATAATACATAGTTTCAATCTTTTCTTTTTCTTCTCTCTCCATCAGTCTCTCTCTCTCTCTCTCTCTCTCTCTCTCTCTCTCTCTCTCTCACTCTCCTTCTGCTTACATCTGTCTTCACTCCCTCTTTTTTTTTTTCCTTCTTCTTCTACTTCTTCTTCTCCATCTCTCCCTCTCTTTTTTCTTCGTCTCCTCTCCTTCACTTTTATTTCTTCTCTCTCTCTCTCTCTCTCTCTCTCTCTCAGAAAGTCAAAAAACCCAAATCGAACCGAACCAACCCACCAAGTCCAGTTAATCTATGTGGTCGGTTTTCATCAATTATAGTTTGGTTTCGGCTTCCAAAATAGCCAAACCGAGGCTTACGATTCGGTATTCGGGTTGGGCCCAAAACCAAACTAACCCAAACCTAGCCCACCCCTAGATATGTATGTAAGAAACTCAACTCCCCTTATAATTTAGACTATCGTTTGAATAATAAAAAAAGAAGTAATAGATCCTTTTAATAAAAAATACATTACTCACATCTTCAAAATAAGCCACATACTTTAAAAAATGACTCATTTAACATCTATTGCTATCATGAATCACATGCGCAACTAAATAATCATACATTTAATGCACTAATGTTTCATCATTTTGAAACCATGAGGTTTGCTTTGAAGTACCCTAACTAGTTTATAACTTACAACAATAAGCATCATAATCTATATTAAACAATTGCACCTAAGTAAATGTGGGTTATACCAATTAGTCAATATATGTTCGCCTCATTGCACTTGGGTTCAACCCCCCTCTTTGTACGCTGTTTTAAAAAAAAAAATCACTTAAGACTTCACATATGTTTTATTTTTTGTCCTCGTTTTTGTTTTTTTTTTTGAAGGGGGGTTTGCTACACTTTTTGTCATTGGTTGTGGACTAAAGGACATTGCTAAACTGTTTATTATTTTTTAATTCCAAGATAGAGGAAGTTTAATTAGAAACAGAATAAAGAAATCGCATTACGGTCACAACAAATAAAATAAAATAAAATTTTCATTTTCCCTTTCTCGAATATAAATACCCAAAACCCTTTTTACTTCCTCTCTCCCCTCCCTCTCCCTCCTCCTATACCTCTCTCGCGCCTCTTGAAGATCCACCAGAACCCTAGAAACCGCCAAACCTCACTAAGGAGGTGAGAGAAGTCGTACAGCACCACGGACCTTTTCCTCTTCTCTCACCTCTCTCCCTCCGATCCACGCTCAGGTAACTTTCTCGCTCTTCAAATCTCATACATTACCTCTGCTTTTCATATTCTAAGTTTTTTGTTTTGTTTGTTATTTAAGCCTGCTTTAGATCTCGGTTTGTTTCATAGAAGTGTAAAATTGCCTTCTTTAGTTTGCAGCGAACTGATTTAAGTTTGAAGAGTCTTTTTTCTTTCTTAGAATCTTTTTTGTGTATGAAATTAAGCTGAATTTCAGTTAGTGGATAGTTTGAGGCATGTTTCCTGATGAGATTCGAGAAGAACATTTATTTTGAAAGTATGTATATAAATAGCGCGAGGAAATTATTATTATTTATTTTGTTGTGGAAAGGATTGTAATGTGTCTTCAGTTAACTGGAGAAAAAACTTTTCAAATCTCTAATTGAAAGAATTGGAGTAGTATTGAAATGTGGTATTTTTAAAATAAAAAGGCAAAAAAGAAATGCAGTATTCTTCAATATACGTTTTAGTGAAATCATCTGTATCAGTTTTTTTGGTTGAATGTGTAATGATGTTGTTTGGTTTCTGGAGGTTGATCAGAGATGACGACTCCGGTGCAGCAAGCCCCAGCTTCAAATCTCCCTCCAAGTGCCGATGTTGTAAGTATTGATACCTGAACAGTAGTTGATGATTTACTACACTATTGATCCTGATGGTTGCTAACGGATTTGGAATGATTTTTTGTTGTTGTTGTTAAATATAGGTTGGCAATGCATTTGTTCTTCAGTACTACAATATCTTGGAACAATCCCCTCAGCTTGTTCATCGATTTTACCAGGATATTAGTAAGCTTGGTCGTCCTGGAGACGATGGGATCATGAGCATTACAACCACGATGGATGTAAGCTCCTTCCGAGACCCAACTTTCTTTATCGTTATATTAATGCATCTGCATGTTCATGCCAGATCATATTCATAATTGTTATTAAATCAACTTTTTTGGTGCCTAGATGCCTATGTCTAGGAGTATTGTTAAATTTTGGTTATATATATTATCTCCAGAAGCTTAGAAAGTATAAGAAAAACATAAAAATTATGTTGCACTGGATATAGAGGCATTACAAGTTAAATAATATAAGAATTGTACATATTTCTCAGCAACTAAATATAGAAATATGAAGTTATGAATCACAGATGGAATTGATGAAAATTGTGAGAGTAATAATTCCTTTGGATTTGTTTATTATATTTTACTGGGCAGGCAATCAACAAGAAGATACTTGATTATGGAGAGCTCAGTGCAAATATCGTAACAGTGGATGCTCAAGAATCTTACAATGGGGGAGTATTTGTCCTTGTCACTGGGTTTTTAACTGGAAAGGACAATATAAGGAAGAAATTTACTCAAAGTTTTTTCTTGGCACCACAAGACGTAGGCTACTTTGTTTTGAACGATGTTTTTAGATATGTTGATGATTCCACCCCTCAAAACTTGGACAATGGATTGGTTGTTGATGCTGCTGTTGAAGCTCCTCTTACTCCCAAGCATGGTATACATGATTCTTATTTAAATGTTAAAGTGTGTACTTTTGTTAGCTCTAATTGAGTTTGATTCTTGTTGTAGATACTACCGCTTTGCAGGTCTATCATGTCTCAGAGCCTGTGGTTGTAGTTTCTGAGGATGTTGCCAAGGAGGAAGTATACAATCCCACTGAAAATGGAGAAGTTTCAATCGAAGAAGAAGAAGCACCAGTACCGGAGGTTGTCAATGAAATTCCTGATGATTCACAGGTGGTGGCTGAATCTTACTCTATTGTCGAAGCTAAATCCAACTCCAAAGTTGAAGCTGAATCCAACTCCAAAGTCGAAGCTGAGTCCAACTCCAAAGTTGAAGCTGAATCTAACTCTAAAGTTGAAGTCCCAAAGAAGTCATATGCCTCAATCGTAAGTAGCTGTTTTACTATCTCTCGTGCCTCTAAATATTTTCAGATTTGTAATTATTGTGTAATTGGTTGCAGTACTACATTTCTCATTAACTTAGTAACGCAATTTGTGCAAAAGAATCTCACTTTTCCTCGTTCTTTGTTGTTGTCCACACCTGATTCTGGGGCTTAAATCACTTGTTCCAGCTTAAGATTATGAAGGAGAGTACTGTGCCATTTTCTACTCCAGCACCTGCTTCTGTGAGGTCTGTCCCAAAGAAGCAAGAGCAGCAAGTGACTGCTGCTCCAACATCCGTTCCAGTTTCGGAAACGGTAGTTTCCAACACAAATGCACGAGAAAATGGGAATCTAGAGGCCGAAGGTATGCAGTTCATTATACCGCTATTTAATTTATTCTCTGTTTCTTATCCTCCTATACGTTTGCATAGTAAATTTGGTTTCATGTAAACAGCTGAAGGTCACTCTATCTACATTAAAGGTCTGCCAATGAATTCTACAAATGCTCTTATTGAGAATGAGTTTAAGAAATTTGGACTGATCAAACAGAATGGTGTGCAAGTTAGAAGCCAAAAGGTTTGTCTTGAGTTTCTCTATCTTTGATGTTCGCAATTCTTCTGTGAAAGTACTTATTGTTCCTCCATCATTTCACAGGGCTTTTGTTTTGGCTTTGTGGAATATGAGGCTGCAAGTTCTGTACACAGTGCAATGGAGGTATTTAGTAGACATTGTTGCACAACTTATTTTTTTCATGATCCATTATATTGGATGTTTGAATGGATTTATGTATGTCTATTTGTTTGAACCCTATGAACGAGTTTTTAACACAAGGAAAGTGGTGTTTTAGTTCGTTGCATGTTTCTTCATTGCTGCACTATGTTTTTTCACGCCCTGTTATCTTGGATGTTTGAACAGATTTATGGTTCTGTTTATTTGTTTGAACCCAATAAAGAGTTGTTAACATAAGTGCTTTTTAATTTATTGCTTGTTTATTCTTTTATTGATAAAAACAAAAGAGTCCCATTTGATATTCTACTCCTTTGATTTTACAAGTCTTTATGTTCTTATATTTTTTTCATGTGTTTGTGCTGTTAATATTTTTCTATTGGTGTTGTAGGCTTCACCCATCATGATTGGCAACCGCCAAATTTTTGTTGAGGAAAAGAGATCTACTCGAGGTGAGTTGTGAACGTTGTGTTCAAAATGGAGATTGCACATTTGTACCCTCCTTGATTCTAATTCTTTTACAACAATTTTTTGCTTGTCCATTTCTATATGTAGGGAACAACAGGGGACGGTTTTCATCTGGAAGGGGCAACGGCAATGGATACCGGACTGAAGGTGGCAATGGTTACAGGACCGAAGGAGCAAGAGGACGTGGAGGCTATGGAGGTGGTAGAGCTTATGGACGTGGTGATTCCGGTTTCAAGTCTGAATTTGGAAGTAGGAGTAGCAATAGGGGAGGAGCACCGAGTCGTGGAGCTGATGGATATCAGAGGTCTGATCATGGTGGTCGTGTGAATCGTCCTGCCGGGGTGGCTGTTAATACAGCGGCCAAGAGTACAGCACCACAAGTGTCTGCCTCAGCCTGAGAAAGGCCAGGCTTCGAAGAGGTTCATTGGTGAATGAAGACAAATTAAAAATTTTTCGAGTGACCATGGTGTAATTGTCGGATAGCATGAAGAGGGCTGTTTATGATCTGTTTGTGGATGAACCACCTAGGAATTCCCATAGGATTTTTTTCCTTTTGACTTTTTATTTTCTTTCGGCTTTAATTTTGGAGTTATTTTGGGGTTGATAGTGGTGGTAGAATTATGCTTTGGTATATGTTTCTCGATAAACTACTTGTAGTAGCGCCATCGCGCTGTTTATGTGGAAGGAAATTGGGAAAATGAATTAGGATTTAGGGTTTTTGATGTGTTGTAATGGATGTCTCGTGTTGGTTGTAGGTTTCCCTGATTAATGTGGGCTAATGTTTTGCGGATGGTTTGATCCATTGTTTACTTGATTTTGTGCATCGGTACAAACTCGACCCTAGTTCTTTTTTGTTTTCATAAGTTAATAAAATCATTTCATATTAGGAATTCATCAATTAAATTTATCTATTCCGTTTGAACTCAGTCTGAAAGTAAACTTTTTTTTATTAAATTAATCTACTTAAAAGACTGCAAAATGTTGCAATCAACTGAAATTTTTCTTTCTTTTTAGTCAATTCAAAACTTACGACCTAGTCCAACCGGCGTCCAACTCTTGCCGGCTATCCACATCCTCCGGGGACCGCGTCAAACGCCCAAGTGTACATGATCAGTAGCCAAGTATCAAACCTTATAATATTTGTACGGAGGAAGTAAATAAGCATCGCCATTACTTTTCTTTTTCGAAATCTATCATACTTGAGATATTTGGCGTATTTTCCAAAACCAAAAGGGGATTCTTTTAATTTCACTGAACTTCGGGCTTGAGGAAAACACGATAGTAGTATACAATCTTCTCATATCAGAGCCCTCCAAGGCATTGTTCTGATATTGGAGAGATAGGCTTGAAAATCGGGCAGGTTATATGAAGATTGCTACATTCTTCAGGGTCCAATAGCAGCTAGCTAAAGGCAATTTACTGTAGATATATCCACCAACTTTCAATAATTAACATCTTCCAAGTAAATTTAAGTTGTATGAAACAATAAAAAGAGGGCCTAGATTAACATGGAAAACATGTATGCTACACTTGAACTGATGCATATCTTCCCTATACTTACTAAGAAGAATATAACTGGTTAACTTGAAAGGAGTAGCAATGGAACCCACAAGGAGATAATAGCTTACTAGCTACAAGGACTAGCATTGGCAGATCCTCCAACTAGAGCTTCAGCAAACCCCCTGTTCATTTAAAGACCAAAATTGCAGGCTTGAACAAACTCCATATCATAATCGACGTGTTTTTCCCAGAGTGGCCGGAACTGGCTCATGGCTATATCAAGCCAAGGCTTCATGTTCCCATTGAAATGCACCACTGCGGCATTGCGAATCTCTTCCATACTGATGCTTGGATTATAGCCGAGTCCCAGAACATGCCATGACTTGTCTAGAGGCTTTGTTGTTGAGTAGAATGTGATTAAACCTGGGGGAAGTGTCCCCAATTTCCACAAGCTACGGTTCTCATTCTGCAAGGAGACAACATCCCTTGTTAGTGCTACTCCAATAGACCACCAGTCAATTACACATTTAGAGTTGAATGAACAAAATCAACACAGAGATATCCCGAAACAGAATACTTAATGTGAATGACATGATAGCATCTAAAAAAACATTATCAGTAATTTTCCCTTCTGTTTTCACTACAACTAGTGAGACATTCTTTACCATTCCCTAAAACCCTTACTACAAGGCCAACTAGAAGCTGTATGTTTGAAACATAAAAAACTACAAATGCACAGAGTCTGCACAACCTAACATATTCTACAACTTATGCATATATATATATATATATACATATCAGATACCACCATATTTATTTGCAAATGTAAGGATTCCGAACAGAAATTTGACCAAGAAGAAAAGTAATCTCTTACCAGATTCTGCCAGTAATGATACTCGGCGGTACAATTCTGCCTTCTCCAAGCATCCAAATCAAAGAAGTTCATTCCATAAGCCCACGCACACGCATTGGGATTGAACTTCTCCTTAATCAAAGGATGTGAGAAATTCATGTACTGAGCATAACGATGGAACGAACCAAAACATGTCTCAACCGCCCCGTTCACCTTCCCATCCATATCAATGTTCCACAAACCAGTTAAGTCCTTCTGAACCACTATATCATCATCCAAGAACAGAATTCTATGCAATTTGGGGTACATTTCAGGCAAATAAAACCTTAAGTGGTTCAGTATAGACAAATACTTGGGATTCCTAAACTTCATGTTTGTTGCGTCTTTGGTTGCATTCTCGAGCTTATTCTCAAAGTAAAACTGTTGCAACTTCGCGTTCTCCAATTGCTTGAGCACCGGCACATATGAAGAATTCAAGAACTTGTAATCCTCCACAGCCTTCACTTCAACATGTGACCCATTATAGTCCTTGCTTTTAAACATAACCTGCATTGCTCCAAGGTTCATCTTATCGGTAACTACATGGAACACATGTTTCCATGGCTCCTTGGCGTTCTTCACTGCCGAATTCACAACCACTGAAGCTGCAATCACATTATCTGAAAATATAGCATAATGGTAAAGATTGGGGTCCTCAATTTCGGGCGGAGTCGGCTTCCCTTCATCAGTATACTTCTCCGGATGCGCAATTCGCTCCTCCATCAACCGCATTGCAACGCAATGCAAGCTTTTGGGGATCGATTTTGCGGCAATCAAGCTGGAGAAAGCTCCTTGCTTCTTGGCCTTCGTCAGCTGCTCGTTCACTTGGAAAATAGTGTCCTTAAGCTTCTGAATCTTTAGCTGGTTATCAAAAGACTCTTTGGCTTCGGCGATCACTTGTCTGGTAACTTTGATTCGCTCTTTCACTTCTTTCTCGAACTGGCGCAGCACTGATTCGTCGATGTTGAGCGCGTCGGAGTCGAAGAGAGCGCGATAAGCAGGCTTGTTCATGAGATCCGAGTAGTTTCGCGAGAGATCGGCGAAGACCCGAACGAGCTTGGAGTTCTCGAGCTTCAGCTTCCGCGCATAGCTAGCGTATGCCAGGGCTAGAGTCCGATGATCGTCTGCTTGCTTTCGGATTTGGTCCAGTCGCGGCTTCAGAGGATCCGATTTCAGAGCAAGCACCGTCCTTCTCGTCGATCCCAATCCGTATGAACCAGAATTGAAACCCTAATTCGCAATTAACAACAAAAGATTACTAATTGCTTCGATTTTTGCAAACTTTTTCTACTAGTCTAGTTCCAGCGGGGGAATGGAAACGAAAATCCAAAAACGATTAGATCCCGAAATGAAAAACATGAACTTGAAACACCATTGAAGCAGAGAAGCAGCGAGAATGTGAGAGATGAGCAGAGAACACTTACCAAGTCGGTGAGATCAGAAGTGTCGGTTTGGGAAGTGATGACAAACGAAAGAGAGATGAAAAAGACGACGGCGACTGCAATGGTCATAGCCAGAACACTGAAGGACGCGGTGGAGCTCCGCATGGCTCCTCCTCTGCTGTGGGCAGAGACTCGAAGGTTCGCCATTTTCGATTTGGCTTTGGCTCCTCTGTGTCTGTGAGACTCACACTTCTTCTCTCACTCGGACTCACTCCGGCATGAATTTTGGATTTTTTTTATAAAAAATTTCCTGTTAATTATTAACTGTAAAACGCGGATCAGCGAGTGCGCCTTGGCGGTGCTTATTAAAATCCCAACAATGTGGGGCCCAGGTTAGGGCTGTTGTTTTTGACTTTTTTCACTTGTTCGTTAGTGGGATTTTGGTGTTTATTAATTAGTTAATTACGCATTTGTGAAAAATAAAAATCAGTTAATTAAGCATGGACCCAATAATGTCAAGTCTCAACTCAAGACACGTTTACCAAATTGTCTACCTTCTTAATATGTGACAGTTAAGTTGCTAATTCACATGGGTTCATTAATTAGTAATTTAGTACTCATTACACATCAATTCTTACATTTTATCATCAACTAATGTGACATTTAATAGTTTTCTATTGTAAAAAAAATTGTTTATTATACCCATCCTGCATACAAGGGTTTTTAGTTTCGGTTTATGCGTTGTTTGGGGTTTTATTTGTTTGAAAAGGCCCCAGTGTAATTTATAAACAGCACATCTTTCGATGTGAGATAATAATATTTGATTTCAAAATTGTAACATCTTAATCTTACCGCGTATAATTCCAAAATGCCTTGGATGCTATTGCCCGTATCATTCATCACGTACCATGGCAGTTGGGTGCACAACCACTCCCATATGATTTTATTGCAAACAAGAGCATGCCATGTGACTTTTTTTTTCTGTAGCCCAAGGGCACTCCATTATTAGAAGAACATACGCCTAACTCCATTATTAAAAAGGCAAGGCTACTTTACTAAAGAGAGAAAGGGTGGTCTCTTCTTTTTACCTAGAGAAATATCAGAGAGCTAGATCTACACGGTAATTAAAGAGCTCTAATTAGGTAGGATCTAATTGCTATGGTAAAAAAAAACGGGAATGATATTTTCAAGCCGTTGAAAGAAAAGCCACTAGCTAAAGTTGTGGGGTCATTGATGAACCCTAATCTCAAACTGGTCATCGTAGTAGGGTTATAGTAGGTTAAAGTACATGATGAGTTGACTCTTTTAAGAAACTTTAGGTGGAAATAAATTGGTAACCTAGAAATGAGTCAGATGGATGGAAACAGAGGAACAATCTTATCTTATAGTTAATTTGTGGAAGCCAATTTATATCATAAAACAAAGGGACGTATTTACTTGTGGCACTCTTACTCAAATACACATCATTGCTACTTGAATTTAGCATGCATTAACCAAAGTAAATCTAAAAATCTAGTTAAATCAATGGTACCCCTTCTTCCCATGCTTGGTGACATGGTGCAACCATCCAAACCCTTTGAGGGCCTTGGAAAACTTGACAAGATTAGGCCTCCCCATGCCCAAATTCATCTTCCCTGCTGAGAATTTCAATGCCTGCAAGCAGCATAATTGCCCATCAAATTCTTCCTCTTCCTCTCCATCATCCTCCTCCTCAACCTTTCCATTCTTGCCCTTCTTTGACTTGCCTTTTCCTTTCATAGCTTTAATTGATTCTGTCTCATCATATGTCTCCCAAAGCATGTCCATGCCCTCACCTCCACCTTCCACATTGTGATGTCTCTCCTCAAAAAGCTTGCAAGCCAGTGTCCTCCTCCACTCTTTCTCTTTCCTCATTGAACCAAAACTCCCAAGATTTGGACCCATTAGCATTTGAGAGTCGTCCATAACTTTAATGTTGTCTTCTCCAAAATTTGCTCCTAGCCTTTGGGAATTTGACATGGATTTGGAAGTAAATTGATCTCCATCATAATCAGCATTCACTTCACAAAAACTTGTTTTGCTAACCAAATCCTTGGATGCTCTTCTCATGGACCTTTTTTCTTTTCCATCTTCATCAACTTTATTGGACAGTGTGCTTGCTGGCTTGACTTCTTTCTCTTCCTTGAAATCTTTTGACCAATTCTCCTCTTGAAAGAATGCTGCCAATGTCTCCACTCTTGGCCAAGCAATAACCTCAGCTGGGTTTTCATCTAAAACATCACTTGCAGCTTCCAGTGGAGCAGAGATGGCATTGCCTTCATGGCTGGACACATCATCAACTGGTGCTTCAGAGACTTGTGAGCAGATTTCTTCAACTGGGTTCTCACCAATCTCGAAACTAGACGTATCAAACACAATCTTATACACTTCAAGCTCTTCGAAAGATCGAAACTCTTCGCGATCATGATCATCACCAGCACCATCATCTGCTTTAGACTTCTGCAGTCTTTCCAAAACAGTTTGGTAAGTGGTCACAAGACAACCAACTTTGATGCTGGACAATTCGGAATTCGCAATGTTGTCTTGGACAAGTGGGGGAGAGACAGTGAGGTAAGCCAGGACAAGAAGCGCAGTGGTGATGAAGAGAGGAGACAGAAAAGAAAGGAGCTTGAGGAGGTATGGTGAGAAGAAAATGAAGTAGGAGAAGTAGAGAGGGTGTGACAAAATGAAGAAACAAACATTGAAGAAGTCAGCAAGAAGAAGACTAGAGAATTTAGTCTTCTTGGAAGTGTTTGATGAGAAAGAAAATTCAGACATTTTGATGGCGGTGTTGGGGTCTAAGGGAGGAAAGAAGCAAAATGAGAAGGATAGATAGTGATATGGTGAACAAGGAAAGCTTTGGTGTTTTTGTGTTGAGTAAGAAGAGAGAAAAGTGTGAAATTGGAAGTGAGAGCGGCGTGAATAAAGGAGAGATAGACTGGGAAATGATATTATGAGAGTGAGAGATTAACTAGCAGCAAGCTAATAACAATACCAAAAAGCAACTTTAGAATTCAGATTAATCAAAAGAAAGGGAGAGAAAGAAAACATGTTTGGAAACTTTTCTTTGCTTTTTCTTTCCCATCCACAACCACCCAATTATGTATGTACCATGTCCAAAATTTGGATTTACCAAATTGACCCTCTCTTCTTGAAGCCCTTCTCAATTTCAATGGTGGGATCTTTGCACAGATACAACTTCTCAACAATGATCATTAATTTTCTATAATTATCACATGCACATAGTTATATGGATGTAGTAGGATTGTTTAAATATTTATACGAAATTAGCTTGCTAGTAGCTACTTGCTACAAATGATTTTGCCAATAAAAACTTGGTTGGCCTCCTCTAAATCATGGAGCAGTAAAAGTCATTTTTTATCTGTGTATTTTGTCGGTTTTATATCAGTTCGGTTTCCGTAGTTTCAATTTTGTCAATTTAAAAGATGGATTTTACCCGTTTTTATATTAAGTAGTATTTTAGGCTAATGAATCAAGCTTGCTACAGTTTAACTAGCATCCTATGCATTCTCCATTATTACACCAACTCATCATCAACCACTTTTGTTTAGTTACTACCAATTTTTTTCTTTGAAACCAAGTCATTGGATTGAAGTCAATCTAATGGGGACAGGGTCAACAATGTAAATAGAGGATGAAGAAAATACATATTGGTGGTTGAGGGGGGAAAAGCAGCAATTATAATCTATGAAAGGCGAGAAGAAGAAGAAGAAGAAGAAGAGAAGAAGAAACAGAGGGTGTGATTGAGGAGTTGGGTGTTGTTGCACATGGGAAATCACTCATGGTCACTCAAGTGCATGCCATGCAATTGCATTTGCATCCTTTCTTTTCTTGGTCTTCTGCCTTTCTCACCTCTCAAGGGACCCATCTTTGTCTCGTCACTCTTCTGGATCATCAAATCAGGGGCACCGACAGTCATTTACCACATTCTTACTCTTTCATAGCTCAAGTTTTGACCAGTAAATCAAGTTTTATTTGGTATTGAACAGAGCAAAGTTACCCAAAAGAGAGAGTAAGCAAAGGAAAATTGAGTACAAAATTTAGGTTCCCCTTCGAGGATTGTACAATTTATGTGCCAATTTGTGTTTTCACCATCTAAATTTGCGTTGGTGTAAGTATGAGACTTCTTCTGCAAAGGATAATGAGTCTCATTCATTGGATCCTTGCCCAGTTGTGCTTGAATAGTAATGATAGCTTCGTACAAGCACTCTGAATTGTGCTGGAGTCACTCAGTCTCTCTTAGTGCTATGCGGTTTAGGGTTTAGTACATTCATGTTATAACATGAGTTTTCTTTTTTAATGTTATACCTTACATAAACTCATTGTGCACTTATATTATAACAATGTATCGTAGTGTGACTGTCACACTCAAAAATCTTTCACATTATTGCCAATGTGTCAAATGTTCATGCGAACTGAAAATTTATATTTTCCAACTCTAATGTACAAGAATTACATGCCCTCTTTCTCACCAACCACGAGGGTTAAGGGAAACAATTCTAATGATGCATACACACATGTATTTTTATCGAAATTTTTTTCAATGTGACGGTCATATCGACACATATATTACAAATCCACATGGTATATAATATGAGTGCAAATTATGGTTAAACAACATTATTCTTTATTATGACTCATTAATTCATCTAAAATACACTGGTATGTGAACAAATCTGATAACGTGCAATTATAGGTTTAAATATCTTCCAATTAATTTTATCAAGCTAAATTTGATTATAATTAATGTTTCATATTTAAAATTGGGTGTATTGAGAAATTTTAAGAGTCTCTTAGTCATGACAGTTTTTTAAGTGCTACTAAACGAACCCCACCTTATGATGTAAGTACACCTTAATATTTAAATCAAATTGTAAAATTAACTAAGTACACCTTATTTAGTTACCAAAATACCCTAATACACTCTAATACAATCTATCACAATTCAATATATTAAAATTACATTTGTTTTAAATGTAATTTAAAATCTGTTTGCTATGCCAAGTCAAATGTTTGTGTGCTTCCACCCAATTGTGAGAGTTCGCTATGCTAAAATTTTGCTTATGGCAATGGATAAAATCTGATTCCTATTAGGCTGCTCTACCGCTGCATCATGCATTGGTACATAGGAGCTAGTGGATGCTTGGGCTTTGAACCTTCTCTTTCTATCTTAGCAGCTACAACACAAATAACGTGTAAGAAATATGCTTTTTGTAACTTTGAACCTAATACAATTGCAGAAGTTTGCAAAAGTTTTGAGTTTTCTGAGTCTCAACTGCTCAAGAATTTTTTGAGTCTTTATTGGGATGTTTGATGCTTTCTGTTTCAAAAAAATGGTGGTAGTGGTGGAGGAAGAGGAAGAAGAAAGGGCCCTAAACCCAAGAAGAGCCTAGGTGGTTGATGATGGTGGTGGTTTTTGAAGTGTGTATGGTCTTATTGGAGAGAAGAGGAGGCTTGAAAAGCGATGGAGGTTGATAAGTGTTTGTTTGCCTATTTCCCTCATCGCTTTGCCATTTCGGGGCTATTTTTTATTAAAATTTGGGTGTACTCATTAAAATTATATTTATTTCACAATTTAATATATATATTTTAATTCATTTTATATTAAAATAAATTAGTAATCCAATAAATAATTTAACAGTAAAATATACTAAATTAATTTAAGTTTCGTTTATCATCACTCTTTTTTTTCGACTGGCTTGTCCGACCAAGACCAATATCCGAGAACAAAAAAATCTGCAAAAACCTGAGACAAAATGGAAAAAGAGGAAAATAAGAAGTATATATAATATTCTATTTCCCTGGCTCACCCCAGGCAAGCTCATTTTGCGTTTTCCAGGGGTTTAACTCTCGCCAACTCACTGAGTCACTCCGACTCGCCGCGTTCTCTACGCCTTCCACAACCGACCACCACATTCTCTGCCTCTGCCTCTTCCTCTTCCTCCGCCACCTCAGGTAAAAAGGAAATGACTTTCTCTTTCAAATGGCTTTTTTCTTTTGTTTTTGATTGTTTTTGTCTTTTGCTTCATGGATGGGGGCCACTCTGAGCTTGTTTACTGGGTTTCTGGTCATGGGCATTTTTTGGGTTTATGAGCTCAAATGCACAAAAGGGCTCTTCATTTCTGCATTGAATCTGCCATTTGTGAGAGTCTTGTTTTTATGTTTTGGCTATGGTGGGTTGGGGGAGTTGACCTAGATTTCCAAGGTCAGACATTAGGAATTTTTTAGTTATGTAGATGCTTTAAAATATATATATATATGGATTCTTTCAATTTTATTCCCATTTTTACACGATGGGTTGCTATATCCAACTTCAAGATGACTGAAATTTATTGTCACCATGCACTAGTTACAGTCATTCCATTTGGGACCAATTTTAGATTGCATAACCATCAAAGCATTTTTTTCTCTAGTCACTTTAATCGAAGGCACAAAAAGGGTTTCAACTATCTGGGGAAGTTATTATTAATTTTTCCCTTATTTTTAAATAATATCGTTCTGCTGTTGTGAAATTTCTGTGTCACTTAGCTACATCTACTTGCATCCTAGCTTCTCACAACTATACACACTACAATTTCCAATTCTTTATAGATTTTTTTTTAGACTACTTTCGGGGTGATCAAACCATTTGAAGTTGAAATGCACTTTTAGATAATGTAGCTAGTTGGTAGCTTTTTTATCCTGCTCACTATAAGTACTAGTTTCATCTGACAAGCCTTTAACGTTCAGAATAATACTTATGAACTTAGTTGCTGAATGGTAAAAGTAACCTGTTCCTCTGAAATTCATCGTCCTTTAATGCTCTTTCTATAGCTACTTGCATTCTGTTTTGATTTCCTTGTTCATATTTATATATCTAGTGTTTGTAGATTAGAGTACTTTAAATTGTTCTGACAAAACTGTAATCCTTCAATGACTTGTTACCACTTGAAACTCAAACCTATATATTTTTGCATTGGTATAATTAGTCTGTTTGTTTATCCAAGGAATGACATGATTCGTGAGGAAGGCCACCAAGTGAGCTCTCTACATCCATAATATTGAAGCCATGGTGAGCATAAGAAGAAGCAAACGCTTGAGACTACGAGCTGGTAAAAGTTGCTGAAATGTGCTATATCACATATGAATAAGTTTGGGCCTATTCATACTAATTTTAATATCTGTATAAATCACCTCTCAATAGGTTCTTAATCAGTGACAAGGAGTTTTCTGATGCTTGATACACTAGGTTCTTGTTTATTCTTTAAGCTGTTTAACTTAGTGTTTAGCATGCTTATTAATTGGAGTTTTCTGCTGTATAACTCACATGTCAGCGAGTTGATTTTTCTAAAAAAATTTAGTGAATAAAAATATGATTGAATAGGTTCTTTTTTATTTATTCACCAAATTGTACATCTTTCCAGAGAGTTCTGTTCTAGCTCCAGTGCCGAGGTTTTGTGACAAGGGAACTGCTCCTCAAAATTCTACACAAACAAAACCAGATAGTGGTGCAGTCAATTCCTTCAAATGATGCGAACCTGCCGGAGGGGGTAAGAATAGATTACCAATCTGTCCATGTTATTGTGTCACATGCATCAGAGGGACCATTCTTTTCTTTAAAGGTTTTGTCTACTGATTAAAGACACTTGTCAGGGTTCCTAAAGTTAAAGAAAATCACCTGTAGGATGATAACTCCCATCCTGATTTTGTCCAGAAACAGTTCAAGATTTGTCGTTATATAACTAAATTTTTAGAGCACTTGTACGAAAATAACTGAAAAATTTTGGAGGAAAAAAATTTGATATGATACATCTTCTGGTGTTTTGGCTAAAATTAGAAAAGAATACCTTTTTGTTTCTTTGTCATGGTTGGTTCTGAAAACAACTGCTTATGTTCCTGTACTATGGCGCTTAGTTCCTAGTTCCTTGATATAGAAGGTTAGAGAGCATGTTCCTGCTCTATTCTTTGTTATGCCTACTTAGTTTGTCCGAATTAATTAAAACAAAGCAGAATAAAGAAATCTAAAACTCTATTTTGGAAGAACCAAATTGCTTTCTCTAGCTAGTTTTCTTTGTGTGAAGTACTCAGATATGATCAAAACACAATGTATTAATGTGTAAAATAATTACTAAGAGGTTTATATGCCAAAATAAATTATTTCCAGAATGCGACTCATACAAGGGCTTCCTCTGAGATTATCAGTGTGTTGAGAGAGCCAGCTGTAGCAGAGAGAGTTTTGCTGGGCTTACTTGGCCCTGATGATACCAGGATTATGCAGGAGTACAATGACGATGGTTTGAAGCAAAACTTATCCCACCATGCCCTTGCTGTAAGTGATTGTCCTCAAGATTTCATTGCCTTACCATTTCTGTGGGGATCTGAATAATTTAATTTTGCTACTATGTCAATTATTTCAGGCCTGCCAACACTTTGCCATGTGTCTAAGGGAGAATGGAGAGTCTTCCTTGGCCTCCAGGGAGGGCAATGAAGCCAGAGCTCATGTTGCAGAGCTGGAGGAAAGATTTAGATATGTTGAGGAGATTCTGAGGCATCATGTCCAAGAATATGAGTCTAAGCTGAATGGCCTGCAAAATAATGTTGATCAGCTGAGGCAGAAGGCTGATTTCTGCGAGAGGAAATGGAAGGAGCAGGAGGCCTTGCATCAGGAGAAGGCCACTCGTTTGGAAGAGGTTTTGAGGCAGCTTGAGGAATCTGACTCCAACCTTGCCAAGGTCACTCAAAGTCATGACATGGCCAGAACACGTATCGAAAAGCTGACTGGTGCCCTCACTCTAAACAGGAAGCTCTACGATCAGGCTGAGGTTGAAGTGAAGAAGTTTCAGCAGGATTGTGAAATGGATAGGATCCTTGGGGAAATAGAGAAGGATGAGCGTGCGAAAAAAAGGATTGCTCTGACCACCGAGCTCAAGCTGAATGAGGACTTCCAAAACCAAAACCAGAAGAAGGAAGGTGGGGTCATCCCAACGCTGGAGCAAAACAAAGATGTTAGTAAGCAGGTCATAGAGGCCAAAGACGTCGATGGAGAAGTGGTGGCCCATAATCCTTCAACGTTCTGGACAGTTTGCAGTAGCTGCAAATATCAATATGAGTATGGCAGGGTTTATGTAAATTGTCATCTCCGCTGCAGTAGATGTCGAGCAGGTTTTCTGGCTTTAGAAATTTGTCGACCACCACCAATTGTTAAGTCATCCAGTAACTCTTCTGACCAGCAACATCGGAGTTCAAGACACCTTGTTGATACGGGAAGTTAAGTAACTGCTAGTGGCAAGCCCTCGTATCCTGGAGCGGTCTCCCCAAAGGGCCTTGGAGGAAGCTGAAGACCAGCACAGACCTGGATGGAGAGGGATCCGATGATGCATTCCAGGATGAAGAAGCGGAGGCTCCCGGTGCTCTATCTTTGAGTTGGTTTAGAATGAGCAAAAAAGAGAGAGGGCGAGGAGACTAGAGGAGGCAGGGTTATATATTTCGGAAACTTTTTTGTTTTCTTGGCCAATCTAACTAACGACAACGCTCTCCTAGCAATGCCCTTTTTGTATGGTCAACTAACAAAGCCCTGTTTTATTACACTATTAGTGGGATCACAAATACAACTACAGTATCATCAAATATCTGTCAACACAAAAATATGCCATCTTCAAATTTTCATGTTTTTTTCATAAATAACTTTAACTTTTCTACATGTTTAGAGTTACTGTGACTAATTAATTCATCCGAAATACACCGATCTGTGAACAGATTTCATATTTAAAATTGGGTGTATTGAGAAATATTAAAGAGTCTCTTAAACCAAACGTCGTGGCATGATTTTTTTTGGCGTGGGTTTTCCGACCGAGACCAATCTCCGAGAAAAAAAACATCTGCAAAACACTGACACACAAGATGGAAAAAGAGAAAAATGAAAAGAAAAAAAGGTGGCAGATACATGAGACAATAATATTCTATTTCCCTTGCTCGCCCCAAGCAAGCTCATTTGCCTTTTTCCAGGGGTTTTACTTTCACCAACTCACTGAATCACTCTGTCTCGCCGCGTTCTCTACGCCTTCCACAACCGATCACCATCTTCTCTGCCTCTGCCTCCGCCTCCTCAGGTACAAAGGAAATAACTTTCTCTTTCCAATGGCTTTTCTTTTCTTAAAGTCTTTTGCTTGATTCAGACCCCCCCCAAAAAAAAAAACAGCCTTTTGCTTGATGGATGGGGACCACTCTTAGCTTGTTTACTGAGTTTCTGTTCATGGGAATGTTTGGGTTTATGAGCTCCGAGGCACAAAAGGGCTCTTCATTTTTGCATTGAATCTGCCATTTGTGAGACTCTTGTCTTTATATTTTGGCTATGGTGGTGGGGTGGGGGGGTTGACCTAGCTTTCCAAGGTCAGACATTAGGAATTTTTAAATTATGCAGATGCTTGTATTTAATTATTATTATTTTTAATAAAAAAAGATGGATTCTTTTAATTTTATTCCGATTTTTACGTGATGGGTTGATTTTGGTTTGCCTATGTCCAACTTCAAAATGACCGAAATTTATTGTCACCGTGTACATGATGGGTTATAACCCATTTGGGGCCAATTTTAGATTGTATTACCATCAAGTCACTTTAATCAAGGCCACAAAAGGGTTTCAAATATTTTCCCTTATTTTAAAATAATGTCTTTCTGCTGTGTGAAAGTTCTGAGTCACTTAACTACATGTATTTGCATCCTAGCTTCTCACAATACATACTTCAATTTCCAGTTCCTTATAGATTTTTTTATAGATTACTTTTGGTGTTTCCAATTGAAAAGTTGAATTACGCTTTTAGATAATGTAGCTAGTTGGTAGATTTTTGAGATTACTACTTTCATCTGACGAGCATTTAACCTTCAGAATAATACGTATGAACTTAGTCGCTGAATGGTAAACACAACTTCTTCCTCTGAAATTCATTGTCCTTTAATGCTCTTTCTGTAGGTACACGCATTCTGTCGTTGATTTCTTTGTTCATATTTATATATCTAGTGTTTGTAGATTAGAGTACTTTAAATTGTTCTGAAAAACTTGTGTTGTCCTTCAGTGACTTGTTCCTACTTGAAACTCAAATCTGTATATATTCCATCAGTATAATTAATTAATCTGCTTGTTTATCCAAGGAATAACGTGATTCACGAGGAAGGCCACCAAGTGAGCTCTTTGCATTCGTAATATTGAATCAGCCATGGTGAGCTTAAGAAGAAGCAAACGCATGAGACTTTGCACCGGTAAAAGTGGCCGAAATGTGCTATATCACATATGAATAAGTTTGGGCCTATTCGTACTAGTTTTAATCTGTATAAATCACCTCTCAATAGGTCTTAATCACTGACAGGAGTAATCTGATGCTTAATACACTAGGTTCTTGTTTATGCTTTAAGCTGTGTAACTTAGTGTTTAGCATGCTTATCCATATGAGTTTTCTGCTGTGTAACTCACCTGTCAGTGAATTGAGATAAATTTTCAATTTTTGTGAATAAGAATCTGATTGAATAGGTTCTTTTTTATTCTTAAGTATATTCACCAAATTGTAGGTCTTTGCAGAGAAAAGTTCTGTTCTAGCTCCACTGCCATGGTTTTGTGACAAGGGAACTGCTCCTCAAAATTCTACCCAAACAAAACCAGATAGTGTGCATTCAATGCCTTCAAATAATGTGAATCTGCCGGAGGGGGTAAGAATGGATTACCAATCAGTCCATGTTATTGTTTCACAAGCATCAGATGGACCATTCTCTTCTTTAAAGGTTTTGTCTCCTTGTTAAAGACACTTGTCAGGGCTCCTAAAGTTAAAGAAAATCATATGTAGGATGCAAACTCCCATCCTGATTTTGTCCAGAAACAGTTCAAGATTTGTAGTTATAAAACTATTTTTTCAGAGCACTTAAGCAAAAATAACTGAAAAACTTTGATGAAGAAAACATTTGATATGATTCAGCGTCTGGTGCTTTGGTTAAAATTAGAAAAGAATACCTTTTTGTTTCTCTGTCATGGTTGATTCTGAAAGTAACTGCTTATTTTTCTGTACTGTGGCGCTTAGTTCCTAGTTCCTTGATATAGAAGGTTAAAGAGCAGCATGTTCCTGCTCTATTCTTTGTTATGGCTAATTAGTTCACCCGAATTGATTAAACAAAGCCAAAGAAAGAATCTAAAACTCTATTTTGGAAGAACCAACTTGTTTTCTCTGGCTAGTTTAGTTTGTGTGAAGTACTCAGATATGATCAAAACACAATGTATTCATGTGTAAAATAATTACTAAGAGGTTTATATGCCAAAATTATTTATTTCCAGAATGCGACTCATACAAGGGATTCCTCTGAGATTATCAGTGTGTTGAGAGAGCCAGCTGCAGCAGAGAGAATTTTGCTGGGCTTACTTGGTCCTGATGATACCAGGATTATGCAGGAGTACGATGATGGTGGTTTGAGGCAAAACTTATCCCACCATGCCCTTAGTGTAAGTGATTGTCCTCAAGATTTCATTGCCTTACCATTTCTGTGTTGATCTGAATAATTTAATTTTGCTACTATGTCGATTATTTCAGGCCTGCCTCCACTTTGCCATGTGGCTAAGGGAAAATGGAGAGTCTTCCTTAGCCTCCAGGGAGCGCGATGAAGCCAGAGCTCGTGTTGCAGAGCTGGAGGAAAATGTGAGGAATGTTGAGGAGATTCTTAGGCATCAGGTCCAAGAGTACGAGTCTAAGGTGAATGGTCTGCAAAATGATGTTGATCAGCTGAGTCAGAAGGCCGAGTTGTGCGAGAGGAATTGGAAGGAGCAGAAGGCCTTGCATCAGGAGAAGGACACTCTTATGGTAGAGGTTTTGAGGCTGCGTGAGGAAGCTATCTCTGAGCTTGCCAAGGTCACTCAAAGTCATGACATGGCCAGAACACGTATCACAAATCTGACTGGTGCCCTCACTCGGAGCAGGAAGCTCTACGAGCAGGCTGAGGTTGAAGTGAAGAAGGTTCAGCAGGACTGCGAAATGGATAGGATCCTTGGGGAAATGGAGAAGGAAGAGCGTGCGAAGAAAGAGGCCAAAGACGTTGATGGAGAAGTGGGGGCCCAGCATCCTTCGACTTTCTGGACAAGGTGCTATAGATGCAATGTTCATTTTCTGTATAGTAGGGTTTATGTAGATTGTCTTCTCCGCTGCCAACAATGTCAAACCACCTTTGTGTCTAAAGAAGTCTACATCATGTCACCATCCGCACTTGTTGAGTCATCCAGTAATTCTTCTCACCAGCAACATGTTGATACTGAAAGTCAAGGAACTGCTAGTGGCGGCAAGCCCCCATATCTTGGAGTGGTCTCCTTAAAAGACCCCGGAGGAAGCTGAAGACCCAGACGGGATGGATGGAGAGGGATCCGTCGATGCAATGCAGGATGAAGAAAGGGGGTGTTGTTAAGAAAATACATATTTTGTGAACTTTTTGTTTTCTTGGCCTATCTAACTAACGGTAACCCTCTCCTACCAAAAACCCTTTTTGTATGGTCAACTAGCAGCCCTTTTTTATTACACTAATCAACTACGGTATTATCAAATATATATCAATGATTTACATCAAATCTCTTTCAACACAAAAATGTCACCTTTAAATTTTCAAGTTTAGATATATTTCAATCTTGTTTGTGGATATTTAAGTACTTATATTCACTTCCCGCATGTTGGCACCAATTAGTTTTAAGCTGTATAAATCACCTCTCAATGATTCTTAATCAGTGACATGAGTTTTCTGATGCTTAATACACTAGGTTGTTGTTTATGATTTAGGCCATGTAACTTAATGTTTAGCATGCTTATTCATAAGAGTTTTCTGCTGTGTAACTCACCAGTCGGTGAGTTGAGATAAATTTCAATTTTGGTGAATAAGAATATGATTGAATAGGTTCTTTTTTATTCTCAAGTATATTCACCAAATTGTAAGTCTTTGCAGAGAGAAGTTCTGTGCTAGCTCCAATGCCAAGGCTTTGTGACAACGGAACTGCTCCTCAAAATTCTACCCAAACAAAAACAGATAGTGTTACATTCAATGCCCTCAAATGATGTGAATCTGCCGGAGGGGGAAAGAATGGATTACCAATCAGTCCATGTTATTGTTTCACATGCATCAGATGGACCACTCTTTTCTTTAGAGGTTCTGTCTCCTTGTGAAAGACATTTGTCAGGGCTCCTAAAGTTAAAGAAAATTATCTGTAGGATGATAACTCCCATCCTGATTTTTGCGAAAATATGAATATGGTTTGAATGTATTAGTTGAGTTTTATTCTTCTCCATAAGGAGATATATAGGAGTTTACATGAGGGTCTTACAAGGAATTAGACATAGTAAAGAATTAGGAAAGTATCTCCTAATTGTACAATGATTTATCACTTATATAAAAAATAGGAAAGTAAATCCTTAATTAATCAAGGAAGTAAATATCCTTGATTAATTAGGAGACTCATGTCAACAGTTTTGTCCGGAAACAGTTCAAGATTTGTAGTTATATAACTATTTTTTTAGAGCACTTATACGAAAATGAGGAAAACTTGTGATATGATGCGTCTTCCGGTGCTTTGGATGCGAATCGTACAAGGGCTTCCCCTGAGATTCAGTATGTTGAGCTTGAGAGAGCCAACTGCTGCACAGAGTGTTTTGCTGGGCTTGGCCCTGATGATACCAGGATTACGCAGGACATGCACATCCCTCATCTAAGATTTAGGCATTAAAAATTTGTTGTTTACACTTACACTAAACCACAATCCATAAGAAAAAGAAAAGTAATGTTTTCGATTCGAAACTAACCAAATCAATGCACTACTCCATTTACAAATATGGGAGTAGCATGGATACAAGGTGAGGTGTTGGGCCATTGTGTTGGTAATTGATGATGACCTCGACTTTGGGGCTTTGATGTAAGATGAGGTGTAAGATGACAAGTGGAATTTAATAAGCTGTATTGATCAATTAGGTGACAAGTGGATAACTATAAGATGACAAGAATATGACAAGTGGATAACTATATAAAATGCTTAAGACTGAAAAGTTGCTCTCTGTAATTGATGAATTAGTAGAAGCAATGATCGGCTAACACATCAGACCTCATTGTTGAACACGAAGCTGAGCTGCTCTGGCCGGCCCCACAAGTGTATGTCGCTCCGCATCATCCACTTCATCACCAAATCTCACTCTGCGGCCTTCATCAATCCCATCGTTGCTCTTTCCTCGTGTACATAAAAGCAGATTCCGCTTGGCTACGACCAAGGTCTTGAATACCTAGGGTTTCGAAAATATCAATAATTTAAAAATATGAAAATATTAATGGAATCAGAAAAATATTAATATCATTAAAAATTATAAAATTGTAATAAATACATGAAATTTTTTAATGAAACTTTAGAAAAATTTATTTAGTCAATCATTTATTATTTTGATATAAAAAATTAGAATGAAATGCATTGTGTAGTGGATTTGAATGATTTAAGTTGATTATATTATGAGTTGACAGACTCTGTGGCTTAGAAAATCTAGAGTAATTAATAAAAGAAAATTAAACACTCCCTAGTATATTATTTATCTTTTTTTACTACAATATTTTACACTTTATAAATTGCATGATAAAATAGATAAGTAATCTTATTTCACGTTATTCACTGGACATATTACATGTTCTTATATTTATTATTTATCAAAAATTGAAAAATAATTAAAGATGTAAACCAACTTAATTTGTTATGAAAATTAGGCACTTTACCATGCTTAAAAAATAATAGTGAAGATTAAAAATTACTAAGAACATAAATAAAGTTATCCAATGAAAAATTAAATAGAAAGTAAAGAAAATGATTATAGAGATTTAAGTAATGAAGTAACGATTTGAAGGGATATTGAGTAATGTAAGTACTTATAATGAATATTAAAGTAATCAACAACATTAAATGGATTAAATTGAAAAGAAATAAGTTATATTAAGTAATTAAGTAATTGATCAACAATATAGAACAAGAAGTAAGAAAATGACTTCTGAATTCAATCCCACCGCAAAAACTTCCACACACGTTTAATCTCACCCGTCAGATTCCGTCCCAAAATATTTTAGTCTCTTAAACCGCACCGTCGTGGCAGTTTATGTTGTTTTTGGCGTGGCAGGTTCATGCGTGAGACAAAATATATAATCTTCTATTTGTTTTCCTCAGCTCAAGCGCATTTGGCCTTTTCCAGGGTTTTACTTCCACCAACTCAGTGACAGTGAGTCACTCTGACTCGCCGCGTCCTCTACGCCTTCTACAACCGACCTCCACCTTCCCCAGCCTCCTCAGGTACAAAGGAAATGACTTTCTTTTTCCAATGGCTTTTCTTTTTTTAAAGTCATTTGCTTGATGGATGGGGACCACTCTTAGCTTGTTTACTGAGTTACCAGCCAATCTGGTGATGGGCATTTGAAGTTGGGTTTATGAGCTCCAAGGCAAACAAAAGGGCATCTACATTTCTGCATTGAATCTGCCATTTGTGAGATACCATGTCTTGTTTTATATTATATAGGCATATAAAGATGTAGATAAGTAAAAGGGTAGGTGTCACAGGGTTGACCTAGCTTTCAAAGGTGAGACATTAGGAATTTTTTTTAACTTTACAGGTGCTTTTTTTATATAAAAAAAGGATCCTTTCAATTTTATTCTAATTTTTACATGATGGGTTGATTTTGGTTTGCTTATATCCAATTTCTTGTTACAGCCATTCCATTTGGGACCAGTTTTAGATTGTATAACCATCAAAAGCATTGTTTCTCTAGTCACTTTAATCAAAGGCACAAAAGGGTTTCAAGTAACTATCTGGGGAAGTTATTGTTAATTTTTTTTCCTTATTTTTAAATAATGTCTTTCTGCTTTTGTTAAAGTTCTGAGTCACTTAGCTACATGTATTTGCATCCTAGCTTCTCACAACTATACATATTTCAATTTCCAGTTCCTTGTAGATTTCTTTTTAGATTACTTTTGGGGTGACCAAGTGAAGTTGAAATGCACTTTTAGATAATGTAGCTAGTTGGTAGCTTTTTTTTCCTGCTCACTATAAATACTAGTTTCATCTGACGAGCCTATAACCTTTAGAATAATACTTATGAACTTAGTTTCTGAATGGTAAACACAATATGTTCCTCCGAAATTCATTGTCCTTTAATGCTCTTTCTATAGCTACTTGCATTCTGTTCCTCGTTCAAATTTATTTGTCTAGTGTTTGTAGATTAGAGTACTTAAATTGTTCTGCAAACCTGTATAATCCTTCAATGACTTGTTCCCACTTGAAATTCAAATCTATATATGTTTGCATCAGTATAATTCGTCTGCTTGTTTAACCAAGGAATAACGTAATTCATGAGGAAGGTCATCAAATGAGCTCTCTACATCCATAACATGGAATCAGCCATGGTGAGCATAAGAAGAAGCAAATGCTTGAGACTACGCGCCGATAAAAGTTGCTGAAATGTGCTATATCACATATGAATACGTTTGGGCCTAGTCATACTAATCTTAAGCTGTATAAATGACCTCTCAATAGGTTCTTAATCACCGACAGTAGTTTTATGATGCTTGATACACTAGGTTCTTGTTTATGCTTTAAGCTGTGTAACTTAGTGTTAGCATGCTTATTCATAGGAGTTTTCTGCTGTATAACTCACATGTCAGCGAGTTGAGAATTTTTTTTTTAATTTTGGTGAATAAAAATCTGATTAAATAGGTTCTTTTTTATTCTTAAGTAGATTCAACAAATTGTTGGTCTTTGCAGAGAGAAGTTCTGTTCTAGCACCATTGCCAAGGTTTTGTGACAAGGGAACTGCTCCTCAAAATTCTACCCAAACAAAACCAGATAGTGTGCATCCAATGCCTTCAAATGATGTAAGTCTGCCGGAGGGGGTAAGAATGGATTACCAATCAGTTGTATCACATGCATCGTATGGACCACTCTTTTCTTTATAGGTTTTCTCTACTTGTTAAAGACACTTGTGAGGGTTCCTAAAGTTAAAGAAAATCATCTGTAGGATGATAACTCCCATCCTGATTTTTTTCCCGAAACAGTTCAAGATTTGTAGTTGTATAACTAATTTTTTAGAGCACTTATACGAAAATAACTTAAAAACCTTGATGACGAAATTTTTTGATATGATTCATCTTCTGGTGCTTTGGCTAAAATTAAAAAAGAATACCTTTTTGTTTCTTAGTCATGGTTGGTTCTGAAAGTAACTGCTCTTGTTCCTGTACTGTGGTGCTTAGTTCCTAGTTCCTTGATATGGTAGGTTAGAGAGCAGCATGTTCCTGCTCTATTCTTTGCTATGCCTAGTTAGTTCAACCGAATTAATTAAAACAAAACTGAAGAAAGAAATCTAAAACTCCTTATTTGGAAGAACCAACTTGCTTTCTGTGGCTAGTTTACTTTGTGTGAAATACTCAGATATGATCAAATCACAATGTACCAATGTATAAAATAACTACTAAGAGGTGTAAATGCCAAAATCTGTTAGAATGCAACTCATACGAGGGCTTCCCCTGAGATTATCAGTATGTTGAGAAAGCCAGCTGCTGCGGAGAGAGTTTTGCTGGGCTTACTTGGCCCTGATGATACCAGGATTATGCAGGGGTATGATGACGGTGGTTTGAGGCAAAACTTGGCCCACCATGCCCTTGGTGTAAGTGATTGCCCTCAAGATTTCATTGCCTTCCCATTTCTGTGTTGATCTGAATAATTTAGTTTTGCTACTATGTTGATTATTTCAGGCCTGCCTTCACTTTGCCATGTGGCTAAAGGAAAATGGAGAGTCGTCCTTAGCCTCCAGGGAGCGCGATGAAGCCAGAGCTCGTGTTGGAGAGCTGGAGGAAAGAGTTAGACATGTTGAGGAGATTCTGAGGCATCTGGTCCAAGAATATGAGTCTAAGCTAAATGGCCTGCAAAATAATGTTGATCAGCTGAGGCCGAAGGCTGAGTTCTACGAGAGGAAATGGAAGGAGCAGGAGGCGCTGCATCAGGAGAAGGCCACTCGTTTGGAAGAGGTTTTGAAGCAGCTTAAGGAAGCTAACTCCGACCTTGCCAAGGTCACTCAAAGTAATGACATGGCAAGAATACGTATCGAAAAGCTGACTAGTGCCCTCACTCGGACCAGGAAGCTCTACGAGCAGGCTGAGGTTGAAGTGAAGAAGGTTCAGCAGGACTGCGAAATGGATAGGATCCTTGGGGAAATAGAGAAGGAAGAGCGTGGGGAAAAAAGGATTGCTCTGACCACCGAGCTAGAGCTGGTAGCGGACTTCCAAAACCAAAACCAGAAGATGGAAGGTGGGATCATGCCAACACCGGAGCTAAACAAAGATGTTAGCAAGCAAGTGGAAGAAGCTGAAGACATTGATGAACTGGTGGACGTTGACTACTTTCTGAGCCTTTTGCAATCACTGTAAAATTCATTATGAGTGTTACAGGGTTGATGGTGCTCGTTTCTCCTGCCCAACTTGTCAAAGAGAGATACAACTATATTATTATCAAATATATATCAAAGATCAACTAGCAAAGCCCTTTTTGATTACGCTAATAGTGGGATCTGCACATATACAACTACATTATTATCAAATATATCTACATTATTATCAAATATATATCAATGATCATGTTTAGAGTTATATTTCAACACAAAAAATTGCCGTCTTTATTTGTTCATGTTTAGAGTTATATTTCAAGCTTGTTTGTGGATATTGAAGTACTTATTCATTTCCCGCGTGTTGTCACCGATTTAACGGTTTGGATCAAAACTCTTCATCAAACATTTTTTTATAAATGATATCTTAATCAAAACTTTCAAAACTTTAATTCCTTTTATTAATGGTTCGTTTATCTATTTTGTGGGTGTTTTTAAGACGCCAACGTCCATCCCTTGTTCCGAGTCTGCCGTAACCTCCTTCAATCGCAAAGCAATGACACACAAAATGGGAAATAAAAAGAAAAGGTGGTAAATGCATACGAGACATAGTAGACATATGGGGTCGTTTGGTTAGTCTCTTGAATCACAATCTCTTTGCCTTTCCCTCTGCCTTTGCATTTGCCTTTCTCAAGGGTTTTAAGAACTGCCTTTGATTCTCTGCCTCCGGTGCTCAGGTACAAAAAAGGAAAAGAAAAAAAAGAGTACTTTCTCTTCCCAGTGGCTTCTTGTGTCTTTTGTTCTTAATGGGCTGTTGATTCATGGCTTGTTCACTGAGTTTCCGGTCATGGGTGTTTTGCATTTTTTAGCTTTAAGTCACAGAAGGGTTCTTCTTTGTTGTTGGCTTGGTGGGTTTCTCTTGATTCTGTGCTCTGGCTTGTCGAAGACTGTTTTTTAAATCTTGGGTACTGGGTTTTGCTTTTAGTATTTTACCATTTACCAGTAACTCCCTGCAAGAGAGCTGGTACGTTGGTGGGGTTGACTGAAGTTTCCAAGGTCAGAAATTTAGGATTTTTATCAATCGAGGTGCTTTTCTTTGGGTCCCATTTTTGTATGAACGAAGATAATAAGCCCAATTGAGAGAATCATGTTGAAGTCATTTAAAGAAGGTTTTGCTTACGCCTACTGTTTTCGCTGCGTTCTGTTTCCTTAGTCGCTTCAATCACACAAGCAAGGTTTTTAAGCTACTATTGTTTTTAAGCTACTATTTGGTGAAGTTACTGTTTTAGTTTCCTTATTTTCTTTTTTCCGTTAATATATTCTTGCTGTTATCAGAGTTCTGAGTAGTTAGCAAAGCAGCTTCTCATAATCATAAGTCATAAACCATCTCTAATTGCCAATTTCGTATAGCTCTTATTGGGAATGGGTTAATATTATGTGGTACAAATTGAAACAGAAATACACTTTTTGATAATGTGACTAATTGGTGGTCTTATCCTGCCCTGCCCTAATAGACATTAGTATAATTAGTCTGAGTTGTGCTAATATTGTTAAGTCGTTCCCACTTGAAAATATGTATTTGCATCATTATAATTAGTCTGCTTGTTTATCCAAGGAATAACATGATTCATGAGGAAGGCCGCCAAGTGAGCTCTCTTCATCCATAATATTGAATCAGCCATGGTAAGCGTAAGAAGAAGCAAACGCTTGAGACTACATGCCGGTAAAAGTTCCAAAATGTGCTATATCACATATGAATAAGTGTGGGCCTATTCATATTAGTTTTAAGCTGTATAAATCACCTCTCAATGATTCTTAATCACCGACAGGAGTTTTCTGATGCTTAATACACTAGGTTGATGTTTATGGTTTAAGCTATGTAACTTAATGTTTAGCAAGCTTATTCATACGAGTTTTCTGCTGTGTAACTCACCTGTCAGTGAGTTGAGATAAATTTTCAATTTTGGTGAATAAGAATCTGATGGAATTTTTATTCTTAAGTATATTCACCAAATCGTAGTTTTTTGCAGAGAGAAGTTCTGTTCTAGCTCCACTGCTAAGGTTTTGTGACAAGGGAACTGCTCCTCAAAATTCTACCCAAACAAAACCTGATAGTGTGCATCCAATGCCTTCAAATGATGTAAATCTCCCAGATGGGGTAAGAATGGATTTCCAATCAGTCCATATTATTGTATCATATGCATCAAATGGATCACTCTTTTCTTTAAAGGTTTTGTCTACTTGTTAAAGACATCAGGGTTCCCAAAGTTAAAGAAAATCATCTGTAGGATGATAACTCCAATCCTTATTTTGTCCTGAAACAGTTCAAGATTTGTAGTTGTATAACTAATTTTTTTAGGGCATTTATACGAAAAGAACTGAAAAACCTTGATGAGGAAAAAATTGGATATGATTCATCTTTCTGGTGCTTTGGTTAAAATTAGAAAAGAATACCTTTTTCATGGTTGGTTCTGAAAGTAACTGCTTATGTTCCTGTACTATGGCACTTAGTTCCTAGTTCCTTGATATAGAAGATTCGAGTGCACCATGTTCTGGCTCTATTCGTTGTTATGCCTAATTAGTTCATCCCAATTAAATAAAACAAAGCAGAAGAAAGAAATCTAAAACTCTATTTTGGAAGAACCAACTTGCTTTCTATGGCTAGTTTAGTTTGTGTGAAGTACTCAGATATGATCAAACACAATGTATCAACGTGCAAAATAACTGATAAGAGGTGTCTGTACCAAAATCTATTATTTCCAGAATGCGACTGATACAAGGGATTCCCCTGAGATGATCAGCATGTTGAGAGAGCCAGCTGCTGCAGAGAAAGTTTTGCTAGGCTTACTTGGCCCTGATGATACCAAGATTATGCAGGAGTATGATGACGGTGGTTTGAGGCAAAACTTATCCTACCATGCCCTTGCTGTAAGTGATTGTCCTCAAGATTTCATTGCCTTAACATTTCTGTGTTGATCTGAATAATATAATTTTGCTACTATGTCGATTATTTCAGGCCTGTCTCCACTTTGCCATGTGGGTAAGGGAAAATGGAGAGTCTTCCTTAGCCTCCAGGGAGCGCGATGAAGCCAGAGCTCGTGTTGCAGAGCTGGAGGAAAAAGTTAGAAATGTTGAGGAGATAATGAAGCATCAGGTCCAAGAATACGAGTCTAAGCTGAATGGCCTGCAAAATGATGTTGATCAGCTGAGGCAGAAGGCTGAGTTCTGTGAGATGAAATGGAAGGAGCAGTTGGTGTTGCATCAGGAGAAGTCCACTCGTTTGGAAGAGGTTCTGAGGCAGCTTGTGGAAGCTAACTCCAACCTTGCCAAGGATACTGAAAGTCTTGACGTGGCCAGAACACGTATCGAAAAGTTGACTGGTGCCCTCACTCGGACCAGGAAGCTCTACAAGCAGGTTGAGGTTGAAGTGAAGAAAGTTCAGCAGGACTGCGAAATGGATAGGATCCTTGGGGAAATAGAGAAGGAAGAGCGTGTGAAAAAAAGGATTGCTCTGACCACTGAGCTAGAGCTGTAGAGGACTTCCAAAACCAAAACCAGAAGGAAGGTGGGAGCATGCCAACGCTGGAGCTAAACAAAGATGTTAGCAAGCAGGTGAATGAGGCCAAAAACGTTGATGGAGAAGTGGAGGCCCAGCACACATATAAGCAATCAACTACGACCGTGAATCTAGTGCTACTATTTCTAGATGTTAATTTATGTAGACCCTGTTGTAGAATCCACATGCATTTATGGTTAGAAATCACTTAAGCGGGTGAATGATTGACTGTAGCACTCCTCCAATGTAACATGGGGGTTCAAGTTAACCCCCACACATAGCATAAAATACAACGAATTACCTGCAAAGTTGGTTCTTCCTATACCTTTTCTAGTAATCTAAGACAGTATTAGTTGGTATGATGATCTCAAATGTTATACACATTTGTTCTTACACATTTTTACAACCAATTGAAGAGGTATGTACAAAAATAATCAAGCATTCTCCGCAACATATCCAAAAGCATCCCTGCAGTTGTTCCACAATCAGCCACCATGGTAAAAATCATCTCAGAAACCTCTGGGAAATCAGTGAGCAACCCATCAAGCAATTCAAGCGAAGTCTTTGTTTTCTCCATGAGATTTCCAATTGCAGAAGTGGTAACTCCAGCAGACCCTGTGACACTTTGTTTTAGATAATCAAAGAAAGCTGAGACTAGAGCACTTATTGCTTCCAATACAAGGCCCACAAAGTACTCAGAACATGACCTGGTGACCTCTGTGACTTGTTGTAATGTGCCATGGATGGCTAGGCCTGGTGCTCTGAATCCATGGATTAATAATACTAGAACACGGGCAGTAGCAGAGAAGATCAAGCCCAAAACCAAGCTCGATACGAAGCTCAATGCAAAGAAGATGAGTTTGAAAAGGAACACAACCATTTTTGCTGATTGGTTTGAGTCTTTTTGCAGGCAGTAGAGATTATATATATGTAGGGGTGGTTGCGGTTCGGTAATCGCGAATTTTTGCCCAAACCGCAAACCGACCGACTATTTGCGATATGATGATCGCGGTCGGTTACTATGAATTAGCGGTTTAAAACCGCGTTGTGTCATAAAAATCTAATCTTCCACATTTTAGGCCTAATTTTGATGCTTCTTTTGAAGCCTTTTGAGTTCAGAGCATACTTTAACCCAAAAAAATAAATTCACAACCTAAATAAATAAAATTCACAACCTCAACTTCTCAAGCATATATAAATTCACAACCTCTTCAACTTCTCAAGCATTCACAACCTAAAGAAAATTAAAGTCCAAGCATTCCAATTAAAGTTAAACTTTTCAAGCATTCCAATTCCAAATCCTTTAAAGTTACAAACCAAAAGGAAAATGCAATACAAAATGAATTAAAGTTACAACTCAAAGGAAAAATCGAATTCAAAGTTAATTAAAGGTACAAACTAAAAGGAAAATGCAGTGCACTAATGTTACAAACTCAAGTGTTGGTAGTGGTAAGTGGATTTGAAGTACCCGTTGTGTTGTTTGAGCACCAATGCTATCTACAAAATGCAAATTTTTTATTTTTTATTTAAAAATATAGTTGCAGTTTACGATAACCGCAAGTTTTGAAAATCAAATACCGCAACCGCAACCAAAAATGCGGTTCGGTTCTTCATACCTCAAATGCGGTTCGGTTTCCCGCAATTGCGATAAATTGTCGGTTGATTTTTTCGGTTTTTCGGTTCTTCGGTCTAAAATGCCACCCCTATATGTATGTATGTGTTTGATTAAACCTTGAACAGAGTTGAGGTCACAAAGGTTATAGTTTATACGCCATGTTAATTGTTTACCGGTGAAATGGGAAACCCATATTAGTTTAATTTGTTTGCGTGTAATTTTTATAAGAAGCAATTGTTGTATCATCAGCTTCTGGGAAATTTCGAACTCATTAAGAAATAAGAATGGAACTTTTTCAATGACCGATTCTAACTAAAGCTAAAGAAAATAGTAATTAATTGAATCAATTAAATTCAAATTCATATATATCGCTTACCCAAAACACAATTAACTAAGTATTAATCTGCGGTTTTGGATCCAAGATTAAATCAAACTTTATTTGTTACCTTAATGTAAGCAATGGAGAAACAGAAACATGTCTGAATTACTGTTACATGTAATTAAAGTGTTCCATGATTGCTCAACACTTGAGCATCTCTTCTTTGCCTTCATTCGGGTGAACATGTTCAAAAAGATTTGTGTACAGAATTCACCACCAAGTGAACCCTATCTATATACCAACGCCCCCCATCATGTGAACTGCATATATTATACTGCAATTTGCTCAGTTTATAAATTGTTGTAAAACTTCGTGCGCATGAGAAGTCAACCTTCAAAATTGTTGTATTGCAACCTTTGTGTGATTGATGATGCGGTTCCAGCCTGTGGCAGGCTGGGCTCATGCCCGGCCCAAATTTATGTTAAATAAATATTATAAATTTATAAATAAATTCAATTTTAAACATGTATTTATAAAAAAAAATTAAATACTATTTAAATATAGAAATACAGCCAAAATCAACAATTGTATATTTTTTGGGTGTGTTTATAAATGGTTTTGAGTGTGTGTAATGATGGGTTTTGGGTGTGTTTATAAAGTGTTTTGGGTGTTGAGTTTTTTTATAATTTCAGCCCCCATTTTTGGTGTTTTAGTGAAACCCCCAATAAATATTACTGGCACTTTTCTCTCTCCTCTCGTCTCTTTTGCCCGGCCCTAATTTTTGTTAAAAAAATATTACATACACTCTCGTCTCTCTCCTCTCCTTTTTTTTAGGGTAATGATTTCTCACTCCAATTTTATCTACTTACACTCCTTTTTTAGTTATAAAATGGAGTGTATTCAATTGAGATTTTAATATATTATAATTACATGATTTTAATGTAATGGATTTCAACCTGATTTGTAATTACATGATTTTTCTTATGATTTTAATGATTGTAATTACAAGATTTTACTTATGATTTTAATTCATGTAGGACTTGCTTGTATTCTCCAAAGTAGATTTTACCAAAGTGTGGATTGGATTCGGATTAGCCATCTTTCATCCATTAGTTAAAGGATGCCAAGCCTTTAAAGAAGCAAAAAGTTGAAGTTACACCAATCTTAGCTCAAGTTATCATTACTATCTGTCATGTATGGCTATCTTCAAATCATCCTGTTCTAGAACTAAAACCATAGCAGTCCCAAACTTTAAACATAACTATCATTAAACTAGAACCATACATCTATTAAGTTTTGGATAGAGAACTTGGTCTGGAACTGAGAATTGACATAGGAAACAAGCCACAAGAAGGAAAAATCTTGAATTTATTGAATTTATAAATATTACATTAGACAAGTTAATTAAATCAATTCAAATAAGAAACTGGACAGCTAAAAACAAGTCAAAATGGTCCAACTATGACATGAAACTAGTATAGAACACTTGTCACTCAAATTAATTCCACAAATTAACTAAAGAAAGACAAATAAATCATAGGAAATAAATGAGCTGAAAATTTATTGAGAAAAATGCATGCATATTGCACAATATGAACAACTATTGAAAGCAACGTATCTGAAATTATTGTTTAGATATCTGAAAGTAAGCGATCTGAGTCGCCTTTTTTAATGGGCAAAGAGATTATCCATAAGATGAAAGCGAACAAACAGTGTTTGTACCATATATGACCACCCACTCATGCCGTGACACGTGGAACGTCCTCAAGCCAGAGATCAGCTCAACTGGGCCGTACCAAATGTTCTCTCGGCACTCAGTACCGATTCAGGGGTCGATAACACAGCATCACTACCTCTGCCAACCTTCGGTATTGTCTACTAAGCAACCAACCATCACATCAATCCGATTCTGACAGATTACCTCAGAATTCATGCCAGAGCCTGTCAGAATCACGTGTCGACCTCCGAAGACACTCCTCACGAGTCCCACATTGAAACTAAATGTTAAGAGCATCACAAATGCTCTCTATAAATAGAGCCCCTTGGCCCAGCCAAGTGGTAAGTTTTTCTAACTTGACTAGTGCTTCCACTGTCAATAGAATTGCTCTTAGTTATTAACTTTGGCATCGGAGTGCCTTCGGTAGGTACCACACCGGTATCCCCTCCTCAGTTCGGATCCGACCCCTATTCGAACCTTCGGACATCACAGAAGAAGGTCATTTCAATCCTCAAAACAACAGCACACTTGTAAGTTAGCCTAAACTCTTATCTGTTCATATTTAGTGCGAACAAACAGTATAGACATGAAGCCAAAAGAAAGGCGGGAAGCACCTCTTGCAACCAAATAGCAGGAGAAAAAGAAAACAAGATAGATTAGAGAAAGCAAAGACAGCTATCTGAGTCTATCCACTAAATACAGAAGGATTGAGTCTGGTTAAACCAAGCTCTTGTAAAGACATGAGTACCTTATTTATCTTCATTTGTTCATCTTCCCCAAAAACAAAAAACGTGAGAATCATGCATAGGATGGTGGGATTTTTATAGGGTTTGGTATTTATATCACCCACTCAAAAGTCTCACACAATACACTATTTAACAAAATACCTCAAAATCGGTAAGTTTTTTAATACCACCGTACTTTTTCTTATCTTTTAAAAGTCCTAATTGAATATCATAAGACTTGGATTGATTATTTAAAAATCTTATTTGAATACCACCATATTTTTATTGATTACTTAAAAATCCTAATTTGATACCACTGGACTTTTAAGCTTCAAAACAATCTAATTAAAATCTCAATTGAATACACCCCCTAAGTAGATAAAATTGAAGTGAGGAAAACACCACTCTTTTTTTATTCTTTTCCTCACTCTCCTCTCTCATCTCTCCTCTTCTTTTTTTTTTTTATTCTTTTCCTTACACTCTCCTCTCTCCTTTTTTTATTATTTTCCTTCTCTCCTCTCTATCTCTCTTTTTTTCCGTTGTTTTCCTTATCTCTTCTCTCCCTTTTTTTTTCTTTCTTTCTTCTCCTTCTCTCATCCCTTCTCTCTTTTTTCCTCTCTCTCTCTCTCTCTCTCTCTCTCTCTCTCTCTCTCTCTCTCTCTCTCTCTCTCTCTCTTCTTCTTCTTCTTCTTCTTCTTCTTCTTCTCTCTTTTTGTTAGAAAAATATTACCTACATTACTTATGATTATTTAAAAAAATTATCTTGCACAAAGATAACTATTTCAGAAATTTCGAAACATAATTGATAGGGCTATGGAGCTCGAGGTGGAAACCTAAAACGGATGTCATAATAAAAGTTTATAAAAGGAAATAAGGAGAGAAATAAGGTCACAACTCGTTTTAAAATAATAATAAAAAAAAAAAAAAAACCTAGCTCCGCCAATTTTCTTCCTTCCCATTTCTCTCGAAATAAATCTTTTTTTTTTTAAATTCATGTAGTCCTCTATATTATCTTTCTTTTTAATGTGAAATAATTTTTTTTTTCTATTTTTTCTATTTTGGTTTTTATTTTAGTTTTTGTATTTGTAGATATAAATACATTTGAGGGTAAGGCTTATTACGTCTCCTCATACTATGTAATTTTTTTTTTAATGTTTATTAATGAAATTCACTCGTTTCGTCAAGTTTGTTATATAAATTTTGTCCGGTCGGCTTTTAAATCCTGGAACCGCCACTGCCAGCATCCTTCGACTTTCTGGACAAGGTGCCATTGCTGCAACGTTCGTTATAAGTTTAGCAGGGTTCATGTAAATCGTCTTCTCTGCTGCCAGGCATGTCCAGCGGCCTTTGTAGCCACAGAAGAAGTCTCCACCATCTACAGAAGAAGACACCTTGTTGATACTGAAAGTCAAGTGACTGCTAGTGGCAGGAAGCCCCCAGATCATGGAATGGTCTCCCTAAATGGCCCCGGAGGAAGCTGAAGACCCAAACGGACATGGATGGAGAGGAATCCGAAGATGCATTGCAGAATGAAGAAAGGGGGTGGTTAAGAAAATACATATTTCGTAAACTTTTTGTTTTCTTGGCCTATCTAACAAACGGTAACCTTTTCAACACAGAAATATGTCATCTTTAACTTTTCATGTTTATAGTTACATTTTAAGCTTGTTTGTGGATATTGAAGAACTTATATTCATTTCCCACATTTCGTCACCGATTAAACGGTGTAGATCAGAACTCTTAATTAATCAAACATTTAAAAAAAAATTAGTGGGTTTGATTAATGATTAATGGTTTATTTATTTATTTTGTTTGTATTTTAAAACGCCACCGTATTGAGTGTGCTGACCAATCTCCTACACACCCAAAATGGGAAACAAAAAGAAAATGTGGTAAATGCATGCGAGACATAGTACACATCTAGTCTCTTTTCAGATTTTCTTGAATCTCAATCTCTTTGGCTTTGGCTTTGCATTTGCATTTCTCAAGGGTTTTAAAAGAACTGCCACTGATTCTCTGCGTCGAGTGCTCAGGTACAAAACAACGAGTACTTTCTCTTCCCAATGGCTTCTTGTGTCTTTTGTTATTAATGGGGCTGCTGTGATTCATGGCTTGTTCACTGAGTTTCCAGTCATGGACTCATGGGTATTTTGCATTTTTTTAGCTTTAAGGCACAGAAGGTTCTTCTTTGTTGTTGGCTTGGTGTGTTTCTCTTGATTTTGTGTACTGGATTTTGCTTTAGCTCCCTGCAAGAGAGCTGGTACGTTCGGTGGGGTTGACTGAACTTTCCAAGGTCAGAAATTTAGGATTTTTATCAATCGAGGTGCTTTTCTTGGGTTCGTTTAATTCAAATCCCTTTTTTGTATGAACAAAGATAGTAAACCCATTTTCCAAGGTGAGAGATATTCATGTTCAAGTCATTTAAAGAAGAATTTTGCTTGCGCCTACTGTTTTCTCTGTGTTCTGTTTCCCTTTGGACTGTTTTAGCTTTTGTTGTAAGCACCAACAACATTTTCTTTATCCTGCTCATAATAATAGACATTAGTATTATTAATTTGAGTTGTTGCGCTAATAAAAATGTGTAATTAATCTCCTTGTTTTATCAAAGGAATAACGAGATAGATCAGAAAGGCCACCAAGTGAGCTCTCTGCATCGAGTTTGGAATCAACAATGGTGAGCTTAAGAAGACACACACACTTCAGACTATGCGCTGGTAAAAATGTGTTGAAATGTGATATACAAGATATGACTAATTGCCTTAACTTGTTGCATACACCTGTATTGTTGCACTGCTCTTAGAATTTTTGGCATGCGTATTCATACGAGTTTTAAGTTGGGCGATTATAACTTTTCAGTGCTTTGAGATGAATTTTATGTTTTGGTAACTAAGAATCTGATTTAAATCTGTTCATTCTTAAATGAAAATGGTCACCAAATTATAAGTCTTTGCAGGAAGAACATCACTTCCTAGGTTTTGTGACATCAGAACTGCCCTGACTTCTAGCCATGCAAAACCGAAGAGTGTGCATCGGATGCGGTCAAATGGTTCAAATGATGTAAATCAGCCAGAGAGGGTAAGAATGGATTACCAAACAGTCCATATTATTCTATCACTTGCATCAGATGTACCTCTGTTTTCTTTGAAGGTTTTACTAACATGTTGAGGCACTGATCTGATGTAGGATGATAACACTTCAAGATCAAGACTTATTGTTTATATTTTGAGAACACTTCTATGACAATGACTTAGAAACCTTAAATAAGGAAAACTTTGATGTGATTTATATTCTGGTGTGTAAATGTCTTGTAAAATTCAAGTGCATAAGATTCAATGCTTGATTAATATGTCTTGAGTTCTAGATTCCTTTGTCTTATAACTAATAACATGTGTATATTCCAACTGTATAATTTCCAGAATGCAACTGCTATAGGGGCATCCGCGAAGGTTTTCACCGATGCAGTGCTGGCTTTGCCTGCTTTTGCAAATGTGGGAAGTGAGTCAAGACACTCTCGTATACCGAGGCGGTGCTTTGAGATTGATGGTAGTTCTCTGGGGGCTTATATATCTCAAAGCAACCAAGTTATACCCTTGCAGAGCCAAATAAAAGACCAAGAATCTTACACCCTTCAGCTTGACAACAAGATAGAGAACTTGCAAACCATGGTCAGCAAGCTAGAGGAGAACACACAGCAAACCGGTGAGCTGGACACTGCAAAGGTTGAACTTGAGAAGCAGCAAGCAGACTTGGAGATGCTTGAGTTTGACAAATTACTTTTGCAAATGGTTGAGAAGCTGTGCGGGAATGTAGAGCTCATGCATCAAGTAGACTTAGTGATGGGTGAGCCTAACCAAATGCAGCTGAGGGAGATTTTGCAAAAGGTTGAGAAGCTGCGTGAGAATCTCAGAAGCTTCGCTTCAGCCGGTGTTGTGGAGGATTCTGCGGCTCCAACAGACTGAGAAGACAAAGAGAGATTGACTGATAACTAAAGGCTAGTTTAGATTAACAGAAATAGAGAGGAAAGTAAACATATTTTTGGGAGCTTTTTCTTTGGTATGTATCCAACCCACCCTCTTCAAGCAAAGCCCTGTGGGATTGCACATATACAACTCAAGTGCTATTAGTACAAATTATGAAATTAACTACTACTTATCACATGCAGATGGTTATTCATTTTATCATGATTTTTCTTTTTCAAAAATCTCATAATGGTTAAGTATATGACAATTTAAAGAACTAAAAACGTGTAAATTTTCCTACATCTCTCTAAAGCTATGGGCATACAGCATAGGGGATTATTAAGCTTCCGTGACAAGAATATTTATTCACATATCTACAAGAGTTCGACTCTCGACCTCTTTTCCCTTGAATAAATAGGTAATTAACAATTTTTTGTCCAAACACTAACAAAGTACATTAGGTTATAATACAATGCTATAGCAAAGTAGATTAGGAAAGAAAATATAAATGCTCAATAATGTCATTTGGATAAATGAATTCTAGTCCTTTTTTTAATTCCCTGGTTGGGTTTGGAATATTTAGACGAAGACCTCTACGCATTAACATTCGAATTTACCAAATTATCATCAGTGTGATTTTCAGTCACAAGACCAATAGTGTTTCTAATCTTTATTGAGTTAAATTTTTGTCTCTTTCCCTTCTTTTTTTTTTTGGGTGGGTTTCGCCCTTTTCACTGGACTAAATTCCGTTGGCTTTGGTCGGTGATTTTTGTCTTTAATATAAAAACAAAAAGAGTTTCTTTTTGGATAATCACACCAATTAAAAAGGGGAAGCGAGGATGGCAAAACGCTAAACTTTATATCTCCCACAAAAATTAATACATATCCCCAAACAACACAACCCTAATTCCCAAGTAAAGGCCGAAACCTTAAAGATGAATTCTGCGGTACTTATGAAGATGGTAGCACCAGATAAATACTTGAAGATGGCAGACTTGTTTAGTCGCATGATTTTTTACCTGAGGTTGCTTGGTCTGCACAAGAAACCATCCACTTTTCGCAGTATTTGTGCCCTAGTGAAATTCATGGGCCATAAAAAAGAGTTCACCTGCAGGCATCTGGCTCAGATAAAATTTTTACTGCCCGAAGCCATACAGATAGATGCAGTTTATGTGCAGGACATTAAAACTGGGCGCATGAAACCAGACTTGAACATCACCTTGCTGTTCCACGACGTTTTTGTTCTTGTACAATGTGATGGTCAGTCTGAACCGTCCGATCAATTTGAAGCTCTGCGCCAGCTTTTTGTGTCTAGGCTTGTTCAGTTTTTGTCTGAGAATCCTGAGGCTTGTGATGTTCCGGAGGCTGTGTTGCCTCAGCCTTTTGGCCATAATGGGCAAGAAACTCACGCTGCAACCGCAATTGAAACGGAGATGTTGGCGGAGCAAGTCCCCTTCCATATTCATCAAGATTTCTTGAACCTCAAGATACAGGACGACCTTCAGCAATTTCATTAGGTCTTAAAGTTGTTTTGAGATTTTTTTTAGATTGTTTGTTCTTTCAATTTTTATGATCTTGTTCTTTCAATTCGAGATTGTTTGTTGACATTGGGATGATTTTGCTCATTGCTTCGTTGGGCAAAAGAAACCTACCAGCTCTAGGTCTAAAATTCTTTTTCCTTGCAAAGGACTTGTAACAGAAGAGGTGATGATTTCAAATCTCTCTCCCATTATCGTTTGTATCAACAACAAAAAATTCTTCGAATGTTGAAACGAAAACCACAATTTTTTCAGTTGTACTACACCCGGAAACCTTCCAGGCAATTGCATAAGAGCTTGATTGTGCACAATCGAATGGGAGTGAAAATCGAACTCCTCCCAAGGCAATCCAACTAGCTAGGTTGTAGTTGTGCTAGTTGATTGCAATCTGGTGAAAATCCACAACACACTAACCCCCGTGGAAAACTTCGGTAATTTTTATAGATAACGCGGGTAATGATGCAATTACCAGATAATTAATTTAGTACTTTACACAATTATGTATCAAAGGCAAATTATGCCGGGGAATGAAAAGGTCTCGCTTTATAAGCATTGCAGTTGGTCAAAATCACCACGCCTCATACTCAAGGCTATTTGCAGTATGAGAATACTTGATGTTTCATTCCAAAAGGAACTAAATTTCCAAACATACTAAATCATGATTCGGAAGGTGAAAAGAACTTTTAACTATAAATGTATTGTTTGAAAAGATACAGATATGCCATGACAGAGCAAAAAGCTTGTCTTAAACAAAATACTGATCATATTAAGAGCCTAGACTTCTAAACCGATCCATTGCTTATCATGCCAAGGTTCTTTCACTCATTCATTACGGGCTTGTTCTCACTGGCCTTTGGCCTATGTTCCTTGGGCTTCTGCTCTTCCAACTTCCTGGGGTGTCCAACAAAAATACAACCATATGTCAGGAAGAACCTCATGAAAACAAGACCAATTTCTCAATACAAGAAAGAAACAAAGGAAAAATAAACAAGACCACGCACCATATAAAAGGGCAGAATCCCATATGCAAGACCATACACTATATAAATCCTAAACACTATATAAAAGGGTATTAACACTATATAAAAGGGTACTAACAGAGCAGAACACCATATGCATTCGACATGTAAAAGTTCGAAGTAAGCAGCACTTCAATAGAGAAAGGGACACAAAATTACCAAACAAAAGGGGCGCCGCGTCACTTAAACTCTCAATGAAACCCTTCATAAACAGGCCTCAATAAGTTAACCATTTTTACTTGGTTTTAGAGATTATACATTTCCCACAATGTGGATCCCATTAAAACCAACTACGGCTGCATAGTAAAGTTTTAAAGCATTTGCAGATGATAATACAGGACATCTCTAATGACGTACAATTAGTTATATACTAAAGCAACAAATAATGAACTATAATTTATCGAGCTCACATAATAGTTGAAAAGAACAAAGCAGAACAAGCTGCACCTTAGCATATTATTAGTACAAGTGTGCGACCAAACACAAAATATGCATACATTCAAAAAGTGTTTCCCTGTTTTAGAATCAAAACCAAGCATTTTACCAAAATGACGACTTCAGTTAACAATGCATATGCTAAAGTCTGAAAAAAGCAGCACTTAAATCATCAACTCATCTTCCACAGCTATAATAAAAAGTCAGCTTTTCATGATTCAATACAGGATTGAAAAAACCATTCTTGCTCAAACTCAGCTCGACCAGGCCAAAATACACACAAGCGAAAGAAATGCATAAAAAATTGAGTCAAATTCTTATCCATACGTTTGATTGTTTGAAAGCATAACTTATAAACCACCGATTGAAATCATTTCCTCGCTTTCACGTCGACAAAGTTAGAAGACCAAAATTTCCACAATCAGAAATATCTCAGCAAAGGTTCGAAACAAAAAGCCCCAATTTCACACGAAATAAACAAGAGAAAAAAACCCACAAAACCTAAACAAACGGCTATTACAGTACAGAGGTTTGCGTGTGGTGATAGAGATAACAGAGAGAAGGAGATTGAAGAAAAGGGAAATACCTCTTATCGGAGGAGCCTCCCTTCTGGCTGAGGAAGGATCGGAAGAGGGGTGAGTTGACGTCGTAGATCATCGTTCCGATTACTTTGGTTTGCTGATTGTGCTCTGACGATTTAGAAAACCCTAACCCTAATTCGCTCTGAGTCGTTTGGCTTCCGCAACCTTCGGTTAAAATGCGGTATGGCGCGCTTTTATATGGGAGAAGGCGGTGACCGGGTTTTTCTAATCGGGTACCCGCCTCAACATCATATTATCATTGGGCTTATGGTCTGATGCGAAAATTCAAGCCCAACTGGGTGCTCTGAAATCATTTTTTCTTTTCACAGAAAATAAAATTCTTTTAAAGGAAAATTTCTTCAGACATTTTTGTATAGAGTTGGCCCATGCAGCTGGCCTATCGAAGATCACTCATTAACGCCCTATTTAATACTTTGGTGGACGATGATGGTGATAGTCTGATAGAGATAACGTAAAAAGATGATTTCATTTGTTTACTCATACACAATAATCTCAGAGATCCTCATTCATATGCCAACTTTTTGAATCAGTATCATTTTTTTTTAAAGTACAAATGATAGTCTAAAATACAGTAGAGGAGAGTTTTTCATACACATATATAACTAAGATGCAAGGGAGGCCCTGAGCATAGGCGAACAAGGCGGTCGCCTAGAGCCTCCAAATTAGAAGGGCCCCAATTTTTATAAACCACTATATACACGTAGGGAAATTATATAGTGCATATGTATGTTTCTTTAAAAATTGTACTATATTAATATTATATTAAGCCCAACTGCTATTAATAAATAAATAAAAACCCAATTATTTACTCTAAAACTAACAAAAATGGAAACTTAATAAGGGATCATTTTTTTTTTTAAAGGCTTTTTCTAAAGTTAAACCAGTTGAATAGGTTAACCAAGTGACATATAACTTAGCAAAAACCAAAAAACAAAAAAACCTAGCAGCATATAAAGAAATCTGCTCTACTCAACACAAGAAAAAAAAAACAAGCAGTTTATTATTGAATATCTACTGCAAGAGGAATCGATCTTCGAGGAAGAACAAGAAGGTAAAAACCTACAAGACTATTGCTTATATTTTCTATTGAAAAATACATGATAGAAAAACTTGATTATGCAAAGTTAATTGATACTTTGGCATCGAAAAATGCAAGATGAGTGATGTTTTGATGCATTTTATAAAGTTGTTATGTGAATTACATTTTGTTTATTTATGTTTAGGTTACAATTATGACTTTGAGTTCATATAATTTTTTTTAACTTATCAATATATACATATATACACACACATAGAGAGTAGAAGGCCACATTTTGGTAGTTCGCCTAGGGCCTCTAAAACCTTAGGACTACTACTACTAAAATGTGATGTAGATTCAAAACTGAGATCTCTAATATGTAAATCAACATTATTTTTCACTGAACTAGACCTCGATGGCTTAATAATTAAGATATTTGCCATATCATATCAGGCTTTACTCTATCAAATGTGAAAGTGACAATAAGGAAGATTATAAAAAAATAAAAATTTAAAAATTTAAAAACAAATGTGAAAGTAGAATTATTGGAGTGGAGAGGAGAGTATGGACCATGGACTTTAAATGAGGCAGACGGGCCATAACATGCTTGATTGGGAGCGCACTAGACTTCCAAACGTGCGAATTACGGTGATAACCCTTTGGTTGTCTTTCTTTGACATTGTCAGCTTTAAATTCTTTGTCGAGGAGATTTTTCTTTTTCTTTTTTACTCTATCGACATGAGATGGTAAGATACAATTCATCATCATATATGATTGATGGCCAGTGGCAAACTTTATCTTGCCAGTAAATCCAGCTTCTCCAACTTAGATTTCAAATGCAAATTTTGAATTTTGTGATATATGTGATAATTTGATACTTTTGACATTAAATTTTACGGGACGTCAATTACATTATACTTGTTGCCTTCAAATCCATGTACGACTTGGTTTAGTTTGAATTTATCCCTCCAACTTCTGTCATTTAATGACCACCTAAATTTGACATATATACTGGAGGCACTGACGTGCCAAAGCCACCTTAGTGGGAGAAAACATGTATATGGAAAACCTTAATTAAGACCTTTAATTGTCTTCTCACATGTTATGTTATGTCATTTAATTCATGAGGTATCTCCCTCCACGTAGTATTTTAGAGTATCTTCAAGGGAGATGTCAAATGCAAAATGTAAAATTTGAATTTGATGGCTTATGTGGTAATTTGACACTTTGAAAAAAAAATTAACTCCATCTGGAAAGCCAAATATCATATTATTTTATTATATTTCTAAAAGAAAATGGGACCCATATGATGCATAAAGTTTTAAAAGAAAATAAATGATAGTGGGGTCTATAAATAAAAAAATATTAAAAAAATATTTAACATCAAGTTTTTTGATATGTTATTTTTGACATATCTCTTCGAGCCTTCAAATTCTTGTAGAATTTGACTACTCGGTTGGAGCAACTTTAATCTTCAATTTTTGTCATTTCATATCCATATAGCAATATAATATATCGGTTAAAAATGTTCTTATATCACCTAAGATGACATATCGTTTAGAGATTATATCTATAATTATTCAAATCACATTATTAATTGCTCGACTTCTTCTAATAGATATGTTAACGAGGTACGCATATAATTGCTGGCTCCGTGTAGAGCTCCCGGTAGAAACAAATGTTGGCATAACTTTATGATCATCACATCATCAAAGAATCTGACTACTGATCTTTTTATGCTAAAAACATACGTATGATTTGACTAGACTCTCTTGCTACGATCCCATCGGACGGCCAATATGCGGTTATCATAGTATATGTGGTATATGAATTCATCCGTACGAGATAAAGTGGGCCCACATGACGGAAGGGACCAAAGTTGACCACCTGGGCATCTAGAGACAAACCAAATTCCGAAGATGCTATTCAACTCAGCTGTTTCTCTATCCTTACTGCATTTTGGGATAAATTAATTTCTGTTTTATTTTGTTTGGCCTTGATTTTATACTTAAGTAGCACCTATGTAGTTAGCATTAAAGCTCCTTTTCTTAATTAGGTCAAAGTTAGTCGAAATGTTGACGTGGCAACTACAGATTGGACGAGATTAGTATTTTGTCTAACTTAGGGCTCGTTTAGGAGTGCTTCTTTAGGAAGTACTTTTGCTCATAAGTGCTTCTAACAAAAGCGCTTTTATTATAAAAATCTTGAATTTTCATAAAAAATTAAAGTGCTTCATGAAAAAGCACTTGGGAGTGCTTTCAAGAAGCACATAGCACGTGCTTTTCTAGGAAGCGCTTCTATGACTCAAGCGCTTCTAAACTTTTCTGCCAAATCGAATCGCTTTTAGTTATCGAAAACGCTTTTCACCCTTCCAAAAGCACTCCCAAACAGGCCCTTAATTGACCAAGTCAATGAAAGGGGCTTGATTGCAAAAGTTCTTACCTACAAAGGCATTATTGTCATAATCAAAATTCATGAATTATAATAAAAATACGTGGATGATAAGGCTCTTGTAAAACCCACAATATTATGAGTTTGTTTTTCAAGTGACATTTGGAAGGGAGGATTCAAATACATAACCTCAAGTATATAAGTAATTACTCCTAATCAGTTGAACTATAAATTCTTTACTACAATACTGTGAATTTACCTTCTAAACAAATTATAGTTATAAAAAAAAAACTACCATGTGATTCATGGTAATTGGTTGCATCGGCCTAATAACCGAGTGAGTTGAGTTATAAAGCATTTTAACAAATTGTCATGGTTGACAGTGTATTAAAATCCTAGATGTTAAATAAGAGACATGTAGATCAAGTACTTAAGAACAATTATTTATGTACTCAAAGTCCTGTATTTGAATTCCCACTCATCTAATATTGTTTGTATACAAAATCCGAAACAATAAATTTTGAGTTCAAAATCACAATCAATTCCTAGGAACCAAGGCAAAGTGTAATATACTAATAATAATATGTTCGTTTGATTAGACAGGTTAAGTACTGATTAGGGTAATGATTAGGCAGAAAAATAACTTTTTTGCTTTTTGAAAAAGTTTTGGTTTTTGGCAAAAATCAACCCCCAAACCCAAAGGCCTCGGGGTGGTGTGGTTGGCGGGACATTATCTTCTTTCTTATATGGCAGGCCGTCCATCCAATCACCGTTTCGTCGGTGCCCCTCGCTCGCTACCAACCAACCCACGCTAATAATAATTTCTCTAACCCACCCTTGATATTTGTTTAATGACTGACTTATCCCTCTCCCCTCATACTATTGTGTTATCTCATGTGCACGGCAGTGAGGATTTTCTATTGGGATGACTACATTGCCCTTTTTGTTTCTTTCTGCAAATTCATATCTCAATCATGTTAATGTTATGTTGCATAAGATTGTGGGTTGGGTTGTACTTGTATCTTGTTTGATTGTTCATTGCTAATGAAATAGGTAATTGGGTACGTAGGTTTCATATGAAATAGCAGCAACTTTAATTAATTTCTTTCTTGTTTTACATTAGTAAATACGTTATCATTCTCATCTGAAATGATAAACTCAATCACTTCTCACCTCTTACCTCTAACCTTGTTGTATCTCCAATTGTCTTATACCAAAAAAGAAAAATATCGAAAAGAAAAAAAAGAAGGAAAGACATTCATTGTGGTTGAAAGTAAAAAAAGAAGGTTTTGAATTAATGAAAAAACATTGATTCTCACTTTATTATCCACCACATGGGTTTTAGCAATCTTTTGAACAAGTACTTACCCAAAAGAAAAAAACTTTTGGAACAAAAAACCTTGTTAAGCACATGATAATTGGACTTGAAGCTGAGTATTTATCTCTAGGTGAGCGGAAACAACAAGAGACAATTTTATGAACCAAAAACAGAAATTATTCAGGGGTATTTTGGTCAACTTATAGACAATGGCACCTATTGGCTAAGGCACAAGGGGTAATACCGAAATTTCAACCAAATTGCTAAAGTACACACAACACAAGTATACGTTCTGCTTTCTACTATTCATACCCTTCTCTATCTAAAAGACCTGTCTCTCTACAGTCGCACCTAAATACCACCACCAGTCCACCACCACCCTCTTCTTAATAATACAAAAGCAAAATTAAATGGGAAATAAAAACAAAAGGTGGTAGATGCATGAGACACAAATACACACAACACTCTCTCTCTCTCTCTCTTCGCTCACCACCTTCCCTTCCTTATAAATCCCAATCTTTTTTGCCTTTGCCAGGGATTTTAATTAATTAACACCTGCCTCTAATTCTCCGCGGCCTCTGTGCTCTGTGCTCCAACAACCGCCACCTTTTCTGCCTCCTCAGGTACAAAGAAACTGACTCTCTTTGCCCAATGGCTTTGTTTTGTCTCTTTTCTTGATGGGTTGTTTTGTTTATTCATGGTTTGTTGACTGAGTTTGTGGTCATGGGCATTTTGGGTTGACGAGGTTGGAGCCGCAGAAGGGTTCTTCTTCATTGTGGGGTTTGTGGGTTGGTCCTGATTTTCTGTGTTGTGGCTTGTGTGAGAGTGTATTTGGTGTTTTCTTTGAATTTTGGCTGTTGGGTTTTGTTTTTGCTAATATCCCCTTCCGTGAAAGGTGGTAGGTTGGTGGGTTGACTTAGCTTTCTAAGGTCAGACATTAGGAATTTTTATCAATTTAGGTTCTTTTCTTGGATTCTAATCCCATCTAACATGATGGATGTTTTAGTTTTCTATATGCAACTTCATGATGGCTGGAAGTATTGTCACCTTGCACCCAATTCTGAACGAATGAGAGATATTGAAGTCATGTAATGGATGAATTTTGCTTGCCTCTACTGATTTCCGTTATATTCTCATTCCATTTGCGACTGTTTTAGGTTGTATAAGCACCATTAGCATTGTTTCTCTACTCACTTTAATCAAAGGCAAACACGGTTCTTTAGTAACTAACAGGGGAGGTTACTCTTAATTTTGCCTTTAATCATTAATTTGTTCCTGCCATGGTGACAGGTCTGAGTCATGGTGACAGGTCTGAGTTACTCCAGTTCCTTATAGCTTCTGTTGAGATGATTTGTGGTGGTAGGGATAAAAATCGGAAATACTTTTAGACATATGACTACTTGATGATCTTTTTTCCTCAATTCCTTCTCAATTATGAATGGTATTGTAGTAGTTTCTTTGGAAGTGCAGACCTTCACTTATATTGCTTATGAATTTCGTTGATGTATTGTAAAAATAGTCTGTTCTGAAACTTTTATCCTTTAGTGTTGTTGTATGTAGTTACTGTCACTGTGTTTTGATTTCCTTGCTTATTTGTGTTTCTAGCGCTTGTATAATGTAATAAATATATAATTTTTTGTAACATTATAATTGTTACGTCGTTCCCGTTTGAAATTCAAAAATATATACATATATTTACGTTTTATTATAATAGTTCTGCTTGATTTATCCCAGGAATAGGTGGTACATGAGAAAGGCCATCAAGTGAGTGTTGTGCTTCAATAATTAAGTTGAAATAAACCATGGTGAGCTTAAGAAGACGCAGACTCTTGGGGCTATGCTCTGGTAATAATCAGTTGAATTGTGGTATACAATATATGATGATTTCTTTTGTTGAATAGCCTATATTCTTCTTCATATTTTATTTTTAAAAAAATCCTGTATCCCTCTTCTGCTCTTAGTAATTAGCTTGTTTATCCATTTTGAGTTTTAAGTTGTGTTATTGTAACCTGTCAGCGCTTTGAGATAGATTTGCAGTTTGATGACTAAGAATCTAATTCAGTAGGTTCTTTGCTTATGCTTAAATGACACCAAATTCTTGGTCTTTGCAGGGGTAAGTCCTGTTCTAGATCCACTTCCTAGGCTTTGTGACAATGGAACTGTTCCTCAAAATTTTACTTGGACAAATCCTGTCAGTGTGCATCCCATGCCTTCAAATGATGCAAATCAGCCAGATGGGGTAAGAATGGATTATCAGTCAGTCCATATTACATGCATCAGATGGGCCACTTGTTTTCTTCAAAGGTTTTATTAGTGTGTTCAAGACACTTGTCAGGCAGGATTCCTAAGATTTTAAATTTATATACGTATGGCAAGAGAATACTCCATATATATATATATATATATCTATTTTAGAAAGAAAAATGTGTATGCTGCTGCGTGTCTTGATAGCGTTGTTGCTGTTTTATATGAAAGTAAGCTGAGAGGGGGAACCTGTGTCAAAAGGTAAGCTGATGTGGCAAACCATTTGAGATGTTAGTGCCCCCAGACCTTGTTTTGTGGCCAAGTATGCTCTTAATTCCTAGTTTCTTGATCTAGAAGGTTATACAGCAGCATGTTCTTGTACAAATATTTATTTTGAAGGATTTAATCAGCCAAAAAAAGAAAAAGCAAAACCATAAGTACGGAACCGAAAACTCTATTTTGGAAGAACCCACTAGAGATTCTATATTCCTTATCAATTATTTCTTGCCTTTTCTGGTTAGTTTAACTGGCATGCCATACTCAGATATAATCCAAACTTAATTCTTCTTAACCTATTCTAAAACTCAGGTGTCTAACAGCATAAGTTTCTATGCTTTATTAATATGTAAAACAGCTGTCACGGTGTATATTCCAAAATGTATTATTTGCTATTCGTGTCTACTTATGTTCATTTTAGCTGATTCTTTATTTATTACCAGAATGCCAGCGTGAAAGTAGAAGCTCGGTCGCCAACTGCATCTGGTTCTAGCTTATCCAAAGAGCAGCATGATCAGCAAGTTGCAGGTTTGTTATTTAAATTAAATTTGTTATCATTTTGTAACCCAAAAAAATTTGCTATCGTTTCTAGTGATGTATTAGATAGATTAGAGTGCTGGATGCCTTGGCGACTTCATCCTTTTGAAATCTGTATCTTTTGTCTTTACGTAATGAGGAACATCGTGGTTATTAAAAAAAGGACAAAAATTTATTCTTGTGGTTCTGTATTTATTTCTCGGAGGAGATGAGAGTTTTTGATTGTGCAGTTATTTTCTCCTTTTGGTATACTTTGCAGAGGTTAGACACACCCCTCTTTTGATGTTTTTAATCATATATTTATGTGCAACTCTATATATAAATACAAAAAATCTTGTATTTACCTAGGAATCCTGCACACAACATATTATTGATAATAGAAATACTACAATTAATATGTAAGTTAATCCTTTAAAAAGGGTTTGAGGTGCAATGTTGGTTTTGGAGGTTTATGCCAGTGTTTCAATTTGATATTTTCTAATACATAATATGCTATTTTCAGGGCCACCAATAAAACGCAGAAAGCGACATCGGAGAAAGCATTTCCAAAACCAAGAACCATGTCTAATGAGAGGTGTCTATTTCAAAAATATGAAGTGGCAAGCAGCTATAAAAGTTGACAAGAAACAAATCCACTTGGGCACTGTTGGTTCACAAGAAGAGGCTGCTCGTTTGTATGACAGGTACAACTGCATCTTTGTTAATATGAACAATTTATATCAGATGAGCACTATAAGGAATAGCAAGAATGTGTAGCATATACAAGGTCTTCCAGTTGTGCATAGCCCGTTGATAATGATCGTTCCCCTTCAAAGAGAACGTATACCAGTTGACATAATTTGGAGAACCACAAACCATTTACACTTCTCTTTTGTCCTTCCTGGGGAATTCTCCTTATTAGAGGTTGGTCATCATGTTGTTACAAACAGTATGAACATAGGTTCTTCTACATTCTACTTTTTGTTGCACCTTCAAATGAAACAATATTAGTCTTCATTGTTGCTTCACTGGTTTTTCCTGCCCACATTCTTCAGACAGGGTCTCCATTAGATAGGACATGCCATCCTAAATGTTCATTCCAGCCAGTTTTCTGCTAGGCGTCTAAGTGTTCTGTGTCTTAAATTTTCATCAGTATCTTCTTTTGTCTTCTAATGGTTAGCTGTGTCCTATACTCTCCCATCAGTTTATTTCTTTTATTTCTTTTCTGAATTTTGTTCTGCAAGTCTATACTGTATTGTGTCTGCCCTTGCCAATATGATGTAGTGGTTCATGCCACTCCCACAACATGCAAAAACATGAACACGAACATGATAAGCCAAATGGGAAAAGGGTGTAAGCGTTATCTATAAAATGCTATATTATAGCACATATATAACTTTGTTAGTATTATTTATTTGGATTCAGGGCTGCTTTCATGTGTGGGAGGGAACCAAATTTCGAGCTTTCTGAAGAGGAGAAGCAAGAACTCAGGAAATTCAAGTGGGATGAGTTCTTGGCCATGACTCGTCATGCAATCACCAACAAAAGTAGTCTTTCCTCTTGTCTTGTCTAATGTTCCTCAGGCTTTATGTAGTTTAACTCTCTCATGGTTTGCTTTCATAAAATATTGCAGAACACAGGAGAAGGCCCGGGGCAGAGTCACACAAGAGGTCTGAGACTCCATTGGAAAATGGTGACTGGGATGACAAAGAAGAAGTAGACAGTCTCTCGGCTTCAGAAGATATGGAGCAGGATATGTTAGGCTCTTGAAGATAATGGTTCAAGGAGAATGCTTAATTTTCTATTTCTTAGCAGTTAAGTGCTAGCTGATAGGCCTCCATTTTTTAGTGTATAAAGGCCCACATTAGGGCAAATGGTACATTTTATTGTCTCTTGATAGGCAAATGCTCCCAATAATTAGTCTCAGATTAGAACCATCATTAGTCGCTAATCGCTAGTGGTCAAATAAACCCATACAAAGCGATAATTATATTTTTCCGGTGGAAATTTGCAACCTCTTTTAAGTTGTTAATGCTTGAGAAACTTATTTCAAGATCCATATCATCTGTAGATTAATTTATTTTTGATTTCTTGTTAGCTGATCAATGTGATCACATCCTAAATTTGATTGAGATACTGCTATATCACATAGCAATGACCCTGTGGCCCGAAGTTTAGCAATACTTCTTGTGTAGGTCACATTGGTGAAAGCACATGAATAAGAAATGTTAACTCATTTTTTTCTTCGTGTTTCTTTTCTTAAATAAGCCCATTTAGGTTCTTGAAGTTCAAATTTTGCTGAAGTTTTCTTTAACAAAACGTGATTAATTTTAGTTAGTTAGCTTTTTAAGTGATGATTAAAAAAGTAATTTTCAAAACGAGAAAGATTTTTCATCAACTCTTCTCTCTCTTAGAAGATGTTTGTCGATATCGTATTGAAAGCGTGTCGATATTATTGTGAGATAACATGTCAATAACAAAAACGTACTAACATGTTATCGGTGGTCTACATCTGACTATACGTAGACCTGCGAATCCGGTTCGACCACAAAAATTATGAACCCTCTTGATTATGAATTATATTTTTGAAAAGAAGAGAATTTATTCTTTTTGGGCCAGTAAGAAAAAGAAGAGGACTCTTCTTCTTGGGCCGGTGAGCAAACATAGGAGATTGACAACCAACCCAGAAACCGACCCCATGGCCTGCGCAACACCGCCTCCCTTAACAAAACGACTCAGAATTTTTCACGTTGAAGACTGAAGTGAACTCAGGCGAAGCTGAAAAAGAGCAAAAGCAATTTCATAGCTTTCATAATAATCATGGCTTCAGATGATCCCAAAGCTATAGAAGCAGAGCCTCCATCTTCGTCTTGGAAGGAGCGCATCGTCTTTCCCACTCTCCTCGCTGGGATTGTTGGTGGAGGAGCTGGTTTGGTCTCCAAGCATCGAAAAGTTGTGGGTCTTCCAACCAGTTGTGCAACATATGCTGCTAATTTCGCCATTGTCACTTCTTGTTATTGCGGTAAATTTCATTGCTTTCTGTTCGAATTTCAATATCCAGCTTCAGCTTTATGTACCCATTTGATTTGATTGGTTATGGTGTGTGAAAATGCCAAATTGGGCATGTCATATGGAAAAGGAGCTGTGGAATTGTAATGGGTTTGTTTGACTTGGCAGGGGCTCGTGAATATGTGAGTGTAACTCGAAAAACTGGACCGGATGATCTGGTAAACTCTGCAATTGCCGGCTTTGGTACTGGTGCTATTCTTGGGCGTCTTCAGGGTTAGATTCCTTCAATCTTTCTCTCTTGTGCGTGTGTTTGGAAACTAGCGTGAGAAATGGGGTTTACTTTGCTGTGATCAGCTTGTGTGAACTTTCATCATATGGGATTGGAACAATGTGATAGTTAATGACTGAAATTACCTTGCCTGTTAACCTATAGACTAGTAGCTTGGACTTGTGTCATTCATTTGCAGTGGTTTGTACTGTCTATCTGACCTAACCCCAGCTAATCTCGGATGGCAGTAATATGTTTTGGCTATTAGGAATGCGTTCTTTGTCCTGTAAAAGAATCACGAATTTAATTTTTTGGATTCTAGTAAGAAATGTGAGCTCAATTGCTGAGCTCTAAGTCATGTAGTCTTTCTTAGAGGAACTAGGGAGTTTCCTGATTCCAGTGAAGTTGAGATATAGCTTAGCTGGGACTTAGTTGCTTTAGTAGAAATAATCCATCCATTGCCAGCTTTGAGCACGACATCACTAGTTGAGAGACATGTTTCTTTACTGATTGGGCTATCTCTATTGATAGAGCACATACTCTACAGCCGTGGTATTTCTGACTCTCGAATTTTCCCTCCCAAGGCCTTAGACCTCTTTTAGACCATACAATACGTTCATAGGATCTGGATATGCCAGCTTGCGCTCAACTCAACTAACTCCCGGAGTCCTCAAACCACCTGGAGCCATCAACACAAACTTCTTGGCACACAAGTTGCGTCCGTAAAATTGTGGATTGCTATTAGAAAAAGGGTTATATGTTAATTGTCTCCTTAACTGTTCACACTACTTTGAAATCCTGCCTCCTGACAAAACGTTGTTAAATTGTTTTGCTCATTGGCATGCAGGTGGTCGAATTGGTGCCGTACGCTACTCAATCATCTTTTCTGTTGTTGGGACAACAGTGGATTATGCTACAATTAAACTAAGACCTGTCTTAAAGAGCTACAAAGAATCTATGCTTGGGAGTAATGACGGTAAGAATGCTGGTTGGCTGAAAATGCCTGAGTGGTCTCCTATCAAAGTACTCGATGAGGAAGCCCTTGCTGCAAAGCAGGCTCGTGAAAAACAGATGTATGCACAGAGGGCAGCACTTGGTAACCTTAGCAAAGAAGAGTCCTGAGATTTTGTTAGATGTATGTAGAATTCTTATATATGTCAATAATAACATTTCTGGGGCATGCTTGTTCGCATTTTTAGTTTTAATTGCCTTTCTGTTTCACTGTTAATCACCAGTTTTAGGGATGAATTTGCAGTTTCTACTCGCTGTACTGGTGAGGTCTTTTTAAATGTCAAAAAGACAGAAATATGCAAGTTGATTATTGACTTTTGGAATCAAATTCAAAATCAAACATTAATCAAAATTCCTCATTTCTTGCCTAAGTGCTGCATTCTCTACTGTGGTGCCCTCTATTTGTTCAACCAACTCTAAAGTCTGATAGCACGAATGTTCTTGCAACTCTTGGCTCGTCCAAGGTGATGCTTATATTCTTTATAAATGATGTCGAAGGATTTTTTGGCAAATCCTTCAATGAGATTAGCTTTGCAAATTTGATTCTCTGTACTATACATTCAAGCAAATTTGTGGTAATGAAAATTTCCACACAAAAACGAATAAGAAAAAAAATAGAAGAAATACCGCTAAGGGTTGATGTTGCATTCTGTAGACATCAATGGAAAGAAAAAAAATTGTTCCAGGGATAAAAAGTATCGTTACCATCATGTACAAAAAAGCCATTAGCCGATATCATTGCTAATCGTTTTACATCTACGCAAGCTGGGGTCTAGAGTACTCCACAACTCACCGCAATTGTAAACTACATTGTAACAGATCAGCATCAAGGAACCTCCCTGTGATGTCTTACAATTTTATGAAAGCAGAGAGACAAGGGAAACAAATTCCAGCGTTACACGGCCCTTGGACCTTGTGTTGATCACAAAGTGTTCTGGGTATTTTCTTAGCAACATAAGCAAGCCGTACCATGGTTTCCCTTTTGACTCAGGGCCAGGCCAGTCCTCAGAAGTGAGATACCGCCGCACTCGAGTGTGATGCCAAATGCTGCTATACTGCTCGACCAACTGAACACGAGTGACATGGGAGTAAGGCAGAAATCCAGGGTTTAAACCTCATAGAATTCGCATGACAAAACCAGAATTCGGCACACACATATATACATGCAAAGCAAAAGCCTAAAACTGCCAGTCAATGGCCATTGGGAAACAAGTGTAATTTGTACTCAGATGCATTCTACATACATAATCATTAAACAAAAGAAAGATCAATGCAGTTGCTTTCGGTAAGGAAGGAGTTGAAGATTAGAAACTAAATAAGTGTTAAATATTTTGTTCATCAGAATATATCAAGACTAACCTCAGTATGAAGTTTCTCCATAGGCATCCATTCTCCAGGACCACAAAGATCAGAAAGCACTGTAGCAACAGATGACACAACGTCCTTTTCCTCCAAATGCAGAAGTTGCTGATTATCGGTGTCTCGATCAACCCTTGATCTTCCATCTCCCTTCTTCTCTGCAGAGATTAAAGATAAAATTATGTCAAAGAAAGAACAATAGTTACAGTTTATAGGTCCAAATAAACATGCATGTACTGTTTATGATTAAAACTTTTAAAAGGGAGGAGAAAAATTGTCAATGCAAGTGTTCAAAATCAGGGAGGAAATATATATTTTGAGTGTCACCATGGTTCAACATCAAACAGATCAATCCTATAACTAGTGTTCATGTAATCCTAGTATTCATGGACACATAGAACAACCTAGAAAAAAAAACACAAGCAATAATATCAGAAAGACGGCCAAAGAATCTACAGTCAGGTGGAGCTGGAGCTAAAGAAATGGTTGTGAATCTATGGTTTGCCCTGGTTCCTCTGAAGAAACGAAAAAACACTAGTTCACAACCATTAGAGGTAAACATAAACCACAAAATGATGAAGACAAAAACTATTCCGATAAGGAACACAATGAAATCAGAGAACAGAACCAGGAAGAAAAAAACTGAAAGCGGTAGTGCCACAAAATTCAAAATGCAATAGCGTAGCATCTAGGACGAGTGTTGTTCTCCATCGAGAACAAGTTCAAAAGTTTCTGAAACAATCTCCTACAGACTGTGAAACAAACAGAACAATGCAACTCAAAACCCCAACCAATACTTCACAGAAATTCAAGCAGAAATTGGCTGAAGTCCAGACTGAACTTAACATATGATGGAAAACGCTTGACAATATCATGATTCATATGATTCAAAAAACACGACTTCACATTACAATTGCTATATCCACAATAAGTCCATCGATTTATCAAACTCTAGGCAAGAGAAAGAAGCAAAAAAAAAAAAAAAAACACTAACCCAAAGCTCCGGCCTTGCCTGACCCAGAACCCGACCCACCACCATACGCAAAACCCTCATACCCTTCTCTCCTCATCTTCTTCCCACTCCCACTCCCACCACCGCCACCACCACCACCACCAACATCCTCCTCTTCCTCATACTCCTCCTCATAAAACTCCCTCCCCTCCCCTTCTTCACAATCGGCCCGGTCCCCGAACCCGAATGGTACCCGTAATGAGTCGGGCCCACCGGGCTCGGCACCGCCACCGAGGCGGCGTAATGCCTGGGGCCCACAGGCCCACCGAGAATACTCCTCACCGGCAACAGAAAATAGAACTCCTTGTCGCCGATCTGAAGAAGGTCTTGCGAGTCGAGCTTGACCGGCGCGTTTCCGGGAAGGTGGAGCACGCCCTCGACGAGGCAGCCGTTCTTGCCGAGGACCTCGAGCGCGAAACGGCGTCGCGTGAAATCGTAGAAAATTCGCGCGTGGTGGCGCGAAATGTTCATGCCGCCGCCGAGGCTCGAGAGGTCGACGTCCACCGTTGATTTCTTGGAATTCCGGCCCAGGATTATGGAGTAGGTCTGCATGTAGTACTCAAAGTCTTCGCCTTGAAGCTTGGCGAAGCCGGCCTCCACATCGCCGCTGGTCGCCGCCATTGAAATTTTCACAGATAGTGGATCGGAGAAGAAACTGATATATGCCCAAATCCCAATTGGGTTGGGTCTACTTCTTCTCAATGACAAATGGGGTTTATGGAGGATTTTATTGAGTGAACGGGGTCAAACTAGAAATAAAACAAATTGTTTTCTTCTTTACCGAAAAGTTAATTTTTTTATATTCGCAAGCTTGCCCTTTGGGGTCTATTTACCCCCCTGAATTTTCTTTTCTGCCCGCCTACCCTAACGAACACTTTCATCTCCTTCGATCTTCTTCTTCTCCGCCAGGAAATTCACGGTAATTCTCTCTACCCATCTCGAAAGACTTAATATTTTTGCTAAAAATCCTTGCTTTCTTTCAAGTTGAGTAGAGTTGTGAGGTTAAATATCTGTCTTTCTTTAACAAATTTATGAGTTTGTGAGGTAAAATGATTATGCATTTGTTTTGGGGAATTAGAGGGATCTATTATTGGAATTTGGTGCACTATAGATACACTTGCTTTTTGTTTGGGATCTCATATGATCCATGGCTTGGCACACATGTTTGCATTAGGGTTTGCTCTTGATTTTTATTGCATTTGCAATGAGTTTTTTTATTTAAAAAGTGGGCAACTTTAATTGAAATGCCAGTCTGCCAGATGATGATGGGAAAGCGCAAGGGCTTTGAGTTTCAGATTACCATTACATGCACTGGAACAAATGAGATGGATAATATGATCTATCCCTTCTGATGGCAGCTAATCAGCAACTTTGCACGAAGTTTACAATTTTACAGTGCTGATGCAGAAGGAAATTCTTCTGTTCTCTCTTCATCTCGTCCTGTTGTGTGCAGGGCATTGATTGAAGGTTCTCACACCTTAATTTAATCATGTGGTTGAGTGAGAGCAGTGAGGGAGTGAGTGACCACTGTCATATCACAACGGCACCTGTCCCCATTTGTTAATTTCTAGGTCATTGGGATAGTAGATTAGGTTGTCAAACCCCCAAGGGAGGGAATGAGGGAGGTGTTTAGGGGAAGGGGAAGGCCTACTGGACTGCGTTAAGAAAAGAAGTGGGTGGTCAGGGCTTTATGTTTTCAGCATTCATGGGTGGAGAATTCCTGGACAAGCATGGTTGAATGAGTTAGTTGGCTCTAAGGTTTAATTAGATGCAGTATGATCTGCGATTCTTTGATATAGGACAGTTGTTCCTGTCATGTAATATTGTAATGACTAACGAGTTTTAGATTTAAAAAGCTGGCAACTTTAATTGAAACTGCCAAGTCTACCAGATGATGTTGGGAAATTGCGCAAGGGCTTTGAGTTCCAGGTTACCTTTTACATGCACTGGAACAGTGAAAAGGATAATATGATCTATCCCTTCTGATGGCAGCTATTGATCAATGATTGCACAAAGTTTACATTTTTACAGTGCAAATGCAGATTCATCTGTTTTCTCCCATCTTGTCCTGGCTTGAGCAGGATAATGATTGAATTGTTCTCATACTTTAATTTAAATATGTGGTTGAGTGACCAGTGAGAGAGTGAGGGACCTCCGGCTCTTATAGCACAGCGGTACCTCTCCCCCTTTATTAATACTTAGGTTACTGGCTTGCCTACTAGTCAAGTAGGTAGTCAAACCTCCAAGGGTGGTGATTGGGTTGGAGTTTAGGGGAAGGGAAGGGCTAATGGACAGCCGGAAAAAAATATATAAGTGGGAGTAAGGCCTGTATGTTTTTTTAGCATTCATGGGTAGAAAATACCTGCACAAACGGGTCATGTTAGCCTTTTCTTTTTGTTCTGAATTTATGAGTACAGTTGAACTGGTTACACTTGCTGTTGAATTGATTGTGTGTGCCATTCTGCTGCATTCTTTATTTTCTTTTTTTGCGGTGTTGCTTGCATATTTAAGATACTTGTTTCACCATGGATACACGTATGAAATTCACTGCAGACATGCATTGCCTTGTGTTCTGGGTCACAATTCTTTTGTTGCTTTAGCACACTTGAAAGACATTTTATGTTATCAAGCAAGATATGATAGTGGTCCACCTGTGGTGCTTTTTTTCTTTTCACTTATGTTATTTGTAACTTACAGAGGAGTGGGAACTCTTCAATATAAATCAATGAAGCATATTGTGAAAATTATGACATTGTTGGTGGCCATCTCTGCCTTGTGGATTGGTCTCTTACAGACATCAATTATCCCACGTAGTCATACTTGGTTGGTGAGTTATTTGTATTTTGGTTGGTTTATGTCAACACCTTTCACTTATTCATGTTATATGATGCTTACTATGCCCTGTTTCTACCTTCTTCCCAGCTACCAATATATTTCATTGTGTCTCTAGGATGCTATGGGCTCCTAATGGTTGGAGTTGGTCTGATGCAATTTCCAACTTGTCCTCAAGAAGCAATATTGTTGCAGCAGGTAGTTTATTTTTCTATTTATTTTCTGTTCAGTTTAGATTGCTAAATCATACTTTTTTTAAGCTCTGTTACACACATCTCTCACCAATTTCTTGTATATATGTTTTGAGTTTGAGACTTATGCATAATATGGATCCATCCTGAGCTTCCATTGTCGGCCTTTGTCATTAGACCACTATCTTTTTTTTTAAAGTTACTGAGAAAAGCCATGTTTTAAACTCTTTTTCTAATCGTTTTTATCTCCTGTAGGATGTAGCTGAGGCCAAGGAGTTTTTGAAGCAGAAAGGGGTCGATGTGGGTGGTTGTGATTGATTCTGCACACAGAGTTCTGCCTCAGTGTTTCGATACAAAGAAAAGACCTAATTAAATGCAGAATCCATTGAACTCCGTGCATTCTAGCAGTGGTATGGTGGAAGACTTCATAACAGTTCATTGCTTCCACCTGACGGGAAAATTGGGAAGGTTTTACTAGGTGAAGCATTGAACCCCTTTGGAGTTTTTAACTTTAACAACAAACATTGAGCCTTTTGGCTTATTGAATTGTGGGAAATAGAAAGAATTTTGGAAAGTGTACATGTTATAGTTGATCATTTCCTGTTTATGTCTCAGAAGAAATTTGTATCCTTTGTTCTTTTTGCTACAAGTATACAGGCTTTTATCAAGTGGGACTCTCTCTCTCTCTCTCTCTCTCTCTGAATGTCAACAAAAATGTATGTTGGGAGATTCTTTGTGTTCTGTCATGGTGGCCCATATATGTACCTAAAGAGGCCAGAGGTGTTTCTCCTGCATCCAGTTGCACATAAAGAGGTCTTCCTGCATCTGTAGGATGCATGACTGGGGCTCTGAACCACAGGGCGCACTGAGGTCAGTGCATCATGTGGTCCTAGTCTCCACCTTCGTGTATGTGAGACTGGATGCAGGGACAAGATCTCTCAGAGAGAATACTTCATCACTAAAGAAGAATAAAGGCCAAAGTTGATTTTCTTTGTTCTTTTTCTTTTGATCCTCATCATGAACCCATGTTCGTATTTGATCTACTTGATCGGAAAGGACAAAGCAACCAGGCAAGGTGAAACATAGCCTAGCTTTAATTGCCATTTTTTTTTCCTTTACCTATCATGTTTATCCATAAATCAATGATCAGAGGAAGAAGGATGACAGAGGTATCTATAACTCTTGAACAAATTATTGAAGATCTTATTAAGCAATGATAAGTCCCATCGAACACTGTAGGATATGAGAAGTTACTGAGTAATTCGACCTCTCACATTGGGGTGGACCTGTCATTTTGTGTATGGGGAAACATTACTCCTTGACTGTGAACTCATATGGAATATTATATAATGTCAAAATCACTTTGAAAGTACAAATAAAGGAGATTATATATATAATTTTTTTATTTAAAAAAAAACTCAAAATAAATGTTTGATTAGTATTTAAAAATTGAAATCAACGAACTTTTTCAAGCTGATATACATAATTATTGAAAAAATATATAAAGGATGTGAGAGACTTGATGATCTTCACATGAATATTCCATTTCCATTTCCATAATAGCACCTGTAAAAGCCAAGACTTATCCCCCAACTTGGTCCCCTCCATTTTTAGTCCTTTTAACTATTACTGCCTTCCTCTTTAGAGAAGTAAGATATCAGAAATTGGGCTGCAAAACGGTATTCATATTATGCTTCATTGAATAATTAATTGAAGTTTTTAAATTATTTTTCAATATTTTTTTTAGTTTTAACAAAATTTTGATGAAAATGATCACATTTACTAACATAAACAAACACAGAAACTAAATTAACAAAATTAATAATACGAGGATTAAATTGATCGATGAGTTAAAACACAGGAACCAGGACAAGTAACACAGGAACCAGGACAAGTTGTATATATATATATTTCCATATCATGTAATGCAGGGTGGGGTGGGGCATAATAATTAAGTCACTAAATACTATTAGTCATTTCATTTCATGTTAAGACAAACTTGTTTTTTTTATATAGATTAAGGAGTAGAATGGAGTGACAATAAAATTTGCCTTTTCTTTGGACCCAAATTCCAGCTCACAAGATTTATAACCCAAACACCCTTTACTCATTTCACGTCAGTCTCGTCCTTCTCTCTCTCTCTCCCTCTCCTTCTCTCCTTTCCTGTTCTTCATAATCATAGCAGAGAAGAAATGCAAACCCATGTATAAAACTACAAGCCAAGCCAAATCACAATGCCACACGAGCAAGCCATAGATCCAAAGTTTTAATCTTTTTAACCAAATAAACAAAACCCATTCAGTAAAATCCTCCAACTTTCTCAACCCGCCATTGAAATGGGTGGTCTGAGAGAGTCATGGTGCTTCTGCAAAGGAGTGAGCAAGTCTGAGAAAATGAAGGCCGCCATTTTCTCCGGCAAGGCTCCGGCCATGGCCAGAATTTTCGGCCCCGGAAATGGGATCTCCGGTACCGGATTCCTGATCCACAGAAGCCTCCTATTGACCACCCACGTCAACCTTCCGTCCGTGGCAGCTGCGGAGAGCTCCGAGATCCGGCTGCAAAACGGTGTCGCTGCAACTCTCGTTCCCCAAAGGTATTAGCTTTGATTTTCTTTTTCTTTTATAAATAAATTTTGTATTTTTCTTAGTTACGTGGGAAGTTCAATGAAAGTGAATACTGGGTTTTGTGCTGATTTGTTTTTGGAACAGTGGAGAACCACCCGGCTGATTCTTCTGCTATGTATTAGTTTTACATTAGGTGGGCTTTATTTACTTAATTTTCGTGGGTCCCATATGATATAAATTGAAAGTTTAAGTAGTTTGATTATGATGTTTCTACCATTTTCTTATCTATCGATAGAAGTGATTAGTGTTTGTTGATAGTTGGTTGTGTCCTCTGTGTTTGTATTGGTGAGATTTGATTTGGTCAAAAGTTCTAATGTGAAATGATATTTGGGAATTAATTTATGAGTGCAGCTGTGCTGCTAAGTAATTTAATTCATTTGCGTCCAACTTTTGGTGATTGTGAAGATGTTGGATCTGAGTGGATCGTATTCATACATTCCCACAAGTAAACTATTGATTAGGAGAACAAAGTGTCATCTAATAACTGTTCTATTCGAATTAGTAATAGTTGAATGTGGAAGTCTTTAATGTAGGGGATATCGACTGGGGAGTTAGGAGTAGTGATAATGCAGTATATTAGATGAAATAAAAGTAGTATGGTGGAGGGAAGGCATGGTTTGACAGAGATAGAAAGGGCAAGAATTTGGAGGCAATAGCCAGTGACGAGAAAATGGAAGAAAGTGATTGGTAGTTTAGTTTGACATTGGCAAGTATTGGTCACTTTCTCTGAAAAAGTTGAAAGGAAAATTTTTGAAATTGCTTTCTCAAACTCTCTAGAACTGATTTGGCCAGTCCTTCCCTAGGTCATAGATTTTTTATTTTTATTTTTACCCTCAAGTTGGGTTCCTACGGCTTCTTTGTACAATTCACTTGTAATTATGTTGTTTTCTCGTGGATTGCCTCTGCGCATTGATGGTTTTGTGACACAATCAAATAAGTTAATAAGGAAAGAATGGTAATGGAAATTTGGAGTACCTAGCATCATCATCACGATTTCCATTTTAATATATGTAATTATTGAACACAAATTCTGTTGAATCTGATATACTTGCTGTTTTATACTTGTAGACTAATGGGGAAAGGAAAATTTGGGGACATTCTTCTCAAAAAGCATCAATGTATCATGGTTTCTGGTAGCCTTTGCATAATAGGCATGTAAAGTGTTTCTCATTCTTTCATTGAATTGCAGATTTTTCATCACCAGCTCCATTTTAGATCTTACAATAGTAGGTTTGGATGCGGTGGATGGAGATTCAAATGCCCAAGGCCACCTGCACCACTTGAAAACCTGCTCTAAACCAACCCTGGATCTGGGCAGTGTAGTTTACCTTCTAGGCTACACAGAGAAAAAGAATTAACAGTTGGCGAAGGTAAGGTAGTGATAGCCACTGACAATCTCATAAAATTGTCAACTGATGGAGTGATGTGGAGCCCTGGTTCAGCTGGATTTGATGCGCAAGGAAATCTTGCATTTATGATATGTGATCCTATGAAATTAGCAACATCGCCAAACACCAAATCCTCATCAACTTCGTCGTCATCAACGTCATCATGGAAGAAGGATCTTCCTATGCAATTTGGTATCCCCATTCCAATAATTTGTGATTGGTTAAATCAGCACTGGGAAGGTAGCCTTGATGATCTTAACAAGCCTAAGCTACCACTCATTCGATTAATGTCTTCTGGTCAGAAAAGTGAGCACTCTTGTGCTTCCTTCACACAGCGGCGGGTTTTTAAGTCAACTGAAGCTGATAATGATGGAACAACTTCTTCATCAAACACAGTCTCAAAAACAAGGGACCAGCCTGGACCAAGCTGCTCTGCTGCTGCAAACACTGTTGAAGAAGAGGCCCAAACAAGTGATCCTCATGCTGCCCATGTACAGGGCATTCCTACTCCAGAAATCTATGAATCACCCAAGTTAACAGCTGTTCCTATTAGGAGAAAAGAAGGTTCCCCGATTCAGCTTTTGGACATTAATTTTCCTCCAAGGGTTACAAAACCAGCAGTTCTGCCACAGCCGACCAAAAAGTTACCACCAAATTTTGATGAGAATTTTGTCAAGGCGCCTCCACCGCGAAGCCCAATAAGAGAAGAAAACCAAATCAAGAACAGAGGACCAACCAGTCCCGACGCTGATGCTGAAATTGCCTCAACAGGTTCTGTAAATGGGGCCCAAAGTGAGGTTCAGTCTAGTTCATTCCCACTAGAAGTTTCAGATACGCAGAATGGGTATAGCAGTGAGGGAGAGACTATGTACTCCGCAGAAACTGCTGAGAGTCGAAATTATACCAGTCCTGCAGAGGGAAAGTTTCAACAAGTGGGAAGGAGCCAGAGTTGTGTGAATTATAATAGATGGGGAGCCGCCCAAAGTAATCCAGTGGCTCGCAGGGCATTGCTAGAAAAGCAAAGGAGCTTTATCCATGGAAGGAAGATGCATTCACAAGGGGCAACTTCCCAAAGGAGCAATGACTACTACAGCCCAACTGTCTCCTCAATCATGAAGAAGCGCAACTCAGAGCAGCCCGTCAGACCCCGGCAAAGTGCTGTTCATTCCTCTCCGAAATGGAATTTCTAAGTGAATCTTGACAAAGATGATACCTGAAAGTGATTGACAACGAAAATATAGTGTTTTTTGGTGTTTGAGTTAACGCCCATTTCTTTCCACTGTGGTATAGTGTACAAATTTGTTGCGACTGTGAAGAGACAGATGTCAGGTGAATAAGAAAATTCAGCAAATTGTAATTTTGCACGTGAGGAGTCATGTAGTTACTGGTTACATATCATCTATAAATTTATTTTTTGAGGGGGAAAGACCCATGATGCACGGACACTTCAAAAACCTTTGGACACGCGGACACGGTCAACGGACAAGACACGGCGATGTTGAAATGATTCCCAATGGCAAGTACAAATTTGTATTTACTATTTTTTTATAAGTTGAATGATACCATATAATGTGTACTTGTATTGCGTTGTAGTTGCCCTTTTTGTTAATTACTAGAACTAGCTCTCAGTACAAGCATTTGTGGTTTTAATAAAACAAGATTAAGCGCTCTCTCAACCTTAATTTCCTGGTGAATTGGCCTTGACACACAGATCACAAACTCTGAGAGGAGTTATCTATTATCTACGGGTAAAATATGGTATCACAAGTACTAACAAAGCCGATATTTTTTCTGTTCATGGGCGGACGAAGACATGAAAGATGATTGTTATTCAGAGCAAGCCTGGACAAACAAACAATAAGAGGAACAAAACTAGAGACTAGAGATGCTTCTCATTGTACATGTAACTCAAAAGAAACTGTCCAACGTTAAAAGACGTCTATGCTGCACTGTGGCATTATTCTCAAAAACTACCATGAGCCTGTTCTGATCTCCTAACACTAGCATTTAGTAGCAGATAGCAGGGCTGCCAAACTACGCAATATTGCTAAACAGCTGAGCTAAAAAAGATAAACTCCAGCACTTTATTTTTTACGACAAAGTGATTTGCCAAGGATAATTGCTGCCGGACTAGGACATAGCTCCAAAGAAAAACTACAAAATTTTCATTTCGAGATCAAGTTATATCAGTAGGACTCCAATGCAGGCTTCACTATAGCCATCTGAGGAAGAGGCAGCGTGCCAGATACATTTGACGAGAACCAGCCAAGCTTCTCTATGAGTTTGTCAATCAGGTCACCTGCTAAGTAAGAAACACCTCCAACCCCGATCCCAATGGCAACATAGTACAGTAAAGTTTTGATGTACTTTGGTGGCCTCTGGGTGTAAGCCTTTCCAATTGCAAGAATTATGATGCATAAAAGAGAAGCCACTGCAACTGCTGCCATCTTTAGGTCCCTGTTGTTGCTCTGACGGAATGAGAAGCTGTAAACCACAGGAGGCACTAACCCGAAAACAATGAATGATAATATAGCAACAGAGGCATGAAGAAGGAAATTGTCTTTTTTCCCTAGTACTTTCTGGTATCTATCCACAAGTTCATCTGTCTGACTGGAGGGCACTCTTGATTCATCATTCTTCAGTTCCCAAAGCTGTAATATTAGTTGAAGATCAGAAAACAGTTAGCTTTGACGTTTTAATTGGATCCAATATTAGTTGAAGATCAGAAAACAGGTTAAATTACTCACGTTATGACCAATGATGAAAAGTCCACCAATCAAGTTTGCCAATGCCAAAGCTAGAATGTTCACTGCAAGTATATTATACATAATAAAGGACATACTTAGCAAACTTAAACATCACCATTCCATAGCCCAAAATGAAAGTAGAAATTATTGATTACAAGCAAAGATAAAATATTATGTATCCCAAGGTCAAGTATCCCATAAGCTTAACAATAAGTTATATGCTAATTGGTTTTTAAGTTGATGTTCACTAGAGAAGACTGAGCAAAAAATCATCATGATCAGCTAGATTAAAATCAGATTTGCCTTTAGGCTGGGTGATGTAATTCATGTAATCAATGATGCAAGTCAAGAATGGTTTAATTAGATTCATCTTCGAGTGCTTAAATAGCAGAGTAATACCAATTTAATTTATGTTACTGTGATACAGTGGGTTTAAACCTACATGCCTAGTACTTATCAGCCATCTATAGATTGAAAGATGAAACCCAGTAATAATACTTATAGCTACAGTATGAAGAATGTCCTACTCTGTTAAACAAAGATAAAGCTAAACATGATAATCAAGGCAAGTGAAAAAAATAAATCTTCAAATTTTCAGCTACCCTTGTGAAAACATAATAAATTATAAAATACAATACCTCATATATAAAGAATCTCTGGGAGTCCAAAAATCAACTAAAATAGAAACCACTTACATGTTGCAGTATCAGCACTGGCTGCAGATGTCACGATGCCTAAGCTTGTAATTGCTTCAGTTAAACCACCATATACAATGCTTTTGATGATTTCAAAAGTTTTAGTATCAGCTGGTTCAGTTATAATTGTTGGTTCTGGCACAATGGTGACTATAGTACTATCATGAATTTCTGTTTTAGCTAGCCCTGCATCAACAAGCCATCGCCCTAGATTATAATGTAGTAAAGAAGAATATAATATGTTGACAGGGATGACAAACTTTGTTAGAATGAGCCCATATTTTCTTCTTTGGTCTTCAATTAGGCTCTTTTTTTTCTTCTAGGAGCTGTCCTGGGTATTTCACTTTCTTGACAGTAGTTACTCTAGCATTAACAAATTTATATGTATATGAGCAGCCATACGAACATTGGCTACTATACTTATGTGCATGTGAGCAGCAAAACAATGATGATTATATAACAGCAGGTAGAAAAAAACTACTTTGATGCAGAGGACTAGAAAAATGTAGAGGTTGTATAAACTTATAGTGTCAAACCTACTGTCTGCTTGTATAAACAGGTGGGATTGAATGGTTAAAGCATTTTGTCAAACGCATGTAAAATTGCATTAGTACGTGTTGCATTGATATAATGCTCGACACCTCCACATTCTCAAATGATTTATTGTTTATCGTTCTCATAGATCATGAGACAGTCTTGTTCATACCTGCATCATTTTCTATAAGTTGTTGGGCATCTTCTGAACTGGGTACAACATCTATTTCTGGTGCTGGGGGCTTGGTGGTTACAACTACACTAACTCCAATTGACTGACCAAGCACTGAAGGTTTTAGATTATGTACTGTTCCCTTCAAGTCATGGGATGGAATTGACGCTTCAACTCCAGCAGTGCTGCTCTCAGAATAAGTTACGGAAGGTTTATCCTTTGCACTGACTCCAAAACTAACTTCAACAGCCTCACCTGGAACTGGAGCTTTATCTATTGTTGTAGCTTTACTAACTCCAACTGACTGAGTAGGCATTGAAGGTTTTTCATCATGAAATGTTTCATTCAAGTCATGTGATGGAACTGGAACTTCAAATCCAACACTACCCTGTAGATTATTTCCTGAGGGCTTAGCTGTTGCAGCTACACTAGCTCCAACAGCCTCATTAGGCGCTGGACCTTTACTTACTGATGCAGTTTTACTATTTTGATCTTGTAGTGCTCCATCCAGGTCATGTGATGGAGCTGACACTCCACCTTCAACACTATCTTCAATATCAGTTCCTGCATCAGCACATCAAATAAGAGGTTAGCCTACTTGATAAGGAGGAAACTTGAACACCTTCATCATAGGCCAAGTTTTATATTCGTCATGCCATGCTCCTATCAGTTCCTGAACGGTGTAAAAGTGAGAAATCATGCCATGCTCGTGAAAAAAATGATATGCTCTCTTATAATAAATAGCTTGAGAGTTTCAGTCTTTTAGCTGAAATAACCTTCTTGATTTAGTTTTTAAGATTCAACTATTGGTGTGGAATTCAATAATATACAGAATATTCAATGAAACATGAGCTTGTGATATAACTACACCAATCAGATTTAGAGAAAAAATTGCTTATGCAAAGTATGCCCAAAATTCTTAAAGAACAGCAAAAGATTACCTTGCTCATTAAGGTTTCCCTCACCTTTAGGTACCGATTTAGGAAAGAACCAATTGCCTGTTGTATCAAAAGAAAGGTTAAACTATCAACCAAGAACTGGAAACAGAAAATGCAACACAACAAAATGCTTGATTGATAAACAAAAAAAGTTACAAGCAAATAGATTCAGGTTCACAAAAGTTTAACACCCATTACCTTATGTACCATGACCTAAATATATTACATGCATATAAGATTCATATACCTTTACATCAAAAGGTAATCTTTCTTCTTTCAATTATTAGTTAGGCAATTTAACTCCTTTGCCCTTGGAAACTCAAAATGCTGTCAAATTAGTACGTGTTCGGTTCTAGCATAGAATGCAATAAACAGAGTTAACATGGAGAAGTACCTGCAGGAATGACGAAACTAAAGCACGAAGTGCATCTAATAGGATCATCTATCACAGGGGGTGGTGCAGTAGGAGGTACATTTTCCCATTCTCTACCGCGAATAATAACCTTTGTGATGCAAGAATTACAATTAGGACAGTAGAAATCATGCGCAGCCGGCTTCTCATACACCCTTTCAAGATATAACTCAGAAACTTCTTGTTCTCTTATTTCTCTCAAGTTAACTCCCCCACGTTCAGTTGTCCCATTGTTGACAGAAGTATAATGCCCAATTTGCTCAATTGCCTGCTTGGAGGGTGAAGAATCAAAACTAGGTAATTCTTCACCCTTCATATCATCCACATCTTGCTGGTTGGTAACAATAACAACAACACTCTTTTGATAGCTTAGGCTCTCTTCTTCTACTTCCACTGTTTCATCTCCAGGATTTTTCTTGGAAGTAAGAAAATCAACATTTTCACCATTGAATCCAGAGATCCCATATGGAGATTCAGTACCTGAAATCATGCAGCAAATAAAACATCTCATAAGAAGACCCTTGAACTTGAGCAAACACCACCATACAAACATAGTCCACCAACTACTAGATTAAAGTCCAGAAGTTGATATTTGCACTCCTATTGAGTCCCCCATACCCATATTTCTGTGTGCATGTTTGTGTAATCTGAAGGCTCTTACTTGGTCAATTAAGTAGAACCCATTTGCTTCTTCTTAGCCAATAAAACAATATTTTTAATAAATACGAGAGAGAGAGAGAGAGAGAGAGAGAGAGAGAGAGAGAGAAAAGAACTACAAGTAGCAGAAAACTAAAACCAACCCAGAATTGTTTGTGTTATGATGCATCATTAATGGTAGTTCTTGATGCATTAACTAGTGAACTAAGGTAACAAAAATTCATCTTGACTTGAAAGCTGATAAAAGCAAAACAATTAAACCCAGCTGCCATTACAAACAGATCAAAGTAGTGTCTTTTACCTCCATTTTTGCCGGAGATAAAAGTGTCATTTCTTGGCCTTTCCTCGACTTCTTCACTCACTTCAGCTTCACTAGAAGTCTCTGAGGAAAATACAAAATCACTAGAGACAGTGGTGAAGATTGTGTTGCTTTGCTGCTGGTGAGGTAGCCTTCCTCTCAAAGCCTCACCCACTTCCTCTGTCTCCTCCCACTGCTTCATTGCTTCCATTTTCAGCTAAGATAAGCAGTGTCTGGCTCTGGCAGACACAGAGACAGCTTATTTTCCACACTGCCTTGCCTTACCAAGGAAGCTCCGTGTGTCTCCATATATATATATATATATATATATTATCACTCACTCTAAATGTGACTTTATGACATTTGAGATACAATGCACAAGAATTCAAATTTTTTGTTTGGGTTATTGAATGAAGTCAGCTTATGAAGTCTTTGTTTTTTTGGCTAAGGAAGTCAAGCTATGGAGTTGTGTAATCTGCTAATTAAGGACACCAAAGAAAATAACTCAACTTTTTTACTCAACCTTTTTGTAGCAATTCAAGGATAAGTTAATATTCTAGTCAATTTCTTAACGATGCAATGAGCAATTTCGTTAACCCAAAATTCATGAGTGTAAAAAGTCGTCAGAAACTCTTCCCATTTCATATTAGGGCTCGAAATTCAACTACTAATCCCAATTTTTGAAGAATTTTAAACTCAAATGGCAAATCTCAAGTCCTAATATGAAATGGGAAGAGTTTCAAACAAGCACTCAAAGGTTTTGGGTTGATAAAATTGCGCCTTGCACCATTAAAAAAAATTGACGAAAATACTAACTTGTCATTGAATTGCTACAAATAAGAAGCTACATGGTCTAAATTGACGGATTGAAACTATAGAGTCAAAAGTAGTTGAAGTACCAAATTATATGAACCAAAAGTGACTTTTAGTATAAAAAATTTGTTACACTTTAAGGGTTGAATTAAAGTATGGTGTATGCATATAAAAATATGAGTACTCTAATTCTTATGTAGATTTGATTCCTATAGTTTGAATTTTGACAATTCTTGTTGAGATTTTATGGGAACTGTACAAGTTATTTTATTGAAATGGGATCATGGGCAAGCGTGATCTCAGTTAGTATGTTGCCAGGTTGAAATCTTTTACATGTTAGTGTTCACATGCCCAGCTAAGCACAGATCCCATATGAAAATATATATATATATATATATATATATAATTGAATAAATGAAGAGTTGCAGAAAGTTAAAAGCATTTAATGAAGGGGGCTCAAGTTGAAAGCCAACAAAACATGATACTCATTGGTGTTTTTGTTCTTTGGCAATTCGTGGTCCACATCATTTTTATCGTACTCCTTCACCTAACTCAATTCCATCCAACAGTCAGATTAATATACATCACATTCTTTTTTCTTTGAATCAAAAGTGATGGAATAAGACGAGTATTTCTATAGCTTATTTTTTTTTTTTATGACTCTCATCGCATTTGACACGTGAATTGAAAAATGAATGGGTATAATTGGTATATTTTTTTTCACGATTGTATTTTACTACGAGTGAAAAGCATGCAATGATTCCAACCCAATTAATCTTATCCTTCCTCTAGAAAATGATGGAAACTTGTGATGAAACAACTACAGTGGCACACGCAATCCTCACCATATGGAAACCATGGACACGAAGTTGTTCCAATAGTTCTTCAACTATACCCGGAAAACCCCAAACCCCAGTTAGGGCACCACTCCCCTCCCATCACCAAACAAAATCTCAAACCTATTGTGGTCAACAGCACATTCTAGTATGTGCATGTGACACATGATTTTTTTATATTATATAAAATAATTTATTCCCATGTGACATTGACCAAATAACTTCAGTGTATTAGAAAAGGAATCAATTTGTAGTTGACTAAAATAAATATATTATATGATATTATAGTCGAGTGCAATATTTCAACATGTTCACATGTTAATCCACATGAGCAAAATGGTAGTTCTATGAAGACCCAAAACTTGTCTCTGGACACCCCTTCAAAAGCTTAGAGCCTGTTAACAGAAACAAGGTGGGCCATGTAGGGCCCATATATTCATACTGGGCCAGCCCAAAAGAGATTTCGTGGACCAAAGTTTGGAATGTATCCAGAATACGACAGGTCTCCAATGTAGCTCGATTGAACGACGAAATCTAAAACGTCGGCCATAAAAGCACCGCGGTCCACGTGCATGGTTGAAAACTCTGTCACTTGTTCCCACTGGCAAGTGGTCTAAAAATTCTAATCCACTTGGCCTTCCGATCGAGTGGCAATCTCGTAATTCCCTCCAAACCCGGTGGCGTTACGTTTTCCCGGGCTCCTCATCGGTCCCATCGACCCAAAAAAATTATAAACCGAAAGCTTCGATGTTTTTGAAGTATCGCGCAATCTCTTCGTCTCTGGTTGGCTGCTGTCTCTCAAAGTTCTCAACTTTGGTGAAATAGAAAAACGAAAAACACAGAGAGAGAGGAGATGTTGAAGCTCACAACGTACACTGGAGCGGACCAAATTCATGGCGTGGCCCAATGCCACTCCTTGGGCCCATCGAAACCCAACCCAACTTTCCCTCGCCGGAAAGACGGCATTTGTCTTGTGCCATGCACTTCTGCGCCTTCGAAAACGCCGGTTCTCGCCGTCGTTTCGGACCGGGGGGCCGGGAGTGTGCGCTCGGAGACTGGACCGGGTCGGGTCGAGCATTCAGTTAGCCTGGCGGACCGGTTGAGGCAGGGGAGCTTGGCGGAGGACGGGAAGTCGTATAAGGAGTGCTTTATAGTGAGGTGCTATGAGGTTGGGATTAACAAGACTGCCACTGTTGAGACCATTGCCAATCTCTTGCAGGTGAATTTGAGTTCGAATTTTGGGTTTTGATTCAATGTGGCTCTCTTGGTTTGCGTTTGTGGTCTGGATTGATTTGAATTTCTTGTGGGAAACTGAAATGTGTGAATTTTAGCATCTGGGTTTGTGTCAACGTTGCTTAATTTGATTTGTTTGGGGCAAATTTTGGGTCTTTTTTTTGTTTTGTACTGGGTACTGTGTTTGCTACTTCCCTCACATGCATTTATGAAATGAATTGCATTATTTAATGCTCCAATTGTATTTCGTTGAATTTTAGCTCTCTCTACAATCATATGACTCAGATGTGATGGTTTGATAAGTCCCTGCAATCAATTCCTCTGGCAATAAACTGAGACATTTCTCTTTTCTTTCTGAAATTGTATAAATTGTACAATGTTAGCTGTGGTCATGTAAAATTTTGATTGCTGTAAGTTACTGAATTACTTGTCATAACTTATTTATTTAAGTATTTAACCACTGTAAGTTTGTGATGTAATTAAGTGATTTTTATTTTAATTGTTAGATATCTTAGTTCCCTGAAACACAATTGAGGACACTGGGATTAGTTTCCTTAGATGATTCTTGTTATAGTATTTTCTGCATTAACTAATTCAGTTGTTGAGTTGAGGAGAAACCCTGATTAACTACCTTATACAATTGGTATTCTTCTAATGGTTTTCATATATTCCCCTTTGAACATTGTTGATGCAGGAGGTTGGATGCAACCATGCTCAAGTTGTTGGCTTTTCAACTGATGGTTTTGCGACCACCACCACCATGAGGAAAATGCATCTCATATGGGTTACTGCTCGCATGCATATTGAAATCTACAAATATCCAGCTTGGTAGGATTTCTTTTTTATCTTACTGTTCTGGTTTGGATTTCTAAACTGGCAAGTGAATCTTAAAATGCTGGTGTGTGATACAGGAGTGATGTTGTTGAAATAGAAACATGGTGCCAAGGGGAAGGGAGAATTGGTACTAGACGTGATTGGATAATGAAGGACTATGCCACTGGTCAAGTCATTGGAAGAGCAACAAGGTGCATATCATGTCTGCTTTTTGTTATATAAAGTTTTTAAGAAGTTCAAGAAAACTTGGTTTAACAATGGAAGCACTGGTTTTTCACTTGTACTACATTAAAATTTGTGTTGAAGTACATGGTGTTGTATTGAACCAACTTCCTCATTCTCCTTTATCTTGTATTTGAGTCTGGCATCTTTCTTGGAACTGGTAAGCATGTATGTACTTGTGGCAGGTCTTTAACTTTTAAGTTACTATCTTCTTGAAGGAAACCCAATTTTTTTCTTTCACGGATGCTTCTTGGGCATGGAGATATTTTAGTCTGGCTATTTGCATGAATGTTGCTACTTCAATCTTTGCTCATGTTCATTTTCTTTTTCAATAAAGTAATCGTCCATTTTTTAGATTACCTTTGGTTGTTGAATGCTTTCTGTAATTCTGTGTTACATTATTTTTTTAATACAAATTTATAAATAAACCCAATCCTAGACATGTATTTATAAAAAAACCCAAGCACTATGTAAACATAGAAACACACCCAAAATCAACCCCAAAGTCAACTTTTTGGGTGTGTTTATAAATGGGTTTTGAGTGTGTATAATGATGGGTTTTGGGTGTGTTTATAAAGTGTTTTGGGTGTTGGGTTTTTTTATAATTTCAAGCTCCATTTTGGGTGTTTTAGTGAAACTCCTAATCAACCTTTGTCAAATTATGGGAACTTATTGTGGGATATATTCCGAAAATTGGCCATTCTGCATGGTTTCAGTAAGTGGGTGATGATGAACCAAGACACTAGGCGACTTCAGAAAGTCAGTGATGATGTTCGGGAAGAGCATTTAGTATTTGCTCCACGAGAACTGAGGTAAGGAGCCCCTTCTTCATTTCAAATGATATGGTTAACATACAGACTTTGGCACACATGCACACACTTCCTCTTGCACAATCTCCTAATTGGTTTTTTGGCATTGGTAGGTTAGCCTTTCCAGAGCCTAACAATAGTAGCTTGAGGAAAATAGCTAAACTGGAAGATCCTGCTCCATATTCCAGACTGGGACTTGTGGTAAGGTTTTTAAATTCATTTGAAGTTCTCAATTTTTTTCAGTTTCTCAGTACGATTTTGAACTTCTCAGCCAAGGAGAGCAGATCTGGACATGAACCAGCACGTTAATAATGTCGCCTACATCGGATGGGTTCTAGAGGTTGGTAGATATGTCTCTTCAATTCATAATTTGGTTTCGAGGGATCTATGGAAGTAAATCATCGTTGGTCTCACGAATATGTTCTCTTTTTATGACAGAGCATGCCTCAAGAAATCATTGATGGCTATGAACTGCAAACAATCACCTTAGATTACAGGCGGGAGTGTCAAAGGGATGACATAGTTGATTCCCTTACAAATGTGGAACCTTTAGAGGATGGTCCAGCTATTTCAGGCTTAGAAGGAACAAATGGATCTCCTGCTGCAACAGAAGATACAAAGGACTACTGTCAGTTTTTGCATCTACTAAGATTATCAGGTGATGCTTCAGAAATAAACCGGGGACGAACTGTCTGGAGAGAAAAACCTGCAAGATGAGGAAATATCTTATCTCTTGGCTCCACTGGTTTTTTTATTTATTTCGTTCCTATTTGTCTTTGTTTTTGTCCCTTATATTAGAGATTTTGTTTCCTTGTTGATGTCAATGTCATAATTTGCTTTCCTGAGTTTTTTTATCGCTTCCCAATTGGCCCTGCTACCAAAATGTCCTTATGTCTTGCACTGATGTTAAAGTATCCTCAAAGAATATTTAACAGCGTTATGTTGTATCTGTCATGTTAGAGTGGAAATGTAAGGTTCGGATTTTAGTTTGCAAATGTAACACTTCTGTTACCATTGGTCTGTGATTCTTGCTGGTTTACTTTGAATTGATGCAAGGTTGGAATTTTAGTTACCTGCCTTCTTTCTTTTCTTTTAATCTTTTTTTTTTTTTTTCTCTTAACTATCTGTTGGCTTATCGAAGACGAAGACATTAGTCGAATTCGTGTGAAATTAACAATGGCATCCAAAGTTTGTTCAATTTTCAAACCCTTTTCGTGACGAAACCATTAGATCCATTGGGAGGGCCATGAGGCATCAATGAAGTTACCAATTCTTCCTGTCTATGACCACCAGAACAACCTAATATCATACCAACAGAAGAAATCCTGGCCAATTCCCACCTTTATTTACTTCTGTCCCTATCAAAAAGAAGCCATGCCCATGGGGGTCCGCAGATTTAAAAACCACAGGGCCCCACTCAACTACTACATTCTATAACGACCAAAATCTCCATGCAGACGCGATTGAATGCCTTTCCCAAAATAAGTACACAAAAGATGCTCTCATTCTTCAGTCTCACACACTACACCAGTATTTATAGGGGGTGACCTCTACACAATTTCCCCATGCAAAAAAACTAGTGGAAAGAGGAGAGAACCATGAAAATGGGTATGGAGAATTCAGAGTTCTTTCTCATTCTCATAGTATTTGTGGCATTTCTGGTGGGTTCTCAAGGTGTAGGTGACAAGGAAAAGAAAGGGGAGCTCTATAATGCTAAAAATGGAGGGTATGGAGGAGGGCCTGATGGAGGGTATGGAGGAGGACCTGGAGGAGGGCCTGATGGAGGGCATGGAGGAGGGCCAGGAGGAGGGCCTGATGGAGGGCATGGAGGGGGGCCTGGAGGAGGGCCTGATGGAGGGTATGGAGGAGGACCTGGAGGAGGGCATGGAGGAGGGTATGGAGGAGGGCCAGGAGGAGGGCCTGATGGAGGGCATGGAGGAGGGCCTGATGGAGGATATGGTGGAGGGCCTGATGGAGGATATGGAGGGGGGCCCTTTGGAGGATATGGAGGAGGTCCATATGGAGGATATGGGGGTCCATTTGGTGGCTACGGAGGAGGCTTTCCATTACTTGGGGGGCTTCCATTACTTGGGGGTCTTCCTTTGCTTGGAGGGCTTCCATTTCTTGGGGGGCTTCCACTTCCTTTTGGAAGGCTTGGGGGGCTTCCACTTCCTTTTGGAAGGCATGGGAGCGGATTTGGTTCTGGCATCCAGGGGACTAAAGCTAATGATGAAAAAGGAGATTATGGCGGGAAGGGAGACTTTCTTAACCCTAAAGGTGATTATGGCGGGAAGGGAGACTTTCCTAACCCTAGAGGAGATTATGGAGGAGAGGGAGACATCCCTAGCCCTAAAGGAGATTATGGCGGGAGAAAGACATTCCATACCCTAAAGGAGATCATGGTGAGAAGGGAGACATTCCATACCCTAAAGGTGATTACGGCCGGAAGGGAGGCTTTCCTAACCCGAAAGGCGATTATGGCGGGGGGAAGGGAGACATTCCTAACCCTAAAGGAGATTATGGGGGGAAAGGAGACATGCCTAAAGGTGATGGTGGAGCTGGTGGTGGCCAGTATCCATAGCCAAACAGATGTTGGTCAACTGAACTGAGGTGTATTTTAACCATATAAATAACTAGCCTACTTTAACCATATAAATAACTAGCCTAGCTCAAGAACTTCGGCCTCTTTGGGATTGTTAGCTCATCTATAAGGCCACAGGACATTGGTGCTTTACATATCTGTAATGGGTTAGCTTTTTAATAAATTTGCCTCAGTTGTCTCCAGTCTCCCTATTTCTGCCTTGAAATCTATACATTTCTTCTCTCTTTATTTATGTAATTCTTCTGGCCATCTCTCTCCTTCTCCCCGTGTAATATAATATGTAAGACAGTCTTCAGAATTTTATAGCAGTGTGATTTATTGAATTAATATAATTGTTAATAAAATTTAAACATGTTAAACCCCAATTTTAACGACAAGAAGTCCAAACCAGAAGAACGGTGTGACCCCTGCATTGTATTAGAGAAGATACTAGATGCACATTGAAAATCTGTTTATATTAGATTGTAATCAACACCCGTTCACGATTACTAGTCAACCATAAACCATAAATTGAAATGAAGCTCCTACAGTTAGTAATTCAGCACAATGAATTACACATCCAAAAGCTAATTTGCATTAACATCTCAGCTAGAGAGGCATAAAATTAGATGTAAGGTGACAAGACATGAGAGTACAAATACCCCACCAACCAATAAGATTTTTCCATACAAAAAACCATCATCTTCACTAGGCCTAATAAGCGGCACATATTTGAGACCAGTCATTTTTAAGTATGGAAAATCAATTCTGCAGGCATGCCAAAACAATTCTTTAATCCTTCTTCCTCGAAAAGCACCTTACAATAACCCTGCTACGAGAGACAGAGAGACCGTGTATTAGTACTTAACAACGAGCAAAACATAAATTCTATAGCCATAAACTGAATATATTGATTGACTAACGAAAAATTATCTCATAATCATGAGAAAATGCCTTTCCTTCTTCTTCTTCTTTTTATTTTTTTATTTTTTATTTTTTATTTTTTTCTGATGCTTATAAGAGAATTAGCAGTCAAGTAACTAGCTAGCACTATTTGTTACCTTTAACCCCTTAAAAAATTATATATCGAAGGCAAAAGGTTACTACTACCAAAATTTGTGTACAGAAGTGCAAAAGTGTGCAAAAACATGTATCAACTCCACCAAAAAATAAAAAAAGTCATAGAATAGAACACTGGAGCGAACTTACATCACCAATATAGGCATGAGTTGCACACTCATCTGGTCGTAGGGAGGAATACCCTAATGAGTTCTTTCATAGTTACTTTTCTCCTACACGTAGGGCATTTACCCTGTGCACCTATCGCAGCCCTAATGCATGCCTTACAGAAAATGTGACCACATTTCGTTGACATCTCCTCAACTAATGGGGCCATGCAGATGGGGCAGCTAAAAGTGGGCTCCTTTGGTGGGGGAGGTGCTGGTTGTGCAACACTCTCTTTCTGCAAACAAATATACTTGAGATGAGTATGAACCATTCACACACACCCAACAAAGGAATACAGTGCTCTAATTTCAGAAGACTACAATTACCGTGGAGCTGGAATTGTTATTGCTTTCCAAATTTATGTAGAAATCACAATTAATTATTGTTTGGTTTGGTGCAACTCTTCTGCGCTTGTTACGAGTGACCCTAGTTCGTTCTGCAATGATCACAGAGAGAGAGAGAGAGAGAGAGAGAGAGATGTGAGAGACACATAAAGATCAATGCAGAAGAAAACATGTGTTAAAAAATGTGACCAACAAACCACCTGGCTCTACAAGCATATAACACAATAACAGCAATATGGGGCAACTAAGACTTGCCACTGACAAATTCTAGCTCAATGATGAGCAGATTTTCTAAAACCCACCCCTAACCTTTCTAGTTTAGAACAATAAACAAAGAAAATAATGAATAAAAAGTCTATCAGCTTGTGCAGGTTGTCCAAGACAACTTTGAAGACTCTGAAACTTACAATATGAGCTTCTCATCCTACTAAGAGCACTAGAGAAAAAAGATGAGTAGATGAGTCTGACCTTCTCTCCAATTATTTATCTCATAGGTTGCACGGCTTTAAACTTTTAGTTGTATGTAAACAAACTTCATAGAAAAATCGAAAGGAAAACATTCAAGATGTCAACTAATCTTATGAAGTTGGACAGAATGAACTAAGAATCAATAACAAATTAATGGAACAACACAGAATCTTCACGGTATAATAACAAAGGGAAATACATAAAAGCCAAAAAGTTCTGATGTAAAGAAATGATAAAGTTTATAATACAACAGAACAAAATTACCTAAATCCACATCAACAGTGATCCTTCTTTGGTTCCTCCTGGCATTGTTTTTAGCCTGACATAAAACATCAAAAGATTAAACTTATGTTTATATATACACATATACATACCAAGTGGACGGATATAACCACAACAAAAGGTATGTGTAAACTTAATATAAGGCATACCTCAGCAAAAGCCCTGGGGGAGGATTCAACAACATCATCATCAATAGCCTCAACATCAATCATATTAGGTGGTGCGGACTGCCCTTGCAGGGTAGCTTGATTATTCTGAGGATCTGCCGGGGTTGAAGTTCCCTCCTGATCCCGATTGTCACCAGGTGGCGCACTATTGAGGTCTAAGTCCACCCGATCCTTCCTTCGGTTTACATACCTGGCCGCTCGAGTGCTCATGTTATATGTATGGTCTCCTATCCAAGATGTTGTTTGAAAACCTACAGTTTTTCCAATGTAGTCATCTTATTCAAATACATATTTAATTTTGTTGGAAAGCAAATGAAGAATAATATAAACAAAAAATTAATAATATACTTGCATAATTTTCAATTACAGCAATAAAGGATATGACATTAAGCCAAAGAGATACGATAAGTCTTTTCTTTTCTACAACTTTCTTATCAAATATGTGGACAGTAAACTACCCCGTGCCATGATAAACAAACAAACTAATGATCACGTTTAACTCAAGCTAGTGCACCCGTTCCCATGCCTCATATCACCATAATTAACCAAACTCCACCAAATTGTATTCAATTCTACGAAACTCGGGCATAAAATCTAGAAATGGAAACCCTAGTCACAACCCACAGACTGGTCACTGAGCATATCAAAATTGAGTCCACAATGAACCTGAATGAATTCCATAAAAACGCAGTTCACTGCAATTACACATGTATGTCCAACCAAACATGGTCTATTTCCATTGTATCTAACTGTGTGACCAAAATGTGATCATATCTTCACAACGAAGTACTGCCTAAGAATAAATCAAATCAGAATCGATTTGTAGATAACGTTGCCAGCACATTCATCAAACCTTAGCAGTAAAACTATTATTTTTCAACTCAAGCATTCAGCTTCCTCTAAAAATTCGCAATTTCTAAAAATCTAACGGCTCGATAAATCGGAAAAACAGGGTGAAAATTATCGGATTCCATCAAAATCAAATTTTCCTAAGCCCCAAACAGCACGAAAAAAGAAAGATATCAAGCTCAAAAAATCAGGAAAAAGCGGTAAAAAATTTATCAAAAATAATAAAGAAGAAATCGCAGACAGAAACCCTAGGAAACCAATAGGCACAACCAGAATCGAGATTCCGAGAAGGAGAAATCGAGATTCTAACCTCCGATATTTGAAAAAGCAAACGAAAGATATAAGAACTTGATAGTTAAGATCGTACCTTTGATCAGAGAGTTTGAAGAGGAAGAAGAAGTTATTAAAGTTTTGCCTGCGTTGGGCAGTGGTTTTCAACCAAGACGAACGAGAGAGACGAAAGAGAAACACAACATGGACTTTGAGTCCCTGCGATACACGAGTCGGTGAGGGCTGAACCAGGTCCACGTGTCCTTGTACGTGTGAGATATGCGCAAACGATCTCTTCCACAACTGAAAGGAAAAATTAAACAAGAAATCTTTATGCTATAAAAAAAAAATATTATTTTTAAGGAATTCTTGAATTTTCTTTTGTTATTGACTGTAATTTGGACACTTTTTTCAATTGTTTCTTATGTAGGATGTTTTCCTTTATACAAAGGATGTTGAAGGAAGGGGAAATCTTACAGGTAGTATGTTTAAGTAATGAAATTATTTTGTAAAATGCATTTTATTTAAGTTTTTTGTTGAATTTTTTAAAGATATTTAGTCAAATACTCATTTTTAGCACTAAAACTCCCTATTAAATTTAATTTTAATTATTAAATTACTTTGATGCCCTTGGACTTTTTTATGAGGTTTTTATGTTAAGTTTATTTTAAGAAATTAATGACAGTTTTGTAATTTAAAAGAAGAAGTTTTTTTGTTGTTGTAAATATGCTTTAAGTGTGTTTCTAAAATCCATTTTATATATGATTTTTTTTAGAGAGTTGTAAACACACCCAAAAATCATTACACACACTCCATTTATAAACACACCCAAAAAATATACAATTGTTGATTTTGGGTGTGTTTCTATGTTTAAATAGTGCTTGAGTTTTTTTATAAATACATGTCTAAGATTGAGTTTATTTATAAATTTGTATTTTTTTTATAATTTAGACTCCTTATTAGTAAATCTCCCAATTTTTTAATATTATAATTAGAATTCTCAACATATGAAACAGGCCGTGTTATGTTACTTGTTAATTTTGCGGTCATATTCGTGTCAAATTTGTTCACTAATACCAAACCGTTAACAAAGCATGTCATAAAAAGGAAAGAAAAGAAAAAAAAGGGTCCCTCTCCAGGTATATGTTTGACTCAAATTAATTTACAAATTATCTAATAGGTATGTAAAATTGGGCTTGAGTTGGGTTAGAAACGAATTTAGGTCGGGCCTATTGAGTTTTTAGGTTGACATGATGAAGGTAAGCCCAACCAATACTTCAAAAACATGTATCACCTCAAATCGGAAAGCAAGGGAAGGTAGAAGAATTAGATGATCAGGGACTCAGTGCAAGAGAGTCAATAGAGCCAAAAAATTTGCTTGCTCACTAGAAAAGATCAAGTTCATTTTCTATATGAAAGAAAGAACATGTTACAAAGGCAGTAAATAAGAAAGATTTATTCAAAGAAAGGAAAAAGAAAAAAAAAAGAGACAATTACATTTCTCTTGATACAGATCAAACACGACACAAACCTTTGCTCAAGTACCAAAAAGGGTTGAGTTAGACATGTTCTTACAAAGTTCTACATCACAGCTTCTGTCAATCTCACCATAAAGCTATTCATTTTAGCTGCCTCCAGAACAATCCATGAAGACTCAAACAACTCATGGAAGAACTCTGCTCCAATCTCCTGAGCTGCATTTCTAAATGCCATTCCAAATGCGTTTCCTTGAACTGCCCCGAGTCGAGGCTTCCCACAAACCCCAACTATCAATACCTTTTTCGGCTCTTGTACCAAGCAAGCACAAACCAGAGGTTTCATTCTAGCCCCCTTCTCTCTCAGACCATCCATCAGGAAATAGCAGAATTTAGTCAATGCCTGAGGGTACCCCAACAATTTTGCATCCAAAGAATCTTCAAGTTTCACCCACCTAAATTTCCTTCCACTTCTTATACAGCCTCTCTTGGTTATTGCCATGCTTCCTTGTCTAAGAATTGCCCTCTGTATCTTAATTGCTTGTTGCATTCCGGCTTTCAGTTTATCAAGATTGTTCAATGACAATGCATCATAAGCCATCCCAAACTCTTTGGAAGCACAAGAACCATTTGAGGTCACATACGATTCAAGCAGAGCTGTAACTCCATACACCACATCTGCGGCAGATACCTTTGATCTGTAACCATGGAGCCGCAGAAAGCTCCTGTAGTAGAAATCTGTAAGTCCATATTCGGGTAAAAACCGCTCGAACTCCTCTTTCATCAGCTGTTTCACTTCCTTATCCATGTACTTGTACTTCTGCTGGCAATCCACAAGCGAAAATCCCATCCTTGCAAGAAGAAGCTTAAGCTTCTTCATCCCATTGTCACTCCATGTCTTCAATTTAGTTGCAATGTACGAAGAGCAAAGCATGGAATCGAATAAATTCCATTCCTGCAACAGCATTAGTCTAGGTTCATCTTCATATGTAATTCTAGACGACTGGGGTGCACGAATCTTCGTCCCATCTTTGAGAGTCACAGTAGTTACAGCCTCCAAATTCCCAGAACTATTAATATACTGCTCAAGCTCCATCACCCCAGCTTGGTACCTCTCATCTGTTAACCTCTCGTGCAAAAACTGATCCGTTATCGAAACACAAGCCAACCAAAGCAACTCATTTGTGTTCTTCCTCAAAGAATGTGACAGATCATACATCAAACACCCTGAAGGCTTACCATGAAAAGTACCCAAATGATAATATTTCCTCTTCAGTTCCCTAAAGATCTTGACTGGGTCATTTTCCTGAGATACCCTTCTTCGCTTTCTCGACCCTTCTCCATTTTCTTCTTCTTCCTCACTTTGGCTGTCATCATTCTCATCATCGTCACTGTCGCTGTCCGATTCGGGATCCAGCTCGTCATCACTATTCAAATCACTGGCATTAGCCAAAGCCGAAACATCCTCAATATCATATGCCAAATCTGTCTGCCTCTCATCATCCAAAGTATAGAGCACAACCACACGATCATTCTGATCACTCAGGTTATGCAAATGAATCGGACGGTGACTATCAACCACAAAAACACGAGCCCTGGGCCCCAAATTGAGGAGCTTCCTCAGGTCCCTGTGGCAACCCCAATTGATTAAGAGAATTGAAACTGGGTTTTCGGACGAAGAACACAGATCGGGCCCTGCGTACTTGTGAATCTCTTGAAACGACGAGACCGGATAGCAGGCGTATCGGACCGAATCGGATTCGAGGACATGGAAGATGATTTTGAGGGCACAGAGAGAGTCCACATCCGAAGTCGATGGGAATATGAGAAGAGGAGATTGAGATTGAGACGCCGCCGTAGCGGATTCGCGGAGCCTGGTGTAGAAGGACTCGACAGTCTTCTCTCTCACCATGAGTTCAGAGCTTAAACTCAGTTGGGCATAGAGATTTCAAAACTTCTAAGCAAAAGAAAATATTTTCTGTGTATCCCAATTCACCGAAAAGCTAATTTCAGTTTTTTTTTTTTTCATACAATTGCTCAATCGGGTACACAAATTTGAGGCAACAGAGTCGAGTTTCGAGCGGAACCTAATATGTGAATCTACAAATTGAAGTAAAAAATGAAAGGGATTTGCTCCAAGAACATGAATGGAAATCTGAAGCCAAGTGAAGTACCTGATATGTGTGCGGATTCGAACAATGCAATCGGTTCTCTGTACTCAGTTCAGCTATGGCAGATTGGCAATCAGATCTCGGGAGAGACAGAAAGGCTGAGACCGAGAGAGGGAGGGAGAAGGGAGAGAGGGAGAGAGAGAAAGAGAGGGTTTTATTCTTTTAGGTTTCAAACAACACATATAAAATTTTCGTTTGAGTTTTGTTAACGGATTTTTAGTGAAATTTGAATTTTTTAAACGAGCCGCGAAACTTTGGCGCTCAATTAGGGAATTTGAGTTGTGTTTGGTGCACGAGTCCTCTGTCAGCGCCCTTACGCTGGACTCACCTTGTTTGTTCCGGTGGATCGTGGATGTGAGGTCAGGAGTAGTCCGATTCAACGGTCAAGATTGATTGATCGCTGACAGCGAAGCGACATTGACTGTTGACCCTCTTTTTCTCTTTTGTCGTTTTCCGTGTCGGCGGCTCGCACTCTAATGTGAATTATTCTGTTATGAAAAGGAATTCATTGGGACATCATGCGCTGCGTGCCACTTGGCACGCGAGAGCTTAAGTTCTATGTTACGTGAATTTACTAAAAGACCTTGACAAGGGAAAAAACCTTACTTTCAACTGGGATAACATTATTTTGTTATCTCTGTCAATAACATAATAACATATAAAAAAATTATCACGCATATTATTGTGTTATTTTTCGGAATAGTAAAAAGTGCTATACCTTTGCTTGAGCGTTTCTCTACTTGGCCAAGTTGAGGTTGGGTTTGTGCACACAATTTTTTACACAAATTAATACACAAAACTTAAATCTATTCAAGTAATTCTCCAATGCACTATGGTTACTTGATATTACCTATTCATTAATATTATAACTTGTGGATGTATATATTATTAATATTATACTCTAAATTCATGACATCAATCGTATTAATCAGGTCGTTTACTCGACATCACATGACAATCAATTTTAGATTTTCTTCGATTTCTTATTTTTCAGATGGTGGTGATATGCGAGACATAATCAATTGAATCGTGCTTGATATAAAACTTCAATCCAAAATTATTTTTTGGAGTTTATCTATAATCTCTAGTAACATGCGAAATAAAATGAATCCAAAAACCGAGGACAAATATTGCCGGAATATATAGGAATAGAATCAAAGAATAATCTGTATCTGGTTTTTTCAGCCGCATATAGGAATTAAATTGATAATGTTCAATGGCACAACAGAGCAAACACAGCTAAATATGAAAAGAAAGAAGAAAAATAGAAGGGAAAAAGGGAAAAAGAAAGAAAAAAGATTTCCAATTAGAATGGAATGAAATCTTTTATTAATACAAAACACACATGCTCAGATTAAATGAATGCACTTTATAGAAGGTACCCCTCATGGACAGAGCCCTTAAAGATATTTACAGGTCCAAACACCTTACAATTTACCCACAAATTCAGAGATACATCAATATCATTTTCTGCTCCATGGAAAGCAGCAACTCTGCAAAATTGAGTCAAGAAAAGAAAAGAATAGAAATGAGACATAGAAACCAGTAAGTTATATGAAAATAATGAAACCATAAGAAGTTATGACTGGATGAGAAACGGTGATTGATGACAAACCTTAGCAGTGTCATTGGCAGCCTGCTTCCGTGCATCCTGGTACGATGACTGAGAAGGAGTGCCTGGTGCTTTCCCTGCCTTCTCCTCCCTCACTTTATTGAAAATGTGAGTGAAACCGTCAGCTGATGCAGGATCATTCTCATCCCACTCGCCAAATTTCGGAACAGCAGCACCTTTCTCAGGCTGCCACATAAAACACCCACATACTCAAGAGAAAGACTTGACAAAATATTGTATCAATTTATCCCAGGAAGAAGACAATTAAGTAACAAGACCATGTATAAAACTACTCCACTTTAAGCCTTGTTGCAAACTACCAGTACAATCACTTTGAAAACCATGGTTCTTGCAACAGCAAGACTTTCTCAATCATCATTTAAAATAAGTTTTTGAGATCATACCTGTTTACTGTCTATTGCCACAGAAATGGCAAATGGACAACACTTGGACAAGTTTATGCTATTATGACAATAAAATGATGGACGTGAGGAAGAAAATTTACACTTTCATCACGAGGTTTAAGACGGGATCTTCCAGGAGTACCATGGCTACTTTCATATGAAGCCTTTCCTTCCCAGGAGGGAGAATCTCTCCCTGAGACCCTTGCATTGCGATGGAGAGGTGAACGTTCAACACTGTACTCAGAGCCAGAACTTGGTCGTGCAGGTTTTCGATGGGTTTCACCAGAACTTACTCCACGGCCTCTGTTAGGCTGATTTGCTGCCTCACCTGAAGTTCTGCGACCCAAATTTTCACGATGGGCTGGAGAGTTGGCAAATTGCCTTAGGTCATTATCCTCCCTGCTTCTTCTCCATTCATCAACTGGTCTTTCTGGTTCAGCTCTAAATTTTGGAGGAGATGATGCGGATGAAGATATATCAGAAAGCATATCCTGGTTCTGTTGGGGGTCATTTGGATTAATCATCTTTCCCCCTGGCCCTGTTCGACCCTTACGGGCCTTATCGAAATAGGCTGTGTAAGGAACATTTTCTTCACCTTCCCAATTCCCAAACTTTGGTACATGTGAACGTTGCTGCCACATTAAGAAATAGTGTCATATTTAATATCTAATACATCTAAACACATCCAGTATTCATCAGTCAATACTTTTCAGTACATCATGTAGCATCATATGAAGTCTATAAGACCTCTTCTATACACAAGGTCATTCAATGGGTGAGTTAAAGTAGGCAAATGAAACCATGAACAGAATGAGGCCCAAATTTTCAAAGTGGATTTGGAAAAGTATAACAGGCGGTTCTGCATGACCACAACTTGATCTTGCTTAACCACATTATAACAAACATTCAAATAAGCACGGTTAGATCAGATCAGGGAAGAAAAAGGACATTGAGAATCTACTGCAACTCCCTGAACCTTCTCAAAGTAATGCGAAACAATACTTCTTCCACAAGCTTTGCTGGCCGTCCAGATGGTGACCTCACTTTTTCAGGTGACCACCCTAAAATGAAGGCAGTAAATGACTGGACAATTAACTGCCCATGGAAATGAACATGTGCCCAAAGATCTACTAGATGACACATACAAATCATATCACCTCCATGATTCCCCATGGGATTGGTATGGTTAGACTGCATGCCTATGCATTCTAATCAAAGGACAATCAACCTAATGCAACATCCTACTTTAAGTTTTTAACAGCATTTACTAGCATCAAACCTGAATTCCTTTAAACTTAGTGGTATTGGACGACTCTCTTGGCACTTTTTCCTTGCTCTACTGAGATGAACAAATGCGAATACAAGAAAGTATAATCTATAGCACCATCACAGAGCTGATGATCAGCTTCTTATAATCAACTAGTTGAGAGAAAGAGAGTGAGAATCTAAAAACAAATGATCAAATATTTAACAACTGACAGCTTTTCAGATACCTACCAGTACTAAAAATTTCAAGTATAATACATAAACCAATGTCAACCCACTAATTATTTCATGTCATTTCTCTGAGAATGCCAACATATAGAGGATATCTTATCCAACTTTCTCACCTAGTGTCTCAACATTATCAATTTGGAGACGCTGTAAAATTTCTAGAAAACAAATTAACAATGATTTCTCCACCCACAGAATTAAGACCTTACACTGAGAAGCCAGATAATTTCAAATGTGAATTTGCAAAGAAGAAGAGAGAGAGAGAGAGAGAGAGAGTATCATTTATATAAAGATAGATTATCAAAATCATTTACAGCATCAACTAACTACCAGCTCTAATACATTCCAATTATATACATAAAACCCCAGAAAAACTAATATGTCCCCATCAAAAGATTTATTCATCTACGAATTCAGCTCAAGTTTTATGGTCCTTGAAACAAGAACTCAACACCACAAATTGAGTAGAACTATTATGCAATACAAACAAAGCTCATGCTCCCATTTTCCAGAGCACAATTCTTATATGCTAATTCAACCCCATGAAAGAAACCCAATAATTCTTTTTTTATTCTTAATTATATATCACATGCACCAGCTCAAAATGTAGATTAATAAGAATTGATAAAGCACTCTGATTGAGCATCCTCTAATCTGTACTACTAGCTACTGCCCTAATAACATACGCCCTAAAATCTCTAATAAAAGAACCCAGATCAACAATATATCCAAGTTTGCCACAGACTTTACATGTCAACAAACTTAGGACAAACCCAGTGTTGCTTGTCAGAAAACAAATAAAAAACAAAGCTTTTAAACCCAAGTCTAATATATGCTCTATTTGAAAGCTCATATCTTCTTGGAATCCTAGAAAATAAAAGAAGCCCTGATCAATATAATGCACAAAATTTAGAATCTCATTCTCTTTTCTTTATCACAGCTTTCTCAGCTAGCAAACAGAAAAATCATACATTCAAAACGAAGAAAGAGAAACAAAAATAAAGCACAACGAACAAAAAAATCTGCGAACTTACTGCCATTTTTCTCTCCACCAGATGTAGAACAAAACCAATAAATTAATGTCAGAGGACAATCTTTTGGAGCAAATTCAAGTGCTGCAACCAAACCGACCACAAAAATATCACAACCCCAAAAGCTCCTCCACGAAACCCACAACGACTCACCAAGACAAAAATTATTTTAGAGAGAGAGAGGGAGCTGTAGAGAGAGAAGGGAAGAGTTCCTAGAGGGGTTTATCAACCATTGACGGACGCTACCCGTCATGTTTGACCTTTCTCTATGTTCCTCTGTTTCTTCTTTGTTCAAACATCTCTCTCAACGAGTTGAGTCTGTGCGAGTTCTTCAATTATACGTGTAATGCTATTGGCAGATATCTTTTTATTTATTATCCCCTTGTATAATTCAAAATTATATAATAGCGTATTGCCAATTTTCTTTTTCACAAATTATACATTCCTATATTTTTCACTAATTAACATTTGAAAGTAACCTTATACAAGTATTTCACCATTTCCCCTCTTCTAGTTCTGCTAGCGAAAGTCGCTAATATCCTTGTGTATGGTTGTAAATCGAAAGAGTAATCTCTAAATGAGTGTTAGGAATTGAAAAATAACATTATACGTGTGTTCAACTGCTTCTCTTCTTCTAGTTGTGTTAGCAAAAGTTATTCATATCCTCGTAAATGGTTATTAATCGAAATATATTACTCTAAATGAGTGTTCAAGTAATTCGAAATGAACATCCAGACATGTTGTTGTAAGTCAATAATGCATTGTGAAATCGACTTCCGAACATTATATTTTCTTTCTTTTATACGTGTGTTTACTGCTTCTCATGTTTTGGGTAGAGATTATAATTTAAGATTTTAACTGTGTTTTGGAGCTAGACAACGATTGGTTCATGAAAATGGAATTTTCCTGTGTGTTGAGGTTTGGAGTTATCGCGGCTGGTTTTAGTGGCGGCTGACTAAATGGTAGGCAATTGTGAACACTCAAATGCGGAAGACTGTTTGTTTGTCGGCTTCTGTGGAAACATTTCTGATACGACTAATTCTTTTGTATTTTTCCTAAGTTATTTTTCAGCTCTTTTATTGTTTTAATTTATCATTATTAAGTTATTATTATTGTAAACCGAAATTATAACTCAGTTCACACTAAAATCCGAGTTTGATCATCCTAGTCCTCTTCTCCAAAATTGAAAATAAAAAATAATTTTGTATTATTTTATCGGGTAAATAAGCTTGATTATTGCATTTTAATAATTTACCATGTATAAGATTTCCCTGACCAAGTACATATATAGCAGGCTTAGTTTGACAGTTGGTCTCCAAAATTCCACTTGGCTCTTTATTTTTTTAATTTTAACCCAACGTGACATGCACTACCTTTGGCTACTTTCTTATTTGAGAAGCTTTTTATTTCTATTATATTTTTAATTATCATACATAATACACCATTAATCAGCTACGCATTGTGTTGAGAAGTTTTTTTTAGGAGGGGAAATTCGAACACGAGTGCAGAGTGAGGAACACATTCACTTTAATCAATCTCACTAAGCTCGTATCTGCTTATTGCTTTCATCTTTCATATAGTTAGATGGGTTAAAGGACCCTCTGAAAAGCCCAATTTAACAACTAAGTTTTAATTTAATTAACAAGTGCCCCAAGTTGTGCCACAATGCACCAAATTTGACCTATTTGAAGTGGTCCTGGTTGAAATAAAAACAGCTTAATTTATAGAGAAGCCAATTATATGATCTTAATTAAGAACATGTTTGTTGACCATTAAGATTATATAATAAAGGTTAAGGAGATACAAAAATACACTTTAAAACATCTTAATATTCAATAAAACAATAAAACATCGTATAAATATTATACTAGCTCCTCGACTCGCTTACGTATACGATAATTTTTTATTATTTTTCTCGTCTTTATTTATGAAGAGTTTTTATTAGGTATGGGCTTTAAAATAAATAAATATTTACATTTTTTTAAATAAAAAGTATGGGCTTTAAAATAAATAAATATTTACATTTTAAAAAAAAATAGAATGAAGTAGTTGTGATTGCACTTTTATTTATTAAATGAATAATAATTTTTGAATTTATTTAAAATGTAATTGGCCTTTTATGAATATATACCCATCCGATAAGCTCGAGCCAACCATATGTTTTATCGTTGGCCCATTTGTTCGTAGCTCTTTATGTTGCTCATAACTGCAGTGATAATTGTTGGGACCCAAAATAATTAAGATGGCTACGTGTCACAATACAAGCTATACTCTGATTTCACCCTTTGATTTGATCCCTTATAATGGGCCTCAAGCTTATTATGGGCTCCAAGAAGGGCCGAGTAAGTGAGTCAAGATATGTAATGGACTCAAAACTGTCCAAAATAGGAAGCCCAGGTTCACCCAAAACTGGTCCATGAACAACGTAAGTTTATTGATTTGACTATCGGAGGTTTTTGGCCAACACCACACTGGTGCCCTCACACCCGAGATTTGTTTCTCTTCATATGTTACAATCGTAATTTTGTTGTTTCTCTTTGTATGTTACATTCGTAATTTTGTTAGCTTTGCACTAAATGCCCAACTACGTAAAGAATGGTGGAACTTTTGTATGATTATAGAGGCTTTTAGCATAAAGATAGTCTTTTGAACTAAGGGCCAGATTGTATTCCCATCATATTGCCCAATCTTTGGCAAATAAGGAAGGAAAAAAAAAATCACACTTTTGCTCCTCTGTATTTTAAACACTTTACTTATGCAGTCCACTAATCCTTAATAAACTTTTTTGTTTCTCCACTCTCCATGCTTTTTCATAAAGTTTTTACATTAAAAAACTCTCACTACTTATTTATTTATCAATCTCATTAGTTTAACTTTCTTCATACACTTAATATAAAGTATGTGTAGGTTATATACATCATGCATGCCAATGGGCCTAACTTAGTAAAAATGGATATTGACTTACAAATAAGTGGTCTTAAGTTCGAATCTCGATGACACCTTGGTAATTTTAGAAACCCCCTCCTCCTAATATCTTTGTATAAAAATAAAAATACACCACACATGTACACAAACATTCATTGGAGACTCTAACAAGAAAGAACTCTCCCTTCTCCCTGAAAAACTTACTTGTAATAAGGATAATATTGTTTTGCTATCCTCAATCAATAACACAATGACATTGAAAAAGCTATCTCATATCATTGCGTTATTCGAAAAATAACAAAAATGTTATCCCATTGCATGAAAGTCTTTCTCCCACTCTCCAATGGACGTTTATAATGTGGCCCATTGGACCTTTGTTTCTGATAGACATACATGTCCAAAGGACAAAAGCTGCCAAGATTTATAAATTATTTTTCTTTTTAGGAAGCCAAGATTTCTGTATGGACCTGTTTTCTTGGTCCATGTTATAGCCTTGAATTTTCAAAAATGCCATATAAACAGTCAAATTTTTAGCATGTAAAGTGTGACATATCATACGTGTGTGACAAAATAGTGGCCTTGCTTCAATGCCGAAGTACCAAGAACTTCTCAGTTCTCGAGAGTCAAGGTCATTTGTCAAGTACAAGCAAAACCAGCAAGTCAGTTGTTAAGGAAGACAGCTTAAAAAACAGAGCAAACCCTCTTTTATTTTCAATTTTATTTTTGCGTCAATTACACTTCAAGTTCTTTGCTTTTGACTGTGCTTACCTTTACTTTTCATCTCCTAATCCTTCTTTGGGCTGGAGAAAAAAAACAAAACCCATTTGCAAATCACACCCCCTTACTAAATTAATTGATCTTCAAAACCAAATTACACCGCTGGTTATGTGAAAAGTCACTGACATGATGAGAAATGGGTTTTTGCAGAAAAGCATCTTGCTTTCTTCATTTTCGCTGAATGCATAGATCTGTCCTCTTATTAAACCCTCATTTTAGGCGATAAAACCAGCTTTTGGCTAACTGGGTTGCCTAATTTTCTTCAAGTATTCTTAACCCATCAACGAAGGAATAGATTTTTGGTTGGCAATTTGAGGTATTTATTGCTCCTGTAGAAAGAGCAACTAGTAAGTCTGTGTCAGGAAGCTTCTTTCTTGGTTTCTTTCTGTCTCTTCACAAGTTCATGGATCCATGATTTTGCTTGCTGAGAAATGAAACTTCTTTTGTGAGGTGAGTTTCAACTTTTATTACAAGTTGAGCAAAAATCAGAGCTTTGTGAAAGCTGCAGCTAGGTAGGTGTTGTTTGGTAGAAGCAGGCAGAGATGATTCAGCTGTTGTTCTTAGTTCTTTTTGCTGAGGGTGTTGTGGCATTTCTTCTATTGGTAAAGATTGGGCCATTGAGGGAGCTTGTGATAAAGAGCCTGGATCAGCTCAAAATGGGTAAGGGTCCAGCTACTGTGAAAACCATTGCTTGCACCATGTCTGTGATTCTCTTGTCAAGCTTTATTAGCATTGTTAAGATCCAGAACAAAGGTGTAAAGCTTGGAACTATGTCACCTATGGATCAGGTTCTGTGGAGAACCCACTTGCTTGAGGCTTCATTAATGGGTATATTCCTGCTCATTTTTTCTTAGTTGCTTTGAGTGCTTGCTTACTATTCAGTTTGTGAACTTCAACAGTTGGATTCTTATTTAGGGTTTCTTTTTTTATTTGGGAAAAGAGTATGCCAGCAAGAAATGAGTTTTCTTGTAACAAGATTTTAAAGGCTTAAGGCTATCACCCTAAGGATTGTTAGAAGGATTCACCCTAAGGCTTTATGATTTTACCATTCAATGGTTCTGCTTCTGCATGTATTGAAAGAATCTTTTGGCTGCGTGTTTAATATTTATTGTGTGGCTTCTTTAGAGCGTGTGTTAAAATATGGACATGAAAAACTGGTTCTTTGAATCAGTAGAATCTGATTAAAAGGTATAGAAGTTGGCCTAGAAATCAGTGTTATTAAGAACTGTTTCTTTCCCTTCTCTTTGTTATGGTTAAATGATGCAATCCCAGCTTACTGGTTGAACAATCAGTGAATTATATATTTCCATGTAAAGTTTGGCAATAGTAAACTTGGTCTACAAACTCTTCATTCCTTCTGATTGCTGCTAGTGGCCAGCCTCTCTGGTCTTGTGCACTTAGCAATTACAGTATCACTTATTGGGTTCCGGAAGAAGTTGCATTTAGTTTACTGAAAAAGGGAATACTTAAGTTGATTTTATGGTCTTCTTGAGCAAGTCACAGAAGTGCTTCATGTATGGTGTCGGCTCTGTGATTGATCTCTGACCAGTTGAGAGTAGCTAGACTGACAGCTAACTATATATGCTTTACATTTATATCTAACAACTTTTGTTTCTATCCAGTGAATGATCCTTCTTATCCCTGATACACTTGATCTCACTTACAGGTTTTACCCTGTTTCTTGGCTTCATAATCGATCGGATGCACCATTATTTAAGTAAACTTATTGGACTGAGGAGTAACGTGGGAGCTTCAAAAGAAGAAGTCGACAGACTTCAGAAAGAGACGATGCAGCTTAAAGAAAAGGAAGATAAATCTTCCCAAGAAATCAAGCAGCTGCAAGAAAAAATTTCGACTCTATCAGAGGATTTGAAGAAGCTGAAATTGGAGTGCAAGGAGAAAGATAAAAACATTGAAACTGCTGAAGCCCATGTTGCTGCCCTCCAGAAACAGGCTGCAGATCTACTTCTTGAATACGACCGTTTGTTAGAAGACAACCAGAATCTTCAGACTCAGTCTCTAGGTTACAGGAGCTGAGGAAATTTTGAAAGACAGCCGCAGTTCAAACTTCGAGAATTATTTTGCTTACTGGTGATGTTCTTGTCTAACATCTCATGCCAGAAATGGACATTATTTGGTCCTTCATGAGGGAAAGATGGCAGAGTATCATATTTTTCCCAGTTTTGTTGAAAATTTTGTAATCGCATGAAATTAGAATTTTCACTTTGTCCATCTTTGCTTTATTCCAAGGTTGATATAAACTTTCTTTCCCTTCGGTTTTCAAGATTCCCCTTTCTGATTAATATGCAAATTTAGTGGAACTGGGCATTTTTCTAAATTTGACAGATTTTGCATTCTAGAAGTATTTGGTGTATTTGGTTCAATAAACTTGATTGATGATACTGCTTGATGGTTAATCTGATCATGTCAAATGGGTTTTATAGTAATGGGAATTTGAATTTGTTAAAGCAATTTGATAAATTATCTTTGCTCTGAGGAATGTTCCTCTTCAAAATTGTGCAACATAAATTCAGTCCTTGGGATATATCCCACAGCTCTCATGTCTTGATCCAACTTATTCAAAAGTAGCATAATATCTTCATGACGTTGGTGGGTCTTATCTTCCATAAGAAAGGCATGCAGCTCTCCATTTACTTCCACAACACTATAGCCAGGCACTTTCTTCGTTCCTGTCTGTTTCATCATCTTCTTCATACCAGCTACATCATCCCATTTCCTTGCCATGGCATAAAAGTTTGAGACCAAAACATAAATTCCCAAGTCATCCGGTTTCAACTTGAGGACCACCTTTGCTGCGACCTCTCCGATGGACAACTTCCTATGGTTGTGGCAACCTGCCAGGAGGGCAACCCAAACAGCAATGCCAGGTTCAGTATTCATAGAATCTATTAGCTCATATGCTTCTTCGACTCGTCCGGCACGAGCCAATAGGTCAACCATACAGGCAAAATGTTTCTCCCCCGGAGGGATCTTGTACTTATGAACCATGATATCAAACCAATACTGGCCTTCTCCTACGAGACCCGAGTGACTGAAGGCTGAAAGAAGAGAAGCAAAAGTAGCATCATCAGGTTTTACGTTCGTCTCCGTCATCTGGAGGAAGAGTGCTAGAGCTTCCTCTCCATGCCCATGAATCCCATAGCTTGCAATCATGGCATTCCAAGAGATCAAGTCTCTGGAAACAATCTGATCGAATAGAGCACGAGCATAAGAAAGGGATCCACATTTAGAATACATGTCAATGACTGCAGTACCCAAAACTTCATCAAAATCAAGCCTTTTCAAAATATATGCATGTGTAGATTTACCCAATTTCAAAAATCCAACTTGTGAACATGCTAGAAGTGCACTCACAAGAGACACTGAATCAAGTTCGAATCCACCACCCTGCATCTCTACCAACATTTCAAAGGCATGCCCTGCAAAACCATTTTGAGCAAAGCCAGAAATCAAAGCACCCCAAGAGATTGCATTCTTGTAAGGCATCTTATTGAACACACAAGAAGCTAGCTCCAAATTTCCATTCTTAGCATACATATGCACAAGGCTGGTTTGAACCATAACATCCATAGGAAGACCTGTCCGAATCATAAACCCGTGAACAGAGAGACCCAACCTCAAGTACCCAAGACTTGCACAAGCCTGCACTAATCCCATCAGCACAACCCCATCAAATTCCATTCCCTCATTTTGCATTCTCTTATACATATCAACTGCTTCCATTGGTCTTCCACTCTGCACAAACCCTGTTACCATTGTTGTCCAACAAACAAGGTCCCTTCTAGGCATCTTATTGAAAACCACCACTGCTTCATCCATCTTCCCACACTTGGCGTACAAATTCAAAACAGATGAACCCACAAACACATCATATTCGTATCCGCAATTTACCGCTTTAGACCATATTTCTTCACCAGTTTTCAAGTCCAAAGTGCTTGCACATGCCTTAAGGGCAACAGTGAAAGTCGAGCTATCAGGTCTAACTCTATCTAATATCATCTGATGATATAAACTTACGACTTCAGATGGGCAATATTGACGAGAATATGCGATTATCATGGCATTCCATGCATGTATGCCTCTTTGAGACAATTTATCGAACACCTTACGGGCTGACACAATATCGCCAATTCGTGCATACGTTGCTATAAGTCGGGCATTGGAGTTTCCATGAGTAATAGTACCCGTCAATATCATAAGAGCATGAATTTTAGCTGTGGATGCTTTATCCTTGCAGGGTAAGAGGAGAGATCTCAGGCGGCTTGGCCATGGAAGCAACTGCATCTATGCATGGGAAGCCCAAAGCTTCGACTCTGTAACCTACAAAGGTTTCTGTTTATAGCCGTTGCAAAAAGAGGGAAAATAAAGACTTTGTTTATATAATTATTTCCAATTTTCTTTTTCCCAGTTCTTTGTGATGTAAAATGTCAAAATGAGTATTACTCCGTCACTCACCCATCTTCAATATTCTTTTGTTTTTAATTTTTATAAAATACCAACATAAATGAAGTTCATTCATAAATTTGTTGTTAGGTTTCAATTTCGAAATTTGTATAAAACGTCACACTTTGAATCGAACAAAATACCAATTTTGTCTAGTGATATTTCTCTTCATTGAAATATGGGCTTACATGTGAAAAGCCCAATTCAAAACTTTGTTAATCAATGTTAAGAAAAATCTTAGCTCTTTATTTAGTTCAAGAATAAACAAATAGATTATAGTATTTTCCCAAAAAAAAAAAAGATCATAGTATTTTAGAGCCAAGGTTCATGAGCATATATTGAATTTGTATTAGTTATTTTTTCCTTCATTCCTTTGTATCAATTGGGGCACGAATATTCGAATTTCGTGACCTCTTCCAATATTGGAAAAACGCAAGTAGATTAAGAGTTAGTTGGTGTAGATTGTATCAGTTTAGATGCTTAAATGATAGAAATTTTCTATTTAAACCTCACACTTCTCTTCGTTCACCCCATGTTCTAAGTTCACCCCAACGTTTAATTTAATTTTTCACAATTTCTAAGAAAACCTCACTATCTTCCCAAACTACCCTTAAATACACTGAAAAAATAAGAAATAAAAGAGATTTTCTATTTAAACCCCACAAGCTACCTTTAGAGGAGGAATTATGTTCTGGGCATGAGAAATAGTAAGTAATTAAATTAATTTTTTGATGATATTTCAGAGTCTTATTCATTATCTGCTTTCCTAGGATCACAACCTCATCATCAAGAGGACATTCTTCACCATCGCCATAACTTAGAGGAGGAAATTTTACAGTGATCTGTAGAGTCCTATTCAGTGGCACCATCTGATAGTAATACCAGCTGCTGGCATATGGTATTGTTCCCTCTCCTGGTGGTCTAACACTGGTTGAAACATAGGGCCTTCCATAACCATCAAAATACACACCAGCACCTTGCATGTTAGCTGGGTAATAAGAATCTGGATTTGTGTAACCGCCAGCATGTGCGTTTGGTGCTAAATTAAATATCAGAAGTATCAGAACAAAAGCCATCTAAAGTACCAAAATGATAGACAGACAGAAAGTTACCATGGGCTCTCTTCTTTACATTTGAGACCTCGTCACGCAACCTTTCTAAAACTTAATTTGAAGAGTGGTGGGGTGTATGGGGTGTGTGTATAGATATACTGAGGTTAAGTATTAAGTTGGATTGCCTTTTTTGTCTTTTTACACAATAATAAAACTTACAGTTTAATGATTTAAGTATTGGGGTGAACTAAGAGAAATTTGGGGCTTAAATAGAAAATCTCTAAATGATATTATTCTTGTTGATAATGACTTTGGGAGGGTATGGTATCCAAACCCCGCAATATTGGATAAAAACGTCATACAACTTTATTAAAACACCATACCAATCTTTTATTAGCCGTCGTTAATTAATTCTTCCGTTCAACATAATCCATTGTTAAAAAATTAAGCAGGAAAAAAAAAAGAATAAGAGAATAAAGTCTGAGGGCTGAAAAGACTTAGACCAATTAGATTCTGTTAGTGGAACCAATTTGGAAAATTATATTGAATTCTTTTGGTCAGTGATGCTGATGTCTTTGTTTTAGAGACTTGATTACCAAGGTGAGCATAAAGTTGGCAGTGCCTTATTCTCTCCCCACAAGTTGACTTGTGTTCTTGTTAGTCTTTGTGAATTAACAAAGCTACTGATATTCTTTGTTCAAAACTTAGCTGCTGCATCAAGACATGGATGATCAATCAGACGGCAGACAAGGCAACGGCAGAAATCTGAAGCTACCGGTGCCGGGAAAGCGCAACATACTCATCACAAGCGCCTTGCCATACGTCAACAACATCCCTCACCTTGGCACCATCATAGGCTGTAATTCACTCCTGCTCTCTCTCTCTCTCTCTCTCTCTCTCTCTCTCTCTCTCTGCCTGTTGTTTTGATTTTCATTTGTATTTGTCAAATATGTAGTTTATGATCCTATGTTTTGATTTTCATTTGTATTTGTCAAATATGTAGTTTATGATCCTACGTCATACATATATGTGGTGCAGGTGTTCTGAGTGCTGATGTTTTCGCTCGATATTGTCGTCTTCGTGGATACAATGCGGTGTACATATGTGGGACTGATGAGTATGGGACTGCAACAGAGACAAAGGCTAGGGAGGAAAATTGCACTCCACAGCAAATTTGTGACAAGTATGGCGATGCCTTTTGTTTCTAGTTTTGCCTTGACCTGTTGAAAATTATGCCTCTTGGGTTATGACTTATGAATGAACTTCTGATTTGTGGCTCTTGCTTTTGTAGATATTATGCAATTCATAAAGAGGTCTATGATTGGTTCGATATATGTTTCGATGAATTTGGACGCACTTCCACTCCCCAACAGACTGAAGTTTGCCAATCTATTTTCAAGAAACTGATGGAGAATGGATGGCTTACAGAAAACACAATGCAGCAGGTACATATTTATGTGCTTATGTTTATCTAATGTGTAACTCTTATGCTGCATCTTCATTTGCAGAAGAAAGAAACTCACTTTACTGCTAACCTAATGGATGTGTCATTTTCTCTTTCAATGGTTTCGAATTTCGACAACAATCCAGCTCTTTTGTGAAACATGCAATCGTTTCTTGGCTGATCGGCTAGTTGAAGGCAGTTGTCCAATGCTAGATTGCAATTATGACTCTGCACGAGGGGACCAATGCGATAAGTGTGGAAAGCTGTTGAATCCAACTGAGCTTAAGGATCCTAGATGTAAAGTATGTTTGGCCTACTCGAATTTCATACTTTCTGCCAATGAATCTTGTTGGGATTTAGTTAAAACCTGTTATATATACCTGCTTCTTCTAAACATTCCCTGGTTTTATATATACTTAAAAGTTGCAATCAACAGGTATGTCAGGCAAGGCCATGTATACGTGACACAGACCACTTATTTCTAGAGCTCCCACTGTTGAAGGATAAATTGGAAGAATATATCAGTGACATGTCTGTTGCAGGATCTTGGAGCCAGAATGCTATTCAAACTACATATGCATGGCTTAAAGAAGGACTTAAATCCCGATGCATTACAAGGGACCTTAAGTGGGGGGTTCCTGTTCCACACGAAAAATTTAAGGACAAGGTTAGCACTTGATTTATGTAACTGATGAAGAGTTTCCCTTTGTTGATGTATATTTGGTAATTTGCAGGTCCCTTCGGTTTGTTAGATTTCATTTTACATTTGCAGATTGATAACTTTATTTTGCCAATTTTATGATGCTTAGGTTTTTTATGTATGGTTTGACGCGCCCATCGGTTATATCTCCATCACTTCGTGCTACACGCCTGATTGGGAGAAGTGGTGGAAGAACCCTGAAGATGTTGAGCTGTACCAGTTCATGGGCAAGGATAATGTCCCATTCCACACCGTAAAATTTTTCTCATCTCATGTGTTCAGACTTCTATATCTGCCTGAAATTTGTATGTGGTTTCCAAAATGCTTATCTGCTGTACAATTTGATTCTAGGTTATGTTCCCATCTACGCTTATTGGAACTGGAGAAAAGTGGACTTTAATGAAGAGCATTAGTGTTACCGAATATTTAATGTATGAAGCAGGTACACGTGGGCGAGAATAAGCAATGATCTTCGTAGAAGTTTGACATCTTGAAGTTTAAAATCATAATTTATTTCTACTTTTCATTTTCTAACATTGATGGATGATGCAGGGAAGTTTTCCAAGAGCAAGGGTATAGGAATTTTTGGCAATGATGTGCAAGATACAAACATTCCTGTAGAAGTGTGGCGATATTACTTGCTAACTAACAGGCCAGAGGTAATCTGTTTTTCTGCAGCCAGCTGCTAGTGATTTCCAGTTCTTGCATTGTATTTGGATATTTGAAAATTCTAATGGTTGTTACTGATTTATTTATTTATTTAATCATGTCATGATTAGGTCTCAGATACATTGTTTACATGGACGGACTTGCAAGCAAAACTAAATACTGAGCTGCTGAATAACTTGGGAAATTTCATTAACCGAGTGTTGAGCTTCATCGCAAAACCTCAAGGTTAGTTAATTAGCTGTCTGCAGACATGAAATTGAGAGAAAATTTGCTGAGTTATTGCTTCACATAGAACTTATTGATTGACTTAAGTCATGCTTCTACGAAAAATTTCCTGCAGGACTAGGATATGGATCTATTATTCCTGATGCTTCTGGTGGTGAATCACATTCCTTGACAAGAAGGTTTGCAGAAAGAATTGGTATATGTGTGGACCAATACATAGAAGCAATGGAGAAGGTGATTTCTTGTGCAAATGAGTCTTTCCTATATAGCTATTCTTCTATTTTTTCCATTTTTGCACTATGATTTACGAAGAAGTTGCGTTATCTCCGATCAATTTGATATAACAGGTCAAGTTAAAGCAAGCACTGAAAATTGCAATGAGCATATCCAGTGAGGGCAATGCATATTTACAAGTAAGCTCATAAAAGCTAAAGCCAGCACTGAAAACTGTCTTCAAATATTGTTTGCGTACTACATACATGTTCTGATATGTATGCAGGAGAGCCAATTCTGGAAACTTTACAAGCAAGATCAAGCTTCTTGCTCTCTTGTCGTGAAAACTTCTGCTGGACTGGTTTATCTGCTTGCATGCTTGCTAGAGCCTTTCATGCCTTCATTTTCTCTCAAGGTATGACACTATGGTCTTTTGCATCCAACACAGTTTTGCCTCATTATATTTAATCCATTCTACCACCTCTCACCTTGATACTTTTGCTTTTCATGATACCTAAGGTGCTAAAGGAGCTCAATCTGCTGCCCGAAAATCAATTTTCGCTTCGCGATGATAATGGAGATCTTGAGAAGGCAAAGAAACCATGGGAAATATTACCTGCGGGTCATAAGATTGGGACACCAGATCCTCTGTTTAAAGAATTGGTATGCATATACATTTCATCATGCATAATCCCCAGTATCCATTTCAATTCCTTTTTGCAAATGCAATGTAATCATTTAACTTCTTGTTTCACAGAAAGATGAAGAAGTGGAGGCCTTCAGGAAGAAGTTTTCTGGAAGTCAAGCTGAAAGGGTTGCTAAGGGAGAAGCTGAAGCAAGGAAATTAGCTGAGCAATTGGAGCAAACAAAAGTTTAATTCTTACTTTTATGATTATATTCCCTGCTGTATGGATGCTACTACACTGGTTATGTAATCTGAATGTAATTATTATGAGTTTTAAATACAATGTTTCTAAAACCAAGTAGCTAACTTCTGAATTAAAATTAACTTTGCAAGACAGACTTGCCAGTTGATTATGACAGTGTGCTCGTATGAATTTGATCCCCCTCCTCTCTTCGTACATTAAAATAGTTTAGAATATTATTTTGTAAAGAAAAAACCTATATTTTCTATAATTGCAAATAAAAAAATATGCATAAAGGAAATTATTGCCCGTATGAATTTGATCCCCCTCCTCTCCTCATACATTAAAATAATTTAAAATAATACTTTGTAAAGAAAAAACCTATATTTTCTCGAATTGCAAATAAAAAGTATTTTGCATAAAGGAAATTATACTTCATAGAAGAAAGATTCAGTCATTTTGAGAGAGAGAGCAGAAAGAAGCTTTTATTGAGCACTGGAACAAACAAAAAATAGAAACAGAAAAATAATCGCCGTCTGTGGGAATCGAACCCACGACCACACGGTTAAAAGCCGTGCGCTCTACCGGCTGAGCTAAGACGGCATTTGCGACTAGAGGTCATAAAGTTTTTTATTTATTTGCTCGACGCCCGCTAGTTTTTCTCCAATTCCAGGCTCTCTCTATTTGTTCAACTCAACTCAAGTGAGAATAGCACGAAGTCGAGAGCTTCAGTGCCTCAACAACCATGGCGGAAATCACAGAACCTCTGCTTCCTGCAACAGAAGCCCCAGAAACGTCTAAACCGCAAGAGCCAGCATTAGATTTCGATCCCAAAACCATGCGCAAAACGAAACCAGGAGTCAAGCGTCTGATCCTAACTGTTTCAGTCCTCTTCTCCTTCGTTCTAGGTCACTCTCTCTCTCTCTCTCTCTCTCTCTCTAGATATATATATATGTTTCTCTCTTACTTTGATTTTGCATATAGGTGTCCCATTCATATACAAATCCGTGGAAATCTACCGCGCGCCATTGCCGTTTAGAGAAATCGAATCCCTCTCAGCTGAAATCGATTCCAAACCATTCCAATTCCCATGTCGTTTACAAGCAATCTTCATTGGCTTCGACTGGAAATCCTCCGTTGCCACTCTAGAATCTTCCATCCTCAGCCAAATGACCAAATTGACCTCCCAAACTCCTCAATGCGGCACCTGTAGCCCCAACCACACCGTCTCAGTAGTCCTAAACTCAAATTCCTACTGTCTCCAATCCCGAACCGCTTCCTGTTCGCCGGAATGTGGTGCCATCCGCTCCGTTGAGTTGGACGGCGACGATGAGGCCGTAGATGAGGCTCTGGAGTCTGTGCTGGGAGGTTGTTCGGGTTCCAACTCGGGTTCAGGTGGGGAGGTGTATAGTGTGGTGGTGGTGAATAGGGGCGAGGAGGTGAGAGCCGTGGTGGGCAAGTACAGGCACGCTTGGATTGTTGGTAGGGTTTCGGAGGCCGAGGCGGTTTCGAGGGCGGCAGAGATATTTGTTAAAGTGTTTGTGAATGGCGGGAAGGAGGAAGGTTTGATTCATGGAGAGTTTATGCCTGTTGGGGCAGATGGAACGGTTGTTCTTTCGTTTAATCTGCTGAATGCAGACCCACGTGATTGGGTTTATGATTGGTATGGAGCTTTTTCATAAATTCATTTTAAGCTCAATTGTTCTGAGTATCATGGTGCTATGTCAACATGATTTGATTTGTGTGAATGATTATTTCTTCGTCTGAATTATGGTAAAATTTAAGTTGAATGGTCTGATAGATTATTAGGTGACTCCCATTTTGTATATGCTTGAACACTTGTTGAAATGAAGTCCAAATAGTTATCTTCAAGTGTGTTCATCATGCATTCATTTATACCGCAGGGACTTTCAATCAGTAGATGAGACTCTGTTGGCCCCTATTATCGAGGCTATGAAACCCGTAGCAAACATAAGCGTGGAAAGTCAGGTAGGAGATCTTCTGTTTTCTTTTGAAAATGGTAATACCATTGAATTTGTGGTATTGTGATCTGAGTTTGTTCTTTCCCTTGGGCAGGTGTTATACCATATGCCAAAGTCCTCATTGTCTTTCTGGGATGACAAGTGGGACAGTTACATCTTTAGTACCAAGGATCTACCTTTCTTTGTATGCTCCATTAGCCTTTCACTTCTCATGATATGATTGTTAACTAGAGAAAGAATCATATTACTACTTACATTTTCTTTAAATTCGTAACTGTTTGGGTACAAACTCTAAAAGACCATTAGTATGCATGTATATGTGGGTAGATGTTTGTATTGTTCTATACATATCCATATATGTGTTCATGGACAAACTTCTTAATATGGAATTACTGTTATTATTTATAATAACAATGTTGGTTAAATTTAATAGGTGAATTCAAATGAGTGGCACTTGGATACATCCATCGCAGCTGGTGGGAGGTCAAAGATGTTGCACTTTGTGATGTATATTTCTAACTCAATCCTTTTTGTTATTCAATTAATTTTCTTGATATACTTTCTGATTGTTAGGTTGTGATCATATTGAGTTGAAATTCCCCTTCAATTTGTTGTCAGATATATCCCGTCTGCTAAGGAGTGTCCTCTTCTCCTACAGCTTCCAGATGGAGAAATTTCTAAGACAAATAGCTTTATATCTCCAGTTAGTTATTATGCCTTCATCATCTTTAAATTTAGTGTTCTCTGATTTTTCTCGTGGAATGTTCCGATCTGAATAAATTTTGATGATTGGCATGTTACAGATGTGGGGAGGTGTTATTGTTTGGAATCCCCAAACCTGTCGGAAGGATTCAGAAAGTAAGCATCCTTCTAGACATACAATTTCGCATCAGGTTAGAAGCTTTTTATAATATTGTCCAAGTGTATGACTTGTCCATCTCTTGAACATGTGGTTTTCAATTTAAAAGTGGAAGTGCATCAAAGCTTACCTATGTCTTTGTATTTGTAAATAATGTTACTTCATTTTCTACCATGTTGAATTGGAAGCTCAATATAGATCATTTTTACTGAAAAAACGTTTAAAGCTTACTGAAGAATAATTGAAATACCAAGTGGAGGAGATGGTAGGATTAGTTCTGTTGGAGTGGTAATATCTACCTTATAATTTCTTTTACTATGGAGCCTTACTGAATATTGAAGAAATCAAAAGCATGTACATCTTAAGTTTCCTAATTCTATCCTCTGAGGCATGTGAAAAAATTGTTTCTCTAGACAAATGTTCAAAGTACACAGGGAAAAGAATTCGAATGTGCCACATCACAGACTAGATGTCCATATTCTATTATCGCAGATTGATGCATGCACATTCTGAAACAGGATCTTCAGAAGGTTTTTGAAGTTTTCATGGGGCAGTTCCGGCAACTTTTTGGTTTTAAATCTGATAACCTATATGTTGGGGCTTCAGGCACATCCAGCCTTTTAGCTAGTGAAAGGGGCTTCACGGTATGGTAAGAACATTCTGGTTAAAGTCAAGTTAGAAACCTTGTGGTTTAAGCTATTTCTGGAATCGATTTTTTATGGGTATTCAGCAAAATGAGGGTATTCTTAGTGATCAGTCTTCTGCAGGGAATTGGATGTCTTATCGCGGATGCATACGTGTTTTAATCTTCATTCATGTGCTACAACCCTTGGATCTCTTTCCAGATTGGTACGTCTCTCATCGTTTACTTTTGTTGAGTTTAGGCATTAATGAACCTATTTCTCTGATTAAGCCAGATTTGTATGAGAGTGACAATTTTTTCCATGCAGGTTCAATCATTGCCGAGGATGATTATCATGGATGAGATTGGGAAGCAGGTGACAAATCAATAGCACAATATTTTTAATGTTCCATTTTACATCAGTAGCATAAAGGTTTCTCCAAAGTTGTTATGCTGAAGAACTGTTGCATAATTGCATTTAGTTGTTTGTATATATTTAACAAATTTGTTCATATCCCAATGAAAAACTAAATTGGAGATCTGTCTCTCTTGGAGTCCGTATTCATTTAGCTTCAACTGTATTAAAGTCATAACTCCTCTTTATGATCAACTTAGTTTTTTTATTTTAAACTCTTGTGCTTCTAATCAGTTTCTGGATATGCTAAGAGAATAAGTAGCTAAAAGTTTTGTGGCGTTCTCCTTGAGCAGGTAAAGTATTCTCTGGAGGCAGCAAAGTTGGCTCAAACAAATGCCTCACATGGTGTTTATAATGCTTCAGCTGGTATGTTCGTATATGCCTTGTTGATAGTTTACTTGTGGTATTCATTTCAAGGATCTGTTGTGTATATCATCTCATATTGCAAAGAAACTCAAACAAATAGTTGTTTTATCATCAGTGTCCTCTAGACAAGCAAGATCTCTAGCAGAGGATGCATTTTTTCATCCATCAATCATGTCGGTCAGCTACTATTCGTTCGAGCACTGTTTTGCCGTCTATTCGGTTTGTTTCCAAGACCTGCTTATTTTAACACTAGAAATTAACGCAATGACCGTTCTGATAAGTGGTGTTGTGCTATGTGTACAGCCTTTCTTTCTGCCAGTTTCGATACATGTCCTCCTAGCAGCTGTAAGAGAATGGAGAAGGCACAAGCACGAAAATAAGAAGTACTTAGCATGGAAGACCAAAGTTGTGTCATCCTGAGGAGATGATATCACTAAAATCGATTGAGTTTGATACAAAGCAAGGCTCCATTCCATTGTTTGTGTTCGAGCGGAGAATAGATTAGATTGATTTAGAATAGTTTAGACAATCACTTGTATTAGAAGAAAAAGAAAATGCAATTCAACTGTCGGTGATATCTCTTGTGGCGTCAGGATTAAGTGACAAAGGAAGTAGGGAAAAGTCGTGATTTTTTTGATCTATCTCATCCCATTACTGTACCAAAAAACATGCTTCTTTTGAGCACATGCTGTGGATTTAAATTCAATAGCAAACCAATTGTTAATTAGTTCCAGTTTCCCATCGATGTACTAAAAAAATGCTTCTTTTGATCACATGCTCTGGAGTTGAATTCTAAATAGGAAACAATTGTTAATTAGTTCAAGTTTCCCATTAATGTTAATCGGCAGGAGTGGAAGTGGAAGTGGAACGCTGAGTGAGCTCTTGGTTCTTGCTGAGTAGCTGTTGGTTTTCGCGGAGCAGCTCCTGATTCTCCTGGACAAGCTTTTTGACCTTCTCAAACGCCTTTTCGGCGTTCCGCTTCGTCTCATTCAGCATCTCCCGGTCCTTTTGGGTAAAACCCTGAAATTAGTGGCCTGGGGAGGGTGGGCGGTTGGAGAACAGCTTCCCCAAACCCCTCTTCATTGCTTGAAGCACCATTTTTGTGCAGTTTCTGTCTGCAAAAGAAAAAAAAAGAAAAAAGAAAAAAAAAGATAACAGTTAAGCCAAAGAATTCATTGAGATCAGGGAGAGGAGGAGGAAGGGGAAGAGGAAGAGGAAGAGAGCGGCCGCAGAGAACCTGAGAGATGGAGCAAGAAAGTGATCGAAGAAACGGACTCTTGGGCTTTTCCTTGTTGAATTGGGTCCGAATAAATCTCTCATTGCCTTTAAGGGCCAGCCCAGGTGAAAAATTCAAAATTTCCAAATTGACCTTGGTTGATAAAAATGTTAAAATATAAAATATTTTATTAAATAAGGATAAAAGACTAGGAGACAATCACCTTTTAGCATTTTATATATATATATATATATATATTAAAGTTATACAACTCAGTCTCTGAGGATTAAAAAAAAAAATTAAGAACCAAAAAAACTCATATCTAAATGCCAATTATTATCCTTCCTAAAAAACTAGTTTGTCTTGGCTTTTGTTGACTATGTGCCAAGAAAATAAGGAAAAAAATGGCATGGGGAACCAAAGTTAAACGGAGCATGAGCAAAGCTTGGCTCCTTAAAATTGAGGAGCTAAATAGAAATATACGCTACCAAATTGCATGTACTAAAGGCATGAGTAGATGGAACACATCAACTTCAAGTTATATATTTAGGGAGAGTGACGCAGCAAATCCTTAAAACTTAAATTTCCGGCAGCTAAAAGCTAGCAAATTCATATGGTTTATATCATTAATGAGCACATTGAAGCCACTTACAGCAATGTATACTAGAAAGAAAAAAAAGGGGGGTAAAAAATAAAGTTACACGCAGGTTGATACCAACCAAAACAAAGCCTGCTAGACTGAGTCATACTAAACACGAAGAAATAAGGCGATGAAACAACTCCAGCCTCAAACATCAGACTCTTGATTCCAATGCCAAAAGTATCTTCTTCCTTGGGCCCTGAAAACCCCAGCAGATGAAAAAGGTTAGCTCAAAGCTACGAAAGCAAAACTCAATAAGTCAACAGAAAACCCAAAATGCTGGTATATTCACCATTATTTGCAGTATACACAATCACCAGAATAAAGGAGACTAACAAATTCACTGAGAAATACACTACGGTGTGCCTAGAGTTCCTTTTCAATACTGATCTAGCATTATATAAGCTGCATTTAAGTAAAAACAAATAGTTGAACTGTTTGAAACTACACAACTGTAAGCTGACAGAATCAGTTTCAGGTCCAAAGAGCAAACACCATCTGCACCATCAAATGATATCAGCCCTAATTGATGTTTGAAATTTTATGTTCTAGTCAAACCTCCAAGACCTCTGACTGATGTTAGGAGAGCAAAATTTGTTCAACACTGCAGGACTTTTTATTCGATTATTGTGAGGAAGGTATGGTTTTTAGTAGCTAAATATTACCTAATCATTCAAATTATCTTCAGAAGACTTCTATGCCACTCGTCCAGGTTGAAACAAATGTTGTAAAACGTTTTCTGATACCCACCCAAAAACCAACACTTAAACTAGCATACTTCAAATCATAAGAGCATAGCATAGGCTGAGTAGTAATTTCTTCAAAGTAAATTATTTTTTTTTGGATTTCTTGGTTTCGAAAACCACAATCGAGCATATTGATTGTTAGCATATGATATTCATAATTCATGTTTCAAGAATTTTATCTAGGAGTTTTGTTTAGTTTACCATTGGTATTCCTAGAGCCTTGAGGTCCTCATCAGTCATGTGCACAAGAGCTGTCATATCCACCTGCATAAACACATGGAATTGTCTTGACCAAAAAAAAAAAAAAAAACACATGGAATTGAACACTCAAAGGTAAAAAAATATTTTCTCAGAGGTAGGTGATAAAAAGAATTTCAAAAAAGTATATAATCTTGCATACTTCCTCGGCCTGAAATGTGATGGAATATTTTTCAAGATCCAAGGACGTCAAAAATTCATCCACTGATGCTCCAGCCTGCACCAAAAGAGGCATGAGTCATGTAATTAAGAGGCAACTGCAGTAATGAATATGTGTGTGTCTGCGTATGGGATATTAGAAAATTCAATACTTCAACCTAGCAATAAAATGAATTGTCTTCTTTGTTACTTAAAGGTATTGCAATGCAACCATAACCGTATACCACCATCAATTGATGACCCCTATTTCTGAAAGGAGATGCCGAGTGTGGGAAAGAAGTTCTATTCTTATCTTTCAATTTATTTTGGTGCCTGTTGGAACATCCAACCTTCAGCCGACCCCTTTAGTAAAATAAAGGTATAAAAACTGCTTACTTCATCCTACATTGAGACAATCTTAAAAACCAAGTCCTAATGAAACCTCTGAATACTATGGTGTAACATCGACTCAATAATTGCCATATAAATACTAATCCCCAACCGCCCCTCTGTGTCTCAAAATGTAGAAATTTAAAAAGAAAGCAGGGTCAACAGATATATACAACGTTATATGTCATAAAGCCAGCTTCTCGCTTGGTGAAACATTCTAACTATATTTTAATCAGATATAGAGCGCAATCTCAAACACACCAAGTACGTGGGAGATTGCTAGTGTGGAATTAAAAGAAATAAAACACTTCATGCCTTTTGTGAAGTCTTCTTTCTAGAAGCTGGGTTGGTAACTTTTTTAGTCTCTTGTGCAGAGGCTCCAACTGCAGTACTTCTCCTGACTGGTTTGGCAGCTTCCACTTTTGTCTTTGGTGGATCGGCGTTCACTGGTTGTGGGACCATGGTACCAGATAGCTTTTCCCGTAGGTCCCTTACACCTGAAAGAGATCTTGTTCCACTTTGAGATGATTGTTTGAAACTTTTCCTTTGGAGCTTCAAACGAAGGTCTCGAGCATCAACTTTGCGATCTTCACAAGATATTAACAGAGTCAACAACCAAAGAAAGATGACTCAATGGAGAAAAGCATAGCTGCAGTTTTTAGTTGCATGTAAAAGTATCATAGTCCATACTTGAAACTTGAGGATCATTGTCCTCATATAGATCATGCTCCCACTTGTCATCTTGTCTTTGCCTGCAAAATGATATGCTATCAACTCAATTATTTAACTTTTTTTTTTTTTAATTTTATAAATTTACTGAATACCCCTAGAACAATCAATCATTAATATATGTATTAACACAATGAAACTATTCTACAGATTGTATCCCCCTGAACTTTCAGACAATAAGTATGTACACCATATGTGTTTAAAGCCTCTGGTGAAGGCCAAATTGCAACACCAAATGCAGTATTTTTGCAACTGCAATGATTTCATCGAGTTTGAAACTATTACCACAAGAGATCTCATGAAATCTTCAGAATTCCACAGCGAGGACCAGATTTATCGCCAGATTACCCAATTAACACACCCATGGTTTACAAAACCAGACACACAAATAAAAAGTCCACTCTGTTAATAAAATTGCCACGCAATTCCATCTTATCAAAGAAATCTATGACACTAATAACTAAAAGTTCGTAGATTTCAAGTACTGGCAATGCACAAAAAAAATAAAAACTTCGAAATTGTAATAAGAAAGATGAAGAGTCAAGTGGTAAAATAGGAAAAATGGTAAAAATGAGGAGTTAAACGGTCTCTAAGTATGCTTCGATATTCCATTTTGTAAAGAATCCCCATCTCATCAAAACGGTATCAATGGAGCTGAACACCAATTCAATTGTATTATGTATACATACAAAAGATGTCTTTTGATGGCATTGCTAATAATGTGAAACGTGTAGGGATTTACTTGCATTATTTTGTTGAACTTTAATGAAAGTATTGTTGATCAACATCCAAACTTCTGCATGCATACTGATATTACCATTATTATTATCCATTAAATTTGCTCCCGCAGGGCTAAATTCCTGGTTCTGTCACCTACTTTGACTATCTACGCGTACCTCCTAAATGCCTTTATATAATCCATGTAAAAACAGCAACAAAAATCACACTCAAACACAGAATTCAAACCTAGAACAAGTATAAACTCGGGTCCAAATGAAGAAAAATCCAAAAACCTCCACAAGAATGATTACCGTCAATTTGTTCTTCAAAATGAAAAGGAGAGTGAAAAGAAATCGAACCTTTTTCCTGCTATTTGTCTACGCCGACCAGAGTTATCCCTGAAGCTGCCATTAAGACGGTCCTTTATCGACCTCTTGGTATCAGCTTCCTCTCGATCAGCATACATCTTCCTTATTGCTAATTACTAGAACCCTAATCCCAACCCTGAACACTAACTTGAACCCTAGAGGGTCGGAAATTGGGAAAAGAAGAACCTAACAGTCTGGAATTTGAAATTCTAGAGTGACATATAGAGACGGAGAGAAAACCCGAACCCTAGTTTATTAGTGAAAGAAGAAGCACTTGGTTTCTAGAAGGAATTGAATTCCAGAGAGAGAGAGAGAGAGAGAGAGAGGAATGAAAGATAATTGATTGAAGACAGAAAAGGCGCTTCTGCTCTAAACAATTGAGAATTCGAGAGATGCCGTCACTTGGCGTTTCGGGTTTCGGGATCTTTTAATTTTTCGGAGAGGGTTTCATTTCGGGCCTCCGTTTCGGCGCACGATTGGAATTTGCTTATTGGTGAATTGGTGCTCCTAAACGCACCGTGTCAACGAATACCGCCTTTTACAATTTTGTTCTCTTTTTATTTTCTTAAATTACTTTCAGAATCTTTTGTCACCAAAACGCACCGTTTTTTATCTGACATGCATAATTTTTGTTACCATCAGAAGACAAAAATATCTTGTTTTCATATCATTGATTTAATGTTAAGTGGCTTGAAAATCAACAGGTAACTATCAACGGGGTCTAGCCTAGTCAACGGGTGCTCGAATTGGTTGATATATGTAAAGTTGCTCTTCAAATTAACTCTCCAATTATAATATCTGTTTACTTAAACATTTACAATTTAATTTCTCCACTTGTTTTTTTTCTTTTCAATCTTGAAAGGGAAAATGAAGACTACAATATGCTTGTTAATGGAAGTTACAACAAGTAGATAGATTAATTACACAGATGCAATGCAATGTTAATTTGAGCTCTAAATTGATTTCATAGACACATACAACATAACATGTCAAAGTAACTACACATCGCATGGACAATTGGAGTTGCATAATCCTGAACTCAACTGATGTACAGTTTTGGTAACCCCTCAACTGGCCTTTTCCTTTTAACACAATTGAAGTTTATTTATTACATGAAACTGCTTTCTTAGTAGCAGAAAGCCACATTGTGCTTCGTTTCATGCTTTAAAAACACCCCCCTTTTGATCAATTCAGAAACCTCACCCAGACCAGATATAAACCATCGACAATGGAGAATGTGAAATTAGTTGAGAAGGTTGTAATTGCACCAGAAAAACCGAAACAGCCCCGGAGACTTTTCTTATCCAACATAGACCTGGCCCTTGTTGTGTACCAAGAGACGGTTATCTTTTTTGATCCTCCAAGCAATGGGATGAGCTTCTCCGAGGCTTATCATAGCTTGTTTCGCACACTCGGTCCCTTGCTAGCTGAATTTGATTTCTTAGCCGGGAGGCTTGTGCCAAGTTTGGAAGACAGCAATCGCTTTGAAATAGAATGCAACGGTGCAGGTGTTGTTGTTGCTGCAGCTAGGACAGATACCAAGCTGGATGAACTTGGTGAGCTTTTGGTACCCAAGAAAGAGTTCAGGCAGTTTGTTGCTTTCTTGCCACAAGAGGATGAGGAAATGGATCTCAAAGATAAGCCCCTTGTGTCGTTTCAGGTCTGCTGTTATCGTCATTTCACTATTCAAATAAGTCCTTCTGATCAATCTTTGGCTGTGAAAAATGAACAAAAGTCCCAAATTGGTCACAGTAATGTATGTTTGTTGTGTCAGTTCACTCAGCTTGGATGTGGAAGCCTAGTGTTTGCCTCCAGGTTCAATCATTGCGCAGTTGACAGGGTTGCAGTCCGGGAGTTTGAGGCAAATTTGGCAGCTCTAACTCGCGGTGGTAACTTAGTCATTCGACCAAATGCAGATCGAACAATGTTCAAAGCTCGAAACCCTCCAAACATCAGTTTCCCACATTTTGAGTACTCAAAAGCCACTGATAGAACTGGCATATTCACTGTCCGTGGTATGAGTGGCACCAACATGAAACTATCCACAACTCTTAACCCAACGCGCCTTATCTATTTGTCCAAAGATCGTATTGCCAGCTTGAAGAAGGCAGCCCTTAAAGATGGGAAGTTGAAGAGCTGCACTAGTTTTCAAGTTGTTGCAGCAATGACTTGGAAGGCAAGAAGCATTGCGGTTGATATGCCAGATGAAAAAATTTCGACTATTTTGATTCCAGTCGATGTTCGCAAACGAGTTGTGCCTCCAGCCCCGCCTGGATTTGCTGGAAATGCATTGGTTCCTGCCTTTGCACATGCAACTGTGAAGGAGCTTAAGGAGGAAGATGACTCTTCCCTCGTGAGGAAGGTGCAAGAAGGGGTAGAGAGATTGGATGATGAGTATGTGAGGTCAGGGATAGATTGGTTAGAGGTGAATAAAGGGGTACCTTGTGAAGAAGATAGCTTCTCACTGGTGTCATGGTGGAAATTGGGGATAGAGCATGGTGAATTCTCATGGGGACAAGTTAAGTGCACCATGTCGGTTCTACTCAAGCCGGGCCTTGTCATGCTGCTGCCAGGACCGGAAGGAAAGCGAGGCCTCAGCATTTGCCTGGAACTTCCTGATGATCAAATGGAGTTGTTCTGCAGGTTGATGCTGGGCGAGTAGTATACATGATAAGATGAATTCATTTGTTTCTATATTTATACTAATTCAGCACATGAGGCCTTGTGCAGGCCTTTTTATCTCAAGAAGTCAAGGCTGTATTAGATCAACTGTTTCATTCCTCAGCTTAATATTTCTTGAACAAATAGAATGCTAATTAGTACATAAATACAGAGGAAGGTAGGACGACTATGGGAAATTTCCATAAAGTAAAATTCTTACAACAAGGCAAAAGACTCAGTATAAGATTTCTAACATGACATTCCTAGAGATTAATCAATAATTCATCAACGCTGCATACTTTAGCCACTTTTCCCTCCAAGTTTAAGACCCAATTCATTGAACCTTGTATCACAAGTCTCTCTTGCCCCCTACAGAAGGCCAAAGAACGGGTTTGTCAATGCAGACTTCAGCTCAGAAGCAGCTGAGTTTAATGTTGCCATGTCAACCTTATTGTGAGGAAGATACAAAAACTCTCCCCCTTCAGTTGTCTCAAACCCACAGAGCTCAAGGAATTCAAGTCCTCCAATCAAACTCCCAACTCTATCCTGCTCAATAAATTTCAATAAACACGAATTTAGACAATATATAACCGTTGTTAATTGTGTTCATTCTAAGCCTTTCTTTTCTAACCATCCCCAACAGAAAGAACACTAACAAGCATTGGCACACACTAAATCGGAAAACAGAAGAGATAAGTCAAAGCACAGCTTACCAAGAATAATGGATTACTGAGTCTGATCTTCCTGAATTTTTCTTCATTAGGATTCCTTGCAACATTTCCAACATAAATCAGCAGGGTCTGGAAGGCTTGTCGCACTCTAGCATCGTCATCCTAGACCCACCAAAGAAAACCAATCGATAGGAAAATATGCCTACTAAAAGCAACATTTCTGTGATCTCCTTATTTTTCTTTTATGATAAGTAATGCATGGTACTAATGGGTATTCATGGTTGTTCTAGACCAATGTGTTATGAAACAAAACAGATTTTTGATATTTCAATAGCTATGAGGGCTCCTAATGATCCTTTTGGACTATTTTCTGTTATTCAAAGATGTAGCTCAAAAGGGCAACAAGGAAAGATTACTTTCTTTCTTGTAACAACTAGTTTGGGAACCTATTACTACGTTGAAAAAGTGAATCAGAGCCATATACCTTGTGGTTGCGCCTCAAGGACCGTAAACATTCTCTCATACGTTCTGATTTTGCAACAGAACGGACTGGAAATGGATTCTGACATTAAAGAGTAGGAAGATAACATTCAGGATAATTTTATATTATGAAATTCCCAGCAAAAACTATGTTTTTCAATGAGATAAATGAAACTTTAAATCTATAGACACCAGTACAAAATATTGATACCTGTTCTATCCTCACCGCAGGTGTACGTTCCTCAGCTACATGCTGTTCTGGTGGCAATCCAAGATTGACCCTTCTTTCTAACTGTAAAGACATGCATACAGTTTTAGGAGTAATTCAACACTTATGAACCCCTTTTTGGGCATATGTCTAAAAGAAAAGTGGATTAGCATTATCTAAGCACCTTATCCTGTTTTAGTTTCCAGCGAATTCTTTCTCTTGCTCGTTTCTCTTCCTCTTTCTCAGCTTTCTGAAACTCTATATTACTGAGAAGACAAAGTTCTTATTCCACTCAGAAGTAGTATTAGGCTAAATGAAATAAAACAGACAGAAACAAAGAGAACAAATACTGAATTGAGACAGACCGTTTTCTTTTATTTTCTTGTAAACTTCGTTTTGCTTCTATGAGTTGCTTACCAGATTGAATCCTCTCCTGAAACAAAAACAAAAAAAGTATCTGGGTTGGTTAAAACCAAAAGGATAAAGACTCTGCAGCTTCAGTTTACAACATTGATGAGGGATGTAGAGAGAGCGCCTAACAAGCAAATAAACAGAATTCTAACTGCAAATTTAGTCAAATCCCAAAGAATTAGAACAAGAAAACAAGGGTGACATGCTGTGATTCAATAACAACCAACTCATTAGGAACCATAATTTCCCTAATCTGAAGGGGAAAAAAAAGGGTATCGAAAGTTCATCATTTATACAATCCAAATTCGTCATGATTTGGTCAAACAACAAAGATAAAAATGACAAAGATAACTGAACAATACCTTCTCCCTTTCTCGTTCCAACTTCTTTTCTTCTTCTTCCTTCTTCTGGCGTGCTCGATCCCTGAAAATGTCTCAAACATCATGTAATTTAAAGAAATCAAAAGATTAAAGAGTTGAGAAAAAAGAAATCGAACAGGCAGTTGAAACTAATGAAGAGGGAACCTATGTGTGCATAAGTGCATTTAATGTTACATAAAACGATAAGGATGATGAGAAAGTAACCTTAACTCCTGTGCTTTTATTTTCATCGCTTCTGTGAAATAGAATGGTTCTGGAGATCCAATGCTAATGTCCACTGTTACCTGTGAGTAGTTGACCAGTTGAGAGTAAATCCTCTATGAAATCCCACTGGAAATTATTTTTTGTTATCTGTCTCATGCTTTAAAAACCGAACACCACCAATTCGACATGTTTGTTGTAGCACTGGAAACCTGAATGCAATGAAATAAAGATGCACAACCAAAGTACGCTAACAAATCATACCAAGGGCATCTCATCAATGTCGGCATCGTTCTCGTGATCAACGATCCAATCTATAGCAGCCGCTAAACTAGCATTGCCTGGTAAAAAGGAAAAACAAATGAACCTACAAACTTGAATCTAGAACATGCACATGTATGAAAACCAAACCAAAACAAACATGAATTCAACTAAACCAAGCCTCAAATGCACACAAAATTCTTAGATCCTCCCAAGAAGAATACTTATTAAACTCCATTAGAAGCTTAAATCTGGACCAAATGATCATCATAACAAAGTTGAAGAATTTCATTTAACCCTCCACCATAAACACTTCAAATTACCAATTCTAGGCACACTTTTAAACCACAAGTAATTCAAGATTTTCTTCAAATTTTGAAAGCTGAAAATGGTAAAGGAAAAAGCTTCACCAGAATAATGAAGTGCTCGTGTTGCTCGAGGTCTTGGAAATCCCATTGCTTCAAGCTCCCCAAGCATTTTCTTGTCAACTTCCGGAACAGGCATTGTTGTATTTGGGTGGGCAAGGTTTGCGCTTTACATTAGAAACTGGAGATGAAATGGGGATAGAGATGGGGAGGTTTAAATGAAGTGGGTTCAGAGAAGTCCTACAATGGAAGCCTTGCAAAGATCGGACAGCCATTTTCAAGAGATTTCTGAAACCTTCTCAGCTTGTGAATATTTTGATTCTCAATTTATACCTTTCGGCTTCCTGGCTCTTAAGAAAAGAATAGGCCACGTAGGATTGGGCTCCTCTCTTCTTTTGTTTTTATTGGGTTCTTCAAATCTTCAACTAGCCCAATTTCTTTTACTGGTCTGCAACTGCGACTTCCCCAAAAATATTGTGCCAGATTTTAGATGGAGTCAAAGCCCAAAACAATCATTTCCATTTTATTTTATTTTCACCTTCAATGATTCAAATTCAATCGCAGCCGTTAATTGATTCAATCACCTTCAATATTTCACCTTCTTTACTTAGGATTTCATAATAAAAGTGCAACTCATCTGCGAAGCTTGCTCTCTATATTGCTGAATCTTGTAATTTTTCTTTAATATTTTATGAATATCGATTTTTTTTTTCCTATTTTATCCATTTTCACATTTCGTGTTGAAGTAATTTTCTATTATTTTTATAAGCGATATTAAGTGATGGGGAGTCGAGTACAAGGGATTTCCAAAAACTTCAGTAAAGTTTAGAATGTCAAAATCGTCACCTATTCTCTTTCCTATTTCATCCGTAATTTTGATTTACTTTGGTTTATATGGCAAAGAATAAAAATGTTACATCACCTCCACCAGGACCCGCCCTAAAGAAAAGTTTTAGACACTTCCAGAAACCGTTGGAACTTGGAACCTCCACACTGTGAGACCGATACAAAAATTTACAAGCAAAAAATAAAATACAAATTTATAAATAAAAACCGACTTCTTGCTTTAGCTGGTAGCTCCCAAAATCACAAAAATCAGAGAGAGATAAAGATGGCAGAAAACAAAGCCAGAAGAACGATCAAGCTGTTCTGCCCATCAGTGGCAAAGACGGTGTCGTTGTTGGTATGGGAGGAGCAGAGGCTGGACTTGGGCTCCATAGCCAGAACGTTTGGGCTGGACCCACCAACCCTGAAGCTCAACGGTCACTTTATCAGCAGAGGGCTCGACCTCATCGCCTCCTCAGTCACCTGGAAGTCCCTCCTTTCTTTCTTCTCTGCTAAAGGACTCTCAACAGGGGAAAACGACAGCAACCCCATTGTCGTTGATGGCAAGCTCTGCAAAGTTGGCACCAAGCGTAAGTTCTACCACCAACTATTTTATTATCTGTTCTGGGTAAATGGGTAGGTACCTTCAGATTTGATTGTTGGTTCGTTTCGATCATGAAAGATTGAATCTTTGATTTTGCAGGAGGACATGAACTACACGAGGTCGTTGATAACAGAGGAAGGGCAGCTTTTGAAGATGACAGCTTGCTGATCAAGAGTAAAAAGATGAGGAAAAGCAACCCAGGTCCATCAACTGAAAGCAATGGCAGAATTGGTATTTGCTCTTCCAAGAGAAAGCAATTGTTAGAAGATGTAAACTTGCTCAAAAAGCTAAAAATAAGTGAAACTAACCCAGGTACTGATTCATTCTGGCTTAACTTTGAATTGGTTTTTCTGGGTTGTTTTTGGGTTAACTTTTTATTATAAGTTAACACAACTGGTTCTATGGGATTTTTCAGATATCCAAGGAAGAAGTACAAGCCATTCCAGCAGCATCTCAGGTGCCCAACTTAGATGCAGTTATATGAGGGGGAAGATGAAGAGGAATAGAGAAGATGAGGCAGTCGCGTCTGCTCCTTACAAAGAGATTTTATGAAGCTTCTCATGTTTGTCTTGTTTTCTTTTTTCTTGGTTCTCCTTTTTCTTTCATAGTTTGGTTTGGTTTTTATGCTTCTTGATTTAACTTGTAAATGATGAGTATAATGTAAGAACAATGAAAAGACTTTTGGTTTGGCAACCTAATTCCAGCATTGACAATCATCATATGTGTGTTTCATTCACTCAGTGTAAAGAAAACAGAAGCAATAGATGAGAAAATTCGAAGACTGAAAATTGAAGAATAATAAATTCCCTTTGTTTAAGCGTTTTTCGGCCCACAAAACTGGACAAACATAACCCAAAAATGTTGAACTGAAATAAGAACGAACTACAAAAGAAAAGGTAAAGGTCAGATATCAAACGGCTATAGACATGGTAGGATTAATTCTGTTCCTTCTTGAACTTCTTTTGGCAAACACAAGAACGCAAACTCTGCCAGCCCCCTTCTACTTCAGCCAAAGTCGATACCGACTTTCAAGTTTCGCGATCGCTGCAGCATTGGTGTAGTTGTAAGCTTCCCCAGCCTCGTCAAGTAGGGATAGGAGACTGTAAGAGCGGAATTGTTACGGTCAATTGCCTGTGTGAATAGTGTAACGTTTAGTGATGTAGCCTCATGTGAACATGGCCGACTACAATTGGGGCTGAGGTCACTGTGGGGGAGCACTACAGTACTGAAGATACTGTAACTAAGTTCTACCCCTCATGTGAATTAGGGCTCTAAAAATGGCAAGCTCATATTGTACAGTAAAGGACCTAATTGGCACCTATTGTACAATGACTTAGACACATCATCCAAAATAAACTTGCCAAAAGACAGCAATTCCAGCCACAAGTATAAAAAGTATAAGTTTTGAACTGATGAAGGATGATGAATTGGAAGGCGGCTGAGGCGGCTCAAATGGTCTTCCTCTCAGCTTGGCAGACACCCTAGATAACAGCTGTCGGAGCCGACCAGTTTCCTTGGTAGCTGCAAACAAACATGAGAAGCTGAACATCATAAGCCAGTGAAATAAGAAAGCAAACACAACAGCAAATTACAAGTTTCTGTAGTTAATATTGGTAATTCAAGGCTAATGAATTCAATCATACAAGATGAGAAACTGTTGAGCATGATTGACTATTCCTGGTACCCATATAACTCTCAAGTGTCTCTCTCGATGTATTTATTTATTGAAAAGGAAACAATTAACTGCATTAACTGTTAATGAAAGAGTAACAAGCTAAAAGAGGAACATTCCTGCTGTGTTGTAAAACCATGAGATTTCCAACAAATATTATGAAACAAATAGATAATCTAACCTTTGCTCTTTGAAGATCTTTCCTCCTCACCAACACGCTTTCGAAGTACATTGAGCAAAGAACCAAAATACAAAGCACATACAGTGCATGTAATTGTGATAACATTGTAAGGCATGCTAAAATCAGGAGTTGTCAACGGTACAAGTAATACTTCTGTGTATGCCAGAACAGCATTGTTTTCCTACACAAATAAAGAGAGTAAACTACAGGCATAAAAATCAAGCACTGTGACGTGCACACCAAAGAACGTATGGCAGTTAGAATACCTGGAATTTGGATAAGATGGAGGACCTATCCACAGATTTATCCGTAAAGAACTGCATGCTTGTATGGAAGTTGGGAAAGCTTATAATGGCTGCTGGAATATCGAATCCTTGATTGGCATCGGGAGGATACTCATCAATATGCAAAAACCCCTACATAGATATTATAACAGTCATAAGAAAATAAACAAGTAAAGAATAAATTTAGTGTACATTCAAACTTCAGCCTATGTTCCAAGCAAATAGGATGATACAAAAATTTCCCATCAACAATGCTTCAGTCACGATTGTCTTCCATGAGCTTAGCAAGAATTTTAACACCACAGGAATTCCAGCATAGTTATAACCCCTTGAAAATTTCTAATAACTTTCATGCCAACCAATGCTATAATAAAGGAAAAAGAAATTCCAAAGCATACCTTATCAAATTCTAAGGTTATAGCTGCTGATTTCATTCCACAAGGGAATTTCAGGACCATCTCCATCACCCCAGGTGACACTTTGTCTACAGAAGGTGAAACACGCATCTTTTCAACAACATCTGAAACTTCTTGAGGTTGTTCATTAACATACACTCGCACTGTATGAAAATAAACCTTAATATACCAAGGCACAACCTGAAAAACTTTAACTTCCAATTTGCACCTGCCTTCACTCATATCAGTATGCAAAAACTCATCACTCACTTCTGTAGATCTCAAGGATATTGCAATAGCACCCCTTTCATTCCCACTTCCCATCAAGAACCTACTAGCATGTAATGGTGCTTTCTGACAGGACCAAACTACAGGAAGCTTCCAAGTTAGGCCTAAATCAAATGGCCTAGACTCACTGTACTTCTCAATATAAAATTCATACACAACAGATGGGGTCTTCTTTTCAAAGCCATTCAGTTCTTTTAATACCCTGTCCGGCTTAACAGACAATTCAAATCCAGGGTTACTACTAAAACCTTCATAGACAGATTTATCAGCACTAGATAACTCATTTTCTTTCTGCAAGTAATCCAGCTGACCAACTAGCCCCCTATCAAGCTGAAGGTATATGGTGGAAGACTTGGCAAGTACACATCTTCCAGTGACCATCCTCCCAAAAATTGAAGTCAAGGACCAGCTTGGTTGTAATTTTGTTTCATGGGAATAAGACATAACATTTCTCTCACTATTGGGCTGGACAACAACTGTGAGTGTTTGTTGTAGAACAATTCCTGAACCTCCCTCCTCTGATTCAGATTCACTTGAGGTCAAGCGCAACTGCTGTGAATGATAAAATCCTTTGTAGATAGATGGTCTATCCATTAATGCAGAAAGCCCAGCTTTATCTCTACAAGGAAGGAGCTTCAGCCATGGAGTTAGGTTCTCAGTGCAAACAGCCTCACGGGGCAATGTACCGTACCTCAGACTGCCAGGTGCTGGGCGATAGCCCCATTCAGGAGCAGAATATGTTGTAGACGATTCTAGGAAGTTGACTGAAGCACAAAAGAGACCCGAAAGAGCATGGGTTAAATTCTTCCAAGAATCATCCACCTGTTCAAGAGGGACATCAAAGACAGCCCACAACTCAACTCCAGGAGGCTTGGCATTGTTGCTTGATATGGGATCAAACCCACCCCAACGATCATAGTTCCAGCGACCTTGTGTGAAAGATAATTCCATTTCCTTAACATGAAACTTCTGAACCTGTCCAACCAACACTATCCCGCAAGTTACTTAGTAGTTTAAGATACTACCAAAATTTCATGAATTAGTAGAAAAATGTTTTAGGCAAGTTTAAAGTTGGGTTGTGCTAGCAGCAAGGATCCTGGATGAGTTACATATTGGAGAAAAAACACAAAATGGTGGGATGAAGAAATTTTAAAATGTTGGTTTTAATCTGGGTTAAACTAAAAGAAGCATTCCCCAAAGCTTGGTGAAGACTAAATAGCAAGCTGAAAATCTAAGTCTTGTAAGTGTCATGCCCATGCCACATTCAGGTTGCAGACACCAGTGGAGAACATTAATTACCAAAACCTAACAGTTTCCTCTGGAATCATTATTAGACACCTCTAGTTTCTTTTTCTTCTAAACAACATATATACGGGAATTATGTTAGTTTGGAAACTACATGAAAAACAGACTAGAAACACATGCAAACACAATACAAAGAGCTCAGACAAGAGCTGTCCCGATCAACCTGGCCCAAGTTGAGGTATCAAGAGTGAAATTTATAATAAACCCTAAACAAAAAATCTCAATGCTGAAGCTCAGACAGGTGATTTTGAACACTTACAACACCTATTCAGCTACCATACTACCTTAGGCACCCTTATTAAACAAAACCCAGATGCAAGATCCAAGATTTATCAGTTTTTTTCTTATCCTATGCCCAATTTAACAAATTTAAACAACAAAATGTTTGCAGAGGCACGTAATGACCTACCAGCTGAGATATGGCTTTGGGGAAGAGATGGTGATGGCGGCCATTGGAGCTGGTATGCGGGGCCCTGCTCCGGAAATGGAAGTGGGCCAGCACCTTTCGATCCGGCAATGGCCTCAGAAGCAACTCCTCCGAGAAATCTTCTTCGGTGACCGATCCCAAGGCAGCTTTGAAATTGAGAATTGGGGCGAAAAGTAAGAAAGAGAGCAATAGGATCGGTCTGAGAAGAAGAAGAGGAAGGGCCATGAGGCGGGGGAGTGAGCTTCAATCGGAGTGTGGGCGTTGCAAGAGTGCTATGAGATGGGGGCCAATGGGCGCCGAGTCGGGTAGTCCGCCATGGGAGCGTAGCTGGAAATTGGTCAGTGAAAGACTAGTAATGACTGCTTACGTTGCTCTGGGCTTTTTGGATTTTTACAGACATAAAGAATTGGCCTTTGGGCTTTTGAGCATTTTGGTCAAGAAGGCCCATCACATTTGTTAAACCATTTTGTTGCAAGTGAATATCCATTTTTTTAATCTCCAAAAAGAAAAAGAAAAATCATTTCTCTTTTATGGGGCAGTGAAAAATATGATATACTAGCTCCTTGCGTGTGTGCCAATTGGGTTTTTAAATTTTTTAGAACTAAAAAATAATAATGGATAGTTGTGTCCCATAAAAATTGGATCCATTATCTGATTTTGTTTTTTATTTTAATTTTTAAAAATATGAAAAAGTGTAATTTTACCATATTATCCTCATTTAATTAATAATTTCAATTCTTAATGTTTACATTAAAGGGTATTTTATGATATTTTGAATGTTCCACAATTCTCTACTTTTGCCTTTATATATATACTAGCCTCTCCGCAAGCGTTCCCGTGCCTGCGAGATAATTTTTTAAATAAAAAAAATTTAAAATTATTTTAGAATTAAAAAAGATAATGGGTAGTTGTGTTTCATAAAAATATGATCCATTATCCAAGGACATTTTAATTAATAATTTCAATTCTTAATGTTTGTATTTATCAAGGGCATTTTCTGGTATTTTGAATGTTTTACAATTCTCTACCTTTTGCTTTATATATATATAGATACTAGCCCTTTGACCAAGGGTAATTGTGGGGATTTTGAAATTTTCACTTTTAAGGCCTTATGCCTTAATATATAGATATAGATTAAGGATGCTATTGTAAAATTATGTCACTTGATAATTCAAATTTGAGATTTATTTAGGTGTTTGGGACTACTATATTTTTGTTATGAAATGTTTATATACATGGTCTAATCCCTATAATTATTTTTTGCAAATAATCCGACAAATTTTCAAATTACCAAGAATTGGATACACAATCTTTGACAACCTACATGGTTTTGATGTTATTGAGCACTAGAAATGTTTGAGAGAATTATTTATGTATGAGAGTGCAGACTTGTGGAGTAATATTTTACTATCACTGTGGCATTATATGTTACAAGATTATCAATCTAGATCATTGTAATCAAATTCAAAAAATCAATAACAAATATTTTAACAATCAATAACAAGAAAATGAAATAAAAATCCAGAAAACATAACTAGGATTTCATTTGCAGTCGGAATTGAAAGACAATCAAGATAACTAAAACCAAAGATTGAAAAGTTTTAGCAAAGCTAATAAATCACACTGAGTTGTGGAAACTGAGAACTAGAATGAGACTTGGAGCAAAACTAAAATGGGAGCTTTTGACTAGAGTTGCTAATACTTTGAGAGCATCAATCAAATAGGAGCGCTGGTCCATTTCCATTACCGGGGTTCTTGGTTTTCATAGTTTTTCAAAACAAGTGGTTCTCCCTTTTGAACAGACAGTGACATTGGAGTTTATCCCCACAGGTAAAGAGGACAATGAAGAAGCTCTAAAACGAAAAACACTTCAGATGCTTACCATTTATCACCGTTTTTAAGGCGAATTCGCTCTCTAATCCTAGAAGATCAAGGTTCCATCAAGTTCGTTGGGTACTTATGACATGCAGGAACGATCTTTCATCTTGTTTTCAGATAAAATAATGAACAAATGGGGAATAAACTCTCAGACACTTCAATCTGCGGAAATTAGTTTGCAACTTTTAGTGACGGTTCTCTTTTGCCTGCGGTTTGCAACGGTTTTACGAACTTTAGTGACGATTTTTAGGTGTCAAAATTTTGAACTAGCTTTAGTGACTGTAAAATCCGCCGCTAGCCACTACTAAAAGCAATATAAACAACGATACCAAAAACCGCCGCTAAAAGTCAGAAGATAGTGTAAACTTCCGTACTGATACCTGGACATTAGAGACAGTTCATATAATCTACCCCTCACAATTTATTATAACCTTATTATTGCTCCTCACTCATTGGGGATTTAATATTGCACTCCCTCGAATATACAGGGTACCTTTTTAAATCAATACAATGGTCATAGTTCTCCTCCTTCCATTCTCATTTGCTGGTGGTTCGTTAGAGTCTAATCCCCAAAACTTCCTATTGTTTCGAGTTTCTACCAATATAATTGTGTCCATAACATTCTTTCATGGAGCTCTGTGGTATGCAGCCAATTATGTCAAATCCTTGGTGGTGAGCTCTAAACGGTGCAAAAGTTCAATCCCTCTCAAGGCCACCATAAGCTTGCTTGTATTGTCATTGGTTCTTATGGGTAGGCAACCCTAATTGGGATGTTGTCAACATAAAATCTGCAGCACATAAAAAGAATAATTAATATATATATATGCATATATATACATTATAGGATAACATTGTGTTATCCGATATATATGACATGTTATATTGTTTAACTCTGAATCATGGTTGCGCATTTAGGAAACGAAAACATGAGATATGTTGTGACAAAATAAAGAACATATGATGATGGCCAAGGATTCTTACACAATTTGATGATGGTTCTGAAGATTGTTGTAGTCTTGATAATCTGCAATGGTGTCAAACCAAATTATCCTCATCATTTTCAAAAGCATTTGTCTGCAATGTGATTGGCTCTCCTTCTACTTTACCCAAGAACTCAAAGCTTATCACGAACTTCATTACCTGAAGTTAGCTGCACACACACACACGCACGCACATATATATAGAGAGTAGCGGCTATAGATCTTCAAATAAGTTGCAGGTCCATTATAAAACCTGATGTGCTTGGTCGACCAACCAGAGTATTAAAGTTGAGACAGTAAAAACATAAGGCAAATTACATGTTCCTTCTAGTTAATATTAGCAATTAGCTGACTTCAACCATACATGATGTGGTAGTGGTAAGCATGAAATTCTATAGTATCTCTATTTATTTGTATTTAAAAAAAATGAAACAGTTAACTGCAGTAGGTGTAAATGAAAGAGAAACAAGCAAAAAGAGGAATACTTCAGTCCTAGAAGGCGTATGGTGCCCCAACAGAACTACAAGCTTACTACCAGTGACAGGAAACTATGTTGCTAACCTTATACCATCCTATAAGCGGACTGCACGATGAAATCCAAAGAAAAACCGACTAACTTCTGGAAATAAATTAACTCAGCCAATTGTGCAAAAAATAATCGATACTGTTTCAACATCTGCAACTCATGCTGTGTTCTAAATTTAATATCTATGCCCTGTTGTAAAACCTAAAAATTGATATCAATATGCTACAAACAGTCAATCTAAACTCTGTTCTTTGAAAATTTTCCTCCTCACCAGCACCCCTTCTAACTATTTCGAGGAAATAACTAAAATACTTTAGACATACAATGATTGTAATCACCATAACTTGACAAGGCATGCTAAAATCAGGAGTTGCCAACGGTACAAGTAATACTACTGTGTATGTCAAAACATCGCTGTTTTCCTACACACAAATAGAGAGTCAACAATAGCCAATAGGTACAAAAATCCATGAATCTGATACGTGAATACCACCCCAAAAAAAAAAAAAAAAAAAAAAAAGGTGGTTAGAATACCTGGAATTTGGATAAGATGGAGGACTTCTCCACAGATTTATCCTTAAAAAACTGCATGCTTGCATGGAAATTAGGAAAGCTTATTATGGCTGATGGAATAATCAAATCCCTGATTGGCATCTGGAGGATTTTCATCAATATGCAAAAACCCCTACATAGATATTATAACAAAGTCATACCCAAAAAAAAAAAATCAACAAGTAATGAAGAAACTAAGTGTACAGTCAAACTTCAGCCTATGTTTCAAGCAAATAAGATGATGTAGGAGTTCCCAGCAACAATGCTTCAGTCAATCATTGTTCTGCACGAGCTTAGCTCACAGTTTAGCACCATAGGAATTCCCACATAGCTATAACCCTTTGAAAATTCATTATAAAAACCAAAGCTATAAAACATGGAAAAAAAAAATTTTAAAAAGATTACCCAAGTATACCTTATCAAATTCTAAGGTTATAGTAGCTGATTTCATTCCACGAGGGAATTTCAGGACCATCTCCATCACCCCAGGTGACATCTTGTTTACAGTAGGTGAAACACGCATCTTTTCAACGATGTCTGAAACTTCTTGATGTTGTTCATTAACAAACACTCGCAATGTAGAAAATAAACTTTAATATACCAAGGCACAACCTGAAAATTTTTGACTTCCAATTTGCACCTGCCTTCACTCATATCAGTATGCAACAACTCATCACTCACTTCTGTAGATCTCAAGGATATTACAATAGCACCCCTTTTATTCCTACTTCCCATCAAGAATCGACTAGCATGTAATGGTGCTTTCTGACAGGACCAAACTACAGGAAGCTTCCAAGTTAGGCCTAAATCAAATGGCCTAGACTGCACTTCTCCATAGAAAATTCATATAGAACAGATGGGTTCTTCTTTTCAAATCCATTAAGTTCTTTTAATACCCTGTTCGGTTTAACAGACAATTCAAAGCCAGGGTTACTCATAACACCTTCATAGGCAGATTTATCAGCGCTGGATATCTCATTTTCTTTCTGCAAATAATCTAGTTGATCAACTAGTCCACTATCAAGCTGAAGGTATACAGTGGAAGAATTGGCAAGCACACATCTTCCACCGACCTTCCTCCCAAAAATTGAAGTCAATGACCAGCTTGGTTGTGATTTTGTTTCTTGGGAATAACTCATAATAGTTATCTTCTCAGACTATCAGGCTGTACGACAACTGTGAATGTTTGCTGTAGAACAATTCCTGAACCTATCCCCTCCGATTCAAATTCACTTGAGGTCAAGCGCAACTGCTGTGAATGATAAAATCCTTTGTAGATAGATGGTCTATCCATTAATGCAGAAATCCCAGCTTTATCTCTACAAGGAAGGAGCTTCAGCCACGGAGTTAGGTTCTCGGAGCAAACAGCCTCACGGGGCAATGTACCATACCTCAGACTGCCTGGCGTTGGGCGATAGCCCCATTCAGGAGCCAAATATGATGTAGACGATTCTAGGAAGTTGATTGAAGCACAAAAGAGACCCGAAAGAGCATGGATTAAATTCTTCCAAGATTCATCCACCTGTTCAAGAGGGACATCAAAGACAGCCCACAACTCAGCTCCAGGAGGCTTGGCCTTGTTGCTTGATATGGGATCAAACCCACCCCCGACCTTGTGTGAAAGAAAATTCCATTTCCTTAACGTGAAACTTCTGAACCTGTCCAACCAACACTCTCCCGTAAGTTATTTAGTAGTTTATAAGATACTACCAAGAATTTCATGAATTCATACAAGAACGGTGGAGTGGAGGTAATTGGAAAGTTAGGTATGCTACCAGTAAGACTTAAAAATCCTAAATTTGAATATCAATGCTAAAAGCTCATACAGTTAATTTTGAAAACTTACAACACCTATCAACCTACCTTACTACCTTAAACACCCTAATTAAACAAAACCCAGGTACATGATATAAAAATTATCTGTTTACGACCTTATCGTATGCCAAAGTTAACAAATTTAAAAACAATATAATGCCGAGGCACGTAAAGACCTACCGGCTGAGATATGGCTTTGGGGAAGAGATGGTGGTGCCGGCCACTGGAGTTGGTATGTGGGGCCCTGCTTCGGAAGATGAAGTGGAACAGCACCTTGCGATCCGGAAATGGCTCCAGAAGCAACTCCTCCTAGAAATCTTCTTCGGTGACCGTTCCCAAGGCAGCTTTGGAATGGAGAATTGGGGCAAAAAGTAAGAGAGAGAGAGTAACAGGACCCGTCTGAGAAGAAGAAGAAGAAGAGGAAGGGCCATGAGGTGGAGGAATGAGCTTGAATCGGAGTATGGGCGCTGCGAGAGTGCTATGAGATGGGGCAGTGGGGCGCGGAGTCAGATAGTCCGCCATGGAAGCGTCGCTGAAGGAGTTTGGTCTATGAAAGACGTTGGGGTCTGGGAGGGATTTTTTGATTTCTAGAGACAAAGACAATGGGCCTTTGGGCTTTCGGGCCTTTTGGTCAAGAAGGCCCAATTGATTAACGATGATTTATTGTTATTTGTTTCCAATTTCTATTTTATATATAATTTAACAAATAAAGATTTGCCAAACCAAGTATATGATAATTTTCTGAGGGCAATGATTTCCCCACTCCTATTTTATCCACTTACACTCCTTTTTTAGTTATAAAAAAAAAGTGTAAGTGGATAAAATGGAAGAAAAAATAGTGGGGAAATCACCACTTTTTTCTGATCTATTTTTTCGATAGGGGTTTTTTTATTTATTTATTTATTTATTAATAGAGATATACAAAGTGATAATCATAAAAAGAGTTATAATAGGAAATAAATCTTAATTACGATAGAACTATACAAACGGATAAATAAAAAGAATCCTAAATAAAAAAAGGAAATAAATCTCGCCAATACGATTGTTATGTTGTTTATTTTGAGATTTTTTTTTCTTTTGGTGCTTTCACTGCCGATTATAAGTGCTATAGTTACTTTAATAGCTTCTTCTTGATAAGAGATCTCAAGCCTCTAGGTCATTGATGGCCAAAATAAAAGAATCATGGCTCAAAAATGCTTGATCTTTACATTTGATCCCAAATCTAAGATAGTGTGTTCTTAACTTTCCATCATCAAATCTCTCCTAAAAATTTAATAATCTTAATAAATAAATGCATCAAATGCTTCACCAAATCATATAAAATCCATTACATACATATCTTGATCATAAATCCAAAAAATTTCAAGATAGTATCCTAAAATTCAATATCAAATCAAATATTAATATCATATATCTTGAATACAAAGCAAAGGGTTAATTATGGTTATGTCAATGAACACGTGTCAAGTATTGAGAAGGCGTGATGAGCAAAAATATTTCCGTAGCGTTAATGCGATAATGTGATCCAAAGGAATAATAAACCCTTTTTTAAATCTTTAATTAATGTTAGGAGTGATAAGTTTTGCGTACAAGGGTTCCATATATGAGACACAAAATGATGATCACCAGATTACAATAATAATTAATACAGTTATATATATCATCCCTTATCTCCTCTGTTTTTTTTTTTTTTTTTGGGGTAGCGTTTAAATTTTTCTAAGCCTCTCTCGAATCTTGATACTAAATTAACCCTAGCTATTAAAACTGCACTCTGGGGCAGGTGTATGACCGGCACAATAGTCATAGTGCATATGTCTCCTTCTCACATCCTCATATGCCTGTCGTTGGGCTGAGTTTAATTCCCTTATGTCGTTCCACCAATAATTCTGCCCATAACATTCGTTCATGCATTGTTTTGTTGCGCAGGGGCAGCCACTTACGTCAAATCCTTGGTAGTGAGCTTTAAATGGTGCATACCTCCAATCCGTCTCATTCTGACTTGCCCATTCCGCATGCCAAAGGCTTGCTTGAATTTGCAATGGTTGTGACGGGAAGGGAACCCCAGATTCTGTGAGTTTCTTAAATACCCTAATTGGGATGTCGTCAACATAAAATCTGCGCGACAGAAAGGAAAAAAAAAAAAAAAATGCATGCGTTAATTGTGACAGACATGTTATATTATGAAACTGTGAATTAAATTACCGTGTTTATGTATATATATAACAATTTGGAAAAATAAAGAGCAATTTGATGATGGGGATGAGTATGTATTTTTACACAATTTGATTCTGGTTCCAAAGAATTTTGTAGTCATGATACTCTGTTGTGGGGTCAAACCAAAGAGTAATTCTTTGTTCTCTACCGGAAGTGCCATTTGCAAAAACATTTGTCTGCAGTAGAATTGGCTCTCCTTTTATGTTACCCAAGAACTCAAAGTCCAGCTCATCATGAGCTTTGTCCTTTACTCCGTCACCGTCACCTGAAGTTAGCTTCATATATATAATATACATATATAAGCCACGGGCAATATTTGGAGACATTAAAAACAGAGGGGGAGAGAGAGAGAGAGAGAGAGAGAGAAAATTAATGGGATAGTAATATTCACATAAAAAGTTGTGACGACACCAGCAGAATTCCCTCGTGGTAATTTGATCTTCATATGAAAGAACCCAGAACCAAACCATTGCTTGGATACAAACGCAGCCCCTGAAATAATAAGAGCTCAAATTATCTTCTATATACAATAAATAAAGGAAAGTGAAAGTTAAATAATTACCACTATATTATATATATATACACACACGTATATAAGATCTTTAGAAGAGTTAATTAATATCTCATATTCTACTTATTTTCCTTAATTTCTAAGAGGTGGCTATGAAGTTTTTTTTAGGACCTTTTCTATTGAGAGGGGAGCTAATATACTAAATTCACACGCACTACACAAATGTTAGGACTCCAACTCAGGACCTTGCCTGGCTATGGAGTCTTAAATCTTCTTCAAATAAGTTGCACATATCCATTATAAAACCTGCCATGCAATAAATAAAAAATGGCCTGCTTTGTGGTTTAACCTCTCATAAATAAAAACATAAAGTTGATTAATTACTCCATATCCTAAGGATAAGTACGTAGCAAAGACAGCTTCAGAGAAATAAGGCATGAATAAGAAATGGAAAGAAAATCAATACAAACAGCTCACGGAAAAGAAAAAAGAATTTATTTGGATCATTAGCATCTAACAAAGAGATTGTTATTCCATTAGAATCTAGAAGAAGAAGAAGAAGAAGAAGAAGAAGAAGATGGAAAGGATAATTAACCCGAAGAATTATCCATAGAAAGCCGGACTTCTCTTCCTTGATTTGAAGACCGGAAATGAGAAGAATCCGTCGTGAGCGTTCTATAGTTATGATAAAAGTTACCGTCAAGAAGGTTGGTTTCTCTTGCAAGCACCCCACCACCAATAAGGAGAAGAAACAGAAATAAACGAACCACTGAGAAAGCCATTTCTAAGGCAAAACCTAGCTAGTGAGAGTGCTTTGTGTTTCACAAAAGAAAGTAATGCATTGGTGAAGTTATATATAGATCCCTTCCTTAGTTATAAACCTAGACCTAGCCCAAGCCCATGAATAAGAGTTACTAGATACGTACGAGACTCTGGTTGGATCGATTGAGGGATTCTGGATCTTATGAATTTAGATGACATTATAAGGTAACGTTATTTGTTTGGACTATTACAACTCATGCATCCTAAAATCTGAACAAGCAAAGAAGGGTTTAGCAAATTTAGAAAGAAAGGAAGGAAACAAATGAATTTCAAATGATTCATTGTCATTTCAAATAATATACTACATCTAGTTTATTTCAAATACATTCAGTCTAATATGATTCTTGTTTTTGTATTTGAGAACAAAACTAAATTCGTTTTGTCTTCAAATTCAAATTATTGCTTAAAAATCTCTCCATTTGGAATGGGAGTATTAATTAGGACACTCACGAGTTGTTATATCCAAATTTTACTTGGACATTTTCCACCGTTAAATGAAATTTCAAGCAAGGAAGGAGAGGGAACTAATATTTTTCAAAAGAGGCCTAAATTTTTTGGAGGGAATTAAAATTGTTCATGCACTCCTCACAATTTAGGGCAACTTTGACGAGGATGAAGTGGATTATGCTGGAGTTGGGCTTAGATCAAATGAGTTAACCGTAAAAATACAACAAAATTGGGTCAAATTTTACAAGTCATGATCATTTACTTTTAAAAAGCAAAAACAGAGAATATGATCAAGATTAAAGTGAAAACAATAAAAGTTGAATATCGTAATAAAAGAAGAAGAAGAAGAAGATGATGATAAATTAACCCGAAGCTTGATCCAATAAAAGCACGAGTTCTCTCCCTCGATACCAAGTTTCCACATGATCAGGTTTCCCCCAAACGACTCCATAATTTTCGTCGAAGTGAACATCACGGGCAAACATTCCACCAACAAGTTGGAGAAACACTGCTAAAACCAGCACTGAAACCCCCATTTTAGAACCCTAGAATTAAACCTAGCAGGCTACTGCCATGGTTGTGGTGGTGCAGGTTATAAATAGAGAAATATTTCTTTTATATGTATTTTTTACCCTAAGAACTCGAAGTGGGCAAAAAGAGTGTGAGCCATAATTTTTCTCTACCTTACTGATATTTGTTATGCCCACACGCTATTGACTTCTCCACATATGATAGCTATCTCCATAACCAACCACATCATAATTTATGCACCATCCCTTTTTTATGAAAACAACTAGAAAAATTTCCTGCCCTTTTACCCATTTTAGTTCATATGTTTGATGAAAAGCTATTCAGAAATCGTGTTGTTAGGAAGAGCTTGGAAGCAATGAAGTGCAAGAAAGAAACTCCATCCTATATAGCTTTTCATTTTGTATCTAGCTGTGACAGTCAAGTTCGACGTCTGTGATAAGGGGATCAAATATTGTAGTATAACAAGTAAAAGGTTAGACAGCAGGGCACGTTCATGCATACCCTGACCTTGTTCAATTTTGATGACTTGAATACGTTCTATATCTTAACTGAATTGTTTTGTAACTCAACACTGACACGTTTCAAGAACAGTATCTTACAAGTTTCTATCGCCCTTGATGGTTGTTTCTGTTGAATTGGGGTCTTGCATGCATGATGGGGTTGACATCACAACCCCTGCGGCTTGGGTTGCCCTTGGCTAAAAAGGTTATATGGATCCCACGCCATAACGATTTCATCATCCAACTTTTGTAGTATATCCGGACTTAGCACCGACACTATGAGTACGTAGATTTTCTCATTGGCACATTTTAATCCAAACATAATCTAATCTGGATTTTGTTCCATGCATGCATTAGATCAGCCGTCACTATATTATATGTTTCTTTTTTTACTAATGGTGAATGGGAAACCTACAAATCTATCATCATTAAACCCAAAGTGTTAATAAACTTTTAATAAACTCTCAAATCAGTTTTAATTTTGATGCCTCAGAAGATTGATGGCATAGGTGTTTTCATGATCCTTTTGTTTTTAATACAAGAATAAAATGCTCATCTCTCATCATATTAATTAACAAATAGAAAACTATATGTATCTATGAAAATGCAAACCAGGATTAGGCTTTTGTATAACGAGAGAGAGAGAGAGAGAGAGAGCATATTTCTGAGTCACAGTACTTATCTAACAACGCCAGGAAAGAAACTTACAAATGCGAACCTGTTAATTCCAACAAAGAGCCTTCCTTAATTAGCTTTTTTGTCTTATACTGTAAGGAGTATTGATATGTTTGCTAATTAGCAAGAGGTTGTTGGCTAGTACTGAGTTAGGATTTTGGTTTCTTTTTTAGTTTGTATTTTGGTTATTTACCTATTTATTTAGTCATGTTGTAATTTAGATTTATTTCTTATTGTGATTTAGATTTATTTTCTATTTTATTTAGGGTTGTATTTCCTTATAAATACCTTCATATTGAAGAAAAATACATAACTAAAAATTTACCGTACTTTGTTTGACAAAGATGACCGATTAATCATGCATCATATATAATAAAAATATCATAACCATACAATTTAAATACTATGCATATATGTTCTCTAGAAAATACCCACCAATTGGCAGTTTCTGAATTACAAGTATTATTTTCCTCTCTTTAATTATTCTAATATTTCTGGTAATTATAGTTTATTATTTTTTCTGAATATTGCACTCTTTGGGAAGCCCAAAAGGGAATCGAGGCTTATCATTACAATAGTCATAGTTCATATATTTCTTCCTCACATTCTCATATGCTTGTTTTTGGGTAGGGTTCAGTTCCCAATAATTCCTATTGTTCCACCAATAATTGGATTTATAACATTCTTCAACGTTGGAGCTCTGTGTTGAGCACCCACTTATGTCAAATCCTTGGTAGTGAGCTCTAAAAGGTGCATATGCCCAATTTATCTTTTGTGGAGATGCCCAATCTCCATTCCACAAAGTTGCTTCAATTCTCATTGGCTGTGTTGGGTAGGGAACTCCCAAATTCGTGTAGTTATTGAAAACTCTAATTGGAGTGTCGTCGATAAAGAATCTGTAGAGAAAGATGAAACTGTGAATCTAAATTGTACATTCAAACTTCGATCGATAATAAACAACAATAAGATTAATGAGACGAAAGATATGATTCTTACACAATTTGATGAGGGTTCCAAAGAAGTTTATAATCATGAAAATTTGACGTTGGGTCAAACCATAGGTTAATCCTTTGCTCTCTGCCGCCTACACCATTTACAAACACATTTGTCTGCAGTGTGATTGCTTCACCTTCTGCATTACCCAAGAACTCAAAGTCCAGCTCATCATGTCGACTAGTCTTTGAAGTCAGCTGCATGTAAAAACCAATATATAAATAGGAGAAAAAGAGGTAGATATAATAACAAAGAGAATTTATATATATGGAATAACACTCACATAAAAAGTTGTAATAACTCCTGCAGTACTATTGTTCCCTGGTATCTTCATCCTCATATGAAAGAACCCAGAACTGTACTTTAGGTACGATCCAAATCCAGACCCTGTGCAAGTAGTAATTCAAATGTCTAAGTTGGTGCGTCATGTTGGAGTGGGCTTAGATAGGATAGGCTAAATGTAAAAATATGAAAATATTTGGACCAAATTAATTAATTATTGCGCTCCATGTCACTATCGAATATATATATATATTATTTATTTGAAAAATAAGAGGAAAATGACGTATCAAAATGCTAAGAATAAAAGTTGATTAATCATGCACAAGCGCGGAAAAATTATCATTAATTAGCATTTAACAAAACAAAGAGGAAGAAGAAGAAGATGATGATAACCCGAACGGCTATCCAACGAAAGCTGGATTTCTCTCCCCTGATTAAGAGACAAAACATGATCATTTCCCCATGTGATTTCATAATTTTTATCAAAGGCACTGTCGTCGTTGTTGCTTGCAATTGTGCCACCAACAAGTAGCAGCAAAAACACAAAGAAACCCAACACTGGAAAAGCCATTCTAAGCCAAACTATGGCTAACTCTACTATTTGCAAGTGCCATTGTTGTGGTGCTGAAAGCTATATATATACATAGATGATTTCAACAGTTGAAGAATTTCCCAAAAACCCAAAAAGGGTGCGAGTCATATGTCATGATCTAGAGCCTTGGCTTCTTGTTTGTTACATGTTACCCGCACGCCATTAACTTCTCAAATAAACCAACCACGTCCTTCTAAAAAGCATGGCATTTCAATTGGGCTTTTGCAGTAGGCTGTCCTATTGGTGTTTCCAGACAAAAAAAAGCGGCCCTGGGCCCCACTTTCATCCAAACTTTTCTGTACCATCATCCATACACACACTCATACATATATATATATATATATATATATATATTCCTACAGGCCTTTTATCCACAAAAATTATCTCAACTGTAAAAGGTTACTTAGTCACAACCAATTGTAAAACTGTAAAACCATAAAGGTAAATCAATAAAACCAATTTACACATCAATATTACCTTCAATCAGTGGCGAATTCAGGATTTGAAAGCCGACTGGGCAAAACTTACATATTAAATTTGAGATTACGAGTGAATTCATTAATAAACACAAAAAGATACATCTACTCACGGGAATGTAATGAGCCTCACCTCAAATACATCTTTATATATAAATAAAAGCTTTAAAAAAATATAATAAATATAAATATAAATATAAATCACAAGTAAATGCAATGCAATACAATACAAATTAACACTATTTAAATTTAAAATTTTACCATACAAAGGTTAGATTAGAAATCTTAAATTCCTCTATTATCATTGCTTTATTGAATTAACACATTAGTTAAATATATATAAATTTCTATATATTTATATTGACTGTTAAAATAGTTTTTTTTGTTTGTTAGATAATTTTCTATTATATTATATTGGCCCATAGGATAAAGTTCTTAAATAATTCACCCCTTATCATGAAGCCAAACCTCATAAAATCGATAAAACCAAAAGTAGCCCATTAAACCCATCGACAATGAAAAGAGGCAGCCAAATGTTGAACACTAACCCGTTGTTTCGCTAAAGGAGGCTAATCACAAAAGGGTGTGTTTCGTTTATAAGGGCATCAAGACAGGGAGGGGATCTGGTGTCCCTATTTTAAATGTCCCTTCGTGTCCCTTGTATAATTTGTTGACATGTGGCCACCCACTTAACCCTAATATTAACACTGTTAACTTTACTTTCAATGAAATAAAAATTAAAAGAAATTAAACCCTAAACAAAACAAACAGCTGTCACAAAGTTCCCCACCCAATACCCAACCTTGACAGACCCAAACCTCACTGGTTCCAGCCCCCTCACCTAAGCCACACACAACCTCCACCTTGCAGCCCACTTCTTTTCCACTACCACTTCCTCCTCTTCTTCCCGATCGCCCCTCAAATTTGGGTTGCTCAATTGAGAGTACTGGTCTATGGTGATTTTGTGGTTGAGGGAGGAGGTCAGGAAATGGGAAGAAGGGGAAGTGGCATGAAGGTCACGAGGGGTGGTTGCTGCTGCTATAGTGTTGGTTTTTTCTTTCTAAATTTTATTAAGTTAACGGTGTTAATTCGAGGTTAAATGGGTGGACATGTGTCAAAGGTACATGTAATTGGGGACAGCAAATCCTGTCTCACCGAGACAAGCCAGGCATCGTCTTCTTTGCTAGGCACATAGTGCCTCCTCTGCAACTTAGAAAACTCTTCGCAAAGAAGGTGTTGCTATGCCCAGTGGTGGATCCAAGATTTTTTTATAGACAAACCTAGAATACACCATATTATTATTAACCAATCTACAAAGATTGCTTGACGAAAAATGTACACAAAAACCAGACTAGCTAAGTATAATAACAAAAAAAACTAACACACAAAAAAACTAAACTAATTAACCAAAACATTCTTTATTACTTAATTAAAGCATACAAAAGCAAAGGACATACAACAACCATTATTAATTAATTTAAAAACATACAAAAGCTAAGCACATACAAGTTGGAAAAAAAAAAAATTAACAACATTATGGCACGCTTCCTGATCCACAATAGGAGACTTTAGTTCGGCCATATGGATCTCCTCCTTTGGGTTTTCTCGCATCGCTTCTTGGGGCTCATAACTTGAGCTTCCAAATATCACTTTCTTAGCTTTAGGAAAACTTGGATATCCTCATGCATGTTTACCGGTCGATGCAAGGCCTCCAGCTGCTTTTACATGTCCTTAGAGTAAAAATTTACCATCTTTGATAGCTTTTGATTCGCTTCCTACAATATTTCAAGCTAGTGTCGCATCTCCTCCAATTAGAAAAAAGAAAGAGAGCGAGAGAGGAGAGAAGAGAGAAGGAAAAGAGAGAAAAAAAAGAAAAACAAGGAGAAGAAAAACAAAAAACAAGAATTATTATTAAATTAATACATTATATTGGCGCATAGAAGAAACTTTTTAAATACCATTATCATGAAACCAGGCCTTAGCCCATTAAGTTTGTTGATGCTCTTTTTTGGAGAGGGTCAACTTAGAGAAAATAAAAGGGATTTGCCTTCAACAAGGAAAGGGTCTGGACCTTCAATAAAGGCTAGCCTGCAGAAGACAAAAATGGGAGAAGCAGTCGTTAAGCTTCGGACACCGGTGTGGTGCCGGCCGAAGGCTCTCCGATGCTTAAGTCAGCTAAGAATGGTAACTTTTGCAGAGTAATAGTAAAATGTAGAAAAGTAGTTCCCCCTCTTACTAGGGTACTGTTCCCTTTTTATAAGGAAGTGAAAGTGGGAGGTTGATGTAGATTTCTGATGTAGGACTTTGTGCAAGTCGCCGCGGTGGTGACACGTGTCATGAGAATTAGGGTTAGCAGTTTGTGGGCTTTGGCAGTCAGGAGTTTCGGCAGGTGCTTAGCACCTTGGAAGAGTGTCTTCCTTCGGCAGGGGAGGAGGCGTGTCTGCCTTTGTGCTAGTTGTTTTGAGGCTGGATATGCTCGGTTGATTATGGTGTAAACAAAGTTGCTATTTGTTTTTAATTACAATACAAAATGATACCAGACAAAATTTAAAGACCAAACGCGCGTTTCATTCTTCCTTCTTCTCTTTTATGGATCAGAACATGACGTCGTTCAGTGTGTTTTGAGAAGACCAAAAAAAGTCAGAAATCCTCATCTTCTTCCTTGCGCTAACACAACGCCTCTGCAACGAGATAGCCGCCATCTGCAAATCAAGCAAGTAAGGCCTATCGTTTTAAAGAAAAAGAAGTAGCAATTGCAGGGGTCACATTTCTTATCCCCAAGCCATGGTTTCTGGTTTGCAGGGGTCAATTCACCCCTTTTGCCCCAATGTGGATCCGCCACTGGCTTTGCCTTCTTCACTGAGGTATTTCATCGAGCAAGTGGTGGGTATTCTTGCCCAGCCACCAATTGGTAAGTGTAGGCCATGGCTGGCTGGTCAACTAAGTAAGATATACTGACTTGGGACTGCTGGAGAGCTTACAGATCCTCCAATGAGGGGGTTCCAAACATAAGCCCCTTGATGAACCAAAATATCTGACTCCAAAATCGGGACAGACCCGATTGTGGAAAATGAGCGAACTTGACTCTCAATTTGTATGGGACTGAAATGCTCCAATTCTCGACGAACTTGACCCTCAATTTTCACGGGAGTGATATACTCGAATTCGACGAGGTGAAGGCCTCCCCATGAGGGGTATATCCCTTCATAATTCCTATTACTTGGTGCATGTACTAGCAGTAGGGTGTCTAAACTGAGGTCGGTTTTAGAGAGTTTCAAAAGGAATTCCCTTGACAATCTCCTGCATCGCTGGAGTGTACCCAATGATAGTTTCCGGCATATATATTGAAATATGTCCTTTGGAATTTCTATTAGGTGAACTGGGGCCTCTTGAGCCATCAAGTGGCTGCTAAGAAAATGAGAGAAGCCATCAAAATAAACACACACACACAGAAAGAAGAGACCCAAAAACAAAACACTAAGGACTACGCATACAGAACAAAGACAAGCATAGTGCATGAACAACCCCTAAATCGGTATGGAATCCAATCCAGTGAAGGATGTCAAGAGAAGAGGGCTAGTGATATGCTCGAATTTGACGAGGTAAAGGCCTTCCCATAGGGGTATATCTCTTCTTAAACTCCTCTTTGAAATTTCCTTGTTATCATTGATCAACTGCATTAAGAACCTTTTTCAACAATAAGAATGACAAAGTGGTGGAGAATCCATATTAGCAAACGTAGTAGATTGTGTAATCATGAGAAAGAAAGACAGTTAACTTGATTTCTTTTAACGGTAACTATCATGTGCCAATTTGTTTAGATGTATTAAAGTCATTTGATCCACAGATTTAATTCCTTTGCACTAAAAAATAAAGCATATGATTTGATGTGCTTAGGTGTTGAATGAGTTCACTCATGGAAAACAACAAAAAGTGAGCAAGACTGAGTACAAAGAGGCTGTTTCAGATATTCTGTTAGGCATGGCCGCTGGTTTGAAGAGAGACCCTATTGTGATCCTCCGTATTGATGGAGAAGTTCATCAATGGGCCAATTTTTGAATCAGAGATGGTAGTCACGTATTCTGAGATAAAGTCAGCTGATGGAAGTGTAACCCTCCGTGACTATATAGCCAAAGCTTTGGAAAAACTCACAGTTGAGCAAGGGATGCCCCCTTCATCAGACTCTTGGGTAGCTGCTCTTCTCCAACTAACATTGACTAACAATTCTATAATTGGATATAGGGAATAAAAATTACGTTAAATTTTGCTACTGAATTTATAAATGAACATGCTGCAAAGGAGCCAAAGTGTTGGTGACATCATATCATCATATAAATTTACATGTCCGCGCCACATTATTGTAGGTTGTAGAACCTAGAAGAGTTGCATTGGAATCTTCATTTTGGAGTGCTTATTATGTGTTTCCCTCTTTGATGGTTATTTTCGTGTTTTAGGTTATTAGCAATATCGGGGAACCTGCTCTTGAATCATGCACTGGCCATGATTTTGACGAGCCTGTATCACAAGGAAATTTCATAGAGTTTAAGAAAGTGGCAGAGTCTGTGGCTCAACGTCTTAAGGAAGAGTCTGTGAATGTAGCCCACATTGAAATTGACTTCGATGGAAGTGGCATTAAGAGACTGTTGTCCAACAAGTTTGAATTAGACAAGGTCTGTCTCATAAAGATGCCTTCTCTTTTTGTCATTGGCCATTTGCATACTTAATCATGTGTGAATTCATACTTTTTTAGTATGCATTTTTATTTTCTGCTTAGAGTGCCATACATATTGAATTCCCTTATATTTCAGTCTATTGTGAAATGCAGTCGCTGAATGCAGCTATTGAAAACGTGCCAAAAGACCACAGTGGGAAACTGTCCAAGGAATATTTGCGTGCGGCGCTGGATGTGGTGGCTCCACTGGCTGGTCTGCCATCACTTGGTGTAGTTGAGCAGGTGCTTTGTTAATTACCTATGTTAATTACCTATGTTATTATGAACTCAAACAACCTATTCAACAAATATTAGTAACTTATGCCTGTCCAAGCGAGTGACTAATGCAACATGTCCCATGACTTACAGATGGACAAGGTTGTGCAGGATGCGTTCAACTTGGTGAATGAAGATGATGGAAAGCTGCTCAAAGAAGACGAGTTCAAGAAGATATTGACTGAAATCCTGGGGAGCATCACGTTGCACTTGGAGGGAATTCCTATCTCAGTTTGTTCAAATTCAGTTGTGCACAAGCCCCTTGCCTCTTCTTGTACACTATTGCAGCCATCTTCCTAGTTATAGAGCAATAGCTCTCGTAAATATATTGAGCGTAACAAAGATAAAACTGGCAGTAAAATTTTGATGAAGGAAATGTTGACTACCACAAGTTTGTGTGTTGCTTAGTTAGAGATGGAGCCAAGATTTATCAATGTCCACTACTGTGTCTGTTGTGACTGATTTATGTTTGATGCATTCAGGGTTTGATCTGAAATTGTTACTAGAGCAAATGGAACCAGGATTTGTCGAAGTGTTACCCTACTCGATACAATTGGTCTCTGCTGGATATAAAAGCATATACAATGCTTTTGAGGATTTCAAAAGATTTGGTATCAGCTGGTTCAGTTATAATTGTTGGTTCTGGCACAATGGTGACTATCGTACTATTAGAAATTTCTGTTTTAGCTGGCCCTGCATCGACACACCATCACGCTATATTATAATGTATTAAAGAAGAATATAATGTTGACAGGGTTGGCAAAAATTTGGTTAGAATGAGCTCATATTTTGTTCTTTGCTCTTCAATTGGGCTCTTGTTTTCTTCTAGGAGCTCTCCTTTAGGTATTTCACTTTCACGACAGTAGTTACTACAGCATTAACAAATTCATATGTATATGACCAGTCATATGAACATTGGCTACTGCACTTATGTGCATGTGAGCAGCAATACAATGATGATGATTATATAACAGCAGGTAGAAAAATAAACTACTTTGATGCAGAGGACTAGAAAAATGTAGAGGTTGTATGAACTCCCTGCATCTGTAGGATGCATGACTGGGGCTCTTAACCACAGGATGCACTGGGGTTATAGTATCCACCGTGTATGTGAGACTGGATGCAGGCCCGATTTGGGTACTGTAGCAATTGTTCTTGCCCGATAGTGCTAGAAATGAATGCACTGGCTCATATCTGGATTCAGAAATTTGGTGATTGGCATTTTGATAAGGTTTTTACCATCTAATTTGGATTTTGTAACTTATTGGCCACATCTTTAAAAGATGATCGAGACTCGTTCATATGAATTATACCTAATTACGAACCTCATAATGAAAGTTGTTTTTAAAATAAAAATGAAGAGTCCTTTGAGGTATTTGAGTTTGACTGCTTTTTGGCTCCGATGTTGATTATGTTAAACATACGCCACAGAGGCACAGAATATATCAAGAACTATGCTTATATATAATTGCACTTGAAAAAACCTAATGAGAAACCATGTGGGCAGCGATAAGATATAAGTACTTTCCTTTTTGTTTAAATAGATTTATTAAGTCAACAATGTATAGTCTAGTGGAAAATGGCGTTGACTTGCAGACAAAAGATCTCACATTCGCACCCGTGTGTGTAGTTTAGACTATCGTCTGTACAAATGGATGAATTTAAATTTGCAAATTTATAACAGCTGTTGAAGTTTATATATTTCTCAGCTGATCGTGCATAGTTAACATTAATTGACACGGACGGTCAGAAATATATTTGGTTCACCATTCAATTTAGTTTTGGCCTATTCTTGTTCCTGTAACTGCATGGCTTGCCACTGATTTTTTTAAAATAATGTTAGAAATGGCTCATTAATTTTGGACCTTTGGATTGATCACCAGCCCGACTGCTTCCTCCAGGGCGCCACCAACTCATCCACCCAGCCATCCTAATCATCAACCAAGCCACCCAAACTCGACATCAATTCGCCCCCATCCACACCCACCTTCCCAGACCCCCAATCTTGCAACCAAACTAGTGCGATCCCAGCCCCAATCTGTGCTCACATCACTCAAACCCTAAACAAATAATCAAACATACAACTAGAAAAATTCATAACAATTCCAAGAAACAAATTAAATTGAACCCAACCCATCCATATTTGAATGATTTCTGAAAGCGAGAGAGCGACATAGACGGAGAGAGAGAGAGATAGAGTGCACGAGAGAATCATCCCCACCCCAACGCATCCATCTCCAACAGCTCGTCGGTGTTGAAGGCCAGATCTGATGGGGTCCGGGTTTAGAGTGACATATTGGGTTTTGGGGTTGGATCTGGTATTGCGGCGTCGTATCAGGTGATGCGAAGGTGATGGTGGTGGTGCTGCTGCTGGGTTCGCCCAAGGGGGAGGGGGGTGGGGTGTCTTGATAAGGTTTGGAGAGAGAGAGAGAGAGAGAGAGGTTAGATGGATGGGGCTGGGGATGGGGAAGTTGACCGGTGTAGCTGGGTTTTGGGGTGGGGGTTGGGCTGGTGATTGCTTGGAAGGGAATGGCGACGGGATTAATGGGTGGGCTTAGGGTTTTTTGTTTTTTTTTCTAGACGAGTCCTCTTTTTAATATATAAATAGTATAGCCGTGCGGCTGTACACTCTTTTTTTGACACGTGGCGCGTATTCGCTAGGCGGTTCCTTTTTTATTTATATAAATCGTATAGACGAGCGGCTAGACTCGGTTTTTAATTTTTTTAAGTAGTATCGCCGCGCGGCTATACTATTTTGACACGTAACCACCTGTTCACCACATGGATTTTTTTAAAAATTGTATAGCCGCGCGGCCGTACTTGGTCCAGCCTATTTTTAAGTATAGCCGACCGGCTATACCCTGTTTTATTAATGTTTCTTAAAATAGTATAGCCGGGCGGCTAGGCGGATTTTGACACGTGGCTTTTCCAGGGGTCATTTTAAAAAAATATAAATAATATAGCCGAGGGCTAGACTCGGATTAAAAAAAAAATTAGAGTTGGATGGTTTCAAAGAAAGTGTGAAGGGTGTCAATAAAATTTCTCAGTCTAAATTGGGCTATGTTGACTTGAAAGTAAAATTCTACCTTGGGCTCGCTTAAAAATGGTAGGCTCATCCAAACCCAGGAAGCCCAGTCACAGTCGGTTTTGACTTTTTTAACGGATAAGATCAAAATAAAAAGAATCCACTCCAATCAGAATTTTCCAGCTAGAAAGTACACATCACCCAGACAAAAAGGCCAAAAAAAAAGCAAGAAAATGACTTCTGAATTCAATCCCACCGCAAAAACTTTCACACACATTCAATCTCATCCGTCAGATTCCTCCCCAATCAATTTCAGCCGTCAGTTCTGATTCCGCACGGCTTTTACCTTTCATAGCCACAAACGGCGATTCCCTTTCCCTCTCCTCCCTTTTGTTCCCGGAATCCAAAATATATTCAAATTCAGTTTATTCTCCACAAAACTTCCCACCCAAGAGGGAAGAGAATAGAAAACACAAGGCCTACCTATATATAACTGTGAAGCATCAGATATTTTTGTATCTGCGTTCCAAATAGAAAATTCCATTGCTTGATAGAGAGAGAGATAGAGAGAGCAACATTGTAAGAAGATGTCTGCAACAGGAGGTGGTGATGGTCAGGGGGAAGAGAAGAAACCAGGGGATCAGTCAGCCCACATTAACCTCAAAGTCAAGGGTCAGGTATATATTATGTTATATGTTCACAATGTTTGGCACGTTCATGTTTTTTTTATAAATTTTTTGGTGATTGTTATGTTTTCTTGAGAGATTCGTTCTGGTTGGGTTTAAATGGGATTTGGGGTTCTGCTTTGGTACCAGTTTGGTTACTGAGAAAGTTTGGGAAAGTTGGGGTGGCACTGAGAGTGATTTTTTGTTACTGTTCTACCTAGTTGGTTGAACAATTATGCTTATGAGAAACATGGTCGTCTGTTTCAATTCTCTACTTCCAATCATGTTTTTTTTGTGCTTGTTAATGTTTTTTTAGATTGATTCTGGTTGGTTTCAAATGGGATTTGGGTTTTTGCGTTGATACCTGTTTGGTTACTGAGAAAGCTTGAGAAAGTTGGGGTGGCACTGAGAGTAATTTTTTGTTTGCATTCTCTACTTCTAATCATGTTTTTTGAGATTGATTCTGGTTGGTTTGAATGAGACCAGTTTAATTACTGAGAATCAGAGTCTTCTATTTGCATCCCCTGTTTCCAGTTATTTGAATTATAGTTAAATGGTTTGCTTTGTTGTTCTTTATTCCTTATTTTTATTTGCAAAGCGAAACTAATTTTTATTAGAATAAGTACCATCCTTATCAGCCATTCTGGTTTTGAGAATAAGTTTCTGATGATTTTTTGTTGCATTATAGGATGGCAATGAGGTTTTCTTCAGAATCAAGCAAAGCACCCAGTTGAAGAAGCTCATGACTGCTTACTGTGATCGGCAGTCTGTCGACATGAACTCGATTGCCTTCTTGTTTGACGGCCGTAGGCTCCGGGCAGAGCAGACTCCAGAGGAGGTTAGATTTTGAGTTATTCCCAAAATTTGAGCAATGTATATTTGGCAATTTGAATTGAATTTGCTTCTCACATTTTTTCTTTTGGGGTTGGTAGCTGGAGATGGAAGATGGTGATGAGATTGATGCAATGCTGCACCAAACTGGAGGGTGGGTGTGAAATCTTCTACCTTGTTTTTTTTTTTTTTCATGAACTGCAAATTGGGTAAATCTTATACTTTGTTCTTACTAGGGAACATTCAGTCTATATTTAAAAGAAAATGTATGTGAATTTGAGGTTTCTTTGTGTTAGGTTAGATGTGTTTTTCCGACTTTGTATTTGGCTAATGGGAACCTCGAATATTGAAATAAATATTGCGGTTAAGATTGAATTTCATGACACACATCTAAAACATTCTGAGAAGCCTGAGAAGTATTATATATCATGACTCCAAAACATGATATTCTAAGAAGTATATGTTCCTAAAGTACTGAAAGCAGTTGTTGCTTTGAGAAGCCATGTGAAACATGATAACAGTGTAGACGGCAAAAACACAGAGTTTTGACAGTCCAATAATAAGCATATATCCTGAGCAACGTATCTAATCCTTTTGCATATCCTAAGAGCATGAATGAAAAGCTAAACTGAGCTCTGAGTAAAGGGTGGTTGAATGAACTCACGCCGGCAACTGGAGCTTTTTGTTGTTTTTCCAGCTGCAAATCATATGATTATATAATATAAATGAGGAAAGGCTCAGATAAATACAAATAATCACCAAAAATTGAATACATATTTATCAATGGGAATATTTACCTGTGGAAATAATAGTAGAAGAAGTCACCATATAGCAGTGTTTGAACAATCCCGGCAATCCATGCTGCAAAAACCAAAGAACAAAGAACAAAGAGCATAAGCATATAGTTTCTGGTGGAAAGCAGTAGTCCATCAAGTCAAACTAGAACGGACAATGTTGAAACATATGGAGGATGTGGTGCCTAAAAGATGGTGATCCTCTTCAGTTTCAAAAGAAGCCAGGCCGCTAAACTAGAGTAAGGTGCAAGCTAACTGAGGCAATCTAATCATGCATGCAAGGCTACTGGTGCCTAAGGGACTGAATTTACTCCATGCAGGATCAGAAGTGTAATATGAGGTATGGGATCTCAGAACATGTTAAGGCTTATGCTCAACATATTAGATAGAGTTATCAAACTTCACCACTTTCAAACAAGGAAATAATTAAAAACACTAACAAAAAGTTAAGTTCATATTTTGATGGTTCATAATAACCTTTAGAAGAAACAAGAAATCTCTGTGGTGCCATGCGTATGTGATATGTTACATTTCATATACTGCCTGCATTCGACGTAACATCAAAAGAAGTATGCGTGCATTCGATACATCCATCACAACATCTCTATAAAATAATGGAAACAGAAAAAATGCGAGCGAATGCACATGGGACACACACACAGGGCATAGCTACAATGAGAGAGAGATAGAGAGGGAGAATCATACGTATCCAATGGACATAGTGTGGTTCAGTGAAGTAACGGTAAATCCAGTTGAGAATGTATAACGCTCGGTATCCTCTGCAAAAATAGTTGAGCACATCAACACAAACATCAAATACGGTTTTTTTTTTTTTTTTGAAAGAGCACCAAATAAGTATATCATCAGGCACATCTAGCATAGATAAACATCTCGTAGGTAACAAGTTGCACGAGATTATTTTTTTCAAATGACACTGTTCTAGAGGATACTTCCAAGCCTAACGACTATGAAAAATGGAAACAGCATTTAACTTAGGAAAAGTATTTACCTAAGAAGAAGCTACCAACTATCATGGCTACGCATTAACTATTAAGAAAGTAAAGAACTAACAATTTGATATGGTATGGCAAATCACAAAGTTGTTTAGAAAAATATACCCAAGAAGAAATACATATTGCCCAGTCAAGTTGTCAATGTTTCTCGTTCTCTGTAACAGCACAAGCTGAGGAAGTATAGCAACGGCTTCTAAATACAATGAAAATGTCCACATGACCTGATCCATATCATTACAGAGCATATAAGAAAGATAAAATAAGAGAGAAGAAGGTGCAGCTATCTTTCTGGCAGAAGTTCTCTAAACAGCAACTAAAAGATATGCAAACGAACCTCCTTGAAGGTGAACTTCTCATTAATTATTAGGGCGAAGAATATGCATGGCAGCACAATAAAAACATAGCGGAAGGTGTCTTGGTCCTTATCATAGGACCTGCGAACAATCTTGTGCTGCCTAATGTACCAAACAATCGAAAATGAGCTCCCCAAGAATATCAACTTCATGATGGTATTATATACAGATATAAAATCAGTGAAAATGTCCAAGTAGCGGGTAGCGAAAACAACGGCATAGAGTTCTTGAGTCTTCAAAGAAATACCTGCATACAAAGAAACACATTAGCCAATGTTGGTACTAGCAAGATGCAACAGCAAACCAATCCCCTATAAACCCAAATATTAAATGGTAAGAAAGATTTCAACTTTAGACCTCTAAATTATAAATAAAAAAAGGAGGCTTTTAGGACAAAATTAGTAAACTAACACAACATTTTGGCGTTTTTCCACTGTCAGCTGGATTATAAGTTAGAGCTCAGAACCCAATATTATTTTCAGCAAAATTCAACTGAAAATGATTCATTCTAGCTATCTAGGCCACCAAATAAAATGTTAGACAGAGTTTCACATATGATCGAATTGAATTGCAACTTCAAATCTTCATTGGGTTTCATTCAACACAGAATATGAATGCAAGTATGCAAGAACATGCATTGCTTGGTAAGTATTTCAATTAGAAACATACATACAGAGAAAACAAGAAAAAGAAGATGGGATTGTCGTACCGGCACAAGATTTGATTGTGTGGATCTTGAGGAGCAAGACGAGGACGCTGGCCAGGTGGGTCATGTCACCCGCTAATCTGAATATATTCATTTTGTCGGATCCGAATGGTTGTTTGTGTTTGGATCTCCTGGGAATTTATGAAAGAAATGAAATGGCTTACTAATTGCTTCTCTGCCAATCAAAGAGCCGAAAGGCAAAGAAAGCCAGCAACTGGTTTAATTCCTCTGCAGTTTTTACCGTTTCTGTGCTCAGTGACGAAATATGTCACCGAGCGAGTAGATCTTGGGTTGCAGAGTTGTTCTGCTTCAGTCGTAAGTTGGGCCTCTTGTTCTTTCTGGTTCTTTTGGAGCCCTAGTACCTAATGGGCCCTTGGGCCTTGGTTCGCAAGGGAAGTTTAGAATTCTTTTGCATGTGCACTAAAATTGACCAAAAAATCCAATGAATTACATTATCATTTTGTTATATTTACAAATAGATATTTTAAACTACTTTAATGTCCAAGAAGGTGGATCAAACTCGAGTACAAAGAGGCGAACACACTACTTTAATGAATTTCATGACTTTGGATCAAGTAAACATTAAAAATCAAGGCTAATTGACAAGGACAAAAAGTGTAAAGGCCCATGTCATTGTATTTTGCATGTTATAATGAAAGAATAATTCTCAAGACACCCAAATCATCCAAAAAGTTACATTAATAAAATTTAGGGAAGTTTTGATGACTCTAAATACTATTAAGGATGAAAACCTTATGTTCAATGCATGCAATATCAATAATATAAAGGATATATAGACAACGTTTCAAAAATTAAAGAAATTATAATGGACCCAACATACACATCATTTTGTATGCCTTCTATTTATTCGTTTTTCTTTGTATTCCAGCAAATTTTTTATTTATTTTTCAATATTTTGACTAACGAAGACAAACACATGAATTAAACTAGCCAAATAGAAAATACATGAATTAAATTGATGAATTAAGTAAAACACAATCTATTTTAATATTTAACATTTTTTTAATTATAGAAATATCCTCCATATTCTTTTTATCGCGATTAAAAAAGAAACTTAATAATTGATCTTTATTATTTTGTATTTATTCGTCTTTACATTTTTCATTTATATTTAAATTTCATATCCATGGACAAGATAGCAGCCCAATTCAAATGAAAGTAATTATGCGAGCCCAACATGATCCCAACCCAAGTAAAGACCTCCTATGCTTACGACCTCGATAGGATGATCGTCACACTCAAAAATGTCAGCGTCAGCAGAGACACGAGAAATAACAAACTAACAAAACTACATACTCATTATGGTAGGAAATCAAGAAACATATATAAAAAAAGACAAGCTTTGATCCAATAATCTCAATTACTATAAATATATGGTCACCAACATCAAAAATAAAAATCAACCTTCATCAAAATTTGAACATCAAATCTAATGGTGAATTTTTAGGTGACAAATTTTTTGTCAAAACAAAGACATATATCTTCTATATATATAAAGCAAAAGGTAGAGAATTGTGAAACATTCAAAATACCAGAAAATGAGTTTGGTTAATACAAACAGTAAGAATTAAAATTATTAATTAAATAAAAATAATATGGTAAATTTACACTTTTTCATATTAAAAAAAATTAAAATTAAAAGAAATATTAGATAATGGATCCTATTTGTATGGAACACAACTATCCATTATCTTTTGTAATTCTAAAAGTGTGGAAGTGTGCGTGGAGAGACTAGTGTGATTAAAACAAAGACCAAAATATAGTCAACAGGACAAAATTAAAAAATTTAAAAAAAAAACTAAATTAGCATTTATTGAGGGTAATCCCACGAGTAACGGACTTGGCGGGTCCACATGGAGTAAAAGCGTGCTCTGTGATATTTCCATGTCTATATATGAAAACTTCCTTATAGAAGAGAGAGAGAAACACAGAGGGTCGGCCGCTTTTTACTTCGTCTCTTCACAGACAGAAAGCACGCATCTCAAGCAGCAGAGTGAAAAATGCAATATATATAGTGAGTAAATCGGTCTCTCTGTAACGGCTACTTTTGGTGAGAAGTGAGAAGTTTGTCTGTGAGAGAGAGCAAGAGACTTTGGTCATTTGGCGAGGAAGGACGGTTGGGTTGGTGGTTGCTTCATAAATGGATTACAATAATAACAAGTAAATACCCCTCTCTCTGTCTTTTTGGCTACTGGGTTCGTTTGGAAATCGATGTTTTTGTGATAAGTTTGCTTCTTTCTGTGTATTTTGGGGTTGTTGAGGCAATGTAGACTGGGATTTTGCCCCTTCTTTTTTATTTAGTTATTTGCATTTTCCCTTATGATTTGGGGGATCGAATGCTGGTTCTGCAAATTGGGTTTGCTTCAATTTTGACATAGGTTCTCAGTTATTTAGAGATGATTATGATTCATCTGGAACTTTAAGGCTGAAATGAGGATGATGTGGGCTCTCTGATTCACTTGGTGGGTCATGGTTTTGTGCTTTTATTTGCTTTTTTCTTTGCTGATTTTTTATTTTTTTTGTACTGTGTTAAAGTAAAATGCCCCAATATAGATTATGATATCCTTCTATTCTAGCTGTATTTATCCTTCCAGATCTTAATTACAGAAGTATACATTTATTGATATATGTTTAGCATCTAGAATTGGATCAGATGTTCCTTTCCTACTCTTCTTTTTCTTTTTCTTTTTTCTTTGGGACAAAACACATTTGGTTTGCTTTACTTGTAGGTGCTGCCGCTTACTGTTTGGTTACATTTCCATTTGGCAGCTTTGTTGATTACATTGATCTTCTACTCACTGATTTGTTTCTTTCCATCTTTATAGAATCAACCAGCACACAGAGAAAAAATTAGAAATAAAAAACAAGAAGAGATTCACAATGTATGTTAAACATTAACTGATTGTATTACATTAGTAGTTTTGTAGTAGTTTTGGAACCTGAAATCGTGCACATTGTGTAAACTTTGCACTGTGGCTCATACTTGAGATGGGGGTAGTTTTGTGGTTTTCCTTTCAGTTGTTTCAAGCATATGAGTTCTTACTTCTGACCTCATTTTACTTTATTTCCTACTGTGTGAAATGATGATAGTGAGAACTGGGATTGGCAAAGGAATAATCATAGTACCCCAAAGAACTCCAATTATGGTGCGCTCTCGCCACAGTTCATAATTTGCTAATAAATTGTTATTACTAGAATGGAGTTAGTGATTTCTTGCTTGGTACTATTGCTTTGAGCAGACATGCCTGAATACCTGTGGAATGGAGTGCCTCAGAATGAAGAAGATCTTTCGTACATGCTTGATGATGAAACAACACCAGTTAAGGCTTGTGGGGATTTGGCCTATCATGTTAACCATAGAGGTTGGTTTTCCTTGTTATTCTCCTCCTCAATGTTCTTTGAGATTTTCTTGCTTTTCTTGTATGTGCAATTCAGAACACTGCCCTTTATGTTTGTTGTTTTAATATCAAAGAAGTGGATTTCAGATAATAGGACCAAGGAACCAGAAGAACCAAGGGAGTCTTTTTCACAAGTAAAGAGGCGACGGATGCTACAATTTGACACTCAAGCTATTGATCCTTCCCTCTCATGTGACGAGTTGTCATCTTCATTCCTGAAATCAAATGTCTGTTCTGAGTATCTCTTTTCTTGTCTGAAATTTAACATATGCAATGCATGTTGTATTGTTCATTGGCTGCGTGCCAAACTACTCTTGAACTTGTCATGTGGATCAGTTAGTGCATATTTTCCTCTATCCCAATGCTACTACTGCATTGCAATAGTGATATGGTTGTTCATTAGAAAAAGGACTGTTGCATCATATCTGCCATTCATTTGTGGTAAATATGTCAAATTGGTGTGCTACATATGTTATTTCTTATGCCAGACTGGAGTACCAATGTTGATGGGACTGCAGTTTCTCCGGTAATCTAGCTATGGTTGTACTTTGATAATGGACTTTCAAGTTGTATGCCTTGGAAGTCAAAAGTAGGAACTTGAATTCCTTGGAGACAAGATTTCAGTACATAAACAGCATATTTCATGTTCCATGGATTTTTCATAGACTTATTTTTCTGCTCTGTATTTAGGAGAGGGCTGATTCAATTGAAGAGGCTTTATCTGAAGCATCACAATGGGTATCGGGGTTTTCAGGTTTGTCTCTTCTAGAATATGTTTTGCCATATTTGCTTGAACATTTATTCCCAGGGTTTTCTGATGACAATATCATTTGTGTTAGAAAATGTGTCTGCATCTGGCTATGAGTGCCTTGAGCAGTCACCTGATGAGTGGATTGCCGAATGCTTCAATGATACCGAGATGCATTTCAGCCCTGATGATTTGTATGCCTCTGGAAGCTCTATATATATCTTTTACAATTCAATCAGTCATTTACAATAATATGATTGCTTTATTATTTAATACTCAGGAATTTATCTGGGGCTTCTGATGTTCAAATTGACATTGCAAGTACGTTACATTGGTTCTTCTCATGAAATTTGTATTTTTGCATTTGTTTCCCGTATATCCTTACCCTTCAATTAAGTATATAAATCAATTTTCTGTTGCAGAGTTATGTGACGTCCGACCTGAGCATGAAGCAAATGTGATTCAACAGCGAGTCACCCGAACACCTCGAAATGTTGTTTTTAAAGGTACTTCCATGTTCTGGACTTATCTTCCTGTATTGAAAATGTACTCAAACAATCAGAGCTCCCCAACCTCTCTCCAAGTTGTCCCACGACTATATGGCAACTTCTTGTTGAGGTAACTCGAATACAATAAGGAAGCCATGGATAATGTTAAAAGTCAAGAGATATTAAAGATGCTCTCTCTTCCTATCTCTCTCTCTCTCTCTCACCAAATTTTATACCCGAGTATTCAGTTTAATAACCTGCTACTAATTCTTCTTCTGCTTATGGTAAATCAAAAGGTAATCTCTCACTTCTGCTAGGAAGAAATGATAAAAATGATAAACCCTATAGGCTGACGCCACAAATTCCATCCCCAAAAACTGTATTTTGATTGCACCTCAACTTTATCAATTATAATTGAACTGTTAGATAATCTCTCTCTCTCTCTCTCTCTCTCTCTCTCTCTCTCTCTCTCTCTCTCCATACCAAAAAAAAGAAGGATTCTTCTGCTGTATGTAATCTAGAGGTTATATTGTACTCAGGTACACCAGGATTCCTTGCCTGGATCACTATAAATTATGCTATGAAATTATTGAAATAAAAACTTAGTTCTCGAGGCTCTCTGTTTCTGTGCATAGGTAGGAAGTCTTACATTCGGACTCCCACTAAGTTAGCTACTTCTGTGGCATATCCATTTGCCTTCATTAAACCCTCTGGGGCTCATGGAGATGTAACTCTGAAGGACATAAACCAGCGGATCCGCACTCCACCTCCTTCAAAATCAAAGCAAAAATATGAAGACCCTGCTGCTTACCCCACTTCGGCCTTTTCGGGGAAGCCTGTCGTTGGAAAAACCAAAATTCGCACTGAAGGTGGGAAAGGCAGCATTACAATAATGAGAACCAAAGGCTAAGAGTTAGTAGATAAGTGTTACTCCAAACTTCCCATTTTGCGGCTCTTCTGCTTTGCCCGCTATTTTTCGGGATGAATTTTTCCTGTAATATTCTAGGGCAGTCAGGTACAGAAGTTAATCTTTATTTCTTCTTTTGGAGTTGTTTTCGGAAATCATAAATCACAGTGAAGTGTTTATGTGTCCGAGTTAATATTCTAGGTGTCATATAGTAGCAGTTCTATACATTGTATGACTGAGAATCTCAAAGTCTACTAGGTACTCTTGTATTTTGGTTTCTCAAAAACCTTGGTAATGCTTTCAGGAATTCCATGATATGCAAAACTTGTGTATTTGAATCTGATGTCTGAAAGGTGTATTTAAGATGAAATGTAAAATGCAGACTTTATCTGATTTTGCATGCGTTAAAGGCATCATTTCTTCTGAGCCTTTCTTTGTAGTTTGAACATATAACTAGACCAACTTCATAGCCCTTGCCTTGTGTATTTCGGAAAATCTTTCTTATACATAATGGCTTTCCCTAAAAACTTGTTTTTTAGCTAGGGCTTCTCTCATGGATAGGATTTTGTAAGATTATATTCTAATTATGTATAAAACGTTCAAGTTGATACAGAATACAATGTGCTTGTTAGACCTAGAGAGAGCCTATTGTGACCTTACATCCAAGCATTGTTCCTTGGGAATGAAAACAAAGTTAGAGCATGCTTGCTTGTGGCAGGCTTTAAGGGGAAGAGGAAAAGCAAACCATTGCTGAAAGTAGACATCCACACTGTATTCTGCATCAGTCTTACATGTTTCCACTTTCAATTGTATGGGTTAAAAAGGTTTTATAAAGCAAAAGGTTAAAAGAAAAAAGTCTAGAGTGTTTTTTTTTTTTTTTTTTAATACAAGTAATAATCTAAGTTACAAGAAGGTGATGGAGAGTTTCTCACACACGCACTACCAACATGTCATAGAGGTTTGAACCTGAAAACCTCTCATTTAAGTCAAGTTCATTTTTTAATGGGCTAGACCCCGTTGGCAAGTTTATAGTGAATTATTAGACTGTTAACTTTACAAATTAATTAGCCAAAAGTTAAGCTTGGGAATATTTGGAAATGACTGGCGTTTGGCCTAACCCTACCTATCGTGGCCTAACATTGACAGTGTAATAAGTGCGTTGATCCGAGTGGTCAAGATTAAAAATGTTTTCAGTCCATGGACGTGATTATAATATCACTAAACAATGACCTTTAGATCTGGCTTGGATTCTAATCTAAGGCATGCATGTAAGCTCCACCTCAAGCTCATTGATCCTGGCATATCTTTTCATAATCCACTCATGACAGATTAATCAATGCTAACAAATTTCACAAATTAGTAATTCCCCTTAATTGTATTCATTTTAGTCTCTAAACTTTTAGCAAATATAGTTACGTATGCAAGTCACATATTTTCGCGAATAACAATCGACATCAACTCATTATTGATATTTTTCTTTATTTTATATGTTGAGATATCAAGTTCGAATTATCTCTTCCCCAAACCAGAAAACACAATTCGCTTTAGTAAAAGTTTGGGTTAAATCAAATTTTGAAAAAAAGTTAGAGCTCTTCAATTAGAAGTTGGCTAGACTGGGCTAACTAACCCACCCAACCCCAACTATAATAATAATTTGTTAAGTTTATTTTGTAGCCCATAAATCTTAACCCACCTTAATGTCATCCCTCCAAGGCCCAGCCCCTAAGTCCTCATGAGATAGATAATACATTTCTTATTGATGATTAATGTCACAGTTTTTAATTAGGTAAAACTCACAGAAAAAATATTTCCCACACCTAAAGTCATCATAGTTACTTTTGCCTAGACCTAAAAAATAATAACAACATTTTATATTTCAGTGATTGATTGATTGACAAAAAATATAAAAGAGTAAGTTAATTTGGATTAAAAAAACTAACATGTTGAGTTTAAGTTGAATACGAAAATGAAATGACACAAAGACTTTAAGATATAAAACATTACTTAGGTCAACTTTGGCTTCATTTGTAACAAAAAAGAAATAGAAAATTCGGGGAATATATATATTATATCCATATTGAAACTATTTTTTTCGTCAAGATTTATCGAAATGGAGTATATCTTCAAGAGAGGGGGCTTAATAGGGGTCCTCCAATTTTGTCATTTTTAGGACGTTTTAGAACTTGTGTGCATCTATATATATAAAGCAAAAAATAGAGGATTGTGAAACATTCAAAATATCAGAAAATATTTTTAGTTAATTCAAATATTAAGAATTAAAATTATTAATTAAATGAGAATAATATGGTAAATTCATATTTTTTATACTAAAAAATAAAAAAAAATAAAAATCAGATAATAAACCCTATTTTTATGAAACGTAAATATTATTTTTCCTTAATTCTTAAAATAAAATATATAATAAAAAAGAAAATCAATTGGCATATACGGTAGCATATGCCAAGGAGATAGTATATGTTATCAAAGAACAGAGGACGGGAGCGTGGGACAATTGGGCAGAGAAGTTATATATATTATAAATCCCAAAACCAGGAGAAACAAAAGCAAGCCCAGAAGAAAAGCAAGTGTTCTACTTTTGGCTGCAAAAGACAGAATTCTTCTCTACGTCACCATCATAAATATTCCCTTCTTTCGTTATCTGCAACTCTGTATATTTGTTTTCCGATGGAGAAGAACAATAAGCCATAAAGCAAATGCCATTTATTCTTCCCCAAAAGAAATGACATTTTCTTCGTCCTCGTCTGTTCCTGCACTTGCTGCAATAACATGTTTGGTTGTGGTGGTGTTGGGTTGCTATTGGCCCGTTGAGGCCCGAATCCCCACCACTTTGGACGGTCCGTTCGAGCCCGTCACTGTTCCATTCGATCAAAGTTTGCGCGGCAACGCCGTCGATTTGCCCGAGTCCGATCACCGAGTTCGCCGCCGAGTTAAAGGCTTCGAGCCTGAGCAGATTTCTGTTTCGCTTTCAGCCAATTACGACTCTGTTTGGATCTCCTGGGTTACAGGTTTTTATTTTGTTTTGTTTTATTTTTTGATTTTGTACTTGGGTTTACAGCTGTAAGCTTTAAGCTTTATCGTAAATGGAATTTCTTGGCTTTGGAATTGAAAAGTTTTGATTTTTTATTTTTGGCCAATTGGGTTGTTCATGAATTTTTGTGGCAGGGGAATCGCAAATTGGCTACAACATAAAGCCATTGGACCCCAAAAGTGTGGCAAGTGTTGTTCGTTATGGGAAGCTGAGATATCCACCAACACATGAAGCAACAGGATATTCTCTTGTTTACAATCAGCTCTACCCTTTTGAAGGTCTCCAAAATTACACTTCTGGGATCATCCACCATGTTCGTCTTACAGGTTTCATTTCGATTTTCTTCTTTTGCTTTTAAGTTTTAATGCACATTTACAAAGTTGGGTTCTTTCAACTTTGGCTGAATGAACTTTTAACTGCCGCAAACGTAAGTTGTGATGAAAAATGATTGTACTGCTGATATATCAAAAATCTATGACCATGTTGTTTTATGACCTCATCAAGGTGTGCTTCTTCTAGTAAGTTGGTGATATACTTTCTGATTCTGTGTAGGGTTGAAACCGAATACATTGTATTTTTATCGTTGTGGAGATCCTTCTATACCGGCCATGAGCGAAATCTACCATTTCAGGACCATGCCAGTTTCTGGTCCGTGGAGCTACCCAGAGAGAATAGCAGTTGTGGGGGACCTTGGCCTTACTTACAACACAACTACCACAATTAGTCACTTGACTAGTAACGATCCTAATCTTGTTCTATTGATTGGTGATGTTACTTATGCAAACCTATACCTCACGAATGGAACCGGTTCTGATTGTTATTCTTGCTCATTTCCACACTCTCCAATACACGAGACCTATCAGCCTCGATGGGATTACTGGGGAAGGTAAAATATAAGTTTCTTTCTCTCCACCGCATGCAATGACTTCCGTAAAGTATGACTGATGGAACTTGTTTTCTTATGTTGCCAACTTGCCATTGCTGGGTAATTTGTGTAGGTTTATGGAGAATTTAATTTCTAAAGTTCCAATAATGGTGATAGAAGGGAACCATGAAATAGAAGAACAGGCTGAAAATAAGACATTTGTGGCTTATAGTTCTCGGTTTGCATTCCCATCTGAAGAAAGTGGATCCTCATCCACATTCTATTACTCCTTTAATGCAGGGGGGATTCATTTTATTATGCTTGGAGCCTACATTGACTTTACAAGATCAGGTAATAAAAGTCTGCATAACTTTTTAGCTCATGCTTTGCCTAAATATCCCCATTTTTGCATTTTCTTATTTCTTTCCTTCCCCACCCATACAGTGATTACTTAACATGTTTTTTCCCCTTACAGGGAAACAATACAAGTGGCTGGAGCAAGATTTGGCTAATGTGGACAGATCCACAACTCCATGGCTGGTAGCGACTTGGCATCCACCCTGGTATAGTACTTATAAGGCCCATTACAGAGAGGCAGAATGTATGAGGTTGGAAATGGAAGAGTTGCTCTACTCTTATGGAGTTGATATAGTGTTCAATGGACATGTAAGTAATGATAACCGATTATTAGGATAGTCTCTGATATAAGGTAATATGTTTCATTCTAATAGTTAAAAACTATATGAAGAAGTGGAGGGGGGCCCTTTGATTGGGGTTTTCTTTTATGCCAGATAGTGATAGAAACAACTGCATTTTAATTTTTTTACTTTTGAGAAAACAAAGTATAAGGTGAAGTCAATTGTTATTGGATTCTGGTGCAGCTGAAACATGCAAGAACTTATTTTACATGCTATCAGTAGCAAATAATTGCTGATGGCTTACATGAAGAAATGGAACTCTGCCGTTTCTTTTTGGTATCTTGAGCTAATGATATTATCTTGAACCTAGTTTCACCACAGTAGCATTTGTTTCCCATCCCCTGCATGTTTTCATTAAGATTTTCATTGCTTTCTGAGACTGATGAATTCATGTTCCCCAGTTTAACTGTTTCAAAGTGCACTGAAGGTTGTTCTGTGTTTTGAATAAAATAATAGGTTCATGCCTATGAGAGGTCAAATCGTGTATATAATTACAACTTAGATCCCTGTGGCCCTGTATATCTCACTGTTGGTGATGGGGGTAATCGGGAGAAGATGGCAGTTAAATATGCTGATGAACCTGGTAATTGCCCAGAGCCATCAACTGCTCCTGATGAATACATTGGTGGCTTTTGTGCAAAAAACTTTACCTCCGGCCCAGCCGCAGGTAAATTTTGTTGGGATCGGCAACCGGATTACAGTGCCTTCAGAGAAAGCAGCTTTGGTCATGGGATCCTTGAGGTACTCTTTTTTCTCTGTCTCTCAGTTTGAGAATTGTCTGAGTACATTCAATTTGCTACAAAAGCTTTGCTTTAATTTCTATGACCCTACATATAATACAACTTGAAAAATTATTGATGGAAATATGAGTACGTGCTTGAAAGTCAATGTGCATATAAAGACCATTCTCAGTAACCATACAAGATTTCTTCACTCAGTAATAGGTAATCCTAGTGACTAGAATATCCTTGATCCTATCCGTGACTAGAATATCCTTGATGGGTTTTGTGTTGCAAACATACGGCTCAGTTTCACCACCTGAATTATAATCTAACCATGGATTGCAACCTGCATAACTTGCAGGTGAAGAATGAGACCTGGGCTCTATGGACATGGTACCGGAACCAGGATGCCGACAACAAAGTGGGAGATCAAATTTATATAGTGAGGCAACCTGACAAATGCCATGTCCGCCAGGTGTTAAAGAGTTGGATTGTTGACGTTTAGTTTGTACTGCTGCCCTGCTGGGAAATTGACTCTGGTTTTCTCAAGTCTTTAAACCAATTGACCATATCTAGTTACGAATAGGAAAGGACTTTCTGAGGTTATAGGTGCAAAAAGAATAGGATGGCATTTTCTGTATACATTTATATGTAAAGGAGAAGCAGAAGAAGATGAACTCAACCATTGTTTTATGTAAAATCATAAATCGCATTTTATACATCTCAATTGTATTATGATAAACTTCAAAACAAATATGTGACATTGATACATATGGTTCTGGTAAAAATGTATGCTAGTAATGATTCAATTCAACCACCATCTGTGCTAGTGCTCTGACCAAAATTAATGTAATTGACTATTGGCTAAATTAAACCCCACAATTCTTTATTTTGGAGTACAAACTACATGGGAGGGAGGTTTCTCTCTCACACACAATCAAGATGTTGTGGGGATTCGAACTTGAAACCTCTAGTTTGCAAATTAAGGCCTTTTACCTGTGGGTTAGAACCCGTTGGCAAACCCCACAATTCTTTACCTCCTTGCCCTGTTGCTGCTTAGAAAATAAGATCACAAAACCAGCAAAATCTTCACTTTCTGTAATATTTGTTTTGGATAGCTTTATAAATGTGGTAACTTGGGATATGTTATGATTGTCAGGTTAATCCAAATTCCAAATTCTAGCAATTAAGCACCAAATGAGCTCTACCCAAACCCAAGGTTATCATAAATTATGTACAGAAAATAGCCCAGAAAGAAGGCATTCATTCATTCACTGAAAGTCTGAAACTATTGATACATCAAGTAAAAACTTTAAACCAAATATACAAAAAACCAAAAATAAAATAAAATTGTTTCTAATAACTCCAATTAAGAAACAAAGTGGTGGAGTGAAACAGAGAGAAGTTCAAAGTTGTACACCAATTAAAAAAGACTTCTTTCGGTTCTTCTTCAGAAAATGTCGAGAATTTCCAAGATGAAATTGTTGCAGAGGGGGCAATTGCCCCTCTGCACCCAGAGCTCTCTGGAGCACATCCTGCAAAACGTGTGACCGCAAGGGATAAATGCCGCACCTTTATGCCTTACCATGCACACGCAGCAATTATACTCTATTTTCCCTACTTCCGCCTGTTCCTCCTCCTCTTCTTCTTCCTCCTCGTACTCTTCTTCATCCTCGTCATCCATGGTGTAACTCGACTCCAGCCCCATCTGCCTGTCCGTCTCCTCCAACAGGTCCATCAACGACATCCTCACCGGCTCCGCCTCCGTCGTCGTAGCTGCTGCACCCCCGTCCGCCGACGGCACGTCGTTTTGCGCCGCTCCATGCGTCGCTTCCGCCTCTTCGGCCGACGCCGCTGCGGCTGCGGCCTCAGCGGCCACTTGCGCCGCAACCGCTTCTCTTGCCGACAGCGACCTCTCCTCCTCCAGCGCTGCCGACAACCGTCGCCGGGGCGAGTCGGTCGCGATCTCGTCGGCCGTGAACCGCACAGAACTCCGACGAGAGAACATCGGCGCCCGCGCGTTCTGACCCGAACTGTCCGACTCGGGCTCGTCGGACGGGATCGACGCGTTCGGGCCGAACCGGGTCGAGCTCCGGCGCGAAATCTGCCGCATTCCCGCGGAATTGCTCTCGTCTACTTGCTGAACCATGTCGAGATTTGTCTCGGGCGTAACGTATCTCACTGAGCTGCGACGCGATCTCAGGTGAAGGTGAAGATGTTGGTGATTGGAACCGTGAACAGTGTTATTCCGGATAGGGAGATCCGAAGTGGGGACACGGACGGAGGAGGCCCAAGCAGAGCCGGCGCGTTTTAGGCGGAGGCGGTCTTTAAACGACTTCCAGGCTTTCTTATCCTTCTTGCCAATCAGGGCCCGGTAGGACTTGGGTTCCTCGTCTCGGATTATATCGAGCAAAGTCCGACCTGAGATGGTTGGGGGCAGGGCAGGAGCTGGAGGTGGCTGTTTGGCTGCAGGGGCCAGCAACACGTCGTCCAGGCTTAAACCAGCTAAGTCTCTCCCGTTCCCACTTGCTGACATCTGATCGAGAAGCGTTAGCCTCCGGCGACCTTCCATGACAGCAAAAACAAATACAGACAAAAGAAAATGATGAATTTCTATTGGAGGATTTCAAGGATCGGAATCATCCTTTTGTTTTGCTTGGTTTATGTGATTTTAGATTTCTTGGAAATGTGAAACGGCTACTAAAATGGATCTATCATTCTTTATGACTGCAATTCTTTTATGTTGACATATACCCGTTCTGAGGGCATTTAAGCAAAAAAAAAAAGCATTAACATTTTGTGAAGAAGTTATTGTTGGTCTATCTAGTTTTAATTTTTGGCAATTTGATTATTGTAGTTTGATTATATCACAATTCAATGATACATCGAAATTTCCATTTAAAATTTCGTCCAAAATACTCTTACACCATGTAAGTGACACATGATTGTTTCATCAATAAATTGGGAGGAAATTTGGACAAATCTTTAAATTGCAATGGATATCAAACTACAAGGATCAAATCACCTGAATTGAAACCTCATAAACGAAAGTGAATAGTCCAACAAACTATATAGACAATAAATTGGCAACTCTTTAACACCTTAAATCATCAATCACTTACATAAGATGGTTGTGGGATTAATGCAAGATGTAAGTGTACGTCGACTCATACTTATATGTCAATCGAAAGGACACACACATTCTGCATTAATCCCACAAATTTCATCTTACACTGGAGAAAATAAGTTATGTACGCATTCAAGTGTAAAACGTTCGAGTTTACAATTACATTGAGTTTTGATAATTTGAGGGAGGAGCTAAAAATGGCGTGGGATACCTTACGTCCCGTGACCGTTGGTACCGTCAGAAACGATGACCCCGCCAGCTTTCAATTATTTTATTTTTATCTCTCCTCTGTAAAAAAGAGGAAGAAAAGTTGATTACCTCAGAGAGAGAGAGAAACATTCGAACATGCATATGAATATGATGAGGGAAAGCAGCAAAAGAAAAAAGAACAGTAATTACATTATATAAAAAATTAAGAAAAGAAGAAAAGATAAGATAAGAGAGAGAGAACATGGCAAGCACCAAAAGGCAAAAGCTAGCAGATGGATCGGAAAATTGGCAATGGTGGTGGGTCTGATTGTTTGTGTTTTTGTTTCCTTCTTTGTTTCTTTCTTTTAAGCCCAGTTAGTTGAATGGTTGGTGGTCGATGGATCCCTGTGTGTGTTCTTTTTGTTTGGTTTTTGTATTTTCCGATTTTAGCTCTCAAATTGTAGGAGGAAAATAAGAGGATAGGTCTTCTTTTTTTTTTTTTTTTTTTGGGGTGTTTTGGCAGCGGAACGAGTCTTATGGGAAGCAATAGGGTCCCCGCTTCCCCCTTAATTGCGGGAATATATTGTGATATACTTCAATTACATGCTCCCCATATATTGTACGTTTACGGGAAGCAATAGGGTCCCCGCTTCCCCCTTAATTGCGGGAATATATTGTGATATATTTCAATTACATGCTCCCCATATATTGTATGTTTACCGAATGTTTCACGTGAAAAGAGATATAAAGAGCAAATGTATATATGATATGGATTAAAAAAATTAAATTGCTCTATATACATATTCACATCGTGCAATGCAATAATTTGATAGTAAAAAAGAAAGAACAAAGTGACGTTTTTCGGAAGATTAAAAATATTTTTATGGATTAGATTTTCTTTTGCTTTTTATTATTGATTAGGATCGATGAAATGGCATTTGGATGTCTAATGTAAAATTTGCATAAAAACAGAGACAAAGGAGGAAAAAGATAACATAAAAGTCAAAAGAGAGATTAGGACTTAAGCATGGCATGTGTTGGAAGGCAAAGTATGGAATATTAACTAAGGAGTAAGGACAACATAGACTAGCCTTTCACTTTTGTTCATATGTGATGAGTGGTGGAGGTGGGATGCTTTGTTAAAGTAGAACATAAATTGCAGACACCCTAAATTAACATTTTTTATTCATTATAAAAACCAAACCCAATGGAATTTTTCTCTCATGACAATGACGTGGATTAATAAATTGGGTCACGATTTTGGCGTTTCAAAATCACCTCTAAATTACCTTATACACTTCTCGTATTATGTTCGTCTTGCAAAAGAGCGTAAAAAGTGAAACTTGGACCGTCATTGATCTTCTCTTTTTTTTACACAAAAAATAATTAATGCTACTAATTTAATACGGTTGTTTGGAAGGTTTTTGGTGGGAATTTGTTTCGAAGGTGAGAGTGGTTGAGGTTGCAATATTGTTATGAATTAAGAGATAACGACTACCAAGTTGCAAACAAAACAGAATTATTAGTTCCAACCGCCCATCAGCTCATGAACACAAATAAGATCTAAACAGAATTAAAAGAAGACTTGCAGCCATCTTAATCTAAAATCTACGATGCAAATATACATTTTTAATATAGGTAGGTTGATATTTAATTTCTCTTTATCTGCAATTGATGACTTCACATGTGTGACCAGTGACCACTACTACTTTAAATACTGTGTCACTATAAAAAAATGAAAAATTAAAGACATGGCCTACCAACATCATTTTCCTTCTTGAAAGGAGGACTAATAAAAGAATAAAAAAGAGAGAGAGAAGATGATAGTGTTGATGAGAGAGGGGAGAAGTAGTCGGAGTGGAAAGAAAGGGAACCACCGAAGTCGAGAGAAGAAAGCCGCCGGTAGGGCGGCAAGAGGGAAGGGGTGATGGTGGGAGAAGCTAACATATCTTTTATAGTTCATGTTAGTAAAGCACATTTTATAATGGGATATAAATGTTATTACTTATATATTTTAAATAAAAGTAAATAAGAGAAGGAAGAATCGAACACGCAATCTCTAACTATAAGAGTGAATGTTATTGGATTAATGTAAGAGGAAATTGAACATACAACTTCGCATTCAAATACGAATGCTCACAACCACTTCAACTATAAGCTCTTGCACTCGTAAAAATATCTTAAATCATAAATGTACCAATCGCACTTTTGGGTTCATGTAGAATTTCTAAAATGAAATAAAATGAAGTTCAAATTGAAAGTTGATCTGGGCTTGCCTTGTAGGTCATCATCTGAGGCCCATAAAAATGTAGCCCAAATTAAAATTGCCAGGAAAAAGAAAAGAAGAAAAGAAATGCCAGATAAGCACTCAACTAAAAAATTTAATTTATTGTGGAAATTAGAAAAACCGCGGCTTCTCGAGACTTCCATAGATTGTTGGTTCGCAACAGCTCGTCCTTTTAAGTCATCAGCTCTCCTCGGACGCGACGTCAAACAAAAGGTTTCTTCAGTCTCTCGCTCTTTTCGAGCTCAGCGCATAGATCAGGTATTTTCAAAATTTCCATTTCTTTGATCTCTCTCGTCTCGAAATCTCTGGTTTTGATTTGACGAAATCGCTTATTGATCGTTGCTTGATTTGACTCTGTGAAGTTGCAGGGGTTTATTGTGTTTTGTGATCTTGTTTGGCTGTTTCAGCTTCACTCGCACAATTCAATAATGTCCCATATCCTTGCAATTCGGATCTGTTTCTTCCCTCTATTAATTTTTCTTAGTCTTAACTATTTTGCCTTGTTTGGTTGCCGAGAAACGCGATGAAAATCACCAAAGATCAGATCTTTTGCTCTCGATCTCTGATTTTTGTTGTTAAAGTATTGAAATTGATGTTTTGAAGCGCGTTTTCTCGGCAACCAAACGAGTTATTGTGGAAATTAGATCAGGGTTTGAGAGGGGAAGAAGAGAGTGGTTTTGTTTGTGATACTTGTGTGTTTGTTTGGCTTAACTGAAGCGAACGCGGAAGCCAGAGAGAGCGAGACCGTGAAAGGGCTCAAGCCAGATCTGGCGGGAAATCCAAGCAGCCCAAAAACGATGGATTAACCCCCGAACAACGCCGGCAAAGGTATGAATTTTCTCTCAATCTCAAGCCTTTTATTTTCAATTTCCTTGTTTCAACTCTGAATTGGGGTGTTTTTCAATTTTTTGCTAAATTTCTGTTTAGGGACGCCAAAGCGCTTCAAGAAAAGGCGGCAAAGAAGGCGGCGCAGGCGGGAGGGGTCAGCGGCGGTAAAAATTGAACATGAGTTGAAGATTAGGGTTTAGATGAAATGGGAGTGTGTAATGTAATTGTGTGGTGAGCATTTAGATGGGGGATTTTTGGGTTTTGGATTTGGAGTCTGTTTGAGTCTTTGAGAATATTGAGATGAACAATCTAATAGAAAGTGTTTGTCTTGGTTGGCATTTTGGCGTTGTGCTGTGTATTGTTCGATTCGGAAAGCTTTCAACTTTATGCCTGGTAATCTAGCAATTGACTATTTACGTGATATGCAATTTCCTAGTAATCTTTCTAGCATCAATCAAGAATCTCAATCTCACATTCTTACTCAGTTATAACCACACAAATTCATGGTCCCAATATCTAAATTAGATATCACACCACTTGTCTGCCTGCATCTCCCACCAAACCAATGTAGATTGCTGTGTAGCTAAAACCCTGAGGATTTCTCCTCATCTCATGTTATCTCATGTTTGGTAAGTGCACTCTTGGAAATGCAATACTTAAGTCGTGAGTATAAACTTCCCATGTCGGGGGAAATTTCTTACCCTTGGCTCTCCTTGGGAATTTTTGGTTCCAAGACTTAAGTCGTGAGTATAAACTTCCCTAACGTGGAAAAACATTTAATACACTTTTTTTGGACTAAGTTATCCATATTTTTAATTTTTAAATACCACTTTTTGTTAATAGTTCTAAATAAAAAATAAAGGGTATTATTAGAAAGCTTAATTAACTTTTGATTCCTAATACTTCATAACCAAACATAAGAATGAGAGAAAGGGACATTTCTTGGACCTTATTTCTTAGCATTCTTCTAAATGTGAGAATGAACATATTCCATTTCCATCTTATGCGATTAAACATGAGAATTTCATTAGCAAGAAAGTCATTCTGTGCATCAAACGGGGCCCTTAGGGTTTTAAGGAAAGTATTAGCACAAATAAGACAAAAGCTATGGTGTAATTTGGGAATGTCTACATTTTGAAAGTATTAGAGCTTATATATGGACATCTAACTTGCTGAAGGAAACAGAGAAATGTGAATCTTAGCCAAAATAAATAAAAATAACTAATGACACATTAATGTGTCGCACACATTAATAATTTGTGAGGTGAGGTGATAGATGAAGGACATATGAAAATTTATACGTGTGTAATTCTCATGATTCTATTAAATTAATCAATAGATGTGTTACCAAGTATTTGATATGGGAAGTGACAAACACAAAAACTAGATAAATAGAGAAGAGATGACGAGTGTAACTAAAAGGCAATTTAATAAGATGAGAAGCATGAAAAGTTGCAGCTTATCAGATAACTATATAAAAGGCTTATCAAGAACAGAAAAGCAAACACACAAGAGGTGCCATCTATTTCGGCATGCTATTATGTTCCAAATCCAACCAGTTTGTAGAACATCTCTGAAACAATTCCTTAATGTTCAAACAACAAGCAGAGCTTCCATGGCCACCTTCTCAAGCCTCATCTGCAGCTTGTCATCCATACCAGCAGCAAATCTGACTCTGCGGGCTTTCAGGTTCCAGCCTTGCTCTCGCATCGTAGATATTAGCACATTCAACTCTGCTAGGTTGTTGACGATGACGGGACGTGCTGATTCCAGTATATCTAGCCGGGTCTAGCTGAGCGGCTATACAATCTTTGGAAAAAAATCATTAAAACCCCGTATAGCCGCGCGGCTATACTATACAAAAAGAGACCCCAATAGCCTTTAGGTGACCACGTGTCAAAAGCCGTGTAGCCGGGCTGCTATACGATTTTTTAAAAATAAAAACACAATATCGCGCTATAGTATTCTTAAAAACATAAAAAACTCAGTATAGCCGTTCGGCTATACTATTTATTTTTTTTAAAAAAGGAGGACCCGAATAGCATTTAGGCGGTCAGGTGTCGAAAGCTGTATAGCCGTACGGCTATACAATTTGTAAAAAAAAAAAACCAAGTATTGCCCACCGGCTATACTAAGAAAACACTCAGCTCAAAATCCGTATAGCCGAGCGGCTATACTATTTTTTGAAACATTAATCCCTATACGATTCGTCTGAAAAAATAAGGACCTAGTATAGACGCACGGCTATACTATTTATGAAGTAAAAAGGCGACCGAATAGCGTTTAGGTGGTCACGTGTCAAAAGCCGTATAGCCGTACGGCTATACAATTTTTTGAAAAATAAAAACCAAGTATAGCCAACCGCTAGACTCTTTTAGAGAAAAGCAGTACCGCCTATACTAAGACCACACTCACTCAAAATACGTATAGTCGCCGCGATACTATTTTTGAAACATTAATCAATGAGTATGGCTATACTATTTATTGAAAGCCCTAATGTTAGGGGCCAACGTATCAAATAGGTACATGAGCGACGTTACTATTTTTTAAAGAAACATTAATAACACAGAGTCTAGCCGTTCGGCTACACTATTTTTAAAGAAACATTATTATCGATGACGGGACGTGCTGGTTCCAGTGTAGCTTTAAGATTCGTCTCTGCTATTCCAAAGCGAGTCAATGTATTCCTCTCAGCTGCAAGCAATTCTGCATATTTCACAAAATAAGGGTCAGTCTGCAAATACATATCCCTTGCCTGATTCGGCAAGACTGAAAATTTCAAATGCAGGCCCTATGCTGACTTACTCAACCACAATGAGTCATCCAGCCCTCTGTCAGAACGTATGTAAACCACCGAATCCCAATCAGGTTTCCTCAACTTCAGTTGAATCACTGCCTGCATCTGTAACCAAAATGGTCATGAATCTTCTTATCTCTCTACTAATCTCGTGAGACATTAAATTCGAACGTGACACATACGAACTTCATCTTTGTACTGCAACAAATTTGTTGAAGACATTAATTGTGTCTGAAAGTAAAGAAATCTGACGAACAATGTAATTACCAAAACAATTGATATCTGGGAAATAAAAAGGTGCTTTCTATTCAGTGCAAAGGGCAGTGCTTATCTTGTCTTGGACAAGTCAGAGAGGTTGTTTGGTAATCACCCTCATTTTTCACTTTCTTACCTTATCTTGAACAAAATTTGTGTCCTTTATTTTTTTCCCTTTCGCTTGTTGTTATCATGGTTATTTCATTTATGCTTTTTCTAGTAGTCTATTATTTCTTTTCACTAAGTATAATTTGAATAACTGAGTTTGATATTGCTGTTGGTGGTTATGTTACTTAGTTCTAGCATAAGATAAAGAGAAAAATGATGTCCTTTCATTGACCACGAGTGAGCTAAGTTTTAAATTTTCATTTCTTTTCACGGGCATATGGCAAAATCTTTAATTTAAGTGACATGAAATGGGTGTAGTTTTTTAATTTCACATGCTTATAGTATAATGAAGATGGGTTTGTCTAACAATTTGTGATCCAATGCAAGAACCAACCATGTGTTTCACTGGACGGTAAGTTAGTTTAAAATATATATATATATATATGTTTTTTTTTTTTTTTTTTTCATTTGGCATTTTCATGAATCGGCATGCATGTGACAAGAATTTTTACTCAAGTGACATGAAATTTTAGTGCAGTAAAATTCTAACAGTCCAACATGTTCAAAATATCGTCGTTTGTTCACACCAACGGTCTCATCTCGTCCGCTATCGCTTGCCCCAAAAACGGCGCCTCGTTGGGTGCCGTTTTCCCCTTCTCAACGATATTGTAGCGCGCCCTCTCTCTCTCTCTCTCCCAATCCGACTCACAGAGAAACACACAAATTCATGGCCTCACTTTCGAGCCCAACCCCACCGTTTAAGCGGCCACCGGTTACCAAACCGGTAACTGTACGGTCCCAAACCACACTCAGTCCCCAACCTCCTCCTCCTCCTCCTTCTTCTTCTACTAATAGCAACTCAAACAAAACACACTCACTAACACTGACACAGAGAAGCCGAAGCAAAATACTAGACATTCAGAAGCTGAAAGATAAGGAGGCCAAGGAGAGAAAAGAGGAGACCAACAAGAAAATAGCTTCCCGGAAAGCAATCTCGGTCATACTGCGAAGAGAAGCTACCAAAGATCTGATCGAGAAGAAGAAAGGTTCCAAGAGGCTGCTTCCTAGGACCGTGCTCGAAGCCATCCATGAGAGAATCACTGCTTTGCGTTGGGAGTCCGCTCTCAAGGTCAGTCCTTTTTCGGGTTTTTTTAGTTCGAATTGGGCGAATTGGGATTTTGGAATTTCTATCTGGGTTTGCACTTGTTCTCCGTTTGGTTGCTTAGAAATGCAGAAAGCGAAGGGAGGCCAAGGTTTTAAATACTGGGTTTTGGTGTTTTGTTCAAGCAATTTAGTTGCTGGTTAGCCATTTTATTTATTCAACTTTGGACTCTGTTTGCTTCAGCTCGAATTTTGTTTGGTTGCTGAGAAAATGTAGGAAAGCATAGAAAAGGCTCGATTTTTAGCTTATCAGAAACCTCGGATCATCAGATTGATGTTAGTTCCAGAAGATTATTTTGATTGTTGTCACTAATGATATAGTCATAGAGGTAGATGAATGAACAAATAAATCCCAGAAGCTTATTCTGATGCAACCTTTATAATTATTTATTTAGCATTTTCTTTTTCAATTTAACATTGTAATTGTTCATAAGCCTAATACATTGTGAGTGTCTCCTCTCATGGCCATCTTATCTTTTATGTTTTCAGGTTTTTGAACTACTACATGAGCAGCAGTGGTACCGGCCCAATGCTGCTTTATATGTTAAGCTAATCGTCATGCTTGGAAAATGTAAGCAACCAGAAAAAGCCCACGAGCTGTTTCAAGCTATGATTGACGAAGGCTGTGCTGTCAACCATGAATCTTACACTGCTCTTGTATCTGCCTATGGTAGGAGCGGCCTCTTTGACAAAGCATTTTCCCTCCTTGAGCAGATGAAGAATACTCCTGACTGCCAGCCTGACGTCCATACTTATTCAATCCTCATAAAATCATGCCTGCAGGTTTTTGCATACGACAAAGTGCAGGCTCTGCTTTCGGATATGGAGAGTCAGGGGATAAGACCCAACACCATTACATATAATACCCTCATCGATGCCTATGGGAAATCTAAAAAGTATTCCCTCATATCCTTCCCTTTCAACATTTTGAATGCTCCATCAATTTCTTGTGAATATCATAATGTAAGGTTGCATCAAATGTTATATTTGTGCAGCATTTGATCACCAGTAAAATCAGGGTTATAGAGAATTTTGAACATACAATTGTTTAGATCATATGCCTTTTAAAGGGTTGGGCAATGATAGAAACATGGGAGTTGTGAACACAACCATTACCATTAACTTCAAACTTCACTTTCATTACTCCTGCTATGTAACTGCCTTTCACCCTTATCATTTCCCACATTATAATCATTTTGTTTCTGGTTAATGAAATAAAAGAGTAGATCTTCCATTTTTACCTCATAAGTTTCTTTTACATTCTTCTTATAAAAAAAAAGAGTTCCTATGATATTTGTGTCAATCATATGGTCAGCATAACTTCTTGTTCAATTTTGAAGAAATTATTCATTCTCAATGTCTTTTTTCCAAAAAGATTTGCAGAGATGGAATCGACACTTGTGGAAATGCTTGGCGAACAGGATTGTGAGCCTGATGTTTGGACCATGAATTCCATACTGAGAGCCTTTGGCAACAGCGGGCAAATAGAAACAATGGAAAAGTGTTTTGAGAAGTTTCAGAGTGCGGGTATCCAAGCCAACATCATGACTTTCAACATTCTTCTAGATTCCTATGGAAAAGCTGGGAATTATGAGAAAATGAGTGCTGTGATGGAATACATGCAGAAATACCATTACTCATGGACGATCGTGACATACAATGTGGTGATAGATGCATTTGGGAGGGCCGGGGATTTAAAACAAATGGAGTATCTGTTTAGGCTAATGCGGTCAGAGAGGATGAAGCCAAGCTGTGTCACACTTTGCTCACTCGTAAGGGCATATGGGCTAGCAGGTTTGCCTGAAAAAATTGATGGTGTTTTACGATTTGTGGAGAATTCAGACGTGATGCTTGATATTGTGTTTTTCAATTGTCTGGTTGATGCTTATGGGAGGATGGGATGCTTCGCAGAAATGAAGGGGGTGCTTGAGATAATGGAGCAAAAAGGATGTAGGCCTGACAAGGTTACTTATAGAACTATGATTAAAGCTTATTCAGCCAACAAGATGATTGGCCATGTGAAGGAACTCCGTGAACTTATGGAATCAACAGAAGGAAGTCAGATGACTTGGTTGCACAGAGAAAAGCCTGACTTTCGATGAGGTCTTTTTGCAGGTCATGCATTGCTGAAGACCAGCAATGTTGTCATATACTGATTTTTTAAAGTTATTTAGTATTAAATCATAAGTATAAATTTTAGCACATATTTATTGTCTTGATAATACCACATATTGTATGTTTATAATCAAGAAAAGAAAATGCATCTTCTTGTTGGCCTGAGTTGGTAGCTTGAAAATGTAGCTTCTTCATTTTTGGGAGCTGTGTGCAAATGAGAGATTGTAATTGAACTAACTAACTAACTAGAATTTTGATACTGTAGCAATGCCTTTAAGCCCGTATAGAATTTTGAAACAAGCAACATAGATGCACCCATTACAAACAAGAGGCATATTGGCTGAAAACAACAATGGAAGAAAATCTTCCTCAAAATTCATCAATTTAATTTCCTCCAATATTTTCACTCAATATTGAAAATAGTATCAGAATGTAGATTTAGAAAAGTAATGAACTGTGTAATATAGACATGATACATCTTTTCAACTATCTTTATATATGATTTAATTTTAATTTTCAAGTGAGAAAACCATTGAAATGTCACAAAATATTCATTTCCAATGCTGCAAAATAATTGTGATCGTCAAACTGATTGTATTTCATAACAAAAGTATGAGAAAATCCTGCAAATACTTTTGCACCTCGCAAGTCCCCATTATATCCTCCTATCTCTCTCCCCATGTGACTTGCATGAGGAAAAGATAGAAAGAAAATGGAGACATGCAACGAGAGCATATAACTTAGAGGTGGGCATTGAAACTGAAAAATAGAGTTGAATATTATTGGAAAAACCGGTCAAAATTGGGTTGACTAAAAAAATTAACAAAAGTAAAAAAAAAATTCAAACAGGACTGGTTTAACCCGCTTTTGATTTCAGTTTTGCATCTTAAAAAACCAGTCCACACCAAACCAAACCAGTCGTGCATATTTACATATATTATTATTATTATTATTATTTTAAATATCTCATACAACCCAACTCCCCTAAACCCAACTTCAGAGCCCATATACCTTTTTTTTTTTGGGTAGAATCCATACACCTTTCTTTTTTTTCTTTATATTTCTCATTTTCTCTCCTCTTCTCTCCTCCCTCTCCTACTTCTCTCTTTCTTTTTCTCTTTTATGTGTGTTTTTTTTGAATAACCTATATTAAAAATTAAACTGGTTCAAAACCAAAAACTGGTGACACCACACTGGTTTCTCTAGCCATTTTGGCAAACCAAATCAAACCAAACCCCACCCGAAAAAAATTTCCAATTCCGGTTCCAAGGAGAAACATCACTGCATTGCGCCCACCCGTAATAGAACTTAAATTCAAAATGCTCAAGGAAGCTGGACAAAAAGCATTTTATATTAAAAAAAAAGTATCCTCTTATCTTAAGTTAAAATTCGGCAAACATTATATTTGGCAAGCAAATCCACACCATCTGCTAAATGCAATGATGCAAATCATAAAACTCTCAATCAATTATATACCAGTAACGATAACGCCACGGTTCTTCATCCTTGTCTTCTCTCATTGCATCATTCATCGCATCAATCTTTTCTTTGGTCCCCTGCATTGATTCATAAAAGTGCACGAACCTTACCAGAAGAAAAATAAGAACAAAATTTGCTGAAGCTCCACTGCGAGTGGTTTCTGTATGAACCATTCCCATGGGAAATAAACCAAAATGGCATGCAAGATTATGAAAAAATATATGGAGACACTAACCTGCAAATAGAAATCCATTTAATTATCCACAACCCGCGAAAGCAATGGTTTATTGGAGAAGAATGCTTCGAAATTCCCCGCTACTAGTTCACACAAAGTCATGAAATATTTGTTAGACAAAGCTTATCTGCTTGTTCAAATTCGAACTCTGTAACGGGTGTGGAGAAGGAGTCTGTGTGGACTTCTTCAGTTGTAATCTGATATGGTTTTTGTTTGTATTTCAAATGTATAATTTTGGCTCCCACTTATATAGAGATACGATGTAATCTTTGTAACTGATACATTTGTTTTGCTAATATAAATAGCTGTTCCATCGTGTTGATGGAGCTTCCCAATGCTGACAAGACTTTCTTGTTGATCATGTGGTGGGAGAAAGCAGTCAATGCACAACAAATGTTAGCTGCAAGCTCACATGTATCAAAATAGAAAGGGTGTGAAACGTATGACTTTGCCTTCCTTGAGTTGTAGATGCTGCAGCCTTTCAATCATTCGTAGTTCAATATTCTGTCGACAAACTTGAATGAATAACATAATTATTAAGTTGTGAAGAACTGTTAATAAAACCCTATCATAGTATGTTTAGAAAAGCCTACTTTCTTCAGAACAACATGATGTTATTGGCAGCAAAACAGTCATAAACTTTGTGAAATGGTTGCAGTTATCGGCTATAGTCATACTCGTAAGCAGGAAATATTGCAGTGGCTGGTGAAATTGAAGAAAACGTTTGCAGAACTTTCATGGTGAAATTGAAAACTACATTATGATACAGAAAAACTAGCACAAATTGCAATTAAGATCATGCAATAAGAAAGTTTCAAAGCTAGAGAGAAACATAACAAGAATGAGACTGTAAATTGTAATATAGCTTCTTGATTTTTGGGAGCTCGTGCAAATCTTTGATTAAGTTTAGAAATTGTTGATGGTATGGGAATAAAGATAAGCTAAACTTCTCTTTTATACTAAGAAAGGTTTAGGCGCCAAACGTTTGATACTGTAGCACTTCCTTTAAGCCCAGACAAAATTTTGGTGTCACTCCTATTGAGCAAATCAAATTCTAATGATGGTGGGGCCGATAACTTGGCATTAGTAAGCGTTGAGAAATGTGGTTTAGATTCTAATTATATGGAAATTATCATTTCCATGTTTGGTAAGTGTATTTTTGGAAATGCAATACGTGACTCGCGGGTATGAACTTCTCAAGGGAGAATTTCATGGACCACATTCCCCAATGTTCCCAAATATGGAAATGAACGTCTCCCATTTCCATTTTGTGAGATTATACATGAGACAATGACATTTCATGGACCACATTCCCCAATGTTTCCATACATGAAATGAAAGTGAAGATCTCCCATTTTCATTTTGTGAGATTATACATGATAGGTTCGTTCTTGAGAAATTCATTCCGCACACCAAAACAGTCTCTTAGGGGTTTAAGGAATTTATTGGTACAAGTAACAACTGTCAGCTATGGTGTAATTTGGGCATCTCTACATTTTGAAAGATCATTCACGAGATAGCTGAGGATGTTGACATAAAAATCATAATCTTTGATGTGATCCATTCAAGGCACAACGACTTGTTTTGTAATATACGAGGTGAAGTAGATAAGAGAGAAGACAAGCATGAATCTATTTTAACCATAAACCTCTTGCATTTTACGAGTACCAACAACATTGGGGATGAGAGATTCAAGTGCAAGAGTGGTGTTGTGAACCTACTGGATCTATTAACCTTTTGCATATTTTAAAAAAAAAAAGAAAAAAAAAAGACATAATATAAATTATTCACGTCCTAACCAACTGGCTTAATCTACGTTTGCCTCTTGCATATTTTATTAATTAAGTACGATAAGTTTAAACACCATAATTAATTAAGATAAGTTTGTTCGTTAATTACAACTACATTAGAGGAAAGTTATAATAACTGAGCTGCTATGTTATGCTAATTTGGGACAGATTTATTGAGTTCTAATTTTAGCATATATATGCATGCCATAAGTATTATGTAAAACAATAAGTATTATTAAAATGTAAATAACTAAAAAGAAAGAGAAGATAAGAGTCGGTGTGCAACAAAAATGTATGTATAAAAATAACATAAAATAATCAAATAACGTGGCAAAACGATTTTCTACTTCTATTGATAATAAATGAGATTCAATGTGATTATAGGTTATTTATGTAAAATAAATAGTCAATTAGGATGTAAATATTTAAGGACAAAAAGAAAATAAGACCCTATGTCCAACAAAAATGTCTATAAAAGGATAAAATACTAAAAGTTATTAGTCTGTGCGAGCGTGTAGAGAGGCAAATACAATATAACACACCAAGAATCTAAAAAAATAATTTAAAAAAAGGCAAAGCAAGATTCAAAGTGATTCCAAGTTACTTATGAATAAAAACAAAAACAAGATAGTCAACGAAAATTCAATTTATCTATCTAACTATTGCTTTTAAATGTATATATATATATATATAAAGTAAAATGTAAAAAATGGTGAAACGTTCAAAATACCAGAACATGCCCATGATTAATCAAAATATTAAAAATTAAAATTATTAATTAAATGAGAATAAATGGTAAATTCACATTTTTTCTTATAAAAAAAAATCAGATAATAAATTCTATTTTTATGGAACACAATTACTCATTATCTTTTTTAATTAAAAAAATAAAATAAAATATTGAAAAAAAACAATTGACACACGTAACTAAGGGACTAGTTTTGAACAAAGTTACAAAGACATAGGAAGTAACTAGTCATTGTATTCAACATATATAGGAGATCAAAATGGATCTAATAACAAGAGATGAAAAAAAAAATGAAATCAAAAGGGTCAGGTATTTTTTGGGTGGTAAAAAAATGAAAAAGATTTAATGTTCTTAATTTTGGCAAGTAAAAATGTTTTGATATCTCCCCACGGCCTGTCTCTTCTTCCTCATCGAACCCCAATCGAAGCAAAAAGCTTAGACAAAAATAAGTAATAAGACTCGAGAAAATTAAAAGCACGTAATAATAAAAAGCCCAAAATGGACGTCCAATTTCTCTAAGCCCTCTTCTTTGTTCGTCTTCTTCCCCATGCGCACAGCCCACTATTCGCAGAGGTCGCATAGTCCCCAACACACCCCCAACAACGAAACATCAAACCGAAACCTAATAGAGGAAAATCCAAATACCAGTACACAGAAATCAGACAGAGAGAGAGAGAGAGTTTCATAGCGAGTCTAAGCAACCATTTCATGGCTGACATTTGGAGCGAGGTGTTGTGTTCTAGGGCAAACTCGGCCTTGTTTCAATTCTGAGCGTGTGCGCTGTTCAAAACCCTAGGAGAGAGAAATTAGGCGAAATTGAAGTCCTCACTGTCGTGCCCTAGCTCTCAATTTTGCTACCCTGTCCCCAATTTCAGGTATTTTTGTTGCTCTGTTGGTATTAGGTTTTTGCCCATGGAAACCCTAGAATTTTGAAATTAGGCATTCAGTTAGGGTTGAATGGAATTAGGGTTTCGTTCGTTGGGCAATTTGTGTGGAGTTGTCTTTCGTGTGTGATTGTGTAATGCATTGTGATTGAATGCTCGCGGTTTATAAGGTAAGTTTTGCTCTCTATGCCCTTATGGTATTGGCATGGGATTAGGAGCCAGAATTTGACGTTCCACACGGGGGATTGATTATGTTGTTTCTTTGAGTAGTATGTTAGTGGTTTTGAAACTGTAGTGGATATGTGTGAGGGTGCCCATGTGAGAATTCGAAGGAGATCATTGGGCAAGCCTCTTGCATGCAATTGTTGCTATTAGTCATAGCATTATTAGTGCCAAATCATATATATTACAGTACCTTCGAGTAATGACTTACCATATTTTGGTCATCGCTTACCACATTTTTCCTTTTCTGTTCTTAGCTACGTGAACTAGGTTTCATTTTTCAATTAGTGCTTGGTTTCGACCGGAAGATATGCCACTAATGCAGTGTGTATTTGTATTCTGAGGTTCACAATAGTTCAGTAATGTAGCTACTTATATTTATTGCCTTTAAATTCCCTTTCATTTTTTAGCGTCTCACAGACTTCTTAAAGATTGAAAACTGTGCAGCCCCATAATTTTGAATAGTGAACTACAAATCATTGATGAAATTTTTGTGGAAAATAGTTTTCTGAAAGATGGGGGAATAATGAGTTTATGATCGTGCTGAATTGACACCTTTTATTTATTTCTATGTGATTGCTATATTAGTTTACATTTCCTATTTTAAAATTGGACAGGTACAGCGAGTGCATTTTCCTATTTTCAAATTCTTCTTTAAATACTTATAATTTTTCTTTCCTCCTTCAACCTGTTGATATCTGGGAGGAACGGAACTATGGATAGATTTGATAAAAGAATGCAACTGTGTTATGTTGTGCATATTTCATATGTACTTTAGCGGGTTATCTTAGTAAATTGTAAGTTTGTCATTTGGGCTCTATAGGTGTTCAATAATGTACCTATCTTTGTGCCTGTCTGTGTGAATTGTGTTATCGAGCATGGTGCTAATGCACATCATGCTATACCTGTTTCTGCATTTGTTTAGAAGAACATCATAATTTGAGATTGGTCAAATGCTTTTGTTTTGCTCTATAAGAGAAAACCGTTGTAGTACAAATCGTAGTAGTGAAGTGACAATTAAGCTTTGCCTAAAATAATTGGGTAATTTCCATTTATTTTTAATATGATTAGGTCCAACTCTTAAGTCAGGCATGTGAACATCAGTGTGTGCTTGTGTTGGATGGTTGAGCGAATGGGGATTGTTTATTTCTAAAATAGCTGATGTCATTTGTCATCTGATATAGTATATATATAATTTTTTTTTTCTTCTGCCGATTCTAATATATTATGTTCACATCTTATGTCCAAATGTATCATTTTGCTGCTTGTGTTGACATTTTTGGTATGTTTAAGAACACTGTTTCTTGAGGGACTTATCATTTGTGTAACTAGTTAACTGACATTCATGCTATTTGATTCAGTGAAATGGGGACATATTCTCCTCATTTTCTTTAGATACAGCATTTAAAATTTAGTGAACTGATATATTTTTTAACTTATTACTTGTGTGTAAGGTTATTATCCTTCTTTTAAGTTAAAAAAGTACTTTCAATTCTCTATTCTTATATGACTTTTTGATACCTGTTCTTTCAGTGAGTTTTATAGACTTTGGATTAGATGGGAGATTAAAGATTTGCGGGCATTAAGGTCGGAATGCATGGATGTAGCTCAGGATCTGCTCTCCTAGTAAATGCAGAGGTTGATTCCATGGGTGGAGTGGTTGACGGCGGAATTGGTATTGGTTTGAAAACCTCTCCGCGCCGAGCAGCAATCGAGAAGGCTCAAGCAGAACTTAGGTATGATTTCTCATTTGTGTTTACCCCTCATCCCTTCCAACTTCTACTTTTGGATGTTTTCCCTGTCTACATGAGGTATATAATTAACTGTTATTTGCTGATAACAGACAGGAGTATGATGTGCGGGAGGAAAGAAGAAGGGAGCTAGAGTTTCTCGAGAAAGTATGGAAATTTGATCTCGTGGTGGCTATTTATTTTTTGACTGCTTTATGTAGTGATTATCGCAACGCTCTTACTTTCAGGGTGGCAATCCTTTGGACTTCAAACTTGGAAATGGAGCTTCTGTTAGTGTCCAGTCTACTTCACTCACTGATCAGCATCCAGAACAGTTTGTGACCAGGTAGTCTTTATTTTTATATAATTACATGGTTTTTGAATTAACCGGCTCAAATCTCTTCATTTTTTCTTTTTCTTATATCATGGCGTGATCTCAGTGAAGCAAAAGGTAGTTTTGCATTGACTGCATCACCGCGTGGGGACTCTGTTGAAAGTAGTGGTCGACCAGAGGTTCCTACACTTTGTGAACCCAATAGTGCTGATAATCTCTTACTATTTGATGGTGACAATGATGTGCCTGATGGGGAAAGGAATTCTATGCATCTTAGTAGAAGGAACAACATTGGTCCATCGGAACAGTCGTCCCAGATGGATGGGACTCAAAATGCCAAGGAATCTGAAGACTCTGCTATATTCCGTCCTTATGCTCGAAGGAACAGGTCCAGACCAAATCGTGATGGTACTCGATCAAATTCAATGGATATACAGGGTCGTGGTGGTCAGGGATCTTCTTTACCTGCTCGTGGGGTGTCAAAGGATCCTAAGAGGCTGATATCTGAAACAAACAACCAAAAGGACCAACCTCCTGTCGCTAGCCTAAAGTCTGTGAGTTCAAATGGTGATATTGCTCCCAAGATTGTAACTTGTGATAATCAGTTCGATATGGAATTGGAGGGGGTGCAGGCCCTTGAAATAGTTACTGGTCCAACGAAAGATAGTTCTGAAAGCAAATTGGATGTTACAACTCCTAAAAGTTTGAGAGAGAGCGAACACAGTCAACCATGTCAGGTTGATTCTCAGGAAGTGCCCATTGACGTTTGTGGGAGACCAGATGTTGTTGAAGAAAGGGAACCACTAGTATCATCTGTTCTTGAAGGTCCTTCTTGTGCAGCTACAACAAAGACTGAAAATGAAATCAGTTCTGCGCAGGTGAATGGGTTTAGCAATTCAAATAGAGAGAGTAAAATTGTACCAAATGAAGTTCACGTTAGCAGTGCAGCCTTAGGCACAAAGGGTTTAGATTCAGAGTCTTCTTGCACCCAAACTAGTGTAGGATTAGATGTAAATAATGATAGTGACATATGTACTACTACAAGGAACACTGATAATGGAAATATTATCGAATCATCAGATGTTGATGGGGCACAAAATCTGGCTGGTGGTGAAATGGTACAAGAAGGTAATGAAACCAAAGCTGTTGACAGTGGTTGTATTGTTAATGATCACCAGGCTTCTGTTTGTCAAAACCACTCTGGCAATGGTGAAGTCAAAGATGAGGAGGATATGAGTGAAAGTAGACCTGAGTTGCATAATGAAGCTAAGCTTCATTCAAACATTGAGGGGGAACAACCGAGTGACCATACAATATCAGGAACTGATAAGAAAGTGGATGATGTGTTGGATAATAGTTCCAAAATCAACAAAGAGAACTCTTGCACTAGCATATCTCAGGGTCCTCAGGACTTATCTATGTGTGAGGTCCCTGAGACTGTTTTGTCAGGGAGAGATACAGCTGCAGGTTCTGACTGTCAAACTCCAGGAGTTCACTTGAAAGTGATAGACAAGGCACATGAAGATTCTATACTGGAAGAGGCTCGGATTATAGAGGTTATTTCTCTCTTCCCCTGCGATTTATGATGTCTAATTTTACAAACTTTGAAGGAGCATCTTACTTACTCCATCAAATGTAATAACCAGGCTAAGCGTAAGAGGATTGCTGAATTAGCTGTTCATTCTTTACCCTCGGAGAATCGCCGAAAGTCTCAGTGGGATTTTGTCCTCGAGGAAATGGCGTGGTTGGCAAATGATTTTGCACAGGCATGATATTATGATTATGCCCATATAGTTGAAGCTAACTAGTATTAACTATATCAATATTTTTAAAGTTCCCTAAACATTTTTGTTCAATTATTATGCGTTTATAGGAGCGTCTTTGGAAGCTAACTGCTGCTTCTCAAATATGTCATCGTGTTGCTTCTACTTCTGGGTTGAGAATGGAAAAGCAGCATCAACATTGGGTGCTAAAGAAAGTGGCTCATGACTTGGCAAGGGCTGTCAAGCAATTTTGGCATTCAGCTGAGACCCTTTTGAATGGTGACGATTCAAGTTCTTGTAAAAAAAACTGCAACTCCGATTTGGTTGGGTCAATGAGTATTGATAGCAACGAAGCTTCTAAAGCCAAGGATGGCGAATCTAATATGGTGCTGGTCATTTATCTGGACCTATTTTTTTAATGGTCTTTACTTCTGGTCAATTTAGTGCCTAGAAATCCTATGCTATTTAAATGGTTTGTTTCCCCTTATCTTTAGCATACGATAAGTGTTTATGGGTCCATGTCTACTAATCTAATGAACTTTTCTCGTTGATAGACAGCTTTGTTAGTTACTTTTCTCGTTGAACTCTTAGATGTTTACTTAGTTATAAACTAATCAGCTATAACCACAGAGAGGGCAATAAAATGTGAGCAGAGAGAGTAAGTTTATGCCATTAAAAGAATAATCTGTCACCTTAAGCATGGATCAGGTTATTTTCTCCCCCATGGTCGAAGTTATTTTGAACTTGCTGAACCTTTATTGTTCCTAGTTTTTCTGTGGATAGGGGTAGATCAAAGTACAGAAGTGTATTAAAGCTCTTGATGACTAATTCTCTTTTTTCAATATGCCAAGTGCCCTTAATAATGATTGGAGTTATACTGGGTTTATAGTTCCAAAAGAGGTTGCAAGATGCTTTGGTATCCTCTTGGAGAAAAAAATACTCACATGGATGTTTGAAGTTGAGTAATGTAACATTGCTTCATCTGTCTGAGGTGGGAATGGGTCCTCCAAATTTTGAAAATGTTGAAAATGTTGTTCATGACTCTAATCTGTATGTCACTGATATTGTACTTATAGACCAGAAGTTTTGAAATTTTTTGTCTTACCTGCATGTGCCATATGTTGTTGATCTAAATAATGGTCATTGGCAGGAGCCAAACAAATATTTGGAGCCGCAATATTCCCGAAAAGATCTTGCACTATCTATGCAGGGATACGCAGTGAGATTTTTGAAGTATAACAACTCTCGGGTTCCTGTTCTTCAAGCACATGCACCTGCTACTCCTGAGAGAATGTCTGATTTAGGGATTACAGAAATGTCATGGGAGGATCACCTTACAGAGGTGTGATTAAGTTCTTTATGGTCTTTTTTGTTGAGTGAAGCTATCAATCTTGACATTGTCACGCATCTCTCCATCTACTTTTCCTTCTCTCTCTCTCTCTAGGGCAAACTAAAGTCCTTTTATTTATTAGTTATGGATTTGTGTGGGTCATTTGTTAAAAATGAGTTTATGCTTTGGCAGGAAAATCTCTTCTATGCAGTTCCCTCTGGCGCGATGGAAACCTACAGAAAATCAATTGAATCTCATTTGGTTCAGTTTGAGGTAAATGCAATGCCCATCAGTGTAACTGACATAGGTGCTTCCTGTTTCTGGTTTCACAAAGGAATTATTACATTTAAAAGGAGAATGATGGGGAATAAAATGTTCAGTGTGAATAAGTTGTCACCTGTCTATAACAGTACACCCAACTGTTTCAGTTATTATAGGAATGAAACTCATGTTTATATTTGGTATGATGTATGGTGTTATCATTATTGATTTGTGTTTTTGGTGGAAAGTTGCTTACATTATTGATTTGGTAATTGTTTGAATTCTTTTCTTTTTTTGGTTATCATTGCTGATTTAGTGACCTAAAAATTTCAGAGAAGTGGCAGTAGCATGCAAGAGGAGGTTGATACATCTATGTATGATGCTGGAGCAGGTACAAGCTTAGACTATTTTGATATAAGTATCAGTAACTTGAGTTTATGTTTGTTTTTATTTTCTTAGCGAATCCTGTGCTCATTAAATCTACATTTTAAATCTCAGAGTTTAGTTTTCAAGAGGCTGCATATGATGAGGATGAAGGAGAAACGAGCACCTATTATTTGCCTGGAGCATTTGAAGGTAGCAAGTCCTCAAAATCTAACCAGAAGAAGCGACAGAAGTTGAAGATATATGCTTCTAGGTCGTATGAAGCAGGTGCTGATTTGGCTTTTGCGCAATGCACATCTGCAACTCAACAGCCCATGTCGATGGGGAAAAGGCCTGCTAGTCTCAACGTTGGTTCAATTCCAACAAAACGCATGCGCACTGCTTCCAGGCAGAGGGTCGTTGGTCCATTTGGTGGTGGAGCTACTGGGAGTAATGTTCAGGCTCAGATGAAGACAGATGCTTCAAGTGGAGATACTAATTCTTTTCAGGATGATCAGAGTACTTTGCATGGCGGATCTCAATTCCAGAAAAGTGTGGAGGTTGAGTCTGCTGGGGACTTTGAGAAACAGTTGCCCTATGACTATGCAGAAACATCAATGAAACCTAAAAAGAAGAAGAAGGCAAAACATCTGGTACATAAAATATTCATATTTCAACTGGATAATAATATGGAAGGATCTTTAGTTCTTTTACATTAATCACTGGTTAAGTTGCTTGTATTCTTTATGGTTGCAGGGTTCTACATATGATCAAGGATGGCAGCTGGATTCTGCTATTCTTAATGAACAGGTATTTAGTAAAGTTGTTAGATATGATGTGGGTCTGCTATTCTTAATAATTTTTTTAATCTTTATTTACAAGTTATTTTCATTGTGTTTTCTATTCTATGTAAGCTTGGTCTACAATTTTTTTAGTCTGAATGTCATTCTCTCTCAGTTAAGTGTTGCTTTGCATTCTATGAATTATATTCTAAAGTTGCAAGCAAATAACTGATGGTCCCTTAAATTAGCAGAGGGATCATTCGAAAAAGAGATTGGAGAGTCATCATTTTGAATCGAACGGAACGATCGGTAACTCTCTCCAGTGTGATATTTGTTTTAGCATTTGATTTGAGAATGCACTTGCTGTTCTTCTCATTTTCTTTTTGAACTGTGTTTCTATAGGTTTATATGGGCAACATATTGCCAAGAAGCCGAAGATATTAAAACAATCTTTGGATAATACTTATGACAGTATGACTCCAATGGCTGGGTCCGTTCCTTCACCAGTAGCATCCCAAATGAGTAATATGTCCAATACCAGTAAATTTATTAAGTTGATTGGTGGTCGAGACAGGGGACGGAAAACTAAATCGCTAAAGGTACTCTTTGGTGGTACCCTGTTTGACAGTGTGCTAACACTTGACCCCCCGTGTTGTGCTGTTTTTATTTTACCATGTCCACTTATACCGTCAATGTGCATTTAAACTTTTTGCAGATGTCTGTTGGGCAGGCAGGTTCTGCAGGTCCATGGTCCCTGTTTGAAGATCAGGTTAATATGTTATTGATTTCTTTCTCAAAATTTTCTTTCTTCTGTTGATATAGAGGTACCAATAATTACCCAAAATTTACTGTTTTTGTTACCTTAGGCACTTGTTGTTCTTGTACATGATATGGGCCCAAATTGGGAATTTATAAGTGATGCCATCAACAGTACTCTGCAGTTAAAGGTTAGTATAATTGTTGGAGCACCTTCGTGTGCTTATTGTCTATTGTGAGGATGATCTATGTGCGTTTCAAGACAGTCTCAAGCACTTCTATAAATTAAACTTTGTTTTTGAAGTGTTGGTTTTCGTAGTCTTATGCATTGAGTGTTGCTCTTGTTGACTTTGTATCGTGCAGTTTATTTTTCGCCAGCCTAAAGAATGCAAGGAGCGTCACAAAATATTAATGGATATGAATGCTGGTGATGGGGCTGATAGTGCTGAAGATTCAGGATCTTCTCAGCCTTATCCATCTACAATACCGGGCATTCCCAAGGCAAGAGTGTGTTCTTTAAAGTACAAGTTTACCTCATATTTGTTCATGTTCAGCATGATAAACCTACATATATCAGTTTAATCTTACTTTTGTTTGCTGGCGTTTCTGCATGTCATGCAGGGCAGTGCCAGACAATTATTTGAACGCTTGAAAACCCCAATGGAAGAGGAGACTCTGAAATCTCATTTTGAGAAAATAATTAAGATTGGTCAGAAGCATCACTATCGGAGGAGTCAGGTTTGTGAAAATTAAGTATAGATTTGTTGAATATGTGCAGATCCTATTGCAGTGGCTCGATTTTGGGTCAATATTGCTATCAGTGTCTCTGTAGCTTGCCCATCCTTACGATCAGAAATATTCTACCTTCCAACAAAAGGCAAAATCTTTTTGCAGTAATTAATGTTGGAATCTTCCACTATTTGTTACAGCATGATTGCATTGATTTTTTTTTTTGGTGTCTTTGCCATATAAGATTTTATGGTTGGATGACATGCTACATTTGAGATGATAATCCTTTTAGTTTCTGTGCTCTGACCTGGCAGTTCTTGATATTGTCATCCTGTAGAACTAACTGTTTTTATCCATAGGATTAGGTTGGTAAGATTGAGCAGTATTGTAGCTTCTTAAACTAATATATGATGATAGAGTGTTGTCAATTTCCTGTTAATGATCTGAGTTTGAACAAAATAGATTTCTTGACCCAACTCAAAATAGTTGTGAGTAACAGGCTTAGTTGGGTTCAGTTGAAACTTGAAATAAAGTATCGTTTAGTGTTGTCAATTTCCTGTTAATGATCTGAGTTTTCTCTTATATGTTGCTATATGTATACTCGAACTCCTTCCTGAATCCTAACAATAATTCTTTGTGATTGTGTATTTGTGAAGAACGATAACCAGGATCCGAAACAAATAACAACAGTCCACAATTCTCATGTTATTGCCCTCTCCCAAGTCTGTCCAAATAACCTGAATGGAGGTCTTCTAACGTAAGTTCTGGTTCTCGGATTTGATAGTACTTTCTGCTATTTAATCAAGTCATTGTTGATTATTTGTTCATGTCAGTATGTTATCATGTATTTTCTTCATTTTCTTGCTCGTATGCTTATTTCTCTTTTGTGACTAATATAAGTATTTGGGTTTTTATCTGTGAAGCCCCCTTGATCTATGTGATGCCCCTTCATCAAGCTCAGATGTTCTTGGGTATCAAGGTTCTCATGCTAGTGGTCTAGCAATGTCAAATCAGAGTGCTATAGGGTCATTACTTCCTTCTGGGGCAAATGCCTCACTACAGGGATCTTCTGGTGTGGTTCTTGGCAGCAACTTGTCCTCACCGTCTGGCCCACCTAGTGCCAATGTCAGGTAGTGTCTGTTTGGGGTTGGGTTTGTTATTGTGACCTTGATTTACATTTTTCGTTTATGAGATTGATCTTACGTGCTTTTGTTTTATTTTTTATTTTTATGGCTCCTATGGTTTCTCATTATTCATGGTACAGGGAGGGTAGATACAGTGGTCCAAGAGCATCATCTTTACCAGTTGATGAGCAGCAAAGAGTGCAACACTACAATCAAATGTTATCTGGTAGAAACATTCAGCAGTCCAGCTTGTCTGTACCTGGAGCTCTTGCGGGAACTGATCGTGGAGTTCGTATGGTACCTGGTGCAAATGGAATGGGCATGATGTGTGGGATGAATAGAGGCATGCCGATGTCAAGGCCAGGGTTTCAGGGAATGGCTTCCTCATCTATGCTGAATTCTGGGAGTATGCTTTCATCCAGTATGGTGGGGATACCAAGCCCTGTAAATATGCACTCTGGAGCTGGTTCTGGTCAGGGAAACTTGATGTTAAGACCTCGCGATGCTTTGCACATGATGCGGGTGAGTTATTGACACTTAGTGTGTTGCTATGTGCACTGGCTATAGATTGCAAAGATAATATCAAATGGTTCTTAGCCTATGATGCCTTCCTCCTCAAGGATAAAAGTTTTGCAGGTTGACATAAAAATGTACCGAAGTTGCAAGATGTTCATTTTTAAAATCTGATTATTTTGTTCTATTTTTTCCTGCCACTTTGGGAGTGAAGTTGAAGAAGGAAGTCTAAGATCACATATGCCAAATTGCATAATGTCAACCATGTTTGTTACTTTTATCTGATTGTATTTTTTTTATTCCCACCACTTTAGGGGTGGTAAGAGGAGGAAGAAAGGGGGAGGAAAGGGGTAGGTTTGTCTTTTGGGTGTTCAATATTGGTTACTTTCAGTTTGTTGGTTTTCTGCCTCGTCTTTTGTTTGTAACAAAATGCGTCCTGAAGTCTGAAATTGTCGCATGTGTACATTTGATTTACTTATGTTTAATGACCTGCTGGGTAGTGGATCCCAACTAGAACATAAGTAAGTTTCATGGATTAAAAGTTAAAATCTTAGCCCTCGCCCTCTCTAAGCTTGTGTTGGCGGGCTTCCACACTAAAATTGATTTTGTTACTTTTATTTAGTGTTCCTCTTGATTTTAAAATAATCTCTTTCCATTTCACTGCTTTTTCTAGATTGCCATTCTCAGCGGACGCTTTTGATTTTATTGTTGCATTTTCCCCCTTAGTAGTTTCTGTGTTCCGCTTGTAATTGTCCTGTTCTACCAAGGCTTTATGTTTGTTTGACTGAGTTTTTCTGTCATAGCCTGGGCATAATCCGGAGCATCAAAGACAACTTATGGTTCCAGAGCTTCAGATGCAGGTTACACAAGGGAATGGCCAAGGTATTGCTCCATTCAATGGGTTGAGTTCTGGTTTTCCTAATCAGACAACTCCACCATCTGTTCAAACATATCCAGGTCATGCCCAGCAGCAACATCAAGTATCCCAACAACAGTCTCATGCACTCAGTAGTCCTCATCACTCTCATCTTCAAGGCCCCAATCATGGTGCGGGGCAGCAGCAGCAAGCCTATGCCATCCGTATTGCGAAAGAGAGGCAGCTGCAGCAACAACGGTATTTGCAACAACAGCAGCAGCAGCAGCAGCAACATCAGCAGCAGTTTGCTGCATCTAATTCCTTGGCGCCACATGTCCAGACACAGCCCCAACTTCCCATTTCATCAACTTTGCAAAATAATTCCCAAATTCAGTCGCAAACTTCACCTCACCCAGTATCTCTGCCCCCTATGACACCATCTTCCCCGATGACTCCCATATCATCCCAGCACCAGCAGAAACTTCACCTGCCGCTGCATGGGCTTAGCCGGAATCCTGGTGCAGTTGGGATGACCAATCAGATGGGGAAGCAACGACAAAGACAACCCCAGCAGCACCATCTTCAACAATCTGGTAGGCACCACCCTCAACAGCGGCAACTTGCCCAGTCTCAGCAGCAGGCTAAACTTTCAAAGGGAATGGGAAGGGGGAATTCAATGTTGCATCAGAACCTCTCCATTGATCCTGCGAACCTCTCCATTGATCCTTCTCATCTGAATGGGCTTCCAATGCCTCCAGGAAGCCAAGCCCTTGAGAAAGGAGAACAGATCATGCAGTTGATGCAAGGTCAAGGTGCATATTCCGGGTCTGGCTTGAATCCAGTAACATCGAAGCCATTGGTCCCCCAATCACCAAACCATTCTCAGTTGCCGCAAAAGTTACTTTCTAGCCCACCTCCTTCATCAAAGCAACTCCAGCAAATGCCTTCTCATTCTGATAACAGCACTCAAGGCCAGGTTCCACCAGTTCCCTCTGGTAATACAATATCAGCTTCACATCAAGCTGTCTCCCCATCAATTAAGGGTTCCAACCAGCAGCAGCTGCAGTCGCAGCAACAGGCACAACAACAGAAGCAAGCTAATCAGACTCAGCCTTATGTTCAGAGAGTGCTCCAGCAGAATCGTCAAGTAAATTTAGAGATTCCAAACAAGTCTCAAAATGATCTAGCTCAGGTTGATGAGCAACCTGGCAATGGCACTTCACAGGTGGGTGTGAGCATGGCAATTCCTCAGTCCAGTATTGATTCATCTAATGTAGTACCAGTTCCTTCTGCCATTACTTCTCAGTGGAAATCATCAGAACCAGTGTATGATTCTAACATGTCAAATTCAACCACTCAAGTGGGTCCGATTGGGAGCCCACAACTAACAAATTCATCTGGGAATGAGCCTGTGCCACCTATCAGTCAAGGGTTAGGCCCTAGACAGTTATCTGGTAGCTTGCCCTCTCACGGGCATAATGTTGGAGCACAGTGGCAGCAACAGCAGCAGCAGCTACTGCAACAGTCTCCTTCGCTGCCATCCCCATCCCAACAGCATCATCAGCAACAAGAACAGCAGCAGCAGGAACAACAGTCACCCCAACATCAATTGCCTCTGCAACAGCAGTCTCAACAGCAAATGCAGCATCTGCAAGCAGGGCAAGGAAGTTTGTATATGATGACTGGTAATTCAAAACCAGAATGAATGATTCTAAGGAATTGAGCAGCTGCAGCAACTGGTCCTGCCAGGGTTGGATCCGCATACCCTTGGTACAGTGGTGTACAGGTAGTTACTATTTAATTTCATATTGTATATCCATATTATTAGCCTCATATTCATGAAAGAAGAAATTGATTGCTTTTCCCCTTTTCAAATCAATTCTTAAAAGCTTTTGTACCCCTTTTTTGGTTGTTTTCTCATTGTCTTTCTTCATAGTAAGATTCGACTTTGAATTCACTGTTGCAGAGTATTATTGCATGGGTGCTAAACTGCCATTTCATATTTTGTGTTTTGTGCAAACAATTTTTGGGTTGTCTAATATATATATATTTATGGGATTTAAAGGAGTGATGTATTTCAATCTAAAAGGTATCTGATTCTAGGTTTGGGGTTTGGTGCAGATGAAGCTGATTATTCCATAAGAGGGCATCAACAGGAAGAGCTGGTCATGGTATTTGCAGGTTTTGTTAAAAATTTAGCTGAACTAGTGAAGTGATGTTGCAAAGGCATTTTCCTTTTGTTTTTGGAAAAATCTTGTAAATTACCACTGGTCTAGAGCTCTGGGAAGATAGAGACTGATATAGAGGTACGTGTACAGAGGTCTCTTATCTTTCCTTTTCCTAGTACCTGTTTCTTTTAATTTTTTTCCCTTATTTTTTTTTTGGTTTATTTTCCTTGGTCTCCCTGCAAATTTGTGGAGGGTGACCCTATTTCTTTTTGCCCCAGTAGATTAGCGCATGTATTAGTACCCTTTCAGATTAAGGGGGTTGCAATCATTTTTATGGGCAAAAGCCTTTTGCAAATCTTGTGAATATTTAGATGTCTGATGTAATACATTGGTCAATGGGATTAGAAAATATCAATCATCTGTGACTGCCATGTGCTACCTGGAATTACTGTAACTTGTAACGGTTCTCAGTCTTATAATGCAACGAGTCTTGATAGCTCATCCATATCTGATGTTTTTATAAAGGCGGAAGCATCTGCAATGCCAATTATTTTCTGTTTTGAACTTAGTGCTGGAAACTCCGCCTGAAAAAGAAAAAAACAGTCGGGACTTGGGAGCGCCATTATATCTCATGTTTGATTTAAGTTACAAACTTTCAGTGTTGATGCCGGTTCGTGTTAAGACTCATTCCCTGGAGATTTGTATATATGTTTGAGAGAATACTCGTAAGTAGATAATGTTTTCCTTTATTTTTTGAGCCATTGATGGTCCGTCACATGAGGCATTGAAGAGGGTATCTTTTGCTCATACTGACCAAGAACATTTACAGCCAGCCTGCTATTTGTTTGGTAGCATTTAAAGATAATAAACAAAAGAGGAGCTTTGGGGCCCAAATTCTAAGTTAAAATTTCTCTTATCAGCCAAGCCTTTTTGGTAGAAAATGGAAATATGTAGTTTTGAAAAATTAAAAAGTACAATCTTTCACCATCATTTTCTTGGACACAGCCCATAGGGTAGTCACTGTTTCAAATATCAATTGTAAGAAGGCCGGAATGTAAACAGCACAAGTCTCTGATATGTGCTTGCACTTCATAAACATAGTTTACTTAGAATTCAAGGAGCCCTAGGTCCGGGTCCGGGTCCGGGTCCCGCGGCGGAGAGGGAGGGATATGCCTAAAAGAAGCAAGATGAAATTTTAACAAACCTTCAAGGAGACAGATTCACATGCATTGTGAGAGCCGTGGCCAATCAATGTGCCAAAAATAACCAAGCAAGTGCTTCTCTGGTTTGACCAATGTCCAAGTTCTTGGGCTAAAAGATTGCATCACATCAACTCTTTGGGCAGGGATCTTTAACAAGCAAGCATATTATGATAGTTGAGAAGGGCAAATAGTAAGAAGACAGGCAAATTGTTAGATTGGTCAAGCAACCAAGAACACAAGCAAACCAGAAGCTACTTATAGCAAAATTAAGCATAACAACTAGAAAATTATACTTAAGGCTGAATTTGAAGCTACTCATTCCCAAGGTTTCTGATCAAAGCATGAAAATTTATTTGCTATGCTAGGAAAACTACCACTAGAACTAGAATAATAACAATTGCACATAAATGGGATTGAATCCCTCAACAAATTAGACCCAGAACCATTCTACAAATTCTGGGTTTCAACTGTCAACTATACAAATCCAATGGAACAACAACACAGCTAAAAGATCATAATTTTACAACAAAAAATAAAGATTGAACCTTCGAAACAGATTAACTTGATAATGAGCAACAAATCATCATGATTAGCTACTCAACTTGTTGGTAGAAGAGCCAAAGGCCTTGTCAATGGAGTCAACAATCTTTTGCTGGGATTGCAGAATCATATCAATCCTCCTCTTCTCCATCTCCAATCTACACCTCTCTGTTTCCTTCATGATCTCCATCCTCGTGTTCTCAACCCCAATGAACCTTTTCGCAAAAGCCCTAATTTCGTCTGCTAATTCCAAAGCCATCTCTCCTCCCATCTGGGGCGGCTCCACCACATAGCCATTGTAGCCACCGCCACCGTCCACTGCGTCTCTCGATCTCTTGGCTGCCGCTGCCATCGCCGCTGTGTCCTGCCAAAACGAGGCTTGTCCTCCAGAAAACCTATTCACAATCGTGGGCCTCCGTAGTATGTAATCAATACTCCGCACCTTACTGGAATTCTCCTCATCATCATCCTCACCATCAACATCAACGCCATGACGATCATGACGCTGCTCTTCTTCTTCTTCTTCTTCTTCTTCTGGCTGACATGGCATCACAGCCATGGGTCTGGAGGAGATGGGCATGGGACCGCGCTCCATGCTCTCCATGAGATCGAAGAAGGGCCAACGCGACCTCGACCCGGGCCGGAGGCGCTTCTTCAGTGTACGGTGCCGTTGCCGGAGCTTCTCCATCTTGTGACGGCACTGAGTGGCGGTCTTGGACTGCTCGGCGTGCTCGTAGCCGCATCGAGCTGCCACCGTCACCGCCACCTCCTCCCATTGACTCGACTTGAGCGGACCTCTTCTCAGCTTGTACCACTTTTCCTGGTAGGCCCGGATCATCTGCACCGTCTCTTCGTGCGTCCATGGCAGAGGCTGGGCCTTCTTGGTGGAGACTGGCGAGGCAGGGACCGAGGCCGAGGCTGAGGCCGTGGGCGAGGGCGGGGGTGGTGTGGACATTGTTCTGATGTCTAGGATTAGGGATTTGGAATTTTAGGGTTAGGGTTTGATGGGAATTGGGGGTTTTTGTGTTGAGTTTTGTGGAGGTGGTGGTGGCGGTGACGGTGGTGGTTATGGTTGAGAGAGGGTTGATTTTGGGTGGGGGCCTTTTAAGTTTAAGTCAATGGATCCGAACCCGTATTTGACATTTTAAAAAGACTATTTGGGCTTTATTTGTACGGAAAGACCCGCAATTCGAACCCGAATTTAATCAAGTGCAACGTCAAATGATTGAATTTTTTTTTTCCAAGGTCAAATGATTGAATTTGATTGGATATATAATATGATTCAAGTTCTATGTGGGGCCCCATATTGAGATTTTAATTTTAAATTATAATTTATTGTTTTTGTTTTAAATTGTCTTATGTTATTGTATTAATTTTGTATTTGCTACATTACTGATTTTTTAAATGTAGTTTGTAAGATGTTACATTTACTTATGTTGCGTACAGCACAACGAAGAGAAAAAAGACTACATTTAAAAAAGAAGTTTCGAATTCAAATTTCCGCATTCTAATTGGTAAAAAGAGAGACCATTTTATTGTTATTTCATGCTTAGTTTCTGGTGGAAAGAGAGCAAATGGCATATTAGAAAATTTCCATTAGGTAGATTAGAAAAGGGTACAAAGGATAGATATATCTTAAGAAACATGAAACCAAAGGAACATATGAAAAGTGATCATCTTTCGTCCACATTGAAGTGATCCTTTTTCAACACATTGTAACGCAATAAAATAATTTTTTCATTATAGAAAATATGAATAAATTGCGACTGAGAAAAAAATTATGAAGAAATTTCTTCCGTCTGTTTCTTTAAAAAGAATACATGGCCTTTTATCCCCAACAGATAAATAATCCCAATTCACGCATTTTGGTTTCCTTTTTTGGGTGATGGGGGGAGGGGGACCACACACGTTTTTTGCATTTAAAAATGCTTCTGTTGCTTGTTTTGGACATAAGAAAAGTACAAGCTTTTGTTCTTCCTTTCATGTAATTACTATGTTGACAGAGACAGAGTCAAAGATATCAGATAAAGTTGGGACAGGAAGATACAGAACATATGGAGAATCATGGGTTATTGATGGCAATGCAAGGGAACCAGTTTTTCGTTTAAAATTTCGCCCAAAAAAAAAGAGGGAATCATTTTTACTTTGCTACACAAAAACTCAAACTATACATTCTTCAAAGCTTCAAGCTTCCCTAACATGGAGCACTCTCATCCTGAAATGGGCCTCACTGCTCTTGATCATTCACCTGAGAAAACTCAATCTCCTCCAAATCCCAACCATTTCATCCCCAGAAGGTTTCCCTCTTCTCCTTTTACCTTTTGTTAACATGTTTGTTTTTTCAAAGGTAGAAACTTTGAAAGTTTTTTGTATGTGTGTGTGTCTCTGTACAGCTACCAAGTGAAAGTGTTTGAAGTTGCAAAGCGAAAGAACACGATTGCGGTGTTGGAAACCGGTGCTGGGAAGACCATGATAGCTGTGATGCTAATCAAACACATTTCTGAAGATATGATCAAGTCCAATGGCAAAAGAAAGCTGATAATTTTCTTGGCTCCAACCGTTAATCTCGTCACTCAGGCAATTATCACTTCTACTGTTGCAATATTCTATGTATAAGTGTTTAGGGGCCTTTTATCATTGAAATGCTGAATTAGTGCCTTTTTGTTAACAGCAATTCAATGTTGTCAAAGATTCTACAACTCTTGAAGTGGGAGAGTACTATGGAGACAAGGGAGTTGATGAATGGAGTAGGAGCTGTTGGGAAATGGAAGTTCAAACACATGATGTAGGTTTCTCTTCCTCTATAACTCAAATAATGAAATAAAGTTTTGGGTGTTTTTTTAAAAAATAAATAACATAAAGGACAAGAAAACTCTCCATTTCAGTGTAGCATGGAATTGTTATGGATCTCAATGTTAGTTTCATCTGTTACCATTTCTTAGACTATTCTTTGTTTGTGCATTTTATGTCAGTATTTTGATATTCTTTTTTAGTTAGATTAAAAATTTATTCAGTATTATCCAAGTGATGCTTAATCAGTTTTTCAAGTACATATGGTAGATACTGGTGATGACACCACAAATTCTCTTGGATGCCTTGAGGAATGCATTTTTGAGCTTAGAAAGGTTTTGCTTATTGATCTTTGACGAATGCCATCGGGCTACTGGCAATCATCCCTATACAAAAATAATGAAGGTAGTTGCTAAACGACTCCCACTTTTAATTTTGTTTTATTCAAATAATGTGAATACACTTAAATGATTAGAATATTCTTTTGGAGAAGGAATTTTATCATACATCCGGCAACAGGCCAAAGATTTTTGGAATGACAGCATCCCCTGTTATAAGAAAAGGTAAGATATTTGTGTTTCTGCATACGATTATCTGATGTTTTGTTGGCACAGAAAGGTGAACTCAATTCTTTGCATGGCTTCAATGTGGTTAATACAAAACACTGCATTCACCACAATTTGAGAAATCTTGAACCTCACTCAAAGATTCTCACTTATTATCACCAAAAATCATCCCATAATGAGGGGAGGAGATTTTTTCTTATTCTCTCTACAATCTTATACATTATTACAATTTGCTGCATGTTCATTATCAAGCTAGTGCTATTTTACAATATGCTATGCAAAATTATGAAGACAACCCTCTCTGCATATCAGGTGTCTCATCCACCATGGACTGTGAGAATCAAATATCAGCACTAGAAAGCATCTTGGATTCTCAGGTATTTTGAGTTTTCATGTCATGATTATTCCCTACTTATTATGAAAATTAGCCTCTAAATGTCTATGTATCTTGATATGTGCTGGTAAAGGTTTATGCTATAGAAGACAGGGCAGAAATTGAAGCATATATTCCCTCAACGGTCCAAACTTGTAGATTTTATGAGAAAACATGGTTACTCATGAATTTGGGTCTGAAAGGCGAGATGGAAGCTTTGTGGTCTAAGGTAGTCCTGCATCATATCAAATATTTCATGCCAAAGGATATAACAGTATATGTTTTTGCTATAAAAAAAATGTTATTCAGTCTTAGCTTTCACTTATGTACTTATGGGAATACTAAGAGGTATTTAACTGCATGGACAGTATGCTTCTATGTTAGAGTTGCATAGGGAAGTGCCAAGTCAGTACCAGTACTACCAGGACATTGATGATAAAATAAAGATGCTGAGAAAGCGGATGTCCAATGACTACATGAAGATTTTATATTGCCTTAATGACCTTGGCCTCATATGTGCATATGAGGTATGGTTGTTCTCTAGCTAAGTACAAACTGAAAAGCAAAAAAATAAAGAAAAATAAAAGGAGGAATGTGATCTGTTTGGTGTGTTCCTTTTCTTTTTTTTTTTCTTTCTCTCGTTTAAGATTTTTTCCCTTGGTAGAAAACCCTTTCTTAGAATTACTTATATGGTTTGAATCCACTCAGAAACATTAAGAAAACCATGAACGAACAGAGCTTCAGTTTTAAACTTTACTCACATCATGATGTTCTTACCTTGCTTAAACTTAAGTCTGTCTAAAGAATGCCTCCAACGTCGAATAAGAGTCTCAATTTTACAGTAGAAGAGAACGGCTCTTCTTCGACGTCGGAGGCATTCTCTAGACAGACTTTAACAGCCACTATTTGAGTAAGGTTTAAAACCGAAGCTCTGTTCGTTCCTGGGTTTTCTTAATGTTCTGAGTGGATTCAAACCATATAAGCAATTCTAAGAAAGGTTTCTCTAGAAAGATATGTCACTGATGGAGCTTCCAATAATCATGTACTTAACTCAAAGACAAGTCACTAGTGGAGCTTCCTATAATTATAACTCAAGGACCAGTCACTAGTGGTGCTTCCTATTTTCAATTTTTTTTTTCAGATCTTCATTTTTGTGTTCTGATTTCGTACTATTACATGATAATACCTTTTTTGTAGGCTGTTAAAGTCTGTCTAGAGAATGCCTTTGATGTCGAAGAAGAGTCCCAATTTTATAGAGGAATTTCTTTGAAGTTGAAATATTTTCTTGATGAAGTCTTACATATAATTGAAGGCTTTCTTCAACCTAGTATGCAGCTCGGTGAGTTTGTATCCTAATTTTGGATTGATATTTAGTTCTTCTTATGATATAAATTATAATATTTCTTTACTGATGTACTTCCTTCACACTGCTCAGGCAATAGCATTTGTACAGATTTTGAGTTTGACTATATAAAGGCACACGATTTGGGCTACATATCTCCCAAGCTACATGAACTTTTACAAATTTTCCAATCATTTGGGTAAATAGAACTACTTCACTGGTAAAGTCCTTTTAATTTTCTTATAAAGTCAATTGATCAGCCTGCTTTGCCATTGCAGAAGCGGTAGCCAAGTTCCATGCCTCATCTTTGTAGAGAGAATTATTACAGCTAATGTAATTGAAAGATATGTTAAGAAAGTACCATGCTTATCTCATTTCACGGTTTCATATTTGACCGGAAGTAACAAATCAGTTGGTGCAGTTGCACCAAAGTTGCAAAAGGAAACTTTGGAATCATTTCGCTCTGGGAAGGTACCTAATCTTTAACATGAAAGATATCAATTTATATGAAGCTTTTGTGTGTTTGAAAACCATATAATCAGTGAGGTATCAGGTCAACCTATTATTTGCCACTGATGTAGTTGAGGAGGGAATTCATGTCCCAAGCTGTTCCTGTGTAATCCGTTTCGACCTGCCCAAGACAGTCCGTAGTTATGTCCAGTCCCGAGGACGATGTCGAACAAGCGATTCTCAGTTCATCTTAATGCTTGAAAGGTGAAGGCTACTTTTTTTTTGTTTTGTTTTATATAAAAGTCATTTTAAGTCTACTAAGATTGTTTTTGACATATATTTACAGGGGCAACAAGAAACAAATAGATCAAGTATTTGACGTCATCAGGAGCGAGTATTCAATGACAGAGACGTCAAGAAACAGAGACCCTGAAGTATGCATTTTAAGAAATTGTAATTTTGAGGAAACAAAAGCATATTATGTAAATGCTACTGGAGCATCAGTTACAGCCGATTCTAGTGTCAGTCTCATACATCGATACTGCGAAAAGCTCCCTGGCGATAAGTACGGATATTTTCCCTTGTCACAAGTTCTATTATTCATTTGAGTAGTTGTTCTTCTACATTTTCTACATGATTATTGCAAAATGTAGGTACTTTATTCCAAAGCCAACTTTCGACTTCGAAATGTCTGAAGGGTTGTACCAGTGCAAAATAACATTACCTCCTAATGCAGTTTTTCAAACAACAGTTGGTCCTCTGAGCAGCAACACTCATTTATCAAAGCAGCTCGTATGCTTGGAAGCTTGTAAAATGCTCCATGAAATGGGAGCCTTGGATGATCATCTTCTCCCACTTATCAAAGAGCCTTCAGAAAATGATCTCATTACAAAAAGCAAAGAATCATCTGCAGGTGCAGGTATGTGTATGCATGAACCTAATTTTTTGGCTTTCAAGGGAAGACTATCTACAACTTATAGTTTTGTACTATTATAAATATGTTATTGGTCATTATCATTATCCAAGGATTTTTATTTTATGTAAGGAACAACTAAAAGGAAAGAACTGCATGGGACGACTTGCATTCATGCGTTATGTGGAACTTGGGGAGAAAAACTTGATGGTGAAATTTTTGAGGCCTATAAATTTGACTTCTTCTGTAATATTAATGAGACATACTCGGGATTTGTTCTACTGATTGAGTCAAAGCTTGATAATGATGTGCAAAATATTGAAGTGGATCTTCAATTGATTTCAAGGATGGTTAAATCTTCTGTTTCTTCTTGTGGAAAAATGCACCTGAGTGCAAAAGAGGTAAGCTTGTTATATTAACTCCCCAGTTTCTTCTTCCGTTATTTAAAATTTGAATATAGTTTTAGAAAGCACTTTCTGTAACTCTATGATGCCTATTTTCTAACCAGGTAATGCAAGCTAAGTGCTTTCAAGAATTTTTCTTTAATGGCTTGTTTGGGAGATTGTTTTCGGGATCCGAATCAGAAGGGACAAATAGAGAGTTTTTACTTCAGACAGAAACAAAATCACTATGGAGCTCATCATATATGTATTTGCTTTTACCAATTGAGACATTGGACACTTCTAATACCAATCCTTGGAGAGTGAATTGGATAGGAATCAGTTCTTGTGCTAATGTGGTAGAGTTTTTGAAGAAAAACTATTCCGTGGGTCCTGAGCATTTTAACGGTGATCAAGGAAACTTATCACTTTCTATGACTGGTTCATCCATGACAGAGTGCATGGCTTCAGATCTAATCCACTTTGCTAATACTTCAATTGATGTTCATAATCTCCAAGATTTGTTAGTATTGGCTACTCACACAGGAAGAATCTATTCAATCGTTGAAGTCATTAGTAGCAAATCTGCTGAAAGTCCCTTTGAGGAAGCTGTTGATGCTGCCTCATTAGAATACAGCTATGCTGAGTACTTCAAAACAAAGTAGGTGATATGTGATCCTCTACAATCTGTCATGCTTATTAAATTTTTCTCCCTGACTTACCATATATAACTTGCTGCTGCTAACACGAACATGTTCAGGTATGGGATTGTCCTTGTGTATCCTGGACAGCCGCTGTTACGGTTAAAGCAAAGTCATAATCCCCATAACCTGCTTGGTGCTGAAGGTTTGTTAAGTTGTACACTTGGTGCTTTGTTTTACATATTTCCTCATCCAATGCGGTATGTGATCTTTTCTCGAAATGTTTCTTTTCTTTCATTGATGAATCCAAATTGAGCAGGTGCTGCATCAAAAGATGGTCGTTCTGCTGAGATAAAGCCACAAGCTCATGTTCACATGCCACCTGAGGTCTTAGTTAGTATTGATTTTCAAGTAGATGTTCTCAGATCGTTTTACTTGCTACCATCATTAATGTACCGTTTGGAGTCACTAATGTTAGCTGGCCAGCTTAGAGAGGAGATCAATGGCAAATGGGGCAACATTAAAATATCAAGTTCATTGGTTAGTTCTATTATCAACGTAATTCGCTATCATTTGGTACTATAAGCAATCTAATACGAAATGTTTTGCGATTAGATTCTAGAAGCACTCACAACACTTAGGTGTTGTGAAAATTTCTCATTGGAACGTCTGGAGTTTCTTGGAGATTCAGTTCTCAAGTATGTTGTGAGCTCCCACCTTTTTCTTAAATATCCCGAGAAACATGAAGGGCAATTAACTGCTCGACGCACAAGGGCTATTTGTAATGCAAACCTGCATAAACTAGGAACAGAACGCAACATACAGGTTTTGGATCTTCTCTCCTTTCTTTATGCCTTATTTCAAGCTATAATTTATTTTCACATTGCTGAATTCATGAACACAAATACAGTCATTTTTCTGTGTTTATCTTTTCTGGATACTTTTATGAACAAAGAATTTATTTCTTATTTGGCAGGGATACATACGAGACGGTGCATTTGAACCATGCCGTTGGGCTGCTCCAGGGCAGCATTCTAGATTTCCTGATCCATGTAAGTGTGGAGTGGATACTTTAGAAGTACCTTTGGACAGCAGATTTCAAACTAAAGATCCTGTTAAGGTTGGAAAGTTCTGTGATAGAGGTCACAGATGGATGAACTCAAAAACCATAGCTGATTGTGTTGAGGCCCTCATTGGCGCCTACTATGTGGGTGAAGGATTGTTTGCTGCACTTCATGTGATGAAGTGGCTTGGTATTGATTCTGAATTGGAACTCTCATTAACCATTGAAGCCATTACGAGGGCATCCCTGCGATCCTACATTCCGAAAAATGATCAAATTGAAGCCTTGGAGTCGAAGCTTGGCTACAAATTTTCTGTCAAGGGTCTGTTACAGGAGGCCATAACACATGCCTCTCAGCAAAAACTAGGTGCCAGCTACTGTTACCAGGTTGCCACTGATTCTTTCTGGACATAATAGTTTGTTCTATTCTCTTTTCAAATAAAGGGATCCACATAATAGCTCACTTTTGCTTCTTGAATTATTGACAGAGGCTTGAATTTCTTGGTGATGCGGTGTTGGATGTTCTAATCACACAGCATCTCTATCATAGCCACACAGATGTCGATCCAGGAGAGCTGACTGACTTGCGTTCAGCTGCTGTTAGCAATGAAAGCTTTGCTCGAGCTGCTGTACGAAGAAACCTTCACCCACATCTTCAACATTGCTCTGGGTTACTTCTGAGTCATATCACAGAGTATGAGAAGTTGTGTACAGAAGCTCTCAACAACACCAGCTTATTGGAAGAGATAAAAGGTCCAAAGGTAAGACTACTTGGCTTTCAAAGTTTTATACAGTTTGCTGCTTTGCGTTAGTGTGATGTTATGCCTCTAATTATGTATTGTTTAATGGTAATGCTCTTGTCTGATACAGGCTCTTGGTGACGTGGTGGAGAGCATAGCAGGGGCTATACTAATTGATAGCAAGCTTGATCTTGATGAAGTTTGGAGGGTGTTTAAACCACTATTATCTCCGATCGTGACCCCTTCAACTCTTCAATTAGACCCGCTACGTAAATTGAAGGAACGATGTGATTCTCTTGGGTACTTCGTGAAAGAAACATTTACTAAAGAGGATGCAATTGTCAATGCAGAGCTGAGTTTGCAGCTGGAAGATGTTATTTTGGTTGGAAAAGGATACGAACGGAAAGCGAAAGCTGCAAAACAGAGAGCAGCTCGTCAATTGTTGAAGAAGTTTGAGGGTTACTTGGTAAGATGTTGTTCATTATAACATTTGCCTTATGTCTCGGATTAGTGTTGGCTTCTCACCACCTAGTTTGTTACTTTCAATGCAGCAGAGGAGCAGAGACATATCTTATGTCCAGTTTGATTCTAAAAGGAGAAAACTTGAACGTGAGCATTTGGATGATTTATCATCCAAAGACATGAATATTGATACCTGCAGCAAATTAACTGATGATGGTTCTTCAAAGCCAATCATGCATACAAACGAAAACATGACTCAAATGTTATCATCTGCAGAGTCAAGAGTAGACTCTACACCAGCCAATGGCTGTTCCAACAAAGTCTTCGGTGACAACATTGAAAACTCAGGCTTACCTGGTTAGTGCCACAAATGCATTTCATTTTAGTTTTTCAATAAAGAAACAAGATATGTAGTTATTCTGTTTTATTTGCTATTGGTTCTTGTTTGCAGTTATTGATTCGATCAATACAAGGAAAGGCGAACCTCGGAAAATGCTCTACGAACTATGCCAGAAATTGCAGTGGCGAAGGCCTGAATTTACAACAACAGAGGATAAATCAAGGTGATTAAAATCTTTCAAACGACACTTCTACTCTCTTTTGACCGAGAAAAATAGAAGAAAACTCTACTTCTCTTACTTTCTATTTTCCTATGGGTTTAACTAACTAGTGTCTTCCTCATGCAGAACCCCTATAGAATTTGGTGAGGGCTCTGAAAAGAGAAAAGGTTTCAGCAGTTTTGTTTCAGACATCAGCTTGCAGATACCCAACTTTGGCACTATTGTATGCAGAGGAGAACCTAGAGCTGATAAAAATAGTTCATTTGACTCCGCAGTAGTTGCCATGCTTTACGAGCTTGAACGACGGGGAAGACTTACCATTGGATGCTCTTAATATGCTAAAATATCAAATTGTGAGCAAAACTTTATCCTAATACAGCCTGAGCTTCTAATATTGACTTGGCTCTCATACACTAGATGTAAAATCTGCTTTTGTGAAATTTGCTATTCGTATAAAATGCAAAAAGGTCAAGTATTACAGTATCAGTCACAAAGGGGGTAAAAGAGAAAATTGGTCGTACTATGTACACAAACACCAAGAAGGTTATGAACACATTTTTTTCCTTCTGAAAATAGGAGTTCCATGACCCCAATCAACAACTTTATTCTCTTTACTCTTCACTCACAACTACTTTCAACCGCCAACTACAAAAAACCTGCGAAAAAAAAGATAGAAACAAGAAGATGAACATAGAGAGAGAGAGAGAGAGAGAGAGAGAGTCAATAATCTTGTATCAACATAGGATGGAAGAGATAAGTCACCTTAAATGACAATCCCATTAGAACTGGATCAGTGAACTCAGATGTGGTAATGAATGCATTGGTTGAGTCAACAGGCATTGTTGGCCGGCAATTCAGTAGTCTTTTGTTCCAAGAAACTGGCGCTCATCTTCCCGGGTTGTGATTATAATTGCAACTTCTTGGCCAACAAGAGTTGGATCCCTGCAATGTTCAATAGCATATTCAAGTTGTCAAGTGATAAGAATTGGTCATAAGAATACAAGCCAACTGCATACAAGGAATTAGAGATTCAAAATTGATCCATGTTTATAAACAAAATTCAACTTATCCCCATGGTTAATAGGAACTTACAGTCGAGCTGTCTTCCTTTAAACTTTCCAGTGACTCAGCAAGCTCCACTTGTTTTGATGCAGTTGCAAGCAATGCCTGCAAGAAAAGCTCTTGGTTTTAGTAGTCAACTCCATCCTGATTGGTAGAAGTAGTTTGGTGTAAACCATGGTTATAACAAAAAAGGTTGTCTTACTTTCTTTGTCTTCTGTAAGTCATATTCTATAGATTTAATACGACTCAAAGATTCATGAAGCATGTCTTCTTTCTCTGGAGGAATTTTTGTAGGTTTGTTAATCAACTCGGTAACCAACCCTTCTAATTGCTGCAGCCTCTGCCAGAGAGGGTCTACTTCTATTCCCTGTGAAATGTGCTGTTCCTGAGAACTTGAATTTGCAAGCAGCAGTGGTTCGCATGAACTTTTTAAGTGGTTTTCTTCATGACGTGCGGCAAATATTCTCCACAACCTTGGGAATACAAGAAATATACATGCTAATATTTTTAGTGTGAATTGAATAATTAAACTCGCTCCACGTGGAATGAATGACTTCAGCGGCCTTCCCGGAGTGAAATTCACAAGTGAATTACCTGTCAAGAACAAGTTAAGAACATGTAAAAGCATCCTTGCATAACCAAACCCTCCCAGTATTTACAATTCCAGTGAATGAAAGAATCTGCACTGAAAATTAAAACTTAGGCAACTCTAATGAGAAACTAACTACAATACAGCAGTGAACCTTATTATCTTTTCACATTTAAAGGGAAATTCAGCTGCAGTCCCTGCCTAAAATTTGGACTGGCTTGGGAATTCAAAACCAGCCTGGCCAGCCCTACTGGTTTACCTATACTTTTTTCCAATGTTATTCTTGTTGTTTTCACCGAATAATATAATAATCGTTATTTCCCAACAAAAAAAAAAAAAAAGGGCTGTAAACCAGGTCGGAGGCATGATTAGAAAATTGATCAATCACTATATGAGTAAATCTAGGCAATATGATAATGACTGATGATCACCTACTTGTTGAACTTGAATTAACAACTTCCATTCTTCCAGCAGCACTGCCAAGTTCAACTGGGCTGCAGATAGATGCAGAGTCACTTGCCCTCCTCTGAGACAAATCAGACAAAATATGGTGGGAAGCAAGAGTTAAAAATCGATTGACATTTTATAGATTTTGGTCTATGAAGAATTCAAAAATTACAGAGGGGCGAAGATTACAAGGAAAGTAGCATAAAACTTGTGATTATATCGTTAGTCATAATCACAAGTAATTTCTCAGTAAGATAGATAGATGCTATTAATGAAATAGCTATTCAAGATGCAGTCACTAGTGAAGTTAAAAGATAAGGCACCCAAGCAAAGAACTTCAGAAGTTTACCTTGTCAGAATGAGAGGTCAGCAATTGCAAGAAGCCAGAAACACTTGACGTCATTTCTGATCCTGACTTAGGTGCAGATATTATTTCATTTTCTGTAACCTGAACAGTAAACCCAAGTAACATGAAATATGGCACGAGTAGAAGGTAATAAAGGACATAATCTATGGTATATTTGTCTTCAAGTCACCTTAGAGGCAATCAGTTTGACTCCTAAATCATCGCCATCAGAAGAACCATTGATTTTCCTCAAGTCCATTGTTTCTCCAATGTGTATCAGCTGCAAATACAGGTCATATGAGTAATGATGTAAGTTTTCAGGCAAGAAAAACCATTATATATCGGCCTATTAGTTCAAAGTATTGATATAGCAAGTATAAATGTGACAGCACTGTTACTCGACTAGAGTCATACTTTTACTATCTCTGGATCATTCCAGGGCCCCTTGCCAGACCTAAGGCACCCGCCTTCATTTGGACACGAGCAAGTTCCCCCAAGGAAATCTGGAAGTTGACTGTTTAAAGAGAGTTGCTGAAATAAGTTTTGTAGCTCGAACCGAAAATTTCCAACAGTTATTATATACTCAAAAAACAAACCATTTTAACAGATAGTAAGACGTCCTAACCTTGAGTCTATAACTTCCAACAACTTGCTTCTGAATTTGTTGCCTAATACCTGCAGAATCAATGCAGAGGCACTTATGAATAGTTCATAAAACCTTCAAAATGAAAGTAAAAACCCACAAATGTATTCTCATACATGTATCTTTCCAGTAGTCCTTGGGTCAAGAAAGCCTTTTGCTGTGTTCCAAAGTAGCTTGAACCCATTACCAGCATTTACCACAAACATCTGATGTAATGTCTGGAGAATGAGCTAATATCAGAATAAACACATAGATTTTCGTTAAATGGTATTAGTTGGTTTCATCATGTAACAATAAACCTACCTCAGGATAGTTATCACCATCAATTTTCTGCATGCGCATAACAATGTCATGTGCAACCTTACCAAAGCTCACCCAATTCTGCATAAGAATAAAGAAAAATAACAAAAAGACATAAGTAGAGTTATGGCACAAAATTCATATGATGCACAGAGCTGAATAAGTGCATTTGTAAGTTAAGAAATTACCAGCCCCTGGACGTCTAGTATAGTTGTTGTAGAATCTATATGCCTTTTGGCTGCAATAGAACATGCAGGAAATTTCTCAGCAAAGGCTTTCTCAAAACCCTGGACATGATATTTTAGAAACCGGTCCACTGTGGTGACATTCATAAGCTTGCTAAGTTCAACTTTGCCAACTCTTTCAATATAAACAGGCCGTCCCTCCTTGTCTACACCATGATAACCATGAGGGTAAAAACGCTGAACCTCTTCATACTCACTGTACACGAAATCCTAAAAATTTATCATTATATCAACACCTCCATTAGAATTCTGAAATTGAAATTAAATCTCAGCTAATACAGACATTAAAAAGGTTAATCTTGTTCAGAACTCTGCAGTCTATAAGGATTAATAATAAAAGCTTATTTGTTTATTAAAAAACAATACATGCATCTGTTGTTCATCACAAGACTCTTATAACATTATACCTTCACAATAGATTCTACTCCAAACTCTTTCCTCCAGTTGAGCATTTCTGCCCACATGTGGACAGCTTTATCAATGTCAAACTTCCTTGCCTTTAAAAATCTGCATAGACAAGGATTAGTTATTTTATTTGTGATTATATGCAAGAGCTAAAAGGAGAATTAAAAAGAGTACTGTGTTTAATTTCCTCTGGGGAAGATCTGTAAATTAGTACTTTTGGATGCAAGCACCATTTTCAACAAACAACAAAAACTCATGGGCATTGATATTTTGAATTTAATTGGTTTCCCTCTTCCTGGATAGATCCACCATAAAATCGGTCTTCTACAGTGGTGCATCAATCTCAAACCACAGAAGTTATCACCTTCAGATAGGGTTGAGAGGCAGAGTAGGACTCACATAATCAACCCAAATTAGGTCAAGTTAAAGCTAAATAGGATATTACAGTACTGTCAACAACAAAAAATACTGTATATCACAAACTACATGCATATGATGCTACTAAAACAGCTGCTGTATTGAAGCCTCCTCTAACATCCATCTAACTAGCCAATTAATATGCACTGTGTGATATACATACTATCATTACAGTGATCCAGTTACCTCAGCATTGTATGATAATCATCGTACTGAGCCGGGAGCATATCTCTAGCAACCAATGCCTCGCGAAACGTAATTACAGCTTCTTCCTCCTCAGCATCCCGAACATCTTCGATTGAAATCAACGCGTACCGGCAATTGGCTACACGTTTTCTGCGCTTTCTAAGACTATTTGTTAATCTCAAGGAAGCGTTCGTGGTCTTTTTCTTCAGAGATCTGCCGCGAGACCACCGCCTCTCGTCCTCGGAGGTTTCAAAATCAAAAGTTCTAGATTTTTCATCTTCTTGAAACGCAACGACTTCTCCTACAATTACTTATCAAACGCAGAAATTGAGAACTGAAACTAAACAACAACAAAAAAGATCAGATTTGGTTGAGAATAGTATAGAGGCATTGAATTAATGTACCTGGCATTGTTGTTCACCAAATCGGTCTACAGCTTGAGCTCAGATTACATCTGCATCAAATCAGAGCAACAAAAACAGTGAAAATCAAATAAACATATCATCAAATAAACAAATAAAATGTGGTATTCGAATGAGAATTATCTCAGTAAATACTCATAGTTAAAGAAAACGACGAAATCTACCAAGAATTTTTCAAAAGCTTCTATAACACCGACAAAATGGATCGAAACAGAATCCAGAAATGAAAATTCAAAGCCACTGAAAAACAAAAGAAAATACGAATTCAATTTTGCATTAATATTACCATAAGCAATCAGCTATAGATGACAAATCGGAAGCACAAGACTTTCAATTTGCAATGAAGCGCATTCGCGGAATCGAGCGCGCGTGGTTCAGAATTGAATTTGCTGCTTCTCTTTCTCTCTCGCTCTCTCTGAATTTACAGCACCTGAGGAGAGACGAGAGAGAGAGGAAGAGAAAGCGAAATGGTAGTTGCTTTCGGATTAAAATGGCATTTTCTTATTTGTTTCTCTCTCTAAACTGTGTGTCTGAAGAAGAAGAAGAGAGAGAGAAAGAGAGCTGACACAGAAGGAACGTAGAGGTAGCGGAGAGGAAGAGAGAGAGAGAGAGGCATGTCGTTGTCAAAAGCGTTAGTAGAAGAAGACGTAGCGTGCAACGGCCGCTTTGTCTCCGTCACCTGCTTCGTTTACATTTTTTCCAATTTTCAGTTTATTTTTTGTCCTTCCTTTAATTAATTAATTAATATATTTATTTTCTTGGCGCCGTTTGTTAACGGGAGACGGAGGAGGTGTTGGAGTTGATTAGGTGCTGTAGAGTTTACGCTACGCATGAACGGAATTTTTGGGGTGTAAAATTTCATTTTTTGTTTGTGCCACGTCATCGTCCACTTTGTGGTGACACGTGGAATGCGCGTCGGTGATGTGATGTGATGTGAGGTTGCTCTCAATTCCTCCTCAATTGGATGCCGATTCGAGAATAAGAATGAGATGCCACACTTTAAACAAGGAACAAAACCCGAAGGCGGCCTCGTGCGCCCATCATAATACACCTTTACTCACCCTTTATTGGGTTCTAAAGCACTAAGCTAAGCCTAAGTTCATAGATAGTGGCTAGGTCAGTTGATCAAAATAGTATATTCGATTTTGATCTCTTCTCTTGTATATAAAAGTCTTTTAGAATAAATTGTTCCTATTTCGGCTCATTAAATGAATTTTGTGCCTAACTGAATGATTTGTGGAATTATCATGATCTTAGCAACAATGAAAGATTGCCCATCTTATTGTATAATACAAAGATTGAATCTTTGAAGGAAGGGGGAAAAAAAAGGGAAAGAGAAGATCTAGAAACGCGCTTTTAACTTGTTTAACATCGATCAACTGATTATTATATCATAAACAACACCTAACCAGTTTGACAGGGATTGATGTCACATAGAGAAAAGACGATAAAGGGCCAAAGAATGCGCTTTTCATGCATGTGACATGAAATGCTCCCAAGGCTACATAGGAACAAGAAAAACCAATCTCGTTGGTGACAAAAATTCTAATTTATATACCTTTTTCTTCGTTGTTTACTGAATTAAATTAAATTATATTGTCAACATCTGCTTGTAATTGTTTATATTATTATCTCATCCAATCCCAAATTGTCTGCTAATTAGGTGGCAGTAAATTGTTACGAATTAGCCATAAAACAAGCATATTCCTTGACAGGGATCTTTGCTCCAAAGACTGAATTTTAATTTTTTTTGGTCTCAAGTGTTCACATGAAACCTTGTTAGGTCAAGTCAAGGGTGGCAAAACATGGGACTTGATCTTCCTTCTTAATCCCTTACCTTCCTAGGAGAGTTGTCCTTTTGGGTTGCCAAATTTTGCTTGGGAAGTTTATCTATAAATACTTCCATTTATCACAGATTCCCTCTTGGGATAAGTGGGTCCTAACCACTAGAGTTATAGGTCTCCACATGCAAAGAAAGAATAACAATCGGTTGGAAAATTTGGTTAAATCTTTCCTAACAAGATGAAAATGTGATCAGACCACAGAATATATATGAAAATGTGAGGAAACTATGTGAAGAACGTGAGGAGTTGGAAGGACAATAATTATATTCATCTGCAGCCTTCGGACCCATAAGTTATGGTGTGGCTATGATTTGGGGGACATTTTCTCTTCCTACCCATTTGCCAACAAGAGAAGGTGGGACAGATCACTTGAGAACATGGCTGTGATCCATTTTCCCTAGATACACAAAAGTTATTTACAGCAAGCAACCGACAGACAGCTAAAATCTAACTACAAACCTTTGCAGTGGAAATATACAAGTATAGTGGAATTACAGTTTCCTTTTTAACCATCAATCAGATATAGTAGACTTGAAGCATCAGCCCTCACATTGTTCACAAATCTGGGAATTACTGTACACGTTTTAGGAACTTGCGGATTGAAGTGCTTACAAGGACGTAGTTTGGCAGCGTCTTTTCTTCAAATGCACCTAAATATGAGGACATTATGATCAGCACGTATCATTTGGAGCACATATAATAATGCACAAGGAAAGCATTAAGGGGAAATATAACATGAATGTCAATGTCAATGTCAATGTCAATGACAAACTGCTTGAGCCATGGCCATAAGCTTATAACATGGACCTTTCCATAGGCACGTGTGTGTTTTATGACCACAACGGACACTTCATTGGTTTTGTCTGAAGCCTAAACATTGTCTCCACTGTTTCATTTTTTGATTTTGGATAGGTTGTATCAAATGTTAATACTAATCCCTCTGTGCACACGTTCCTATATTTTTGTGTGTTACGAACGGTAGAAGCAAACCGTGTTGCTTCGTGAGTGAGGAAAACAAAAAATTACAGCACAAACTTTGATTGTAACAGCAGAAGGCATGGAGGGTTTTGACAAAAACTTGTTATAAGAACTTGTAAAAATGAAAGATGCAATCCGGGAACTCTGTGATTCACCTTAGAAGACAACGGAGGTAAAGAAGCCTGGCGGAGTCCTGATCTCCTCCAAAAGCTTTGTTGGAGATTTTTTACTTTCTCCATGCTCAGAAGAGGAAGAGGAAGCTAACTTCTCTTTTATCTCTTCTAGCATTTGTAAGTTCAACCTCAGTGTCAATCTTCCAGCTTTCACTATTTACTGCAGACAAAGAATTCTTCGTTGAGTCAATGACCAAGGTTTTGCATTGGGAGTTATCCAACATTGGTAACCCACAATGCATTTCCAAAGAACTTGTATTAATTTTAGGTTCAGTATCTACCCGGCTTGTGCTTTGAAAAGCTTGTACTAACTCACTGCTTGCAGAAGCTCCAAATGTATGAGTCAAATCCTGGGATCCATCCGATGCAGTATAAATTGATGATTTACTTTCTTCTTTCCAAAGTTCAGTTTTACCATCAATGACATGAACATCATAAACAGCTGGCTCTGTATCAAGCATTGAACTATGCAAACTGCTCTCAAGATTCCCACGTTGCTGCTGCTCTTCATCATCAGAATATAAGGTTTTCTCAATATCAATATTCTCCTGGGATGCTTGAGTGGTCATTCCTTGGTACATTACATCATCCATGTGTACTTTTTCTTCCCCTGCTGAAATAACACATTTCTCAATTGAACCATGCCCATTATGATGGATTTGTTTTTCAACAAATGAAGCCTCATATTCAGAATTACTATCTGCAATATCTCTGAATTTCTTACAGTTATATTTAGTATCATCAGTCTGCTGCAGCATCATTAGAGGATCTGTATTAAATGAAGGTGAAGGCTTTTGTCCCAATTCACGCAACATATCACTCAAATCACCATTACATTGTTCTTTTCCTGAAAAGCTCATCTGCCTATATGCTTCAACTTCCTTCTCCAAGAAATGGTTCTCCTTCTCCCTCCTAAGAAGAATCTCTTTCAGAACATCCATCTCCTCTTCATCATAAACAAACTTTTCTTCTATCATCCTTTGGTACTGTCTCACTTCCATTTCTATTGATGCTTTATCCTTTTGCAGACGCGATATCATGGCCATCGCTTCATCAGCAGCAGTTGCAGCGGCACCTCTCTCTTTCTCTAGCTCCAGATAAAGAGCAGCACAAGAAGCTCTCTCTTTTTGCAGCGCTTCTTGCAATATCCTGATTGTATCCATTTCGTTTCCAACAATAGGAGCCTTTTCTTTTATGTCCACACCCTTACTCTCACCAGCTGGTCCACTCAACTTAGAAGTTTGGCATTCCTCCATATTATCTCCAGTTGGTGCTTTCGCATCATCTAAAATGAAAGAACCACACAAATGAGCAAACACCATTGCCAATATTCCAAAGCTAAGAGTTCATATGCAACCAATTCCAGTTTTAAATATTCTAAGAACCAGAATCGCAACAAAGTTGTTAAACACCACATTCTAATAGACATATGAATCCACACTTTAAATAAATGGTTAGTCTATATCCAAAAATATGAACTTAAGTGACGGAAGCAACTACTAAACAAGTCACTCACCCTGAGAACCATCTTCTCTCCCAGCTACGGCAACTGAGCTTTCACCAGATGTCTCTCTTGTATATCTGTCATCACATGGAAAGGGGAATATACGAGCAGCTGACCTCAAACTATCATTTGACAATGGAGAAGGAAGCTTTCCGTATTCAGGAGCAGCCCTCCTAGAGCGTCGAATTCCAGGCCTTTTCTTTAGAACCATTATCCTCTTCCCCTTGGTATCATACCCACTTTCCCTATCAACCAAATTTTGCAATTTTGGACTTGAATACGCACTAGAATATGCTTCACTTTCAAACTCATGAACTCCATTCTCACAATTCACATCTCTAATCAATTTCAAATTCAAGTTGGACCTTTGATCCTTAGACCAAACAACATCAAAAGGGAACTTGCTCTTCACCAACTCCAGAACAACACGGATCCTTGCAACTGGCCCATCAATAAGTAACTTATGCAAGCAAAGATCACGGTTTCTATACCCCAAGAACCCATTACAAGGACATGGCAAATAAACCCAAAAAATCTTCAAAAATTTCGATGCAAAAAACACAAAAGCAGATACACATAGCAGGAAATAAGCCAGAGCAAGGTCGAGAAAAGCTCCTACAATAACACCTAAGGTCCACGGCGGAACTTCCTGGCAAGCCAAAGCCATCCTTAAAAAAAAAAAAAAAAAGAGAGATCAAACTTCAAGGATTCCACTGAAGTGTGGCAGAAGATTTGCTGATTTGGGTGCAAAGAGTTCACCAACCCAATTGGTCAATATTAAAATATTAAAAGAGAAAAGCTATAAAACAACCCTATACTTCTAATTGAAAATAGCGGACAATGATTATTTAAAATATCCTTGGAAGAAAAAAATAATCAAAGATTCTCCAGAAATTGTGAGCTGATAATCATGGCCTACACAAGCACGCATCTTCAACTTCAAGTAAATTAATCACTCCACCTAGAATACAAGTCAAAGAAAATGAACCATACAAAAAACTTAGCCAATAAGGAAGCAGAATTAAATGAAAAAAAAAATTAAAGGCCTTCACTTTAACAGAAAATTAGTAACTTGGAGAGCTGAAATGGAAAACCCACTAAGGATTTGTGAAGATCGTTATGGGTTTGGAGCCGCGAGGTCTGAGAAACTTCGCAGAGCTCTGGAAAGAGACGGGTTTTGAATTGGGAAAGAAAGTCTAACTGACTGTTGACATTTCAGGGGTCATCTACTAAGTTGTTTTTACAAATAAAGCCAACTTTCGACCCAAAAAAAGTACAAATAAAGCCAACTACTTTTTTGATTTTCGCCAAAATTCTAACGCGTTTTGGTAAACTGTAATATCCCCGCGCCAAAGAGCCACCTCTTAGGTGGTAGGGTTCGACGTTGTATGGTGGACGGATTGCGACATCTTTTTTAGTGTCGCTTGTGGATCATGTTGGGCCGCTTTGTGAGCCCCTTACGAGGAGGAGCACCTTGGGCCGAAAGGGAAAGAGACAATATAATAGGTAAATTTATTATCAATCCAATATAATATACTTACAAATTTACATATATATCTTGTATACTATATCTAATACGGGTAGATAAATTATTTTCACAATATAACTATAAATATGTTGGCTTTAATATACTTGCAATATACCCATAATAGGTAAATTACAAGTTATATTATTGTATAATAGGAAATTATTCGGTAAATTATATCCAAGATGCGTTTATAAAATTTGAGTATATTATTTGAATAATAAATAAATTCATATTAGGTACATTATTTTTAGTAAAAGAAGTAATAGGTACGTTATTTTTTCAACGTAAAATTGTATGTATGCTATTATATTTATAAAATAATAAAAGTACAATAAATTCAATTTTGGGAATCGAAAAAGTACAATAAATTCAATTTTGTGCTTGATTACATAACTTGCCAAGTTGGATCCTAGTCAACGAGTTTTATTTAGAAAAAACATGATTTTATTCAAACAAAAATAAAGATGGGTTGTAGTTCAGCAAAAATGACTTTGAAGGGGCTCAATTTACTGTTATATAAATTGGCCTAATATAATATAATGTACTTACAAATTTACCTATATATCTTGTATATATCCCATACATGTAGATAAATTATTTTCACAATATACCTATAAATGTGTTGGCTTTAATATACCTGCAATATACCCATAATAGGTAAATTACAAATTATATTATTTCATAATAGGAAATTATTAGGTAAATTATATCCAAAATGCATTTATTAGTTTGGGGTATTTTAGGAATAAAAAAAAGTACAATAAATTTGATTTTAAGCTTGATTACGTAACTTGCCGAGTTGGATCCTAGTCAACGAGTTTTATTTAGAAAAAACATGATTTTATTCAAAAAAAATAAAGAGATGAATTGTAGTCGAGGAAAAATGATTTTGAAGGGATTAAGCTCAATTTACTATTATATAAATCCTTATTATATTGTAGGGTTTGGTCGATAATTTGCAATATTAGACCTCGGTTTATAAAGAAAGTTGCTAGTGTGATTAGGATTAGGAACAATAATAAAACTTAGAAAATGATTAGGTTTCTCCCATATTATATAAAAGGTAATGATTTCCCCACTTCAATTTTATCCACTTACACTCATTCTTTAGTTATAAAATAGAGTATAAGTGGATAAAATTGGAGTGGGAAAATCACCACTTTATATAAAATAAAACCCAAAGTCCATAACATAACAACAATAATATTAACTAGCCCCTTGGCACATGCTCACGCACAGCGGCGGATCCAGAATTTTTCAGCAGAGGTGCAATTTTCAAAAGCTAAGTGCTCCAAAAAAAAAAAAAAAAAAAACTAAACAACCTTATAATTTAAACAATACTAATGTTATTCATAATACATTAAAAAAATATCATTACAATTACCCTACAATTGTTGCCGACGAGATTTCATATCTTGAAAACGTCGCATTATATTTATATTACTAATACAAGAAAAAACATCTTTCTCAATGTAAACAACCAAGCTATCACTCAACCATTGATTCCCTATTTTGTTACGCAATGGTGTTTTCACAATATTCATAGCTGAAAAAGCTCTCTCAACTGAAGCTGTTGCAACGGGTAAAACTAAAGCCAATGTAAGAAGTAAATATACATAGTTGTATATTCTACTCCTTCCTGTATTCACCAATTTTTCTGCCAGATCAGTAATTCCTTTCAATGATGAAAACACAGTGCTGCTCTGCATATCAACAATATAAAGCCCAAGTTGATCTTCAAGCTTCATGAGGTCTCGGTCATTAAATTCTTGAGGGTAAAATTGAGCAAAACGAAGTATTTTTTGTTTGTCAAAAGCTGCAAAATTATAAGCCGGACTCAAACATGCCATACAAAGAAGCAATTCAGTATTTACCTCAGTGAAGCGATTATTCAATTCCACTAGTTGCTTATCAATGATAGTAAGAAATAGATCCACACGATAATAATGGCGGTTTGTGATTTTCTGAGCTTTACGACGTGATCTCCCTTGTGGTACAAATAAATCATCCATGTTAGGAACATCAATATCATTGTTGCCACAAAATATTGATACTTTGCCAAGCAGATCATCAAAGTCATCATCCCTCATAGATTGTAGCTTTTGCTTACATATTTGGACCAACATCATTGCATTCACAATATCTTGATCTTTCTTTTGTAATGCCTTTGACAAATCATTTGTGATTCCCAATATAAATCTCATCAAATATAGGTGAAACACAAAGTCAAAAGTTTGTATTTCTTTCAATAACCTATTTGCTTCACCTAAATTATCTTGGTTGACATCATCAACAATCCATTCAAGCACCTTCACCACGGGATGAAACATAGTATTAATACTCAGTAAAGTATCATAATGTGAGTTCCAACGTGTATCACAAGGACGTTTGAGAGTAGTCTCTTGATTTAACCCTTGCCTTGTTTCAAGATCATCAATTTCAAGAGCTTTCATAATATCTTTTTGTTGTTGCTCTCTAAGTGCATCACGACGCTTACACGATGCTCCAATAATGTTAACAACACTACTAGCCGTTGTGAAGAAAGTAGCAATATTTTCATTACCCTTTGCCACGGCTACAAGAGCTAGTTGTAGTAGATGTGCAAAACAATGGACATAATATGCTTGAGGATATTCTCTCAAAATCTGTGTTTTAAGACCATTGAGCTCACCTCTCATATTACTAGCTCCATCATACCCCTGTCCTCGTAGCCTGGACATGCTCAAATTTGTTGAAGAAATCAACTGCTCAATTGCCTCTTTTAATTTGCTACTAGTCGTATCAGAGACATATTGGACACCCACAAACCTTTCAATAACTTGCCCTTTTTTGTTCACATAACGCAACACCACCGCCATTTGCTCTCTTATTGAAATATCACGTGATTCATCTACCAATATAGAAAAGAATGCATCGTCTATATCCTTAATAATTGCATCAATGGTTTCAATAGCACAAGAATTGACAAGTTCTTTTTGAATGTTAGGAGCAATATACTTGAGATTCCCTGGAGCATTCTCAAACACAACGGCACGAACTTTCTCATCATGATCGGCAAGAAATTGCAAAAGCTCCACATAATTACCTTTATTGCTAGATGTTTCACTTTCATCATGGCCACGAAAAGGAAGACCTTGTCGTAATAAATATCTAGTGCAATCAAGTGCGGCAGTTAATAGAATGCGATAATTAACACGAGCTTGGTCTGTCTGCTTAATCACAATGGTTTCAACGTGTTGCTTCTGATTCATTAAATCTGTACAATGTTGTGTAGCTTTATTGTGAAGACTTCCAACTTGTCCAACATGGTCCCTAAAATTCTCAGGTCCCTTCCTCCAATTTTTAAACCCTTTCTCAGTGAAGACATCGCTTCCAGTCTTTCCTTGTTTATCAAAGTCGCATTTAAAAAGATAACAATGAAGACAAAATGCAGCATCTTTCTCTTTACTATACTCTAACCAAACAAATGAATCAAACCATTTCACAAGAAAACGTCGATTACTCTCCCCCATAAGTGTTTGAGGCATATCGTTTTGGCTTTTAGGCTGACAAGGACCCCTTTGCAAATAAGCTCTTCGGATTTGTTCTTGAAAATTGGGATTATAATAAGTCATTGGAGGTCTAAGGCCAGGGTCTGCAGGAAGATTAGCTAATATTTCATCCAACTCAGTAGGCGGATTATTTGAAGGTTGATTTGAACTAACCGGATTATTTGAAGGAGGGTTGGAACTAGCTGGATTATTTGAAGGAGGGTTGGAACTAGACAGATGATTCGAAGGAGGATTTGAGCTACCCAGATTATTTGAAGGAAGATTTAAACTCTTTCTCTGAAAGTACCGTTCCATAACTGTACAATTGAAACAAAATAAGGGTTTTATATATATTATTATGACTAATTGACTATAATTTATCAAATAAATAATTAATTAATAATTAATTATACCTCGAATAACGTGTCACGTAGCCTCTTTCTCCTCGAGTTTGCTACTGATCTTACTAATATAGAAAGAGCTAAATAAGAAAAAAAAATTATTAAAAAAAGAATAAACAAAATTGGTGTTTGCTCAAGAAAAAAAAAAAGCATTTGACTTACTTTGGATTGGCGTACTCAAGAAGAAAAAAAATTGCAGGATTCTTGTGATGCACACACACTTTGATGAAATTGGGTGATGTTATTGGTCTTTTATAAAGAGAATTCTCAATTCTACTTAATTAAGGAATTTCCAACTCTATTTAATTAAGGAATTCTCAAAACCCAATTGTATAAGAAGAACTTTCAATTAAAACCCAATTAAGTAAGGAAATAGAAGCCCTTTTTCAAAAGCCCACAAAAAGCCCACGTCAGTTTCCCTTTGTTTCCTTTTTTAATTTCAAAACCCTGGTCCAAAACGACGCGCTTTGGCGAGCTCGTTAAAAAAAGAACCTCGCGCAGTAGCATCTCCCAAGCAGCAGTGGTTTGCGATTTCATCGAGCACGTTGTGTGCATCGCAGTCCAAGCAGGTGCGGCTCCATCGTCTGTAATGGTTATTTCCGGTCACCGGAGGTGCAGCGCACCTCCTTGCGCTGACAGATCCGCCATCGCTCACGCATGTGCCAATTGGTTTTCTTTTATATTTTATATTTTATTTTTAGAATTAAGAAAAAATAACATAGGTAGTTATGTTCCATTAAAGTAGGATCTATTATCTGATTTTGTTTTTAATTTTAATTTTTTAATATGAAAAAAGTGAATTTACCATATTATCATAATTTAATTAATAATTTCAATTCTTAAAGTTTGAATTAACCAAGGGAATTTTCTAGTATTTTGAATGTTTCACCATTCTTTGTCTTTTGCTTTATATATATATATATATATATATATATATTTATATATATATATATAAACAACAATAATATTAATAATACAAATAATACAAAGAATTGGATAATCTTGGACAAGGCTCCCGAAGAAATCATATACGAAATCTTGCTAAGGTTACCCGTCAACTTGAGCTCAAAGTGTTGGCCGCGTTCACTCAGTCATGGATGCTTGTACATAGAGCCTTACCTTGCTTGACCACCTTAATGCATTTACATACTAAATGCAACAACATATTAAATAAATTTTAATTCATCAGTTAGCACTTGCTTTTCACTTATTATGTATTATGTTTTCTTAAGTTAATTTCAAAAGTTTAGGTTTTTTTTGGTAAAATTTAAATATGCTTTCACTTTCAAACTCACGAACTCTAGTCTCACAATTCATATCTTTCATCAATTTCAAATTCAAGGGTCTTAGTAAGGCCCTCGCTATAGAATGACTCCGGTTTTTGTATCCCAAGAGCCCATTACAAGGACAAGGTGCAGAAACCCAAAAAACCTTTAAAAACTTCAATGCAAAAAATGCAAAAGTAATACACATTGCAGGAAATATGCGAGCAAGGTCGAGAAAAAGCTCCTACAAACAAGACCACCTAATAAGGTGGGGTACGGCGTCGTATGGTAGACGGATTACGACATCTTTTTTAGTGTCGCTTATGGATCATGTTGGGCCGCTTTATAAGAGGAAGAAGCGGGTTGGGCTGAATATCATCATTAACTAGAAAAGGATTAAACGGTGAATATCTTCCTACCTTGGGGCCCATTCGCGAATAAGTAAAAATAGACATTGTCCTTTCGATCCTACTAGATGACAAAAACAATAAGAGTATTATTGACTTTTTAAACTTCATTTGTGTGCACCAAATCACCCACATCTTAGATGATCTTTCTTGCATATTACTTTGAGTTGTTTTTGCTTAAGTTGAGAATTTCTTCACTATAGAATAGAGCAAACCATAATGTCCCCATGAATGAAGTGTGAGCCAACCATCATGTAGTTGGAGACATGATATTGGTAGTTCAAAATTTCTTTTAAATTACTTCATGCACTTCTCGTGTGTGAATGATGAAAGAGTATGAGAGATGAGATTTTGATTGCCAAAAATATTTTTATGTTAAGAATTGTTAAGAACTTATAATCTCAGGAATCCATTAGATATGGTAGTGAGTTAAATACTTTTTTAAGATGTGCCTACATGCGATCCAATAGTTAAAATACTTAATGGAGCATTTCTCTTATAATTAATATGTGCAAAAGAGATGACAATTTCATAAGATACATATGATAAGATCTTCTTTTTTCCCCAATAAATGTAGCTCCAACGGTAAGAACACTTTGGAAATAAACAAGATAAAAAAAAAACTGTAAAATTCATCTACTTCCTTATAAAAACGTTTTGAGAAAATGTAGATGAAGTTCACAGTTTTTTTTATTCCAAAGGTTCTACAACAAAGGGGCTCAGTTGTGGACGATGCTAGAGTGGCATTTGTAAAGAAATCTTGGCGTTTTTGATTCCATGTCTTTGAATGTGATTGTTTTGTGAGAGGGACGGGAGGGGAGATATATCCTTCCTATATTAAGAAAAAAGTAAAAGGGTCTTGTAGAAAACCTAGCCCACCACACGACCAAAAATACAAATTTGTGAGCATCTCAGTCTTTCTAAATAGAGCATTATATGATATACCTCTCGCTCCCGTCCCCTCCTCACAAACCACTCACATTCAAACACATGGTGCCGCGCCCATCTTTCTTTACAAATGCCACTCTAGTCAACAGCTAACCCACTTTGCCGGCTCTAACAGTGGTCACACAGACAGCTCTACAAATCCAGGAGGAGAAAGCAGATGTCTCCAATATCAGTTTTAGCACAAGGGTATTCGCTACGCCCACCCATTTGGACACTCAACTTGTCAAATCGACAACTTGGTAGGCTTTCAAGCTGTGTCAGTGGCAGAGGCAAATTGTTGACGAATGGGAACAAATATGTGTTAGTTTCCCACCTCTCCAGATCCCAAACGTGCAGGTAACTTAGCTTTATTTGGTAATTTTTAGTTATGCTGAGGCTCGGTTGCTGAGAAACAGAGGGAAAGAAGAGGGAAACTATGTCATGAAGACATGCTTAAAGGGTATTGAAAATGAAAACCCAACTCATGAATAAGCTTTTTTTCTTGTCACAAGTACTTTTTTCTGCCGTTACATGGTGATTTCTGTAAGCTTCGTGCGCATAATTTAACATATGAAGTTCAAGATAGTTCAGCATTGCATTCTCATAACTTAATCTAAGAAGTTCAGAGGAAATCAAATTTGGTGGTATTAGTTGGTTGAAAGTTTAAATATTTTCTCGGTTTGTTCATTATGACTTAATTTTTGTACAAGCAGGATTAGAAGCTTTTTACAGGAAGATGCAGAAAATAATGAGGTTGCAATGTCTAATGACAATCTGGATGGGCAAAATGTGACTGCAGATGAGCTGCTTGGAAATGTTAAAAATGTTCAAATTAGTACAGAGAGTTCATTTCTCGCTAAAATAGCAATTGCACTAGGCATAGCAGCAACAATCACTCTAATATCTGTAGGCATCAAGGGTCCCCCCACTATTGGGTCATCAAATGGATTTCAGTTCCTCCCAGAAAGTGCAACCTCTTCAGTAATGGCTGCAGCCCCGGTCGGTTTCACTGTCAAAGCTTTTGGGTATAGCATCGTTCTTCCAGCAAATGCACCAGGGTATATGCTCAACTTCACTTCTTGCTAGGAGTCTTTTCTTAAACTAGCCTGATGGCAACTGTCTTAACCTTTTTGGTTATAGCCATTTGAAAGACACTGCCGTGTTATTTATATTCCCATTTATAAGTAGAATATTACTTTGTTACTTCCTGTTCTTCACAATGCAAGTTGTGATTCTTGATGAGCTGGGACAAAATAGAAAGATGAATTAGAGGTTCAAGGATAGGACTGCCAAGTCAAGTATGCTTTACCTCATTCAGTAATTTAATTCTTGATTTGTTTCTGAATCATGCATGAATATATCATGTTGCAGGTGGATCTACTTTTGGTTGCTTATGGCTGCAGGCTGTGGACTTTTCATTAGTGAAGAGGCTCTAAATATTTGGGTCTGTCCTCTGTTCTGGTATTCTGTTTCACAAGCTCTTATATTTAACTTGTTGGGTTTATTACTGTTTTGATCTCCATGGTTTCAGTGCTAGTTTGAACTTGTGAATAATCTTTACAAAACCATCTAGGTTGGCATATCTTTGGCTCGAATGGTGTCTTTGGATGGAACATGGCAGTCGTTCGCTGAATCTTTCTCAAGAAATGCTCCATACATTATATCCACAACTCTTTGGGTGTATTGGTAATTGATGATGCCATTTAAATTGTTAGAACTGTACATGCCATGGTTACCTTTATTATCCTAAAAGAAAAATCAGCTGTGGTTAGTATAGCTTCTCTATAGGATTGTAGGCATACTTTTTACAAATACTGGTTTATGTGCAGGCTATCTGTCTATTGCTACACGTAATATGACTAGGCTAATACAACTGGATGTTTTCATATTTCAGGGGAGTATGCATTAGTGATCTGATACCATTTTATCTTGGGAAGCTATTTAGGAAATCCAGGAACTCTGATGATATTTTGTCAAAGGTTAGTCCTACTCCTACCTTTTTGCTTCTGTTTCTTATACATTCTGAGGAGTTAGTACAAAACCCATACATGAGCAGTACATACATTTTGAGTGTTAGTTCCCATGAAGCACATATTTGTGTATTCTAATTTTTAATGAATTTTAACCTGATGATGGATGCAGTTAGGGATTGGAAAAGAGAAAGCTTTAAGCATTACCTCTGAAGTGCAAAGATATGGCAACCTCATTGGGTTTGGTGAGCTCTAGAGCTTATTTATTTTAGTTGCACATGATTCTATTTTGAATGTCCAAAAGTTCATGAATGATTTATAGTTTCAGTTATGAGTCAATGACTAAACATACTCCTATAGGAAATATACATTCAAATTTCAGGTGGCATTGAATAATTTGATGGGTAACAATTTGGGTGATTCACAGCTGCAGTTGTGCTTGGTATAACTAATAGCTCATATATGTTTTTGCAAGCTATAACAGAGTTTAGTTGCTATCTTCTATGTGTAAAAATTTTGCATTTTTTGGGTAAGAATTATGCACTTTAATAGTCTTTGCACGCAAGTATACTCAACCATTTCTGATTGTAAACATGTTCAATATTATTTTTCAGTCGATTACATGTGCAGCAGCTTGAGCAATCCATAATTGCTTGATTCTGCTATTCGATAGTAACATTTTAGTGCATTTTGACTTTCAGTTGAACGATTTTCCCTTGGAGTCAGAAATCCAACAGCTTTTGTAGCAGGGGCCTTGGTTAGTCAAATATAATTCACCTTTTACAGTTGATTGATAATTGCTTCAACTGTCTTGGGAATGACGTGCTTTTATCTGAGTGTAGGGTATCTCTTCAGAGTGTTTCTTTGCTGGTGTTTGTTTTGGTGGTTTGATCACCCTTCCCGTCCAGGTCTGTTCAGCTCTGTTAGAGATTCTGCTGCCCAATATATGCATAGCTAGTTGTGAAACTCCAGCATATGCTGAAAACTAGGGAGAAGATATGTCATGTGTGGCGAGTTTGGGTGTAATCCGTTACTGAACTTGCAATACTTAGAAATGAGTTAAAATTTGCAAGTTTCAAATTTTCGTGGTTTTTGAAGGGTTTTGTATGAAAATATGCTGGAAAAACCTGTACAATAATCAACAGCGTTTTCAAGATTCTGTATTTGGGGCTATTTGATTCTTTAGTCTGGAACTTTGCTTTCTTGACAATGACTAAAGTTGGCTCTATAGGAAGACAAGAAATTGATATACAACCTTCTAGTTCAACTACTAACTCAACTTATTCTCTTCGCTTTCTGATCTCAGTTGTTGATAGGATTCTTCTCGAGGGAGCGCCCTGTCTTTGCCCTTGCTACTGTTGCAACAGCAGTGGTATGCTCTTCATTTCATATATCAAATTATTAATTTCATTTATCAAATTATCACTATTGTAACTACATATCTGACTTGAAAATCATCCAGGGCATTTGGACCGTCTTCCCTTATATTGTGGCTGCATCAACAGCATTGTTCCTTTACCTGAGACGCCATTACTCTCCATAGTCAGAATGGATTCCCAGAAATAGAGGATAGAAGCTACTCTATGTATATAACTATATATACAGAAAAATTACTGTGATTATTTTTTGGAGAAAGATCCAATATAAAATTTGCTATTGGACACATTGTAGATATAAGTTGTCATAATAGACTTTAACATGAAGCAAGTTGTTTCTAATTACAAGCTCAAACTTACAAATCCCATGGTCCCTACAGCATGTGTTTGAAATTGAACCCAAAAAAAACAAATTCATTTGCTTCAATTAACAGATACAATAGAATTTTAAAGACACAGAATTTTGGAATAGATTTATACAATAATAATTTAGTCTTTCCAACAAAACAAAACCAAAAAGGTGTTCTTTATGAAATAATTTAATCTCAGCTCTCCCCTCAGTTTTCAGATGATTCACAGAACAGACCTGTAGAAGTTGTAAATTTCGAGTTCACATTTCATGTGATGCGAGATACGATAGTTGAATGCTGTAAGCTTCTTTGAGCTCAGCCAACACCTCTGCTATGGTTGGCCTCTGTGATGCATCTCTCTCTACAGACCTTATAGCAACTAAGGCTGCCTTTTTCATGCTTTGGACATCAAATCTTTCCTCTAGGCTCTCATCCACTATCTCATATGCACCTGCCTGTAAGTAAGGCTTGGCCTGCACTTGTCAAAAAAAAAAAAAAAGAAAGAAAGAAGACTGATATTTGGCCCAAAGAAGAACATTGACAGACAAAGAACAAAGTAGAAAGGAAGTTAGATGTTTGGTTTACCCATAACACCAAATTAAAGGAGTCTGGAGTTCCAGAGTGGCTCAATGGCTCTCTCCCACAAATGAGCTCCAGAAGAACAACTCCGAAGCTATAGACGTCGCTTTTTTCAGTAAGCTGTTGGGTTGAGTAATATCTGTGCAGTTCAGTTTGAATCCATCAACAGGTGAAGAAAAGAATCGGTCAAGAATTAACAACATTACATAATGTTTTCGAAGACCTACTCAGGATCAAGATAGCCGGCGGTGCCCTTGACAACAGTGGTCACATGAGTTGCGTCTGCCTGCATTACTTGCTTCGACAGGCCAAAATCACAAACCTTAGCATTCATTTCCTTGTCTAAAAGGATGTTACTGCATTTCACATCTCGATGTATGATTCGAGGTTCGTTCCCATTGTGCAGATAGTCCAATCCTTCAAAAGAAATGAGGATCATAATTCAGATAGAGCTTTGAAAACAGAATATGAGAACATCAAGATGGATCAGAAGCAGAAACACAAGCATACCTTTTGCAGCATCAACAGCAATTTTCAGTCTGCGAACCCAACTCAGTGAAACTTTTTTACTGTTTGGACCTGAAAGTGACGTAAGTTATAAGTTGGGAATGCAACTTTGCAAAAAGGAACTGTAATGCTTCTATTTATGCATAATGTTTAACAAACCATAAAGGTGGTCAGCCAATGATCCACCAGGAAGATACTCATAAACAAGTATTTGCTGCTTTGCTTCATGACAGAACCCTTCCAAGCACACAAGATTTTGATGCCGAATTCGAGACAATAGATTCACCTAAAACAAACCAAGGAAGGTACAAGTCACCTTTTGCAATATAAGATTGAGAATTTAATTTCTCTGCTTTATAAGCGGGCAATAATATGCTAAAGGAGTTCAGATGGGGAACCTCATTGATAAAAGAATCAGCCCCAAGTTGGCTTCTATCAAACCGCACTTTCACAGCCACCAATTTTCCATCTGAAAGCCTTCCAAAGTAAACAGAACCAAAACTTCCACGGCCTATGACCTCCTTGAAATTGTTGGTGGCTGCTTTGATTTCTTTGTGGGTAAAAACTCTTGCTGCATTCCAGTTACGCATATCCGACACTGCCCCTAAACATTAAAAAGAAGTTCTCATGAAAGACTGAAGTAAAAGGCTTCCATGCACATAATCATAATCTTGGATGTTTACGTACTTTCTGTGGATGTGATTTCAGTTCTCTTTTTCCTCATGTACAAGAATGCTAAAATAGAGAAAAATATCACAAGTGCAAGTAAAGCTCCTCCAATTGCACCAAGTATAATTGCTAACTGATTGTGTTCAGTGTGTTTCTTTCCGGTGAAGATAGTAACTTGTGGTATCTCAATTGAAGAGTTGGCTGAAAAATCATTGCATCTCAATGTTGAGAAAGAGAGGCACAAATTTCCTGATGCTCTGCACAAAATTGGTGCATCAGCAAGCAGAACAAATGCACAGATGACGAGAGACAACATGATGACAATACTAATTCCATACCGGATTTCCAAACTTTCTCTGTTCAAGGACAGCGGAAGAGCGCCTTGTAGTTTGTTATTTTCCAGGTTCCTGATGAATGCAGAGGATGTATATACTTAGTGAAACAAATGATCTTGCTCATATAAGAATCACAAAATTCAGAAAACAACAAGTTCGTTTGTATTATTTTTAAAATGTTTCACTTACAATAAGTGGAGGTCTTCTAACTCTCCCAAGCTCTCTGGAACAATTCCCTGTAATGTATTATTTTGCAAGTCCCTCCATATAGAATCAGGAGAAGAAATAGGACAATGCAATATGTTAGTATCAGTTTTTGGGTCCACAGACAACATCTTACACGTATGGTTTAAAAATGTAGAAAATTCAACTTACAGAATTTGAAGGCTAACCAAGTTCTCCAAATCAGTACCAAAGGATGTTAACCGATTGAAACTCAGATTCCTGAAAGTTTCAATCACACAATAATCGTCATGATGTCTAAAGAAACAGAAATTCAGTTCATGAATGAAGATACATTACAATTTCTGAAGACGTGTCAAGCTACCCAAATTCTGTATCTCACCAGCAAGCGATGTGTTATGCAAGTCCCTGGAGCATAAGACCACCAACATAAACATAAGAAAATGGACCAACGAAAACGTAGCATCAGTTATCTAACCAGTGTTAAGGAGCCTCAAGAGTTTACAGTGTTTTAAGATCCAGCAAGTCGCCAATGGCTGCACTAACTGACCTCAAATAGATGTCTGGGAGCTCCCTAAGAAAAACATACACAGTAAGTCCACATCTCTAGGTAAAATGCAAGGCACCAATTCAACTTTAACAGATAAAAATGAACATACAATGATGTAACTATGTTTCCTTCACATCCAATTTGATCCCATGAAACCGGAGAGCAAGGGTCATCTTGCCATCCCAGATCTAGACCAGTAGATTGTTGAATAACCTGAAGAGCTGAAACTGCAAGCAAAATAAAGTCATCATCAGTTGTAGCAGCAACTAGCAAGTAGAGTGACCATAAATTAATTAACAAGTATGCAAATCAAAAGTGGTACCTGTGGTGGAGGAGGCTTCCTTTGGAATATCAAGAATTTCATACACCTCGATTGCATTGACTTGAGGATAGAAGCTGGTGCTCTTCAACGTGATGTTCAGGCTCTTCGTTCCTCTCAGTGTAAAATATAGTGTTCCAACTTGTGAGCTTCTCACAGTATAGTTTGATTGAACAACATCACCGTTAATTAAGACGTCAAATGAAGGAAACACAGGAAGAATACCGGCGAAGTAGAGGACAATGTAGTAGTCTGCCAAGGTATCAAGAGGAAAGTTGTATGTCAACACATCCCTTCGTGCCAAAACTCTAGCAGTTTGAAGAATAGCAGCAGGGGGAGCCTCCTTTAAAGCAGAGAAATTGAAGCTAAGCTGAGTCTTAAACCCAGCTGACACATGAAATGGTGCAAAGCTTTGATCAACATCCCAAATACGATCATACGGGTCCAAAGGGTACCTGTTGTTAGACAAACCAATGACTAAAAATCCAACAAACCATCAAAGCTACATACATATAAGGAGCTCAAAAAGTTCATACCTCAAAGATCCATTTGTGTAACCACAATTTATTCGGTAGCTTTTCCTAAGTGACTTATTTGGGAAATCTTCCATGCCACTTGTGTAAGCTCCTTGAGGAAGTGGCCTAACTTCAATTGTAGAAATTACAGGAGTCCCTCTATCTGCAATAGCATGCAAACAGAAGGAGACCGCGTCCTTACCAGTTGGCCATAAAAACTCTTCTGTCCATGGATCGTTTTTTCTGAGGTCTATGGTGCTAACAATGGCTGTCCCAAGAGACACAGAGAATGATGGGGGTTTCCCAAGGCCGTCATAGTTTTTGTACACAAATTGAGCTCTAACAAGAACCAAAGATGACACATTGGTTACTGGTAGTCCATAACATTTGCGACCTTGGGAAACTGGGAAGTATCGAACTGGGGCGCCAGATGAGGAGGTTCCATCAAAGTAATCAACGGTGGTGGTGTTGCCTATGCTTATGTATGCACTGTCTGGAATCCATGAGATACTCGATGAATCAGTGTAATTGGTAGTTCCACCACAAGTTAAGCTCAAGAAACCTGTACCATATACATGAATAAAAGCAACATTTGAGCAAAAGTCTTAAACTTGAGTTAAAATTAACTTTTGAACAGAATGAAGGCTCTGCTGTGATGAGCCTACTGTTATTCTTCCACCAAAAGTTTTAGTGACATACAACAAAACTAATGATGAAAAAGAAAAAACACATACCATCTTGATCACAGAAAGCAACTGCCCAAAAGCCAGAAAACAGAAAGAAGCCAACCCAGAAACAATGGAGGTCCATAATTTCAGAACCAAGAAAGTTACCCAAAAATACTCGTAATATATTTCCAAGAAACAGAACAAAGTACTTAACGTTATGAACCCAAGTGGTTCATCATAAGAAGGGGCCAGCAGGTAAAAAATATATTGAAGAGTGAAGATTTCAAAAGAAGCGAAAAAGATATCGGGATATCCAACAAAATGATTGTTTCTCTGGTGGGTTAACAAATTGGTACTCTGATTGTTTTGAAATTAGAAGCTGTAAAGAGGAAAAGAAGGTTGTGATTGAGGAAATGGGGCACCAAGGTGATGATGAAGGAGTGGCAAATAATTATAATTATTATGGTGGTTGTAAAAAAGCAGCTCTTGAAGAGGTAAGCTAGCTTTCGGTTGAGATTATAAGGAAGTTCGTATATGTATAAACAGAGTGCTAATTTGGACTATTACTGATTGGTTTTTGCATGCATGCAAATTACAATGGTTCAACTCTTTTTTGCGTTTTCAAATACAAGCAAAAAGAAAGGGTCTTCTTGCTTCTCTTGAAAACAAGCAAGAACTTGCTTGGATTACATCAATCTTGCACCCGAGTTTGAATTCCCTTCCCTATAAACCGGAGTAGTTTAACTTTAAAGTATTGTTTTTGTCAAACAAAAACCAAAAAAGTCAAAGGCTTGAAATGCAAGTTCCACTACTCTTTAACGTGGGTTAGTGGAAGGAAGATGATTCATTCATAGGATGCTTGCTTTGCTTCGTACGGGGTGCATCAAAGCAATGATCTTTCGTTGCTCTCTTTTTGTATAGCTTTGCTTGTAATTCCATTCTCACTATCTTTTTATGGATATGGAAAGCAAGAAAAAGGCACTTTGTGCGAACCAACTCAATCATTTCAAGGCCTATAGAGAGGGACAAAATCTAAAAACTGAACCAATGCTATATATCTCTCATGCATCAATAATGTGTTTTTTTTCCTGTGTCTTTGTTCATATATGCTATGCTTGCTTAATATTTCAATTTCTTCTTTCATGCGTCTTTTTGGGGCGTTGATGTTGACGACTTCAACATATGTTTCTTCACAAGTCATGAGAGTCATAAGGAGCTCCAGTTTGGCTCCTTTTAAGGTTTCTCAAACAAATGAGCTGCATACATATATATCTACTCAATAGGGGTGAGTACAGTTCGATTCGACCTGGTTCAACCACAAAATCACCGGGCTCGTTTGGGAGTGCTTCTTTAGGAAGTACTTTTGCTCATAAGCGCTTCTAACAAAAGCGCTTTTATTATAAAAATCTTGAATTTTCATAAAAAATTAAAGTGCTTCATGAAAAAACACTTGGGAGTGCTTTCTGAAGAAGCACATAGCACGTGCTTCTCCCGGAAGCGCTTCTATGACTCAGAGCGCTTCTAAACTTTTCTCACAAACGCTGTAAACGCTTTTAGTTATCGAAAACGCCACCCTTCCAAAAGACTCCCAAACAGGCCCTTAATGCATTTCGGTTGGGATCGGTTATTGCTAAAATGGCTCAGTCCAACTGAACCAAAATTCTCCGGTTCGGTTTTGAGCAGCTGGGCATGCCCATTATCAAATTTATATCATTTTTGGCCCATTTGATTCTGTAAGAATTTTAAGCCCATTTATTTGGAAGGCCCAACATTCAATCTAAAGTAAACCAAATAGGGCTTCCATCATTCCAACAATGTAACGACTAGCAAGAAAGCGGAAAACATGCACATAAAATTGCTTACAGTGGCTAAAAAGCAATAGGAAACTCAAGACTTGTATTATATTCATCAACAATTAGTATAAAAGCAAATACTCCATATGCCTCTTTCCATAGAAATACAAGTACATGGGTTCCTTACTTAGCACAAGTCACATATCTGCCACAGACCAAAGATAAGCTTCCGCCTCCGTAGCTTGTTTATCATTCTTCCTTTTAAACATTCCCTTCTCAAATCCTGCAAGAGACAACAGAAAAAATTAGTAAATTCTGACTTAATTGTGCATGTTATTGCACGAAAAGTAAGAAAAATATCCAAATGTAAAATGAGGAAAGAGAACCTACCATTACTGCGATCAATTCCATCCCAATGTCTTCCTGGTCTTATACCATATCTATTTGGTGCAGCATCTAGTCCTCTTTTTAACCAGCTATGATTAGGAATCTCCTGAGGAATAATAAATCCAGATTCCTTCATTTTCTCGCTATCCCCCAAGTCAGGGAGAACTGGCTCGGAATACTTCTTCTGCAGAGCAAGACAACAAAACAAATGTCAAAATCAGTTACTACTTTATGTGATTCTAGACACCACATACTGAACTTCACTTATTACCTTTACCAAATGTGCCATAGGATCGCCCCATCTTACTCTCTCCTTCAACATTTTGTCGAGGTCTGGATCATCTCTGTAAACATAGGATATAGGTGAATTGCATATTTAGGCAGATTAGCGGAAGCAAAAACAATGAAAACAGAAAATTGGATGAAAAAAGATAAGTCTGGAATCACTCCAGGGGCTTCACATCAGAATCCCAAAACTTGTATTTCTCTTGTATTTCTTTAACTGAACTATATAAAGGGACAAAGGGAATAGTATTAAACTACGCAATACCAAGAAAACAGATGGAAACATAGCTTGGACTTTTGTAGCATTTACCTAGTCCGTGCAAATGGTTTCTCCTTCTCAAGTTCTAACTCCTCCAGCTTAGTTTCAGCTTCCCGCTTTTGGGCCAAGCCTTTACCCCATTCCAACTTTATCTCCTGATGAAATTACAGACAAAATGACCATAAGTAATCTATTCAAACAGCTGAATAAATAACAAAATATAAAATCCATTTTTCACGTGAAGAAACTTATGATAGAACCATAATACAACTCAAACACCCAGTGTGTAAAACTAATAGATGATTAGCCAGATATTGCACCACTCAAGCATGACACGTTCACTATGTTCCAAAATACCTTAGGTTTTTCTTCTACTTTCCTTTGTGATTTCAAAAGCTCCTCCTTTGAAATGCGTTCCCCTGCAGCATTGGTTGTGAGATACGGATAAAAGCACAAAATACAAATACAACTAATAAAAGGTGAACATACAACTTCAGCTTACCTGTTTTCTTATCACGGTATATAGGCACTGCCTCCCTCCCACTTATAGAAGGATCCATCTGTTGAAATCTACAACCATCAATATTTTGCAAGTCAGAATATGCAACATCTATCTGTGAAACACAATAAAAGGCAGCAATATTATTTGAGCCATAGCCCCTTTACACTTCTTTCTTCAATGTTTCTTAAAATAAATAGAAAGAAATAAAGTGAGATGTTTTTTTTAAAATGAAATCAAAGGCTGAAGAAACTGAACAATATCCAAAACAAATCAAGGTAATATTTTGAAGTGCATAAATAAATCATCGGTGAGCAAAAGTTATAAAAACTTCTAATCAGATCACAATCAGATGAAATTGCATTTTGTGCAAATTGGAAAATGTGCTGAACAATGACCATTTCAGTACTTCTACTTGTCACACAAAATGCATACATACACAAAAAAGTGTCATCTTAGGTGACTAAAGTAAACAAAGGCATCCTTTTTCTCCATTACAACAATTTTAAAACTTCTACAAGTCTACATAACTAAGATAGTAAGATTTATAGACCATGTCAACTGTTGAGTTTTCAGTACAAGGCCGCATATGCCTCATCGTTAGTTAGCAGCTAACAGAGAATCCATGTGGCAAGACAACACTAATTCACAGGTCTATATTCATGGCCATCATGGAAAACAGACAATGAATGCATAAATGACACCATCAGACCACAAAGGGCAAAACCATTAGTTAAGTTTTCATTGAAAAGGACAAACAACTAATAGGAAAAGAAAAAAAGTAAACAGAGGATGACGGTCCCTCAACTTGATCTGAAACCTTAGCTGAATGAAACACTACACATATTACTTATTCATCATGAAGCTTTGGCATATATATGTTGGTTAAAACAGGCGCATACCTTAACCGCTCATCCTTCTTAGTTCTAGTGATCTCGTCCCTCATTTCTCGGCCAGAGATCAAACCAACTTTCGGTTGCTCTTTCAAAGAATCCAGAGGAACTTGCTTCTTTTTCCTTGGTGGAGAAAGATCAACGTCCTTCCTACTCTTCCTTGGTGGAGAAAGATCTCTATCGATATCCTTCCTACTCTTCCTTGGTGGAGAAAGATCTGAATCAACATTCCTACTTTTCCTAGTGGGTGAAAGGTCTGTAGGCAACTGATCTTGATTTGTTGCCGGTTCAGGGGACGGAGTGTGGTGGCGCTTCCGTCTCTGCCGTGGAGGTGACAAGTCAACATCTTCTCCCCTATCTCCCGGAGATATTGATCCAGGTTCCGAATTAATCCTCTGTCTTCGAGGTGGAGATATATCGGAACTTGAAATCTTAGGAGGCGATGATTGTCCAACTGGAACCCAACCACTTCCATCTTCAGATATGGCATTAAATGGACGCTTGGCCCTCAACGCTTCAAGTCTCCTCATCCTCTTAATCTCAATGTCCTCATCAACAAAAGGTTTGTCTTCATCTGTTGAATTGTTGTCATTATCTTCCTCAAGATTCACCGGTTTCTGCCACGCAGGGTCTTCATCCACCACTAAAACCCCCATTGCTTCTGCCTTGCTTTTCTGCTTCTTCTTCTTCTTTTTCTTCTTCTCTTCTTCATTAATCCCTTCATATCGTTTCAAATACTCTTTCAGTGATTTACTCGAAGACGCCATAGCTCATTCAACAGTCGTTACCTTGCCCTTCCAAATAACTGTAATTTGCAAACAATAAAGCATGAGCTTAATAAAAATTCGAGGTGATTAATTGACTGTAAGCAAGAAACAAAATCAGAACCCTAACTATGCACGAAATTGTAACACCAATAAAATAAATTTCGAAAACAAAATGAGGTGATTAATATGCCTAGCTCTAGACGCCGTGCATTACCTAAATCAGAACCCTAACAATGCACAAAATCGTAACACTAGTAAAATAAACTTTGCACCCTTAAATTCTGCTTGGTTCCCGAGAAAACAGGCAAAACAGAAAGAAAGGCGAATTCGAAACAGAAAAAGAAAATTCTGAAAGTACATACCACTACCAGGTCGACGAAGACAAGAAGAAGAAAGAAATAGCAGATGGATTGCGTTCCCGCTCCGTCCTTCAAGTTTGACCGAAAACCGCGATGGGAAAATTCGTCAGCTGAAAATTTGAGACTCAGAGAGAGGGTCGAAGCGTCAAAGGAAAGAGAGGCTGAGACAGAGGCTTTGTGTAGAAGAGTTGAGAGAGAGACGGTGGGTGACCGTGAGTTTGACGGAGCGTCTAGGAGAGAAGAGAGTTTTAAAATAATAATAATAATAATACAAATTTATAAATAATAATAGTGGTATCGCCGCGCGGCTATACTATTTTATTTTTTGAAAAACCAGTATAGCCGAGCGGCTATAATCGGGTTTTCCTAAATTTTTGAAAAGAAATCGTATAGCCGAAAGGCCATTTTTTCCTAATTGTTTTTATAAAAGAATCGTATCGAGATTGGCTAATTTCTTGAAAAGTGGCTATACTCTTTCCTCCCTAATTTTTTAGAGGAAACAGTATAGCCCCGCGGCTAGACTTGGTTTTTCCTTTTTAAAAAAAAAAAAAAAAGTAATAGTATAGCATGTATTTTTCATGTATAATACAAATATTTTTTACAAACTTTTCAATAATATAAATAAAATTAACATATTATATACATAATTCTCACATATTATTGAATACAAATAATATATATTAAAAATTTAAATAAATTATATTAAAATATTATATAGTGGCCGAAATTTCAAATTGTAATTTGCCAAATAAACAAGTACGTATTTTATTCATATAGCCACGCATCCAGTGGCGGAGCTACAGCCAGGCCTGCCATGGCCCTGGCCCCCCCACTTAATTATTAATCTCTTGGAATATATTATAAAATATATGATATAGTAATACAAAAACTGCAATTAGATTAGTGATGGCCCTCCCAGATGAAGATTAAAAACCTAGTAGAAGTAATTTTGAAATTTTGGCCCCTCCATACTAAGAATCCTAGCTCCGCCACTGCACGCATCTATTCCAAATTAATATCTATAAAGTATAAACTAATGCAACAAGGAGGGTTTTTTTTTCCTTAATTTTTTTTTAAATGGTATCGCCGCACGGCTATACTAGGGTTTTCTTCATTTTTTTATAAAAAAGAAATAGTATAGCCTGCTATACTCATTTTTTTATATAAAGAAATAATATAGCCAGGCAGCTATACTTGGTTTAAAATATTAAAATATTATATAGTGGCCAATCTTTAAAGTTGTAATTTGCCAAAATTTTGTCGAATAAAATAAGTACGTATTTTATTTGTATGGCCATGTGGCTATACCAAATTCATATCTATAAAGTATAAACTAATGCAACGATTAGGGTCTTTTTATAATAAAATAAAAAAAATTGAATAGCCGAGCGGCTTTACTCGGTTTTTCCTATTTTTTTTAAAAGAAATCGTTTGCACGGCTATACGCGGTTTTTTATTTTTTATTTTAAAGAAATAGCATAGCTGGACGGCTATAATAAGTTTTTTCTAATTTTATTGCAGAAATAGTATAGCCACGCGGATTTTGTTCTTAATTTTTTTAAAACGAAATAGTATAACCTAACGGACGCGGATTCTTTTGTAATGTTTTTTCAAAAAATAGTATAGCCGGACGGCTATACGCGGCTTTTCTAATTTTTTTAACAGAAATGGTATAGCCACCTGGCCCTCTTCTCCTAATTTTTTAAACGAAATAGTATAGCCGCGCGGCGATACTCGGTTTTTCCTAATTCTTTGAAAAGAAATAGTATAGCACATATTTTTCATGGATAATACAAGTATTTCTTATAAACTTTTCAATAATACACACAAAATTCAGGTATTATACATATAATTCTCACATATTATTGAATACAAATAATATATATCAAAATAGTATATAGTGGCCAAACTTTTAAGATGTAATTTGCCAACATTTTGCTGAATAAAACATGTATGTATTTTATTAGTATAGCTGTGCGTCTATACTAAATTAATATATGTAAAGTATAAACTAATGAAACAAGTAGGGTCTTTTTTTCTTAATTTTTAAAAAGGATAGCCGCACTATACTATGAATTTTTCCTAATTTTTTAAGAGAAATAGTATAGCTGCACGGCGATACTCTCTTCTTCCTAAATTTTTGAAAAGAAATAGTAAACCCTAAACCATGTACTAGTACTTTTTTAGTTTTTTTAGTTTTTTTTTTTTAAGAAATAGTATAAACTAATTCAATGAGAAGGGTCTTTTTTTCCTAATTTTTTAAAAAAGAAATTGTTTAACCACGCAGCTATACGCGTATTTTTTCCTAATTTTTTAAAAACAAATAGTATAGTTGCAAGGCGTGTTTACTAGAAGAAAAAAAAAATCTTTGAAAAACAGATTTTTTTTTTCCTTTTACGTTTTATAGTATTTGGGATTTTTTAGTTTGGTTTTCAAACTTGAGACTAACAAACAGACTTTTTGGGCTTTGGGCTCAAATTATGTTATTAAATTTAAAATTTTGGATCATTATAATACTAAACAAGCCCTTAATGACATCTCTATTTACAGCATGTTTACTAATCTGTAATCAGATTAAGAGGAATTGAATCAAGGATAAATGGAATTGAGGAGGAGTTAGTTGAGTATAGTTATAATTCGGATTCCTATTGAAGTTGTTTACTAAACCATATGAAATTAGGGTAGGAGTGGTACAAATTTCTTATAAGTTGTTTACTAAATTCTCATGAATTGGAATTGAAATCAAATTGATTACTAGAATGTCCTCATTGTTGGGTTAAAGTAGATGACAAATTTGAAATTTTAAAAATTTTATGGATATAATGCGTAAAAAATGGATTCCTAATGTGTTAGTTATCCAAGAATTAGAATACTACCTCCCACTCAAGATTCCAATTCCTCCAAAATAAGGAGTTGAATTCCTGAATTGGTGTAGGTCTCACTCACATTTTCATTCCTCCATATGAGATAAACACAGAAGTATCCGTGATAGGAATTCAACTCCTTATTTTGATTCAAATTACGGATTAGTTACATGTCTTATATAATTAACCGGTTTGCTTCAAATGGGTGCATATTTATTAAGCAAAAACTATGAACCAAATCGAATCAGACCAAACCAGTCCAATTTATGACGCTACTTCTTTGGTCAACACAATTTTCTTACATATACTTTTTGGCCCAATTCAACGGGTGGCCAATTCAAATGCCTACACCCTACTACTAGTTCGACTTTTGAGCTTAGTTAACTTTATTTTATTTTGTCAATTCGGTTTTCCATTTTTGGCCAAGTTCAACGATTTTTGGGTTTCAAATGCCCATCCTTAGCATGCATGAATAAAAAAGGATATTATTTGCCTCATTTCCTAAGTAGATATTCCTCCTTGAAATGTAGGAGTTGCTACTTACATAGTACAGAGGGAAGTACAAGTAAGTAGCTAAGGTTACCTTAATCCGCTGAAGCAAGGATTGGTAAGCTCCGGAGCAAGAGCAATTGTAGTTGCTACGTCAGGTCCCGTAACTGCGGGCAGCTCGAGTTCTAGTTTTTTCAATAAAAAATTTGAGAGCATTTATGCTCACCAAGGTGGTGAGCATTACCATCACATCAACTGCCAGTAGATGAAGTTTGAGATTTGTGTAGCAGATAAGGTATTTTTCTATTATATATTTTTTTAACACAATCGATTATGAGGTGGTAAGTGAAAATGCAACCAGGTGTAGCGCCATATAAAGGAAAGCCCACTATGATAAAAGGATTTCAAGGTTTAACCAATCACAAGGGCAACCAAGGTCAAAAGTAACATAAAATCACAACCAAAAGTTTTCACTTACAGAATGCACAACTAAATTGGCCATTTCTGGCTTGACGGTACAATTTCAAGGCTCATGCCAAGCTTATTCATTCATTGTACTGCTGGAAGCGTTGGAGCACTTCACTTTCGTTTTGGCTGCTGCTTCCTCTTCTTGCCCTTTGAAGTGCTGGCCTTGCCTTTTCGTTTTGGACCCGGGTTTTGAGTTGAGCAAGGGCGCTCAGTAGGATCATTGTTTTTCTCACCTATAACAGAATAATTAGGGAACTCATATCAATAATTATCATCAAGTATCATCATTATAAATTTGTAAATAATTAATTGAACCCTCCCTTCCTCTCCTCATTATAATAAAAAAGTTGACAACTTTACCATGTTCAGTCACCGCCAAATTTGAGCTCAGACCTGATGAAGATTCTTTCGCAGCTTTTGCTCTCTTCGCCTTCATGAAATTGGAATCCTACACATGATCGGTAAATTCATATACAATTATGTAAAGAAAAAAATTATATTCAGTTTGGACCGTGAAATGGATTAGGGCCCTTTATGTATAATGAGAATGAAAAAAGATAGAAGATTTTCCATCATAAATTGCTTTCAAATATATAATGAAGTAATCCCAAGAGACTGGTTGACATGACCATTTATAGTAGGATAAAACTCTTCTCCCATGTTAACTAATGTAATGTCCTCCCACTAAAACAACAATTAAGTTTCTTACTACGGCGCTTCAAATTGCTCACAGAATACCTATACCTTGTTGGCAACCGGGCACCAAAAACCAGAAAAATAAGGAGGCAACTGAATAGGATTGTCTCTAAGATGAGGCCAGAAGGAACTCTATAGTTAAGCTGCCACACAGTGCTGGGAAAGGTGGAAAACAAAATACCAAAGTAGTTACCCTACTCTAATGCAAAAACATAATTGAAGCGATTTTCATATAGGATCAATTTCCTCAGCCATCCTGTTAAACCTAAAAGGGTTTAAATATGACCGATTTGTTCCAGATTAGGAAGGCTAATTATTAGATTTTCAAAAATCTATAAAATGTACATGTTTAGTCGAGTAGTAGATTGTTTTCTGTGAAACAAAATTCACAAAATGAAAATAATACACCTAAAAGACATTTACCAATGAAGGACGCCTTAAACATACTTTCAATGAATGCTATGTGCAAATGATACACACTAAACTCAGACCTTATTGTTTGAAGGAACTTACAATTCTGAGTTCAATAATGATCAGAACCGCTCTCTATTACATCAAAGGACTTCTTCTAAGTAACCTACTCTAAAGAATTGGAAACGATCAGCACAAAAGAAAGGTAGACAATGATAATGTATATGTATCTAAAGGCAATCATAAATAGAAACAAACGACTAGATAAAACCATAAATTTCCTTTTCATTGTTTTCTCATGTTGAAAAAATATTCTAGACTTTGAAATCCACAGATCATCTGGATATATGCACGATAAATAATAGAAAAAAAAACATCAAAAAATAAAAAATAAAGAAGCTAGGAGAAGCTCAAACTCACTGGTGAATATATCGAAAGCTGAGCTGCTTTCGCGTAACGCACATAGCGCATAAGGTCCTGATAAGTCGAAAACTCCTGGCCTGTCTCCGGACATAGGAAGCCCTACAATAGCCATGCATAAAAAACATATCAGCCCTTTCAACTCTGAAACCTTTTTATGTTTCAACTATTTTTTCTTCATTGTCAAGACTTGTAGCTTTATTTCTCTTAATTCTATCATAATCAGCACTATATTATTAGTTGCATATTTTTTAGCATGCTAAAAGCCAAACAATCTGATAAGTATGGTACCTATCCAAAAAGAAAAAGGTGGAGCAAATATCACTAGCCAAGGAAGTTGTTCTAATATAAAGGCTTAAGATTTTGACAAAAGGGAAAGAATAAAGTCAAAATCTAGACAGGACTCAAGTTCATGAATGCTTACAACTTTTTCAATTAACTTTCCTATATTCAGAAAGCAGCACATGTTTCTTTCATTGAGATATGCTCAGAATACAGTATAGAGTAGACAGATATAGGATTTTGCTCAATCCAGAACCGTTAAGTTCATGAATACTAATGAACAAGGCAATCTGAAATCGAAAAACAGATATCAAGATTAAATGCACATACTTGGTAAAATTACAAAAATTACTTGTATGTTATATAAGCTAAGGGAAAAACAAGTTTCCACATATGATGCGCTATTTAATGCTATGTAAGACATTCTTTTTAAGTAAGAACCACCACATTCACGATAACCGCCAAAAATCTCGTGTCGCTTATTGGCAGAATGCATCCAACATTAATTAAGCTCCTCTGTCAAAACAATTCAACACATGCAGCTATTTGGAAAACGACATTACCTAGATTCATCTTAAACATGTTACGACAAAGCTGAACAGAATGTTCAACAATTGCATACCATGCATTGAATATGTAATAGCTGCATGTAATTCAACACGTGCAGCTGTTTCAAAAATGACATTACCTAGATTCACCTTAACACGTTATGACAAAGCTGAACAGAATGTTCAACAATCGTGCACCACGCACTAAATATGTAATAGCTGCATGCAATTCAACACGTGCAGCTATTTGGAAAACGACATCACCTAGATTCACCTTAAACACGTTACGACAAAGCTGAACAGAATGTTCAACGATTGCATACCACGCTCTAAATATGTAATAGCTGCATGCAATTCAACACGTGCAGCTATTTTCAAAACAATTTTTCTTAGATTCATCTAAAACATGCCATGAATCATGATGAAGCTCAACTGAATGTTCAATAATTTTGTCTCATAATGCCAAATACATTTTTCAATATTAACTGATCTCTCAAGATCTAGTATCTGAGCACATATCTAATAGATCACTAGCATCTGTGCAAATCAATGTGTTCAAACTTACGAACACTGCAATCATAAGCAAACCAAATTCAACTTATATCATCTAATCCAGATCAATGAGTAAGGAGTTCTCTTGTCGTGGTATCGATCATTCTACATGGACAAGATTCCTAAATGGAGTACCGCTCTATGCAGTCCTAATAATCAAAATTTACCACACTAAGTTGAGCATGAACAGAAAAAAGATTTTGATCAATGCCAATTAAACAATGTAACAGCACTTAAAACCATTTTTTAAGAAGAAAAAAAAAATCACTGAAAACCTTAAATCTGCACCTCCAAATCCAATGACCAGAGTAAAAGATTTTATTTTCAGAATTCTTCATTGTACGCAATTGAGAGCACACAGTTGCCGTTTTGCTCAATCAACAGGTTACGTATCTGAAATGCTCGCCTATATCACATCACTCAATGAACAAAAGGACGATCACAATCACAGCACAAAAAACTTAATAAAAAAGACCCGTCTCGCCATGATCAAAACTGAACATAAAGCTTTCAAATGTACAAAGATGAGACTTCTACCGCACTGAAGCTTTACTAAACATCTATACAAACGAAAAGGGTATAGATTTTAGAGTACCTTGACCTCAGTCCCATCCTCCTCAACCCTTGTATTCAACACCCAACCATCAGGAATCTCAAGCGAGTCATTCTTCGACGCCATTGCTCAGAAAAAGACCAACCCAACAAACTGCACTCTCAGCCCAGCTTAAGAACAAAGTAAGTGGGTTTTTATCAGTGAGGAGGGGGCGATATGAACGAGGCAGCAAAGGAAAACATGGTAGGCAAGGTGAGAAGAAGAGAGAGCTGGGTTGGAAACCACGTGGTTCCATTTCTGCAGAGGATGAAGAACGTGTAAAGATGGTATGGTAATTAAGAGGATGAAGAAGAATCTTTGCTGGCTTAGTTGGTTCTGGAGTGTTCGTACAAATGGACAAACGAGAGTTATGATTTTCTGGGTTGGACTTTGCACATCTGCATGTTTTGTGTGAGTGAGGAGATAGAGAGCGAGAGAGAGCGAGCGAGCCAAAATTAGGTTTCTGGGTTCAGAGATTGGGAAAAGCAGCCGTTACTGGTTTTGAATTCGCTCGCTCACCGAATACTCTCTTAAACGACGGCGTTTCGTTGTTTGGGCCAGGGGGACAATAGTATTAAACGGGCTGGGTCTTTAAGGTTGGGCCATGCGGACAATAAGTAAACTTTTATCAGTAACATAATTACATTAATTTTCTCTGGTTACATACAATTTAACATCTTATAAATCAGTATTTTTTAAGAAGCGATATTCTAAACTACTCTAATAATGTACTAGAAGGGAGATCGAACAAGGGTGCAAAAAGACAGGTGCACTGCCTTGACCAACTACCATAACCCACATTTGCTATTATAAATCATGTTAGGAGCTGGGATATGATTGCCTAACATGGAGCGTATTAAGAGGAATATGAATATCTTCTTACGATGTATAATGGTCTTTTGGATGTGTTGATATTGACAACTTACGTGCATAAACATTTGAAGGTAAAATTGTTGTCGAGTTTTGATGATCAAGGCGGTGTTAATCATCTTGGTCATGTGAGGAGAGAGAGAGAGAGATGGGAGTTAACGATCTCTAGGTGGCAGTATGTTAGTCCACCCACAACTAAGACTACTCATGCAACAAAAATGTAAAGGTGAACCAAGTATGGCACCCACTATGATAAATGGATTTCGAGGTTTAAGCATCACAGAATGAAGGTAGATCCCAAGAAAAAAGGGGCATATCCATGTTCAAAGTACTAAAAAAGGGCAACCAATAGCTTTACAAGAAGATTCATGTCAAGATTGTTCAATCTTTGTTTATACTGGAAGCTTGGATTCCTCACTTTCGTTTTCGCTGCTGCTTCTTCTTGGCCTTTGAAGTGCTGGACTTGCCATTTCGTTTTGGATCTGGCTTTTGAATTGAGCATGCATGATCAATGCTTTTCTCGCCTATAACAGAATAATTAGGGAACTCACACCATTACTTAAAATCAAGTATCATCATTTACAACAGAATAATTGATCCCTTCCTCCCTCTCCCCATTAAAATAAAGAAGTTCACGACTTTACCCTGTTCAGTCACCAGTGAATTTGAGCTCTGGCCTGATGAGGAATTCGTCCCGGCCTTTGAGCTAGCTTCTTTCTGTGGCTTGTTGGCTTGGAAATCCTACACATGATGGGTAAATGCATATTAAACTATGTATAAGAAATAATCATTCAAATCAACGTGGCAGTGCATGGAGAAGAGGCTCTTTCTTGTATAAAGAAAAAGAGAAAAGAAAAAAGATTTTTCCATCATGCATTCCTTTTGAATCTAATATGAAAGTAGCTTGAAAAGCCTACTCTGGAAACCCAAGAGACAACAGTAGAGTAGGATAAAACCCCTCTCCCCCTTAAGGAATTAACTGATGTAATATCCTACCACTAAAATGACAATCAAATTTCTAGCTTTGGCATTAATTACTCACAAAGCCCCAACTAGACCTTGTTGGCAGCCGGGCACCAAAACCTAGAAAAATATGGAGGCAACTGAATATGATTGTCAATAAGATGAGGCCAGAAAGAATTCTGTAGTTAAGTTGCCATGGACAAGGGAGGAAAAGGTGGAAAGTACAAAATCAAAGGAGATACCCCTACTTTAATGCAAGTATATGATTGAAACAAGTTTCCAATCTCAGTTTTGGACAGGATCAATTTCCTTACAATCCTTTTCAACGTAAAAGTGCTTAACTACGACCAATTTGTTCCGGATTAGGAAGGCTGATTATTAGATTTACAACATTTTTATAATATATGAGTGCAAATGATACACAGGAAACTCAGAACTTATTGGTAAAGGCACTTAAATTTTTTTGTTAAAATATAATCAAAACTGCTCTCTAATACATCACAAGATTCCTTCTAAGTGACCTAACCTAATTTAGAGAATTGGAAACAATTGTAGCACACAAAAAAGGTACACAATATTAATGTATTTGTATCTAACGGCAATCGTAAACAGAAAAAAATAACTAGATAAACTCATGAAGTTCCTTTTCATCATTTTCTCATGTTGAAATAATTTGAAATCCACAGTTCGTCTATACACAACAATGAACAGAAAAAACATAAACTAAAAACATTAAGAAGCTAGGAGGAGAAGCTTAAACTCACCGGTGAATAGATAGAAACTTGTGCAGGAATTGCATAGCTGATATGGTGCATCAGTGCATCATATGTGTAAAATTCTTGACCTGTTGCATGACAGAAGAATCCCCACAATAGCCATGCATTGAAAAGTATCAGTCCTTGCAACTCTGAAATTTTTTATGTTTCAACTATTTTCTCTTTATCATAATTAGTACTAGATTTAGTAGTACAATACTATTTTCACCATTTAATTTTATCATAATTAGTACTATATTTTAGTAGTATGTCTTTGAGCAAGCTAAAAGCCAGACAATCTAATAAATTTGGTTACAACTTACAAGTTACAACTTACAAGTGAACCAATTATTCAGATCAAAAAAGAAAAAACAAGAGAAGCAAAAATCTCTAGCCAAGGAAGTTGATCCAATAAATAAGGATTAAGATTTTGAAAAAAGGGAAAGTAAAGTATCATCTACTGCCCTGCTAGCAGTTTTGTTCACAGCTTAAAAATAACTACCATTGGTTTTCAAAAGTATATTTGAACTGCTACATTTAACAAAGGTTATTCAAATAAGAGTAAAAGGGTGCCACCTTGTTTCTCTTTGTAGCAGTTCAAGTCTTTTACGTAAAGCAACCCGCCATTAGGGTTTAGAGTTTGATAGCATTTTTTATTGAATTTCACAGGGCGAGAAAAAAGAAGAAGAAGAAGAGTGCATGATTCAATGCTTCATGGTAGCAGCGCACGTGTCAATAATTGAGATATGTTCAGAAATATGGTAAACAAAGATCATCTTTAAATACACATAATTGGTAAAATTAAAGAGCATATGGAAAAACAAGTTTCCATATATAACGAGCTATTTAATGCTACAAAGACATTCTTTTTAATTAACAACCATCGCATTCACTATAACCACCAAAAATCTTGTGGCGCTTATTGGCAGTATGCATCCAACATTAATTAGGTTGCTCTAATGTGATGGTCAAAGCAATTCAACACGTGCAGCTATTTGGAAAACGACATTACATAGATTCATCTTAAACATGTTATGACAAAGTTGAATTGAATGGATCATGTACCACTTACTAATATATAATAGCTGCATGCAATTCAACACATGCAGCTATTTGGAAAACAATTTTATTTAGATTCATCTAAAACATGATGATGAACCAGAACTGAATGTTCAACGATCTTGTACTATCTTGTACTAAGTACTGCCAAATCTATCTTTTCAAAAGTATCTGAGCACATATCTCATAGATCACTAGTATCTCTGCAAGCCCACGTGTTCTAACTTATGAACACTGCAATCATAGGCAAACCAATTTCAACTTGTATCATCTAATCCATATAAATGAGTAAGGAGATTTCATGTTGTGTATCTAACATTCTACATCGAAAAGTTTCCTAAACAGAGCATGGTACTTATGCCTTGACAATATAAGATCTACACAATTACATGAACAGTAAAAAGATTTAGGATCTAAGATCTAAGCCAATTAGACAATTTACAACACTAGAAAACCATTTTATTTCAAGAAAAAAAAATTCACTGAAACCTTCAAATCTGCACCTTGAATGATCAAAACAGTGGTTCTACTGCTCGTAAATGTTTTTATTTCTAAAATATTCTTCTTGTACGCAATTGACAGCACACAGTTCCCATTTTGATGGAGCAGCAGGGCACGTATCTCAAATGTTCACCTATATTACTCAATGAACGCATATGCAATCACAATCACAGCACAACACATTCAAAAAAGACCCATCACACCATAATCAAAACTGAAGTTAAAGCTTCCAAATTTCAAAGATGACAGACTTATACCAGACTCAAGCTTTACCAAACATTCATACAAATAAAAGGGTATAGGTTTAAGAGTACCTTGATCTCAGTCCCATCCCTCTTGACCCTTGTATCCAACACCCAACCCTCAGGAATCTCAAAGGGGTTATTCTTAGGCGCCATTGCTGAGAAAAATGCCAACCCAACAAACTGTACTCTCTGTGCAGCTCCAGAACCAAATGAGGGGCCTTTTTTATCAGTGATGGTGCGATATAAATCAGGCAGCAAAGCCAAACATGGTAGGCAAGGTGAGAATAAGAGAGAGCTGGGTTGGAAACCAAGTGGTTCATTTTTGGAGAGGAGGAGGAACGTGTAAGATGGTATGGTAATAAAAAAAATTAAGAAGAATCCTTGCTGGCTCAGCTGGTTCTTGAGTGTTCATGGGACAAACAAGAATTACGGGTTCTGGATTGGATTTTGTATATTTGCATAGAGGATGAGAGAGAGAGAGAGAGAGAGAGAGAGAGAAAGAACGCGAGCCAAAATTAGGTTTGCCGGGTTCAGGAATTGGGAATCAGCCGTTACTGGTTTTGAATTGAAACGCTCATCGAATGAGTTCCTCGGGCACACTACTTGTCAAAACCCGTGTAGCCGGGCGGCTATACTATTTTTTAAAATAAAAATTAGTATAGCCGGCCGGCTATACTATATGACTACGTGTCAAAATTCGTATAGCCGGGTGGCTATACCGTGTATAGCCGTTCGGCTAAGGATGACCCTCCTTGCGATTAGGCGCCACGTGTCAAAATAAGTAACGCCAAAAATTAAAAAAACACAGTCTAGCCGAACGGCTATACTATTTAAAATAAAATTTTTACAAACCGAGTATAGCCGCCCGGCGGTACTATTTATATATGAAAAAATGACCATACTTGAGATTAGGCGCCCAATGTCGAAATCTGTATAGCCGCACGGCTATACTATATGTAAATAAAAAGCGGGACCCATCTTGCGATTAGGTGCCCACGTGTCAAAATCCGTATAGCCGCTCGGCTATACTATTTTTTTAAAAATAAAAAATCTGTATAGCCGGCCGGCGATACTATTTTTAAAATAAATCAGAAAAAAAGGGTATAGCCGCTTGGCTATACTATTTATATTAAAAAGAAGAAGGCCCCACCTTGCGATAAGGCCCACACGTGTCGTGTCAAAATACGTATAGCTGCGCTGCTATACTATTTTTAAAAGAAACAGCACCTCTTTACAAATCAAAAGTTCGCCACTACATAATATTTTAATATATATATACCTATTATTTTTATTCAATGTATGTGAAAAATAGAAAAAATCTAGCAAAGCCGGGCGGCCATACTATTTTTAAAAAAATATAAAACCGAGTATAGCCGTTCGGCTATACTATTTATATATTTTTAAAAAAATACATTTTCATCTATACTCTAGCCCAAAAAATGAAAACTAAAACCTAAAATTAAAATGATTATCAAACCGGCTCTAAACTAGTCTACTTCATATTAAGGTTTTTATTAGGGTAAAACTGCTAACATACTTATGTCCTTTTTTTTTCTTTTTTCTTTTTTTATGCCAAGTATATTCATTTCAGATAGAGTAATTCCAAATTTAGGAATTTATTTAACATCACAAGATTAAATTATTTGTGTAAATATTTTAATTCATGTATGTTTATTGGATTTTTTTTTTTCAAAGAACAAATGCATTTCAAATGATTTCTTGATTATAGCCATTTCAAATTCATCCAAATGTACTTGGTATCAAATCCAAATTCCTTCTTTCAAATTTTCTCCATCCACATGGAGCCACACACAAAATTTTGCATGGTGGAAAACTAAATTGGGAATTGCAGGACCAGAGCGAAGAATGCAAAAACGATGAAGGATAATTTTATCTTATCATACTATAAAAACAAAATTGATTTTCATACTCATATGACTCAAAAGCTCAAAACAAGTAAACAATTTTCCCATCGAAAATGATCAGAATTAAGGATCCAAAAACGAGAACCCTGACAAGAAATTTCACTAAGATGTACTCAATAAAAAGAATGTATGACACTTTGCAGTCCCTAGATTTTAATAGGTAACCGAAGCCAGGATTTCGAGCTGGGAACCAAGCCTCTCCTCTGCAGATTTTTCAGCCTTCAACCTAAGTTTGGTTAGCTGCTTCTTCCTCTCATATGCCAACTGAGCCCTTTCTTTTCTCTTCTCTTCTAGAGCCTGTGAAGAAGAAATAAAAAAAGGTGTGTTCAGAATACAATGCGTAGCATTTTACCAACAAATGTCATTTTGCTTCATGGTAAATCCAAGAACATTATAGGGGTCTTTACAAATTTTAGTTGAGCTTCATCTTACCTTGATGGTGTCAAAATGGTTCCATCCAACCTCGGACGAAAGCTGACCCAACAAGCAGTACTTGTGGCCCTTCTGAAGCCTCAAGACCCTGATTTCAAATTTCACCCAAAACCCATTTCAGAGAGACAAATCAACAAACACTTGGAAGACAAAAACAAAACTTCCCACCCCAAAACCACACTCACTTGAGAGCGTCAGGAACAACCATCCTCTTCGTCTTGTCATACGGCGGAGGAATGCCCTCGTAAGCCTTCAACCGCGCCAGAGCCTCAGCTCCACGCTTCGTCTTGTGCGGGATCATCCTGCAAAACCCAAAGCAATCGCCATTAAAACGGCGAGCGAGCAAAGAAACAGAGAGGGAAGCGTGCATTGTGTAATTACTGAATTACCCTCGGACAGTGCGCCAAAAGATTTTGGCGGGAGAACGGAAGTGGATGGGGCCGTGAGAAGGCTGAGTGTTCATACGCTTTCGCCGGAACCTCATGTACTTCATCTTCTGCCTGACGAGGCCTCCCGATATGGCGATCTCGTCGCAGCGTACGATAGCTATTCGCTGGCCGTTCAGGAGGTCCTTGGCTACGACCGACGCCAGACGACCGAGCATGTGGTGTCGTCCGTCGACCACCACTCGCTTCGAGCAGATCCCTGAGCCGGACACCATTTTCGCTCGCTCGCCCTCTCTCTCTCTCTCTCTGCCACTCCGACGACAGACGACAGTCTATATATGATAGGAGTTTCAGAGCTAGGGTTTCTGGGAGTGGTGTGTGTGAGCCCGGACCCTGCATCCGAGTTTGGGCCAGGTATCGGGCAAGCCTGATTGTTTTTAAATGGGCTCATATTGGGCTTTGTATCTTCGAGTTGAAGATTTTGAAGGCCCAATTTCCCATCTGAACATCTGAACGTTCTTTTATGTGTCACCTACCAAAGTCAAAATCTTTTTTTTTTCTCGAACTACTGAATTGGGGTTGTTGAATTGGATGGTACAGCTAACCGTATTTCCACACAATAATTTGTTTGCTTATAAATTAATCAAAATATGTGTTTTCAATTGTGTATAATTGATGTTCCTTGTTCACTAAAATAGAAGGACGATAGTCGAATTCTTATTCATGAGCACAAGGACAAATATTTTACCAATACAACTATAAAATCATCGGTCACACATTATATTTGATCAAATTATTGAAGAAAACAAAATAAAATCATTATTTAGATATTCAATTGTTAACCATTTGTACTGTAAATTTATACATTATTGAAAATCATCTACTAAAAAATGGACATTTGAATTCAAATAAATTGCATTTTTGTGTCCTGCAAGTGTCCTTTTGATATGTGCCTGTGAGTTAGGCCAGTTGATCAAGGAAGTGTGTTCGTCTCTTTATACCCAAGTTTAGTCAGCCTCTTGCTATATTAGAGTAATTTTCTAATAATTATTTTATGTTAATAATTAGTTACATACTTCTAATATTGGCCGTTGAATTATATTAATTAAATGTGTTGTTAGTCTCTTAGATATAATCCAACATACGAGATTAAAAATATATAACTAATCCTTAAATATTTATTGGAGAATCCACCTCGATTTGATATGATCTTATTTGTTAATACAAGGGTGCAATAGGAAATTCCACAAAGCAATTATGCCATAATTGAAAAACCACCAAACACATAGGGATTCTGTGGTTGGTGACGACTCTGCCATCTCACCCTTACTTACCCCATATTTACAATTAAATTTTTCTAAGCGCCTCACCAACCCACCACTCTCCCTACTTTTATGATTCAAATCAAATCCCCGAAGTCTCTGTGAATCCAAGCTGCACAAGCTTTGATCAGTTTCAAAGTCTTTGAAGAGAGAAAGAGACCATCCTCTAACAATGGCCGGAGGCAACAAGGTCTACACTTTAGCTGAGGTCTCTGCTCACAGTGACCGCAAAGACTGCTGGCTCCTCATTGATGGCAAGGTCTGTTATACTTTCTATGCTCCAATTCTCAGTTTAATTTGGTCATGTCATCATATCCAATCATGGGTTGTGTATAAATTGCCTTATTTTCTGTGATTAAACATGTCATTGGTGTCATGCAAGGTTAAGGTTAATTGGGATTGCTCTGATTGGATCTAGGTAGATTATAAATTGTTTGATTGTGGATTTTACTGCTATCCTATTGGTTTATAATTTGATTGCATGTACTGGTTCTGAGATGAGTTATGCTTGTTTATCCTTGAATTCAGCAAGTTGTGATTTCTGTTGTCAAATTTCATTAGATAATTAGATCAGGAAGATATGGGATGGGACCTAACAATGTATAGTTGAGATTGCTTTAGAAACAGAGGGAAAAAAAAGTATGGGTGTTTGATCAGATTGGTATGAATCAGTTGATGATACATGCCATGGAACTTATAGAAGCTTCAGCAGCTGGTTTTGATTGCATTTCTTGGTTGAAAATGTGATAGCTTGTGCTTATACTACACATTGGTGTCTTTCTAATATAGGTGATAGTTTGTGAGGCTGTAAAGATAGTTCATATGTCTAATATACCTCTTAGGTTATGATTTTAAAGATAGTTTATGTAAATCATGCGTCACTTTCTGCTTACTGACCAATCCTTTGGACTAGGCAGAATAATTGTAAACTGTAATGTGAGAAAATGTATTGGAACAGGTATATGATGTAACGAAGTTCTTGGAGGACCATCCTGGCGGTGATGAGGTCTTATTGGCAGCCACAGGTTTGACACAATGGCAATCTCTTTCAAACACAAAATATATGCGGAAACCTGTTGTTGCCCCTGATGTGATTATGGTCCTAATATGATCCATGATTTGCAGGAAAGGATGCAAGTAATGATTTTGAAGATGTTGGCCACAGCAGCACTGCTAGAGCAATGATGGATGAATTTTATGTCGGAGACATTGATTCATCATCCATCCCGACAAAGAGGGCGTACACTCCTCCCAAGCAGCCTTACTACAACCAGGACAAGACAACTGATTTCATCATCAAAATCCTCCAGTTCCTCGTTCCCCTGCTAATTTTGGGTTTGGCTTTTGGTGTCCGCTTCTATACCAAAACTTCAACAGCGTAAACGTTGAAGCCGAAAGAGAAGTGAGAAATCTTCCCAATAAATTTATGTTAGCGTTGAAATTGGAAGACCCTTTGGTAATTTTTGTGTTTGGAACTGTTCATGATCATGGGATGTTAGGATATTTGAGTTGTTTCTGGTTTTGAGTTTATGTCTGCTTCTTTCTGGTTTGCAGTTAGCATCCGTATACTTTGGTGATTTCACAAACTTGGACTTCATGAGCTGATTTGCTCTTACATTGTATGGTCCCCTGGCTTAGGGTTCAGCTTGTAAGATCACCACTCTTTTTCACCATTTTTATTTTCATTTGTCACTGAGAAGCTTACGTCGGCTCATTCCATGGCATGGGCTTAGGTTCCATACCTTGGAGCAGTTGCAATGTGCCCGTGTTGTTGGTGGTATAAGTACAACAATAATGTGGCCTTGGGTCTAAACTCATTTATACGACATGTCGTTGGGCTGATAGGATGGCTTGATTCAGAGCTGCCATTTACACAGGATTTTATCACTACACCCAAACTTGTTTTGCCTTCGCGTATTTCTACTTTTTCGTATTTTTTAAAATTATAGGATTGATATTGGGAGGGGGATTCGAAGACAAAATCTTAGCGCAAGAGTAACTGCTCTTAACTACTTGAGCTTAGCTTCTTGCCCCATATTTCTACTTTTATCATTAAAAAAAAAATATTAAAAAAATTTAAAAAGAAAAGAAATCATGGTAGCCCATGGTCGACCATGGCCTCCATCTCCAAAACGGAGGCTAGTGTTGGCATCCATCTTGATAACAACTAGCCTTCCATTTCCATTGTGAGCTTTGAAGCCAACCATGACTTCTCTCTCTATCTCTCTCTTTTTCTTGAACAATGGGTGAGTATCAAATTGAAAATAGAGCAAATTTTTGGTGCTTGAGTGTCATGATCAAATTCTTGTATGCATAACCCTCTTAGGTTTATTAATGATTTATCCATTTTTGGATAATTTCTATTGGGTTTAGGGGCAATTTTGGATAATCTATTGATAAAATACAAATTTATAAATAAACCCAATCCTAGACATGTATTTATAAAAAAACTCAAGCACTATTTAAACATAGAAACACACCCAAAATCAACTCCAAAGTCAACTTTTTGGGTGTGTTTATAAATGGGTTTTGAGTGTGTGTAATGATGGGTTTTGGGTGTGTTTATAAAGTGTTTTGAGTGTTGGGTTTTGTTATAATTTCAACTTCCATTTTGGGTGTTTTAGTGAAACTCCCTTATAAAATAAGCAGCAAAAGCCAGCACGAAAAACAAGGAAGAGGACAGACAGCTTTGATCAAATGCAACTGTGGGAAATGAGAATTGCTCATAAACTTCACAAAAATATTTAAACCAAAATAATAGAGATTTACGATGTGCGTGAATCACATTTTCCTCAGTGTCAACGGCCGGCGGAAATCCCAAGGCCTTCCGTTTGGCTCATTACAGCTAATATTGTTGTTAATTAATTATGTTTTATGTAACACAGGCGATCCTGATGTTGCCACACACACTCAAATTCGTCCAATCCAATGCCATTGACGCTGCTTTACTTACTAAGCACCACTCATGCTTGGATAAAAAAAAATTTAGCACAACAATGTTAGATTCGCTAACTATTTATCCTGATTTTTGTAACTAATGTGTTAATTTCTTATTTGACCTGAATAAATCTAAAATAGATCCGGACATAAATAAATGAAACACTACCTCATCAGTTGAGATCTAAAAAGTTATTATAATAAGTCGACGCCTCTAGAACTACTCTCTCGAGCACCACCACATAGACGGTCACATTGTCATATTGCATAACAAATGAGTATATTGAATGCCAACATATAGTGTTGTTATTAGATAAGAGCCTATCACCAAGCAAAATACAGTGTGACAAACATACAAAAAATCTACTAAATTGTGATTACAGAGTCTATCTGGACAAAGGAATTCACATTCTTCCAGCCAATCTTTCATGCCATCCAAAGATTCTTCATAAGTTTTACCACCAAACTTTATCATCTAGTGAGTTGAGGAGGCCTATAAGAAGAAAACTTGAGCAGCCTGGTAGTTTCTCTTGCTTGAGTTTTTCTCTTAGCCCTGTTTGCCAAGAGAGCATTGAAATCAAATAGTGGCAATGGGAAGCATAACAAGGGAGGAAGAAGGTGTGCTCAAGTTGGTGCGTCCGGGGAGGTGTGTGGAGGTTCACAAGGAACCAATAACAGCTCAAGAGGTAATGAGAAAGTACCCCAGGCACTCCATAACTAGGCCAGACATCTTTGAGTTCCCATGGATTGTGGTTAAGGCTGAAGCAGTTTTGACTCCTGGAAAAGTGTTTTTTGTAGTTCCTAACCGCACGATTTATCAGCTGCTTAAAGCCCGAGAGCACGGTGACCAATCTTCTTCTTCTTCTTCCTCACAGCAGAGACAATCTGCTAAAGATCATGGTCACCATCCAGCATCAGAACAACTAACTTCCCTACCAAAGGCATATGCTGGCGTGACACCGAAGCATCAAGTGCAGAGACGAAGGCTTAAGCATCAGTTCTTTGCTTGTGCTACTGTAAGCCCTAGTGATGAAGAAGTTGACCCGGACAAAGGGCTCCAAACAGATTCCCAGGTTGGAGCTTGGCCAGGGTTGTCTTCCACAAACAAGAAAACTCACGGAAAATCTAAACAGAAGCCACAGATAAATTCAAAAAATAAAACTAGACATGGTAGAGCATATGACTACAGCAAGAAGAATAACATTACTGCCGAACTTGCTGGTCTTGAGATTACAGACAGTAAACAGGTCACCTTGTTGAAATCTTGTTTAAGAAAACCCGATAGTGCTCGTAATTCTCTTCGTCTTAAGGTAGCTTTTACCTTGCCAAACAAGCACGAGGAGCGAGTCGAGCGACAGAGCAAGATCACTCATTCTTGGATGCAATATCCAGACTACTCAAGTTGATTACTCTGACAGGCATTCTTTAAACTGTGTTTTTGTATGTTGACTGTGCACCAATGTTTTGTTACCTTACTAGATCAGATATATAGATTATAGTTTGATTTGTTTGTTCTAAATATCCAGTATAAACTTCATGTCAATCAGAAACCAATATAATGATTTAAAGTTTAAACAAATGTCAAAACTGTACTCACCCAAATTACAATCAAGAAGCTTTCCCTGCTATTGCTAACTCAAAGCACCAAATCTTATTTACAAGGTGGCCAAAAGAGGCATATTGAAGTAAAAAATGTCATAACAATTGAGCATGGCTTGCACTTACTCAACAAAGCATAAAAGTTTAGTTTCCCTGGTAATGTGGATTACCTAATCTGTGCTTGCACACGTTCTCTCAATCACTTTAGAATCAGTTCTATACGACTGCCTCGATGGAGAAGTGGATGCCCTTGAAGAACTATGTCCAAAGAAGCTCAGCTTGCCAATTTTCTTAGAGAAAGAACTCATAAATTTACGAGAATTGGACTTCTCCATGTCTCTCTTCATACAGACATGTTCTCTCTCAAGATCATTTAGTCTCATCCGTAACCGAGCTAGCTCAAGTTTTAGCTCACGGTTTTCTCTCCTCAATGATGCATAGTTGTCCCGCGGAGACATTGCTGCACTGAGTGCACCACTGCTGATCCGCCATGACTGGTGCATTGGCTTGGGTTCATCTTCACCTGAGCAGCCCAAGGAATTTCTGAGCCTTATTTGCTCAAAATAAAGCACTTGTACTATTGACTGCAGAGGGAGGCGCTCATTCTGTGCAGCGTGTGCACCAGCTTCTTGTGAGAGCTTTTGGAAATCAATCATTTTGCACAGCTTCTTCTTGTCTGTATCTGATAAGCCTTGATGGGCCTGTCACAAGCCAATGTTATGACAAGGGAACTAAAATTGTCTTCTTAATGACCTGAGTTATAAACTAGAAAAACAAGAAAATCAAGATTGTTTTTTTCTCGGAAATTGTTCAGATTTTACTTTTCATGTTCATTCTAGCAAGAGAGTGGTCAGGCAAGTCTTTGTTTTTCCCGAAGGGAACCAACAATTATCTACTCTATGCAACTGAAAATGTCTTCATTAACAAGTAAATTAGATTCACACCATTCCCACAGAAAAGATAAGAAAGACATACTTTTAAGTAAATATCAATGGCTCGATATAAACCATCATGAACCGTTCGTGCATGCTCGGGCAAAGCATCAGCAATGACTAGGAATTTAGCAAGCTTGAGGTTTGCATCAGGGGCTATTTCAGCAAGGTAATTGTCCAACAACTTTGAAACTTTAAACAAAGCAGTTTGGGACGGCGAATGAGGACTGTCTGATTCAAAGACAGAGCCATCTTCCATATCTTCTTCACTGTCGTCTTGCTGAGAAAAGTTAACTAAAATCCTATGCACTGTATCCACATCAAATAAAGTATCACCTGCGTGCTTGAAAGAAGGGATCAGAAGATCATCAAGAGTGGCAATATCCAACTGGGAGCCAATCCTCCTCTCCAGATCAAGTCTGCAAGCAATTGTGCAATCAAGCATTACAGCACTTCGCAAAAGCCCGAATAGGAAAGTAATCGGAACAACAAGTTTCTCAACGGGCAGAAGGCTGACAATTGTCTCAACCACAAGTTTTTCGTGTCCAGTTGAAGCTGGAATTACATCAACTTTTGTCTGGCCAGATGGGTTCCATAAGCTGGACTTCTTTGTCAACTCCTTCTGGGCATAGTTCACAAGAGATGCACCGATACTCTCAGGGCGAACTCCACGACACTTCATGGCTGTTATGACTCTTTGGTACAAGTCGACTCGAAGAACAGAAAGATCTTCTATCCACCAGTCCCCATCACACTTGGCTTGCCTGTTCATGTGAAGCCTCCCTGAGCTGCTGTACTCCAACCGCGAGAAGCTTGAAGCAATTTGCTCTACACAAGCCTTTGAGGCTATTGCATCAATGCAGCGGCTAACTATCTTCAGCTCATCAGCCAGAGGGAGTAAACTCTCACATTGCAGCAAAACTTCAACACACATTTCAAGGTTCTTGCAGACAATGCATTCAAGATATTCTTCAGCACGTGAACCAAGATTGTCTTTTGAGAACTCTTCAGTCATTTCAAGGTAATCAGAAGCACAGCAAAGCTGAGCAACATTTCCAGAAGTGATTTCAAAGTTGATACCATAACAGAACTTTGCTGCCAACTCAAATGACTCAGCACCTCCTGGTAGATGAAGAAGCTCTACTCTTGAGATATCAGAATCCCTATGTTCAGCGACTAACTTTCGGATTCGTCCACTTCGAGAAACAAGAGGAAACTGCATTCAAAAACAACATTGTCAAAACTCCATCAAGACAGTCAAAATACAAGTCATGTATAGCATGCTTTGATCACTGCATTAAAAGTTTATAGAGAGAGTCAGAGAGATCTGTTGGAAGAGCCATTTTTGAAGAATCGAAAAGTAAATGTAAATAGAACAACACAAATAGTTACCTTGTGTAGTGAGAAAGCCCCTCCATTCACTTGTATTGTAATATCACTGGGAACATCCCGGAAAATCCTACAAAATATAAACAGCCACACACTCATACAACAAACGATTGCAGCTATTTGAAAACAAAAAAGGTTCTCTTTATAGAATACATATCAACAAAACAATCACCAAAGCTTCCATCTTTTATTTTTCGATAATTAACACAACAAAGCACAAAAAAGATATCAAACACAAAACTGAAAGTATCACTCAGGCAATACAGTAAGAACAAGGTTACAAGTATTCAAGTGAATTACAGCATCAAAACACATCAAAAACAAAAAGAAACAAACAAACCATTCATTGTTTCGCTGCTGCCGCGAACTCTTAGCCAAGGAGAGCTGCTGTTGCTGCTTGTCACTGCGGTCCATGGAGAGAAAGAAGGCAACCCAAGAGAGAAAATTAATGGAATGTCAAGGCAAAGAAAAGAAAATGGTATTAGTGGGGTTAAGGGAGAGAACTGGGAAGAGAGACTGGAACCCAGTTGGAGATGTTGCTGTTGGTGAACTTCTTTGGCCATTTTTTTTTTCTTTTGTCAAACAGGTGGTGTTCAAACACAGATTGCAATTGTCCAAAGCAATGGGCCTCTTTGGTGGGTCATGCTTTCCTGCTTTTTTTTTTTTGGGTTTTAGTAGCACACTCAAAATCTTGCATAATCTCTTCCTGTTTTTTCTGATCTCTGTTGGATTTAATTTGTTTTTTAAATTAAAGGTGGTGCTGTTTTTCTCTGGTATAAATATTGTAGTGTAGCAAGGGAAAGAGGAGCACAGAAAGCAGGGGTTTGTAACTTTGTTCACAAATAGAGTCAAAACCTCTCATCACGAACAGGCAAAAAAGCGGGAAAGAAAAAAAGCAGTTCAGTTTGACAACTTTGACATATTTTACTTTACTTTTTGTCCCCTGTAAAAGTCTGTAAAAACGATAATAATAAAAAGTGAAAGATTCCTCCTCCTCCGCCGATAGTGGTAAAATGGTGAATTGTAGAAAGATGAGTTACGGACTTAAACATCATATATTTCAATTCTAAATCATGCAAAAACACTTCAATTTACTAAACACATGTGACTTACGAATATTTGCAAATTGCATATACTTAGAAGTTTATACCCTTTTACTACTTATAATTTTTTTACAATTAACCACTATGTTATGAATATTTTCTTCTATATAGTATTGTTCTTTTCTTATCGAATGGAAAATTATCCTCGCTTCAATAATAAAAACTCATGCATAAGGTTGATTTCAATATGTGATCATGAAATCCCGTGTGAATCAGCAAGGACTACCTTAAAAGGCTAAATACATGCACAAGTTTAATTTCATCGTCTTGTTAGACAAATACAACTAGATTCAAAAAGCATTTAGATCTGATTTGATGGCTCAACCTAAACTGTTAACAAAGAGAAACTAAAACGACTAAAACGAGCAACTTAACGGTGGAAAGTAAAATGAGGCATTCACCTTTTGGAAAAATTTTGCACCGTCCACGTGAGGAAGAGCAAACAAAGAAAAGGTCAAAAAGAGAAAAGGAACAAACAATGATCAAAATTTGGATAGGGAGGGAGTGAGGTGTGGTGTGGCCACTTTTGATAATTCTATGATTTATGATAATTACCCACCACCTGCGGTGGGCCAAATATGTTAGGGGTTTTCAATGTAAGGCAAGTGGCTTCCGACCACAGATTATTACATTTGGTATGATATATATCATTTGATTTGATATCATATCTTCCACTACCACCACCATCCCTTCGTTGTAGATGCGAACAAAAATAAAAATAAAAACTTTGGTTTTAGTCAAAGTCATTAAACCATGCGTGACATGCATTGTTTGACACAAGCATAAATAAGCTTCATGACCATGGAGAGCAGGATCCTAAAGTTAAGGATTGGTGGTCGATTTTTAATGAGTGCATTCTAAGGTTTGAATGCCTTTTTGACGTAGAAACAAAAATCTTGTGTTGTGTCAAATGACAACTCGTATTTTCTTAATTTAGCATCAACTCTGAAAATATCGAGTTCGATTCGAGATTATGCTTTGTTAGTATTAAAATTGAGCTAAGCTGTTTTATTTGATTTAGCTTAGTCGATTTAAAATGTTGAGGCGTTACTTTGATTCTGACCATATATATATATATGCAGATGCTTATGTTTTGCAGAAGTATTCCCTCAATAATTTGTGCCATACTGGGATACAGTCCATGGATAAAAAGGGTGAAGAATATTGAGGACTGAAGGCGTGCATCTGTTGGTGTGATGGCGAGGAAAAGACAGTTGCATCATTAGTACTTTTGCACGCGAAGTGTTTTTTACCAAGTAATTAGTGATATGCGACATAAACATATAATAAAGGCATCCTCCTACATTAATCAGTTAGTTACAATTTTCGTGTTCTGACTATGCATAATGCATCATCTCACTATATAATACTTTAAATCCTCACCCATTCTATCTATACACGCGAGCATGACAGTTAATATTAGAGGAGAACGAGTTTCATACATACACACTACCAATGTGTTATAGGGGTTCGAATTTGAAATTACTGATTTGCAATTCAATATATTGTTTCCACTAGGCTAGACTAGTGGCGGAGCCACCATGAGGTCAATGGGGTCAAACAACCCAATGGCAGTAATGGAAATGGGCTTCAAAGTCGTCGTTTGCTAGTGGTGCAACCCCTTAGAGTTGCCCACCAACTGCTCGACGAAAGTTCAGAGAAGGATAAGGGTTTTTGTTGGGATCTAATGGACCAAATCTTTTAGAATTCAACCTCTTTGTGAGGCCATCTGAAGATCTGTGCTGGGTGACGAAAAGGGAGGGACTGCGTTATGGGGATGGTTGGGGAAGAGTGGGGTGGGTTGTTTTTATTTTTATTTTTAGTTTTTTTATTATTTAATTTGTTTAGTAATTTTTAACTTTGAGAAGTCATGCACAATTTATCGAATAGCTATATAATCTTTTTCTTTTGCCATGAATTATGAATGAAATACTATTTTTATATTTTTACACTATGACCCCATGAATTAACAATCCTGAATTCGTCACTGGGTTAGAACCCTTCCACGTCTTTCTTTCTCTTTTATCAAAAGCAATGCTGGTATAAATAACGATAAATAGGTATTATGAACGAAAGTTAGCAAAGTCTCTTCTCTTAAATAATAGTGTAGATACTTATGAAGGACATGCACCTTTCACTGAATTGGACACCACCGAGACATGACACTAACCTCTTTGATTATTGATTTTTTGTTTGATCATAAAAAAATAATTCAAAGTTGCATCCCAAGCTCTATCAAGTTTCGATGCTTCCCATCTCTCAATTATTGGGGACCACGTTTTTTAGCTAGTCGTGCACCTTGGGCGGGTTGAGACTTAGACGGGGGCTACACCTTTTGATAAAATAGAGTTCACCTTGAGCTTGAGTCTCAACAATTTTCAATCGATCCCGATCGACATCAAGATAAGTTTAGATTGGGAGTTCATACCAACCTTTCAATTCAAATCTCAATTTGATTGACCTAATAATCACAACTCGTTGTTCATTGTTTGAGTAGATCCATCCAAACTCAACCCCGAAATCAATCATAACTCATCATCATCATAATTTAAAGGAAAATTATGAAAAGTAGCCAAATTTCGTTTACCTTTTAAAGTTTATTTATTTATATTGTTAAAATTTTATCGACCCGTTAGAGTTTGATTACTTGTTGAACGGTTATACTTAGAAACCATTAAAGAAAATTGAGGAAATGGAACTTACGTTTGTCACATCAACGCAAAAAAATAGGGCCCATGTTTGCCACTTTAGATTAGAATTTAAAATACCTACTAATGGTTTGTGTAACGGAGGATCTCTTTCGTAAATTTGAGTATCAGATTGCAGGATCTTCAAAGTTCATGTATGACTTTGTAAGGACCCAGTAGTTGATCCAAAAAATATACACGATAGAGTTTATTTTGAAAAGGGCCTAAAATGCAAAGAAGAAGCCCATCCTTGTTTATCTCTATTTTAAGAGCCCGTTAATAGTCTCAATCAATTCAAGCCCATATCCACGTCATATGTAATCGGGCCGTTGACCCATTTGACCATTGGCCAGCCCGCAGCAAGTTGTAACTTGTTACTTTAAGGCAGAAAGCAGCAGATCAGACGAACCGCAACAACACTACTCAGTCGTTCATTTCTCTGTTTTCACCATGCACTCTGTCGCCAATGGATTTGTCTTCGTGGTTCCGACGCAGCCTCTTAAGGAAGAGTGAAAAAACCAAAAACCCAGATCCCTCTGAGCGAACTCTCCTGCCCCGAAGTGAAGAAGAGCAGCAACTGGGAGTCACAGAGGAACTGATCGACCATGTCAAGTCTTTCACTTTAGACACTTTCAAGAATTTCCCTCTCCCAGGTATGCGAAAGGGAAGAGCTTTATGAATTTTTTGCTTGTTTCGGTTAAATTTGATATTGGGTTTTTTTTGGGTTCATTTGGTTTTGGGTAAATAATAAAAATCTTAAGCTGGGTTTCTCTGCATACATTTGAATCTGTTCATCAGTGTGCATAAATGGACTGTAATGGGTTCTTTCTTTTCTTGTTGATGGAATTAAATGTTGTACATTGAATTGATTACTGTGCAGATGATGAGGGAGCTGACAATTCTCCGACAACTTCGAGCAACGCTAAAAAAGATCTATCTGAATGGCAGGAAAAACATGCCACTCTTGTGCTCTCAAAAGCGAAGGTTGAATTCTAGCTTCTTGCTTGTCTTTATAGATTCTTGTATTTGATGTCAAATTCATAGCTCTGAAGTTGGTTTAACATGTGACTTTGTATATCAAGAATTACCCTTATAGAATCCTGCTCCCTGGCGTTAGAGGAATTTTCTCTAGCAACTAGCAATTTGAAATTACTTTCTAATTGGTTGGTGCCTTTGATTTTATTAAGTTTTTAGTACGAAAAGGACTGGTTTTAGTCCAGGAGCTCAGGAAATTGAATTAGACACTAAAAATGGATTTTCCAGGCACCACAGCTAGATTGCTTATAAGTTATATAACTTGGAGCTGCATCATACAACCCCTTACGAGCATAATTGCGGATCTTTCTTGTTTTTCAGGAACTTTCCCATCTGAGATATAAACTATGCCCGGGATACTTGAAGGAGCATCAATTTTGGAGAATATACTTTCTGCTTGTAAAGAAACAAGTGGCTGAGTAAGTATTTTATACGTTTTGGATTTTCAAGTATTTTGCATCAGCGTTATTTAATAAGAGCACGGTTCTGAATGATTGATTAGTTGTTGAGAGGATCTAGGAGTTTTCTTCTAAATGGTTTACTGTCAGATAGTATTCTGTATGAGTGACAGGACTGGAGGCTAGGTGATGAATTTCTATCTGATTTTTACACGAGTGTTTGGTCACCTACAGATTGCTCCTGATGGAGCTCTAGACTCTTATCCTCTTCCTATCATAAGGCCAGAAAAGAGTGTTTAGAAAATTAATCAAGCATATATTATCCACTAATCTCAACACTATTGAAAACTCTACATCCAGTTGGCGTTGGCTTAGTCAATCACATAGGCTGTGCACCTCCACCATTTGAATCTTCTAAAGAAAAGCAAACTGAGTTGACGTATCGAAATTTGCTTTGTTGGGAATCAGATAGCACCAAGCTCATGATTTAGTCTGACGTCGTAAGGCTTATAATGGATCTTGACTATCTTGGAAGTTTTTTGTTGACAACAGGATGATGTGTATGTAAAGGGTAATTTAAAAAGCATAATATGTTCCTGTCTTCTTTTTGAAAGATAGAGAACATCAATTTGCGGATACAAGCTAGAAATAGAGATGCATAAGAGTCCATGACTATATTTCTCCAAACATGTGTCGTTCTTCTTTTGAACAAGTTCCTCTAGATTATGTTTAGTATCTGCATATTGGCCAACATGATAATGAGTTATCCCAACAAACATTCATGACTGAGTTTGTTCCTTAACAAAAAATTCATTCAAGAATTAACGTGATAAGAAGACTGCTTTGGAATAATGAAAGTTGCTTCCTCATACAACTATCTTTGGTATGGACTTTTTTCTTTTCTTTTAATTATCGTTGTTAGCAACTTGGTTATTATTTTAATATGCGCACACTCATTAAACGTGGTTTCCTGATTTGATTATCAGATACGAGCTGCGTGCCATACAACTAGCGAGGCTGAAAGAAATGGCAGTGGAGAATGAGAAGTCTACAAATTCCATTGCATATGAAGTTGAAATGTCAGAGGCAAAGCAGGGAGCAAGCTTCGCCCTTCCAACTCCATAGCTTTATGCATTTCTTTTTAGGAGTAGGAATGTATTGGCTAGTCGACTGACTGATCCACTGAACAGAAACGTATTGGAAAAATGTAGAATCGTTTATGCATTCATTTTCTTTTTCTTTTTTTATTTGCGCAGACGAAATAGTAGTTTCTTAACGGCTTTCTTATTAGAGCTTCTCCAGTAAGGATTTTATATTGAGATTGGTTAAAGATTTCTAATCTCAGTCATCCATGAGTAATGGGTTACATAATTCACATACATGTGATCCAATGGCTGAGTTTAGAAACTAATCCTCAACATAGTTTTATTTACTACATGCAAAATCATCACTGTCTTTGTTTGACTTTCCAATGGTTGATTCCTTTAAGAATTGTGGAGACCTTCTGAAGATACGTCAGAGAGGCAATGTTCTTTTTGGATCTGATGAGGATATATAATGTTTGAAATGGCATTGAGCCTCAACCTGGGCTGGCTTGGGTTATGTATGGATAAATAATTCACATGCATTGGTCGGATTTGATATTATTCAACTATCTATAGATCTTCCGGGTTCGTCCAAAAAAAAAACACAAAGAGATCTTTCGGGATCTTCTATATTGAGAGGGTTCAATCCAATTGCCCATAATAGCTTTGTAATTGATCGAATGGCTATTAAGGACTCCGCATTATTGTTCTTGAGTTCACCTTTTTCTCTTTTACTACTTGGCTACCCTTGCAAGTGGATTTCAAGCTTTTACTATACCGCCAAATTCACTGGCAAGTGGCAACACCTTCTTGCTCTCTGAGGCATATATTCTTTCAAGTACAAAACAAAGTGGTGCAAAATCGAAAAACCACACATCCATTTGGACTGGATAGCAACAGCCAAAAACCTCACAAAATCACAAAATCTTCTACTTGTGATGAATTCACTGCAGAACCGTACCATGTCCCCATGTGAACTTAAGAAGAAATAAATAAAATTAAATAAAACTCAATCCCCACAACTCTCTATGGTATACACATTCATGGTTTCATGCATGCTCAGTTCAGTAAATGCCCACTTGATTGACATACTGTTTGCTGGCTAAACAGTATACTTAATACCAAGGGATGTATGATTTGTTTTCTGTAGATTAGAAAAAGAAGAGAACCAATTAAAAATTCTTAGTTTGAATTTAACCAACCAGTCCAATTGGCTCCACGGATCACCCCATACAAGAAGTTAAAATAAGCAAAAGCAGAAAGCAATCTTACATATCTAACAAGGAAACAACCAAATCAGAAAGCTATGTCACTTAAGATTCATTCACTTACTTGGATGGAAACATCAACATCAAGGGCCATACCAAAAGTGCAGGGTTATGATCAATTTAATTTAGTCATCAATAGAATGCGAGAAAGAAAGGAGTTACATTTATTTCCAAAGAGCACATGCGTTCTTTGAGTCATCACTACCTAAATATAGACAAAGGTTAATTTCAGAGAAGAAAAGGTGAAAATCTAGCAATTAGATATACCCCCCCTTAAAAATGACACCGACAGAGTCACAAGCCACATAAAACATTCATGCGAAAGACCATCCACTCTTTTCCCCAATCTCTTCTCAAACGATCCCTTCATTCTTGATCTACGAATGTGGTTTTATACTCTAAGGGCCACTTTCATAGCTCTGTTATTAATCATCAAATGACGCTCATATCAGTTCCCTTGATATGGGCTTAAAAGGTTATTTAGGATGCTGCACCCGTTCATTCCCAGTGCTTCCTTCGAATGCTCAACAAGAAAACAACTAAAAGACTTGGTATCAGAACCTGAATGATAGAGGCTCCGCTTAGGGAATCACTTGCTCCCATTCATATCTTCCGGGAAGGGGTAAATCACTGGTGATGTCAAAGTTGTATCTGAGAAAATCCAACAAACAAATAAGAGGATTTCATGGTATTCGTGGGTGCATGTAGCCCACCATTGCTAATCTATCTGCACTACAGAATAAAACATAAATCAAAATCAGTTAAAGTTAGTCCTGCAGTTTAAGTAACATACTTCTCAAGGAAAATTCTCTGTTGCTCCTGCTCGTGTTGGGCAAAGAACTCCTCCATCTCCAGTGTCGTTGGGATATTTCTTTGCATATCATTTCTAACCCTCCGGTGAGTTGCAACAGAACTTGTCCGCCTTGTGGTGGAACCGGGGGTTCCAATAGTGTTTGACTCCCTTATGAAGCTGCATGGTGTGCTTTCTCTGGTGTTCCTGTATAGAAACATGACAAAAATCAATAATAACTCTGCAGCCTTGCATCTAAACATTATTCACACATACAAAACACCCTTCATGTAAAATCTTATGCCAGCATTAGACTAGACTCCCGACAAAACTATTATTACCCCAGCCTTCCTCCATCCTTCAGAAAGTATACTTCTTTTGTGTCCTTGACAAAAATATTATTCGCACTTATAAGCATGACAACTTAAATAGTATCAAAAAAGAGAAGAAAAAAAATAAGTGCATTGAATAAAACAAGCTCCATTTTGGCAGCGTATGCAATACAGAAAAAGCACGAGATCTGCAACTTTTTGTCATCTACTACTAACCACAAAACTGAGTGCCCAACATAAATCACTGAAACTGGGCCCCATGAAAATGATAAGTTATTGCTAACACAAATGAAGCGGAAGAGCTATTGCTGTCAGTACTGCAAAAGATAATTTTATTTTTTCCTTACTTCATCATTATGGCACGCCTGCTTTTCAGATATGCTATTTTGCAAATTAAAAGAGAAATAATCAAGCCGGAGAAAATGGATTTTTACCCCGAATACCAACCAATAATTTGTCCCTCTTCTCGTACTAGTACTAACAGATGCAAAAAATGTTTCTAGTTAATTACCAGGTTGATAAGCAACTTTGCAGGAGATCATTGAGGGCCTAAACTAAATTGACAATGGCCTCTAACGATAACCAAAATTCGACTTTGATACTAACTCTACATAGATACTGCACAAATATTAATCAGCAATTAATATGGAAAAGTAACATTTTTCGTTTTTTTGTTTTAATTTTTTATGAGCAAAAGTTCAGGAGGGAGGGGATGCTACCCCATTCCAGGGCCATGGCATACCAAAACCTCTTTGAGGGCTTACAGAGAGAGTCTTAGCCCTTTTTTTAGTTTTTACAAATTACCAACCAAAAGAGATTGTCGGCAGCATACCAAAACCTCTTTGAGGACTTACAGAGAGAGTCTTAGCCCTTTTTTTAGTTTTTACAAATTACCAACCAAAAGAGATTGTCGGCAGCAGGACTCCAACCTAGGCCTTGATAACTAAGAGAATGATTCTTAACAGTACAACCAACCCTCATTGGCTATTTTTTGAATTATTCTTTAAAATGGAGCTTGATACTAACTCTACATAAATAATGCACAAATATTAATTTGCAATTAATATGGAAAAGTAGCCTTTTTGAATAATTCATTGAAGCACCTCACGTGTCACAAACATCACTAGCCTTTTTATCATAGCATTAATGCATCAAATGAAGGTGAAAACACAGAAATCAATCAAGTAGTAGGACGCCCCAATGGTCGAGTTCAATTTATATATGTTTGTGGTGGTCTAGTACCTCGAAAAACACACAAAAAACACAAAAATCAGATGACAACGTAAATATCCCATCTTCTTATGTTCTTGCAGTAGCCTGGTAGTCTAGCTTAAAAAGATAAGGGAAATGACAACACATAAAACAACCACTGAAAAATACAAACCACGAAAAGCAAATGACTGTGACGGTGTGACCCAAAAGCCAAAGCAAAAACGTTTCAAGGGTATACCACAAGGTGTCAAAAACACAACCCGTTTCATGAGAGGGAAGAGATCAAGGGAAATTCACTTTTTCATGAATGAAAAGAAGCCCATATCTTTTCTTCCGTGTTTTTTTTCTTGAAATTTATTATAAAAGTAAACACAAAAAGTAACCAAAAAATATTATATTGACACAAACTTTTCTTTTCAATTTCAAGAAATGCTGACACAGTTAACCCCACCATCACTAACAATTGCAGAAAATCATATTTCATAAACAATAGGCAAAAGGAGACAGTGAAAACAACAGAGCCATTCTTCAAAAATGAAAAAACAAACCTCATTTCAACCCACTTGAAATAACACACAAAGAAGCAAAATTTACCTGTCTCTGGCTTCATACTCCAAGTTGTTTTCCCCAAATGACGCCTCAACGCCCAAATCGCTACCATACTCGGCTTCATTTCCAAAATTACCAAAACACCCTTCCCCGTCCTTCTCCTTTCTCTCAACGGACTCAGCCCAGCCAGAGTCCAACGACGAGCCCACACTCAACCTCGAATTGGGCCTCGAATCCATGGCCCTTCTTCGGCTTTCTCCACAACACCCTCTGGGCTTCTCCAAGGGCTCAGCTTCGCTCTGGCTCTGCTTCTTGGCGACGTCGTTTCGCAATGGGGGTTTCTCGAGACGGCGACTCCTGAGCTGGAGATAATACAAGGAGGAGGTATCTGGGTCAGGTTCCACAGAGGGCGATTGGTTTTGGTTCTCTTGCTTCTGTTGTTGCTGGAGTTTTTGGAGGGCTAGGGTTTTGGCTCTGGTTCGAACGCCGAGAGAGGACTGCGGTGAAACGGAAACCTCCATCACGGCGACGTCACCTGAGATTTTAGATTTCTTCATGTACTTCCCCATCTCTCGGCCTAGGGCCTCTATCTCACAGTCAATTTTCTTTCTTCCTCTGTTTTTGTTGTTGTTGGGTTTTAAGGTTGGGTTGAATGAGAGCGACTGTGAAAGCGGTGACGAAAGAGAGGGGAGAGAGAGAGAGAGAGAGAGGGACCAATTTTGTAAGCTGAGGTGATGACTAGAGAGAGAGAGAGAGAGAGGGGGGGTTTTGGGGGGAGAAGACTGAAATGAGAGGGAAAGAGGGAAGAAAAAGTTAGGGCTGGGGTTTAGGGAACAGTGGTACTTTATATCTATATTCTCGTCGTATTTTCATTATTTACCCCTTCCCTCTTAAATGATTTTTGTGTGGACCCATTTCTATTTTCTTTATTTTATTTTTTATTTTTTATGATAAGTTTATTAATTAAAAACAAAAATATTATCTTAATAAAATTTCATATAAAGATTTTATCTTTTTCACTAATAAAAAATCCTAAACCCTAAAACCCTAAAAAAACCAATTGTTATGGATTTGCATGCAATTTTATTAATTTCATATAGAAATTATGGGTTTTTAAGGGGATATTAAATTTTTTTGTTTTATTTTACTTTTTTAAGGATCTTTCATATTAAGAGGGTCGATGAAACACAATAAAATTCAATTAAATATTAGAAAACAAACAAGGAGGTAATAAGGGTCAATTAATGTTTAATCCAACTAAAATTTCCTTATATTCGATAAGAAAAATAAATGTTACTAATTCAAGGAGACAACTTATTCAAGTGAAAACTAATTCAAAGTCTTCCACTTTGAATTGGACTAAGTTGTGCAAAGTCTTTAAAGTCTCTCAAGTCTTCAATTATGGAAGCAGTAAAGGAAATTTCTCCTGCTTAATTAATGGAGATGGAAGTTTAGGATTACATCAATATGCTTTGTTGACTATAAAACTCTAAGCCATTCGCAAATTACATTAACCAGTAATTTGTTAGGATTCAATATCCTATGTTTGAAAACTAGTCTATATCGAAATGGTTTATAAACTATGAGTGGCGGAGCCACTCTTAGACATGGAGTGGCCTTGGCCTTCCCATATTTTTATCCCTCTTTTATTATATTATATATAATATATAGAATTTGTAATAAACAACTTTGAATTTAAGTTAAAATTTCCTCTAAAACGAATTAGACCTAAGTCAATTAGAAATATTTAGCTATAAACATATAATTATTGAATACTTAGGTGTTTTATATATTTGTATTCTCTACTTCGGTCCTCCCAACTTTACAATTATAGCTCCGCCGAGTTTATAAGGGCAAGATCTACTCATGAACTCGTAGTTATTTGGTATCAGCCATGGCTACACGAAAGTATGAGCACCAGCAGCGGAGCCAACATGGGACTAGTGTGGTCTCAGGCCCCCACTCCACTTTAACATATTTTATTAGACTAGTTTATAATATATTAGATTAGTTTTGGGATATTTACTCTAAAATAAAATAATATATTAGGTTCTTTTGGTCTACAAATTAACCATAAAATTTCTTGATATCTCTTCTACGTACTCATCTCCTTTAAATATTCTAGGTTGTTTTAAGACATTTGCACTAAAACTCCTAAAGTTTTAACCTTTATTTATCTTCCTCTTTTGTTTAAAGCTTTGTGAATTTTTTATTGTCCTCATTTTTTATGTATGACTTGGGTTCCTTAATATTGCACTTCATGAACTCCTTATTTTTCTATTTAGTTTCTCTGTTGGAATATAAATGATTAATTTTTAAGTCTTTAATAGTGTAGATAATGAAATTAGTATTTAATCAATTTAAAATATGAAATTCATAATAATTATGAAGAGAAGACAAATTTTATGAAGCCCCCCTCTAATGTGAAACCTGAGCACCATCCTTGCAAGCCAGTTTTGTAAGTTAACAGAAAAAAATAAATTGTGAAAGCAATATGAAAATTTATATGCCATTGCTTTGCATTAATAAAGCAAACAGTAATTAGTTGAAAGTTTAACATCCCACTAAGCAAGAGTATTTTTGTATTATTTCATTTTAAAAGTGGATAACTCAATGAAAAATGACTTTGATCAATAGTTTACGGTTCGAACCTTTATGACACTTTGTCAATATATGCGAGAAAATATCACTCGTATCAAAATTCTCTTATAAATATCCAATAAAGAAACTGAAAGAAAAAAAATCAATTATTTTTCCTTTGTTCGTACAAATTAGAAAATCAAATTTCGAAGAAGCATTGTTTAGAGAGAAGCGTAGGTAAAGGTAGGTGATGTGGACTAATAATTTATGCCTACCTATTTACTCTATTTTGTTTGGGGGGTTAGTCAAATTTCAATCTGAGATTAAGGCAGATTTGATGTGTGAATTTGAAAGAGGTTGGTTTGTTTCCCCAACCTAAAACAAAATCATTACCCAAAAATAAAACAAAAACAAAAACAAAAACAAAATCATTACAAACTTTCACTTCTGAGAGTTTCTTGAAATGCTCAAAAAACTGTTTAACATGATGATGTTGATTTGTCATTGGCTTTATGCCTTTAATTTAGATTAATAAATTAAACTTTTCCCCCGAATTTATGGCTTTTTAGTTTTTAGTACAAAAATTTGTGTGTTTAAGCGCAAACACCAATGCATCAACCTCAATTTAATTCCTTAAAATGGTAATACCGGCATCGTAATGGAATCTTTTTATTTCCTCCCAAAATTTCCCGCCAAAACTCTGTCATCTCATTGGTGCAATCAGAATGCAGCTACCGGTCCACCTCACAATCAAATGCCAATTTATTTTTTGACTTACTTTTTTTAAATAAATAAAAAAATTAAGAAGAGAAGGTAATGCAGAATCAAATTATTGAAAGACCCCACCCACCAACACTTTCATATTGAACATACTTCTTACTTTTATCCACACAAATTTTGGTAGTTATTTGGTTACATATAAATGATTGTCGATCGTTAATGTATGTGAATTCTTTACGTAACAACGATAAATAGTCGTTTACATATATATTAGAGCTACGGAAGCAAAGCTCTTGAAATTTGAACTAAGATAACAAAACAAAATGTGGAAAGAGTCGGAGGGTAAAGCATGAAAAGTTGTAAATTTTATTTGTATTTTGTTAAACTTGAAAATCCGACGAATGCCATATTTTAAGGTCATTTCAAAGACCAACCAAACACTAGGTATGAAAGTTGTTAAGTTAATGTTGAGAGAAAAAATGAAAATCAAACACCCTATTAGATAATATTATATGAGACATGTTATGTGACATTCGTGAGTAACTTCTAATCGTAAATACATGTGAATCCTACAATTGTTCTCACATACATCAATGGTTAGAATAAGTGATGCGCCAATGCCCGTTATCGACCCTAAGCATTCCCCTAAGTAGCACACGTGGAAGCTAATGGAATTTACTTGTTCCCCAAGACCCTTTAAACTAGTATTGTTCAAACTTCCAAGGGGAATCTCCTAAAAACCCCAAACCAGAATAGTCCATGATGACACAAATTTCACAGCGTCCGTTCCCTCTGATTTTTAACCTTCTTTCCACCGGGCTCTGTTATTCTTTCCCTAGGGGGGCCAACTGCCGCACAGGTGGCTAACGTGTGGACTGCTCTACCCAATCATCACTCCCTCTCTCACTCACATCTCCAAAACTATTTTCAATCGTTTTTTCACGTCCTCCCGCTTCCCTTCTCTCTCTCTCTCTCTCTCTCTTCAGGTGCCCATTTTGCCTTTCATTCATCACGGGTGTAAAACATCGCGTGATATGTAACCCAGAAAAGATAAAATAAAATATCGCGTGATATCACCGCTTGCGTAAATCGCGGTTTCCGAGGAGGCTGGTGGTGACAGTCGGAGGAGCAATCACGCACTGACACTCATCAACTACACTGACCCTCCCAGCCAATCAGAGGGCAGGTGGCTCCTCCTTCCCACGGGTCCCTTGTTTCTGTCACTGACACGTAATTTCAACGGGCTCCGTCGGTAGATGTTTGGCCCGACCTGTAGCCACTCATTCAATTTATTGGCCTTCTCTTCTCATGTATTTTTAAAAAATTTATGTTGTAATTTAAGTGATTAAAAACAGTTATTCTAATGGATGATTAGGTCGGAGCGACTCAACTTCGTTTAGTTTGTGTTAAGTAGTTGTGGTGTTTCCAGCTCATTGAAAAAAAACCGTTATCCTTGAAAACTAATTACATTTGTCCGAAGAGTCGGCCGCGATGTCATGTGTTCAAATCCCTTCGACAATAATACAGAATTTTGAAACCAATTACTGTCGTTTTTGTTGGACTACAACTACAAATTTCATCTATTTGCATAAATTTACATACACTTAAAAGAAAAATACGTTTTCTAAATGCATACATATGAATGAATGTTGTATAGACCAACCAAAGTTCTAAAACTGTACAATCATGCTTCTTGATATGAACCCTAAACAGAAATTTATTAATACTCGGAAGCACAGCATTTTCAATAAACACTACTGTATTCCAAAACTCTACATTTGAATACGTAACTACTAAGCTGCGGTTTTGCTGGTTTTAATCATTTCTCAATCTGAGGTTAAAGACTCATCTTGTTCATCTCCACTACTAGTGGAGGGAGCATGGGCAGCTGATCTATTCTCAGCATCTTCCGGAGCATCAGGAGAAATGGTTCCTTCTGAACTAATACTAGCAATAATGAGAGCAAGAGAAATATCATCTATGTCTCCGATCACTAGCTTTAACTGATTACGAATCGAGTCCTTGCGTACAAGCTTAAACCTGTGTTCCGGTGTATGCTGCTGATTAAATCGACCTGGAAGCTTAGAATTGGTGTTATAACAATGGCTGCAAAGGTCGAATCCTTTTTTCTCGAAACAATCTAAGCAATTGTATCTATCCCCAATGATGGGAAACATCTGCAGGCAAAAACCAAGATGTTACTGAGCTGCGGAAACTTTATATACGGTGACAATGAGCAGGGAAAAAACAGAAGAGAAAGACTGATCTAATCAACCTCCCATTTTACGCAAACGTAAAGCAAATATAAATGAAAATGTCTAAGTACTTCCACGAGAATTGAAATGTTAGAAGATTTTTTTTTCTTTCCAAGAAATGTTATAAGATCATTGGATCTTATATTATCACAATGTCAAAGTTGCAGGTCCGCAGTGAGAATATTATGCCCACTTTACACACGCTTAACATAACAGAAAATGAATTAATAAATATTTTAGTCCAAACAGTTTTAGCATGTATCAACATCTCGTCCAAAAGATTGGTTTAAAGTTTAAATATCCACATTGCATTGCCACAAACACATGAACAATAAAGCGAAAAAGATGTTTTGAAAATGTATTGAGCAGACATGTCATGCCACTAAATCGAAGCATAAATGTTCAGGGAAAGGGAGAGCTAGAAATTTACCCCACAAGAATCACAACCAAATCTTATGTGAACTTGGTCAGACCATGGTGATAACTTCTTTCTTTGCGTATCAGCTTTTGTTGCACCTGCGAGGATACACCAACAATATAACTGGAAAATGTAAGATATGACGAATTCACACCATAGCACTAGAGCAGTATAGCAAATAAGCTCAATCATAAGATATATATCAGCAACATCAAACCCAGGTACAATTTTTGCGTATCATTCTATGGTTGATACTAAGGCGAAAGTGACAGAAGCAATTTAGTTTCTGAGGTATTTGATAATTGCAAGCCTTGATTAAACAAGTTGGAAATCCTTTATGTATTATTGCTTGTTGTGCAGTGAAGGTCAAAAATCTTCCATTAATCATATTTATAGGTTTGTAATTTAGCTTTGTTAGTGAAATAACCATCCAAGAAAAGTAGCAACCTATGTAAATTGATGTAATACTTCCAATCGGTTAGCAAATAAGATTTTGAGAGGTTATTCATAAACTACATGCTCTCAGCCTAGTATGCCTAAGGAATACTAGGGGCAAAGCATATAAACTCTTCTTCATCTATTTTCAAATGCTATGCTAAATTAAACTAAAATTAAACAGCACAAGTACTACAAATCATGCGTAACCGATGCATGATTCTATATCTAATAAACTTAATCATCAGAATCAAATGGAATTGAGCATTATTGGGCTTACAGGCATTTGGGTTCTCATGCTTGGAATCAGCTTGTTTAAGCTGTACAGCAGCTCTTCTAAGTGCATATTCTTTTGGAAATTGCTCCTCCAGAAAGTGTCCAAGCACCAAACAAATTTTTGGAAATCCTGATGGATGAGAACTTTGACAAACGACACATCTAAGCATCTGTTCATCTGGTTTAACAATGCAACTTTCACAATATACTGTACAGTGAAAACAAAATGAATATTAGAATAACTGCACATACCAATTCAGAACAGAGGACTGAAACCTGATAACATATAATAAATTTGAGTGTTCAACGTACCGTGGCCACAGTTAAGAACCACAGGATGAAACGACAGTTGCTTGCATGCGGCACATATCGCATCAGCAACTGAAATCCGGTCGCCACTTCCGCTATCCATGTTTAACAGGAAATTCTTTTCTTCATCAGCAACATTCCCAATTCCGTCATAATCTCCACCATGGGTTTGCTTAGGACCAGCTGTGCCATTATTCTGAATATGTAAGTCTTGACTAGCTTGTGAGCTGCATCCGTGTGCATCTAACAGCGGCGAGAAGCAGCCACTTCTCTTCTCTTCCTCTGCAACATTCAAAGGTAACAATAAACGCAATCAGAATTTTATGAAAACTGACCAAAGTGAAAGCAAATATGATCGTTAGTTAGAACAATTGAAGCCAAGAAGAATAGAACAAGATAAGAAGAAGAAGTTTAAGAGGATAAAAAAATGAAGCAGAGCATACCAAGAATTTGCAATTCCCTTCTCTTATAGGCAACAGGGTACTTCTTGAGTAGCAAAAAATGAAGCATTTGACAGATGGTTGGAAAATGATTATACTCATGCCTACAAAGCGGACACTGAGATTGGCCTAGACTGCTCATCGATCTATGCACACACCAGAAACACGAAACGTGACCACAGGCTGCAACCCACAATAAAAATACATAAACAAAAACAATCAAATAAACATTTGAAATCAAATAATCAAAATTATTTGATGATACGATATATGTGAGTTTGCAGTAGCCCTAGACTTGGGTGTTCGTGTGTGTTGTTGGTGACTCATGTTCATGAAATTTAAGCAACCAAGTATGCCGACTTACAGAGCACTATAGGCTTGTAAAGAAGATCCCTGCACCGTCCAAAAAACAAAAATGCACAGAAATCAGCATAAGCAAACGCAATTGTATTTACACAGCAAATTGCTCAGAATTCAGAGAGTGTATAGATTTGGGATACTTACAAACAAACGCAGCAGATGAAGGAATCGGGGATTTCCTCCTGTTCAACGCCGAGTGAAATTTGATTGTCGTCCATTGAATAGATATGGTGGCTAGCGCTGCGAAACCCTAGAGTTGGTAGAGAGACAGAGAGAAGCAGAGGAGGCAATGAAGGTGCGAAGATTCTACACACACAGATTTGTTAGCTTCCTCTGTTAAACGTCACGTCTCAAATATGGCGGTAACTAATTAGTTGGAAGGCGAGGCGTGTTTGTTGTTGTGGAAGTGCTCGGTGTACCCATAAAACGGTGGTTGTTCTTGTCATATACAACTGGTATTCGAGGGATCGAAAGCACGAGATTAGTTGTTTACACCAGTTGTAAGCAATGTTATTTAGACATGTGTAAAAAAATGCACGCGCATCAAATCGTAAATTGTTACAAGAGACCATATACTCATATTTGATACCCCGTGTCATAGGGAAGGTAATAGAGGTTGCAATTTTTTATGATAAATATCATGAGGTGTCCCCACACTTGAGGGGTGAGATTAATCTCCGCTTGGAGTTCTTGCCCCTTGCCACAAATCTTTCAACGAGTTTGAACTTTTCTCTGAAGGGTAACTCGCCAGTTGGAGATGACAATTTATCAACTACACCACACCTTATGGTTATAAAGGTTGCAATTTTGAGTTGGGCTATATTGTCAAAATTCTTGCATACAACCGTTGCGTATAACTTCATTATTGTAAAATGCAACGGTAAACTAGGGTTAAATGCGTGAAAGGAGTTGTATGTAACAATTGTGTTCAAGATTATTTTGCCGTGTTAGGCATGCACGTGTATCGAATTGGATTTATTGATGTCATTTGTCCCCATAGTTTTATTTTATGTGTAAATTTTAGATAAAAATAAGATATTAAGATGCAGGTGCTGTAGAAAAAGTCTTGAGCACAAGAGAATCCGTGTTAAGAAACAAAACAATAATTTAGACAGAAAAGAAAATTAATTTGAGATTCTTAGGTCTAATCTAAGCTATGATTGGAAATAAGAGATAACGGTTTCATTTCAATCTTGATTCGCAACCCCACCACAAAGACATAAACCATCACCATCGAAGTTGACATGACACCTATCTACGTCGACGTTGTCTTGTTGCCATGTTTTGTTATTATTATTTTTTAAAATTTTATTTTTCATTTTGTCTGATATTGTAGTCTCAGACAGAAAAGAAAAGAAAAAAAAGATCTTGTAGTCATGCTTTGCTTTTGTATCCGACCACATTTGAAGGACGATGCATCATTAGATAATATTACAAACAGTAAAATAAAAATTCGATACCCTAAACAAAATGACATTCTTGCCTCAATTCATGTAAGGAGATATTCCTTCCTGTAAATCACAATTTGACACATACAAAAATAATTCATAAAAAAATAAAATATATATACTTATGCACATGTCACACTGTTATTGGTAGAAATGAAGCATTTTTGCTCACCACTTTAATTCAATGTATACCCTCACCACCCTTATCAACATTAGACATATGTCTATTAATATAACCATGGTTTCATAAATATAAAGTAAAGAATTAACTATGATTATGTCAATGGACACGTATCAAATGTTAAGAAGGGTGATAAGGGTACATCTTAAGTTAAAAGTAGTGAACAAAAATGTTTCCTTATCAGAAATGTAGGAGGAAAGTACTTTCCTAGAGATTATGGTTTCAATTTGATAGCCGGGCTTGTTAATTCAGTGAGAGATTTATGACACTTTTTGTTATTAAGTTAATTGTTTGACAATTACAATGATATTGCAAGATTTTTCCTAATAAAGATAAAATACCCATAAAAACAGGCACACAAATCATTCAACCATAGAAACTAAACTTAAGAAATTACATTAGACAAAAGACCTAACCCGACGGGAACAAAAAAAGAAAAGAAAAGAGTTTTTCTACTAGATTATAGATATAATTACTATATGATATTAATACTTTGGGAAACCCTGCCTATAAAACTATTTACCATAATACTATACTTGAAAACACCTGCATATATATGAACTCGAAAAATCTGCCACTGAGTTCCCCCCCCCTTTCCAGATTTCTGCACCAAGGTTATAAGATGTTACCAACATAGTACTTAAATTTACTTCCATAGCTTGACGGAGCTGTCATGACTTGCAGATGCAACCATTCCAGTGTTGGGTGACTGCGCAAGAGCTGAGATTATATTCTCGTGTGCCGAAATTGTCATTCTCTTGTTCTCAGTCATGTTCCACAGCTCCAAAGACTAGCTCGCAAGCAAAAAAGCAACTATTAGCAATAAATCGGCTTTTTACATGATAAGATGGCTCACTCACATAGAAGAGTTTAAGAATTTACCGAGATTCCTCCAATGACCAAGAGAGTTGAATAACTTGGGTGAAAAACACAAGAATGAAACTGGTTGCCGTTAGAGCCAAGCTCCTGAATACACTCGCTTGAAGCTAACGACCAAATCTTCACCAAGTTCTGACTGACAGATGCCAGATAGTCTCCATTTGCATCCCAACAAATGTAGTTTACCATTTCAGAGTGTCCCTGAGAATGAGGATGATGAGTTAAATCATATAACTAATGAGACCTAATTACTTGTTCCTAAAGCAACAAACCAACATTTCCAATCAGAATATAAATTAGTCAACCCCATATTTACAGGCATCGTACCTGTAATGAGTGCGTTTGCCTGTCAGTTTCGACATCAAAGATGGAAACCATTTTATCTGATGCTGCTGCCAGCAGTTGTCCAGTTCTTGGTTGAAATCTCACTTGTGCAGTACCTCCCTATCCAAAACAATGGAGACAATTTTTCGGGTGGTCAATGTAGTTTTCATACAAATAAAAAAAATGTAAATTTAGAAGAATGAGATCAGGAAGATTTACGAACCTTGGAATTACGAGTACAGGAGAATGGGTTGATATTCCAGTAGCGAATTTCATTGTCAGGATCACAGAAACAAAATAAGTCCGTCTTCTTAGGGTGGAAGTCAAGGGACATGATAGGTGAGTTGTGCCCTGTATATGCTTGTAAACAATAGTTTGGCTGCCACAAAATATAAATAAGTCAGCAATACTAATATAATGAATGTGGATATGAATTAAACAAACTTCACTCATACAACATAGCATGTAAGATTAATTTCTGTTAGGTACACCCCTGTTGTGTCAGCTGAAGCAGACAATGCATATAAGAGATCAAAGACAATTACATTGGCTGCATCCCATAATCGCACAGATTTGTCAACTGAAGCTGTTGCCAGCTGGGATGAATTTGGTCTAAAACGAACATCTGTTATGACTAACTTGTGCTCTTCGGGAGTACTCTGTGTCTGCAGGGTATCCATGTTCCAGAGTGTCACCTGACATATATAACAAATACTAATTATTCTCATTCTTTTAAGCTCCAAAATCAATTATACCATTTCCTTGCATGCATAAAAATAACTATATCATCAACTGAACCAGCAGTTTCTAACATTTATGTTAGCTTGACCACTCCATTCCTTCAAACATGTGCAGGCGTACACTGCTTGTTTGAAACAGTGTTTTTGACCTTAATAGAAACTAAGCATGCGTTGTTATACTGTGTATATACCTTTTTGTCATGTCCAGCGCTAGCCAGCAGCTTCCCGTCTGAAGAAAAGTGACAGCAAGTAACTTTGCTGTTTCTGGTCCGTATGCAACCAACTTCACCAAATGTAAAACCTGAATAGGAGAATGTGGCCACAGCTTAAGTAGAATGAAGAAATTTTTTCCAATTCCCCAGAAGATACAATGTATATAATATCAAGTTACCTTTAGAACACTCCTTATGGTGCCCTGCGGGACTCTGCTTTAGTGTCCCATATAGATCCCTCCTGTTTTCCACATCATGTGACAAAAATGATTCCACATTATCTTCTAAAGAACCAACATCTCCAAATCGTTCTATGTCATCCTGCACTAGGAAAAAATGCTCTTAGAAGTAGAATCATTCCACCTATCTTCCTCGTTTCCACATCCATAAAATATCAAAAAAATTTGATACTCAAAACTTATTGATAACAACGATTGCTCAACAATCAAACCAAGCCTTTTGCAAAGTTGACTGATTTCAAAGTTTTTTTGGAAAATCTTGACAAAGTTTATGCTTAAAATTGATAGCTCAAGTACTATACCCATACTTGGGAAAGAATCAAATATCACAAGTACGAATATGAAAAGCAGCAAAGTTCTTTCCATTAAAAAAAGAAGCAGCAGCATATTAGAAACCAACCCAAATATGTGTACTTCCACATATCCTGTAAGTAAACTGTATGCCATTCACATCCATATTTTAAAGTGAGCATACCAGTAAATTGGAAGACGAAGGAAGGCCTCCTGTTCCTTCTGGACCATACATCATCAAGCTTTTTGGTATGCTGTTAACATGCTGCAGACTACTGGCTGTGTTAATTCCATCACCAGGTGTGTGAGTTGATGCGGGAGAACTAGGTGAAGGGCCAACAGTGTTTCCTGTGCCGGTGCTGTTGGCAGGTCCAGAAGAAGAGTGTTGTTTCCTTTTTCTGTTATTCTGCAGGGAAAAAACGGCAAAAGATGCTGATCAGCTTATCTAAATATCAGGTCCTAATTGAAAAGGAATAAGATGGTAGCAGGAATCATATCATCCTTGTCTATAAATTTGGTTCTTTGAAACAGCTCAAGTTTAGAAATAAGCTCAAAAACTAAATATAGCAATAATTTTCCATGCACAAACTTGAATCCGTAACCAAGGGCTGATGGAAAAAGTACAAAGTTTAGTTCTGCATAACTATGCACAACCTGTTGCAGTTGCTGCTGTTGCAATTGTTCATGTTGTTGGGAGGAGGAGTGTTGCATCTGGGCCATTTTTATCTGTCGAAAACCAACAATGCCTAAGATATTTTGAACCTTGCAAAGGATCAATGTTTTTTAAAACATTAAATATAAAAAAATAACAAGAAACAAAGACTGTCAAACCAGTGAAAAAGTCATAAAATGCCTAAAAGGAAAATTTTGCAGAAAATGGTGCATGAGCATCAAGGACAATAGATTTAACATTATCCTAAACTCTAAAACCCTAATACTAAAAACTGGTTCAATATGCTATTTCCGTCTTTTGGGGCTGTTAAACACAAAGAAAGAAATAGCGATTAGTGTACAATCACCTGATTTATATTTTTAAGCTCCTGAAGTTTCATATTCTGGGGCAATAACGACATAGAATACATAACTTCTTAATCATTATAGGGCAAATACGTCACATACCAAAACCATAAAGGTAACCGACTAACATAAATAATGTAAGAAGGTAAAATAACAAAGTTTCTAATCTCTCTGAGCATGCGTACTTTGAATCCTAATCCTCATGAGATGAATCTATGACATTAGAAAGGTTACCTTTGGTGAACTTGATAGCACTGGGGAGCAGATAGATCCATCATTCCTAGTAGCTTGACCATCTTTTGCATTCAAGCTACCCCTGGGCAAAAATCTACGAGCATCCATATCTCCGTAGTTCGTTGAATTTCCAAGGTTACTTTGTGCCTGAGCCTGTGCCAAGATTTGCTGTTGTTGAGATGCCAAAAGGAACTGATTTTGGGTAAGATTTGGCTTCTGTACTTGTACACCCAAGTTTGGTCGTAATTGGTCAATTCCCTGCATTATGGAACAGTTATCACAACAAAGATTTAAACTCACAACAGAAAGAAGAAACAACCAAGAAGAAAAAACCATATATAACTTACAGTTAGAGGCCAACCCTTCAAAGGAAGACCCGTAATACCTTGACTCAGTCCTGAAGGACGAAAGGAAGATTGCATTTGTAAAATTTCTAAGCACAATTACCACTATTCCCAACATGTGGGGCCATATCTGAGAAAGATAGGGTCAAGTATTGTCACCTGCACCACCCAAGCCAGATTTCGACTGTAAAATTGCTTGTCCATAAATTGATGAAGGATCCATAGGCAAACTTTTCTGAGTTGCACCCAAGTTAACTTCGCTTTTGATTTCCTACAATCTCCACAAGTCCACACATTAAATTGCTCAGTATGCTAGAAAAAAAGAGGCAAAGAAACCAGAATATAATAAAGTTGAAAAAAAGAAACAGGCATGAAGAGTAAAGGCAGTCTGAGTAGTTACAGTGGTTAAAGGAGTTCGTCCCTGGATTTGCTGCAAAGCAGCTGGCATGTTCCCAGAATTGCTTTGTACCAACTGGCTGAATCAACAAGAACCAAACAGATGAACGACCCATTCTGTCCAGGCAAATGAAATGAAGGGAAAAATAAAGCTCAAATAACTACAAAAACTGAGGACAATTTACCCTTGTGGATTTGCAGCTGATTTGAGTAGGGCCATTCTATTGGCATCAATAAGTGCAGGGGATGTCTCCGAATCCATCGAGTGAGGGTGCTTCATACGCTCTTCATACATTTTCATGGCTAGCACACTGGCTGAGGGTTGCCCCATTACTCCCTCAGAGTTTATAGCATTTATAGAACCACCCAGAGCAGGATGATTAGGATCCCTACGCTGTAACTGAGCATTGCGCTGCTGCAATAGCTGCAGCTGCTGCATCTGTAGCTGTTGTTGCTCCCTTGCCTTAATTTGCTGTGCCTTAATTTCATGAAAACATATTCAGGAAAAAAAAAATCCCGAACAGTAATTTTTGTTGTTGAGAAAATATGAAAATCTAAATATATGAAGGAACCTCAATGTAAGCTGCAGCAGCCTCTGAATGCTTCTCATTTGTCCTTGCAATGAATATGTCCCAGAAAACAGACCACCATTCAAAGAGGAATCCTCCTGGTGCATCAATTGCTGCACATTCAAATCTAAAACGGGTTTACTCTCTAGAAAATCTCAACATATATACCATAAGACATTCACACCAAAATCTATTTTTGGAAAGAAAAAAACATATACTATCAAATCATGCCGTCGCAGAGCAAGCACGTGGGCATAAACCATAAACCATGATATAAAATGACGTTCTGCAAATGCATGCTAAGTTGAATCTTCAAAATCACATAATCAGTAAGCTGACTGAGAATGAATTAGAAACTGACAACATTACCTACTGGATCTGTAGCAACCTTCCCTTCAGTCATAAATGCGTTTGCGGAAGCAATCAATTTTCTTTTCAACAGATAATCATGAATATAAACATCAAGCCTGTAGCAGAAAAGCAAATCAATAACTGGGTAAATATCAAACTGATGATCAATTCACAACAGTACAAGGAAAGGAACAACACCCAGGAACAAATTATCATATAGAAAATTACAAGCAGATAGAAAATAAATAAAAAATTGATTAATGCAACACTTACATCTTATCAGCTTCCCAATTGCTCTGTGCCATGTTTTACCTTTATTAAATAACTCCAAACAAATGAACCACAAGCAACCACTGTTTGGCCTGCAATTATATATCACCACCCACAGCTTCAGTATCCCCTCATCAAGGTAAATTCAACCAAAATAACTAAGAAATGATCATTCATTTGTGTAAAACAAAGAAAAAAACAAAGAGAGGATAAATTCTGTTCGGTTCCCAGAAACCCGAAAAAGAAAATGGAAATTCAACCGTTGTAGTTTATTATTTCACAATTATTACCTCAATTATGACTCGAACTTCAAATCATCTGTATGAACTCCACAGAATTTTTTCAATCAACCAAAAGAAAAAGAAATCATATAATGCACAACTTCACGAACTTTTCCCTCCATAATCCTCGAGTTTCAGAGCAACCAAACAGAGCAAAACTCAAAACCAAAACCACAGAATTCCAACAGTTCTCATCGAAATTCAGCTGAAACCATACCAGTGAAACAACGGATCAACGCCTACAGTACCATTCCACCAGATCTCCACCTCATAAACCCTGACACAAACTTCATCAACCAGAAAAAGAAAAACCACAGAAAAAAATTCATCAAAGATTTAGCTGACGACCATTCTCTCCTTAAAATGAATTGAAATTTCATGACAGTGACAGTGATCTGAAACCTTACGTGCTTAATTCACTTAAAAGAGTGTGAATTTTTTTCTATGATCTCCCTTTTTTCCGAGAAAATAAATGGACTCTTTCTTGAGTGTAACTGAAGTAGAAGGGCCTTCGAGCTTTTAACAGTGAAAAAGAAAAGGAAAATAGACAGAGAGAATCCCGACCAGAGATATTAACGGAAGATGCTTATTAGGTTCGGAGCCGATGCTAAGGCTTTGGAGTAACGTTCGTGTGAATTTGTTATTGTAGAGACGAGGTTCGGAGTTTGGCTCGTGCTTAAAGTGATGACGTTTCGGTGCGTTTCGGCGCGTTCTTTTGCTCGGTTGTGGGGCCCGTGATGGAATATTACGTGTAACTAGTTTCCCGTTAAACGACATAAGAACTATTTGATCAACAATTTGATCAAACAATGTGATTAAGTGGTAGTTGAATCTCAATTTAATCAACAATGCGACGAGGGAGATTCTATGACAACATACGTTCGATTGAAAGTGCTTGATGTTCTTAAGAATGTGGTCAAGTGGTAAGCTTTTTTAAGTTGTTATAGTTTTATGTGAGAGAATATTCTTGTGGACCATTTGATGCTTAAAAGAGTATAATTAAGTGGTAAAATTTGTTACGCTACGATATTGGTTTTGGAATATGAACGACTTTAGATGTTCATATAATATATTCTTCTTCAAATTTGTGGTATACAATGATTCTTTCATAATGACTAATGACGTCACTAATGTGTGAAACATCAAATGCATATTGTGTACAAACAATATAAACAGGCGAGCATTTGTCACATTGTCCTTTGAGATGTTCGAATAAGATATTATTCTTCTGATTATTTTATGGTATATAATGAATCTTTTGTAATGATTGGCAAGTGACTAACATGTGAAATGTGAGTGACAAATTACCTTGACCTCTTGAACATTTGTGCATAGCATTATTACCTTGACAAAAAAGAAAAGACACTATCTCACCTCAAAAATATGGTGGAAGCCCAATAACATCAACATTAGTTATTGGAAAACTAATATTCGAAGGTTAATTAAAAATACAATAGTGGTCCCAAAATAAATTAAAAAAACTAATATATAATTTTTCAAGCTACGCAAATAAAATATATAAGAAAAAGTCGTTTTGGTCAATTAGTCAGAGTTAAACGAGAGGTGGCGCCAAAAAGTAAACTAAATATTTTCTATAGAGTGCGTGGGGTTTGAATGAGAATCCACGTGGCGAGAGGTAAGTGGTTAGTAGGTTCTGGAAAGTCATGGAAGTGAAAGGAATCCAAATTCTCGTCCCATTTGGTAGGGGCAAGCAAGTATTTAAAGGGGACCGAACCAAGTTTCTTAATTTGTTTTGCGCAAATTGGAGAGAAGAGAACTTTCTTCGTGTCTTCGCGCTTAGGTACGCTCTCTCTCTCTCTCTCTCTCTCTCTCTCTCTCTCTCTCTCTCTCTCGTATTTCCTCCTCAAAGCACAGCTCGAAACCTAATCGATCAGCCTGTGAGTAGTTCAATTTGATTTGCTCTATCTAATGCACTTATAATGATAAATTTCTGAACTTTGTTGAGAATTGTAGAAATTTTTTAAACAGAGCTTGATCTTGCGCCGAAAGTTCGGAAATTTTGTGTGTGGAATTTGGGGTTTTGTGTTTTATCTGTGTGATATTTAATGATAAGGTTAATTGTGTGGTATTTTGGAATTTGAACATTGAAAAGGTCTTCTTTGGAGGTAAAAATGATTTGTAAAGTAATTGATCAAATTTTTACAATGTAGCTGCAATTATTTGGTTGTGTTGTTGAATTCTGTATGGAGCCTATTTGAATGCTGCTTAAATGTTAAAAATTGGTATTTTTTTTTTTGCATAGTTTAGGATTTTCCATTTTTGGACTTGTAAATTTAAGTTTGCAATAGGATTTGGGGCATGTTTACGTCCGTCTTGGGCTTTGAAGTGCCCGATTTGAGAGTCGAGTAGGAAACGTCTTTGTTTGCTTTAGCTGCTCAGAACTGAATGGTTGTTTCCCCCCTTAAATTTCCCTACTTTATTTTATTTTATTGTTGTTGGTTATTCTTACCAGTGTTGTTTGCATAGGTGATCTTGATTAATTCAGTACCCTACATATTCTTCAACTGAGCATTTTGATATTGAACGGCTAGAGATGGCAGAGGTGTGTATTTTTCTTTTTTATTGTATCGTAATGTTGTTTGTTATTTTCCCCATGTTTATTTCTTTTTGGGTTTGCAATTAATATATTAAAACTTGGTTGCAGGAGGGTCACAAGGTCACTTTGAATGTATATGACCTAAGCCAAGGACTAGCTAGGCAGATGTCCGTGGCTTTCTTGGGGAAAGCCATCGAGGGCATATGGTAAGTGTTTTTTGTTCATTGGAATACAAGTGTGGAGTGCGTTGATTTGAGGAAGTACTGTTATTTCCTGTTTTTCTTAGCAAGGCATTTGCATTGGTTTCAAGTCTTCATTGTTAATTTTTAATACAGGCACACAGGAGTTGTGGTTTATGGTAATGAGTACTATTTTGGGGGAGGCATACAGCATGCTCCTGCTGGATCGACACCATATGGGACACCAATACGTGTGGTAGAATTGGGTGTCACACATGTGCCCAAGGATGTATTTGAGATGTATTTGCAGGAAATCAGTCCCCGGTATACTGCTGAAACCTATAGTTTACTTAATCACAATTGCAACAACTTTAGCAATGAGGTTGCTCAGTTTTTGGTGGGTGCAACCGTTCCAGACTATATTCTGGAGCTCCCTAACGAAGTTATGGGCAGTCCAATGGGTGCTCTTATTTGTAAGTTATATTTATTTTCTGTCTGTTTTTGCCTATCATTAGTTAATACTTCGTTATATGGATTTCCTTTGTTTGAAGTAGCATTTTTAATATTTTAGTGATACAGATAATTAAACTTAGAATCTTCCATGTTTGGTGTGTTTGGTTTTGGAATTTAAGATTAAAGAGAGAGAATTCAAGATAATGAGTTTTAATGGAAAGGAAGGTTGTGTGGATTGTTAATATGGAACTGTGGTTCAATAATGCAAGCCTTCTCTGAATGATCCCCCTTACTTTCTTTTGCAGTGCCCATGATACAGAATTTGGAAGCAACACTGAAAAGTGGTGCTGCTCCTCAAGCTCCGCAATTCAGGCCCCCTGTGGTTCAACCAACAACGAATGTCATGAAACCCTTGAGCAGTAGTTCTAACACCAAGGTTGGTGCTAAATCGAAATCTGGAGGGCAGCAGCTCACCAAGTCCGAGGAAGGGGGAACATCACAGAGTGCTGTCAAACCTGCCAATGGGGTTGTAGATCCTCTTGGGGACGCTCGAAGTAAGGTGCAACAGGAAATCTCTGCTGAATTTGCTGCAATCATGGCAAGTGGAACATTCCGTGCAAGCGAGGCTGCAGCACTTGCAACAAGAAGAGTGATGCAGAGATACAGTCATGAAAGTTCAACTGTGTCGCAGAGTTAACAGATGTAAGGATGCAAGTCTCACTATTTGTTTCAGGGTTGGTCATTTGGATTTGGCAATTATTTCTAGGAAGCTACTATCCAATTTGCTTCTTAACGGGGACTGGGGACTCATTCTCCCACCATTGGAATTCTAATTTTTATTTATCGTAATCTATATTGTTATGAAGGAATTTGCTTTGAGAAGCGATCAACAATGGTACTTGTCAAGGTTGAGTCAGTAAGGCTCCTCTGGTGGACAATGCAGAGTGTCTTTGTAATTTTTAGTGTTATTTTTTGGCTTGACAAATTTCAATGATTACTTGGAGACGGAAAGGTTTTTATACGAGCGACCAAATGACACATGAAATCTAAATAAAAACCAAGACACGGGTCCTGACCTCACCAATGTGTCCCCATCACATAAGTTGGAGTAATTTAGAATATCACATTTGGGTAAAATTGAACAAAGAAAATCCACCAGAAACATAACTTACTGTTTCTTCTACCATCGAATGATAGGATGAGAAAGACAATCCTAACATGAAAGTAAATGGTATTGCAACTAATGCTTCTTTTTATATCAGGCAATCAGTAATTACGTAATTAACTAACTTTTATCGTAGTTGCATTTACAAAAATTTCTAATAAGCGGTATGGTACAACATATATTTGCATTCAGAGTAACCCCATCGTGCTATGAAGGGGCAGCTGAATCTGGCGTGCCTGATGAATTGTGAGCTTCAACGGTAAGACCAATATTTTCCTTCTCTAGTACATGCATAGATTCATTTGATTTGTTAAAAGCATCAGTGGGAATGTTTATGCCCGTGAATCCAATCATGACAGCCACAGCACCAAGGTAATCAGCAAGATGAGGAGCATGGCCAGTCATTGAGTCCACAATTGCCGCCAAAGGAACCTGTATCGTTAGACCGGCTGTTGCTACTGTGGTCGTTGTTAGAAGAACAGCTTTGGCCCATAGATAATCACTCAGAACATTATCCAACAAACCTAAACACCACATAAAATTCCATATGATTTAGTATAGGTTTATATGAAGTTAGAAACACAACATCAAACTTCACATGACCTATCTGTATGCCTGTGTGTCCCAAGCCAGCTATGCTCATATCTTGCCTAAAATAATGGACTAAAAATCATGCAAAAGAGAAATCGGTATTGGACCACAATGAAATCGGCCTATCATCAATAGGTTATGGGATTCAGTAACTAAAGGTTTATTTCAAACGAGCTACATGTACAAATAAATGAAAAACCAATATTACTCGCAGAACGCTTTTCTTTAGACAATAGCTATAACAGTAGTCAAGCAATAAATGCAAGATCTTATCAGATTGCCTTGCCATAAAATCACCCAATATCTAATATATCAGCTTACTAGTTCTGGATGAAGTAAAAGTTTGCCCCTCAAAGGATACCATAAGCTATTCATTCCACCCCCTCCCTCTTCCGGAAGAAAAAAAAGCACTAAAATTATTTCTTTGCATGTAGAACTGGGCAGACATAAGTATGTTGGTGTGAAGACCAATAATAATAGAAGCACTTGAGTTTCAATTATCAAAGTTTACTCATCAAATGATAAGGAAGATGCTGCCATGCAATTTTAGTTGTTAAAAATAAATAAGGTTTAGAGTGAGACTAAATGAAACCCTGGGAATGAGTTGGTATCCAAAATTTTAAGATTGGTGTCTTTAGCATTACTCTAAGAATACATGCAAAGACAAATAGAAAAAAACAAAGGTATATATCAGAGTAGGGAACTCCAAGTTACAAAGCATATAATATAACAGTTAAGTACGAACCTTTGCCAACAATGAGGCCAACCTGCTCCCAGGTTAGCATATAAAAGGGCTCCAACTTTGAGAAATGAAGTATAAGGGCAACTGGGAGAAATATAAGAATGTTGCAAAGCCCTAGAAAGCCCAGAAACTGGGCCATACTGGCACGGCCACTTTTTTCATCATCCTCATCCGGTAACTTCTTGCGAATTAGGGTAACATACACAGAATACAAGGCTGCCGAGACAAGAGCAAGTATGTCTCCGAGTAGAGGGTTTGAAGCAATTGTACTTAAAGTAGTTCGTGAGTCACCAAGGCTGACAATTATCGTTCCTCCCATGCAAAGAAGAACACTAATAAACTTCACCAAAGTAAATTTCTCACCTAAGAATGCTAGAGAGACCAAAAAGGTGAAAAGGCTGGATGCACTGCTTAAGATGGTATTCGACTGCATGCAACAAGAAGAACAAATCAATCATACCAAATTGATGAAACACATGAACCAATTTAAGAAGCAAAGTGTGCCATACAATGTTGAAAAATACTTACTGTAACTGTAGTATACTTCAATGACAAATTGAAAGTGAGCTGTGCAAGAAACCAAAATGGTGAAATCAATAGGCTAACTTTTGCCACTCGAGTTCGCGTCCATCGCCCTTTTTCATCCACTTGCTTATCAGCAGTTTCGTTGACATTGTCTCCAGTTGTTGAAGTCCCAACAAGCTCGTATGATACAACTTTTGGTTCTGTTTCTGTACCAAGATTAACTTCTCCATCTTCCGCATCCATTTTCACAATTGCATCACCCTCCTCAAGAAGAGTGGTTTGCTCTGACTCTCCTAATCTTTGCAAGGGGCTACTCTTCTTACTTTTCCAAAACCACAAACCGCCACATGAATCCTCCAAATACCTTCCAATCTCAACTAAGGGAATGTAGATCACAAACAGTGAATTGCATATGTACGTGATGAGAAATGGGGACACACCGGCATCTACAACAGACTGTACTACAAAACTGGCAGCTATCCAGATAGACGCAACAGCAAATATATATATCAAACCTAAAACCCACTTCCAAACTTCACTTTTCATATCTCTCCACTAAATACCAAATCAAATTAGCTCCCAAATTTTGCTTAAAAAATCAGCTCTTGAATTTCAAAACAATAAGCAAACTTCCTGTGCTTTCAGAGGATTATAACCAATGCCCAAGTCACTATTAAACCCAGATATTACCTGAAACCACAAAAAAGCACAAAAAATGAGGGAAATAAAACTTGTAAAATTAACCCCATAACACTAATTCGCAGCAAGACACAATGGAAACGATACCAATACGATACGAATTGAATTTGTTTTACACCCAATAAACCCCGTTTTGTGTATGTAAACAAATAGGAAATTACCAATACATGAAAGATTTAATCAACATAAGCTCAATGAGGATTTGAACCCAAAAACGAAAATTCAATTTGCATTGCATTGCAAAAGTGTATACTGTAACAAATATATCGTATTGAAAAAGATGCAAAATGTACCTGGCATGAGAATCACATAGGATTCAGAAGTTCGTTCTTTTCACAGAGAGAGAGAGAGAGAGAGAGAGAGAGAGAGAGAGAGGAGTTATCGGATTTGTTGTACTAGAGTTGGATTTTGATCTTGGTTACCGGTCGTGAAGTCCACACGCAGAGACGTACAACGTTAGACAATCAAAGGAAATTGGAGGCGGGTACATGTCAGCCCAGTTATTCAGGCCCAGCTCCTCAAAAAATTATGATCTTTTTTCCTTTAATGCAAAGAAAAATTGTGATCTTTAGCCCAAACCCAAACCAGTTTGGACTAAAAATAAAAAATAAAACCAAGAATATTAAACCTGACTATAAAATATTTTTCTTTTACTTTTTTTTTAATATAATTGTCTTATTTATTTATTTATAATCTTTTCTAATCAAAGTGAAAGAGATGAAAAATCAGAGAGGCTATGAAGAAACTGTTTTTAGTTTGTATTTTTAAACCCTAAAGCTATGATGGATGCGTTATTTCTGCTTAAAGAAAGCCTTGTGAAAAGGAATTTGTTTTAATCCTGGTGTCATAATTATAAGTAATTCATCAGTAATTCTTTTTTTGAGAAGTAATTTTTCTTTAATCAAAGGTGTTACGTTATAGTTTCATTTCATCCTAGGGAATGAGATGTGAACCAGCATTGATATTTGAAATTAATGGAATTACGTAATGATCATACACATGCAGTTTTTCCCTCAGCTATTTACGCAATGAAAAATCCTCCGGTACTTAATTACGGACTCAAGTAATGCTACAAATATCACATTTTATGGCTAAATTTGTATTTGTAAATCATCTCTCATATATGCCGGATCCATCTGTGATCTATGCACGTGAACTTTAATAAATGTGGTACAAATGGATTTACGGTGAGGGCCTATGTCATTGATAGAGTGTGACATATAGGGTTGCTATAAATCCGGGAAGCAATGACAGATGAAATCATAAGTTGAGAAAATTTCTCACATGTGAAATTATTGTTCCTTCACGTTCTCTGTTGGATATATACAACTCAGTACAGTGTTACAATCTGGCATTGGCTCATACAGAAATGATTTGTTCTGTGGTAACAACACTGTGACATATATGATGTGTATATATAGATACATGCAACTCAGTTTCAAAATGAAGAAGTACTTGCACATCGTGATGCTCCATTGTGCCTTGAGCTTGAGCCCCATTCTATGGCTTCTGCCACAGCACGTTGGCGTTCGATCACGCTTTCTTCCTCCTGAGGCTCCTCGGTGATGCTAGACATGGCTTGATCAGGTGATGGAGAGGGCATGCTTATAGGTGAGGTAGCAGTTTCTGGACCTGTCCCAAGGAAACTAAGAGCACTCACCACATCACTCATCAAGGGACGAACAGATGCTTCCTCATGGAGGCACATTGCTGCAACTGCCACTGCTTGATTCAATGCTCTTATTGGAAAGTCTCCTCTGAGAAGTGGATCAGCTAGTTCCGGGTACCGGTTTGGATCCTTAAATACTGGTTCTGCCTGTTAAAGACCCAAAAAAAAAAAAACTTTTGTAAGAAAAAAAACACATGTGACACTTTGTGTATTAGAAGAAGAAAATGTGAGGGGAAGTTCAAATTTACCCAAGAAACTAGATTTTGCTCCCTGGTTGTTCTTGTGGTGTCAATGACTCTCCTTCCAGTGACCAGCTCTAATAAAACAACTCCAAAACTGTAGACATCTGACTTGACAGTGAGTTGGCCTGTTCTTTGGTACTCTGGTGCACAATAACCATATGTACCCATTACTCTTGAAGATACATGTGTCTTGTCTCCAACAGGTCCAAGCTTAGCTAGCCCAAAATCGGACAGTTTTGCATTGAAATCGGCGTCTAGTAAGATGTTTGAAGATTTTAAATCGCGGTAGATAACGGGAGGGTTGGCCTTGTCATGTAAATATTCTAGTCCCTTGGCTGCTCCTAGAGCTATTCTCATTCTTTTGAACCAATCTAATGGCTTCTGGTGTGATGGAATATCTGCAAAATAAGATACAATGCATGAGAAGCCAGACAGTAGTATAGTTTTCAAAACTTGGTCATTTTTTGGGATCTTTCTGTGTTTTAAGTAACACTAGGAAGTTTTTATTTTTTAATTTTTTATTGGCACTATAAAATGTATAATTTCTTTGCTCTTATCATATAAGGGCACAAGATGGTACAAAAAGAAATTTACAAACACATAGTATAGTACCTAATAAATGGTCTTCCAGAGATCCCAAAGACATGTACTCATACACCAGAAGTCTCTGATCACCATCAGCGCAATATCCGATAAGATTGACTAAATTTTCATGGTGTAAGAGGCTCAACATCAACACCTCGACAAGGAACTCTCTGTTTCCTTGCAAGCCATTCCTGTCAAGTTGCTTCACAGCTACAACCTGAAGTAATTAAGACGAGCCAAAGGGTCACAACTCAATCCTTCAAGTAAGTTTAACACTGAAAACATTGAAGAATCTACAAGGCCCAAGAGCCACTTTACCTGTCCTGTTTTTTCAAGTTTGCCCTTATAAACTCTTCCAAATCCACCCTCTCCTATCAGACATTCTTGCCTGAAGTTCTTTGTTGCTGTCGCCAATTCGCGGAAGGTGAAAGTTTGTGCAGCAATATTATTATTATTATTATTATTATTATTATTGTTTACAGCTTCTTTATTGGCATTCTTAGTGTTTGCTGCTTGTGCTGTTTGTGCTGTTTGTCCTGTTTGTGATGTTTGGCTCTCAGCTGGTGGTGTAGGCCTTGGTTTAGGAACTTCTGCTTATATAAAGACAGATAATTATTTCCCACACAAAAGGCATGGATATGAAATACAAGAGGAGACTTAAATTAAATGCAACTATATTAAAAACCAATGTTCTAATAGGAAGGCTGTCTTGACAATCATTTTCTTCTTGAAAACAATCACAGTGCTTATAACAAACACATTAAGAAAGGCGAAAATGTGACTTACCAGCTGGAGGCTGAGGCTGTGCTGCAACATTGTGTCCCGTTTGAGGAAGAGTGGTGGGCAATTGTCCTGCACTCCCGCTATCCGATCTTTTATATGCTTTCTTTTCATGGGATGAAAAGCAAGAAAAGCAACTCATCTCATGTACTTTATAAATATCTTAAAACTTCCTTGCAATTATCTCAGTTTTTATGATCCTTGCAATGTTTTCAATCCACAGTTTTCAATATGAACTGCAGATTCTGCAGATGAAGAGTTGATCACAAAGTTTCCCAAAAACCAGAAAAGCAATTTTCACAAGAGGAGGCTCAACAGAAAGGTGTAATGGAATGGATTGATTTGCAATGCATATGGTTTAGAAGAAAGACAAGGGAGGTTATAAACATTGACAGAAAATCAAGATTTTAGTACAACCAACCTTGAATTTCTAGAACAACAACCTAAAAACTGAAACTAGAATCAACAACTTCCAGGCATGCAGGAAAAAAAACGTTGTTGTCTTTCCCGGGAAAAAAGGGATAGTGTAGGTCAGCAAGAAACCAAAATGGGTTAATGTCTTTTGGTGTTTCCGCATAGCATGGAAAGGAAAAAAGAAAAGGGGTTGTGAGTGTCTTAATTTAAAGAGAAAAACGTGGGAACCAAATCTGCTTAATTAATTATTAGTTCCAAAAAAAAAAATTTGCTTAATTATTTTTGGCGGTTGTAGAGTTTTTGGACATAATGGGATCTTTCTTTTATCTTTCTAGCTGCGGTTAAATATAGATACAAGAATGCCCCAAAGCTACACAATGTCACATTGGTTATTCATACAATACAGTCCAATATTCAGTGAAAAATAAATACTCAAGCCATCTTACATAGAGATAAACATCCCTTCCCTCCCCTCCCCTTCAACTTATTTTTCCCACTGGTTTAGGAAGCATTAACTGAAATCTTCACTCCCCCATTGCAGTGGCCGGGGACGGTGCAGATGAAATAGTTAAGTCCCTTCGATAATTTCACTCGATCTTTGCCGGTGAAGAATGTCTTAGAGTTTGAAGAAGCGCTGCAACTAGTAAATTCATTGGCATCAACAACTGCAACATTGTGGGAGGATGGATCATAGTTGAAAACTGCACAAAAATATAAATAAGTTGGTCACATAAAACGAATCGAAACAATCTTGCTTATAGAAAAAAAAGTATGATGCATGTTCTAGCTAGCATTACCAAGTTATCTCCGGCCTTGAACTTATTTCCATCTGTCCAGTTTTCAACGTTAAAAGTCCACCCGGAATTGCCTCCGACTGTGAACTTAGTAGTTTTTTGAGCAGACACAATGATGAGGAAGAGAGAGGAGAAAAATAGTGGCAGGTTTTTCTGTTTTAGTTGTACTGCATCTTCCCTGGTGAGACATCTTGCTGTTATATGATAAAAAGAGAGGTGTTGGGAAATGGGTATTCGAATTTAAAACCTCTGAGATGAAGGTAAGTATGTCGCATACAAAGTTTGCTTATATAGAGGAAGTGGCTCACATTCTCGACAATGAAAAGTTGCTGTTTCTTTTTTGAAAAAATATTCACTTTTCTTTTTCTCTGTGTTTCCTTTTCTTCTGTTTGTACTTTGCAGTGATACTTTTCTAATCAAAGAAAAAGAACAAAGGCCTGCTGGTGGTTGCTTAAACCATGAAAGAGAAAACAATAAATATCCACTTATATTATAAATGTGAATCTTATAGTATCAATTAATATCCACTTATATTATAAAATGTGGACGAATTATTCATGCCACATAATGATGTATCATTACCCATAACCATGATGAAGTATACAACATTACAAATCAATAAAAAAAATTACGAAGTTACAAAAGAATATGCAGGTAGCAACTCTGAATATTATGAGTTAAGCGATACATTGACCTCAACCTTGGAGTCTCTTAGGATAATATCTTTTGCGTTTTCAGCCTTTTCATGATCAAGGCAATCCAATTTTATCCTCACATGTAGAGGTTTCATAAATATGAGATCTCTCAAATCTCTATTTGATTTTAATAAGAATTGGATGCATGAATCTCTTCCTATCTTTCCACTTTTCTCTGAGTGTAAAATATCTGCCATCCTTGCTGCATATATCTCCTGATTATCCTCTAATAATTCTTTCTTTCTTCTAAGTTTTAAATACAGTGCCGCATAAACAATAACCTGCACAATGCCAAGAATGAAGATGTAAGAGCAAAATTGGAACCATGGCCAGATATTCTGTTGCTTTCAACCGACTCAAAACAAAACAAGTAAAGATATAAACTGTAGGTGCACACCTCACTTGTCCCGGGACTAGTATTGACAACACAATCGATGCAAACTTTTCCATTTTGAAATCCTACTTCCGAAGTTGTACTATCATCTTCCGCACTCAACTCTGATTCAGGTGGTGATATCAAAGAGGCAAGATTATCCAATTCATCATACCATTGTTGAGCAACACCAACCTGCGAACTCCAAAGAACTGAAATCCTAAGCTACTAAAAGCATGGAGTATAATATTTTGTACTGTAGGATAATGGAACTTAATCTGGTAAAAAAATGAATAAAAGAAAATAAGCTCTGCCAGATAGGAACCTTCTCTGAAGACCCTCGTACATCCTCTATGCCTGACACTTCGGTAGCGGATCCTCTTGCCTGGCACCATATACAACCCTCTTGTAACTCTTCTACAAGCTCAGTATCCACAGGGATATCTACATTTAACTGTATGCTAACCCTACCTGTTGCACAGACAATAAAACTCTAGGATCAAAAAAGCATTAACTTTTGAAGTTGCAATGATTACTAAAACAGCTTACTCTACATGAGAACTAATGCTGGGAAAGGAATTAGCAACGACTGGCAGACAATTGTTTATCTGCATGTTTGGCAAAAATTTTTTTTTTTTTCTCTCTCTGGGTCCAGCATGTTGACTTGATGACAATAATAAGATGTGAGGAAGCTAAGACAAACAACTAGCACAACATTCCACCAAATAGAAATATTCTCTAACATCTTCAGGAAACTTCGCTCTTTTGCTTAACTTTGAAATAATCATAAATCATGGCAAGGCGATGCATATTCCAGTTGGAAATATCAAGAAAAAATAGGCAGAACCAATTCAAATATCACACCGAAGAGTAAAATACAATGTCAAGGAATAGCAGAAGCATATTTAAGAGTAAGAAAAATACCTGGTAACAAACTAAAACATTGAAAATGATCAATCTCTCTCTGATGTTCACCAGCACTGTTAAATCAGCCAAAAATATGAAGAAAAACATGGCATTCGTGAGAAAACAATTCAGCAATTCATTGTCACATAATCAGAACACGGAAAGTATAAAAGAAAATTGGAATTATGAGGAAACTAGCATATTGTTGTCTTTGTAAACATACACAGCATAAACTTTCTCCAAAGAGGAAGACAACCAATAAGGCATTCCAAGGATGCCAAAATTTGAAAACTTGAAGCTCGAACATACTCCAGATTCTTCACTTAGTTTCAATATCCTCTGTCCAACTTCAAAATTACATGCATTGAAATGAGTAATTGAGTATTATAGACAAAGTACAAAACAAACTCACTTGAAGAGAAAAAAAAATCCAGTAAAAATGGTACCCATGTCACAAAGGATTACGTGATTCTGCAAGGTCGTCAATGAAGATAATAGACCAGCATATGGAAGCCTCTCTGGTGACCAGACAGCATTCGTCTGCTGTTGCAACCAATCATGTGGCATATGTTTTAACAGGGTTACTTTTTCCATGATCTGCGGTCCACAGACCTCCAAAATCTCCGGGAACCCTTTTAAATTCTGATGTTAGACTCAATGAAATGTAATATAAACAAAGTGGCAAAAAAGTTTTTTTTTAAATACAAACAAACCTTTGACTACTTCTTTTATGTCTCCTGAAGCCAAATTTAGAATCCATAGAGTTTCAAAGCTGCAAATTAGATCAATTAATCACATCAATGCCTATATAAAGTTGAAATAAGGCATGGCTTCATTCACCACTCATACTTAGGGTTTCACATGGTAAATTAATTTCAAAATAATCCATCTCTACGGTACTACTAATAAGCACTAAAAGTTCATTCCCAATAACATGATGAAAGAAAAAAAAATAAGTGAAACACATTTCACTCAAAAGGAATACCACTTAAAAATTAAAGACAAGTGACCACGGATTATTGGTTAGGAAACAATAGCACTTGAAGGGTTTGTTTTACCTTCGGTTTATAATGAAGAGACTATCGTCAATGGATTTGATCAGATGCCAAGGAAACATTAGTGATTGTAAATCAAATTCTTCCGACCTTGTATCAGCATTACTTCTCAAACCTAGACTGAGCATGATCCAAGTCCAAAATTGATTACTCTTCTTAATAGTATCACCCACTGGATAGAGGGTTTCTAAAACCCGCCTCCCCATATCAGCTTTCCTGATGGCATGATTCTTAGTAGACAGAGACCCACACACGTAAACTGGTAAGTTACAAAACTATGCAAAATAGACCCAGCATCATAATCACATATCACAACTTACAAGTCAACGCATACCTCTGAATCAACAAAATATAGGCAATCCTCATCGGCAATATAAAATGAGGCTGCAGGGCGTGCCAACTTGGCAGATTCAAAATTTCCATCCTCAAAACCTGGGGAGGAACCGATCTGACACACAAACAACGGAAGTCCAAACTTGAGCTTGAAATTATTTCTTTAATTTATCTTTCAAAAAGTTCAAGCAAACAGACTATAGGAAGACAGAATACTAGGATTCAATTTAAAATCTACATGGGAACACACTGTCTAAGAAGAACTTTGCAAGGCCAATTCTGTGAAAACCGAAGATGATTCCCTAAGAAGTCCTTTCCATGTGGACAAGCAAAACTACTTTTCTTTTTCTATTGAGAGCTTAGAAACTTATAGTCATGCCTGATTTAAGCACTTCAGTAAATAATTAACATAAATTACGGTTAAGGACTAAAGTGGTAATCAGTATCTGAAAAGAATAGCTAAGTTGTCTTCTTGATGTGTTAATTCAGAATTGATATGCATAAAGCACACAAATCAGATATAGAAAATCCTGATAAACATATTTGGACTACAAAATCATCAAATCAGGGCCAGATTAGAATGTTGAATGGTCAATAATTGAGTTGCTCAAATCTTTTTTGATCCAGTTGACGTATAACTTGATGCTTAATTATGGAAATTGACAAGAGCAGTCCACATATGATTTAAATAAACTTTCATACATACACAGTCCAGAATCTTTCCGTTTCCATCAAATACAATAATCCGATGATGATTGCTGTCAGAAAGGAAGAGGCGGTTCCCATTTTCATCTGCAGAGATACAGCCTGTAATGGAAAAGAATAAAAGAAAAGCTTAAAGATTAGGTTCTTAGCAACTTTAGAAACACTTTCTTTATTTTTATATATTCTAGAAAGAATGTTACAAAACTCCTATAATGCTCTACAGAGCAGATGCAATTATAATGCTGCAAGTCGGTGATGCATAGGGAGCATATACCTGGGAAGTATAATAGTAAATTCCTCAAAGAACAGAAATACGGTTCCTTTATGATCTCAGATTGCTTCAACCAAGTGATTTTCAAGTTATTGAGTGACTTGATATTCCCATCATCTTGCACATACAACTCCTCAACAGCTGCACAAGGGCATTAACATGTATCGTGGAATAAGTATATGTATTTAAATGTGTACATACATTTAAATATATGCATATGGCCCGCATTAAAACTCATTGAACTCTATATATTCAGTCAATTGACATACTAAAAAACAATTAACAACAATAGAGGGGTAAGAGAAGCTTAACAGGCGAATAGTTTATCATGTTACTAGAGATCATGATCTTTCTCCCACCAAGTGTAACCAAGAAGTAGCAAAAGGGGACGAGGCAGAACCAACAGAGATATAAGACAACTACTGAAGTATATGAAAAGAGCAAAGAGTAGTAATTTAGGCAGATTTAAAATTTAACACCATCAAATACTTAAAACAGATTCCCCCAAACAAAGCATGATGCTTTATCATAAAATAGAGAGGGAAGTTATAAGCATAACTACTAAATTAAACTTTAGGACATCTACCGCCAAAAAAATCAGCATGCTACATAGACACTTAAGCAAACCATAAGAGGAAGTCTGACTATACAGATCCCTTTGTCTCACAGCTACAGTTTCTGTTGTACATTGTTTCTTCAATATTATTCTTTTTTCTTTTTAAGGAGGGCCATAGTGGGGAGGGTGGGATGTATGATAATATTAAGTCATCAACACTTGATTGTTCAAAATCTCATGATAATATTAAGTCATCAACACTTATTTGTTGAAAATGCTATGATAATATTAAGTCATCAACACTTATCAGATGAAGAAACGTATTCTTATCTCGAACAAACTTTTAACAAATCTATAGAGGGATAACATGTGTACCTTTTTTAAGAACTTTGAGGTCCATGTCCTTCTCATGGTAAACCACTGGACTCATAAAATCTTTAAACAACATGTAGCATGCCCCATTGTCCATCTATATCATCAAATCAACTATTAATAATTGTGAGAAAGAAATCAGATCCAATTATTTCTACCACAGTTTTTTAAGACTTCTAACAGGTCAATTACTGTTTAAAAATTATGGATATACTCTTTTTTTTGTATGCAAAGTCCTTTCACCAGCCAAACCAAGGATCTTTACCTCACCTCAGTGAAGTTCTTGTTCGAAAATAAAATGGGAAATGTGACGTATTCCTTCAGTATAAATTGGATTAGGTGGCTTCGATCATCTGCTGAGTGAATCAAACTGTCTGACAGAAAACCCATAATGTGGAGCTGAGGAAACCTACAATAGAGCAAACACAAAGAAGAGAGAGCTTCAGAATGACTACCCGCCCAACCATAATCATCCAATTCTAAGTAGAAAAAACAAACATATGACAGATTACAACATATTCTATCTACCTCATCTAGTTCTAAGTGGAAAGAAATAAATATACGTCATTTTCTTTCTTTTACCTCTGTTGAATTGACTTCACTTTTTCTAACATGATAGCAGCTTCACAACTGGTTGTTAAAGAAGTTTCAAGAAAACGCCCAGTAAGAACCAAGAAAGTTCCATCTCTTTTAGAGAAATCTTTGCCTCCCTTGGACCTATTCAACCAACAATGGCAAGGACCTGTACATTAATATAGAAAGTAAATAAGGGGCAAAGCACAATGGGAATACAAAATATAAAAGGAGCCAATTAAACAACAACTGGAATTTGCAAAAATTTCTCTTTACAAAGAAACCAACAATAATAACCATCGTCCTTGCCAATAAAAAGAAATATCCAAGAAAGTAATTTGAGTACCTTCAAGCTCATCTAATGTGGATTTAATGAAGGATGAAAGATCAAGTTCTTGGGCAGACTCGTAGGATACTTGTGATGTGGTTGAAAGCCTGAAAGAGACTGTCAATCAGAAGGCAAAGCTCCGATTACAAAAAACAACATAAACCCGCAGTTACAAAACAAAAATTTGAACTGAGCCAATTAACAATAGGACCCAGATAGATATCACTAAACAAAATGGACAAGCGCCTAGACCAATCAAGATGAGTATATCACAAAATCACAGGTGATAAGCTCCAATTGTATAAAACAACATGAACCCGAAATTACAAACAAAAATTTGAACTGAGCCAAGCAACAATTGGACCCAGATAGATATCACTAAACAAAATGAACAACCACTTGGAACAATCAAGATGAATATATCACAAAACCGCAGGTGAAATTCTATGAAAATATATGCCCCTCCATGGCATGGATACAAATTGGAACAAAATTTTTAAAAACAAAACAAACAAAGTTGGATATAATTACCGCTGAGCACGGCACCCACTCGGTATAATCCTTGTACCAATTCTTTCCCAAGCATTTAAGTGAGGAATTTTAGACAAAGATGATAACTTGGTAGCTGGTCTACATTGTAGATGATGATCACCTGAGCAAAGATACAAGCTTTAAGTCTCAGATTGACATTTTCTAAACTTCTCCTTCTAATAGCAACACATTGCAAAGCTACACTCTGCTGCTTCCAGGTTAAAATAATTTTCTTTCACACCAAAATGGAATTGAAATGCATTTGAGATAATAACAAATTAAAGTTTAGTGAGCTCACCGGAGTGAACTCGCGGCAAAAATCGTGAGATTTCTCTCAGACGCCGATATCTCAGAGCCATTTTTCTAACAGAAACATGTGATTCTCTGGTTCTCAGCGTTGGAATTTTGGTGAAACGCCAACGGCCCCACCGCCAGGGTTTCAATCTTGGGCTTAGGGTTTAGCCTTGGAAGGAAGGGTTTTAGGGATTGGAATGGGTGGGCCGCTTGTGCCAATTTCATATTCGGCCTAGAGATTTGTTTAAGTTACCATATTGGGCCAGGCCCAAAAAAGAAATAGTATCGCCGAGGAGCTATACACGATCTCTCCTAATTTTTTGAAAAGAAATGGTATAGCCGATCGGCTATACTCATTTTCCACAAAGAAATCGTATCTGTGCGGCCATACACGGTTTTTCTTTCTTTTTTTAAAATAGTCTCGTCGTACGGCTATACTCGGAATTTTTCTGATTTTTTAAGAAATAGTATAGCCGCGCGGCTACACCCGGTTTTCCTAATTTTTTGACCAAACTTTTAAGAAATAGTATAGCAAGTATTTTTCATATATAATACACTTATTTTTTACAAACTTTTCAATAAGACACACAAAATTCAAGTATTATACATATAATTCTTACATATTATTGAATACAAGTAATATATATATATATATATAACACTTATGTATTTTATTTGTATAGTCGCGCGACTATACCAAATTAATATCTATAAAGTATAGCCCATTGGATATACTATTTCTTTTTTTCTTAATTGTTTTGAAAAGAAATAGTATACCCAAGGGGCTATACACGGATTTTTTTTCCTAATTCTTAAGAAGAAGTATTATAGCCGCGCTGTTATGCTTTTTTTCCCTTTTTTTTTTTAAGAAATAGTATAGCCGGGAGGCTATACTAGGTTTTTCCTTATTTTTTTAAAAAAATAAATATTATAGCCACACGGCTATACTCTTTTTTGCCTAATTTTTTAAAAGAAATAGTATAACCTTATATCGAGAGAAATGGAAAGGAACAAAATTGGCAGAGTTAGGTTTTTTGTTTATGAGTTGTGAGTTTTTTCTCCCTTTGTTTCCTTTATAGACATCCATTATGACACTCGTTTCTAATTTTTTCCGCATTCCTCGAGCTTTCACCTGTAATCACACATAAGGGGTTTCAAACCGTTGCCACTTTCATTCCCCTCCAACACCATATCCACCATGCTACAGACAACTTTGTGATTATATGTTACACCACTTGATATTTAAAATGTTTCTACAAGCTGTTTTTTAAAGAAGTATAATTTTTAAATTATGATTTTTTTAAATAATATTTTTTTATTAATACTCGCACAAACTCGAGGTGGCCCTCGCAAATCCCAAATGACAGCTCCAAGATAATGATGGAGACAAATCCGGTAATATCTCATAAATTGCGGGTGACAATTGTCATGGAAAGTCGTGACGACTTTGTTGAATGCGTTCGTTCAAAAAGGTCATGTCATACAAGAACAACAATTTCAATCAAAGTTTTATGGGTATAATAGTCAGAGATGTGATAGTATTCTTCATGTAAAGTGTTGTTTGGAAAGTGAAGCAATTACTAAGACCACTCCAACTCAGCATGCAATTCTCTACGATAAATAATGTGTGCAGTAACATAATTTAGTAGCACTTGAGAGAATGAGGTAGATCAAATGCAAACATTTCCAGAAAAAAGAATAAGAAAAAAATTAAACTCTCATATTGATTTATTGTGAAATTTCTATCTTTTCAATATATGCTTTGGATATGCTGAGACTAACAAATTAATAATTATAAAGTATAAACTAATGGAAATAGGCCACAAATTTCAATATTGCTAGGGCACCTTTCATTTTGGGCTTAGGGGTTAGCCTTCGAAGGAAAGGTTTTAGGCATTGGATTGGGCTGCTTGTGCCTCTTTCATATTGGGCCTAGAGATTTATTTAAGCTTCCCTATTGGGCCAGGCCCAACGATGATTATGAAATCTTCTCTTTTATCACCACCAAAAAAGAAAAAAAAAAGTATTATTCTTTTGCATGGTTTGGATAGCAAATGTAGGTTAAGCCAGTTTGTCAAGGCAATGTGCTCGGCTGCCCCATTGCACTTGAATTTGAACTCTCTTCCTGTACATTAGAATAGTTTAGAATATCGCCCTTTGTCAAAAAAAATAATAAGTAATGATAAATTATTATATTTAAAATAAATAAATTAAAAGTGTTCCCAATTCCCACCTTTTTATCATGAAACGGTTAAGCATGCAATTATTTAACTATGTGACAGGTCACTTTTTTCTGTCTTTGACTGAGATTAAAGCGAAAGTCACTATTTATTTACCTTTTTCAAGAAAGAAACTGGGTGAAGAAAAATTTATTTTAAAGTTCAAACGGCTTGCATAAACTTGATGCATTGCTGTTCCATTAAATAGTACTGGAAATTTGAAACATCCTTGTCATGCGTTTTCTAAGCTCTCTGTCTTCCATGAAAACAATGGCCAATCATTCTTAAATGATTTTTTGTGTCAGTTTTTATCTTAGAACTGCAGCTGCTTTATTGGTTTTATTTTTTAATTTTTATTTTCAATTTAGAATTTGCTTTTTCTTTATTGATTGGACTTCTATGTCAGCAAATGAGTATAGAGTCTCAAGTGTGTAATCTGCCTTTTCTCATCTGGCTTGCCTTAGGCTTTTATTTTCATGAGTCAATTGGCCAAGCATGCGTGCATTTAGGTAATTTTGATATGAGAAGATAAAATTTTACGACGATAATGAAGTTCCTCACAGAAATTGACCTTTTGGGTTGCCATATTTTTGTGTGTGAAATCTGCAAGAGTTGTAATTCGCCTCCACACAAATGTGAAAATGAAATGACAATGCATAACCAGATGCTGCAAAAAGTGATTTTGAAAAAAAAAAAATTTGAAGAAACAGAAATTGCAAAGTTGTAGCCTCAGTGCAATATTACTATGATTAAAACATGAAACAGGTGTCATGACCTCTCACTTTCAGTCCACAAAACTGTAGAGATTGCATTTGAGATTTTGCTTAACAAAAAATACATTATATATTGGGAAATAATTTTCTATATAGATTTTCAAAAAGCACCATGATAAAGCCTATGATTGGGAGCAGTAGCTTATCCAGCAGCAACAGGCAATGATACTGTTATCATCATCAAAATCATATACGACTTTAATTTGTTGTTTGCTTGGTTGGAATCAATCAGCTTTCTCGGATTTTGTGTTTGAGAAGACAAAAGCCAAAGTCCAAAAAGCTATTTGATCAAATAATTTCATTTTTCAGCAAAAACAAAAGGTCCTGCCTCTCCCTTGCTTCAACCATTGTGTTTCAGATCTGACACCTGTTCCAGTAGTGCTTAGTAAAATAGTGTTATTCCCGTTGAAACCAAGTTTTTCACCCGGCCTTAGATTTCCCTTCTTATTATCTGCCCCCTTTTTTTTTTTTCTTTTTTTTTCTTTATATTTCTCAACTTTGATTTTGAAACCCCATGGCCAGTACAATTTAAAGAAGCACCATCCCATGCAACATTCAACCCACATATGCTACTTTTGTTTTTTGTTTTTTTTTCTGATTAATTATATGTAAATATGTGCATTTCTTTCTTGAAATTGAACTTGTACTATGTAAGTTCATCAGAAAGTTCAGAGAGTTGTTGTGGACCATTATTATACTACATGAACAAAAACCAATCACAAACACACAAAGCATTTTATTAAAATATATAAAATTATATAATTAGAAGAAACAAATTAACAATAATCCCATTTATAATCCATGAGATCTCTATACCAACCCAAAACCATACCATGCTCCATCATCATCTATATTACATAAACATATATGAAATATTAATAATTTTAAAGTGTCTCTTGCTATACATTTCTAGCCCCAAAAACAAAAATGCTAATTAATATGATGACGATAACAACAATTAAGGGCAACAAACCTCTCATCGCTGAGGACAAAGCAGTTTTAAGGTGAACTCAAACAATAACCACAAAGATGACAAACCATAATAACTATTGCCGTTACGACCCATATCATCTCTGCCTCTTTCCATCTCTGCTAGCTTGCTAGTTTGATATGGGGTTTGGTCCGCTAGGAACTTCATGAGCTTCAGCTCCGAACTCTCTTCTAGCCCTCGCAGTCGAAGAAGTAGCAGAAGTGCGTGAGTTTTGGGTTTTCTTTGGGTGTAAATTTGTGGTGGACATGGCAGGTTTTGAGGGCTCCAAGAGAAGCCTTTTGGAGGAGGAGGAGGAGGCCATTGATGAAGGGCTTGTGGTTGTGGGGTTTGATATGGGACTAACAAGAAGAAGAAAGATGAAAAATACAATGGAAATAAAGAGAAGCAAGCTAGGGTTTAATTTGGTGTGGAATTCAGAGACGGATGGTGATGAAGATGATGGTGATGTTTTAGGTGCAGCTGCCATGCAATTTGGAAGAAGAAACCACCCCCCAAGAGCCCACAAGGGTTCAATATCCATGAACCAGCACCAAGGCTATAGCTAAGAAGGGAGGAGAGATAGAGAGAGAGAGAGAGAGAGAGACAGAGAAAGTTATGATTATCAAAGAGAGAGAGAGAGGGACAAGGAGAGAAAGAGGAAGAGAAGCTTCAGCAAAAGGGAATAATGTAAAGTAGGTTTTGAAATCCCACATACACATTTGTATATATGAGAAAGGAACCAAAGTGAAAGGGGGATTGAGGCACGTCTTGGAATTGGGGGTGGTGAATTTACCAAAACGCCCTTGTTCAATTTGATGAACAAAGGATAGTTTAGTCAAATATCAAAGAATATCGAAAGGAAAAAGGCAATGCACCATAGAGAAAGAGAAGAGAGAGAAGAGAGAGAGAGGAGGGGAAGGTGGTGTCTTTTTCTTCTTTGGCCGGTTCCTCAAGAAATCTTTCTTTGACTTGGTGAACCCTAAGAAAGGAAAAATATACGGATTTTGTTCTTTGCATAATTTTTTTTCTTTTCACAGGAAGAATTCATTCACTCCTTTCCTTTCTTGCGTGACTTGCACACTCGAATATTTCTTTGCACACGATCCACCGTATATGAAGCCAATTTATGGTGTGGTGTAGTGTAGTGTGGAAACAAATTAGGAAAAAACGCAAGGCATCGTATTCTCTATCATATACTGGTACTGCTTCTCTCATGAGTCGTATATACACATATACATATATGTGCAGGGGCGGAACCACACTAAAAACAGTGTTTTTTAAGAAAAAATATAAAACTTATATATATATTTAACTTATTTTCAGTATTAAGTATACAGATTACCTTATTTCCATTTTCAACATTTAAGTAAATGTCTTTGTCATTTTACTTTTATTTATTTTTATATTACTCCATTTACTTAAGTTTACAATGTAAATAAGGAAGTACCCTCCATTTGGATTCAAATAAAAATACTAGAAAATCAAATTCCCACTAAATCAAAATATGAAAAATCGATTTTAGTGCAAAATACGATTTAGGCTAAAAATAATGGTTCATTAAGTCAATATATACTTCATACTAAAATCCCATAAAATCAAGTTTTCTTATTTGATGTGTAAGGAATAAAAGCCGCCAAAAATTATCTTAAGAAAATGATTATTTCGAAAACCCATTTTTCATACTTAGTCAATATTTTTACATAAAATAACTTTTCATCTATAATATGAATGCATGAAAGAACCTAAGATCAATCTAGGTAAAAAAATCTTAGATGTTCAATCCACTATGGTGTTAAACCGTATTTGGTTTTTGTTAAAACTTATTGAAAATTAGTCTATGGAGCTATGAACTAGCTTGGTTTATATGATTTAATGTTTACTTTTATTTCTAGAAAGACTATAGAAATTGTAAGTACCAAAAAAATAATCACTAAATTTTAAAGCTAATAACAAATTTCAGTTGAAAAATTTCTGTTCCGCCCTTGTATATGTGTATATTGTATGTATTAATATTATTATTATATCATCAGAGAGAGAGAGAGAGAGAGAGAGAGAGAGAGAGAGAGAGAGAGGCCAAAGGGACATGTATGTCTCCCATGATGGGTGATGCATGGGTCCCCACTACCTCGGTTACAAGGTCAAGAGAGGGATGGTACGTTAAGGTTATGTTGGTAATTTACTATTTCTCTACATACATATAGCCAATGTGTATAATATATGTATGTACATAATACATATCATGTTCATATATCTGGCTTTTGAATATTGCTTCCATGGCCGTACTGCTCCATGAAATTAGAAGCAACCAAATTTTAGCCGCAGAAAAAAAAAAACTTGTTTCTTGAACTTTCTTGGGGTTGAAGAGAGATTTAAGGGAATTGATTGAGTAATTCATGGTTTATTTGTTTTGGTGAGATGGGTTGATTTGTTTGACTAATTTAGCTAGCTATGTTGTTTCCAACTATGGTGGAGTAGTTACTTTTAAATTTGATTAGGGTTTTTCTTTATGTTGTGATCCAGTAAGACACAATGATGAATATGGGAAGATCTTCTTCTTCTTCTCTTCTCCTTCTCCTGTTGGTGTAGATTTTGAATTTTCTCTTTTTTTTTCCTTCTTTCTTTTCATGTAAACATGTATGTATGTGTGTTAACGGAAATCAAGGAGGGTAAAGAAGCTCAGCCAGCCCATCTAACAGAAATGACAAAAGCAACTTTTCAAAAAAACCATAATGTAGCACCAACAAAGGCTTGATTGAACCCTGTCGATAAAAACCTTCTACCCACCCACCTTTATCTATTCAAAGGTCAAGTTTCATCAGCGATGGTTGCTATTTCTTAAGCAAAACCAACGCATATAATTGCTTCATAATTTAGAGAAAAAATATAACCCTTTTCCTTGTTTGGCAAGAAGAACAATAAGATATATAACACATTAAATTCTCCATGAAAAAGCACTTCTAATTTCATTTGGGGCAAAGTCTACGTTCAAAACAAACATCAACAGCCCATTTGATGTGTATGGTTCCATGACATCGGGGACCAAAACCCAGAAGTCAATAGGGTGGACCTTAAAAACTTTATTTTTTTAGTGTTCAGGTGATGTAAGTTAACAACAACTATAAATCTGCAAAATAAAATAAAATAGATTTTCAATATCTCTCAAACAGACAGAGACAGAGACAAGACAGCCTCTCTATAATCTATATAATAACAGTGTATCTTTTCTTTAGGTTAGGTCGTTTCACTGTAAGGGTATATAGCACAAATCCAACACTCACACTATTGTTGCTCGAAATGTCAACAAATTTAGGTGAGCTCTCAACCCTAATCTAATATCCTTTTGTGGGTTGTCTTTATCTTTCTCATAGGTTTTTGTCAAAGGTAAAATACATGTGTGAAAATCCCATTTGTTGTGAGCATGCGCTCCTCAATTTTGAGGAGTCAAGCCATGTTCTAAAAGATAAACCGACCGAGCCCAGGAATTATGGATATGCTTAATTACAATTTGTTCTTCCTTTTTAGTAGCAAAAGTCATGCTTATTGTTGAGAAAAGAGTGTTGTATTAAGCTCTACATATAACTTACAAAAGATTTATATATCTATAATCGTGCGTGCGTGTGAATGACTGATGTATTTTATGGATGTGACCGAAGAAATCACATGCTAAAGCAATGTTAGAATATGTGTTTATAGTCTGCATGATTTGAAAACTTTGCACAGCCTTTATGTATCTGATACTTATTTAATTTCCTCCGCTAATTAGAAACAGTCAAATAAATTCCCAATTTCTACTGGTGGGAAGGGAATGTCCAGGATAACCACTCTTTGGTGTAAAGAATCACACTTTAAAAAGCATGTATTTATTTCTTTTTATTCTTTTCCCACTTACATTATGAACATTTCTATGGAATATATGAATTGACTCAGGATATTATTAAGTTATATTTATCTTAGCTTGTTACTTATTTAATGAGCTGTATTCCACTACATAAAACCCATTGTAAGGTCATCTATTTAGTCAGATTAGCAAAGGGTTGCGTCTAATGTCAGAAAACAGAACCCTACCCCCACCATGTCTCTCGAGCTTTTCATCACTTCTTTTGTTTGCTCAGTTTTGGGCCACTTGGCTGGTTGTATCCAAGTTTGATTGTTTATAATAATAATTATGCAAGAACCAAGATGAAATAATTGACCCAGATTTGGCTTCTCCAATTTCAAGTCAATCACCAAACTTATCTAGGCAAGTGAACTTTTGTTATAATTTTTTGCAAACCCTAGTCTGCATTTTGGAGCTTACATTTGAGAAGCTTGGCTGAAACAAAAAAACATATATAGTTGCTGGTGTGGTTTTTTAGTGCATTTTCAAGTATTTTTAAAGATTGGTCATCAGGTCGAGCATGATTACCACAGTGGTTGTGGCCCTCTCCCTTTCCCCCCTGCTTGGCACCCAGAATCGAAATCCTAGAGTTTTCTTTCCCCCAAATTGAACCAAAAAAAGGTTTGGTCATCAGTTAAACAAACAGTGTTTGGTCAATTCAACTTTGAGGGCAGAAATAACACTTTCTGCCTCCCAAACAGTTCCCAAGTGTAGAATTAATAGATGCAATATTTGACAATTCTAGGTATGGGGCTACCCCTTTTCTATATATACCTTTAATTAAAAGTAATAGATTATGTGTGGCACTGACTGATTGTTTACTTTGTATTTTTCTGTGCCGAGTGGCTGGCTAGCTAGCTAGCTAAATTGCTGCCTTTTGATTCAGTTTCCTGCCACAACCTTATATATATGACGATGCCTTTAACTTTTGGATTCACAGTCAAACAATTATAGTCAAATCTCATAGCAAAGAAGATTGGTCTGATATGGAAGAAGAAGAAGAAGAAGAAGAAGAAGAAAATGGGATATGGTGGCCGTTATTGCAATGCACGTCTCCATGCAGATTTAATTATAATATCTGAGTATTATGCTTATTTCGTCTTGTTGATTGATGGGTAATCTTTATATCTTTAATATAAAAAATTAAATTAAATAATAATAAAAAACTTAAAGGTGTTTGAAAAATCTCTCTTTGCTTAGTTAGCTCTAGTGGTGAAGAATTTATCAATTAAACAAAGAATTAAATAAGAAAAAAATAAATGGAAAAGTAGCTATAAGAATCCAAAAGTTCTAATGCTAAAGTCGGGGGAGTGCTTTTCTTGTTCCCCTCTTGGCTTTTTTTACAATTTTGAGAATTTTTGGTCCTCTTCTTTATTATTGATGAAAATCAAATGGGTAGAGTTCCAAATTGCCTGACTAGTCTCATGTAAGGTTCTTTTCAAGTTTTCACCAGGCAACCACGCATTTCAAGTGGCCAAAGGCAGTGTGGTCCACAAAACACAATAATAATAATAATAATAAGCAATGTTTTCTTCTTATAATTGTCCAATCATAGCTCATAAAAAAGGCATTGCTCTATTCCATTTCTATGATTAAGAAATAACGCATAAATTCATGAGGTTTTCTAATTTCATACTGTTTTGCTTGGATGGTGATGCTTCCTCCACCCTTTCATCATGCTTTTTTTTCTCCTCCTCCTTTGTTGTGTTGTCTTCTCATTTTCTCTGCCTATCTTGTCAACCTGGGTTTTCTCAATGAATGTGGCCAGATTATGTATATTTGGTCCGACAAGAAAAATGCTACTGTAAGCCGCGCATGGATGCATGACAGTATCTTAGCCTTTGATTTGTCCGAGTCCAACAATATTAGCTTTTGATACAAGGGTCGCATAGAAATATCGCCATACGGCCACGCATGACTGACGGTGTTACAGCTCAAGCCAACAATTGCATCGCTGTGTGACGGATTGAGTTGTTCTATTAATGTGGGTAAGCCTTATTTGGCCATAACTAGCCAATTTTCTCAATAATGTTCTTCGTCATAATTAGGTCAGATAAAAAGTAAAGGCTCAAAGTGGGAGACCCTGCTTTATAGAAAGGTGTGGACACAATGAATTGATTAGTGTATAATAAGAAGTTTCTTAGCCCAAAAAATAATACGGTGTAAAGATGGTAGGGCGCAAAGATTATCTTCTCAAACGAAACTTTTGCTTTTGTGATCTTCTGAAAAGTAATGTCATTTATGTGCCAGCCATTTTCTCACATTCATGTTCCCACCATTTTCTTCATGAACATCCAAGGGATATAAATCACACGCAGAGTTTGGACATAAATCTTTTATGACATATATGGATATATGCATTCACCAAACAGCTGCAGTGACCAAGGCAACAACTTTATTTGGAACACACATTTCTTTCACCAAAATTTATAGGAAAAAAGTATGGGCTAACTTATCTAGTAAAAGCTGACTGAACTTCTTTAGCTAAACAGAGTAAACTCAACCAAAAACCGGTGACTGCATCCTGTTTGTTTCCTATGATGATGGGGAGAACTTTCAAGAGATACTCAGATCGGAAAGCGCTAGCTCGCAATTATATTGTCCTTTGCTTGTAGATCGAAAGGATAACTTGTAACGGACTTAGCAGATCCACACAAACACAGAGAGAGATTTATACATAAAAGATGCACTCACAGCCCAAAAGCAGTTCTACATCCATGCAAAGCTAGCATCTGTAATATAGTTTGCACAATGTGGAACAGGGTGGTACCAAGATTTATGCTAAATTCAAATTCATTGCATTGCTCAGAATGTTAACCAATGGGTATAAGGGGGTGCCTCAACTGGCACAAAACAAAAATGAACATTTCAAGCTGACAGATTGTAATTTACATTCTTCTAAAACCAACTCTGCCATATCAAAAAAGGCAAACTGAAATAAAGAATGAAAACAAATACCCATCTATCACTTCCAACGTAGAGACTGCCTAATTCCAGTATAAATGAGTCCTAATGACCTCCCAATCAAGCTAACTAGAAAAAACGAAAGAGCCTTGCTGACTTTGTCAATAACTGCTCTAATCAACGGCATGCTAATATCAGATAACTCGAGGAATAGGCTGAAGTAATACCTCCTGCAACAGACATAACAAGACAACTCATCCATATTCAATTATTTCAAGATTAAATCAGGCAATAAGGTGATGGCCAAAGTTATTTGGAAAGATGAGAAAAATGTGAGGGGTGGGGAAAGAGCATACCACCCTGTTAGGGCCCTTAATTCCTTTGTTCGCTTTACAGGCATAGAGAACTGGCTTATCATAACCTGATGTAATCTTGATGGCGCAGTGCCAGATTTTTTCTGGGTAAGCCATTTCCACCAACTATAATTTTCAGACCAGCTATTGTCTAATTCCTTGATGGGTTGGCTCTGAAATGTCCACAAGTCAAATCGATCCTCATACATTGCTGCAATTGCTTCCATATTTTGATACAACCATTGGTACAAAGCCACCTGATAAAAAGGGCATATTTTATAATACAATATATCAAACCAACTACCTCCCTACATACAACCACATCCACACCACAAAGGCGTTCAAGAAGTCTAGACACAAATTGACCATATGACATTTAGACAAAAATATGATGCCTTGAAATTGCATACAAACTCAACAGTTCATCTCTGCCTACTAAAAATTGGGTGAGCGGGTGGAAGTGAGAGAGTGTAAATCAAAATGGGAAAAAATTAAGAAAAACATCAAAGCAATATGCTGGTATGCTTAAGAAATTGTCAACTTGTACCTCATTTCGTAATCTTTGAAGTGCTCGTGTTGACAAAGTACACAATGCCAAAGACAGGCTATCCAATTCATCTGAGAAATTGCTGTCAACAGAAATAAGCTCCAAATATATGCTTACTATCCCATCTGCTAAACTTATCACCAGATCTTCCAGTATGGAAACTCCGTGCTTCATAAACAGGTTACCGTCATAACAGCAACCCTCCCTGTTGAGCGAGTAAGGTACAATAGTGTCCCCAAAAAAAAAAAAAATTTGCAAACAAATTACAAAATAAATTTATGAGAAATCTGTGAAGCTAATGTAGAATGTGAAAGAAAATGTACTTAACAAGCTTAATTTATTATGAAACTACATGATATGCATCACAAATATGCAAAAATCATTAACACTTCATCACCAATAAGTACCATCATGGTAATCATGGCACATGATGAAATTAATTATAGTACCCTTAATTATAGTAATATCTAAGTTTAACAATGATTTTACCTCATTCCATTTCTAAAGTTGGAAAATAATCGACCTTCATTACTAATTAGTTTCAAATCCCAGTGAGTCTATCCTTTTGATGGGAATTGCTTACAGGAATGTGTTTCTTGAAACCATATTATGAACCATGTACTTCAAATCCCAAACTTCTGTATCCAATTAAGCTCAAACTAGTAAATTATAAGTGCTTGTTTCCATTGACGCTAAGAAAATAACATTTTGAAGAGCTGAAGAATCTATTTTGCAGAAGAATTATGAGCTACTATGACAAGAATTTAAACATGCAGAAGCCTGATGATTAGTTGACCACTTCTCAAGAAACAGAGCCAAGATAATAGACAATCATACTGAATTTACCTGAGAGAACCAAAACTAAGGAAGCACATTAGTTCTGCATAAAGGTCTTCCTTTCCTGCGTTCCTGATGTTCTGTAATACAATGTTGTCTCCTTTTAACTTTCCATCCATAAGCAAAGCAAGTGCCTGACCAGAATGCATAGCAGAATAAGTGAATTTATCTAAATGTGTAAGTTGCAGAAAATATATAGAAGGAAACCTTTACTATCCAAAATACCTTGTTAGGCTTGCTGTTTAAAAGATCAAGCTCTGTTTCTAACCAGCTTGTGCATACAGGCTGACAAGACTTTCGTATAACATCAGAAAAATCCGCCAAGCAGTCATCCAAGTTAGAAATTCCAGATTTTGAGATATTAATCACCTATAAAACAAATTTGAGAGAATTGCTATCAGAACTTTGAAATATAGTTCATTCAACTCAAATAACTATTTAATTCTAATCTGTTTGTGATCAGCATCCAATGGGGACATGTATGAAAATAGATCCTTTATGAAAGCATTTCTTGTAAAAATAAAAAGAAAGTTTCTTCATAGAAGTATCTGATTGACTTAGATCAAACGCAACTAAAATATATAATGGAATCTAGCATAACCTCTTATCAATCAATTATTATAAATGAAAGATTTATTATCCATCTTGCAAGTACAATGAGGAGATGGAAAAGATGATACTTTTTCCTAATTGCCACTTTCAAAACTGAAACAGGTTCAATCAAGTGAAATGATTTAACTCTCTTGGAAAAGACAGGGGAAAAACAAAATATAGCAAAGCAGGACAAAGGAGGCAGTGCTGACCTCTTCCTCAATTCGCAGAAACGATGCCCAGAGCAATCTTAATCTTGGACCATCAGCAACAGCATTCAAACTTAAAGGTCGCTTTGCAGTGTATCCTTCATGTTGAAGGACCCTGTTTCCCATATTATTTCCAAGTTCAAAAGCCCGGAGTGAATCCAAAAGTTTCCTTTTCACTGCATCCAAGGCATAACCTGAATTTTCTGGGTCATCATTCTTTGTTCCACTGCAATTAGAGAAAATACATCTCAAGTTCTCAACTAACTAAAGTAAACGAAAAACAAAAACCAGAAGCATTGCACACTTATTTTTAAACAAGAAAAAACATCCATTTAGAAGAAATAGACTTAATGCCAATAGCTTTTGGGCTTGATGACACTTCCTCCTTTGAGAATTAGGTTGGAGTGTGAGTTCTAGGGTTAAATCCCCAAGAGCACTTGCGTAATTTTCCCATAAATAATTTTAAATGGACAGAGACTGAAACCTTCAAAACTTTGACATGCTTACCCTTACCTACCAGAAGCAGTTGAGGTTCCAGGATCCACATTGTCATTGGAGATCTCCTTTCGAAAAGTTGGACTAGAGTTGTGACGGGGAATTACTCCAGCCATATAAGTGAGAAATACACTGGCCGTCAGAAGCACTTGATCAACAACAGGTAACCAGTCAGAGGCTATTGCACCATCAGGGCCTACCAAAGACCTCAAGCAAGTACATTTCAAGGAAGCTTCCTCAGGAAAAGGATTAACTTTCATATTTGAGAAGCCAGGAGCAGTGAGCTCACACATTTTCCGCATTGGAAATAGAACAGTCTTGCCGCTTCCATACGAATACTTCCTACTTTAGCAATATAGTGTCAGGGTGAGAATCATTACATGAAACATGACCATTAAGTGCTAAGTCACAATTGACCTTGACGCAATTTGTATACTTTTCTGGTAGACGTTAGGAAATGTTAACAGAAATCATCAGCCCCAAAATAGTTGCAGGCTAAATCTAAGTTACTCAACAATCAATACAAGGTAAGGTGCAAAGTCAGAATCCCCATTCCCAGCTAAACTGTAGTGTCGACTCACTAGCAAGACATAACTTTCATACAATACATGGTTATAAAGTAGTATGAGATTATCTTGACGATCAAGATCAGTGTTAGCCTCATAATCTGTTCTTGCTTGGCACACTAACCTTATCTTATCTTCAAAGTAACACAATGAAAAGTACAATACTATAAGCATAACTAGTAAATACAACTATTATACCTTTGCACTATCTTGAAACGTGAATTCCGGGTTGTGAAACCTTTCTCTCTGATGAAACTTCTCTGTATATGCACTTTGATACATAATGGTGAAGCCAGATATTCTGCCATTAGTTTCAAATTTCTCGCCCCTCAATCAGCACATTGTAACAATCAACTACCCAATGAGTAAATTTGAAAACTTCCAGCTACCACATCAAATTCTGCAGATAACATTAACACAGAATCACTTTTCAATCTCCCAAAGAAAATTCAAAATCAATAATGCAGTAACTAATAAATCAGCTAGCAATTACCAGCAAATTCAACAGTAATATAAGCATCTACAGGACAGTGAGGGGAAAAAAGCGAAAAATAAAATGCGCGCCAACGTAGTTCTTCCATCTCTGGTTGTTTTCAGGTAACAAAATAGAGAAAATCAATCTCAACTGCTATACAACCTCCCAAGTCCGAATCTTTATATACATACATATCATATAATCGAAAATGAGAATCAATTTGAGTGCATAGAAATACAACAAACGAATCCACACCTCAAACTTTGCAGAGTCTAGAGCAATGCGAGAATTAGGGTTAGGGTTTGGGAATCTGAGAGTTGAGCAATGGGGAAATATGAGAAAGGAGGATGATGTCAAATGCAGACGAGAGGAGCAATGGTCATTGGATATAATACTAAGTTATTAACGGCTCAAATTCTGAGGGAACTGACCAAAACAAAACAAATATAAACTCCATCGCTGATTGGTCAATGCTTCTATGCCTTACACTTACCTTTCTTTTCTTCCTTTGACTTATTAAATTGAATAACAGTAAACAGACAGATGTGAGTGTGGGGATGGCAACCGGTCGTTTAAGGGTCGGGTATGATAGTACCATGTCCGTTTTCACTCCTGATCCCCGCCCCTTCTCGTACCCGTTGGGAATGGTATTCAAAATCCGACCCGAATCCCAAATTTATTTAAAAATTTAAAAAACATATATACTTTTTACATACAAAAAATATTACGAAATAAAACAAAAACAAAACTTGTACTGCTTTTACTTGGTTGTAAATGGTAATTTTCAGAAGGAAAAAAAAAAACAAGAGTAACAGACGACTATCTCATTCAGTCACTCATTATCCTAATCATACTCTAAGGCAAATATAGTTTTTCACATTTTCCAAAAGAGTATATATTTCACAATGACAAATCCAAACAGTATCATTTGAATTTTTTTTAAAAAATTTGTAAAGAAATTAATACTTCAAAGAGAAAGTACTATACAGAAATACAAATTGCTAGAGATAATATTATATTATATATTTATTAATTAAAAATAAACATATCACTTATCGGGCCGAGTTCGGAAATGGGGATAACAATATCATCCCCATCCCATCTTTAATAGAGTATTTTTAAAAATCGAGGATCCTCGTACCCACCCCCGTTTCCCCCAGAATGCTCCCCCCATTAGGGTCGAGGACCCGATGGAGATTTCTACCATCCATAAGTTTGGGCTAGTTTCGGGCTGTTGTCACTTTAAGGAAAAAAAAAATTGTTTATGTTATGCTTTGAAAATAATTAGTTGTAATTTGTAAAGTAAAACATACAAAGTAGTATAAAGTAAGTGGATAACAAATGAGTGGGAACATACAATTTTCAAGAAATGGAGTGTAAGTGGACAAAATAGGAGTGAAAAATCAGCTTTCTAGATTAAAAATTTAAATTATCGCTTGTATTAAAAAAAAAATCATAATTTGAACTCAATCCCAATATAGTACAAAACTAAACTACCGAATAGTACTCATAGATACTTTAAATCAACTATGTATTGTAATTTTACCATATTCAAATTACTAAAAAAAAAAAGGACTAAATCCTACGTTTTAAAACACAAAAAACAAATGGTTTAATATAGAGACTAGTCATCGCTGGTGATTTGTATAATAAGGCTACATGCAAAGAACAAATACCAACGGGGTGGTGGCGCAGTTGGCTAGCGCGTAGGTCTCATAGCTTCTGAGTTATCCTGAGGTCGAGAGTTCGAGCCTCTCTCACCCCATACTATTTTTTGTTTTTTCATATAAAAGCCTCAAGGCTTAGTAGGTTGGGCCAGGCCTAACTTCCCAATATCACCAATATAATTTTTTGGGCCAGGCCTAACTTCCCAATATCACCAATATAATTTTCAAATTTCAGCTTTTAAGACCCATTAAGGAAACCTTTTGGGTCGGGCCAACCCGCAGCAACCCAAGTAGATAAACCCTAAACCGCATCAGAGGTCGTCTTCTATCACTTCCAAAACCCTAAATTTCAAGTGCCTCTTCTTTCTCCTCTCTCAATAGCTATTCTCACTCCAGAAACTCCTGTAGCTGGGTTTCAATTCAAGAATAGCCGAAGATGGTGAAGAAGAGCAAAAGTAAGCGAAACTTTCATATCCATAATCATAGTTTTGACTGTAAAGTTCTTGTTTTTCATTACCTTTTTTTTTCCTTTCTCAATTTCATTTGGGGAATTAATTGGAATTTGATTAACGGTTGGCAGAGAGTAAGAGTAAGAGAGTGACATTGAAGAAGAAGTACAAGGTCATAAGGAAGGTGAAGGAGCACCACAAGAAGAAGGCCAAGGAGGCCAAAAAGCTCGGCTTCAAGAACAAGAAGGTAGAGAAAGACCCAGGTATCCCTAATGACTGGCCCTTCAAGGAGCAGGAGCTTAAGGCCTTAGAAACTCGTCGTGCGCGTCATATCGAAGAAGTGGAGCAAAAGAAAGCTGCCCGCAAAGAAAGGGTATGGCTTCAGTTTATTTATCAAGCATTTGGTTTTCTTTCTGTGATTGATTTTTTTTAATTTTTTTGGGTAATAATTTATGAATTGGACGTTGGGGAGTTTCTGAGTAGTTTTTATACGGATTACAAATATGTGCATTTAAGCTTGATAATATTACTAGCATATTGATGCATTGGTTACTGAGAATAAGTGAGTCTGCATTTTGAGCTTGTGTGCTCATAAGTTGCAAATTCTTCAAGATAATTTAGAAAAAAGTACTTTTTTTTATGCGAATGAAGCGCGATGTTCAATTCCTAATGTATGTTTTGTTGGTACTATATGTTTGTTTTATTTGCACCTTCATCTTTTAGGTGCAACCACTTCCTGCTTTTATACACACTTTAAGTTATTTCTATCGGTAAAGAAACTCTTTATTTTAATTCAGGCCCAGAAGAGGAAGCTGGGGATCTTAGAGGATGAAGATCTCCCCAATTCGGATGAAGTGGCAGAGGAAAGGGGTACTGATGATTCCACTGGATTTGGCAATAATCGGGGTATGCTGTAACTTGATGTTTTTGGGAAGATGTGTTATTTGGTGCCTGGTGGTTGAGCTTGAATTTATCTCTGCCTTTTCTATGTATTTCCTTCAAATGTTCTTAAAAATATTTTCCCTATTGTACAGATAGCTCAGATAGGGCTTTCTACAAGGAGTTGGTTAAAGTTATTGAAGCATCAGATGTCATTTTGGAGGTACTTGATGCTCGAGATCCCCTGGGTACCCGATGTATTGATATGGAAAAGATGGTGATGAAGTCGGGACCTAATAAGCATCTCGTGCTACTTCTAAACAAAATTGGTAATACATTGCTTGCTCTCCAGCATCTTAAAATGTTGATTTTGTACGGTCATTTGCTTTCTTGTATCTACACGTCAGCCTTTATTGATTGTAATGATTTTTGAATCTCAGATCTCATCCCGCGAGAAGCTGCTGAGAAGTGGCTCAGTTATCTGAGGGAAGAGTTACCAGCTGTTGCCTTCAAGTGTAACACCCAAGAGCAAAGGTCAAACCTAGGGTGGAAATCCTCCTCAAAGAAATCAAAGCCAAGCAACCTTCTGCAGACGAGTGACTGCCTCGGAGCTGAAACTCTTCTTAAATTGTTGAAGAACTATTCAAGAAGCCATGAGGTATGTGTTTTTGGAAGGATTTCCATAGATATATATGCGAGTGTGTCTATATCTTTCTACAATTAAGGTTTTCGTTGCTGGAATATGAGTACAAGTTTGAATAATCCATCACATTATTCCTGTTGTAAATGTGAGCCTTCATCTCTGGCAGATCAAGAAATCAATTACAGTGGGTGTTATTGGCCTACCTAATGTTGGCAAGAGTAGTCTCATTAATAGTTTGAAGAGAAGCCGTGTTGTCAATGTTGGTTCTACTCCAGGATTAACAAGATCGATGCAAGAAGTTCAGTTGGATAATAATGTCAAATTGTTGGACTGCCCTGGTGTTGTAATGCTTAGATCTAAGGAAAATGATGCCTCTATAGCTCTTCGAAATTGCAAAAGAATTGAGAAGCTAGAGGACCCAATTGCTCCAGGTACTTGCCCATTCTCCCATTCTTCATTTAAGCCTGTTAAGCTGCTTGAGTGCCTTCTGGTGCATATTGAAACTCTGTAGGTTTCTGCTTTACACATGCATCGAACTGTAGAATGCTTAGTGGCAATTGCATACGAAACTTATTTGCCTTGCCATGTTTCTGGAATTTTGTTTCAAACAAGATTTACTCACTTTGCCCTTTGTTGAACAGTAAAGGAAATTTTGAAGCTTTGCCCAGACAGACTGTTGGTAACTCTATACAAGCTCCCAAGCTTTGATTCAGTTGATGACTTTCTGCATAAGGTGGCTACGGTTAGGGGTAAGCTAAAAAAGGGTGGTATTGTAGATATCAGCGCTGCAGCAAGAATTGTTCTGCATGACTGGAACGAGGGTACGCATTTGCCTTCTTTCATGTAGTTGTCAAGTACAAGAACTCTGGGAAAAGTTAATTTGTGAAGAAAGTAAATGCTGACAGAGTTATCTGATGCTAAATGTTCAATGAATTTCAGGTAAAATTCCGTACTACACTATGCCTCCAGTTAGGAATCAAGAGGAACCTTCAGAGGCAAACATTGTTTCTCAGCTGGGCAAGGTGTTTAACATTGATGAAGTATACAATGCAGAATCTTCATTCATTGGAAGCCTCAAGTCTGTTAGTGATTTCCATCCTGTTGAAGTCCCTCCCAGTTGCCCACTCAATTTTGATGAAGATATTGTAGAGGTTTGTGATACCATATCAATTCTTTTTCTGTTACTCAGTTTTTTTGCCAAGAATAGGTGCTGCGTAACTTGCAAAATAAATTTACGTCAATGAAAACTGCTATCGAAGCTAGTTTTCTATTGATTACTACTGTTTGTTTTTGGGTATAAGTGTATGCAAAAAAGGTTGGTAGCCCTCTTCATCTGATATCTTTTGGGAGTCAACGTATGGTCAATTGAACTGTCTGTGCACGTCCTTCAGAGATATGTTGAATAGTCTTTTATAGAAAGCCAACTGATTTCACATTGGATTTAAAACTTTGCGGAGGATTATCAATTTTGAATGTAAATTGATTTTACATTGTTGTGCACCAGAATGATGCGGGACAAGGACCATCAAGTCAAGGTGATGAAAGTCCTGGAGATATGGTTGATAAAGATGATGACCAGACCATGGCATGTGAAGAAGATGATGCAGGCAAGACCAAGGAAAAGAAAACTACTAAAACTGTCAGGCAAAATGAGAAATTGTATACAGCTGAAGGTATTCTCAATCCTAAGATAAAGAGAGCAGAGAAGAAGAAAAAGAAAAAGGCTAAAGCAGCCTCAGCCTCGGTGGACGCTATGGACGACGATGGAGACTATGACTTTAAAGTGGATTACAAAAACAAGGGATCTGCTATGGATGCTAGTGATGATGAACTGGAGGAATAGCCAGTAACCATAAACAGAACTGAATGGGATCAGAGGCGCTTCAAGATGCATAACAAGTTCAGTCTTGAGCTAGCCTATTTTTTGTCCTTTTAAATTTTTTTGATTACTACTGGTCTTCAGATTTTTCGGACGGACAGGATTTACATCTGCCTAATAATAGAAAAGCTTGATAATTATTTGCAACTTTAAGCTGGATTTCAATTATAGCTGCAAATTTGATTTTAAATCAAATGCCAGAGAGCTGCAACATCCGAATTGCCTGAACCAAACTTATGCCATGTATCATAGAGTGGGAGGGACCATGGGATACGTACTTATTGTCAAAAAAAATTATTTATTTAAAGAGTATAGCCGGACGGCTATACTATTTATTAAAACAAAATATAATTTATTTAAAGCGTGTGGCCGGACGGCTATACTCGTTAAATATATAATATGTTAATAATATTCCCGGGCCGCTATACTATTTAAAAAAGATAATTTATTTAAAGCGTATAGCCGGACGGCTATACAAGTTAGATATAATAATATATGCAAATCGTATAGCCGACCGGCTATACTATTTATTTAGAATAATAGTGTTTATTTAAAGAGTCTAGCCGGGCGGCGATACTCGTTAAATATAATTTATATATGTTTATTTAAAGCGTATCTCCAGGCGGCTATATTCGTTAAATATAATAATATATGTAAATAGTATAGCCGCACGGCTACACTATTAAAAGATAATTTATTTAAAGAGTATAGCCGAACGGCTATACGCGTTAAATATAATAATAAATAGCATAGCCGGGCGGCTAGACTCGTTAAATATAATAATATATGTACACAGTATAGCCACGCGGCGATCCTATTTATTGAAAAAACATAGATAATTTACTTAAAGAGTATAGCCTTCTTCACCATATGACATAGGTTGCGGCGAGTCCATAAAACAAATCTGACAAATGAATTTGACAACCCAAGACTAACAGTAACTTATTATGAAATTTATAGGGAGTGTTCTACACTGTAATAAAAACCAACTGTGTTGGCTGGAAGGTGTAAGATATGCTAATACATAAAGATGGACATCATTCTTCAATTGGCACCCCAAAAATTGTGTCTTCGTCAGCAGGACCAGGTTCATTCGCAGTTCCTGGGGGAGCTGTCTCAGACAATGAGGGTTGATTCACAGGAGTGACATTACTGGTGGTGGTCATGGTTGTTGAAGTTACTTGAGTAACGCCATTGGTGATTGTGACTGGTGTTATATATTCCGCTCTAGGTGGTTTTGCGAGTCCTTGCACCTCCGCGGCCTCGCGCGCTGCTTTCTCTTTGGCTCTTTTGGCTCTTTCCAGTACATCTTCCTGTGTATAATCAACAAATTAAGCATATGCTTTTCAAGAACTAACAGGCGAAAGGTAATGGCAGTGCACACCCAATCTAGAGCAACCAATAAGAGAACTATGTAACCGATGATCCTACACAACACTAATCTGGTGTCTTTGCAGAATGATCTATTCTAAACTAAAGTGATTTAGAAATTACGTTGTGCCTACATATCAAGTATAGGATGAAAATGATCTAAATTTGATTTCATTTTTAGCTTCAATCCATCAATTCTTGAACATGATCAGAGAAAGAAAGGAGACAACAAATTTCCAAAGCAGAACTGGAATGAAAAAAGAGGCCACAGCTTATTTAGGCACTAAAAAGCAATTTATTTTATGGAAAAGGACAAGACCAAAACACATGTTTAACAAACTTATAAAGTTAGAAAACAAATTTAAAGGAAGTCTTCAGCAATGATTTCAATCCTGGCCATGCTTACCTGGAACTCTTCTACTTGCTTTTGTTGCTCAGCTTGCAGCCTACCAATTGTGCTCAAAAACTCACCAACACTGGACTCAATACGCTCATTTATGGCTTCTGCTAGAGCTTTCCCCAAGAAGAAGGCATCCAGAACACTCCTGCTATCACCATCACCTGCAACATTCAGTTCTTCAATTGTTTGCAATTGCCAAGCCAAAACTTCAATTTCTCCAGGAAAACTTGACAATTCCAGAAAAGGGTGAAGAAAACTTTTTATCTTTTTATCTTCTTAAAACAGAATTAACAGCAAGAGAGAGTCTCTGCAACCCAATTTCATCAAAAAAGTTCCATTTATGCTGATGAAAGTTAACACCTTTAAACAACAGATACTAAAATTTATGGTTTTTCTCTCAAATAAAATCCATTCCGGAATAGAAGAAGAAAATGAAGTCAATTGATGCGTAGGTTAGACTGACCAATCTATAACCAAAAAATTATTAATCATCAATAAAATCGTAACACAAAGTAAACCAAATTAGCACATCACAGAATTAGCAAAACAACCCAAAAATTTGTTCTTTCTTCATTTGAAGAAGAACCCACCTCATATAATTCCACAAGGCCGCCGCAAACAATGAATTCATATATAAAAAGTTGAAGTTTGAGGACACAGAGATAATAACAATACCAGAGCCAGGTCCACCAGGTCCGGTGCTACTATTGGTTTGCACTCTGCTTCTCTGAGATCCCCTCGTTCCAAAAAAGCCAAAACTTTGGAGCTTGAGATCTGATGAGCATGGCTTGTGACCACTAACAGAGCTGGATGCATAGCAACAGCAGCTGGTTCTGGGTTTAGACAGCAGAGAAGAAACAGCTTGTGGGGAAGCTGAAGCTAAAACCCCACTAATCATTTTCGATTTCGACTTTAGAGTCTCAGATTCTGTCCCTTTTTCTCTCTCACCTTTTCTTGTCGGCTCTCAACTGCATAAAGATCTTTGGGGTTTGCTCCATGGCGGTACGTCTGGTCTGGGTTCGGGTCGGGTTCGGGTCCACCCAACTTACCTGCACTAGTGGGTTGGGTCCAAGTTTATATGAATGAGGTGGGCTAAAACTTTCACAAAATATATCCAACACTATGGTCCATTAAAACTATGTGGGGCAAGGTGAGAATTGTTGCAATTATATGCAACCTTCATCCCAAACATGACAGATGACATTTAATGAGCAAAATATGCTATTCAAATTCATGTTTTTTGAGCTTCATTTGATATACCACAAGCTCTGATGTGATGTGGGAGAAAAAACCCTCTTCCGTGTTTATACCTTTTTTTCTCTATATCTACTTTGTAGCTTATCACGTAAATACGTGACTTGTCACGTAAAGAAAAAGACAACTCATAACGTACAAGTTTGTCTTGTATTTTCGGGTTTTTCGCTTGCTATGCTATATTATACATGTGTCTTCAATGAGGGAAGTTTGTTCTAACTTTGGGCTTGGTTGAGTTTTCATCATTTTGGGCTACTAATCTCTGTACTAGAAAAACATTTGCGATATACATCATTTTGGGCTTGGTTGTTTATTTCTCTTTATTACAAATTAATGAAATCCTCAAAACAAAAAGTTAATTAATTTTTTTTCGAAATGGTACTCAAAAGTGTCTACAATAAGGCCAAAGAAAGAAGAAATTAAAAGGAAAATGGTAGGATACTACGTACGGAAATTTCAATCCATTGAAAATGATATATATTTTACCTTTATTTGTTTCTCTATTTGTAAAGTTGGTAGTCGGATTGGTCACGCAACATTAGATTAGCATAGGTATATAACAAATCACAATATCTTTATTATAATCAAACAAACATAGTAATATTTTTGTGACGTACGAGAGAATGGACAAACTATGTACTCATGTTCATCTGGGTTAGCTAGATTAGGGTCATGTCCTGTATCCACTCTGGCACCAGTGCACACATATAGTATATAATAATATGCACTTGTGAAACAAACAAAACAAGAGCTCCAAAAATTGAGCCACACATCTAGTAATTTTCAATTCAGATTAGACACGACCGTATTTTCTTGTCGAGAGTCGAATTGTGATCGTGAGTATGAGATAAAGTATTTTATTACTGAAGTTGTAAATCTCGCGACTATTGTTTTACACATCGAACATAACATATTTAAGTAGGTTTACTTCCGTTTTGTAGGGCTACACAACAACAACAACAAAGATATGCTGAAATAATGAATCATTGAAGAGGGGAGGGGGTAATCTTAGACATGAATTGACAAATTAGTTGATAGGTCATATGGTTCCATTAAAATGCAGCATAGTTTGGTAGAACATCACTAGGATCTCAACTTACAAATATAACCACTTAATTAGGCAATAAGATAGTTCTTGGTGGAAAATGATAGGAACAAAATTTAGCAAACAAACATTTTAAAACAAAAATAAATTAATAATAATAATTATTATTAGAGAGAGAAAATAAGAAAGAAAAAAATAATAAATAAAAAAAACCGTGTTGGATGAGGTACGTTTGATTTGATTTGATTTGAATGAGTTTCGTGGTGTTCTAGAGGGGGCCTGCGCGTATCCTTGACTTTTGTAGAAAGAGTATTCAAATGTTTCATAAAATTCAAAATAAGACTGCAGTATTCCCAGGCTGCGTGGCATTTTCGTTATTTACACTGAAGTTGGAGGGCAGCTTAACAACCTCACAACAATGACCCTTCGCTTCTCATCAAAGCAACAACCCCTCTCTCTCTCTCTCTCTCTCTCTCTCTCACGATAAAACCACCGTGACTTTGAATCTCTCTCTGCAACAAAAAAACCCTCAAACCCTCCGCCCTCTCTTTCTCTCTCTCTAAATCGAAATCGAAAGCTTCTCTTCTAGGGTTAGGGTTTGGGGATCGAATCGATGGGGCAGCAATCGTTGATCTACAGCTTCGTGGCTCGTGGCACTGTGATTCTCGCAGAGTACACGGAATTCACTGGAAACTTCACCAGCATAGCTTCGCAGTGCCTCCAGAAACTCCCTGCTACTAACAACAAGTTCACGTACAACTGCGACGGCCACACCTTCAACTACCTCGTCGATAATGGCTTCAGTAATTTATCTTTCTCTATCAGATCTCATCTGATTGACGTTTTAGTTTTTGGTCCGATCCACCCTTGATCGTGTGTTTGGTTTACCTCTTTTGCTTGATTTGAATTGTTTCGGTGGTTTCTATGTTTAGTCATGCTATTTTTGGTGAATCGTTCGTTTTCAGCTTTCGATTCGTATAGATTTTGGTTCCTTTGGGACCATCCGATAAGATTCGTATTGATTTACAAGCTCGTATCTGCTGTTGCATTTTTGTCGGGGTTTTTTTTCAAAAAAAATCATTTAGTAGGCCGTTTGGTAGCTGAGAAATGATTTTTTATTTTTTATTTTTGATCAGAAGCTAAGAAAATGTTTAGAATAAACTGATATAAGTCATAGAATCGAAGTTTGCACAATGAAAAAGAAAAAAATATATGTTTGAAGTAAACTTCAAAACCTGTTATTTTTAGCTTGAAGTGTTTTGCTTAATTTTATTTTTAGTGTTGATTTGGTTTCTGAGATGAGAATAAAATGAATTTAACCATTGAACTTTGTTGAGAATATTAGTTTAACGAGGATAGGTGAATTGAGGGTTTTATTTTCCGGGATTGCTGTTACTAAAAACTATTCTAATCCAAATTATGTTCTTCCTGGATTTCTCGCAAATTTTCCTGAATCCAAATGAGCATTTTGTTTCTCACTTGTTCTGTCTCATCAGGTTCCGTACTGCTTACCACTTGTGAATTCTAATGGGTTGAGAATCTTTTGTTGTTTGTTTTCTGATGAATAAAAACTCAGCTGAAATGAGTAAGATTAAGGTATTTGATGAGCTCCTACGTCGTTGTAGTAATCATAAGCTTTAAAATATGTGAAAGAGATGGTTCATTTCATTCTCAGATCTCAAATAATGCTTTTCATTATTATAGGCATTTTTCTTAAATGAAAAGCAGAAAATTTATGGTCCTTGTTGTGGGCATTTATTATGTCATTGTAGTAAGTGACTGGAAGATTAATGTTTCACAATTTATCTTGCAACTTTGGTTTTTTCTTTTCCTTCTTTTTTCTTTGTCTCCTTTTGTTTTATTGTTATCTAATTAGCAAATGAAGGGTCGTTACTATTTCTTTCTTGCTACCAAGTTTATCAAAAGCTTACCAAAACAGAATTAGTGATTTAAAGAAGTTGATCCAGGATTGATCCCGTTTTGCTAATCTCTTGGAACTTTGATCCTTATACGTGCATAGTAGTGGAACTGACTTCACCCTTTGGATTCTACAGCATACTGTGTAGTTGCAGTTGAGGCTATTGGTCGACAAATTCCTATTGCTTTCCTTGAACGAATCAAGGAGGATTTTACCAGTAGATATGGTGGAGGAAAAGCTGCAACAGCAGTAGCAAATAGTCTGAACAAGGAATTCGGGTAGCTGTTGTTTTATCTTTTCTCTAATTGAACAAAAGTGCCATTCCTTTGCTATGAATTATTCTAATGCCACAATTTGGGTTGCTATAATATAGGTCCAAACTGAAGGAGCATATGCAATATTGTGTGGATCACCCTGAGGAGATCAGCAAGCTTGCTAAAGTGAAAGCTCAGGTCTCAGAAGTCAAAGGAGTTATGATGGAAAATATTGAAAAGGTAAGGCCATGCTATGTCCTTTGTTGGTTGTTTGTGATGCTTGGATGACTGTGGTGTAACATTATTTGACTGATGACGTTTTGTTGCAGGTTCTTGATCGTGGGGAAAAAATAGAGCTTCTGGTGGATAAAACAGAGAACCTTCGCTCACAGGTGAGGACTTCATGTCATTTTGTTTTACCCTGCAATGCTGCTAAAAGAGCAATGCCATCTGACACTAATTGGAATTTATTTGTGCCGGATTGAATTGGCTTGTTTATATCTAAATTTGTAAAGTGTATGTCAATAGCCAATTACTTGTACTGAAACTGAATCTTATTGGTTGGATGGAGCTTTCCTTTTGATTGGTATCAGTAACCCTTAATTGCTGTAGGCCTTGGTGTAGTTCTCTTTATCTGTGTCTGAATCATGCATTTGGATTTAGTTTGGTTTATTTTCTAATCTGCATCACTGATTGATGTGGTGATACAGGCACAAGATTTCAGGCAGCAAGGAACCCAGATGAGAAGGAAGATGTGGCTGCAGAACATGAAGATCAAGCTCATCGTTTTGGGAATCTTAATCGCTCTGATTCTCATCATTGTTCTATCTGTTTGTAATGGCTTCAAATGCTGATGCGAGAATCTTAGTCAGGAACCGGATGGAGCTCATCGTGCTGATATGTACAAGCCGGTCCACGTACAATTATTTTTGGTTACACATCCTATTTTCTACTATAATTTGTATTGTAAGACAGTTTGTATAGCTTGGATTCGTGAATTCTTTCAATATTTAGTCTCTTGGATGTGCGAATCGGTTTTTGGTTCCTTTTGTTCCATGGAACTTCTGTTGTAGCAGTGTTGTGAGTGATTTGGCAAACCACTGTGAGTGATTTTAGATTTGTTGTTCAACAAATGGAAAGGGCATCTTCATACTAGTGTTGAATTTGCATGTTATGAATGAGCCTTCTAAACAACCTTGAAAACTCCAATCACCAAAAGAGAAGAAAATTGCTGCAATCTTATAGCATTCGTTCGAAAATTGAAACCATGAGAGGGAAATGTCCCTTGAAAATAATGTATGAAGATGGCTTTTGCCAAAGAACCCAAAAAAGGTGCAAACTTTTGGTCATTCTATCTGTCGAGAACACAAGATTCATATGTTTATCTCCATGTTGTCTATCAGTCTGACTTTTCCAAACCAGGCAGCAACACAGAAAACAACAGGACATGTGATCTCTTTTGCTTGCTCCAAACTTTCTTGGTCTACAATCTGCCAGACAAAATGCACAAGAAATTGCAACATTGTGAACTAATCTTCTTCTAGTTTCTGTTAAATTTTGTTGAAAAATTAAGCTGCAAGTAAAGCTATTTTGACTACTGTAGAGAATATCAATTAGTCTTAATCCCCTTTTTTGGTTGTTACATGCTCACCTCAGCATAATCAAGTCTTCCACCAGATTCACGTATTGCTTGTGTGACCAAGTCTCTCAACTCTTTACAATTAGTTTGTCCCTTTGCTGCAGCTAATCTAGCTCTTGACAATGACTTGCTTATAGATAGTGCCTGTCGATGGATCACAAATAAAGAACGAACTTATGAATTTTTAAAACAGAAAACTGAATGTTCTAAAAAGAAACTGGAAGACGAGGAAGATTAACAAGGCATGTAGAGAGAGAGAGAGAGAGAGAGAGAGAGAGAGAGAGAGAGAGAGAAACCTTCTCCCTTTCTTCAGGTGAGAGACGCACATTGCGTGAACTCATTGCAAGCCCATCTTTCTCACGCACTATTTCAGAACCTATCACTCTAATGCCAAAATCAAGATCACGAACCTGCACAAAATTCAAACACACAAATAATCACCACTGCATCATCTCTCAGTAATATTTCTTCTTCTTTCTAAAACTATTGGAGCAATTAAGTTTGATATATTTGATAGTCTAAATTACTCTAATTTACGCGAAGGGGCTCAAACTCGAGTGCAAAGAGACGGACACACTAGCCAGCCAGCCAAATCGCTTAACCTACGTCTGCATTCGGGTTTCTAACTATTAACCAAAACAGGGGAGGGCTGTAAAATTGTACAAGTTAACTTACCATCCGCTGAATAATCCGCCATTGCTGATAATCCTTCTTCCCAAACACAGCAACATCAGGCTCGACTATATTAAACAACTTGCTCACAACCGTAGCAACCCCTCTGAAACAAACAGGCCTACTCTGCCCACACATACCCTTCTCCAATCTCTCAACCCTCACCCAAGTCTCATGCCCCAACCCATTTTCCTCCACGCAAGAAACCACCCCACTGCCGCCATTTCCCACACGTGTGTCATCACTCGCACGTGCGGCTGCGTTTGCGTTTTTGCTGGTTCCATAGTCGTAGAGATTGTGAGGGTTGAAAACGACATCAACGCCGCCGGGAACGGCCATTAGCTTCTGAATATCGCCATGGAAATCAGATGGGTAGGTGGAGAGGTCTTCGGAGGGAGAGAACTGACCCGGGTTCACGTAGATCGAGACCACGATGAGGTCGGTGTGGTTGTGGGCTTCTCGGATGAGCGACACGTGGCCATCGTGGAGGTAGCCCATGGTGGGTACCAATCCTACGGTCTTGCCTTGGGATCTCATGGCTCTTGACCATCTCCTCATCTGGTCCTTGTCTCTTATGATCTCTGGCTCTTTGGCTGCCATTGAAGAAAGAAATTTTTTAAAAAAACACTGGGATTTTGGGTTGGAGTGGAGAGAGATTGAGGTTTTGTGATGAATTGAGATGAATACTTGAAGGAATGTTTTGTTGTTGTTATGTTATGTCAGTGTTTGAGAAGGAAAGTGCGGAGAGCTTCGTGCAATTTAAAAGAAGGCAAATGGCAGTCTGGCAGAAGTGAGGCTCTCCAATATGCGGCGGCTTAGTTGGGTCGCGCCTTCCGACGCTGACCATAAGAATAAGGATATTCTTTTTTCTTTTCTTTTTTTCTTTTCCTTTTTTTAAAATTTATAAAATAATTTTGGAACATGTAGTTTCGGCTAAATTTCACTTTTTTAGTTCACATAGACTGTAGTTGTAAAATTGTTACTATTTCACCGCCTAGTTTACTAATTGTTGCAATTCAAGTTCAATGACCTATTACATTTTTTTTCAATATTAACGAAATTATGTCGTCGTTTTTTAATTGAATCCCTTAAATAAGCTCTAGAAATCTCGACAATTGAAACTAAAATGATCAAACTGCAACTTTGCCCTAACGAGAAGGATTAGAATCATATATTCTTGGTATATAGGCTGTATTTTCATCCATGCATTTGTCTTTTTTTTCATATTGAATTTATTGTTGATGGTAGCAAGAGATAATTTCATTATTCTCAAATAGAACCAATAATTAATTGGTTCCCAATTCACTTTCTTCTTACTAACTTGGTTTTGTCCTACACAAATCATTTATGTACAAAAAGGGACCTTATTTCTTCCTCACACAACACAAATTTTTTGTGTTTTTTTTTTCTTTCTTTTTTTGGGGGCCTAAACACACAACCTATTTTAACACACCTACATATGAACAAAAGAAACACCATAAGAGGATTAGATTTTGGAGGAAAAAAATTCCCCCCCTTCCCCCCCCTCCGTTCTCTCCCCCTTAAAATATTAACATGCCACTTGATCTCTAAATTGAGAGATTTCTTCAAAAATGGGGAGCCTCTTGGATCTAACTGGGCCCCCTTCATTCATCAACTGCTCAAGCCCCTTGACCAAATCATCATCCAGGCCCAATAGATCGAACGACTCAGGTAGAGGATGCATGGACCTCAGCTCCATTAGCAACTCATCGGCTCGTTTCCTTGACCTGCTCTCATCAGAGCCCGGAAGTCTACTTTCCAACACATCTTCAAGGACCAAACGGGCATCTTCGTACCGCCCCTGTTTGATCAGGCAAAGGCCCAAGTTACAGGCCTTGTTCGAGTCCGGGTCGATCATTTGGGCTTTCCGGTACACCACCTCCGCCATCATGAAGTTACCCTTTTGCATATAGGCCCAGCCCAAATTGCCCTGTGAACTTCAAATGCATCATGTTACGATGTTGGTTCTTAATATGATAACATAACATGTTAGATATATGATAATATATTGTACCAGTAATCTCGAGGTCTCTTGCGTAACCGAAACTTGGAACTTCTTTCCATGAGAGCGCGCAGTCTTGGTGGGTCTTCCATTGAAGGCCGCTCCTTGGTATATAAGCCTTAGCTTTCTCTTGAGCAAGTCAATTTGCTCCTCAATTTTGCCACATTTCTTGTACAAGTCGATGAGGACATTGTCAAGTGAGTCTTGGGCCTGTTTAGAGCAGAGGCCTCTAAAAGACTTGACAGCTTCAATGGCTTCTCCAGTTCTGTCCAGTTGCTTCATCACCACTGCCATGTCTTTTAGGGCGCTGTCTACTCTGTCTCCTGCATTTATTGCCTTCCAAAACAAAACTATTGCAGCCTCCGGATCCTTTTCAACTAGCTGAAAATTGTTGTACAAAAAAGTCAAAAACTGTGTTGGAGAAAATTCGAAAAGAAGGGCAATAAGTGGGCCTCCAGAGGCCCATTAATAAATAATAAGAAAATAAATAAAAATACAATGAAGAACTGTCATTCTCTGCATGTTGTTGACAAGTGGACCAATACTAAAATAGAAAGACAGCGTCATATATAAACAACTTTCTTTTTCTTTCTTTTTCCGCAAGGATTTAGATCCAACATCCACATGGTCGTGGCCCCCCCACCCCCCAGCTTTAATAACACTCTAATTTTCTTTTTTCTTTTTTGTTAATTATTGCAAATGAGTCCTGTTTTTTAGTATTGGATTGTAAATAACATTTTCGTTATAATGATGTCATTTACAATATTGTAAAGACATGCATGAGGACGGAAAATGAGTGTTACCCTTTTCTCGAAGAAGTTTTTTTTTTTTTTAGTACAAGCGATAATCTAAACTATAGGGGATAGTCTCAACTAGTATATATGTGTAAAGTATGAGAATATGCTTCCCCAAAATTCATATCGTTGAAGTTGCAGAAAAGGTAGGCAAAAAGTAAATACTTTTATTTTGTAATGATATATCATTCATGCCTATCAACTTTGATGTTCAATAATATTCAGGCAATTAAGATCGTCCACATTTGCAATAAGATGATTAAGTAAAGTGATTTGAATTTCTAAATTCTACCAACTTAATAATTTGAAGAAAATAATTGATAAATTAAGGTATTTAATTTTAACTACATTTTGTATTTAATTATGGCTAAAAAGTTCACGGTTGCAGAGTTGAGACATTATTGTAACCTAATTTAAACTATATTTGACAATGAGATCTAACTCACCACTCAACCACATATAACATATGATTATAAAAATATTTATAATTGAAAAAAAAAATACATCCAATCACATTAAAAATAAGAAGGAGTCGATTGCATGGTTGGCATAATCACTTGAATTTGGGAAAAAGAAAAAGAAAAAGAAAAGTAGGTGTGAAGTTTGAACTTCATGTTCGAGCTCTATGGTTGGTTTTCTTCACAACAAAACGATCCCAAGTCAACCATTCATCAATCCATCTTAATAAGTTGAAGAACTTTCAATCCATAAATAAATACAAAGATTTTGCTAAGCAATAATAATCTCCATGGCAATTGGAGGAAGAAGAAGGTTTAGATATAAGCTGGCCAAAGCCAAAGAGCAATGCCAAAAAGGCACGCAAAACAAAGAAGAGGAGAGAGAGAGAGAGAGAGAGAGAGAGAGAGAGAGAGAGAGAGAGAGAGTAAGTAAATGTTTGGTTATAATTAGCAAGAAATGATATGCATGATTGCTCCCACACACTTGAATTACACAAAGGATGCAATATGCGCAGGCAGCCACAAGAAAACCCATCTATCTATGGCATGAAATTAAGCATGCAATCTAAACTCACCACACAAATATATTATATATCATGCAAAAACAATTCATGGGTTTTGTTTAAAATGAACCCAAAATCCCAAAAACCAAAACAAAACCAGAAAAAAGTGAGGCAAATGGAGACCAACCTGGGCATGTTTGGCCCTAACATAAGGGCTATCACCAGAAGGAACCTTGTGAATAACATGGTAGAGGTCATCTTTCTTCCCCTTTGGGCTGCTCATCTTGGAACTGCCTTCCATGATTCTCTTAATTTCTCTCTGCCTGAATATCAAATTAATAATCTCTGTATTTGGCTCTAATAAATTATAAATAAAAATAAAATAAAGCAAATAAAATAGGAGCTGCTGGGTCTACACTCCCTGGAAAAGGAGAAAGAGAGAAGGAGGTCCAATTTATGGAAGCAATATCAAATTTATATTTTGAAAATTATTTGGGTTTTATAAGATGAGCATGAACTTTGTGCCAAATTATGGCTTCATTCATCTTTGTATGTTTGTGCTCACTCAGCTGCCAATCAGCTGCCCTGCAACGTGTCGGCCGGGACACGTGTCGCTCTGTGGTTCAACTTTTCTGGGATTCCATGCCCTCCTAGTATTATTGGGGATATCCTCTCATGGCTTTTTAGTTTCTGCTAACATGATTAAATAAACGAGGACCCTACGATGTGATTAAAATAATGGGGGCTAGGCCCCACAGAAGGAGGGGCCCTAGGGTTCTTGCCATTTAGTCAGATTAAATTTTTATTTATTCATTTATTTTTTACTCACGCAACAACTTCACAATAATTTGTGTTCTGTTGGTTTGGGATAATCGATCATGCAACTTTTTAAAAGAAGGTCATTAGTAAAATTGAGCCCAACCTATGAACTATAGATGGGTTTCGTTTACCTAAAATAAACATAAATGCTTGCCTATCTTATCTCAATTTTCAAGTGAATCCGGACAAGATTATGGTAGAAACTCTGTTAATAAAAAATGTCATTCGCGCATAATTTTGCATACAATGTGACGGAAACTACAATAAGAAATAACTTAAATAAGGTATATAAAAGGATAATAACAAGAGTACTAGGTCAATTAGGATTTATATAGTGACCGTGTCATTTTTAATTCAATTTCGAATCTATTTACACAAATTATTTAAAGTTTTAGAGATATACTTATTATTTTAATTACTATACATATCGACAAGGTGAACCATTCATTCTAAAGGGTGCTCTTGATTCTTGTGGCCAAGTTTTATTGTATGGTAACCTTAGATGTCACATGCCACCACTTTAGATAGAAAGAAAGTGACCATCGAGAAATGTCATCTCTTTTTTGGACCAAATTCATGTGAGAGAGAGAGAGAGAGAGAGAGAGAGAGTAGAGCAGTTTTTGGGAGGGATGAACTAAGATATTTTACCTAATCCATTGTTAATGTATGTGTACAATTAACTAAGCCAAATACATTTCATTCTACGTCTAGATGAAGAAATAAATAGGTGTTTTAGAAAAGAAAGAAAAAAGATTATTTAGAAGACGTCGGTTTGTAGTTCGTACGGGTGAACCTGACCCTTAAAGCAGTTTGATACACTAGAGGCATGTTTGAACCAGCTTGGATTATTGGGAGCTTGAGATTTCTTCTAGGAGGCAGCTAAGAAGCAGCCCAAGGATGTGATACGTATCTTCTGAGCACTAAATTTTGTTGCTACTTTTAATAAGTCAAAAAAGATATCCATAGAAGCACTTTGAAAGTAAGCATGCAATGGCGTCATGAAAGTGGAAGAGAGTGTGTGCAGTGGCAAAAGATGAACCTGGACATACGTGATGGCCTTGTGAGGAAAAGTGCTTCCAAATAAGTTGATGTATGTATATACGGAGTCAAAATTTAGGGTCAAAATTTCATTGTTTGTTTCTAGTTCAACCCTTATACATCTATATCAGCACCCCTTTATGGCATCTGATTGTTATGCTTGATTATATTTTGGAAACTTCCCACGGCAATAGAAATTAATAGAGTTGAATATTTCTTTGTGTGGGATTCAATCTCATTAAATGCTCGTACCGGCTAGAAGAAACGAAAGACAATATGGTTACGTTATTGATCTTAATGTAACGCAGTATCCTTCAATCTTAAATGAATTACCTTTTTTTTTTAATGGCATAACATTAATCTTCAAATGTTTATTATTTTTAATACTTAATTCAGAGCAATGCTTGGTTGCTTCTATAAATAATCTAGAAATTAGGTAAACTAAGGACTAACTATTTTGTTGTGTAAGAGCTCAAAAAAGATATTGACATATGGACACAAAGTATGAAATGTAACTCCCACGGCCCTACCTATCTCAAATTTTTCTGTCAATCTTAATCATCATATATAAAATTGAAATGAGGTGTATATTATTTTACGTAAGTCATACTAGTACTACTATGTGTTTGTGTCTTTTCCTCTATGTGTCTACAAACACATGATTGTTATAACGGGGTTGTCTCCGCTTAACTCAAACCCAATTGGTGGTTGGTTCATTAAGGGGCAAAACAAAATGGTTAAAATTCTTGCTTCTTGTTTGAAGTCTTTGTCTGAGATATCTCATACTTCAAATTACCTCAATTTATGGCTCTATTCTCGTTTATCATGTCATTTGTCTAATCCCATGCCTAAAAATTAACTGTGCCTTAAAACTTGTGAGTTAGTTAGAAGTGATCATTAGAGTGGAAAAGTGAGTTAGAATTAGTCTTAAAACTTGCGGGTTAGTTCAAGTGATCATGAGGAGTAGAAAAGTGGATTGGAATTAGGCTTAAGTGAGTATTGGATTCGCTTCCAGAATAACCGTATTTCTCAATTAATGCTCTTTTAATTATTCTTTATATGTTTTAAACATTTTTTATTTAAAAATAAGATAGAAGGATATATGTTTCAAATCTTGAAGGTGAGAAACAACTTTTAAGATGGTTGCAATTTTACAATTGAGTTGCATTTTAACAATAAATTCCCACTTGCCATGTGACAAATCAGCACCCAATCCGTACATGGATTGAGGAAAGAGAATGAAAAGTTTCATCTCGTGCATGGATGGAGCATCATAGTCGACCACCAGCGAGCTTAGCTTTAGCCTAGTTTATCCGTGATAAGGTTCTTTTTACCTATTTGGGAAACCCCATTTAAACTTATTTGCAAAGGCAAACAACCACCAATTTACCAAAAGACAGATTTGCTGGCTTCTTAAAACATTGGAAGACCCAAAGTGGATGTTATCAATGTCCATTTTCGCAGGCAAGTTTGGAACGCGTCTCAACAATTAGGAGCAAGGGACAAACCTTAAACCAGCAAGAAACCAAGTCACCAAATTTGCTGACTTTTCTACAAATAGAACAAAGTTTGAAATACCACCGGAAACCGATGTGCCATATTTTTACATAACTTTCAAATCCCAATTGACCAACAGGAAGAGACAGCAAATGAAGGAAAGAAAAACGAAATTTAGTATGAAATGTTCCAGGATTGGTCTATGTCCTGCCTCCTTCATCCAATCATATCCCTGGTCATGGTCATGTCACTTCTTCCTAAGTTAATACCTGGTCACCCCAAATTTCCACCTTTTTTTTCCTACTTGCATTATACATTTGAAGAAAATGGGAGGAGAGTAATGGTTTTTAAAGAAATAAAGATATATTGCAAGGAAGCTCTAGATACAATATTGGCAGAAACAAATGGTGAAAAGAATTACAGCAAATACTAAACCGAGCATTTTCTTCACTTGGCTAAATGCAAAACCCAAAAACAAGCCTGCCCATATCCACAAAATATAATGCAAGAGGCAAACATCAAAATAGAAACACTGTTAACAACGCCAAATATTGTAAGGCCACCGCATTTCACGCTATTGAAACAGTATTCTGATAAACCGCACCCTCATAGGCCAAAGGCATGCATGTAGCTGAAGCAAAAAATATCACCAACTTTAGATTTATGCTTGGTTTGCACCACCCCTCGTGCGTCCGCCCATCCGTCCTCGCCCACGGCCATACCCTCTTCCCCCTCCACCTCTGCCTCTTTCATAACCACCAGCACCTCCTCTTTCATATCCACCAGCACCTCTTTCATATCCTCCAGCACCTCCCCTTTCATACCCACCAGAACCTCCTCCTCTTTCATACCCACCAGCACCATTTCCTCTTTCATACCCACCACCACCATTTCCTCTTTCATACCCACCAGAACCTCCTCCTCTTTCATACCCACCACCACCATTTCCTCTTTCATACCCACCACCACCATTTCCTCTTTCATACCCACCACCAGCACCTCCTCTTTCATACCCACCACCACCTCCCCTTTCATTCCCACCAGCACCCCCTCTTTCATACCCACCAGCACCACCCCTTTCATAACCCCCAGCACCCCTTTCATAGCCACCAGCACCTATATGAATATCAAAGGCTTGAAACAATTAGTCCATAACAGCATATGCAATAAACACACACATGCACCATAACAAATTCATATCCAAAGTACACATCTTCAAGGGTAAAGTGTGTATGTCACCAGATCAACCATTATATGGATACTATTCAACAATTGAATGCACACACAAAGACACCAAAGCTTAAGAAAAAAGGGGGAAAAATTGATGCACAGGGTATTTTCCTTGTATAGGCAATTAAAGAAGCAAACTTACCACGATTACCCCAACCTCTGCCACGTCCTCCACCTCTTCCCCGGTTTGAATATCCACCATTATCTATCAGAAAAATGGTGCAAGTCAAGAGCAGCTTTGTCTTAATGTAAACTATATATATAAGCACTTCATAAAACCATGATAAAGAACTAATACCGTAAAATAATTATGTGATTCCATTTATTGTACCTTGATAGTTTACATAACCACCTTGATGGTTTCCATATCCACCTTGATAGTTGCCATATCCACCTTGATAGTTGCCATATCCTCCACCCCTGCCCCAATTCCGCCCTCTCCCTCTACCACGTCCACGACCTCGGCCATATGAATCTAAGAACCAAATCAATGAAACATGTTAAAAGTTGAAAAGATGAACCCTGCTTAGAAATGAGCTTTTTGATAAGTTGTCGTTAGCATCACCTTCATTGACAGCATTGTACGAAGCCCGTGCTTGTTTTGGTTGCTGCTGCTGTTGGTAATTGGGCTGTGACTTTGATTGTTCAGCAACATATGGAGCTTGATACCTATGGAAAGGGGACATGCCAAAAAGATTAAAGTTAGATTAACCAGAAAAAGAAGGAGAAATACTTTCCATAAGCTCAATATTATGCATATTTAGCAGAAGAATTTTATACTTATCCATAAGAAGCAATCTTGGTAGAGTTCTTAAAATATTTCAGAACTTACCCAGGAGAGCTTGTGTTTAGCTCCTTGGTTGATAATGTGATTGAAATCATTGAGACATGACGAGTCGTCTCCACACTGCAACATATGTTAATACATGCACGTTGAATCAGCAGAAAAGAAAAATACAATACCCATAAAATATATCTATATATACAAAACTGGACAGTGAAATTTTATGATCAGAAACTTACGATTCAAGACCCTCTTCAATAGGTTCCCATACATCAGTTATGCTTACAGAGCTGATGGCAGTATCTTGATGCAACGAGGGAATCCTTTTCTGTTTAAAGACAGAAATGACTGGTTAGTTGTGCACTGGTGATAGAGGGAAGAGAGAGAGTGAGAAAAAAAGGGGGGGGGGGTGGTGGATGGAATACGGAAGGAGATATGTTTCAGGATAACGACCTTTATAATTTCAGCAATGGCAACTGTCTTGCTGATTGCCTGTCCCATTGCTTTCAAGACAATCTCAATTACTTGCTTATCCTAAGGAAAAATGTCATAAACCATAATAAATCAGCTCATAAATTCAGATGGAAGGATAAAGGAACCACCAATACCACACATACAAACCATTCAGACAAAATTTCATAAATAAGACACTTGTTCTATAACACTAGGATTTTGGGGTGAAATCTGTGAGAAAAAAAAAACTCGGAGTAAGAGAGAAAGTTACCCTTAGAATTCCTATAACATAACAAAAACAAAATAACAACAAACATACAAAGAGACCATAATAAGGAAAACTCAAGCTTAATATATTTCAAGCACAAAGTGGTATGATTTCTTGCCCGTCCTCTGAATGAAAAACAATAATAATGATATGAGTAGATTATGGAACATTCTTTATAATTTAACCATTGTTCGTATCATGTCAACCCGTTCCAACGAAACAATACCAAACAAGTAATGCCCAAGAATCAGAGATATATACAGAATCCATAGAAAGACTGACACCTGGATCAAATACAGGGGTTAACCAAATATGGACTTTCGTCATAGTAAAGCCTTAGTGTGACCGAAAACATTTGACCGGCTTCTTAATAGATGTTGACAAGTACAATAAAAGAAGCAGAATGCTTCCCAACTGGAGAAAAGAAAAGTAATATTCTCACCAAGAGGGGGCCTTGTGACATGAGATGAGTTGAAGACAAAAGATTGGTATTAACAATAGAGCCCCTACTAACCTTAAGACTAAGTATCCTAAAACATGATGAAGCACAGATATCTTCTGCAACCACAAGTTTAGAACATTGTTATTGCTTCTTAAAGCCCCATTGAACTCACGGGTATAAATTGGTCTATATCTCAAATGACATAACATATCATGCAAACATGTACACGAGACAACTGCTATAGATTCCCAAAGCTTCGTATACCACTGATTGTTTGGTAAATTGAATTCTTGACACAAACATGGAAACTAAGACCTCCTCATTGAAGTTTACAGTCCAATTTTGATGTAAATAGTTGATCATTGGAATTCCTAAAGCACTAACACTGTCCAATTTTGCAGTCAAACCCTAACTGCTAGCATCTTTGTGAACCACACGAAGGCACAATTATGAAAGACCTTCGTCATAAATACAACGAAAACTTAGCCAAGGCCATCAAAGGAAAAACCAACTACAGCTACATTATCCATGTGACTTCCATAACAACAACCAGGAAACCCAAAAAGCAGTCTACAGAACATTCATATTATCATCTGAACATGATTTGCAACATGATCAACCAGGACCGGTGAAAACAACACACATAAAAGAAAATCGGTGAAAATCCCATCAATATCAGAAGCAAAAACGACCCAATAAACCAAACAGAGAAAAGCCATTACCAAAAAAACACATGCAAAAGCGAAACCACCCAGAAACGAAACAAACAATAACAAAAACAAATAATGAATCAAAGCATCAAAATAAAAAACTGGGAATGGAAGATCAAAGAGAGGAGGAGAAAAACCTGAAGCAGAGTGGTAGCGTAGCTGATGTAGTTTCTGATAGCACCTTGGGTAGTGATACGGATCTCGTTGACGTTGATGGGCACCGCGGGCTTCGCCTTCTCGACCCTCTGGAACTTGTCCATGGCTTTTGGGTTTTGGATTTGGGAGAGCGAAGGTGTTGTTGGTATGGAGATGAGAAAACCCTAAAACCCTAGAGGAAGGAGCGCGAGTGAGAGAAAAAGTGAGGAGAGGAGAGAGTGAGAAAATGAAGCGGTTAAAAAAGACGCGAAATTCGCCAAAAACCTAAAACCTCACACACCCAATCAAAACCCGTGCCCTTTTGTGCAGCGTATATAGCTCCAACCAACCCAATTGGATTTCGCTGTTTTTATTTTTCGTGACAGAATAAAAATTGATAGAAGTTACAGACCAACGGCCAGGATTGAGTAGCGTACGTGTTCCTGCTCACCATATGGCTCCACGTGTTACTCCAGTTGGGTAGAGGTGTATTTCTTTGGGTTTTTTTTTTCTTTTGCTGGTGGCCGAAATGGAAAAAATTAAAAGAATTAGAAAAAAAAAAACCCTAATAAGGAAATTTTGTATGGTATTCATTACTGGTTACATGAATATTGGACTTTGACTAGTTCATCTATTTGATTTTTTTTTTTTTAAAGAGAATTACTTATGTCGTTCTCGTCGTTCAGGCATAGGTTATGCGACTACGAGTTTGCCTTTAATGGGTAACTGCTCATAGATACACTTACATTATTAACGAAGAAATTTTTAAAATATTGCAGACATTCAATACTTTGGCGACATAACTCATTATCAGATGTCGCATCTATATAAAACATCTCTTATTATATTGGCATGTATTTTCTTTAATCCAACAACTGGCGATGAGTGCACCTAGATGGCATGTACACTCCAATTGGCAAGTATTGTTGTAGATGTGACATTAAGGTAATATTTATTCGATATCATGTAGTAAACTTTCAGATAGAATATATCCATGTTTTTAAATACAAGCGATAATTTAATTATGAGTTCAAACTTGAGGCTATCAGTTTGCAAGTTAAAATTGTTTTTCACTGGTCTAAACATATCCCTTATTATATTGGAATTTGTTTTGTTTGATAAAATCATGGTGTAATCAATTTTTTATTTTCTGGGTCATGATGATTTGGTCAAGTGTCAAATTATAAATGTTTCCACTAAAATTTATTGACTTTTGAGAAAGTGATCACCGACTGTACTTCGCTTAGGAAGTAAGATTATAAAATATGAAAGATTCTCCAATAAGGTGTGCTACTATTAATCTCATGGGCCGGCGAAAACATGGCGAGCGCAAATAACGTAGTCCGATACCGTTGAATATTTTTGTTGTGTACAAAAATAATGCAGGGCCAAAAGGCCCAAAACAAAACATCACTCAAAATCTTAACAGGCCTGCAATCTTCTATCAAGAAAGGCAGAACTAGCCTGGGGTCCCTGAGATATTACTGCATACAGTGTTGAATATGAACAGAAATTAATTCCCCGGGTAGCTTAAATTACCAGCTTAAAAGTACAAACTGTTTCTTTGAAGCCAAAAATTACCAACTTACAAAATGTTTACCAAACATCAGATCATTGACGTCAAATGATAACACAAACAATAAGAGTACTTATTATACAGATGCTACGAAATTAAGCAGAATAATACAAGGAGTCAGGATGTCTTTAACCGGGACGGGCGAGAAGGTTGATAAACGTCAACGATTTAATTTGCTCGTCTGTTGTATAGAAGCTTTTTAAACATCATCTACACAAAGGACAAGAAGATGCTAGGCGATATAAAAGGACCACCCTCCAGCATTATCTACACATTTGAAACATGCTCTTTTTTCTTGGCCAAGTAACCCTGCTATCTGCGTTGTGTCAAGCAAGTTGCAGGCAGTGAAATGTTAGTACGCATCATTAGCATCATGTTCTTATAGTCAGAGAAGGTACCATGCATTTAAGTTGTTTGTTGTCAATGCACTGCACATGCACATGCCCTTCCAAATCGGGGAGCACATATGCCATCCATAGAGTAGATATGCAATATATGATTGAAGGCCTCAAATCTCCACAAGGTAATTGGTTTATATGAAATGATCAACCACCGAAATTTACGTACCTTAAGGAGCACAGAAGTGTGGCAAACTAAGAGGTAAAAAGGCAGAAAATGGACTAACTAGTCTTGCCACCTTAATAATACAAGCAGTGACACAAACACACAATAGCACATATGGTATATAGATAACATGAGAATCTCAGATCATTAAATCTCTAAACTGGCCAGTCTCAGCTCAATATGTAATGTTCTAAAAATCCATGTAAAAGGGGCTGTGTTTTCTATACCATGAACGTTCATAATTCATGGCCATAAAAATTGCAACCCAATACGCACATTGAGCAGCTAATCTCAAAACTACCATTAACATTAATTTATCTGGCCTAACTTATTGGCTTTTCAATACGTACATTGCCACAAATGAGGGAACACTTTTATAATCTATTGATTACTTATGAAAATTTTCCGTGAAAGATTTAGCCACTTAGATTTCCTTCTTCTAATAAATCCAATCATAACTCTTCAAGGAAACCTAAACTTCACACATGATGCCTACTGATCTACTCTAAATTTGGCATAGAAGCTCTTGTCAATTCAATAAAGAACCATTATAGCTAAGCAAATCCTACTGAACAAATTCAAACCCACCAAGAACAGCCTTACAAACTGCAATTCCAAACTCGAAAAATCTCAGACTAATGCCAAGCAGACAGAGTAACACAAACCAAAAAGCTATAAATGAACAAGAAAACAGAACATGAATGAATTCATACCAAGAAATTGAGGAAGCAAATATCAGTCAAACATGGGCTGCAAAGGAGCAACATCTCCTCCTCCTTCACTCTGAAGAATACTATGAAGCGAAACTGTGGACGAAAAGCTAACAACTTTATGGAACTTATTAACAGGGGAAGGCAATTGGGGCACTTTCCTCCATCTGCACTTCCCATCCTCACTGCTAATCTCACAGATACAAGCTGGGTACTTCTTGTGATACTCCTCATTGAACACGTATATCAGATTGCCCAACCCCACGCATTTCAAGCTTGCAAACTTGTCTTCTTCATCCCCATCAAACAACCCATACAACAAGTCATGAGGCATGATCGCAATCTCGCTGAACTCCATGGTGGCCTCCTCTATCTTCCACAAATTGAAGGAGGACCCAAGAGGGCCGTTGCAGATTCCAGCTAGAACGAGCCGGTCCATGCAGGAAATCAAGAAGGAGAAGACGACCCCGGGTGGGCGGAGAGTCTGGACCTCGCTCCAGAGATGGGTGTGGAGATCAAATGAGGAAATGAAGCAGGAGTAGATGCCGAAGACATAGAACCGACGCTTGAAGAGGGCCGATGAGAGAGACTGGGACGAGTTGCCGGAGCGGAAATCGGCGGGGAGAGGAGGGCAGAGGAGCCAAGAATCGGAATTGGGATTGTAAATCTCCACAGCCAAACGGTCCTCGATGTCGACCAAATTGCCGATGAAGCGGACGCCGCCGACGACGATGAAGCTTGGCGGAGACGACGAGCCAGAGTCGAAGACGCCGACAAGGGGGTTGATGCGGGAGAAGCGGAGAGGGGAGGTGGAGTGCAAATGGCGCTTGAGGATTGGGGAGAAGGTGAAGAATGGGGCGGTGATTAGGAAGAAGCCATCGACGCCGAGGAAGGAGGAGGACTGGGAAGGGAAGGTGGGGGAGGGGAGGCGGAACCAGAGATTGGAGACTGGGTCGAAGGCGAAGGACTGGTTGAAGTTGGAGGAGGTGTTGTGGATGCCGTAGAGGAAGAACCAGGGGTATTTCTGGGATTGGGTGGAGAGCTGGGAGAAGGTGGAGGAGGAGATGATGGAGTGCCAGAGCTTGCATACGGTGGAGGCGCGGATGAGGGTTGGGATTGGGAGGTAGGAGAAGATGAGCTCTGTGACGTCTGAGCTGAGGTTGCTCATGGCTGTCATTTTTCGATTTGGGTTTGTTGCAGAGAGGGTCAGAGAGAAGGAGAGAGAAGAAGGCAGGTATGGGCGAGCAACCGAGAAAATGGGTAAGGGAGAGAAAGATAAAGGATGGGGAGGTGGTTGGAGTTTGACTTTGACACAGAGTATGTGTGAACTCCCTCCATCGTCATCCACTACACCCGCGCTAGTCACTCCACTCCGTTATTGTTTATTTTCGGGAAAAGTCATTTTTGGTCTGGTTTTGGCCTAATTTGGAATTGCTGTCACTTTTTTAAAAAGTTGATTCTGTTGTGCTTTAAAAATAATTAGTTGTAAGGTAAAACAGCTTCATGTTTGGTAAACACTATTTTTAAAGTGTTGTTAGTACAAAAAACAGTGTTAAAACCGTTTGGTAAATTTTAATATAAAATTATCAGTAATCTGTGAATAATGACTAAAATAGACATGATGTTGCAAAGGACTCACTAGTATAGTGGTTTGGAGTATTTACTCCCTCAGTCAAGGTCCTGGGTTCGAATCCTAGCATTTGTATAGTGTGTGTAAGTTTAGTATGCTATCGCCCCTCTCAATAGGAAAGGTCCTATAAAAAAAACAAAAAAGACATATTGTTAAAAGTGTTATGCACTAATCATGTGGTGGTAGTGGTAGTGATGGAATGAAGTTTGTGATGGAGATGAAGGCGGAGTTGGTGGTTTTGGTGGTTGTGGTGGTGGGGATGGCGGTTGTGGAGGTGGTGGTGGTGGTGGATGTGGAGGTTTTGGAGGTGGCGGAGAATGAGGATGAGGAAGATGCGGTGGTGGTTGTAGAGGTAGTGAATGTGGTGGTGTAAGTGGTGGAGTTGGATATGGAAGTGGAGGTGGTGTCATTTTTTTTAAATGAATGATGATAATTTTGGGAATTAAAAAAATTCATTAAATATTCATCTTTGCTTCTTTTGAAAGCAGCTTTGAAAAGCAACCCAGTAGTCTGCTTTTAAAAGCTGTTGTCAAAAGACTGCTTAACTTTAAAGTTAAACAGGTTTTTGGCCAAAAAAAGCAATCCCAAATGGGGCCTTTATTATTGTATTTTCAAATCCGATTAATTGAAGGACATGTTACAAATTTTGTTAAAATGTCTCCAATTTCGTTATAAACCGTAAAGAATAATACTAGTCTTATTATGTTTTTATACTATAATATTATATCACATGATATGGAAGTTTATGTGTACATACCACATTAGCTAATTAATGTGATTAATACTTTTTTTTCTCTATTAAAATATATTTCATTGATTTAATTGATGTGACATACCATGTGGTATGAAAATATGAAATAAAAATGTGGTTAGTATAACATTACTATTCTGTAAAATCTCATGTTCAAAACGTAATGAAATTGAAAGGATTTTGACAAAATTTTGAATTGCTCATATTTAAAATTACAATGATAAAGTTTATAAAATTGAAACTACGATAACTAAACTGATAAATTGACATACTACAAGGACTCAAAGTGACTTTTGTGCAAAGACTCACCAGTGTAGTGGTTGGAATAATTACTCTTTCGAAAAAGATCATGGGTTTGAGTCTTATCATCCGTGTAATGTATGTAAGCTTAACATTTATTGTCTTTCGCAATGTGACTTTTTGTCTTTACTTTCTTGGTTTTTAATATATATATATATATTACAAGATATAGAAACGTGACAAAATTATTGCTTCAAAATTATAAAGATGAAAAATAAGGTAAAAGTTGGAATGCATATAATTAGTAATGTCGGTGGGTTGGTGGCACTTGATATAAAAAAGTTTTATTGTGAGCATGTTGATATGAATGGATGATCATGTACTAGCGTAGCGTGTGAGCAATTGTGGAGTGATTTGGTAAAAGAACATTTCTACGCATATATGATTAGATAAATCCAATCTTCTTTTTTTCTTTTCCTTTATCTTTTTTGTGCATTTGATAATTTTTTACTAGTACGCTATGTTTAGATAAATAACATATATTTTTGGAAAGAGACGAGACAAGACAGGCAAGGCAATACTTTAATCACTCCAATTCAGCTTAATCCAAATGGTCTAATTAATTCTTTTTGGAGATTAGTCAATTAAAAAAAGCCACGTAATTAATTATATCCCAAAACTTTCTTTTGGGTGTGGAAGTGAAGTTTGGGAGCTCAAGAATTGTAGTTGAGAATGTTGGGTTGGTTTATACAAAGTGTATATTGCAGTGGGTGAGTGTAGCACATTTTGGTTGGTCATCCCATGATGTCGCTTCCATTCAAAGTACAACAATTGTGACCTATTTTTCGAATTATTCTATCATTTAGGAACTTGGAACTTATCTACTTTATGATTTCTATGAGTGTTGAATATGTACCCAAAGTCTGATCGTTATCTTCATCCTTTCTGAAAAAAGGACAATCAATTTTATCAAATTCAAACATGACCCACTAATTTATATAATCTCTTTTTCCTTTTATTTTTGAAATTTTTGATGACTACACTTCTTTGTTGTTGATAAAAGCGATAGTCTATTTTAAATTATGAGAATAGGAATTCAAATTCGAATACAAAGTGTGGAGCATATTCGTTATAACCAACTTAAGTATACTCATATCTGCTTGATGACTACGCTTAAAAAGGCCAAATTGTGAAGTTCAAAATAATAATTGTGTGCTTCATATAGCAACACTGCAAAATAACATCTATTCAATAAACCGCTCGAGTGTTGGCCCAAACCCAAATACTACGAGCCTGCGTATTTTATCCAATGAACATTGGTCTTTTTTTCTTTTTCTTTCTTTCTTGATTTGTTTCAAGAATCAAATGCCAAAACCATAAATTAGTTTTAAGCAGGATGCAAAGAGAATGTGGAGGAAAGTGACAGGGAAGATTGATAAACTGGGACAAAACTCAAGAATATAAATTAATGATGGACGATTATTTTAACAATGTTATGAAAATAACAGAACTTAGTATAATCTCAAAATACCAAACCCACCACACAAATTGTTGGAAGATTTGGAAACTTTTAATTAATTTGTTGGTAACACTTCAAATCAGTTTGACAAGTAAGCCTGTGGAGAAGCAGGCTTCCTAATTTTCATGTGGGAAAGAAAGAGTTTGCAGATGAAGATATTGAGGCCACACATTGAGAAGGAAAACTATTGGTTAGATTATGAATTTATTGATGTAGGCCACATTCATTAAGAAGGATGATATAAACACTCTTTCCTCGTATTGATTTTGCTTTTCAGTCCTTAATCTTTCACAAAATTTAAAATCTTCAATCCTTAACTATGCTACAATCACTAAGCAAGAGCAAGCAGTTGATCTATGCAACCCTTGAAGAACAATTCTTAGACTTGATGATCTTCATAGCTCTAGCACCACAACTGTCCAAGCAAAAAAATAATTTCGGGGTTAGTTGAATAGATTTTTAGCAACTTAAACTTCACGCAAACAGAAAATAAAAGTTGGTTGATTAGGAGAGACTCTAGGAGGAAGCATGTCTTCTTACATTCTGAGTCTGAGGTGATCCAGTTCCCTTTCCTTGGAGCCCGGTCAGGGTCTTGACACTTTGTTGAATTCGAAGCTTGGTTAATGCTCATGATTTGATCATTTTTCAATGAAGATGCTGTTGAAATTGATGTGTAGGCAGAGGAAGTGGTGGAGCAGCTTTCCAAATCCCATCTAAAGCTGATCTTCGGCGAATCGTTGCTAAGTTGATCATCATCTGGTACTGCCTTCAGAGTTCCACGGTTTCGAAATTGCATAACCTGAATGGAACAGCATCATTTTAAGCCCACTAGTCAGCAACTAGGAAGTTTTCACTTCAGGGTTATGAAACTCCATCTAGAGCTGATATTGCTAAATTTTGTATAATTTAGCCTCACTAGAAAGCATGCAACTTTCTCTGATTTCCCTTTAGAATTGTCAACATTCACATTTTACAGTTTTACTCCATATCTAGTTACATTTAATTTCGATAATTTATTGCTAGAGAATATCACAGCAACATATGGTTGCAGAACAAGTACTGTTGTGGACCTGCTTCTCTCACACTCCATATCAATAGGTCCAGCTAACACAAATTATCTGTACATGTTAAAAAAGACTCATAATGTTTAGGAAAGAAAAAAAAATTAGTACCTTTCGAGCAATAAATTTTCCTCCCTTCTCTGATTTTGCAGCAGCAGCCCATCTCAATAGCTCCTTCATTCTTGTCATGGTTTTGGTTTTGTCTCCCTTAACCCTTTCTTTCTTTTCTGATGTGCCACATTGTTCATTTGTGTTCGTCGAGGTTGTTAATGTTGAATCTGTCACCGGTAACACCTTGTTGCCTACATTTGCCGAATCTGCCTTGGTACTAATTCCCAGACCTCTTGCAATATCTTCCTTCTTCATCTTCATGGATTGAATCCAACGCTGCCTAGCCTGCCTTCTATTTATGCTACCAAGTCTCTTTAACTGAAGAGTGCTATAAAAGCAAGCCTTTGCCACATCCTTTCGACGTAGAAAGGCAAGTGGCTTGAACTTCTTACTACCTAATTTTCTCTCTTCAATTCCTTTGAATTTCCGATACACACCAACACCGCCACACTTAAAGACAATTATGTAATTTGGTTTAGCTTCTTGTTCTGAAATGAACATAAAAAGTACATAAGTCAAAACATGGTCTTAACATAATGGTTTGGAAAAATTGGATGTGAAAAGTTGAAGTTTGATCTCTTACCATTAGTTGTTGCTTTCTTGTTGGTAGAACCAGAAGTGTCTTCCCTTGCTTGTCCATTTGTAGCTCTAAAGAGCCATTGAAAAATCTGCTGTGTTATAAGTCACCAAGAGAGACATCAGTTTTGATGCAGATGCAAGTTAAGCATTTGTTTGACTAAAAATATTTACACTGTTTTACCTGCATGATTATGCTTGTGTTTAGAGCCTCCTTTATATAGTGGTGTGGGTGTGAAGAGTGAGAAGCAGATGACTGTGTTTTGGTCAAATGGACAGCACAGAGAGATCTACCTATGCTGTCTGCATGCTCCCAAGATTCCTGTCTAGCCTTTGAGACCTATGGAAGAAGAAGACAAAGGAAATTGAAGTGAATCTAAGAAAAACAGTGAGACAACTAAGCAGTGAGTGGGGAAGGATTGGCTTGAGATTCTTCGTAACATGGGGAAAATATATATAAGATGATAATGTGGTGGGTATTAAGTCAGAGATTTGATTTAATTAAGAACCAAAATGTGCTTAGCCCTGGTGGCATTTCTTTTAGCCAAACACTTGTTTGTCTCTGGTTCATCAATCCCATTGGTCCCCTTGGGTACATATACATATGGTCCTGCAGATTTACTTGGGTGTGAAAAGCAATAATCTACTAAACTGAGTTGTGGAGCAAGTGGTTAAGAGTTTTTACTCGTGCACCTAAAGTCCTAGGTTTCAATTCCTCCCTCCCTCAATATCGCTTGTATTAAAAAAACAAAAGCTGGGTTTTGGAAGTTGAGGGTAATAATGAAGCTGAAGACATTGTTGGACAAGCATATTGCAGTTTAGGTAAGTTGATCCTGTCAAGCAGGACCAATTATTGCAAGGTTTTATTAACATAATAATATTATGAGCTACAATACGGGCCCTTGCAACTTGACTCCCAAGCAGGAGGACACAAATTGGATTATATATTCAGATCTGTATTAAACATTAAAATGACATAAAACAAAAAAGAAAGAGGTGGGAGGAGTTGGAAGAGCCATGTTCCCTAACAGATTAGAAAATAGAAATGCAGATACATAAAAAGTTGCTACAAAGCAAGAAAAATGGTCATCTCTGATTGCCAAGTTTCTTACTATTTTCTGTATTTTGGCCAGTTGGGCAGATTTAATTATGACAAAATATATATATTGCTACATTTCCAGGCAATTCTCTCTTTGTCTCCGCATATATATAATATTGAATTTACAGGTTGGTTGAGCACGTGGAGAAGGATATATTTTAGGCCTGGGGATGTCGTCTTAAGTGTTACTGCTTGCAAGCATGAAAAAAGACTTCTTGTGCTCTCACATGGGGATGAGTAGAAATCATATGCAGATATGCTCTGACAACTATATTTTAAGTACTATGTAAATCCCGAATTAGAGGCCTAACTTGTCGAGCTTTTGTTTGCGTCTCAGCTTCTCCGCCCTCTCATTTTCATTGGGTTTTGACAGAAATTTGTAGCCCTCCATAATTTGTGGCTGCAACTGCGTATGCAATTCAGCCTGATCTTGGCTGTTGAATGAGCCAATGATCAAGGGCTGAGATTGGGGGAACTATACTTGTTATGCAAGTCTTGATGCTGTCACTTGAGATGGAAGCAGCTGGGTCTTTGACGAAGACTCAGATGAAGGAAGGGTGATGTGCCTAATGCTCCTCTTAGCTTCTGATTTTATTCTGGTGCCCCGTTTGGTATTACTGGGAAGGAATTAGTTGCTCTCATCAAAACCTGTCGCTGTTTTCTCATTCATTTCTGCTTGGCTCTCTTGGTTGTAATCTCATCCACGTTCTCTCTTGGATGATCTGCTTCTGGTTTCCATGCCGATATATTGTACTTGTGTTCAAAATGACGTCATCGGCAATGGCCATTCTCACCTCTCATGTTGTAGAACTACCTGGAAAAACGAAATCAACAACATGCAGCTTTTCCGCACTGGCGTGATTAAGTTCCCAAGTGGACAATCTTTACATGAGAATCAAAGCTTGACATTTTCCATACAACACAAAATGAGAATGCAAACTGGCTCAATTGGAATTCAAACTCTGAGATCTTCACACTTTATTCAAAGTCAAATTTCATTGTTTCATAAACTTTTATACATTTTAACACAAACAATTCGCATAAAATGAACACAAACAATCCGCATAAAATGAACACAAACAATCGTAATAGTATTTTATTAACAAACAAAGAGATGAACTGATATCAACTAACATAGTTATATGATACAAATGCAGAATAGCAAGAACAATGCATCAACCGTGGATGAGGAGGCTCAACTTGTGCCGGCAGCCTCTACCTACTTGAAAGAGAGGACTTGGGCTGCTTGAAGAGAACATAAGCTCATTCCTCCCACGGATAAAGAGAACTTGGGCTTGATAGAATCCCCTTCAAATTAGCACCACCATTGTCCCTATGATCATCATGATCCTTTTCAACGCTCTTCCAAGTTCCAACAAGCTGATGGGGTTCTCAAACTGCAGTTCTTAGAGCAGTTGGTCTTGTCTGACGATCAGTTACTGCAGTAACTGGAACAACAATGGTTACAGATGGGGTCAACCAAAGGCAATCTGATATAAAATCCAACAAAACAGATATCAATTTTCTTTCAAGAAAACATAAATTTTACCAGATAAAAGACCCCTCTCATGGTCGATCTTCATCTGACCTTGACCGTGTCAAACGCCTACGCCTTCTGGGGATCGGAGACAAATCTCTGTGATTTAGTATAGGCAAGTTCTCATCATCATCATCCTCATCATCTACCTCGTCATCCTGAAGACCCAACAAATTCTCACCCCAAAGAAACCGGCGTTCAGATAAGGCACCTGGACGCCGATGTCTTGTCCAAGCCCTTGATCGAGCCCTTTGTTCCCCAGCACGGTCAACTGAGCCAATCATCTGAAACAAAAACAGAGTAGTCCACCAAGGTCCATTAGCTTCACCTGCACCACTTTCCCCTCCCCCTGCTAGCCTATCTCCATTTTCAATAACATAGTCCCCAACCACAACAGCACCTGGGATGGCTGAATGAATAGCACTGACAACATCACCAAATTCTCTTTGGTGCTCAAGGTGTTGCCAGGCTCGTTCTCTAGATGGGTCAATGTCGGAGGGTCGAGTGGTTGGGTGAACTCTCCTGGCATGCCGGCGCAACTCCTGGTAGTTACCAGAAAATGAGCATGATTCACGAGAGCAACTTCGCTTCTTCAGGTTAAGATACTTTCTGACATCTTCTACAACCTCCCATCCAAGAATGGCTCCTCGGCACAAAGGGCATTTCAAGCTCAATTTTGAATCTGGTGAATTCTCCCCATCCAACTCATCATGCTCAACCCTTTCCTGAAATGACTCGGAGTCAGCCACTTCCAGAACACCTTCTGTTTGTGCTTCTAAAGGCCTATTTAGATCTTGAATAATATGTCCTTGTGGCGGTCCGGGTAAATTAACAGATATTAGAGTATTGCTTTCAATCAGATTGTGAGTTTCATTAGCTTCATTTGACTCTGTCCTCAAAGGGATGTTCAGATCAGAAATATTATGAGAATCAGAATGGTTTACAGGTAAAGAACTGGGTAGAGTTGGATTGTTCCTAGTATTTTCCCTCAGCTTTTTAAAACGGTCCAGGCAATTTGAATGCCTGTAACTTGTATCACAAATATAAGATCTGCAACCCTTCTCATGCGAGCTGCAAAGGAGGAGAACTGCATTATGTGGATGGTCCATGCAGATAGGGCATGTAACCGCATCCAGTTCTTTGTAAAGAGCACGAATATCTGAATCAGTTTCTATTCTTCGTTTCACACCAGCCATCTTGCATACACTGTTCGATTTACTCAGCAAGTTGAATTTATCAGGACATAAGAACTATCATGCATAACTCAATGTTCATCAATTACATAAGAAGGGGGAAAACACTATGGTCATGTTGCAGACAGCAGCAATTTATTCCTCTTATCACAGAAGACAATAGAAGCATATATTGGGTACAAATGTTTTATGGTACAAACCTTGGTATAATGTTTCACATTATCCCTTCCCCATACACTCTTAACATATGTCTTTAGGAATCACAAGTACTAATACCATTTTGAACAACTGTCAAATTCAGTTTGACAAGGAGAAAAATAAGAAACTACTCAAAGTCTATATAACTAACAATGTACAAAAGAAAAACCAACCACGTTTGAAGTTTCTAAGAGAAAGTACAAAGTAAGTCTAATACAAAAGAACTGTCAGCTCCTGTTAACAGTTCATGAAATTATTACTGCCAAAACTGTGATACCTTTATTCTCAACAAACTTAAGATTATGTCAAATCAGAACAATTAAATATCATGAAGAAGAGCCCGAATAAAAACACATTATTTGAAACAGATAAAAAAAATATAAAGAATCATTGAACTAGATATACACTTACCAAAACGCAAAGCTCTAAATAAGTTCCCTACTGGAGCTTCTGATCTCTATTGCGTTACCAACTGAAAAATACTGAATCTTTACTTGACTTTAATAGAAATCACAATGCAACCACTCTTATAATGCTCCAAAATGTGAGATAAATAATGCAGCAAATGGACAGCAGTACAGAACTTGAAGTGATAGATTTCTTGATTAAATATATAACGACTACTTCTCAGGCCAACAGATCACCAGTGAGACTGAGACCTGCAGTTATACCACAAGACATAATTGATGTCATGTCCACAAAATCGTAATCCAATCATTGTATTATTCAGCGACGGTTAGATGCAATATCATTAGAAAGAGCATGCTTGTATACATGCCTCAGACCAGATTAATATTGAACTGACATTTCAAAAACCTTTAAAAGCGCTGCCGAGAAAATGAAAACCACAATATCTTTTTAAACCTTACCCAATATCTTATAATCGTTAACAATAACCCACCTACCCAAAAGCATGATCAGATCATGAAAAATGATTTCCTCACATCACCACCTAAATATCTTACACTGATTCTAATGCTGTTCAGATATTCTAAAGGGCTTACACTCATCCGGCCCTTTTCATATACAAAACATACACAAAATTGCACAAGTTCCCAAAAAATCTAAACCAGAAACCCAAATAGGAATCAAATAGACGGCAACCCAAGGCCATCTCCAAACCTAAAATCCAAAGGAAATTAAGCATAGCTAAACAGAGATTGAGCATTGCACTGGGTAGGGATCAATATGGTCAAAGTACAAATCTTTACCCGATCAAAATCAATTATCTAAACCCACAGATAAACCCCAAATCGCATCCAAACCCTACCCATAACTCTACCACTATTCCGATTCAGATCATCAACGGATTAAGGAAAAACAAAACAGTAATATTCAGGTTTTTAGAAAAATACCCAGGAATCCATTAACAACCCAATTCAACAAGGACCAAACCCGATCAAATTCACAACAATAATTAGATCAACATGAACAATTAACTGGAAATTGAACACAATCAAAGTAGGCGAGGATTTACAAGAGAAACAGAAGTGATTGAATTCGTCCTTGAATTCGGTGTGGGGTGAGAGATTGCGTGAAGAAATCGCTGTGTGTGAGATATAAAATAGAAATTTGGGAAATTGTGAGAAAACGTCACATGAATTTTGGTATTTATAATACGTTTTGGAAAATGGAGGGTAACCACTAACCAGCGGCTCTTGCAACCGCCATGATGGAGCGGTCAAGACTGCCTTTGCTTGTTCATGACACGTGGCGCAAATCAAGTGGCTGTCGGGCCCACGGGCAGGTTCATTCGGTGTTGGCATGCGTTTTGATTTTGCATCCATAATGTCGTTCATTGGACGCTTATTTGTCACCAGAATTATATTGTAATCTGTACTAATAAAATTGGATGAAATGGATCATGCATTGTATTGTGTATTTTATTGAGTGCAAGCGACATTGTTTGTGCAAACAATTGTTCTATTATCGTATAAGTTTGACTCTAAGGGCCAGTTTGGCATTGCTGTGCTTATGAAAATAATCGTCGATTTTGTGAGAGAAATCACCGTGAGATAAAACAATTTGGCGTTTGGTAAAATTTTTGTTAAAAGTGTTGTTGATGTTGATTTTACGCATAATCAGAAAATGATTGCTGCATAATCATTAAACCCAACATCTCTTCAAAACTGATTCCTGCATAATCAGAAAATGAAAGCACCTAATTAATGCTTTCCTTATAACTTTCTTTCACAGCAATTTTTAACAATAAGTGATTTTTTCGCAGTTTACCAAACTGGTTGGGCTTCTCAACATTTTTTAAAAATCACTTATCACCCCAAATAAGCAATGCCAAACTGGCACTAAATCTCCAATTTTCTATCCTTTGCTTAATTCATGTCACTTATTAGACTTAAAACATTGTTTGATTGGTTTGCTTTCCATTCTATCCAAATGTTTTTTCTTCTTCAAAGTATCGCAAAATTGAGATACTAACCGTAATCCGGCTTAGGAGGAGTTGGAACATCACAATGTAATCGCATTATTATCTTTTCTTTTCTTTTTGACACCATCATCTTAAATTTTGAGATACTTTAAAGTAGTGTCAATTTATCGTTTCATCATTCAAATTACACATGTTATCTTAAAAAAAAAAAATGGAAACTAGAAAGAAGAAAAAAAAAATCATAGGTGCTAAAACATCCGAAGGCTATATATCCTCTAAAAACAGACATTTTTATCCTAAATACATTGGTCTAATATAAAATCATCGATAAATGTAACATATAGTCATTAACGCATACATGGTATCTCTATACTTTCCGTGGGGTATAACCTAATGTAATTCTAATGAATTTGTCCACGTAATTAACATGTGACATGTGATGTGAACCCTTCTTATTATTCAAGTGTTCCATTTTAGTACATATCTTCTTTCACCAAAATACTCTAAAAACACTTGTCATGATTTGGGCCCTTGCCAAGGACAAGCCACCAATAATTCCTTGGTCCAATGTTGAAAGAATGACAAGGAACATATCAATCACATATTGGGTCCTTTAACAAAATCAAAATATCCATTACATAAATCTAAAAAAATAGTTACGAGTGTAAATTACGCATCCGAGAACCTAAATTCGATTGCTCCTTTTTTAACATCGCTTGTATTAAAAAACACAAATGCCAAACCTCAATTGCGGCCCATTTTTGAAGCACATAATACAAATCACATCATCCAGAACACACCCAATTCAAAGCACATAAAGGTAAATATGAAAAAGCACTGAGGGTATTTTGGCCTTTTGAAATCTGGTACACTTACAAACACACTACCAAGTACCAAATCTCTTGCCCTTGTTCCCAACTCACAGTGACAGACTGGGATTGCCGCCAACTCGTTCGCTATCGCAGCCAAAGTTTTCTGCTTCCAAATTCCAATGGCCAACAATCCCTCACAGCTACTCCCATCAGGTTTGCCCCGCTCTGTTTCTTTTTCTACTGTCTCGTATTTACTTGAGAAAATTAAGCGGAAAATTTGAGGTGTTTGGGTGGAAAATTCGCAGAGTTGATCGACCGGTGCATAGGGTCGAAGATATGGGTGATAATGAAGGGAGACAAGGAGCTCGTCGGGACTCTGAGGGGATTTGATGTCTACGTCAACATGGTTCTAGAAGACGTCACTGAATAGTATGGCTCCCTCCCTTAATTCTATTGCATTCATGTAGCATGAAACCCTAAAATTTGGGATTTTACTCGCTTTTGCTACAAGATTGAATCTTTGAGTTTGTAAATGCTTCAACTATCAGATTGAATAATGGGAAAGTTTAAGTATTGGGTCTTGATGTTCGTACGGGCTTTAGGATTGTCATGCAACTCTCCTTTAATAGTGCATAGTTCTTTCAGGATTGAAGCAGCAGAAGTTTATATGTCGTTAGGGTAGGAATTTTAGTGATAGCGAGGCAATTTTTCGGTGGCTTGGAAAATTTGATTTGTCTTTGTTATTCTTTCAGTTAACAGTGTAATAATGCAGGGCAGCCGCTAGAGCTTCCATTCCCAGTTATATACAATGGGAACTAGGGTTTTTTATTTTCAAAGGTTAGGTTTAGGTTTGGTAAGTCGTATCTCTTTGGTTAATAAGATCCAAAAGGTTTATGGATCCCAGGGGGTGCAGATCCATAATAGACATATAGAAATTATTGTACGTCAAATAACATCAAAAGTGGTAGAGCACATTATGAATAACTGATTAGTTTGTATGTTACAATGTCACAGTTGAAACATGGAGTTGGGATTTTCAGTAGGGATCAGTTGAAACATAAATTTATGTTAGACTGATAAGGCTGACAAATTTATAGAAAATACTTGGAGTTGGGATTTTCAATAAGGATTATCATTTGAAACATGAATTTATATTGAATTGATAAAGCTGACAAAGCTATATAATTGTTTTAAGCTATAGTTGTAGGAAATATCGTAATTAAACATTATGTTGATTACAAGTTGTTTTGACAAGGTAGATAGAACCTTCCCCTCTAGCCTCATGTTTTCTGGTCATCATACCTTTTCTTTGCATCTTGCTTATTTTCCTTAGTCTTATCGTACTGTAATATCTTGGGATCAGAAGAGATGAAAAACTGAACTGGGATATCTCTGGTATACAGAGTGTTTGTATATATAATCAATTTAGACATTTTTAGTTTGCATTAGTCATTCACTCTATTATTGCATTGTTAGTCGACTTATATTATACCTGCTAATATTGAATATCTTTTCTATTTCTCTCTTTATATCACAGTGAGATTACTCCTGAAGGAAGACGTATAACCAAGCTTGATCAGATATTGCTCAACGGAAACAACATTGCCATTGTAAGTTAGACATGTTGGTCTTTATTTGCCTGCGCTTTATTTTCCATTGTAAGTAAGACATATTGGTCTTTGTTTGTCAAGTTTTCTACTGCACTTTTTGCGGCCCTTTTTTCTCGCCTTAAGTGCTTTAAACTACCTGGTGTAAAGCTTTTGGTGGTTGGTTCTTGGCTTTTGCAACAGAAGCTAGAGCCAGCATAAAACAAAGACGAGAGATGTTCAAATTATCTTAATCAATTTTCCAATATTTGTGCACAATGCAGCTGGTCCCTGGCGGCTCACCTGAACCGGAATGAGAGCGCAGTGGAACATCCACACTCTGTTATTGAATATTTGCAATTTATGCTTTTTGTGGGAGATTGTTTCCATTTTTCTTCACCTAGCACTTTTGTTGTTCTTAGGAGGTGACAAGGTTGTAGGATATGGTAGAGAAACTTTTACTAAATGATGTGTTATGTTCCTTGTAATTGCAAGTGGTATTAAATACTAAGCTGAGCTTTATTGATCAGATATGCAATGGCAATTCATCTAAACTTCTCTCTCTCTCTCTCTCTCTCTCTCTCTCTCATTTAGCCAGAGTGTTTTTCTGTGTCATTCGAAAGAAATATTATAATTTTATTTATTTATTTACTACGCAAATAAAATATATATCATGTGCAGAGGGCATGTCCGGGCTTATCCGTTGTAACATGTAAGTAACATTTATCAATCTTCCATACTATAACAAATTTGTGCTTATAATTCACTGATTATTATGTGTCATCGCTGTGGTTTTGAAGCTGAGTTATTTTGGCTGTTCATGAATTACACAATCATCAACCCAGAAAAGTCAAAATCCAAAAAGATTGCAAATTAGTAGTTTAAGGCCAGAAAAAGCGGGGGGAAAAAACTAGACACACCAAGCAACTAATTAGAACACCTACTCAAATTAAAACTATGGTACAACAGAAAGCCAGAGAAATGCAAAACATTTGCATGTGTTATGTGTAATCACCTGTACTAGAATTAGAACCGAATTAGAACAGAGGACAACTTTTACACGGCAAAACATTTGCATGTGTTATGTGTAATCACCTGTACTAGAATTAGAATAGAGTACAACTTTTACACTACAGTACTAGATGGTGATTGCAATCTTCTTCTTCTAATTCTTGGACTTTGGTGGTGGTTTAGGCTTCTTGTTGGTTTTGAAAAGAGAAGAAACAAATTGGACAAATTCATTAAAAATGATTCTCTTCACTGACCTCCTCTTTGCTGGAATTACACTAGCAGGAGGAGAAGCAGCTGCTTTTGGTTTGAAGCAATATGGCTGCTGCTGATCACTCTTCTTGTTCAGGTTCAAGTCCTTTCCTCCTTTGGAATTAATCTTCATTGCTCTACTCTCTCTCTCTGTCTCTCTCTGTCTGTGTCTGTGATCGGTGAGTGTGCGTTTGATTGAGCTTTTTGAATGGTGGAGGGTTTGAATAAATAAGGCAATGCAGTTGGGTGGGAAGGAATATATTTTTAGTATCGAAAGAAATACTCGGTTTTTTGTGTGTTGTGGCACCTTCGTGCTTCTTGGTAAGTTTTTGGACGTCGTTGACGCAAAGTGCTAAGAATTAAACGCGTTTAGCCTCCCCCACCACCCAAACGCGTTTACCAATGGCATGTCCCCAACGCCCTCATCTCTCCAAGCCGATCTAACGTGATAATTCTCTATGATGTATATGGTACCTCACATCACATTAGAATATATCTTATTTTTATATACAATGCGAGAGTCTAAATTACGCATTTAATATAATTTAGACAGAGAGAAATCAAACTTTGACCGAAACGAATCTGATTTAATATAATTTACATAGAGAGAAACCAAACTCGAAAATAAACAAAGAAGCATTTTGTATAAGTGACTTAACTTACGTCTAGATATGTAGATATTTTTGGAAATGGGAATTTTATGTGGTTTTGACTATAAACTGATAGATAGTAAGACGGAGTGAGATGGTTTCCCCCCAACTTCCTTGATGGGGTAGAGTAGTCTCCCCCGAAGACCCCGCCCACCCAGCGTTTTCCAAACCAAACATAAAGCATAAATTAGCCAACGTTGTAAACAGCGGAGTCTTATCTACATTTCGGGCTTTACTGACAATGATATTGCCGGCTGCTGCTGACTCTCCTCTCCTGAGGAAGAGGCTTTTGAATTCAAAGGACTTTCATGATTATGTGAACTATAAATAAATAAAAAAAATTAAAAAAATTAATTAAATTAGTTTTTTTTTAATTGAAAAATTTGCAATATGGTTTGCCTTTGGCTAGGGGTGGACTATAAATAAAGAAATGACAAAGATGATAGTGAAAGGGAATAAAATGTCGTCTTCCTTATGACATCCCAAAATAATTAAAAAATCATGGCAAAAGAAAAAAGCTTCATATCATAATCTGTTATCATTGGTTTCTGCTACCAACCAATGCCTAAACAATGCGAGAGATGGATCATTTAACGGCTTAATCCTTGTAATTAATTATATATGTTATATGACAAATTTAGCTTCCAAATTCTACACTATGGGAATTAGGGTTCATTAGGGTTCTGATGTCAAGAGGTTAGACTTCATTAGGATCAATTGTCAAGAATTATACTTCATTAGGGTTCTGATATCCAGTATGACTTAGTTTGTAGGGAGATTATATGACACAATCTTAGCTATATTATTATTTGTCAAACTCAAATCAGTGTTTGGTTTTAGTTTATATGAAAATGCCCCTTGAGGCCAAAAATAGAAGATGACTTCTCTTTATGGATAAGGAAAATACTTGGAGTTGGAGAGTTCGATTGAAACATGGACTAATAATTTATGTTAAAGTTGACCTGGAATAAAAGCTATAGTTTTTGACGTCAAATTCATTATTTTTTGTGACTTTTTTAAAGTTAGAGTTCCCACCTGAATGCAACTTCCTTTATTATTATATAGATTATTTTTGATAGCGTGGATCCCATCTTGTGATTAATATTAGCTTTTTATATTAGTAAAATAACTAAATGGCATTTCGGTTGGAAGAAGAGTATGAAGATGTTAAAATAAAATATGACATATCTTATTTGAGTGAAGTGCTCCAATGCTTCCATGTATAGGGGAAATATTTTTATGGGGACAATCAATTTGATACCAAATGGTAATTACAACAGCTAAAAATTGAACTAGGATATCTCTGATTAACAGAGTAATAGCTTATATGCAATCAAATAGATAAAGGTGCTGTGGAGAGAGAGAGAGAGAGAGAGAGAGAGAGAGAGATCATGGTATCAAATATATTTATTTATACCATGAGTACTGAAACACCAACATCACGACAAGCCACAGACATCACGAAAGGAAAAAGCACTGAAACAACAAAAATATAAAAAGCAAAGAAAAAAAACGTTTGCAAACCGTGCGAGTTGGACTTAAACCCGCAACCAAGGCACCAACTTCATGACGTTGCATGCATTACATGGCTATGGCAGGGCTGGACAGACGAGGCGGCTGCTGATCATCTTCTTCTTCACGTTTGATGCTTTAGCCTTGGTGGAAAAAGTAGCGTTTGAAATGTCAGACCAAAACTGAATTATATCAAGAAGAATCATGGTCTTCACGAGCTTCCTCTGTGCCGGAATTACACTTCTAACCTTTGGCTTGAAACCTAGCTCCTCAGTCTTGTTGTCTTCTTCCCCATCTGGGTTCAACTCCAAACAACCCTTCTCTGCTTCTGAACATTTCTCCATTTCCATGGCCAATCTCTCTCTCTCTCTCTCTCTCTCTCTCTCTCTCTCTCTCTCAGTGTGTGTGTGTGTTTGATACTTTGGTGGAGTGTGAGGTGTTTAAATAATGACGACGAGGAACATAGAAAGAGTGGGAGAAAAAGAAACAAAACACAAAATGCGTTATCTTCCTTTGGAAATCATAGACAACGCGTTCTAAGAAATAAGAAACGTTACATAAAAATTTATTTACATAATAGAGAGAATCTCTAACAAGATCCAAGATCCTTAGTACAAATTGGATAAAAATAATACAGCTGGATCCACCTCCATGATATATTTACATGGTATACAAATTTATTATATAGTTTTATTTTTATATGGGCCCACATTTTTCTAAGTTTTGGACCCGGTCAATAAAATAATCCACACCTCTTTGGGAAATAGAAAGGGCACAAAAGCTTGCACATATCCACCAATAGATTACGTCCAAAATCCAAATAGGGTTGACAAGTCTATGATCATGTCATGGGCAATTTAAATTTATTTGTTGAAGCTGCGGTGTTCTCGATGTTATTGATTTTGATTTCAGTGGCTAGGGATTGGAAACCAGAAAACATACTTTAAAAAACCAAAAACATTTGGTTGAATATGATTTCCTTAATTTGCTGCATTTGTGGATAATATAAAGGTATAAGGTTTGGTTTCCTTTTATCCATTAGAGGTAGCAACAGTTTTATGTCGTTTAGTATTTAATAGAATAATTTGGTGTCAACAAAACACTTGACAGGAGATTATGTTGATGTGATTGTTGTATTCTTAAAATCTTAAATAGGAGACTTTGAACATGTTATCGAAAGTTTTCACCTTCACTCATGAAGGCAGAGTTTCGAGACCTCTAAACACAAGGGCGAAACTAAGGGGTGGTTGGGATATGCTCCAGCACAGTGTTGACTTTGAGATTAGGCTTAGTGTATAGGCTAAATCCGGACCAATCAAATAATTAGCTTGCCATGGACAAGAAATCAACCGGTTGAGAAGAAAGAAAAGAGGAAGAGAGGAAGAAGAAGGAAAAATAAGAGAGAGAGAGAGAGAGAGAGAGAGAGAGAGAGAGAGAGAATTAATAAGAGAGGGGAAGATATTAAACAAACGGAAAGAAAGAGAGTGAGATATTCAAACATTACTATCAATTCCTTGTTTCTTCCCTTTTTCTCTTTCTTCTCTCTTTTCTTATTGTTTTCTTCTCTCTTCTTCTTCTCCTTCCGATTTACAGGTTCAGATCCAGATCTGCAAGTGCAACAAAGTTTTAGTGTTTATGCATGGTTTAAATTTTTTAGATATGCTATTGCTACTAATTTGTGCTTTTGTTTGTGTTTTTGCACAGTTTCAGTTCTAATTCCCACTTGGTTGTCATTGTATTAGTTAGCATAAAAAAAAAAAAGATAAAAAAAAAAGGTTCTTATCGTTTATATAGATCTGCCATACAAATTTTTTTAAATAAAAAATAGCACACCTCTAGAAAAATTTCTGATTCCACCATTGTCCAGACACCTAATGAATATTTGTATAAACTCTCATCTCTCCGAATAGCTTGTACTAAAACAAAAAAAACAAAAAAAATTCCAAAGTCTCCTCCCCACATTAAAAATAAATAAATCCTAATTTCTGGACGGCAAAAGAGTTTTCCAATCAGAAAGGAAAAAGAAGACCACAAAGACTTATAATTTGCCACAAAAGTAAACTCACACGTTTATATAAAAATGCAATGGTTCCCATCCACAGGAAAATCTCTAAAATAAAATAATGCAAAAGTGACCTCAAAATCCACCGCGTTTTTAATTTTGTACACTTCTTTTTGTGTAGACCACTATCCAGGTGTCTATCTCTAGCCTGGGTTTATGCGAGTCGAGTAGGGCCTTGGTGGATTGAACGACATGTCAACCCAATCTCAAAGATAGCCCACATGCATCAAAACGAACTCAACAAAAGCATATAAAAAGGGGCCCATATTGAATTTATAGAAGGTTTTTTATCACAAATAGTTCCTGACGTTTGCGAAATTATCATATTTCGTCCATAACGTTTTTGTGACACTGATGGTCCCTTAAGGTTCTCTACACATCAAAATGGTCACCGCCGTTAGCTTTCCTCAAATTTTCTTTTAAGTTGCTGACGTGGCACTTGTGTGGAGCCCACCCACTCATCCTCTTTCTCTCTTTCCCTCTCCCTCTCCCTCTCCCTTTGAAATGGTGGAATCTCTTAGCATCTCGCATGATGAGTTCCCTTCCTACAATTTTTGAAATAATCTTCAATGCATTATGGCAATCACCACAAACACGAAGATTCTTGATTACCCTAATAGATGAACGAGCTAGGATGCTGAGGAGGGCATAAGCTACAGCAAGTCTCTCACTATAGGCAAGCAAAGCATCTTCCTTGCCTTCCTGATCTATGTCATGTAACACGATCTGGTCTCTGGAATGTAACCAGCCTCCTTCATTTGTTCCCTTAAACCCCTAAGTTGAGCATAAATCTTATCATTCTCAGGATGAGATGTATCTCCTGCTCGATATTCATGGACTCGGCTCCTGACTTCTAAAAGATTTTGGGCTGCTAATTTTTTTATTCTCTTTCTCCTTTACAAGGTCCGAATCTTTTGCAGGAACAAGGCCAGCCTTTGATTGCTCATTTAAGTTTTAAAATGAGAATGCAGGGTGCAGGTATTTTTCTGTTTCTTTTTTATTGATTTAAGTTTTAAAATATTTAAAATATATTTTATTTTATTTAAAGCCACGTGACTTTATACTATTGGATGTGTGGGCTCCACATACTTGCCACGTTAGCAACTTTAACAGAAAATTTGACTGAAGCTAATGGCAGGAACCATTTTGATGTGTAGAGGGTAATCTTAAGGATTATTAGTGTCACAAAAAAACGTTAGGAACGAAATGTGATAATTTCGCAAACGTCAAGAACCATTTGTGATAAAAAACCTTTATAGAAAAATGGAAAGTTTCCCAAAAATACAAACATGGAAAGTCACAGATACACCCTGGAAAAGTTCTTTATTTTGACATATACAAAATTGGTCACAAATGGAGTGGCCTAACCAACAATTGGCCACAGCTGGATGTGGCAAAGTATTCCATGGGCCACCACGTTTGTGGCTAATTGTTTTCCAGCCACGGAGTCACTATGACTTATATATTACAAGCTACGGATGCATAGTAACTGTGACCATTACATATCAATAGTCAATGTTGGTTCATCCTGACTAAGCAATTGTGGCATTGGTCCCTTTTTTTTAGCAATGATGTTTGGTGACTGAGATTTGATTGGATTATGAAGTAGAATTAAATTGCATATTACATTGGATTAAAAATGATAACACTAATTCAATGATATGTTTGGTACTATATATGATTATGGGGTCCGTTGGATTAATTAAAATATGCTATTACATGGTTTAGTAGGATTAGACATACTACAATTCAACTTAATCCCAACATTTTGATAGAATTCCTAATAATCCTACTACATTTGGCTTTAGGATTAGACATAATCCAATCCAATACAATCTCTTCAAATTCAAAACACATCTATATATAAAGGTGGCTCTCTCCGCATTTACGCTACTAATTCAATCAAAAGAATAGTTTACTACCAATTAATTAACTAATATATAGATAATTCCATTAAGTACATGGATCATACACATCAGTCATTCATCGAGATTCAGTCTTTTTGTATTATAATTAAAGTCATGAGTCAAGTCAATAGCCATGATGCGAACTTTTGCGATATTTGTCACTAACCTTTAGTTCTTCTCTTATTTGGTTATTTATTCATGTGACATAATTAATTCATGTATGAAATTTTTTAGATAGCAGATCTTTGATTCTTTGGAGAATACAAAAAAAATTCTAAGTGAATTCAAAATCATTAGTAAAATTTGCAAATCATACTGAAATCCATTACCCTAAATTTTGTAATTACAATCTATTCAAAATCATTGCAATATGTTGCAAAATTAAGTGATTGAGAATGCAAATGAAAAGGGTGTTAGTTGGATTCGCTCAGGTTTTTCGTGCGTTTTCAAGTGCTCCTAGGTTCAAGTTTGAGTTTTTCCCCATCCTCTTCCTAACTTTGGAAAAGAAAAAAAATGTGCAAATGAAACTTGAAAAGTCAATAATGTCCTTGACATTATTGGCAAATTATTGCCAATTGGTCCTTTTGCAGTTGAGGATGTAACTCAGAGGAAAGATAGGGCTGCATGTTCTTCAAGCCCAATTGGGCTTTTATTCTGGGCCCAATTTTTATTATTAACATCATACAATGCTTTAAAATGTGAACAATTTTGAACAGATTATAGGCTTCTTATGCAATTATACAATTTTGAATAGAAAAAAACGCGAGATAGTATACGTGGAAATATCATAATTTGCTTCATTATGTTGTGAAGAAGAATGAAACTAAAGGAGCACTTTCTATATATTACAACCATCATTGCAGAATGTGCGTTAATAAGAAACGTTACATAAAAATTTATTTACATATATATTACAACCATAGTCAACACAAATGTAAACATAAAACTCAAGGGTAAACTATTTGCTCTCTTGTATGAGCAGGAAAGCAGCAAAAGTAATTCATGTGATGCAGAAAGGTAGAAACACCGTGAATTGGATGTAAACAGCCAATGTCGTCCATATATAATGCAACTCAAAATCTCAACCAGAAAATTAAAATAAGCCTGCAGGAAAGGGTCGTACTTGAAACGACTTCTTGACCTACTTTTCATTCATAAGAAAGACAAATTTAAAATAACAAAAATTGCCCTGAGAAAATCACACTTGCTGCACATGGCAGCACGTCAGCTAGGTTTCACCCACCAAATGGTAAGTTCCCATGGATTATGGTATGGATGATTAGCCAGTTCTCTCAACTATCCGATTAACGGGTGATCACTCTTTAACGTAAGAAGATTCAAGCTTTTCTAAACGGTTCCATTCTAGTTACAGCTTCACTGCTTCTACAAAAGGCGCCTTTACCTTTCATGCCTGATTGAAATCTTTACAATAGCTTTTTTATTTTTAGAGGCCAATCATTTACAATTTCATTCTACTAACCACTAATCACCGGAGTTCCAAAGCACTGAATTGAAATCCACAATCAATGTTAAAAATCGCTAGGCGGTAGACGTTTTTTTTAAATTTATAATTATTTTGTATTAATCGCGGCCTGGTGGTGGTCGTCGCGGGTGGAGGCCTGGTGGTGGTGGTCTGTCGTGAGAGAGAGAGAGAGACAGACAGGAAAAAATATATACATTTTTAAAAGGAACCGACCCGCCCAGGCCGCTAACTCCCGCCTGGCCGCCTAGCCGCCTAGGTGGCCGCCTAGCCCAGCCTAGGCGGATTTTCCGAACACTCGACAATTTAACGTTAAAAATTGTCATAATCTAACAGAAATTAACATGCTTTCGACAGATATTCACCAATACAATGCTATTCAGTTGCAAAAATACCTTTTATCAAAATCCAAAAACCAAAAATATGAAGACACGATTCATAAAATAGCAAATTCGACGAACCCACTAAACAACAATGTTCAGGGATCATAAATACTAAACACAACAGGAACAGAGCGATACCTCCGAGTCCTCTGCCTCTTATTAATTTGAAGAGCTGAGACCAAAGACTGCTTCTTTAACCTTAAAAATGAATTAGAAGAGAAGAATTGAGAGTGAGAGAAAGCTAGGGTTTGATTCTTGTAACATCTTGGAGAGTGTGGTGTGGGGTTATGCAGCATACGCTCTGGAACATAACTGAGCCAGCCATCAATATCTTTCTCCAATTTGATTACTTTACGCAGACTAATTGAGAGCTGGAACCGCCATTTTAGCTTTCACCCAGTGAGTCTCTCACTTTCTCTCTCAGCCTCACAAGCAGCTATCGCTAACCTAGTTATGGCTGAATTTGTTATTGATTTGCAGAGCTTGGCCCATTGTTTGTGCAGTTGAGAGAGAGAGAGAGAGAGAGAGAGAGAGGAGTTTTAGGGCGAGGGTGGAATAGGAGGGATGGATTGTTGTGGGCTGTGGCCTTTTGGTTAGGAAGGGGGCTGTCATGAAGGATAAGGGGGAAGGGGAGCTTGTGGGATAATTAGGTTGAATTTTTGTTCTTTTTAATTATGTTAGTTTTAAAAAATGTAAGTTTTTAATTATAATAAATTGATTTGGCAAAATAAAACAAAATAATGAATTGATGAAAATCACTTTAAAAAAATATCACACGTTCAATGTGTGACTTTATTTAATAAATTTTTTAACGGAGTTACACGTAAGAGGTAAATTACTAAACTTTGCAAAGTTGAGGTAAAAATTGAAAGTTCATGTGGTAATCGCATACATACCTAAAAGTTTAGATGATATTTACGTAAATTCCCCAAAAAATTAATTATCATGGAAACTGGTAAGTGAAAACTATCAATTTTTCGAAGAAATTGTAATTAAGCAAATGGTCAACTCCTCCCTTCCCTTCCATGCATTGAGATTTCGTTATTGCTTATTGTTTTTGGTTTCAAGATAGATACTTCAAAATGCTATGCTTTATTAGGCCAAAATTAACTATTAAGCAAAGAAAGAATCCACACCATTATATTAATTCAAGCCAAGAAACTACATCACACATCATTACACACAAAGAAATTAAATAAACGAAAACAATTGCATGCCTAGATATCCAGAACAATTGCATGCCTAGAGGAGATCCATACTTTTCACTATCGGAAAACCCAATTCTTGCGAAGAGAAGTCATGTTGCCGCTGGCCACCTTGGAGCTTTTTGGGAGTTTTTGAGTTCATCCTCATCTTCTTTTTCTTGTTTTCTCTGTATATATGTTTCTAATTGAAATACTTATCAAGCAATGCAAGTTCGTGCATACTTGCATTCATATTCAGTGTTGAATGAAACCCAATGAAGATTTGAAGTTGCAATTCAATTTGATCATATGTGACAAACAATAGTCACAAAGTTCCCCACCCAATACCTAACCTTGACAGACCCAAACCTCGCTGGTTCCAGCCCCCTCACCTAAGCCACACACAACCTCCACCATGCTGCCCACTTTTCTTCCACTACCACCTCCTCCTTTTCTTCCCGATCGCCCCTCAAATTTGGGTTTCTCGATTGAGAGTACTGGTATATGGTGATTTTATGGCTGAGGGAGGACGTCAGGGAAGGGGAAGAAGGGGAAGTGACATGAAGGTCACGAGGGGTGGTTACTGCTGTTATAGTGTTGGTTTTTTCTTTTTAAATTTTATTAAGTTCACGGTGTTAATATAACTCTCTCTGTCTCTCTCTCTCCCTTGTTTCAGTGCGTGTGTGTCTCTGTGTGTTTTTGATACTTTGATGAAGAGTGTGAGGTGTTTAAATAACGACGACGAGGAACATAGAAAGAGTGGGAGAAAAAAAAACAAAACACAAAACGCGTTATCTTCTTTTGGCAATCATAGACCACACGCCACGCGTTCTAAGAATTAAGAAAGGTTAAATAAAAATTTATTTACATAATAGAGAGAATCTCAAACAAGATCCAAGATCATTAGGACAAATTGGATGAAAATAATAAAGCTGCATCCACCACTATGATATATTTACATGGTATACAAATTTATTATATAGTTTTATTTTTATATGGGCCCACATTTTTCTAAGTTTTGGACCCCGTCAATAAAATAATCCACACCTCTTTGGAAAATAGAAAGAAATGGCATAAAAACTTGCACATATCCACCAATAGATTATGTCTAAAATCCAAATAGGGTTGGCAATGTGTATGATCATGTCATGGGCAATTTAAATTTATTTCTTGAAGCTGCGGTGTTCTCGATGTTATTGATTTTGATATTAGTGACGAGGGATTGGAAACCAGAAAACGTACTTTTTATATATATTTTTGACAGCAAATATTCTCCCACATTTTCTATCTAATCCCAATTAAAACTGCATTGTTAGGCACAAATGGAGTCATCTAATATAAATGTTAATTAATTTAAGAAGATATATATTCAAGTGACAAGCACATTTTGGTATTTTGCGTGTTAAAAACATTTGATTGAACATGATTTCCTTAATTTGGTGCATTTGATTGAATATAAAGACATAAGGTTTGATTAAAAATCTCACTTAGCCAATCCAATGGGGTCATAATTATACATAATTATACATACCTGTAAAGTCATAATTATACATACCTGTATCCAATGGGGTCATCTAATATAAATGTTAATTAATTTAAGAAGATATTCAAGTGACAAGAGCCTTGACAAGCACATTTTGGTATTTTGCGTGTTAAAAACATTTGATTGAACATGATTTCCATAATTTGGTGCATTTGTGGATAATATAAAGACATAAGGTTTGGTTTCGGTTTATATATCCATTAGAGGTAGCAACAGTTTAATGTCGTTTAGTTTTTAATAGAATAATTTGGTGTCAACAAAACACAGTGCTGACTTTGAGATTAGACCAATCAAATAATCAGCCCGTCATGGACAAGAAATCAATCGGTTGAGAAGAAAGAAAAGAGGAAGAGAGGAAGGGAGGACCATTCTCCAGGTGTCTGTCTCTGGCCTGGGTTTATACTTTATAGGAGTCAGAACAAGTGGTAAGCAGTACGGAACCTGATGAGACAGAACAAGCGAGAAACAAAATGCTCATTTGGTTCAGGAAAATTTGCGAGAAATCCAGGAAGAAGATAATTTGGATTAGAATAGTTTTTAAAACCCTCAATTCACCCATCCTCGTTAAACTAATATTCTTAACAAAGTTCAATGGTTAAATTCATTTTATTCTCATCTCAGAAACCAAATCAACACTAAAATAAAATTAAGCAAAACACTTGAAGCTAAAAATATAGGGGTGTCTAATCTGAATTGAAAATTACTAGATGTGTGGCTCAATTTTTGGAGCTCTTGTGTTGTTTGTTTTCGCAAGTGCATATTATTAAATACTATATGTGTGTACTGGTGCCAGAGTGGATACAGGACATGACCCTCAGGAATATAGTTAACCCTAGATGAACATGAGTATATAGTTTGTCCATTCTCTCGTACGTCACAAAAATATTACTATGTTTGTTTGATTATAATAAAGATATTGTGATTTGTTATGTACCCATGCTAATCTAATGTTGCGTGACCAATCCAACTACCAATTTTTACAAATAGGGAAATAAATAAAGGTAAAATATATATCATTGCCAATGGATTCAAATTTCCGTACGTAGTATGCCACCATTTTCCTTTTAATTTCTTCTTTCTTTGGCCTTATTGTATACATTGTTGAGTACCATTTCGAAAAAAAATTAATTAACTTTTTGTTTTGAGGATTCCATTAATTTTTTAATGAAGAGAAATAAACAACCAAGCCCAAAATATGAATATCACAAAATTTTTACACGTGCAAAATAATATAATATAGCATAGCACGCCAAAAACCCCGAGAATACATTATTAAACAATTTGAGGTTTTGAGGAGAGGAGATATGCCAATGTTCCCCTTTTTAAGAGTTTGGGGAATTCCGAGTATAAAATTCTGTTGATGCGAAAAAATAGTTCGGTACTTTTCCTGCTTAACTTAGTGATATTGGGCCTTCGGTATGCTCTGGGCCTCGGTGGAGCGTGTGATCTGCAAGATAACGAACGCTCGCTAAAACCTTAGAGCACCGGTGTGGTACCGGCCGAAGACTCTCGGATGCTTGAATAAGTGATTTAGTAAGAGAATTAAACAGATCTAGAGGCGTATGCGAAAGTTCAAATACCTCCATTTTGGGGAATTGTGCTTCCTTTATAAGCCTTGGGAGGTGTGCGTGTGTAGAATTTCGATGTGGGACTGTAGACGTCGATTGTGGCCCTGCCACGCGTCTTGGAGAAGGTGGTTGCCCTAATCGATGAATCGGTAGGCGGGTGCGAAGGCTACCATGGCAGGTTTAATCTTGTCCATGTGTCCGGTCCTCATAGGGTTCATTTTGGTATAAAGAGTCCCCCAAGTTCTCATTCGAGAGTTCTCGGATGGGGACTTGATTTCTTCTTCGGTAGCGGAAAGGACACTTAACCCCTGTCCTTCATTCGAAAGCGGTCATTCGAGGATCCAAAGGGTCGCTTGTTCGAGGATCAAAGGGTCGCTTGTTCGAGGATCAACGGTCATTCGAGGTGTGATAGGGCGAAAGCGCTTCATCTTCTGTGCCCTACGTCTTTGTCGGTCATCCATACGATGAGTGACACGTGGCGTGCTTACTCAAGAGAGGCGCATTATTGCGCCCGTTTGGTTTTTCGAGGTGTACCGTTTAGGAGTGACTCGGAAGAAAATCACTTTGCATTTGTGAGTGAAGCAAGAGCTCTGTTGAAGCGATTTCCGGCAAGATCTAAGGGCAACCAAGGCAATTTCGGGCAACCAATTGGTAGTTAAGGTGATTTCCGGCGAGACCGATCAGCAATCGAGGTGATTTCTGGACCAATTTGTAAAAAAGGTACCGTTCGGCATCCTTTTAAATATTTTATTTTTCTGTGCACGTCATTCCTTGGCATGAACTAGACTCACCTATGAGTAAGTAGGGTTCCATTTGGTAGTCTAGTTGCCATAGGTAGTGATGTAGGAATCGGTAGGCAACTCTTCTGCATGGCCCTTAGTTTCCTTTTCTGTGTTTTGTAGATGTCCGATAAGCGAGTGTTCGAGAGTGAACCCAATGCGTTCGATGGGGAGTCATTAGACGATCAAAGGGATACAAATAGTGAGGCCGTAAGCCTTGATGCCGAGGGCAGAGAAGATACTGATGTCGAAATACTCGGTGAAGTCCCAAGCTCCATTCTTACCCACGACATTGAGAATGGACTCATGACAAGGCAGCCAATATCGTTGGCTGTGGTGTATCGCGACGGCGGTCGTGGCGGGAACCAACACTACGAGTTCGGATGGAGGACTCTCGGTGCGAGGAGCACACGGTCATCAATCGAAGCCTCCACGTCGGTCGTGGAGAGCCCTGAGCCTTCCTCCCAACCGAGGGTAACCATAGTTCATAGGGAACCTAGGGTGGCCATAAGCGTGTCGAAGGAAAATCTTTATGGGGTAGATTACCTAGAGCCCAATAAGATTACCGAACGGGAGATAGCCAAGTATCGTGCTGAGTATTGCATCCGGATTCGGTGAAGATAAGGATCCGGGTCTTATCGAATCCCTCAAAGAAACCGAAAGACAGTGAAGTTGTCTTTTTCACTAATCGCTCAGCTGTGATGGAGGAGTTGGTGGAGGAGTTCCTTCATCACTCTTCAGAATGGATTTGATGCATAAATACATCATCCAAACAATCAAGGCTCCAATCCAAAAGGAAAAAAAGATAATGGCTCGTGTTTTTTTCATGGCTACGAAAAGGAAGGTAAATGAGTATTAAAGCAAAACAAAAATATGAAAGGAAAACAAGAACCGAACCTCAAGTTGAGTTGAGAGAGAGTTGTTCCTCCAAAGAGTGGGTGTGTGTTTGAGAAATGAGGGAAAGAAACAGTGTATTTATTGCACACCTAGACATACCACCACTTGTTATTTGCACAGCTAAAAATACCACCACTTGTTATATGCACAGCTGAAAATATATTAGGTTTTGTTTCACCAAAAATAGAAGAAAATATACTAGGTTTTAAGGTCTAGTTCCGTAGGTTTGCAGGGACATGGGTAGGTAGTGAGCTGACCGTTTGTTATTTACTGCTCATCTCTGCATGGGAAGTTGAAGAGAACTTTTTCCTTTTTGGGTCCAACAATATAACCCCAACCATATGATCCTCGGTTCGCAAATGGAATTGTCGGAGATTGAAGAACTTCTGAAGAAGCTTCTCCGAAGTTGGGGTTGTATTGGCCGAGCATAAGCCGATCTGGGCAAGATCCTTTACGCGGGTTGCGGCGGCAACCCCTGCGAAAGGCGTCGGTGAAAAAGAGGCGACTTCGTGCGTCTTTCAGTTTGTTGAGGATTTGGTAGGAACGGATCCTCATCTTCCGAACGGGATCCTCATCTTCTCACGCAGGGCCAAAGCTGTGATGTGGGATGTAGCGTCGATTGTGGGCCTGCCACGTGTCTTGGAAGATGGTTGCCCTAATCGATGAATCGGTAGGCAGGGTGCCGAAGGCTACCATGGTCAGGCTCAATCTTGTCCACGTGTTTGGTCCTCATAGGCTATTCATTTTGGTATAAACAAATTCAAAAAAAGAGTTTGCTGCAGCCAAAAGGAGATGAGGCTTTTTCTTCCAATTCGATGGCCCAATTATCAAGAGGTTTATTTGAGTATAAAATATATGATAATATTTCAAGAAAAAGAAGTTGCTGAAACAAGTTGTTGGACCCAAAAAGGAAAAAGTTCTCTTCAACTTCCCATGCGAGATAGAGAGCAAATAACAAACGGCAGACTCACTACTGCCCGTGTCCCTAAAACCTACGGAACTAGACCTTAAAACCTAGTATATTTTCTTTTCTTTTTTTTGTTAAACAAAATCAAGTATATTTTCAGCTGTGCATATAACATGTGGTGGTATTTTCAGCTATGCAAATAACAAGTGGTGGTATGTCCAGCTGTGCAATAAATACAATGTTTCTCCCCCTCATTCCCCAAACACACACCCACTCTTTGGAGGAACAACTCTCTCTCAACTCAACTTGGGGTTCGGTTCTTGTTTTCCTTTTATATCTTTGTTTTGCTTTAGTACTCATTTACCTTCCTTTTCGTAGTCATGAAAAAAACAAGAGCCATTATCTTTTTTTCCTTATGGATTGGAGCCTTGATTGTTTAGATGATGTATTTGTGCATCAAATCCATTATGAAGAGTGAGGAAGGAACACCACCACCACAGCTGAGCAATGTGGAATCACAGTTGAGCGATGTGGAGCTGAGTGGGTCAAACAGAAGAGAAGAAAATGAAGATGAGATCTACCCGAGCCCACCACCATCTCTTCTGCATGATGTTCCGATCCCACCACCATCTCCCACGGAACAGTGAGTAGATCTTATCTTCATTTTTGCAAATAACAAGTGGTGGTATTGTTTCTCTCCCTTATTTCCCAAACACACACACCCACTCTTTGAGGAACAACTCCTTATCAACTCAACTTGGGGTTCGGTTCTTGTTTTCCTTTTATATCTTTGTTTTGCATTAGTACTCATTTACTTTCCTTTTCGTAGCCATGAAAAAAACAAGAGCCATTATCTTTTTTTCCTTTTGCATTGGAGCCTTGATTGTTTGGATGATGTATTTGTGCATCAAATCCATTATGAAGAGTGAGGAAGGAACTCCTCCACCACAGCTGAGCGATGTGGAATCACAGTTGAGCGATGTGGAGCTGAGCGGGTCAAACAGAGAGAAGAAAATGAAGATGAGATCTACTCGAGCCCACCTCCATCTCTTCTGCATGATGTCCCTATCCCACCACCATCTCCCATGGAACAGTGAGTAGATCTCATATTCATTTGTGCAAATAACAAGTGGTGGTATTGTTTCTCTCCCTCATTTCCCAAACACACACCCACTCTTTGGAGGAACAACTCTCTCTCAACTCAACTTGGGGCTCGGTTCTTGTTTTCCTTTTATATCTTTGTTTTGCTTTAGTTCTCATTTACCTTCCTTTTCGTAGCCATGAAAAAAACAAGAGCAATTATCTTTTTTTCCTTTTGGATTGGAGCCTTGATTGTTTGGATGATGTATTTGTGCATCAAATCCATTATGAAGAGTGAGGAAGGAACTCCTCCACCACAAATTGAGCGATGTGGAATCACAGTTGAGCGATGTGGAGCGAACAGTGAGTAGATTTCATCTTCATTTGTGCAAATAACAAGTGGTGGTATTGTTTCTCTCCTCATTTCCCAAACACACACCCACTCTTTGGAGGAACAACTCTCTCTCAACTCAACTTGGGGTTTGGTTATTGTTTTCCTTTTATATATTTGTTTTGCTTTGGTACTCATTTACATTCCTTTTCGTAGCGATGAAAAAAACAAGAGCAATTATCTTTTTTTCCTTTTGGATTGGAGCCTTGATTGTTTGGATGATGTATTTGTGCATCAAATCCATTATGAAGAGTGAGGAAGGAACTCCTCCACCACAATTGAGCGATGTGGGAATCCAGTTGAGCGATGTGGAGCTGTGTGGGTCAAACAGAAGAGAAGAAAATGAAGATGAGATCTACCCAGAGGCCCACCACCATATCTTTTGCATGATGTCCCTATCCCACCACCATCTCCCATGGAACAGTGAGTAGATTCATCTTCATTTGTGCAAATAACAAGTGGTGGTATTGTTTCTCTCCCTCATTTCCCAAACACACACCCACTCTTTGGAGGAACAACTCTCTCTCAACTCAACTTGGGGTTCGGTTCTTGTTTTCCTTTTATATCTTTGTTTTGCTTTAGTACTCATTTACCTTCCTTTTCGTAGCCATGAAAAAAACAAGGGCATTATCTTTTTTTCCTTTTGGATTGGAGCCTTGATTGTTTGGATGATGTATTTGTGCATCAAATCCATTATGAAGAGTGAGGAAGGAACTCCTCCACCACAGCTGAGCGATGTGGAATCATAGTTGAGCGATGTAGAGCTGAGTGGGTCAAACGAAAAGATGAAAATGAAGATGAGATCCACCTCGCCCACCACCATCTCCTCTGCACATGATGTCCCTATCCCACCACCATCTCCCATAGAACTGTGAGTAGATCTCATCTTCATTTGTGTAAATAACAAGTGGTGGTATTGTTTCTCTCCCTCATTTCCCAAACACACACCCACTCCTTGGAGGAACAACTCTCTCTCAACTCAACTTGGGGTTCGGTTCTTGTTTTCCTTTTATATCTTTGTTTTGCTTTAGTCACTCATTTACCTTCCTTTTCGTAGCGATGAAAAAAACAAGAGCAATTATCTTTTTTTCCTTTTGGATTGGAGCCTTGATTGTTTGGATGATTTATTTGTGCATCAAATCCATTATGAAGAGTGAGGAAGGAACTCCTCCACCACAGCTGAGCGATGTGGAATCACAGTTGAAGCGATGTGGGCTGTGTGGAGTCAAATGGAAGAGAAGAAAATGAAGATAGAGATCTAAGGCCCACCACTATCTCTTCTGCATGATGTCCCTATCCCACTACCATCTCCCATGGAACAATGAGTAGGATCTCATCTTCATTTGTGCAAATAACAAGTGGTGGTATTGTTTATCGCCCTCATTTCCCAAACACACACCCACTCTTTGGAGGAACAACTCTCTCTCAACTCAACTTGGGGTTCGGTTCTTATTTTCCTTTTATATCTTTGTTTTGCTTTAGTACTCATTTACCTTCCTTTTCTTAGTGATGAAAAAAACAAGAGCAATTATCTTTTTTTCCTTTTGGATTGGAGCCTTGATTTTTGGATGATGTATTTGTGCATCAAATCCATTATGAAGAGTGAGGAAGGAACTCCTTCCACCACAGCTGAGCGATGTGGAATCACAGTTGAGCGATGTTGAGTTGTGTGGGTCAAACAGAAGAGAAGAAATGAAGATGAGATCTACCCGAGGCCCACCACCATCTCTTCTGCATGATGTCCCTGTCCCACCACCATCTCCTATGGAACAGTGAGTAGATCTCACCTTCATTTGTGCAAATAACAAGTGGTGGTATTGTTTCTCTCCCTCATGTCCCAAACACACACCCACTCTTTGGAGGAACAACTCTCTCTCAACTCAACTTGGGGTTTGGTTCTTATTTTCCTTTTATATCTTTGTTTTGCTTTAGTACTCATTTACCTTCCTTTTCGTAGCGATGAAAAAAACAAGAGCAATTATCTTTTTTTCCTTTTGGATTGGAGCCTTGATTGTTTGGATGATGTATTTGTGCATCAAATCCATTATGAAGAGTGAGGAAGGAACTCCTCCACCACAGTTGAGCGATGTGGAATCACAGTTGAGCGATGTGGAGCTGAGTGGGTCAAATAGAAGAGATGAAAATGAAGATGAGATCTACCTAGCCCACCACTATCTCTTACATGCATGATGTCCCTATCCCACCACCATCTCCCATGGAACGGTGAGTAGATCTCATCTTCAATTGTGCAAACAACAAGTGGTGGTATTGTTTCTCTCCCTCATTTCCCAAACACCACCCACTCTTTGGAGGAACAACTCTCTCTCAACTTAACTTGGGGTTCAGTTCTTGTTTTCCTTTTATATCTTTGTTTTGCTTTATTACTTATTTACCTTCCTTTTCGTAGCCATGAAAAAAACAAGAGCAATTATCTTTTTTTCCTTTTGGATAGGAGCCTTGATTGTTTGGATGATGTATTTGTGCATCAAATCCATTATGAAGAGTGAGGAAGGAACTCCTCCACCACAGCTGATGTGGAGCTGAGTGAGTCAAACAGAAGAGAAGAAAATGCAGATGAGATCTACCCGGGCCCAAAACTATCTCTTATGCATGATGTCCCTATCCCACCACGATCTCCCATGGAACAGTGAGTTGATCTCATCTTCATTTGTGCAAATAACAAGTGGTGGTATTGTTTCTCTCCCTCATTTCCCAAGCACACACCCACTCTTTGAAGGAACAACTCTCTCTCAACTCAACTTGGGGTTCGGTTCTTGTTTTCCTTTTATATCTTTGTTTTGCTTTAGTACTCATTTACCTTCCTTTTCTTAGCGATGAAAAAAACAGGAGCAATTATCTTTTTTTCCTTTTGGATTGGAGCCTTGATTGTTTGGATGATTTATTTGTGCATCAAATCCATTATGAAGAGTGAGGAAGGAACTCCTCTACCACAGCTGAGCGATGTGGAATCATAGTTGAGCGATGTGGAGCTGAGTGGGTCAAACAGAAGAGAAGAAAATGCAGATGAGATCTACCCGGGCCCAAAACTATCTCTTATGCATGATGTCCCTATCCCACCACGATCTCCCATGGAACAGTGAGTAGATCTCATCTTCATTTGTGCAAATAACAAGTGGTGGTATTGTTTCTCTCCCTCATTTCCCAAGCACACACCCACTCTTTGAAGGAACAACACTCTCTCAACTCAACTTGGGGTTCGGTTCTTGTTTTCCTTTTATATCTTTGTTTTGCTTTAGTACTCATTTACCTTCCTTTTCTTAGCGATGAAAAAAACAAGAGCAATTATCTTTTTTTCCTTTTGGATTGGAGCCTTGATTTTTGGATGATGTATTTGTGCATCAAATCCATTATGAAGAGTGAGGAGGAACTCCTCCACCACAGCTGAGCGATGTGGAATCACAGTTGAGCGATGTGGAGCTGTGTGGGTCAAACAGAAGAGAAGAAAATGAAGATGAGATCTACCCGAGCCCACCACCATCTCTTCTGCATGATGTCCCTGTCCCACCACCATCTCCTACGGAACAGTGAGTAGATCTCACTTCATTTGTGGCAAATAACAAGTGGTGGTATTGTTTCTCTCCCTCATTGCACACACCCACTTTTTGAAGGAACAACTCTCTCTCAACTCAACAGGTTGGTTCTTGTTTTCCTTTTATATCTTTGTTTTGCTTTAGTACTCATTTACCTTCTTTTCGTAGCGATGAAAAAAACAAGGCAATTATCTTTTTTTCCTTTTGGATTGGAGCCTTGATTGTTTGGATGATGTATTTGGTGCATCAAATCCATTATGAAGAGTGAGGAAGGAACACTCCACCACAGCTGAGCGATGTGGAATCATAGTTGAGCGATGTGGAGCTGAGTGGGTCAAATAGAAGAGAAGAAAATGCAGATGAGATCTACCCGGGCCCAAAACTATCTTTTATGCATGATGTCCCTATCCCACCACGATCTCCATGGAACAGTGAGTAGATCTCATCTTCATTTGTGCAAATAACAAGTGGAGGTATTGTTTCTCTCCCTCATTGCACACACCCACTTTTTGAAGGAATAACTCTCTCTCAACTCAACTTGGGCTTCGGTTCTTGTTTTCCTTTTATATCTTTGTTTTGCTTTAGTACTCATTTACCTTCCTTCTCGTAGCGATGAAAAAAACAAGAGCAATTATCTTTTTTTCCTTTTGGATTGGAGCCTTGATTGTTTGGATGATTTATTTGTGCATCAAATCCATTATGAAGAGTGAGGAAGGAACTCCTCCACCACAGCTGAGCGATGTGGAATCACAGTTGAGCGATGTGGAGCTCAGTGGGTCAAACAGAAGAGAAGAAAATGCAGATGAGATCTACCCGGGCCCAAAACTATCTCTTATGCATGATGTCCCTATCCCACCACGATCTCCCATGGAACAGTGAGTTGATCTCATCTTCATTTGTGCAAATAACAAGTGGTGGTATTGTTTCTGTCCCTCATTTCCCAAGCACACACCTACCCTTTGAAGGAACAACTCTCTCTCAACTCAACTTGGGGTTCGGTTCTTGTTTTCCTTTTATATCTTTCTTTTGCTTTAGTACTCATTTACCTTCCTTTTCTTAGCGATGAAAAAAACAGGAGCAATTATCTTTTTTTCCTTTTGGATTAGAGCCTTGATTGTTTGGATGATTTATTTGTGCATCAAATCCATTATGAAGAGTGAGGAAGGAACTCCTCCACCACAGCTGAGCGATGTGGAATCACAGTTGAGCGATGTGGAGCTGAGTGGGTCAAACAGAAGAGAAGAAAATGCAGATGAGATCTACCCGGGCCCAAAACTATCTCTTATGCATGATGTCCCTATCCCACCACGATCTCCCATGGAACAGTGAGTAGATCTCATCTTCATTTGTGCAAATAACAAGTGGTGGTATTGTTTCTCTCCCTCATTGCACACACCCACTTTTTGAAGGAACAACTCTCTCTCAACTCAACTTGGGCTTGGTTCTTGTTTTCCTTTATATCTTTGTTTTGCTTTAGTACTCATTTACCTTCCTTTTCGTAGCGATAGAAAAAACAAGAGCAATTATCTTTTTTTCCTTTTGGTTGGAGCCTTGATTGTTTGGATGATTATTTGTGCATCAAATCCATTATGAAGAGTGAGAAGAACTCCTCCACACAACTGGCGATGTGGAATCTGAGTTGAGCGATGTGGTGAGGTGGGTCAAGCGAAGAGAAGAAAATGCAGATGAGATCTACCCGGGCCAAAACTATCTCTTATGCATGATGTCCCTATCCACCACATCTCCCATGGAACAGTGAGTTGATCTCATCTTCATTTGTGCAAATAACAAGTGGTGGTTGTTTCTTCCTCATTTCCCAGCACACACACTCTTTGAAGGAACAACTCTCTCTCAACTCAACTTGGGTTCGGTTCTTGTTTTCCTTTTATATCTTTGTTTTGCTTTAGTACTCATTTACCTTCCTTTTCTTAGCGATGAAAAAAACAGGAGCAATTATCTTTTTTTCCTTTTGGATTGGAGCCTTGATTGTTTGGATGATGTATTTGTGCATCAAATCCATTATGAAGAGTGAGGAAGGAACTCCTCCACCACAGCTGAGCGATGTGGAATCACAGTTGAGCGATGTGGAGCCAGTGGGTCAAACAGAAGAGAAGAAAATGCAGATGAGATCTACCCGGGCCCAAAACTATCTCTTATGCATGATGTCCCTATCCCACCACGATCTCCCATGGAACAGTGAGTTGATCTCATCTTCATTTGTGCAAATAACAAGTGGTGGTATTGTTTCTCTCCCTCATTTCCCAAGCACACACCCACTCTTTGAAGGAACAACTCTCTCTCAACTCAACTTGGGGTTCGGTTCTTGTTTTCCTTTTATATCTTTGTTTTGCTTTAGTACTCATTTACCTTCCTTTTCTTAGCGATGAAAAAACAGAGCAATTATCTTTTTCCTTTTGGATTGGAGCCTTGATTGTTTGGATGATGTATTTGTGCATCAAATCCATTATGAAGAGTGAGAAGGAACTCCTCCACCACCTGAGGATGTGGAATCACATTGAGCGATGTGGAGGAGTGGGTCAAATGAGAGAAGAAAATGAAGATGAGATCTACCCGAGCCCACCACTATCTCTTCTGCATGATGTCCCTATCCCACTACCATCTCCCATGGAACAATGAGTTGATCTCACCTTCATTTTTGCAAATAACAAGTGGTGGTATTGTTTCTCTCCTCATTTCCCAAGCATACACCCACTCTTTGAAGGAACAACTCTCTCTCAACTCAACTTGGGGTTCGGTTCTTGTTTTCCTTTTATATCTTTGTTTTGCTTTAGTACTCATTTACCTTCCTTTTCTTAGCGATGAAAAAAACAGAGCAATTATCTTTTTTTCCTTTTGGATTGGAGCCTTGATTGTTTGGATGATGTATTTGTGCATCAAATCCATTATGAAGAGTGAGGAAGGAACTCCTCCACCACAGCTGAGCGATGTGGAATCAAATCAGAGCATTATCTCACAGGAAGAGTGAGGAAAGGAACTCCTCCACCACAGCTGGAAGCAGGGTTCGGTTCTTGATGTGGACCTTCCTTTTCACATCTTTTTCCTTTTTGTTGGCGATGTGAGAACTCTCTGAGAAGATGGGTCACAGTTGATTGGTTGAGATGTGGGCTGAGTGGGTCAAAGCAGCAAGAAGAAAATGAGATGAGATCTCACCGGACCCACTATCTCTTATGCATGATGTTTACATCACCGATCTCCCATGGCAATGGTTAGATCTCACTTCATTTGTGCAAATAACAAGTGGTATTGTTTTCCCTCCTCTAAGCACACTCCACTCTTTGAAGCAACTCTCTCAACTCAACTTGGGTTGCCTTTGTTTTCCTTTATATCTTTGTTTTGCTTTAGTACTCATTTAGCTTCCTTTTCAAAATGATGAAAACACAGAGCAATTATCTTTTTTTCCTTTTGGATTGGAGCCTTGATTGAGGAGTTCCCCTGGTGGATGATTTATTGGAGAGCTAGTGATGAGATCAAACATACCCGGGCCCAAAACCAAATCGATCATGAAAGAGGTGAGGCAAATAACAAGTGGTGGTAGTTTCTCTCTCTGCCTCTACCACACTTGTTTTCCTTTTATATCTTTGTTTTGTGATGTGGAATCTTTTTCCTTTTAAAGCTTGATGTGGAGGAACTCTCACCTACTGAGTGGAATCATAGTCAAGATCAAGCGAGAGAGAAGATGAGAATCTACCAGGGAAAATGCAGAGTGAGCGGTGAGTAGATCTATCTTCATTTGTGCAAATAACAAGTGGTGGTATTGTTTCTCTCCCTCATTGCAAACCACTTTTGAAGGAATAACTCTCTCTCAACTCAACTGTGGGTTCGGTTCTTGTTTTCCTTTTATATCTTTGTTTTGCTTTAGTACTCATTTACCTTCCTTCTTAGCGATGAAAAAACAAGAGCAATTATCTCCTTTTGGTTGGAGCCTTGATTGTTTGGATGATTTATTTGTGCATCAAATCCATTATGAAGAGTGAGGAAGGATGGCTGGCGATGTGGAATCCTGAGTTGACGATGTGCTGAGTACGTGGGTCAAGCAGAGAAGAAAATGCAGATGAGATCTACTATCTCTTATGCATGATGTCCCTATCCCACCGATCTCCCATGGACAGTGAGTTGATCTCATCTTCATTTGTGCAAATAACAAGTGGTGGTATTGTTTCTCTCCTCATTTCCCAAGCACACACCCACTCTTTGAAGGAACAACTCTCTCTCAACTCAACTTGGGTTCGGTTCTTGTTTTCCTTTTATATCTTTGTTTTGCTTTAGTACTCATTTACCTTCCTTTTCTTAGCTTGATGAAAAAAACAGAGCAATTATCTTTTTCCTTTTGGATTGGAGCCTTGATTTTTGGATGATTTATTTGTGCATCAAATCCATTATGAAGAGTGAGGAAGGAACTCCTCCACCACAGCTGTAGGCGATGTGGAATCTGATTGAGCGATGTGGGTGAGTGGGTCAACAGAAGAGAAGAAAATGAAGATGAGATCTACCCGAGCCCACCACCTATCTCTTCTGCATGATGTCCCTGTCCCACCACATCTCCCTATGGAACAGTGAGTAGATCTCATCTTCATTTGTGCAAATAAGTGGTGGTATTGTTTCTCTCCCTCATTTGCACACACCACTTTTGAAGGAACAACTCTCTCTCAACTCAACTTTGTTCGGTTCTTGTTTTCCTTTTATATCTTTGTTTTGCTTTAGTACTCATTTACCTTCCTTTTCGTAGCGATGAAAAAAACAGGAGCAATTATCTTTTTTTCCTTTTGGATTGGAGCCTTGATTGTTTGGATGATTATTTGTGCATCAAATCCATTATGAAGAGTGAGGAAGGAAAGGAACCTCCACCACAACTGAGCGATGTGGAATCACAGTTGAGCGATGTGGGTGGTCAAGGGTCAAACAGTAAATAAGAGAAGAAAATGCAGAAGAAAGAAAATGAAGCAAATGAGATCTACCCAAGCCCAAAACTATCTCTTATGCATGATGTCCCTATCCCACCACGATCTCCCATGGAACAGGTGAGTAGATCTCATCTTCATTTTTGCAAATAACAAGTGGTGGTAGTGGTGGTTTCTTCTCCCATTTCATTGCACACACCCACTTTTTGAAGGAACAACTCTTCTCAACTCAACTTGGGCTTCGGTTCTTGTTTTCCTTTTATATCTTTGTTTTGCTTTAGTACTCATTTACCTTCCTTTTCTGTAGCGATGAAAAAAAACAAGAGCAATTATCTTTTTTTCCTTTTGGATTGGAGCCTTGATTGTTTGGATGATTTATTTGTGCATAAATCCATTATGAAGAGTGAGGAAGGAACTCCTCCACCACAGCTGAAGCGATGTGGAATCACAGCTTGAGCGATGTAGAGCCGAGCCGTAGTGGGTCAAGCAGAAGAGAAGAAAATGAAGATGAGATCTACCAGCCCAAAACTATCTCTTATGCATGATGTCCCTATCCCACCACATCTCCCAGAAAGTGAGTTGATCTCATCTTCATTTGTGCAAATAAGTGGTGGTATTGTTTCTCTCCTCTCATTTCCCAAGCACACACCCACTTTTGAAGGAACAACTCTCTCTCAACTCAACTTGGGGTCTTGTTCTTGTTTTCCTTTTATATCTTTGTTTTGCTTTAGTACTCATTTACCTTCCTTTTCTTAGATGAAAAAAACAGAGCAATTATCTTTTTTTCCTTTTGGATTGGATCCTTGATTGTTTGGATGATTTATTTGTGCATCAAATCCATTATGAAGAGTGAGGAAGGAACTCCTCCCACATTGAGCGATGTGGAATCACATAGTGAAGCGATGTGAGCTAGTGGGTCAAACAGAAGAGAAGAAAATGCATGAGATCTACCCGGGCCCAAAACTATCTCTTATGCATGATGTCCCTATCCCACCACGATCTCCCATGGAACAGTGAGTTGATCTCATCTTCATTTGTGCAAATAACAAGTGGTGGTATTGTTTCTCTCCCTCATTTCCCAAGCACACACCCACTCTTTGAAGGAACAACTCTCTCTCAACTCAACTTGGGGTTCGGTTCTTGTTTTCCTTTATATCTTTGTTTTGCTTTAGTACTTCATTTACCTTCCTTTTCTTAGCGATGAAAAAAACAAGAGCAATTTATCTTTTTTTCCTTTTGGAGTTGGAGCCTTGATTGTTTGGATGATGTATTTGTGCATCAAATCCATTATGAAGAGTGAGGAAGGAACTCCTCCACCACAATTGATTTGGCGATGTGGAATCACTGTTGAGCGATGTGGAGTTGTGTGGGTCAAACAGAAGAGAAGAAAATGAAGATGAGATCTACCTGAGCCTACCCACTATCTCTTTGCATGATGTCCCTATCCCACCACCATCTCCCATGGAACAATGAGTAGATCTCATCTTCATTTGTGCAAATAACAAGTGGTGGTATTGTTTCTCTCCTTCATTTCCCAAGCACACACCTACTTTGAAGGAACAACTCTCTCAACTCAACTTGGGGTTCGGTTCTTGTTTTCCTTTTATATCTTTGTTTTGCTTTAGTACTCATTTACCTTCCTTTTCTTAGCGATGAAAAAAACAAGAGCAATTATCTTTTTTTCCTTTTGGATTGGAGCCTTGATTGTTTGGATGATGTATTTGTGCATCAAATCCATTATGAAGAGTGAGGAAGGAACTCCTCCACACAGCTGAGCGATGTGGAATCACAGTTGAGCGATGTGGGTGAGTGGGTCAAGCAGAAGAGAAGAAAATGAAGATGAGATCTACCCAGCCCAAAACTATCTCTTATGCATGATGTCCCTGTCCCACCACGATCTCCCATGGAACAGTGAGTAGATCTCATCTTCATTTGTGCAAATAACAAGTGGTGGTATTGTTTCTTCCCTCATTTCAACACACCTACTCTTTGAAGGAACAACTCTCTCTCAACTCAACTTGGGGTTCGGTTCTTGTTTTCCTTTTATATCTTTGTTTTGCTTTAGTACTCATTTACCTTCCTTTTCGTAGCGATGAAAAAAACAAGAGCAATTATCTTTTTTTCCTTTTGGATTGGAGCCTTGATTGTTTGGATGATGTATTTGTGCATCAAATCCATTATGAAGAGTGAGGAAGGAACTCCTCCACCACAGCTGAGCGATGTGAGCGATGCTGAGTGGGTCAAACAGAAGAGAAGAAAATGAAGATGAGATCTACCCGGAGCCCACCACTATCTCTTCTGCATGATGTCCCTATCCCACCACGATCTCCCATGGAACATGAGTAGATCTCATCTTCATTTGTGCAAATAACAAGTGGTGGTATTGTTTCTCTCCCTCATTTGCACACACCCACCTTTTTGAAGGAATAACTCTCTCTCAACTCAACTTGGGGTTCGGTTCTTGTTTTCCTTTTATATCTTTGTTTTGCTTTAGTACTCATTTACCTTCCTTTCTCGTAGCGATGAAAAAAACAAGAGCAATTATCTTTTTTTCCTTTTGGATTGGAGCCTTGATTGTTTGGATGATTTATTTGTGCATCAAATCCATTATGAAGAGTGAGGAAGGAACTCCTCCACCACAGCTGAGCGATGTGGAATCACAGCGATGTAGAGTGGGTCAAGCAGAAGAGAAGAAAATGAAGATGAGATCTACCCGGCCCACCACTATCTCTTATGCATGATGTCCCTATCCCACCACCATCTCCCATGGAACAATGAGTTGATCTCATCTTCATTTGTGCAAATAACAAGTGGTGGTATTGTTTCTCTCCCTCATTTCCCAAACACACACCACTCTTTGAGGAACAACTCTCTCTCAACTCAACTTGGGGTTCGGTTCTTGTTTTCCTTTTATTTCTTTGTTTTGCTTTAGTACTCATTTACCTTCCTTTTCTTAGCCATGAAAAAACAAGAGCAATTATCTTTTTTTCCTTTTGGATTGGAGCCTTGATTGTTTGGATGATGTATTTTGCATCAAATCCATTATGAAGAGTGAGGAAGTTCTCCTCCACCACAGCTGAGCGATGTGGAATCACAGTTGAGCGATGTGGTGAGTGGAGTCAAGCAGAAGAGAAGAAAATGCAGATGAGATCTACCCGGGCCCAAAACTATCTCTTATGCATGATGTCCCTATCCCACCACCATCTCCCATGGAACAAGTGAGTAGATCTCATCTTCATTTGTGCAAATAACAAGTGGTGGTATTGTTTCTCTCCCTCATTTCCCAAGCACACACCCACTCTTTGGAAGGAACAACTCTCTCTCAACTCAACTTGGGGTTCGGTTCTTGTTTTCCTTTTATATCTTTGTTTTGCTTTAGTACTCATTTACCTTCCTTTTCAGCATGAAAAAAACAAGGGCAATTGTCTTTTTTTCCTTTTGATTGGAGCCTTTATTGTTTGGATGATGTATTTGTGCATCAAATCCATTATGAAGAGTGAGGAAGGAACTCCTCCACCACAAAGTTGAGCGATGTGGAATCACAGTTGAGCGATGTGGAGCTGAGTGGGTCAAACAGAAGAGAAGAAAATGCAGATGAGATCTACCCGAGCCCAAAACTATCTCCATGAGCCCACCACCATCTCCCATGGAACAGTGAGTAGATCTCATCTTATTTGTGCAAATAACAAGTGGTGGTATTGTTTCTCTCCCCATTTCCCAACACACACCCACTCTTTGGAGGAACAACTCCTTTGAACTCAATTTGTTCCTTTTATATCTTTGTTTTGCTTTAGTACTCATTTACTTCCTTTTCAGCCATGAAAAAACAGGCCATTGTCTTTTTTTCCTTTTGGATTGGAGCCTTTATTGTTTGGATGATGTATTTGTGCATCAAATCCATTATGAAGAGTGAGGAAGGAACTCCTCCACCACAGCTGAGCGATGTGGAATCACAGTTGAGCGATGTGGCTGTAGGTCAAAATGAAGAGAAGAAAATGCAGATGAGATCTACCTGGGCCCAAAACTATCTCTTATGCATGATGTCCCTATCCCACCACGATCTCCCATGGAACAGTGAGTAGATCTCATCTTCATTTGTGCAAATAACAAGTGTGGTATTGTTTCTCTCCCTCATTTCCCAAGCACACACCCACTTTTTGAAGGAACAACTCTCTCTCAACTCAACTTGGGCTTCGGTTCTTGTTTTCCTTTTATATCTTTGTTTTGCTTTAGTACTCATTTACCTTCCTTTTCGTAGCGATGAAAAAAACAAGGGCCATTATCTTTTTTTCCTTTTGGATTGGAGCCTTTATTGTTTGGATGATGTATTTGTGCATCAAATCCATTATGAAGAGTGAGGAAGGAACTCCACCACAGCTGAGCGATGTGGAATCACAGTTGAGCTGAGTGGTCAAACAGAAGAGAAGAAAATGCAGATGAGATGTACCCGAGCCCAAAACTATCTATTATGCATGATGTCCCTATCCCATCACCATCACCCGTGGAACAGTGAGTAGATCTCATCTTCATTTGTGCAAATAACAAGTGGTGGTATTGTTTCTCTCCCTCATTTCCCAAGCACACACCCACTCTTTGAAGGAACAACTCTCTCTCAACTCAACTTGGGGTTCGGTTCTTGTTTTCCTTTTATATCTTTGTTTTGCTTTAGTACTCATTTACCTTCCTTTTCTTAGCGATGAAAAAAACAGAGCAATTATCTTTTTTTCCTTTTGGATTGGAGCCTTGATTGTTTGGATGATGTATTTGTGCATCAAATCCATTATGAAGAGTGAGGAAGGAACTCTCCACCACAGCTGAGCGATGTGGAATCATAGTTGAGCGATGTGGAGCTGAGTGGGTCAAACAGAAGAAAATGCAGATGAGATCTACCCGGGCCCAAAACTATCTCTTATGCATGATGTCCCTATCCCACCACGATCTCCCATGGAACAGTGAGTTGATCTCATCTTCATTTGTGCAAATAACAAGTGGTGGTATTTTTCTCTCCCTCATTTCCCAAGCACACACCCACTTTTTGAAGGAACAACTCTCTCTCAACTCAACTTGGGGTTCGGTTCTTGTTTTCCTTTTATATCTTTGTTTTGCTTTAGTACTCATTTACCTTCCTTTTCTTAGCGATGAAAAAAACAGGAGCAATTATCTTTTTTTCCTTTTGGATTGGAGCCTTGATTGTTTGGATGATGTATTTGTGCATCAAATCCATTATGAAGAGTGAGGAAGGAACTCCTCCATCACAGCTGAGCGATGTGGTGCTGAGTCGTCAAGCAGAAGAGAAGAAAATGCAGATGAGATGTGCCCAAAACTATCTATTATGTATGATGTCCCTATCCCATCACCATCACCCATGGAACAGTGAGTAGATCTCATCTTCATTTGTGCAAATAACAAGTGGTGGTATTGTTTCTCTCCCTCCTTTCCCAAGCACACACCCACTCTTTGAAGGAACAACTCTCTCTCAACTCAACTTGGGCTTCTCTTGTTTTCCTTTTATATCTTTGTTTTGCTTTAGTACTCATTTACCTTCCTTTTCGTAGCGATGAAAAAAACAAGAGCAATTATCTTTTTTTCCTTTTGGATTGGAGCCTTGATTGTTTGGATGATGTATTTGTGCATCAAATCCATTATGAAGAGTGAGGAAGGAACTCCTCCACCACTGAGCGATGTGGAATCACAGTTGAGCGATGTGGAGTGAGTGGGTCAAACAGAAGAGAAGAAAATGCAGATGAGATCTACCCGCCCAAAACTATCTCTTATGCATGATGTCCCTATCCCACCACCGATCTCCCATGGAACAGTGAGTAGATCTCATCTTCATTTGTGCAAATAACAAGTGGTGGTATTTTTTCTCTCCCTCATTTCCCAAGCACACACCCACTCTTTGAAGGAACAACTCTCTCTCAACTCAACTTGGGGTTCGGTTCTTGTTTTCCTTTTATATCTTTGTTTTGCTTTAGTACTCATTTACCTTCCTTTTCGTAGCGATGAAAAAAACAAGAGCCATTATCTTTTTTTCCTTTTGGATTGGAGCCTTGATTGTTTGGATGATGTATTTGTGCATCAAATCCATTATGAAGAGTGAGGAAGGAACTCCTCCACCACAGCTGAGCGATGTGGAATCACAGTTGAGCGATGTGGAGCTGAGTGGGTCAAACCGAAGAGAAGAAAATGAAGATGAGATCTACTCGAGCCCACCTCCATCTCTTATGCATGATGTCCCTATCCCACCACCATCTCCCATGGAACAGTGAGTAGATCTCATCTTCATTTGTGCAAATAACAAGTGGTGGTATTGTTTCTCTCCCTCATTTGCCAAGCACACACCCACTCATTGAAGGAACAACTCTCTCTCAACTCAACTTGGGGTTCGGTTCTTGTTTTCCTTTTATATCTTTGTTTTGCTTTAGTACTCATTTACCTTCCTTTTCGTAGCCATGAAAAAAACAAGGGCCATTGTCTTTTTTTCCTTTTGGATTGGAGCCTTTATTGTTTGGATGATGTATTTGTGCATCAAATCCATTATGAAGAGTGAGGAAGGAACTCCTCCACCACAGCTGAGCGATGTGGAATCACAGTTGAGCGATGTGGAGCTGAATGGGTCAAACAGAAGAGAAGAAAATGAAGATGAGATCTACCCGAGCCCACCACCATCTCCCATGGAACAGTGAGTAGATCTCATCTTTATTTGTGCAAATAACAAGTGGTGGTATTGTTTCTCTCCCCATTTCCCAAACACACACACCCACTCTTTGGAGGAACAACTCCCTTTGAACTCAACTTGTTCCTTTTATATCTTTGTTCTGCTTTAGTACTCATTTACCTTTCTTTTCGTAGCCATGAAAGAAACAAGGGCCATTATCTTTTTTTCCTTTTGGATTGGAGCCTTGATTGTTTGGATGATGTATTTGTGCATCAAATCCATTATGAAGAGTGAGGAAGGTACTCCTCCACCACAGCTGAGCGATGTGGAATCACAGTTGAGCGATGTGGAGCTGAGTGGGTCAAACAGAAGAGAAGAAAATGCAGATGAGATGTAACCGAGCCCAAAACTATCTATTATGCATGATGTCCCTATCCCACCACCATCTTCCATGGAACAGTGAGTAGATCTCATCTTCATTTGTGCAAATAACAAGTGGTGGTATTGTTTCTCTCCCTCATTTCCCAAGCACACACCCACTCTTTGGAGGAACAACTCTCTCTCAACTCAACTTGGGGTTCGGTTCTTATTTTCCTTTTATATCTTGTTTTGCTTTAGTACTCATTTACCTTCCTTTTCGTAGCGATGAAAAAAACAAGAGCAATTATCTTTTTTTCCTTTTGGATTGGAGCCTTGATTGTTTGGATGATGTATTTGTGCATCAAATCCATTATGAAGAGTGAGGAAGGAACTCCTCCACCACAGCTGAGCGATGTGGAATCACAGTTGAGCGATGTGGAGTTGAGTGGGTCAAACAGAAGAGAAGAAAATGAAGATGAGATCTACCCGAGCCCACCACTATCTCTTCTGCATGATGTCCCTATCCCACCACCATCTCCCATGGAACAGTGAGTAGATCTCATCTTCATTTGTGCAAATAAGAAGTGGTGGTATTGTTGCTCTCCCTCATTTCCCAAACACACACCCACTCTTTGGAGGAACAACTCTCTCTCAACTCAACTTGGGGTTCGGTTCTTGTTTTCCTTTTATATCTTTGTTTTGCTTTAGTACTCATTTACCTTCCTTTTCAGAGCCATGAAAAAAAAAAAAGCCATTATCTTTTTTTCCTTTTGGATTGGAGCCTTGATTGTTTGGATGATGTATTTGTGCATCAAATCCATTATGAAGAGTGAGGAAGGAACTCCTCAACCACAGCTGAGCGATGTGGAATCACAGTTGAGCGATGTGGAGCTGATTGGGTCAAACAGAAGAGAAGAAAATGAAGATGAGATCTACCCGAGCCCACCACCATTTCTTCTGCATGATGTCCCTATCCCACCACCATCTCCCATGGAACAATGAGTGCCCGAGGAGTGTTAGTGTTTAATTAAGCTTCTGATAAAAATGGAGGAGTGGGTATATTGAAGAAGAGAGTGAAGGAAATAAAATGCTCTATAAAACTTTTGTATTTCGCTGGGTATATTGAGCTGTATCGCTCACAGCTCATATTACTATTAGAAGTGAGAGAGAGAGAGAGCTAGACAAATCCTAGCTTCAATCTCAACCATCCAACTACATTATTAGTAAGATTATGACATCTGTCCAGTCAAGTCCTATCAAACTTAACAAACCGTTTGACTATTATAGACAGCTTAGCTTATGAGCTAAGTATAACACTAAACCAGCAATTACATACTAAATCACTTTACCATTTTGCACATTAACACTCCCCTTCAAATTGTGAACTGATTTCACCCCAAGCAATTCTCTAAGATAAGAGAATTGTTCTTTTGCCAAAGTCTTAGTGAAGATGTCAGCTACTTGCTCCATTGTAGGACAGTGAATCAAGTTGATTACACCCTGTTGTAGGGCTTTTTTGATGTAGTGATGCCTCCGGTTTACGTGTTTGGTTTTCTGATGAAAGATCAGATTCTTGGTGATAGCAATGGCTGAGGTGTTATCACAGTTTAGGGGTGTTGCCATAGTCTGCATTTCACCAAAATATTTTAACACAAATCGTAACCAAGTAGCTTGTGCAGTTGCCTCTGATGCACTTACATATTCTGCTTCAGCTGTGGATAGAGCAACACATTGTTGCTTCACAGATGCCCAAGAGAATACTCCATTACCAAATGTAAAAGCATATCCCGATGTACTCTTCATATCATCTTCTGATCCAAACCACTCACTGTCACAGAAGCCTACCAAAACCGATCATTCTCATTTCTTATATTCCAAACCAAAGTCAAGTGTACCCTGAACATACCTTAGTATCCTCTTGGCAGTTCCATAATGTTTATTTGTGGGAGAATGCATAAATCTAGCCAACAGACAAACATCATACATAATATCCGGTCTAGTTGCAGTGAGGTAGAGTAGACTTCCCACTAGTTTTCTATATTCAGCTTCATTTGCAGCTCCACTTTAACTATCTCTCTTCAATTTATTAGTTGGTACAAGAGGAATAACAACCGGTTTACAATCCTGCAGACCAAACCTTTTCAAAAGTGTGGAAGCATATTTCTTCTGGTGTATGAAAATGTAGTCTTCACTTTGGATAATTCTCATTCCTAGAAAGTGATGTAGCAAACCCAAATCTGTCATCTCATACCTCTACATCATATCAGTCTTGAAATTTTGCATTAGCTTTTGAGAATTCCCTGTATAAACTATATCATCCACATAGATAGATACTATGACCAGATCCGAGGTTCCCCTGCCTTTAACATATAATGTTGCCTCACTTGTGCTCCTTTTAAAACCACATTGCACGAGATAAGAGTCTATTTCTCCATACCTGGCTCTAGGAGCCTGTTTCAAGCCATATAAGACTTTGTGCAATTCCTACACTTTATCCTCCTCTCCTTGTACAATAAAATCATCGGGCTGCTCTACATACACCTCCTCTTGAAGCACTTCATTCAGAAAAGCTGATTTCACATCTAATTGATACATTTTCCAACTATTCTTTGCAGCCAAGGCAATGAGAGTTCGTATAGTATCCAACCTTGCCACTGGTGCAGAGGTTTCATTATAATCTATTCCGGCCTTTTGTGCATAGCCCTTTGCAACTAGTCTAGCTTTATGCTTTTGAACTGAACCATCCAAATTCAACTTAGTCTTGTACACCCATTTTACTCCAATTATAGGTTTGTTGAAAGGTCTATTTACCAATTCCCACGTTTGATTCTTCTCAATCATGTTCATCTCATTTTCCATTGTCTTCTTCCAAGCTTCATCCTGTGCAGCTTCATCAAAGTTCTCAGGCTCCACTATGCATGAATGGCAACTTGCATAGATCTCACTCAGATTTCTGTACCTCAAAGGTGTGTCATCAACCGAGGGATCATCTGCAGGTTCTTCTTCTGTTTCAAGTTCTTGGAAATCAGGTTCTTCTTCTGATTCAGTTGTTCTCATATCGGACATTTCATCCGCAGGAAGTGGAATGCAGATTTCTTTCACTTTGTGTTGCTCCCAATCCCATTTGCCATGCTCATCAAAAACCACATCCCTTGAGAGAAAAACCTTCTGAGTTGCAAGATTCAATATTCTGTATCCATTCTCACATGTACCATATCCAATAAAAACTCCTATGGCACTTGTTGCTTCTAGCTTATGCCTTAACTTTCTAGGAATAAGTGAGTAACACACTAAGCCAAACACCTTGAAATGTTTAACGCCAGGCTTTCTCCCACTAAACTTCTCAAAAGGTGTAGTATTCTCCAAAGCTCGGGTTGGACTTCTATTAAGTAAATACACAGAGGTATTCACTGGCTCACACCAAAGCGTGTAGGGAAGCTCCTTGTCATGAATCATGCACTTTGCCATTTCTACAATGGTTCTGTTTTTCCTCTCCGCAACGCCATGTTGCTGTGGAGAATAAGGTACTGTGAGCTGCCTTTCTATTCCCAGATTTTCACAAAACTAAAGAAAATCAGCTGAGATGAATTCTCCTCCCCGATCAGTCCTCAACCTCTTCACATGGTATCCGGATTGAAGCTCCACCATTACTTTGAATTTCTTGAACACATGGAATGTCTTGGACTTGTTTCTCAGAAAATAAACCCAGCACATCCTTAAAAAATCATCTATGAATGTGATAAAATATTTATTTCCACTTGGGCTTGCTGTTTGCATTGGACCACACAAGTCTGAATGAATTAGTTCTAATGGCTCCTTGGCTCTCCACTTTGATTCCTTAGGAAATGGCTCCCTGTGAACCTTCCTCAATACACAACCGTGGCACAACACTTCACCATTTTGGATTTCAGGCAGCCCCAATACCATTGCTTGGCTCTGCAGCAGCTTGAGACTTCGAAAGTTTAAGTGCCCAAACCTCTTGTGCCATATATTGGAGCATTCTTGCACATTTGTTTTCAAGGTAACCTCCTTGATTGTGTTGAAAGTTAAAGGAAAACACATTTTCCCCTTTTGCTTTACACTTACCACCATGTTACTTAAGGAACTATCATCGAAGATGTCAACCTTGTGATCTCTAAATACAAGAAAATAGACATGCTCAGTCATATGTCCTACACTTAGCAAATTTTCAGCTAGACTAGGTACAAGCATAACCTCCTTTATATACCTCTTACCCTTCATTGTTTCAATGATCAGTGTCCCTTTTCCTACCACTTCAACCAAAACTCCATTGCCTACTTGAACCTTTGCTTTCGCTCCTCTGTCAATGTCTACAAGCAAGTCTTCCCTAGATGTCATATGATTGCTACATCCACTATCTATGTACCATTCATCACTCATCTTCTTTACTTCTCCAGAATGATTAGCAAAGAATAAGCTTCCTGTTTCTTCAACCTGATTAGAAAAGTTCACCTGCTACACATCCTTGTTTGTATGACAATATTTTGCAATATGCCCAATTTTGTTGCAATTGTGACATTTGACCTTGTTCTTAAACCAACACTCTCCATATGCAATTTATCACAGAATTTGCATTTATTTCCAGTGTTGTCTGTCTCATTTTTCATAGAGGAATTAGACTTATTACCTCCATCACTCTTGTTGCCCCATTGCTGCCCTTGTGGTTTGGCATTCTACTGAGACTTACTGGTGTGACCATTAGACCGTGCTGCCTTTGATCCAACGTTGAAGCTAGCAAAAGCCTTCTCTACACTATTGTCACCATGCCTATCAAGCCTCTGTTCATATCCTTTTAAAATAGCAACAACATCCTGAGCATCAATAGTGTCTAAATCCTTTGTATTCTCTATCACAGCTGCAATACTATCATAGGACTTAGGCAGACTAATTAGTAGTTTCTGAACAATTTGTTGATTGCTCAGATCCTCACCATAGCTCTTCATTTGGTTGATCAGATCAAACAACTTAGCAATATATCCAGACAAAGATTCATTATCACTCATCCGAGTATATTCAAAATCACGCCTAAGACCCTGAAGTTTCACGGATTTTACCTGCTTGTTTCAAAATATCCCACGTAGCCTTTGCAGATTCCCTGAGTTGCAATTCGTAGAAAAATTTGATTTGATATAGCCCCTTGGATGATACCCAGAGCTCTAGCGTCCATCACCAAGTTCTCACGCACGCTTCCGCTCTGCCTCCGTGAGCTCCTCCTCCTTCTTCGGAGTTTTGTACCCATTCTCCACAAGATCCCACAACTCGTGCGAACGGAAGATGGTTTTCATTTTGATTTGCCAGAAATCGAAATTTTCACCATTAAAAATGGGTGCCCTGAGTTCTCCTCCTCCAGATCCGGACATGTTGGTCTAGATTACTGATTTGAGCTCAAGAATAACACAATGAGCTTTTGCTCACAGATTCGAACCCAACCTCACAGTCACAACGCCCAGAAATTCAGACCCGACCTGGCTCTGAGGCCATATTAGTGTTTAATAAACTTCTGATAAAAATGGAGGAATGAGTATATTGAAGAAGAGAGTGAAGGAAATAAAATGCTCTATAAAACTTTTGTATTTCGTTGGGTATATTGAGTCAGTATCACTCACAGCTCATATTACTGTTAGAAGTGAGAGAGAGAGAGCAAGACAAATCCTAGCTTCAATCTCAACCATCCAACTACACTATTAGTAAGATTATAACACCTGTCCAGTCAAGTCCTATGAGACTTAACAAACCGTTTGACTATTATAGACAGCTTAGCCTATGAGCTAAGTATAACACTAAACCAGCAATTACATACTAAATCAGTTTACCATTTTGCACATTAACAAGGAGAAGCCTAAATCCAGATTCAAACCAAAATATGGGCAATGGTATTGTTCAAGGGGTTTTGACTACTCATACAAAACCGAAGAGCAGTTTAATTTCACAATAAATTTGTACCAATATAGAGCAGAATGTATGAGAAACCGTTCCGATGAAATTTATGGAAAAGGGTTCAACCAGGTAATGCAGGCTGTTGAGGAATATGGCTTCCAAACGACACTAGATCATATCGTTACAGCAAGATGTCTGCCACATGTCTGTACAAATTCGAAGTAAGAAGATGAGGAAGAAGAGAAGATGTGATTATTATTATTACTTTTTAGGATATTAACTTTGTTGGATACGTCATGTTGGTGTAGATCGGTTTGAGGATCTGAGGATCAATCTATATATTTTTTTTTCTAGAATTTAAGCAGGCTGGGGTAGTAGTTGTGATTGAAAAAAAACTGTCACGCCGGACCCGGGTCGGTGGAAACCACGGTGCGTGAGAAAGTAGAAAGTAAAATAAAATAAAAAGAAAAGAAGCCGAAACATGGTTTAAAATAAATTTCTCTTATGAAAATAGCTTTAAAATCTTATAACTTTACAATAAATAAATAAAACTCTATCACTCTCATCTAATTCAGCCTTAACTGGTTTAGTCATTTTCTTGCCCACTAATTCATCTGAAAAAATTAAACAGGGTGAGGAATGAGCAACCACAGCTCAGTAGGGACATGAGACCTTACCACAGTACATTGATATAACTAAATTAAGTGACATGCAATCACATTGCCAATCATCACATTATTAATAATAATGCATGAATGAATGCTCTTCATCTATTCCTGTTAATTTATATAACTGGACAAGCAGACCTGCACGTCCCATACCATGCTTATACCACTTGGTCCCGAATGCCCATTTATATGAACTAACACCCATTTCAATCATCCCGTAATTCCCCTTTTGTTAGTCATCTTGTCTAACTCCCTTTCGCCAGTCCCGAATCACCCAATAAAAATAATGTGCACTGTGGGATCCTTGAGACATGGTACCTGCCAAGAGTTAGACTCAACTACACATAAGATCCTTATACATTACCCTCTTTTCCATTATTATCTTCTCCATCCAACAACTCCAACCAATTACCATGATATGATATAATTATGCCAACATTATTCAAATAGTTCACAATACGTAAATATAGTATATCAAGAACATTATACAATATCACACATAATATAGAGCTCACGAAATTTAATTAGATCAATCCCTGTAAAGGCTCCCAAGAAATCCCTACCTCGATTCCAAAGCATAATCCAAGTTAAGAAAATACACAAGCTAGGACATGTACTCCTCCAAGAACTATATCACAACTAGCTCTTCTCTCTCTCTCTCTCTCTCTCTCTCTCTCTCTCTCTCTCTCTCTCATTTCTTATGTTTTGAAACTATAAGGTTATGCTCCTATTTATAGTAGTTATAAGGATAGGATAAACTTCAATATTAAAAGGATAAGAACATCCAAGTTTATCCAAAAGATAAATATCTTAAATAGATAATATCGTCCAAGCTTATCCAAAAGATAAATATCTTAAAAAGATAATATCGTCCAAGTTTATCCAAAATATAAATATCTTTTTTTATCCATTTAAAATATGGGTCTTCACAAAAACACAATGAGGACCCTGACCTTGTTCCCACCAAAAGCACATCAGATGCAGCCCACACTGAATTTTTACAGAAAATGAAAAATTGTCGACAAAAAAAGAATAAATATGAGAAGTATTGCTCTAAATTGCTTAAACCCAAAAACAAAAAAAGTTAGGTCTTGATCTTCTCTTTAGGAACTCATTGTTCCATGGGAGATGGTAGTGGGATCTCGACGACATGCACAACAACAGCAGCTTCACATGCGGAACAAGTGGTGTTGGCGGAGCTATAACTGGTGGTGTTAAGGGGGTTGGGTGTGGGGTGAGAAGCGGCTTATTAGTTTAAGATAATCAAATTGAAAATAAAAAAAACCACTCACATTTTATCAATGAAGCAATGCAGGTGTCTTTTTACACCAATCCAATTGCAAAAAAAAAAAAAAAAATCAGTATTTTTTGGGGTTTTTTAAAAAATTTACGATTTTTTTTCATAATTTTTTGCCTTGAAAAATGCCAGGCCGTTGGATTGGATGACAAGGAGAAATCGGAAGGACCACAGAGCGCCACGCCGCACAGAGCCGTTGGGGAAAAGTCGACACGCGATTTGAATTTTTTAACAAAATTTTAAAACGCGTCTTGGACGCCACGGCATCGGTGATGACGCCAACCGCGCCCTCGGGCTCTCTCCGCTTTAGCCAGTGCACGTGGACCCTACCCTACCCGGGCCAGCCTTTGTTGCTGGAATTGCGTTTTGGGCTCTTCCCCTCAGCCCGAGCCCTAGGGGCTGCTGAAATGGCCAACCTGGTGGTGTTTTTTTTGGGGGGGGTAATCAAATTGAAAATAAAAAAAACCACTCACATTTTATCAATGAAGCAATGCAGGTGTCTTTTTACACCAATCCAATTGCATAATCACATTAATACGGCACAAATAATTAAGGAGGTCGAAAACATTGTTCTCCTTTCAAGATGTTGTAAGTGATATGTGTATCCAAATACGCAATTGTGAGCTAGGTTAGGAAAAGGTAAAACATACACAATGCATATTTAAACTTTATAGAATGACAACAATGACAAAACATTGAAAAGATGCAGATTCCATTACCCACACGAGGGCTAACCATATGCTGGGGGACTTGCAATTATTGCCTCAACTTTAAAAGGGATGCCAGAATCCATATCAGGCTCTTTGCAAGCTGGAAGAAGTAAATGTTAGATGTGTAGATGCCTAACCCATTAAAGTGTGGTCTTATTATCATCAAAGGATTATAAGACTTGATACCAATTAGGAGTTCAAATACAACCAAACCTGCAGCTCTATTAAAGTCAGTGTTTTAAGGCTAATATAAGAGCTAGAATGATTCCTATCTTAATAGTGGATTAGGTGTTATAAACCTAATGCAATAAGGACTTCGTAAAGAGTTTCTTGATGGGCAAGACTCTTAGGTAAATGCATGTAAATTATAAGTGACCCTGATCAACTGATCAGGCCAACCCACACAAAAGAATTCACCCCATCTAGAATAAGTGTATGAAGGGATCGGATTGAGGAGATATGCTCTTGTATATTCTTGATGTGTGTTCTATCGTGTGCAGTCATTAATAGAGTTTACAGTGAAGAGTATATAATTTCCTTTATTTGATTACGTTGAAAAGAAATCTCAAAATGCCCTGATGGCGGGAAGCCTTTATTTTTATACAAAATTAGTGAAACACCCAATCTTAGACATGAAATTATAAATATACCCAACACTATTTAAAACATAGAAACACACCCAAAATAAAACCAAAAATCAACAATTGTATATTTTTTGGGTGTGTTTATAAATGGGTTTTGAGTGTGTTTAATAAATGAGTTTTGGGTGTGTTTATAAAGTATTTTTCATATGAGGTTTTTTTATAATTTCAGCCCCTATTTTGGGTGTATTAGTGAAACTCCCTTATTTTTAACTATATCTGCACAAGAAACATAAAAGTAAACCAGTTACACAGAAATTATAGATGGAATTCATATTCAGCTTTGATATTTCAAGTTTACTCATACAAGACAATCAATACACGTGAATATATAATAAAAGACTAATCATAGATCCGGCGAACCTCACAGAAGAGGGCTAAAACTCGAGTAGAGAGTGTTTGAATTCCGAGAAAGTCTTAAGAGATTCCCGAAAGTGCTTTGCTTCGTTGAGTACGAGACACGTACCCAAACTGTTCGCGTGCACTGAAACCTGTCAAAAGGGGAAAGGCAAACAAAATATCCCTTTTCTCTTCCTATTCTCTTCAGGAATCCTGGTTACCCACATGTATATAAAGATGGCTCTCGACTCCAAAAGACATGCCTACAAGACTAATTTACAGTTATTTCATCGATCAGACGCAATTCATTCACCCATCGAGATTCAGCCCTCTTTGCATTAACTGAAGTCATGAATCAAGAATTCACAAGAAAGAAAGTCAATAGCTATGCAAACATATGTGATATTTGTCACCAGTATGTAAGTACAGTGCTTTATCTTATTGTGTTATTTTGTTTTGTTCATGTTTAAGATTAGACAAATATTTGAAGAGCTCCTCAAGTCAGATCTCGATCGATCGGCATGCAACTCGACCACATAATTTTCATAACATGTTAATGTAATTATATGCAAATTTCAATTTAGTTCGTTTTGTAAATAGAATAATGTGATCGTTATATATTTTTAGTTTTCTTAATCTAATAAGCACCTTTTTTTTTTTTTTCAAAAGAATGAAGCCGTGTTGCATAATAAATTCTGGGGCCAAAGATGTTGTGTGGAACATTACAAAGATGGGACTCTAAGGTGTAGCACTTGCCACAGATTGAAGGTTTGCGGAAACACATTAATTTTATTCCTCACATAATTATATATATATATATATATATATATTGTTTTTGGGGAACTTTTGCGTTTAACTTGTCTAATTGCTTCTTTATATCATGCAGCAACCAGAAATAAAATATGTGGATCTTGGCCACGGGCGAAACCTTTGCTCAGATTGCTATTCTATTACTATCGCGGATCCAAAGGAATCCAGTCTTCTCTGCAATCCTATCCACTCCATACCATGTAACTGATTTGTGGCTGAGGATTAAAGTATTCCATAATGTCATGCAGTTGGGTTGGCTTTTCTTCTGAGGCACCTGAGTTCAGCAGCAACGACAATTGAGCCTTTGCAAAGTTAAGGGGGAAGATGGGCTCAAGCCTTCTTGCGAACGGTATATAGACCTCCATTCTCTTGCAGTTTAGAATCAGAAAATGCATGTGGCATGCCATGATAACAATCAATGGAATCATTAGATCCTGACTGCATAACCTTTGGATGTTCTGGGTGTGAGATAGACCTGTCAGGAGGAGTTATTGTTTCCTTATGCACTGGCCTCTCATGAGAAAATCCATCAAAATCACCTTCCTTTTGACCAAAAACTAAAGCAGATGCGGCATCTTTGCTGGGATTGTGGTTGTGACTATGTCATCCATAGTGTTGGCCCGGTTCCATAAAAGTTACTGTCCCCTGTGGATAATTTTTATAACCTGAAGTGCTGATGCTGGAATTCTCTGGTGCTGGATGAGAACTAACAAAAGAACAGCTGCCCTCATTACCACCCCGGCATGACACCACGTGATTGTAAATGAACACTCTTGGAATCTCCTCGTTGATGCGTAATTGGAGAAAAAGAAGGATTGAATGGCAGACCTAGCCATCTTCTGGGATTCGCTCAAAATTTGATTAGGATGCAAGACTTTAGAATCAGTCTTGACCTCCACAGGAAAAAGCGAATTCTTGGTTCCCTGTTGACTTGCTTCAGTCAAATTCTGCCCTCCACCATTTTTCCTAGGACTAGGATCTATCATGCCACTTACAGCGGCAACATATTGGTAATCAGGGTTGCTTTGCTGTATGCTATCCGCCTCAAAGGAAGATGTATTTTCAGATTCACCTAAAGGAATCAAAAAGATCCGTGGTCACTGAGAACCCTCATGCCTTTCAAGCCCATGGTACTTCTCTATCATATTTTGAAGATCCTCATCAGATGACACAGATATAAGAGCATCAAGAGCCTCATTTGGGAGCTGATACTTTATCATATGAGGTTGGTTGAAAAGACCAGAAGTTTTTTTCCACGAGTTCTTCCCACGAGATATTCTTCCTGAAGGAAATAATGTGTCTCTCCACCAACATACCTGAGTTTCCCATCACTAGGCCTGAGAAAAAAATTTCCACCAAAACTGCAAAGAAATTTCATCTTCCCAGATTGGGAATCATCCAACACTCCTGACCCATTAAGGTTGTTGGAATGAGGGGACTCAGACGTATAAATAGGCAGGGTAATTAGTCCAAAACAAGCCCGGTCAAAATTCAGTTCACCAAAAGCCTTCCCTGATCCTTGTCCGCTATCAACTTCCTCCCTGATGCATTTGCTTAACTTGAATTTCAATGCATGCTTCATTTGATGCCTGAACATCTTACCTAGACTTTAAATATCAGATTATTATTATGGAGATGTTGGGGTTTCGAGATTCTATTGAAGAATAAAATCCCCACATCTACTCTCTGTTTGTGTTTCGTTAGTCTGCTATATCAAACTCAAATAGAGAATTATGGATCATGTTAACATTTTGCCTGGATTTTCATTTTTCATAAGACTTCTTTTAACATCTCAATTTCTTACTTCTCTGTTGCTTTCCCATGGATCATCCCGAAACCTTCTTTTATATCTCCCTTCTTCCACAGCCGAACCAAGCCCTCAAGCGACAGCTAATTGTATATGCAACTAGGGAAATATTGGAGGGCCGCATCCCATACCTAGAACAACTTAGGCCCAGGAACTGTTGTATGAGTTATCCTAAGCGATTGGGGATTTCCCTTTTTTTTTTTTTTGGGGTGGGGAGGGAATTCCTAATAAAGATCCACAAGTTATCCTAAGCGATTGCTCCAAAACCTTTTCAAAAGGGGAATTTGCTTTCTTGTACATCTAAACCCTAAACCCTAAACAGAAAGAAACAAGTACAATCTCTTCAGGAATCCTAGTATCCCACATCTATATAAAGGTGGCTCTCCACTCTAAAACACATGCTTGTTCACCTATTCAATTCAATCGTTGATAATACAAAGTTCATTCATCCAAACACAACCTGTCTCTTCGCCTAAATTAAAGTCATGAACAAGAAATTCACTAGAAAGAAAGTCAATATCCATCGAGAAGAATGTCATATTTGTGGTCCTCATCCACCTGTAAATACTTTTTATCTTGCAGTGTTATTATTATTATTATTTTTTACATTGATTTAATATTTTATTGCTTATTTTAATTCTTTGGTTTCTCTAATTTTAGTTCCCGTTTAATTAGGATTAGACAAAATATTGAGTCGATCAAGTCTGTCTGGATCGACCACAAAATTAAGAAGCAACCTGGCGACACTTATTTATTGAATAAAAAGGGCCTTAAAAGTTTCAAACATACACATCATGTTAATGCAATTATATTTCGTCCAAAAAACACACCTGCGTTTAGCTAGTTTGTATTGTAGATACAATGTGAGTAATTTTTTTCCTTTTTATTTTTGGTTATCTTCTAAACTAATAAGCGGCTCTTTTTTCTTTTCTTTTTATCATAAAGAATCGAGTCGTGTTACTCAATAAATTTTGGGGCCAAAGAGGTTGTGCGGAACATTTCAAGGATGGGACTCTGCGGTGCTATGCTTGCCATAGATTTAAGGTTTGTGAAAACACATTTTATTCCTCATAGTTTTCACGTACTAATCATGTTTTTTCCCTTTTTCAATTAATATGTTTCTATTTTTCTTGTTGTTGTTTGGATTTAATTAATATTGGAGTTTAACTTGTTTGATTGCTTATCATCTAAACCAAACCATAATTTGGGACTTGAAATTTTCTTTCCTTCTACATCATGCAGGAACGAGAAATAAAATATGTAGAGGTTGATGGGCAGCAACTTTGCTCATATTGCTATTCTATTACTATCATGGATCCAAAGGATTGCGAACTTCTTATTTTTGAAAACGTGCGTAGATTTTATGCAAGTATAGATCTCAATGTGGATAAAGGCATTCCTATTTTATTGGTGGATAGAGATGAGATGATCAAATTTAAAAACGAAAAGACAGAGACAATACGTAAGTGCACACCAAAACCATATCAAATTTATTTGCTGGATCTGTTTGTTACTGTGAGAATGTGATAAAAAGTCTCACATTGGAAAGTTGAGAAACCTAGCAAGGACTTATAAGGAGTTGAGCTACTTCCTATTATTGTCAATTGGTTTTGGAGTGGAACCTCAACTTCCTTCGGTTACTACTATAAAAGCAAGATGAAATTTAGTAAATTTATCATAACTTGTTTGGCTTTTATTTTATTCGAAAAACTTATCAAGTTTTTTATATTCATGTTCTTAATTTAGCTGTGGGCATGGCCATATTCAACTATTGCACACCTATCATGACGGTAAGATTTTCTTTAGGAGTTAATTATTTTCGTTTTCTCTAATAAAGTATTAATTCCCCATAAATATACTGTAAATATTTGTGATAAAAGATATTTCATGTATGCCTATGTATCAGATTAATAGATGTACAAAATACGAGGACAGAATTAAAGTCGAGAAGAAAGCCAACAAAGTTAATAAGCTGCAACTTTTAGCAGCATTATTTTGCTGCGGCCACAGACTGATGATTAGACTTTTACTTCAATTCGGATGGCCCGAGTACGTCACTAAGGGGTTTTAATTAGCATCATTACCCGTTGCATAATTTAATTTCTCTAATTCATTTGTAGTCTATAAAGTAATCATATTATTTTATTTAAAATCTAAATAACTCTATAGTTTTATCTTCCTTACAGTGTGCTCATGGGCATGTCATTGGCACATGAGATGATGCATGCATGGTTGAGATTTCAAGGTTTGAATCTGGATTTAGGCTTCATTAATTATTCGCTACAAAAAAACATTAAAAAAAAATACAAAATAGAATTTGAATCTGGATTTAGGTATTTTTATTATTATTTTTCTCAATAATGGTGCATATTGTAGGTCTAATTGGCGGTCTTGCACTGGAAAGATGGGTAGAAGAAGGTATTTGCGAAGTAATGTCACACAAATATGGGCAATGGTATTGTTCAAGGGGTAACTACTCATACAAAACCGAAGAGCAGTTTAATTTCACAATAAATTTGTACCAGTATAGAGCAGAACTTATGAAAATCCGTTCCGATGAAATTTATGGAAAAGGGTTCAACCAGGTAATGCAGGCTGTTGAGGAATATGGCTTCCGAACGACACTGAATTATATTGTTGCAGGAAGATGTCTGCCACATGTCTATACGAATTCGAAGTAAGAAGATGAGGAAGAATAGAAGATGTGATTATTATTATTATTACTTATTAGGATATTAACTTATGTTGGTGTAGATCGGTTTGAGGATCTCAGGATCAATCTAATGTAGAAATTTTTTTATTTTTTATTTCCAGAATTTAAGCAGGCTGGGGTAGCAGTTGTGGTTGAAAAAAAAACACAATGAGGACCTTGGCCTTGTTCCCATCAAAAGCACATCAGATGCAGCCCACACTGAATTTTTAAAGAAAATGAAAAATTGTCGACCAAAAAAGAATAAATATGAGAAGTATTGCTCTAAATTGCTTAAACCCAAAAACAAAAAAAGTTTGGTCTTGATCTTCGCTCTCACCATCTTCATTTTCTTCTCTTCTGTTTTCACATTCTTCTTGTATTGGTGGGGCAGTTTGCTCCGTGGGCTGTGCTTCCACATGTACAACAAGAAGTGGTGTTGGCGGAGCTATAACTGGTGGTGTTAGGGGTGGAAAAGCGGCTTATTAGTTTAAGATAACCAAATTGAAAATAAAAAAACCACTCACATTTTATCAATGAAGCAATGCAGGTGTCTTTTTACAACAATCCAATTAGGCACAAATAATTAAGGAGGTCTGAAACACTGTTCTCCTTTCAAGATGTTGTAAATAATTAAAGTCTGGTCTTATTATCATCAAAGGATTCTAAGACTTGATATCAATTAGGAGTTCAAATACAACCAAACTTGCAGCTCTATTAAAGTTAGTGTTTTAAGGCTAATATAAGAGCTAGAATGATTCCTATCTTAATTGTGGATTAGATGTTATAAACCTAATGCAATAAGGACTTCTTAAGAGCTTCTTGATGGACAAGACTTCTTAGGTAGATGCATATAAATACAAGTGACCCTGCTTAACCGATCAGGCCAACCCACAGAAAAGAATTCACGCCATCTAGAATGAGCGTATAGAGGGATCGAATTGATGAGATGTGCTCTTGTATATTCTTGACGTGTGTCGTGTGCAGTCATTAATATAGTTTACAGTGAAGAGTATATAATTTCCTTTATTTGATTACGTTGAAAAGGAATCTCAAAATGCCCTGATGGCAGGAAGCCTTTATTTTTAACCATATATGCACAAGAAACATAAAAGTAAACCAGTTACACTAAAATTATAGATGGAATATTCATATTCAGCTTTGATATTTCAAGTTTACTCACACAAGACAATCAATTCTCGTGAATCTATATATATAAAGCAAAAGGTAGAGAATGGTGAAACATTCAAAATACCAGAAAATACATTTGGTTAATTCAAACATTAAGAATTGAAATTATTAATTAAATGAGGATAATATGGTAATTTCACAATTTTTATATTTAAAAAATTAAAATTAAAATTAAAAACAAAATCAAATAATAAGTCCTACTTTTATAGAACATAACTACCCATATTATTATTATTATTATTTTAATTCTAAAAATAAAATAAAAAATAAAACCAATTGGCACATGCGTGCCAAGGGGCTATTATATAATAAAAGACTAATCATAGATAAGGCGAACCTCACAGAAGAAGGCTGAAACTCGAGTAGAGAGTGTTTGGATTCCAAGAAAGTCTTAAAAGATTCCCGAAAGCGAGAATCTTATACTGTCCTCCGGATCACAAGGCCGAGGCTGGGAAGCGAAAGCAACGAGAAGGAGAAAAGCATGTTCGAAAAAAGTGGGTGCAGTGCTTTGCTTCATTGAGTACTCGACACGTACCCAATCCGCGTGCACTGAAACCTTTGAAAAGGGGAAAGGCAAACAAAATATCCCTTTTCTCTTCCTATTCTCTTCAGGAATCCTAGTTACCCACTCCAAAAGACATGCCTACAATACTAATTTACAGTTATTTCATCGATCAGACACAATTCCTTCATCCATCGAGATTCAGCCCTCTTTGCATTAACTGAAGTCATGAATCAAGAATTCACGAGAAAGAAAGTCAATAGCTATCCAAAGAGATGTGATATTTGTCACCAATATGTAAGTGCTTTATCTTATTGTGTTAATTTTTTTTTTTTTTGTTCATGTTTAAGATATAGACAAAAATTTGAAGAGTTCCTCAAGTCAGATCTCGATTGATCGGCATGCAACCTAGCTACATATATTTATTGAATAAAAAGGGCCTTCAAATTTTCATAACATGTTAATGTAATTATATGCAAATTTCAATTTAGTTTGTTTCGTAAATAATGTGATTGTTATATATTTTTAGTTATCTTAATCTAATAAGCATCTTTTTTCCCAAAAGAATGAAGCCGTGTTGCATAATAAATTCTGGGGCCAAAGATGGTGTGTGGAACATTACAAAGATGGGACTCTAAGGTGTAGCACTTGCCACAGATTGAAGGTTTGCAGAAACACATTTTATTCCTCACATAATTATATATATATTTATGTTTTTTTGGGAACTTTCGCGTTTAACTTGTCTAATTGCTTCTTTATATCATGCAGCAACCAGAAATAAAATATGTGGATCTTGGCGATGGGCGAAACCTTTGCTCAGATTGCTATTCTATTGCTATTATGGATCCAGAGGAATGCGAGAAACATATTTTAAAAAATGTGCGTAGATTTTATACAGTTTTAAATCTCAATTTGGATGAAGACATTCCTATTTCATTGGTGGATAAAGATGAGATGAGCCGAGTTCGCAAAAGAAATTATGAGGTGAGATTTGGAACAAAAATAGATAGAGAAATTACATAAGTTTCACTTACTCTGCAAGCAAGATGAAAAGTCTAAACAAAATGTAGTAAAAGATAGCTAATTCATCGAGCAATTTTCCAAAACTTGTTTTTGCCTTTTATTTTATTAGAAAAATTATCAAGTTCTTGTTTTATGTTCTTAATTTAGATGCATCGGGACATAATTGGCTTAGCCACCAGTATCTGGGATTTCAAGCCTATCGTGACGGTAACCTTTTGGTATATCTTAATGCAGCTGGGTTGGGATCTGTTGGCATGCATCTGGCAACAAATTCTAGATTTACAAACTTGCAAATCAGATCTTGCCACTCATTTTAGAATCTAGATGTTGCATGCAACATTTTACATAGCTTTCAATGTATACAGTCAGTTCGCAAATCCAACTTTTCTCTGGAAAAAAGAGAAAAAGTTACCTTCGGATCAAGCACGAACTTTATTGCATCAACCAAGAAAGAAAAGGGATATGCCTGTAGATGGAGGGATTCAATACACTATCCTAGACAACACTCTGTATTTTATTATCACTCAGCCTACAGCCACAGTTTTTTTGAACCTAACAAGTTTCCAAAACAACCCTACCTTATTCACCTGAGGAACTCCAAATGACATATATCCATGTGGCACATCAGAATCAGAATAAAGAATAAAGAAAGGTTAAAATTCATACGACTCACCTATATCCAGTTGATTGCTTGACGCGGGACAGAGGATGTAGAAATTCACTAGTTGGCCTGGTAGGAAAAGGTAAAACATACACAATGCATATATAAACTTGATTTTTTGCAGCTATGGGCCCTTAACTATACACGTAATTGCATTTGGGTCACTGAACTCAATTATTAGTTGCAGAGGTCACTAAACTATGTGTTTCGTTGTACCAGCAGTCCTTCCGTCAAGTCCGTTAGTTTTTTCTGTTTAAAATGATGACGTGGCAAGATCTCTCCAATTATTGATGGGAAAATGTAACTTTTCAGTTAGGATTATTTGTAGCAATGATCCCTCAACTATACTCGGAGTTACATTTTAATTCACTTAACTCCAAAAAATAGTTATAAAAGTCACTCAATTAGGTGTTGTGTTGCACCATTAGTCCCTTCCGTTAGAGAGACTTGACGGTAGGGACTAACGGTGCAACGAAACACATAGTTGAGTGACCTCTGCAACTAATAATTGAGTTTAGTGACTTAAATGCAATTACGGGTATAATTGAGGGACCATAGCTGCGAAAAACCCTATAAACTTTACAGAATGACAACAATGACAAAACATTGAAAATATGCAGAAACCCAAACTCTAAAACAACTGAAGCTATACAATCCAGTAAGATTCCATTACCCAAGCGAGAGCAAACCATATGCTGGGGGATTTGCAATTAGTGCATCAGCTTTAAAAGGGATGCCAGAATCCATATCAGGCTCTTTGCAAGCTGGAAGTAAAGATGATATAATTTCCTTTATTTGATTACGTTGAAATTCGATATAAATAGAAGCTATATGATAATTAAATAAGTCAAGGGTTTCTGGTTTTAGGGAATAGCTTCTTCTTCTGTTTTTAATTAAATGATTTAAAAAAGTAATAAAAAGAAAAGGGCCCAATGTTTGTATCTTCGGATTAAACAATTTGAGAGAGGAGACATGTCAAATGTTGTATGAGTTGTTTCCAAAGCTTACCCTTTTAAGCGTTTGGGGAATTCCCTTTTTTTGGGAATTCTTCAAAAGGGGAATTTGCTTTCTTGTACATCTAAACCCTAAACAGAAAGAAACAAGTACAATCTCTTCAGGAATCCTAGTATCCCACATCTATATAAAGGTGGCTCTCCACTCTAAAACACATGCTTGTTCACCCATTCAATTCAATTGTTGATAATACAAAGTTCATTCATCCAAACTCAACTTGTCTCTTCGCTTAAATTAAAGTCATGAATAAGGAATTCAGTACAAAGAAAGTCAATATCCATCGAGAAAAATGTCATATTTGTGGTCCTCATCCACCTGTAAGTACTTTTTATCTTGCAGTGTTATTTTTTTTACATTGATTTAATATTTTATTGCTTCTTTTAATTCTTTGGTTTCTCTAATTTTAGTTCATGTTGAATTAGGATTAGACAAAATATTGAGTCGATCAAGTGATCGACCATAAAATTAAGAAGCAACCTGGCGACACTTATTTATTGAATAAAAAGGGCCTTAAAAGTTTCATACATACGCATCATGTTAATGCAATTATATTTCGTCCAAAAAACACACCTGCGTTTAGCTAGTTTGTATTGTAGATACAATGTGAGTATTTGTTCTTTCTTTTCATTTTTGGTTATCTTCTAAACTAATAAGCGGCTCTTTTTTCTTTTCTTTTTATCATAAAGAATCGAGTCATGTTACTCAATAAATTTTGGGGCCAAAGAGGTTGTGCGGAACATTTCGAGGATGGGACTCTGCGGTGCTATGCTTGCCATAGATTTAAGGTTTGTGAAAACACATTTTATTCCTCATAGTTTTCACGCACTAATCATGTTTTTTTCCTTTTTCAATTAATATGTTTCTATTTTTCTTCTTGTTGTTTGGATTTAATTAATATTGGCGTTTAACTTGTCTGATTGCTTATCTCTAAACTAAACCATAATTTGGGACTTGAAATTTTCTTTCCTTGGTTAATTGCCTATCTACATCATGCAGGAACCAGAAATAAAATATGTAGAGGTTGATGGGCAGCAACTTTGCTCATATTGCTATTCTATTACTATCGTGGATCCGAAGGACTGCAAACTTCTTATTTTTGAAAACGTGCGTAGATTTTATGCAAGTTTAGATCTCAATGTGGATGAAGACATTTCTATTTTATTGGTGGATAGAGATGAGATGATCAAATTTAAAAACGAAAATTAAAAATGAAAAGACAGAGAGAATACGTAAGTGCACACCAAAACCATATCAAATTTATTTGCTGGATTTGTTTGTTACTGTGAGAATGTGATAAAAAGTCTCACATTGGAAAGTTGATAAACCTAGCAAAGACTTATAAGGAGTTGAACTACTTCCTTCCTACCATTGCCAATTGTTTTTGGAGTGGAACCTCAACTTCCTTCGGTTACTATAAAAGCAAGATGAAATTTAGTAAATTTATCATAACTTGTTTGGCTTTTATTTTATTCGAAAAACTTATCAAGTTTTTTATATTCATGTTCTTAATTTAGCTGCGGGCAAGGCCATATTCAACTATTGCACGCCTATCATGACGGTAAGATTTTGTTTAGGAGTTAATTATTTTCGTTTTCTCTAATAAACTATTAATCCCCCATAAATATACTGTAAATATTTGTGATAAAAGATATTTCCTGTATGCCTTTGTATCAGATTAATAGATGTACAAAATATGAGGACAGAATTAAAGTCGAGAAGAAAGCCAACAAAGTTAATAAGCTGCAACTTTTAGCAGCATTATTTTGCTGCGGCCAAAGACAGATGATTAGACTTTTACTTCGATTCGGTTCCCCCGAGTACGTCACTAAGGGATTTTAACTAGCATCATTCCCCGTTGCATAATTTAATTTCTCTAATTCATTTGTAGTCTATAAAGTAATCATATTATTTTATTTAAAATCTAAATAACTCTATAGTTTTATCTTCCTTACAGTGTGTTCATGGGCATGGCATTGGCACATGAGATGATGCATGCATGGTTGAGCCTTCAAGGTTTGAATCTGGATTTAAGCTTCATTAATTATTCGCTACAAAAAAAAAAAAACATTTGAAAAAAATACAAAATAGAATTTGAATCTGGATTTAGGTATTATTATTATTATTTTTCTCAATAATGGTGCATATTGTAGGTCTAATTGGCTGTCTTTCACTGGAAATATGGGTAGAAGAAGGTATTTGCGAAGTAATGTCACACAAATATGGGCAATGGTATTGTTCAAGGGGTTTTGACTACTCATACAAAACCGAAGAGTAGTTTAATTTCACAAAAAAATTGTACCAGTATAGAGCAGAACATATGAAAAATCGTTCCGATGAAATTTATGGAAAAGGGTTCAACCAGGTAATGCAGGCTGTTGAGGAATATGGCTTCCAAACGACACTGGATCATATCGTTGCAGCAAGATGTCTGCCACATATCTGTACGAATTCGAAGTAAGAAGATGAGGAAGAAGAGAAGATGTGATTATTATTATTACTTTTTAGGATATTAACTTATGTTGGATAAGTCATGTTGGTGTAGATCGGTTTGAGGATCTCAGGATCAATCTAATGTAGAAATATTTTTTTCTTTCCAGAATTTAAACAGGCTGGGGTAGCAGTTGTGGTTGAAAAAAAACACAATAAGGACCCTGGCCTTGTTCCCACCAAAAGCAGCCCACACTGAATTTTTACAGAAAATGAAAAATTGTCGACAAAAAAAGAATAAATATGAGAAGTATTGCTCTAAATTGCTTAAACCCAAAAACTAAAAAAGTTTGGTCTTGATCTTCTCTTTGGGAACTCATTGTTCCATGGGAGATGGTAGTGGGATCTCGACGACATGCACAACAACAGCAGCTTCACATGCTTCCACATGTACAACAACAAGTGGTGTTGGCGGAGCTATAACTGGTGGTGTTAGGGGGGGTTGGGTGTGGGGTGAGAAGCGGCTTATTAGTTTAAGATAATCAAATTGAAAATAAAAAAAACCACTCACATTTTATCAATGAAGCAATGCAGGTGTCTTTTTACACCAATCCAATTGCATAATCACATTAATACGGCACAAATAATTAAGGAGGTCGAAAACACTGTTCTCCTTTCAAGATGTTGTAAATGATATGTGTATCCAAATACGCAATTGTGAGCTAGGTTAGGAAAAGGTAAAACATACACAATGCATATTTAAACTTTATAGAGTGACAACAATGACAAAACATTGAAAAGATGCAGATTCCATTACCCACACGAGGGCTAACCATATGCTGGGGGACTTGCAATTATTGCCTCAGCTTTAAAAGGGATGCCAGAATCCATGTCAGGCTCTTTGCAAGCTGGAAGAAGGAAATGTTAGACGTGTAGATGTCTAACCCATTAAAGTGTGGTCTTATTATCATCAAAGGATTCTAAGACTTGATACCAATTAGGAGTTCAAATACAACCAAACCTGCAGCTCTATTAAAGTTTGTGTTTTAAGGCTAATATAAGAGCTAGAATGATTCCTATCTTAATAGTGGATTAGGTGTTATAAACCTAATGCAATAAGGACTTCTTAAAGAGTTTCTTAATGGGCAAGACTCTTAGGTAAATGCATGTAAATTATAAGTGACCTTGATCAATTGATCAGGCCAACCCACACAAAAGAATTCACCCCATCTAGAATAAGTGTATGAAGGGATCTAATTGAGGAGATATGCTCTTGTATATTCTTGATGTGTGTTCTATCGTGTGCAGTCATTAATAGAGTTTACAGTGAAAAGTATATAATTTCCTTTATTTGATTACGTTGAAAAGAAATCTCAAAATGCCCTGATGGCAGGAAGCCTTTATTTTTAACCATATCTGCACAAGAAACATAAAAGTAAACCAATTACACAGAAATTATAGATGGAATTCATATTCAGCTTTGATATTTCAAGTTTACTCACACAAGACAATCAATACACGTGAATATATAATAAAAGACTAATCATAGATCCGGCGAACCTCACAGAAGAGGGCTGAAACTCGAGTAGAGAGTGTTTGAATTCCGAGAAAGTCTTAAGAGATTCCCGAAAGTGCTTTGCTTCGTTGAGTACGAGACACTTACCTAAACTGTTCGCGTGCACTAAAACCTTTCAAAAGGGGAAAGGCAAACAAAATATCCCTTTTCTCTTCCTAGTCTCTTCAGGAATCCTAGTTACCCACATGCATATAAAGATGGCTCTCCACTCCAAAAGACATGCCTACAAGACTAATTTACAGTTATTTCATCGATCAGACACAATTCATTCACCCATCGAGATTCAGCCCTCTTTGCATTAACTGAAGTCATGAATCAAGAATTCACAAGAAAGAAAGTCAATAGCTATGCAAACATATGTGATATTTGTCACCAGTATGTAAGTACAGTGCTTTATCTTATTGTGTTATTTTGTTTTGTTCATGTTTAAGATTAGACAAATATTTGAAGAGCTCCTCAAGTCAGATCTCGATCGATCGGCATGCAACTCGACCACATAATTTTCATAACATGTTAATGTAATTATATGCAAATTTCAATTTAGTTCGTTTTGTAAATAGAATAATGTGATCGTTATATATTTTTAGTTTTCTTAATCTAATAAGCATCTTTTTTTTTTCAAAAGAATGAAGCCGTGTTGCATAATAAATTCTGGGGCCAAAGATGTTGTGTGGAACATTACAAAGATGGGACTCTAAGGTGTAGCACTTGCCACAGATTGAAGGTTTGCGGAAACACATTAATTTTATTCCTCACATAATATATATATATATATATATATTGTTTTTTGGGAACTTTCGTGTTTAACTTGTCTAATTGCTTCTTTATATCATGCAGCAACCAGAAATAAAATATGTGGATCTTGACGATGGGCGAAACCTTTGCTCAGATTGCTATTCTATTACTATCGCGGATCCAAAGGAATGCGAGAAACATATTTTTGAAAACGTGCGTAGATTTTATACAGGTTTAAATCTCAATTTGGATGAAGATATTTTTATTTCATTGGTGGATAAAGATGAGATGAGCAGAGTTCGCAGAAGAAATTATGAGGTGAGATTTGGAACAAAAATAGATAGATAAAGTACATAAGTTTCACTTACTCTGCAAGCAAGATGAAAAGTCTAAACAAAATGTAGTAAAAGATAGCTAATTCATCGAGCAATTTTCCAAAACTTGTTTTTGGCTTTTATTTTATTAGAAAAATTATCAAGTTCTTATTTTATGTTCTTAATTTAGATGCATCGGGACATAATTGGCTTAGCCACCAATATCTGGGATTTCAAGCCTATCGTGACGGTAAGATTTTCATCCACTCCGGAGTTAATTATTTTTCTTCTTTAATAAAGTATTTAGCCATATATTTCTATATATATATATATAAAGGTATTTAGCTATATAAACTATATTGGTAATAAACTCGTGTGATAATCTTTCGTGTTTGATTTTGCATCAGATTAGTAGCTGTACAAAATACGAAGACAGAATTGAAGTGGAGAAAAAAGCCAACAAACTAACCATGGCCGAAAGTTTTGCAGCACTTTTCGGCAGCAACAAAGACAATAAACTTTTACTTGTATTCGCACGGCCGGAGTACGTCTCTGAAGCAATCACACTCTTTTTTTAATTATAAATTTTTTTAAAAATAACTCTAACGTTTTGTCTTCCTTAATTACAGTGTGCTCATGGGCATGACGTTGGCACATGAGATGATGCATAAGTGGTTGAGGCTTCAAGGTTTGAATCTGGATTTAGGCTTGATTATCTCTATTTCTGTGTTGTTATGTTTTTTTTTCAATAATGAGTGGTTTTTGTAGGTCTAATTGGTGATAGGAAACCGGAAAGATTGGTAGAAGAAGGTATTTGCCAAGTAATGTCACACATGTATGGGAAATGGTTTTGTTCTACAGGTTTTAAGTACTCCTCATACAATAAAACCGATGAGCAGCTTCAGTTTACAAAAGATTTGAATAAATATTATGCAAATCTTAAGAAAATCGATTCAGATGAAGCTTATCGCGAAGGGTTTAAGCAAGCTATGCGTGTTGTGAAAGAAAATGGCTTAAAAAAGACACTGGACTGCATCGTTAAAAAAGGACATTTGGCTCCTCAGATGGAAGAAGATGAAGATAATTGCCAAGATGCAAAAGGAAGTCTCCCACCACCCAAAAATGACGTGGCACCACCACAAGGGCTACAGTGGGTTATAGTCCAGTGAGGTTTTTTGGGATAAAAATAAAAATAAACCTATATATTTGCCTTCTTTTAAATATAGTCCATAATTATATTATGTTAATTTTAAATCGGTGTTACTAGTTTCTTCCTTAGCTAAAGCTTGCTTTGTATGTTCCTTGGAATGAATTAATTTAGTAGTACAATTTCTTCTTTGACATGTCATTTTTGTAATTAACAATGTCAATGACCATGTCGTAGCCCAATTTAAGGGTCGGACGGTTTCGGGTTTTAGGGAATAACTTTAACATAAAATAAAAACTCCTACAAAAAACTGTAATAATAGAAACTGGAAACGGCCCAATATTGGGGTCCCCTCAAAACACAGATAGGATAGGGCCTTTAGGTGGTCCAGTAAACCAAGCAAGCCCATAGGCAAATTCAGTACGCGTTGTTGTCTGGGCAAGTGACGTAATGCTGATATCAGTAGCTAATTTAAATAAAAAAAATAAAAAAAACAACAAAACCAAAAAATTCAAAATTTTTAATTTATTTTATACATACTTAGTCATATTCTTTACTTCCCACACCAAAATCTTAAACCATACCAAAATTAATCGTTTATGTATAAAAAATAAAAATAATTTAAAGTGAATACTAATTCTCCTTCATCATGACAATGGGTGACAATCTAATTGAAAGTGAAGACACAAACTAACCCATCATCATCAATCCCCACAAAACCCATCACAAGCCAGAAGAATCTAACAAGGAATTAATCATTAGCAGCAAGAAATTAAACCAGACCCCAGCAAAAGAAAGCACATAATATATCACATCATATTCTTCCATGCAGTATTGAAAGCCATACAAGCTATGGTGGGCTTGGGTAGATGTGGTTGCTGATTATGAACACAATCTTCTTCTTGGTGTTGGGTGGTTTAGGCCACTGGTTGGTTTTGAAAACTGAACAGAAAAACTAGACAAAATCATCAAAAATGATTCTCTTCACTGTCCTCCTCTTGGCTGGAATTACACTCGCAGTCCCCGCAGCAGATGCTTTTGGCTTGAAGCAATGTGGCTGCTCTGTTTTTGAATTTTCCTCCATTGCCATATATCTTTGTCTCAGTGCGTAATATTTTTGTGTCAAAGAAGAAATAAAGAAACCGAGAAGGCGAGAGATATTTATGCGGTTTTTTCCCTTTTGCTTTATGTATTATATCATGGAGAAACCAAATTCAATTTGTGGACTATTGTTGCAAAAACCACACATGCTTTTTCACGTTTAAGCTTTCTCTAACATTATTTCTCATTATTTTATTCGTTCCACTTGTTGATAACATTAATTCCAAAGATTAAAGTTCGGTTCATGATTAGACGTGACGAATCAATCAGGTAGAGAACCTTCCCATGTCAACCTGTGACGTTTCATTGGGGGCATGAAAATGACATGTTTGCAAAAATGGAGGGAAAATATCTTTGTTCATGAGAATGCATGGACACATAATTTTGCAGGGACTGCTGATTGCGGCTGATGTGTGTTTAATGTCAACCACGTGTACTAAAAATTCGCACTTGACGGTTGGTAATTTAATATAGTAGTGATAGAAATTGTGAGTAAGAACCTTGAGAAGTTTCGTGGTAAGAATAATTATTATTTATTTATTTTTCAATGCATATTAAAGTCTAAAGTCCCAGATTCTTTCAATAAATAAAAAGTTTAAAGTCCAAGAGGGCAAACACTTGACGAGATTCAATCTTTTTTCAACCAAACAAAAAGAAAGACGGCGAGACCGATGTGAATCACCTTGAAATTTACCAAACAATCATAATAAATTACACACACGGCCACAAAGATGAATAAGAAAATATGACCGTTCCGCCGTTCCGTTACCCATTTAACGGTTGAAGAAAGAAGGCTCTGGAAGCATCTATAGCAGTTTTAGCTACTGGACACTTGGATTTTTTGTCCCTTCATGTTAATTAATTTACTCATGTGACACAAATTTGAATATTAAGCAAGGAATTTCTTTTTTATACAACACACGACTTCAATGCATGTGTAATTATATTTAATCACTTGAACTCTAAAAGCTTTTTATACAGTATACCATAAAAAGTGTTATAATAACACTAAATATTGAGGTTCGAAAGGGGAACTAGAATAACATTGAAGCAAAACAGCGACTACAGCGATCAATTGGGTAAAACTTTGTTGCTGTTGTTGGGCTGAATTGATGCTTCGGCCTTGTGGGTTTCTGAGCTAACTCCAGCAGCTGAAGTAGAAGGAGGACTAGGGCCTGAAAGTAGAGACCCAAAATGTTGAACTACTTGAAAGTAGAGGCCAGAGCTTTCTCTGTTTTCTTCATTTTTTATATGTTTTAAACTGATCAATGTGAAGTTTCCTTTTCAACTTGGTCTTCAACACACACACACAAAATTAAATGAAGAAACAAACTAACCATCATCATCAATCCCCACAAAATCCATCACAAACCAGAAGAATCTAACCAGAAATTAATCATTAGCAGCAAGAAATTAAACCAGACCCCAGCAAAAGAAAGCACATAATAATATATCACGTCATATTCTTCTATTCAGTATTGAAAGCCATACAAGAATCACAGAAAATTACACATTTCATATCACATGTATAAGACTTACAAGCTATAGTGGGCTTGGGTAGATGTGGTTGCTGATGATGAAACAGTTTTCTTCTTGGTGTTTGGTGGTTTAGGCTTCTGGTTGGTTTTGCAAACAGAACAGATAAACTTGACAAAATCATCAAAAATCATTCTCTTCACTGATCTCCTCTTGGCTGGAATTACACTCGCAGTCCCCCCCCCACCAGATGCTTTTGGCCTGAAGCAGTGTGGCTGCTCTGTTTTTGAATTTTTCTCCACTGCCATCTATCTCTCTCAGTGTGTAATTTTTGTTTTGTTTTTCTGTTTAAATAAACAAGCCAAGAAGGCATATATATATAGAGACATATTATATCATGGAGAAACCAAACTCAATTTGCCGACTGTTGTTGTGTATGTACTTTTTCTCTGACACTTCTGATTATTTTATTCATTCCACTTGTTCCTAACATTAACATTAGTTCGAAGAAGGTTCATGGGGGACATGAAAATGAAATGTTTGCGAAAAAGGAGGAAGAATCTCTTCTTCTTCTTTTTTTCGGTCGGAAAAAAAGAAAAAAAAGATCTAAAGTCCAAGACGGCAAGACTTAATGAAATTCAAGCCTTTTCAACCCCAAAAAAAAAAAAAAAAAGACGGCGAGACAGAAGTAAACTTGCACATGTAAGTCACCTTGAAATTTACCAAACAATCATAATAAATTCACCAAATAACTGTTTTTATTTGACGGCGAGGATTTGTGTTTTTAAGAATTATTTAAAGTTGAAGAGAGTGATTCTGTTCCAATAATGTTGAAGAAGGTGACTGTGGCTTGAGACTTCTTCCAATTAACCTGCACCTTGATATATTTTTATGCATATCTATCTTTCTCTGGCCTGACTTATTCTCCAATCAATCACAATTAAATTTAATCCAAATTAACTAAATCATCAAATCTACAAGTTGCCAACAAAATTCAAAAGCCATAAAAAAAAGTGTTTTTTGATACAAGCGATTTGAACACGACTTCAATGCATGAGTAATTGTACTTAATTACTTGAACTATAAGTCCCTTATATCCTATACCATAACAAATGTTATTATAGTTTGAAAGAGAAACTAGAACAACATTGAAGCAAAACACCACCTATGGTGACCAATTGGGTAAAACTTTGTTGCTGTTCTTGGTCTGAATTGATGCTTTGGCCTTGTGGGTTTCTGAGGTAACTCTAGGTGAAGTAGCAGAAGGACTAGGGCCTGAAAGTAGAGATCCAAAATATTGGACTATTTGATAAAAAACCATTCTTTTCACCAACCTCCTCTTTGTTGGAAATACACTCCCAGATTTTGGTTTGAAGAACCATGTCTTGTTGAGCTCCTTCCCTTGTATTGAATGTTTCTTCTCCATTGCCATCGCATCCCTTAGTTTTCAGGGTGTATGTTGGTTCGCTATGATATGCATCATATAAGAGGCGGTAGCGTGGGACACATGCACTCAAAGGTCACAGTCTAAGGCAGACTTTTCTTTTTGCAATTCAATGTATTTTGCAACTCTCTCTCTCTCTCTCTCTCCCTCCCCCATTGGTTAGTTGATTTATTATGCATTGGTTTAGTGCAAATATACCCAAGTTAGTATCAACTTTGCACTCCCAATTTCTTTCTTTGTTCCTCATGATCTGTTATATATGGTTGTTTTGTTTGTCCCTCCCCCACATGCTTCACTTGACAAACATGAAAAGTAGATGAAATCCAAAAGGCAAGCACATAGAAATGACTTTTGATTTGAGTGTACATTGCAGGAAAGTTCTTTCTTCCCATTTCATTAATTTCATGGCCAACTTAAAAATAAAAAAGAAGCATGCGGTTCGCTCATTGTATATACGATATGACTGGTAGTTGGGTTGGGATCCTTTGGGGATTGGAAGAGGATAGGAAATAATGGGGTGGAAATGGGACGTCCCTCAACATCCATATAGTTGAAGAAAAAGAATTTCGAAGAGGACAAATATCCACCTGGGCCCAATTTCATAGAGGCTGGAAATCAGAAAACTAAGGGTGATGGCAACCAATTTAATTGGACTAGTAGATTTCAACCAATTTCAATTGTTTTTATCTGTTTGGGTTCAATTAGATTGGATTGCACTTAAAATCTCCAAAACCAACTTAACTGAATCACAGAATTTATTTAAGCCAGAGGAGTACATTTACTCCAATATTACATCCACCTAATTATGCATAAACAAGGTAAGGTTGCTCATTTTGGCCTCGACTCAGAAGAAGTGGGAGGACGAACAGAGCAAACTCGGATGAAACGGTGAACCAGCATGGCCTTCACTAACCTCCTCCTTGCTGGAATTACAGTTCCAGGTTTTGGCTTGAACACCAACAATGGCTCCTCAGTGTTGTTGTCGATGTTGGTTTGTGCTGGTTGATGATCCTGAGGTGGCTTCAACTTCTCCACCTCCTCTGGGCACTCTGTTTTCTGATATGCCATCTTATCTCTCTCTTTTCTGAGCTGAGCTTGAGGGTGTGCTTAATTTGGTGTTTGTGGTGAGTTAATTAATGGTTTGAGCCTTCTTTGAGAGTTAAGTAATCGAACAAAGAAGTGCGATATATCTGGCAAAAAGAGAAGAATCAGATTCTGTGCAAGCCATTAACTACATATCCCTTGTGTTAATTAATTACAAACATTTGTCTTTGCTTTTTTAATTCCTAGCTTCCAGTTATGATTATATCTTTTTCCTTTTTGGCCATAGCCATTGACAAATAGGGGCAACAACTTTATAATATCTGGTTAAAAAATGGTTATCAATGTCATTATTTTGGCTTTGCACAGATTCTATTTTTAATGTCGATATACTATCGACATTATTAGCCTCAATAAAAACGTATTGACATGTTACTGGTATATTTTTGCAAAGATGGATATATAAATAAAGACTGAACGCTCATAACAGAAGAAACACTTGTGTGCAATGGGAGTTTGAGCTTAGTACAACTATGATTTTGTATTTTTCTTAATATAAAATCAGCAGGTGATGTCAGGTACCATGACATGGTGTGTATATATATTTATATGATTGGATGCAGCCATGAGAGATATATATATATATATATATATATGATTGGATGCAACCATGAGAGAGAGAGAGAGATGAACAACACATTAATTGTTTAGTCTTTAATAAACTTTTAGGGAGGAGAAAAAAGTGAATTTAATTCTCTTCTTTTTCTCTTCCCATATATGCAGGAATTGATTTGATTCATATATATCTTCATTTTTTTCCTACTCTCTAGACTGAGCTACTCTTTGCAGCGAATAAATCTAAACGACGAAACTGGATGCGTTTTGACCACTTTTAGACCCTGCACAACATCATATATGCTGCTAAGTTGCTAACCCTAGAAAATACAACTCATAGACTATCAAACATTTTCTTCAAGGCTCATTTGGGTTGTGTCGTTGTCTTCATCAGTGATCAGTTGGTGTGGCCGACAATGTTTAAATAGCTAGCTAGAAATGTGACATAAAGTCTAAGTGTGACAAATTTCAAACTCATGTCCTTATATCCCCTGCTTAATTATTTCCATCGTTTTTAATAACTAGAGAACGTAAGTCACACACTTTCTTCTTTCTTATTGTGATGAACGGTGATTTTCAATCCTTTTGCTTCACTGAATCAGTCTAGAAACAAAGCCAACGAAGCAACAGCAAAGACAAAATGACAAGTGCAAACTGGGGCCCTTTTCCTTCAACTTTGTTAATGCCATTGCCAGCCATGCTGCACTGATGTGAAAGAGAGAGCACGTCAATTCCTTAATCTTTAATAAAACTTTACGGACGAAAAAGAAGTGGATTTAATTCTCTTCTTTTTCTAGCCCCTATACTCTGATACTCTTTGACTACTTTTAAACCCTACCCAAGATAACATAAGCTAAGCCCACAAATCATGTTCAAATTGAACCAAACACGCGGCCAGGAACCCTCGCATTTGGATATATGGTGTCCACTCGCATCTGGATAACAGATGCTAAGACTGCCGAAATTTGAAGAGAAATTTTTCAATGACAAAAATTAGGCAGACTCATTTTTCAATCCTGGATCCCTGCCTCAAGACTGTAATATTGTTTCCTTCAAGTGTTTCTTGCTAATGGGAGTACATATATTAACAATGATGATATATATGTAGTTCAACTTCTTTTTTGTGATGGACGGTTTGGATGAATGGTTTTCAATCTTAGTGCTCAACCTCTTTTCTTCACTGAATCTAGAAACAAAGCAAACGAAACAAGCAGAGACAAAATGACAAGTTAAGAAATTTTGGGGCCCTTTTTCTTCAACTTTGTTAATGAGGGTATTTGGGATGCACATGCAAATGGAATCTTAGAACACATTTTTTCGTTTAAAAAAATTCAGACAACGTGCATAAATACTACCTGAAATTTTAAGCATGTGCGTGATTACCACATGAACTTCTAATTTTAATTATTAATCACCTCAACTTTATAAAGTGTAACAATTTACCACCTATGTATAACTCCGTTAAAATTTCCGTTAAGTCAAGTGATATTATAATTATAAAAACTTAACAAATTTGAAAATATTATAACAAAAATGAAAATCAAGCATATTATCTCTCGCCTCCCCCAACATCTTTCGCATCCATTACCATTTTGCAATTCAAGGTGAAGTCTTACGAAAAGTGGAAGATATGCTCAAGAGTGCTAAACATACCCTAGTTCTCTAATACATTAAAACTTGGCAATTATGTCCTTTTCCTTTTTTCTTTGTGCTAGTAAAATTGAACTTCGCAAACCTAGTTATGGCTGAATTTGTTATTGATTTGCAGAGCTTGGCCCATTGTTTGTGCAGTTGGAGAGAGAGAGAGAGAGGCAGCGTTAAAGTCAGGAAAAAAAAAATATATTACCCGCCCAGGCCGCCTAACTCCCGCCTAGCCGCCTAGGTGGCCGCCTAGCCCCGCCTAGGCGGATTTTTAGAAGACTTGACAATTTAACGTTAAAAATTGTCATAATCTAACAGAAATTAACATGCTTTCGACAGATATTCACCAATACAATGCTATTCAGTTGCAAAAATACCTTTTATCAAAATCCAAAAACCAAAAATATAAAAACACGATTCATAAAATAGCAAATTCGACGAACCCACTAAACAACAATGTTCAGGGATCATAAATACTAAACACAAGAAGAAGAAGAAGAAGAAGAAGAAGAAGAAGAAGAAGAAGAAACGCAGGGAAGTGCAGCTAGCTAACCTTTTAAGAAATTGGACTGTGCAGCGAACACAACAGGAACAGAGCGATACCTCCGAGTCCTCTGCCTCTTATTAATTTGAAGAGCTGATACCAAAGACTGCTTTTTTAACCTTAAAAATGACTTAGAAGAGAAGAATTGAGAGTGAGAGAAAGCTAGGCTCTGGAACATAACTGAGCCAGCCATCAATATCTTTCTCCAATTTGATTACTTTACGCAGACTAATTGAGAGCAGGAACCGCCATTTTAGCTTTCACCCAGTGAGTCTCTCACTTTCTCTCTCATCCTCACAAGCAGCTATCGCTAACCTAGTCATGGCTGAATTTGTTATTGATTTGCAGAGCTTGGCCCATTGTTTGTGCAGTTGAGAGAGAGAGAGAGAGAGAGAGAGAGAGAGAGAGAGAGAGGAGTTTTAGGGCGAGGGTGGAATAGGAGGGATGGATTGTTGTGGGCTGTGGCCTTTTGGTTAGGAAGGGGGCTGTCATGAAGGAGAAGGGGGAAGGGGAGCTTGGGATAATTAGGTTGATTTTTTTTTCTTTTAAATTATGTTAGTTTTTAATTATAATAAATTGATTTGGCAAAAAAAAAAAAAAAAAAAAGAATTGATGAAAATCACTTTTAAAAAAATATCACACGTTCAACGTGTGACTTTATGTAATGAAAATTTCAACGGAGTTACACGTAGGAGGTAAATTGCTAAACTTTACAAAGTTGAGGTAAAAATTAAAAGTTCATGTGGTAATCGCAATTGCATACATACCTAAAAGTTTAGATGGTATTTACGTAAATTCCTCAAAAAATTAATTATCATGGAAACTGAAAAGTGAAAACTATCAATCTTTTGAAGAAATTGTAATTAAGCAAGTGGCCGACGCCTCCCTTCCCTTCCATGCATTGAGATTTCGTTATTGCTTTTTATTTTTTGTTTCAAGACAAATACTTCAAAATGCTATGCTTTATTAGGCAAAAATTAACTATTAAGCAGAGAAATCCACACCATTATATTAATTAAAGCCAAGAAACTACATCACACATCACTACACACAAAGAAATTAAATAAACGAAAACAATTGCATGCCTAGATATCCAGAACATTTGCATGCCTAGAGGAGATCCATACTTTTCAATACCGGAAAATACCCAATTCTTGCAAAGAGAAGTCCTGCTGCCGCTGGCCACCTTGGAGCTTTTTGGGAGTTTTCGAGTTCATCCTCATGTCTACCATCAACCACTCCATGATTCTCGATAAGTTTATCATGTTCTAATTTCCTTTTGCTTGGCTACGATGTAGCCTAGCCATGAATATCTTATTTTTGAGTTTATGTTAATTTGATATTATTTTTCATGTTGAGTATCTTTTACCGTTCTTAATGTTTTGAGTGCTTGATCATCACTCAATTAATTTGATGCTTGAGTTGACGATAGGAATATCCAACTTAAGGTTTTGCTTCTAGTAATTGATACCGTAGGTTACTTGAGTGAACTGGAAGGTTAATCGAGGCTTGTGTGATTTCCATAAATTTCAAAAGAACTTAATGAGTTTTTACTTCTTAGTTCTTCATCTAGGCATAGAGTGGGACGGTTGTAGGAATACTTTTGGTATAGACAGGCATGTCATATTGAATAATTAAGGAAAATTTACCATTAACATGGATAATAATTAGAATTAATTGGCTACAAGAATAGGGTAGAATTAGCTATGGTGAAATCGAAACCGTAGTACTCATACCATCAGTGTTTGCCGAATTTTATTGTTATTTCTATTATGTAATTCTTGCTAATTACTTACGTAATTCAAATTAAATCCTCACCATTCGAACATCTAGATAAAGTTTAGGATTAAACATAATCAGTACTTGGCTAAGTAGTCTTAGTTTATGCAGAACGATACTCACTTACAACTACATTATTTTGCTACAATTTTGTGCTCTACAAAATTCGTTATCAGATAGCCTCATTTTCTCTCCCCTCCTAGCCGCATGTGGGTGTGGCTAGTCCATCTTTGCATTCCTCGCAATAGAGGGAAAGAGAGAGTCATGTGGAGTGGTTATTGGAGGACATTTTTTCTCAACAACCTCTCTAAAATAGACAAACCTTATGCTGCTCTTGAATATAATGGATTCTCAATATCATCTCTTTGGTTGCCAATTGGAATTTTCAATTGGTTTTCAAGTACAAAACTCTTAACTCTTATGCATGTTAGCTTTCCATAATATGCGTGTTCAAGATCTTTCACACAATCTAAAATACGTAGAGACATACCTGGCGCTATCTTTCTTAAGTACACGACCTCTGAACTCATTCAACCATAGCAGAAATATCCCAGCAAGAACAGGAATGACTCAAGACTTCTGCTATCTCTCAGAATCTGTTTCAGCTTTTTAATTATTTATTTATGAGAATAAAGTTAGAGAACGTGTCTCATGAAAGCAGAGCCTTAAGCTTATATAGGGCTAGGTCAAGTCGTCTCTATTCATCACCGAGGGTAGACTTGACTAATCTTCCAAGCCCACCAAAACGGTTCACGCAAAAAAGGAAATAAATAGGACCCCTTATTAGGCTTCAAAATCTTTCATTATTCCACAAGGTTTTGGGCCTCAAGGTATAACTTAATTTAAACTCTTATCAAAACCTGATATAACTTAGTATCTCTTGCATCAATCTATATAGGAAAACATAAGATTCTCCAACTAAATCAAGCACTAGAGCATTAAGCTTATGTATTCCGAAAGGTTTGATAATCTTTATTGGCCATAAGTTTAAAACAATTAAGTCATACCCTTCAAGCTAAGAGGAAAAGCGATTAGACAAAACGAACTATAGACAAACATTGCTCTTTTTATTAAAAACATGTCATCTATAATCACATAACGCAATCTCAAAACACATGAAGCACCTATAAACGCAAACCTTAATATGTACTGATCCGTAATGTGAATCTTTATGCTTTTCAATACCCTTACGACTTAGCAAGAGTCAATCCGCAATGTTATTGAAACAATAATATCTCAAAAGAGACCATAAACTCACATGCATAACCAAAAATTGCATAATAAGTTTAAACAACTAAATAGTCAAAATGGTAGAATTGATTCAATAATAAATAAAATAGCACTTGAATTCAGTGGTAGGAGTCATACCAACAGAGTTTTTCTTTTGAGACTGACTCTACTTCTTTATTCCCAATTTTACAGCACCTTTATTCTCATACTTCTTGGCAATCACCACATTAACCACACCACCATAAGCTTTTGTCCTATTCTCCTCAAGAACAACAATTGTAATCAGGTCATCCATTGTCCAATCCTCCTTCAGGGTGTTATAGGAGGATTTCATCTGCTCATAAGGTAATATGCACGAGATAAGTTGGAGCAATAGGTACTTTCAACCTATTCAATTTGGCAGCAATATCCATGAGTCCCACGAGATGTTCTCTTACTCTGCCTCCTTCGCTTTGTATTAGCCAGCCTAGACATGAGGTTCTTCGTTTTAGCCTTGCCAAATTCCTTAAATTTCCTTTCAGTAGATTCCATAAATTGCTTGGCACTTTCTGTTTCAGGAACTCCACCAAAAATAGCTTCCGTAATAGGCTTCTTCATAACCAACAGACAAACCTTATTCGCCATCCTCCAAGCTTCATGCACCCTTTTAACTTCAACAGGGGAATTAGCAACAGGTCTGGTCGGCTCGCCTTGGGTGACAGCATAATCGATATCACTCATGCCTAGTGTAACTTCAAGATCGAACTTCCATCGTTTGAAATTCGATCCAATGAGAGTTTCAATTTGCGAGAAATTGATTGTGGGAGTGTTCAAAGCTATAAGGATTTGCAAAAAGAAAGCATATTACTTTCCAAGAAGGGTTTGAGTATTTAAGTTTGGTTTTGTTATAAAAAGTTTGTTGATTCTCAGAACAAAGACGAACACATATCTAGCTTAAAAAATAACCAAACAAACACAATTTGAGAAAGAAAACCCTAAATTGCAGTGAACAATGTTTTAGGGGTTTTTGGTGTCTATTTTTTACGCAAAATACCTTTCTGAATCAGGAATGACCTAATTAACACAATTCACGGCTTTGCCGTGATATATGGGCGTTTTTAGAGTTTTAAGGTCATCTAGTAGGTCAAAAACATGTTTAAAGTTTTGAAAATATGAAAAATCAAATTAAAACATGCTTTTCCAGATTCTTTAAGATTCTTGATATTTATAAAAAATGTTTAATCCATCTTCAAATTTTAAACGTAACCAAAAACTCATCATGGCATAAGTAGATAAGAAATCGTAACAAGCATGCTTGAAAAACGATTTCAGTGTGTGAGAATAACCATGTGCTATGATACCAACTGTTATATTTCTATAATATGCGTGTTAAGATCTTTCACATAATCCGAAATACATAGAGACATACCTCCTCTGAACTTATTCAACCGCAACAACAATATCCTATCAAGAACAGGAACGGCTCAAGACTTCTGCTATCTCTCAGAATCTGTTTCAGCTCTCTTTGTTTGATGAGAATAGGGTTAGAGAACGTGTCTGATAAGAGTAGGGTCTTAAGCTTATATAGGGTTAGGTCAAGTCGTCTCTACTCATCACTGAGGGCCGACTTGAATAATCTTTCAAGCCCACCAAAACGGTTCACGCAAAAAAGGAAATAAATAGGATCCCTTAATAGGCTTCAAAACCTTTCCTTATTCTACAAGGTTTTGGGCCTCAAAGTATAACTTAATCTAAACTCTTATCAAAACCTAATATAACTTAGTATCTAGTGCACCGATCTAAATAGGAAAACATATACTTGGGAAATATAAGAAACAAATTCTTATAATTTTGTACTTGTAATTTTGTACGTTTTCATTAGTTTATCATGGTTTAACATTTACTTGGAAAATATAAGAAACTAATTCTTGCTTGATACTTTTTTTTCCCCTGGTTTTAAGCCAAGAACATTGGAGTAAATGAGTTTGTGAACGCAAGGGGTGAAAAATTGTTTTTAATAGAAAAACCCCTTAAAGATAGCAGTTATAACCACTAGTAAATCACCTTTGACACCAACAGATTATTGCTGAGAACGATGGAGTTGACAGAAGCATAGAGTGCACCGGCGGCAACATTAATTCGATTATCTCCGCTTTCGAATGTGTTCATCATGTATGTTTTTCAGATTACAGCAGTTACATTTTCATAGTTGGCAATAACTTATGGCTCAAGTTATAGGGTAGGGTTTGGTTCAGTTTTGAATAACTCTTTTCTGGGTTCTGGATTGAGACAGGGTTGGGTTGTGGCGTGCTTGTAGGAGTGCCAAGCACAGATGCAATCTTCAAGACTAACCCCTTCAATTTCCTTGATGAAAGCACCCTTAAGGGAACCTTTTTTAGGAACTACAAACCTCGGACTGACCTTCCCTCTGTTGTGGACATGTACATGAACAAAGTAACCGAATTTTCTTCTAAATATTCAAATACATTTTCAGGTGTTCAAATCTTCTGTAGGCAATTTTAATGAATGCCTTTTGATCACTTTCCGATAGAAACTTGAATTAGAGAAGTTTATAACTAATCGAGTTCCTTTCTCAGAGATCAACAAAGCCTTTGACTACATGTTGAAGAGGGAAGGCTTGCGGTGTATCATTAGCACGGAAGAGTAGGATTAATATCAGATAGAAATAAATAACAAACTTCAATTATTTTTCTTTGCTGAATAAGTTTAAAAATTCAACAAGGTGTGATAAAAAAAAAAAAACTTCACTCCTTATGATTTTAAACTTTTTTATTATTTTAATTGCTTGTTTCTTGAGGGGAAATGCGAGAAAGTGGAGGGTAAATAGTCGAACCAAGGCAAGCTAAATCCAAGGATGTACAGAAGGGTCGGTAAACAAGCAGATCATATTCTTCCACAAATGAGGCAATGGGTAAATTCTCCATGCACACTACAAGATTACAAGTAGCTTAAGATCCACTTTCTGAAATGGATGCCTCACACACGGTCAGGTTAGCTAGACCTTTCCTAACAACTTAATTCGGCAAAGCATAGAAATTGGTACTGAAAACTGAATTGACATTCTTTTGAAGAGTCTAAGCATCAGGACGCCAGATACATTTCTTCTATTAATCAAAATCCTTTGTTTTCAGTACCAATCAAAATCCTTTGGTGTAGAGTTGGTGCCTCCACCCCCCTTTGGTCCTTCATCCTTATTCAAAGCTATAAATGTAAAGTATACAAGTCCCATCGTAGCCTGTTATCATGAAATGCTTAGTTCATTACTTTAAAAATAAGGACCATCTATACAAGAATAATGCTCTCTTACTGACAAGAGGAAATTTACTTGTCTACATTGCATCTCATTTCCTTATAGAAACTAGTAACGCAGAAAAAGAAGTTGATTTTAAAACACAAACACACAAATGATAGCACAAGCATAATTGATATACATTTTGGAAAAAGCAAGTCAAAATAACATCATCGATCTACTGTTCTTGCAGGAGGAGAGAAATAGAAACATACCAGCACAAAGAAAACTGTAGACAGTAAAGATTTGAGTACAAAGAGTGAAAGAGCCAATGCAACTACTGTCACAGAAACCCTTGCAATTGATCTTGGCACAGAATCCTAGCACCCAAACACAAAACGCAAACAGATTATCAAAAATCTTCAATTTGTACTAAAAGCAAGAAAAACACCCTGCTTTGAAATTGCACAATCGATAAAAGTTTGAAAGGGTAGACTAAACATAACTTACCGGCACAAGATTGGTTCCTGCCTCAATTCCATCTCTCCCAACCTTCCAAACTGTTTGTACAACTATCTTACACAATTCGAACCAGTAGTCAACACAAATGTAAACATAAAACTCAAGGGTAAACTATTTGCTCTCTTGTATGAGCAGGAAAGCAGCAAAAGTAATTCATGTGATGCAGAAAGGTAGAAACACTGTCAATTGGATGTAAACAGCCAATGTCGTCCATATATAATGTAACTCAAAATCTCAACCAGAAAATTAAAATTTATCCAAACAATTCAAAATTCTGACTCAAAATTAGCCTGCATGAAGGGGTCGTACTTGAAAAGACTTCTTGACCTACTTTTCACGCATAAGAAAAACAAATTTAAAATAACAAAAATTACCCGATTAACGGGTGATCACTCTTTAACGTAAGAAGATTCAAGCTTTTCTAAAGGGTTCCATTCTCTAGTTACAGCTTCACTGCTTCTACAAAAGCGCCTTTACCTTTCATGCCTGATTGAAATCTTTACAATAGCTTTTTTATTTTTAGAGGCCAATCATTTACAATTTCATGCTACTAACCACTAATCACCGGAGTTCCAAAGCACTGAATTGAAATCCACAATCAATGTTAAAAATCGCTAGGCGGTAGTCGGGCGCCTAGGCGTTTTTTTAATTTATAATTATTTTGTATTAATCGCGGCCTGGTGGTGGTCGTCGCGGGTGGAGGCCTGGTGGTGGTGGTCTGTCGTGAGAGAGAGAGACAGACAGGAAAAAATATTATTTTTTTTTAAAAGGAACCGACCCGCCCAGGCCGCTAACTCCCGCCTAGCCGCCTAGCCGCCTAGGTGGCCGCCTAGCCCAGCCTAGGCGGATTTTCCGAACACTCGACAATTTAACGTTAAAAATTGTCATAATCTAACAGAAATTAACATGCTTTCGACAGATATTCACCAATACAATGCTATTCAGTTGCAAAAATACCTTTTATCAAAATCCAAAAACCAAAAATATGAAGACACGATTCATAAAATAGCAAATTCGACGAACCCACTAAACAACAATGTTCAGGGATCATAAATACTAAACACAACAGGAACAGAGCGATACCTCCGAGTCCTCTGCCTCTTATTAATTTGAAGAGCTGATTACAAAGACTGCTTCTTTAACCTTAAAAATGAATTAGAAGAGAAGAATTGAGAGTGAGAGAAAGCTAGGGTTTGATTCTTGTAACATCTTGGAGAGTGTGGTGTGGGGTTATGCAGCATACGCTCTGGAACATAACTGAGCCAGCCATCAATATCTTTCTCCAATTTGATTACTTTACGCAGACTAATTGAGAGCTGGAACCGCCATTTTAGCTTTCACCCAGTGAGTCTCTCACTTTCTCTCTCAGCCTCACAAGCAGCTATCGCTAACCTAGTTATGGCTGAATTTGTTATTGATTTGCAGAGCTTGGCCCATTGTTTGTGCAGTTGAGAGAGAGAGAGAGAGAGAGAGAGAGAGAGGAGTTTGAGGGCGAGGGTGGAATAGGAGGGATGGATTGTTGTGGGCTGTGGCCTTTTGGTTAGGAAGGGAACTGTCATGAAGGATAAGGGGGAAGGGGAGCTTGTGGGATAATTAGGTTGAATTTTTTTTCTTTTTAATTATGTTAGTTTAAAAAAATGTAAGTTTTTAATTATAATAAATTGATTTAGCAATAAAATAAAATAAATGAATTGATGAAAATCACTTCTAAAAAATATCACACGTTCAACGTGTGACTTATTTAATGAAAATTTTAACGGAGTTATACGTAAGAGGTAAATTACTAAGCTTTGCAAAGTTGAAGTAAAAATTGAAAGTTCATGTGGTAATCGTATACATACCTAAAAGTTTAGATGGTATTTACGTAAATTCCCAAAAAAATTAATTATCATAGAAACTGGAAAGTGAAAACTATCGATCTTTGAAGAAATTGTAATTAAGCAAGTGGCCGACGCCTCCCTTCCCTTCCATGCATTGAGATTTCGTTATTGCTTTTATTTTTTGTTTCAAGACAAATACTTCAAAACTCTATGCTTTATTAGGCAAAAATTAACTATTAAGCAGAGAAAGAATCCACACCATTATATTAATTAAAGCCTAGAAACTACATCACACATCACCACACACAAAGAAATTAAAGCATAGATATCCAGAACATTTGCATGCCTAGAGGAGATCTGTACTTTTCAATACCTGAAAATACCCAATTCTTGCAAAGAGAAGTCCTGCTGCCGCCGGCCACCTTGGAGCTTTTTGGGAGTTTTCGAGTTCATCCTCATGTCTACCATCAACCACTCCGTGATTCTCAATAAGTTTATCATGTTCTAATTTCCTTTCGCTTGGGCTATGATGTAGCCTTGCCATGAATACCTTATTTATGAGTTTATGTTAATTTGAAATTATTTTTCATGTTGAGTATCTTTTACCATTCTTAATGCTTTGAGTGCTTGAACACCACTTAATATATTGTAGGTTTTGGTGTTTGTCATTTCTCAACCTTATTAGTGTCAGACTTAGGGCCAGTTTGGCATTGCTGTGTTGTGAAAATAATCGTTGTCGATTTCTTGTGAGAGAAATCATTGTGAGAGAAAGCAGTTTGGCGTTTGGTAAAATTTTTGTTAAAAGTATTGTTGGTATTGATTTTATGCATAATCAAAAAATGATTGCCGCACAATTATTAAACCCAACGCCTCTTCGAAACTGATTTATGCATAATCAAAAAATGAAAGCACCTCATTAGCTGCTTTCCCTTATAGCTTTCTCTCACAGCAATTTTTAACAATAAGTGATTTTCTCATAGTTTACCAAACGGGTTGTGCTCTTCAAAATTTTTAAAAAATCACTTATCACACCAAATAAGCAATACCAAACTGGCACTTAGAATGAATAATAAAGGGGTTTTTGATGATGCATGGGATGTTACATTGTGGGACGCAACCATTGACATAAAGTTAAATTGTGCGACTGAATAATCTCTGTCTCTTTTTGTAACACCCCGACCCCAAATTTATCCCATGTGTAATTAATTTAAGTGGAATTGAGAAATTACCCGTGGGATAAGGGTATTTTGGTCATTTTCTTACCCGGAAGGAATTTGGGAATTCCGGTTGTACCGTTGCATAGAGCACGGTGAGATGAGTTTGTAGACACGTAGTGGGCTCGAATCGGAGTTGTAACGAGAGAGATATGGTCAGAAGAAGCTCAGTGGCATAATCGTAAATATTTGGAAATTGGATTTTTGGTTAAAAGACGGAAATGCCCCCGTCTGTCTCTCTCTCTCTCCCGCGCTCTCTCTCTCTCTCTCCTCGGTTTCGCGACGGTGGAACAGCCGCCACGTTTGGCGCTCTCGTCCGCCACCAAAGTCGACGGGCCGGTACCAAAATGACCGCCGTCCTCTTCCTACCCAGGGTCTCGCGCCACCGGGATTTCGCCGGAAAATCAAGAAAACCGCCGGTTTCGCCGAAACCGCGGCTTTGTTCTCCGTGGTCCGGCCGCCATTTTTGGCAATCAAGGTATGGAAATTCATCCCTTCTACATGATCTAGCTGATGGTTGGGTAGGATTTCATAAATTTTGAGGCTAAGTAGCTCGATCTACGATTTGGAATTCGGCCGGTTTTGCGATCGCGATTCCGGCCACTTCCGGTCAGTTTTTGGGGTACGTCCAAGAACAAAAGTGACTCCAAATTAGGTGTATTACCTAGGGTAGGAGTCTTGGCTCACGATTTGGAGGTTTTCCGGCGATGCGATATCGCTTTAGACACCCACGCGCTGTCGGCGCGTGTGGCGGCGCGTGGGCACTGTAGCTGAGGGGCATTCTTGTCCCATTGTGATCCTCTCGATGTCACGAGCGCGTAGGTGTGCTCGGATCTCATTTTGGATACCGTTAGAGTTCCGAACGGATATCGCATATTGCGTATTTTCCGGGTTCGCTAGGTTTGGACCGTTGGATGGTCCTGAAGTTATAATATGTTGATCTAGGTATTACCAGGATCGTGTAGGATTCGACGGATCGTAAAGTGGAGTCCCGGATACTCCGAAAATGCCAACCCTAGGGTTAGGGTTTTAGCGACCGTCCGATCGTGCGATCGTGAGCGATCCGACCGTCCGATCTGGACCAAACTTGCAGGACGTGTGTCCTAGAGCCTGTAGAACCTATAGGAACTTTCGGATCGGAATTTGGAGGTCGTGGGCCCCGCGGGCCCGTTTGACCAAGTTTGGGTAGTTTGACCCTGGGTTGACCGCTAGACTTTCCTTGTAGTCTACCATCCCAGGAGGGCTAGAATGACCTTAGTGACAGGTCTCGAGCGTTGTTGAGTGAAACGGAGACTGTGAGCTTAAGATTTAAATTAGTGAAATTAAATGGGGGAGTTTACGGTATGCTTTATTTGTGGAGTTTTTATAAGTTTAGAAATTATATTTTATATAATTAATTGTGTGGATGTTTAAAAGTAAATAAAGCGATTGAATGTTAGCTTACAGTGCTATACGCACTACCCCACGTACCCCTCCCCATATTGTGGTCATGTTGAGGGCTGGTGAGAATGTAGCCAGCCCGGTGGTGAGGTCGCACGCGTCTTTGGATTAGCGGCGTGTTGGCGGACCCATACGTGGCGGTGCGTCCGCGTATGAGGAGATATGGATGTGTGAGGCTGGTGAGAATGTAGCGAGCCCGATGGTGAGGTCGCATCGTCTTTGGATTAGCCGGCGTGTTGCGGACCCCATACGTGGCGGGTGCGTCCCGGCGTATGAGGAGATATGGATGTGTGAGGGTGGTGAGAATGTAGCGAGCCCGGTGGTGAGGTCGCACGCGCGTCTTTGGATTAGCCGGCGTGTTGGCAGACCCCATACGTGGCGGGTGCGTCCCGACGTATGAGGAGATATGGATGTGTGAGGCTGGTGAGAATGTAGCCGAGCCCGGTGGTAGTCGCCGCGCGTCTTTGGATTAGCCGGCGTGTTGGCGGACCCACGAGGCGGGTGCGTCCGTCGTATGAGGAGTTATGGTTGTGTGAGGGTGGTGAGAATGTAGCCAGGCCCGGTGTGAGGTCGCACGCGTCTTTGGATTAGCCGGCGTGTTGACAGGCCCCATACGAGGCCGGGTACGTCCCGTCGTATGAGGGGTGATATTGTGTTTGTGTTTGGTGTGTTGTGTTGGATAAATATTAGAATGTATGTATTTATGTGGTGGTAATGGTTTATTTGATATTAGTAGCCAGGATAGATATGAAAGAGCTACGTGTGGCTTGATCCCTTAGTAGGGTACGTAGGCAGCCTGAAGTTACTAGGTGCAGCCACATATTAGACCCCACTTAGGTGGTCTTATTGGGATTGGGTTGGACCTCGTTGTTGGTCCCAAAACTTGGTTGAATTGGGACTCGTCCTGTGGACTGAGCAAGTGAAGGTGTGCGTTTTTAGATTTTGAAATTGTTATATGCATGTTTAATGCATTAAGTTATTTTAAAAGCAGTGTGGGCAGTTCTGCTAGAAGCATTTGAAGGCCGGAGGCCATTTATGTAAATTGCATGAGATTTTATTGTGCATGCTGCCGGTTGGGTTATAAAATGCGTTTTATGCAGGTGGAAATTTTGGGGAAATGTTCAATTTATAGGGAGACTCTGCAAATTTGGCAGAAAGTCTCGTGCCCTTAGTCCTCTCAGTAAACGAGGACATAGATTTAAGGAGTGAACCCGGCTTGGGTGTGATGCCGGGTCTCCGCAGGTTCTCGGGTTACGGGAAATTCGGGACGGTCCTGTCACTTTTTTTGTTTTCACCAATTTATTGTATTTTTAAAGGGAATGAACGAATGATAACAATGTGATTAGTAAATTCAACGAAAATGGAAAAGAAAATCAAAATAATTAACATGACTATCATAACAAGGAAAATGCTAGAGATACCTACTAATTACATCAATTTTGAATCCTAACTATTGTGACAATATTTTAATTGCTATATATATAAAGTCGAAAGTAGATTATTAGGTCATGTTTGGTATCCTTCTCAAAAAAGTAAATTCAAAAACTATAATTCTTTTTAAAAACATGAGTTTTCAAATAGTGATTTTAAGATCTAAAAACATAATCCGACAGAAGAAAAAAAAAATCTAAAAACTTGTTTGGTATTGAACTCCAAACTATTTTTAAGATCTAAAAAACTTGGAATTAAAATCAGAAAATTAGAAACCCTAGATTCCCAAATCGAAATTAACAAAAGAAAATGTGAGAGGGAGGAGAGAGAGGAAGTGGGAGACAGGAGATGGGAGACGGGAGGAGGAAGAGATAGAGATGAGATGAGAGAGGGAGGAGAGAGAGAGAAAGAGACAATGAGACAAAAATGGGCAACAACTTTGTAATATTGGGTTTAAAAAATGGTTATCAATATCATTATTGCTGCTTTGTACAGATTCAATTTTTAAGACCAAATGCCCATAACAGTTGAAACATTTGTGTGCAACGGAATCATTATTTTGTTATTCTAGCCAATCACGCATATGATAACTTTTCCACTTGACATAGCATGATTAGACGTCAATAACTAAACAGTACTATCCTTATTTTATATAAGTTTTTCTATCGTAATAGACAATCGCTGAGATTTTTTATTTATTTATTTATCATTACAATGTTTTTTAAGGTAACAACTATGATTTTGTATTTTTCGTAATATGGAATCAGCAGGTAACGTCAGGTACCATGACGTGGGAAATATGTATAGTGAATTGGATGCAACCATGAGAGAGAGAGAGAGAGAGAGAGAGAGAGAGATGAACAACATATCAATTGTTTGGTCTTTAATAAACTTTTAGGGAGTAGAAAAAAGTGAATTTAATTATCTTCTTTTTCTCTTCCCATATATGCAGGAATTGATTTGATTCATATATATCTTCATTTTTTTTTCTACTCCCTAGACTCCGCTAGACTCTTTGCAGCGAATAAATCTAAACGACAAAACTGGATGCGTTTTGACCACTTTTAGACCCTGCACAAAATCATATATGCTGCTAACCCTACAAATACAAATCAAGTTCATATTGAGTCAGTCAATTTCCTGCATAACATGTTGATATACACAGGCAAGTTATTAGCCACGACCAACAAATTTCTGCACATATCATGCTTGTACATATACATATTAATCAATAAGATTAATTTGATGATGAAAGTAGCTAGCTAATTGGTGTGGCTCATTTGGGTTGTGTCGTTGTCTTTGTTTTTGGCACAACAAAAGTCGGTGGACCTCATCAGTAATCAGTTGGTGTGGCCGACAATGTTTAAGTAGCTAGCTAGAAATATGTGACAAAAAGTGTAAGTGTGACAAATTCAAACTCGTCCTTGGTTTCCTAATCCCCCTAAATTCCAAAAAGAAAATGTTAGATTTTTATAGTGTCCATAATCTTTCACACAATCTGAAATATATAAAAGATATACTTAGTGCTATTTTCCTTCAGTACACGATCTCTGAACTTGTTTAATCGCAGGAACAACTCTAACAAACAACACAAATGGCTCAAGACTTCTGCTCTCTCTCAGAAACTATTTCAGCTCTCTTTATGATAAGATTAGGGTTAGATAACGTGTCTAATGAGAGCATGGTCTTAAGCTTATATATAGGGCTAGGTCAAGTCATCTCTAGTCATCACTAAGGCCCGACTTGACTAACACTCTAAGCCCATTAAGCAACGGTTCACGCAAAAGGAAATAAATAGGACCCCTTCAATTGGCTTCAAAACTTTCCTTATTTCAAAAGGTTTTGGGTCTCAAGATAAAACATAATTTAAATTCTTATCAAACCTGATATAACTTAGCATCTAATGCACCGATCTAAATAAGAATATAATAGAAAATTCCTTCTTCCATCAAAAGGTCATTTTTATATCAAGTAAAATCCACTGGTTAATTATTTCCATCATTTTTCAGGTGAATATTCTTTCTTGACAGGGAAAAAAAAAAAGAATGATGAGTCTTCAAAATCTTGAAGATTTCTGTTCTTTCTCCACCTCCCTGACAATTACAGAAAGACACTTTACATAATTGTAAGGCTGGAAAAATTTACTCTCTCCATCTTCATATGTGGTGGACAGTAAGTATGGGATTTATTAACTGAGTAAAATAAAACACTTTATCAAACTAGTTCCAGAAGAAAAGAATAGAAATAGTAAATGTAATAATTAAAGAACGTAAGTCACACACTTTCTTCTTTCTTATTGTGATGGACGGTGATTTTCAATCTTTTTGCCACACTGAATCAATCTAGAAACAAAGCCAACGAAGCAATAGCAAAGACAAAATGACAAGTTGAAAACTGGGGCCCTTTCTTTTCCTTCAACTTTGTTAATGCCATTGCCAGCCAGAGAGAGAGAGAGAGAGAGAGAGAGAGAGAGAGAGAGAGAAGTGGCAAAAAGAAGGGTTTGGTTCGGGACTGAAAAGAAAACTATCTATCTATCAATAATCTCCTGGATGGAACAAGTCTATATGAAATGCATGCGGGTGGGACCAAGTTTATCTGTAAATTATGAGGAAAAGTTGCACGCTTAGGACATGGGAAATTCATATATGAAATGAAATATGGATGCAACCATGAGAGAGAGAGAGAGAGAGAGAGAGAGAGACAGCATCAATTAAAGAAGTGGATTTAATTCTCTTCATTTTCTAATCTCTATACTCTGCTACTCTTTGAGGTACACAAATAAAACTGGATGACGTATAAAAAAAAACTGGATGCCTTTTAACTACTTTTAAACCCTACCCAAAATAGCATATACTAAGCCTACAAATCATGTTCAAATTGAACCAAACATGCGTCCAGAAACACTCGCATTTGGATATATGGTGCTTTACGCAAAGAAATTAGGTCCACGTGTAAAAGAGCTCGAATTATACAGGGTTATTTTCATTTGCCATTGTCCAAGCCCATTTCTCACTCCGTCTCTAGGGTGTCTAGTAATTGTAGAAGATTAATTTTACATGATTCTCACTACATAATTAATAGTCATAATGGGGTGCTTAAAAACACTAATAGCTGGTTATTCATACTTATTGCGTTATTAGCCACTTAATTTTATGATACGAATGTAAAGACCAGGCACAAACCCATGCCCATCTAACTAGGGCTATAGCCAAACCAAAAATATGGAAAAATAGTCTACATCTAGGCTGACTATATCATAAAATAAAGTAAGACTGCCGAAATTTGAAGAGAAATTTTTCCGACTCTCATTTTTCAATCCTGGATCCGTACCTCAAGACTGTAATATTATTGTTTTCTTCAAGTGTTTGGGGCTTTCGTCGTAATTATATATCTTGCTAATGGGAGTACATATATTAACAATAATGATGATATATATGTAGAACTGAAGCCCCTCCCCTCTGAATAGTACAAAGTAATAATAGTAATAATATGTACTCATTAAAGTAAGCAGTTCAACTTCTTTTTTGTGATGGACGGTTTGGATGGGTGGTTTTCAATCTTGATTTTTTCTTCACTGAATCTAGAAACAAAGCAAAAGGAACGAGCAGAGACAAAATGACAAGTTAAGAAATTTTGGGACCCTTGTTCTTCAACTTTGTTAATGAGGGTATTTGGGATGCACATGCAAATGGAATCTTAGAACACATTTTTTCGTTTAAAAAAATTAGGACAATGTGCATAAATACTACCTGAAATTTTAAGTATGTGCGCGATTACCACATGAACTTCTAATTTTAATTATTAATCACCTCAATTTTATAAAGTGTAACAATTTATCACCTATGTATAACTCCGTTAAGTCAAGTGATATTATAATTATAAAACCTTAACAAATTTGAAAATAATTATAACAAAAAATGAAAATCAAGCATATTATCTCTCGCCTCCCCCAACATCTTTCTCCTCCAATACCATTTTGCAATTCAAAGTGAAGTCTTACGAAAAGTGGAAGATATGCTCAAGAGTGCTAAACATACCCTAGTTCTCTAATACATTAAAACTTAGCAATTACGTCATTTTCCCTTTTTCTTTGTGCTAGTAAAATTAAACTTGGCAAACCTAGTTATGGCTGAATTTGTTATTGATTTGCAGAGCTTGGCCCATTGTTTGTGCAGTTGGAGAGAGAGAGAGAGAGAGAGAGAGAGAGAGAGAGGAGTTTTAGGGCGAGGGAGGGGTAGGAAGGATGGATTGTTGTGGGCTGTGGCCTTTTGGCTAGGAATTAAGGGGGCTATCATGAAGGAGGAGGAGAAATGGGAGCTTGTGGGATAATTAGGATGATTTTTTTTAATTTTTTATTTTGCTTTTTAATTATAATAAATTGATTTGGCAAAATATATATATATATATATATAATGAATTGATGAAAATGTATTTTAAAAAATATCGCATGTTCAATGTGTGACTTTATTTAACGGAGTTACACGTATGAGGTAAATTATATTGCTACACTTTGCAAACTTGAGGTGTTTATTAATAATAAAAATTAAAACTTCAGGTGGTAATCGTGTACATACCTAAAAGTTTAGGTGGTGTTTACGCAAATTTCCCAAAAAATTAGTTAATTTGGAAACTGGAAAGTGAAAACTATCAATCTTTTGAAGAAATTGTAATTAGGCAAGTGGCCGACGCCTCCCTTCCCTTCCATGCATTGAGATTTCGTTATTGGTTTTTGTTCCAAGACAAATACTTCAAACCGCTATGCTTTATTGCCTTAAGTTTTTGGTAGGCCAAAATTAACTATTAAGTAGAGAAAGAAACCACACCATTATATTAATTAAAGCCAAGAAATTACATCACACATCACTCCACACAAAGAAATTAAATAAACGAAAACATTTGCATGCCTAGATATCCAGAACATTTGCGTGCCTAGCGATGCATGGCCGAAGCTAGGTTAATTAATTAATTTGGATAAACGTGGTTACTCTTCTTGGTGTTGGGATGTTTTAGGCTTGTCCTGGGTTTCAGAGACTCCAGATTCAGAAGCCATGGAAGGACAAACATGGAGTATCTGATCAAGCATCATGCTCTTTACTAACCTCCTCTTTGCCGGAATTACACTCCCTGGTTTTGGTTTGAACCATGGCTCCTCCTCCCTCTTAGTCTTGTTCTCATGGGCTGTGATTTCTTGAGATAGCGTCAGCTCCTTTGGCTCTTTATTGCCCCCCACGTACTTATCTTCCTCATCTTGGGTCAAGTTCAATGCCATCTCTCTTGGTTTTGATGACAAAGATGAAGATGGTGAAGAGATTTAGAGAGAGAAACAGCAGAGAGAAGAGTTCAGAGAAAAGTTGAAATATGATGAATTGCATGAGGATTAGACTAGAGTATTTATAAACTGGATTGGAATTAAAGTTCCAAGTCTGTTATTACGAATTTCACCCCCTAAAAATAAAAATTGTAAAACATGATGTGTTGAAATTTTGTCCAATTTAACAAGTTCAGTCCTAATATTTATAAGTAGTTCATCCAACATCGGCCATAATATAAATTCAATTTAATTGAAATATCCAGTTTAAATCGAGTCATCAAACGAGACATATGACACGGACCAGCACATGACTTGGTAAGTAACAATGAAATCATGTTATTATGTCTGAAACCGCACATGATATATTGTAGGTTTTCGTGTTTGTCATTTCTCAACCTTATTACTGTCAGACTTAGAGTGAATAATAAAGGGGTTTTTTGATGATGCATGGGATGTTACATTGTGGGGCGCAACCATTGACGTAAAGTTAAAGTGTGCAACTGAATAATCTCTTTGTCTCTTTTTTCGTTTTCACCAATTTATTGTATTTTTTAAGGGAATGAAAGAATGATAACAATGTGATTAGTAAATTCAATGAAAATGGAAAAGAAAATTAAAAAATTATGATTCTTTTTAAAAACATGAATTTCTAGTAATTTTAAGATCTAACAACTTGATCCAACCAAAAAAAAAAAAGATTTAAAAACTTGTTTGGTATTGAACTCCAAACTATTTTTAAGATCTAAAAAAATTGAAATTAAAATCAGAAAATTAGAAACCCTAGATTCCCAAATTGAAATTAATAAAAGAAAAGGAGAGAGGGAGAGGGAGGAGGAAGAGATAGAGATGAGATGAGAGAGGGAGGAGAGAGAAAAAAAAACTATAAAACTTCACTTTTGTGGTTTTTAATAATGAGGGTGTTTTTGAGTTTTTAAAAATGGGTCTACCAAACGGATTTTTGTGGTTTAAAACTTAAAATATGTTTTTGAGTTTATAAAATTGGATCAATACCAAATGTGCCCTTATTTTTTGGAATTTAAAAAGAAAACAAATGAAACGTTAATGGTGTGTTTGGATGAGGGAAATAAACTTGGGATTTTGACAAAACTTAGAATTTCTAAATTGATATGAACCAATTCCTGTGTTTGGATAAAAAAAACATAGAAATTTAGAAATTCCTCGTGGGAAAAAACATTGAATTTGGAGATCATAAATATCAACTTTAAATTCTATCTAAAAGTCGTCATTTATAAAATTCCAAGAGAGATTGAGTTTTAAAAAAAGATAACTTTACAAATAAATGTTAAATTCCGTGTTTTAAATCCGTCATCCAAACAAGAAACTTTACAAATTCGAGAACATTAATTTCCGTCATTTTAAATTCCATCATTTATGAAATCCTTTGTACTTTTAAATTTCCTCATCCAAATACACTGTAACGTTATAAGAGTGGATATTAATCATATCCATATAACATTATGGAAGGGTAAAAAGTACATCCTCGGCTTACTCTCGATCGGGATGAGGAACTAAAAAACAAAATAAATAGAATAAAAGTTATAAAGCCTTTTTGGGTTCGCCCAAACTAAAGCACTACACTTTCGGTCTTAAGCAGTAATGCTTTATATACTTTTCATTCCTTTCTTAAGAAGGTCCCAATTTGTTCATGGAAACGTACATGAAGTTCATTAGGGTTGGAATAAATAATTCAAAACGTGACGGCTTCTAAAGCCAGGGACAGTGTATGAGTGAGTGTACCCTAAAGCAATCATGTAAGATGGAATCATCTGATCCATTTACCACCGACTAGTTTAGCTTTTTTGAAGCCACTAAGCGAGAGCTTTAGATTTCCTCTTCCATATGTTTGTTGCAAGAGCTTTAGCTTTTTATGCCACTAAGCTTTGTTTTTCAACATGTTAATCTAAGCTTACCACTTAATTGTGTTTTATTTTTATTTAATCATTGAGACAAAAGCGCATAGTGGGGTGGCTCCATAGTGAAAAAGTGGGTCAAACTCTTTTCCTCCCCTCCCCCAAAAGTGCACCCAAGTTCGATTCAGAGGCCTTTGAGCCCAACTCTGAACTTAAATTTGGTTTTAAAGAAAAACAGAATTTTATTAAATTATTTTAAGTGGCTTTTCCCCTTTTCTGCCTCTCTCTAACATGAGTGATGATGTTGATACAAACAAACGTGCTAAGTAAATGTCCATGTCTCATCTATGAACTTTGAACATATTGAAAACAAGTGATGGTGACTGGCTTGGCTTTTTTTTAGGTGAAGAAACGGGGCTAACGCCCAACAAAGAAATTAAATAATGGCTCGAGGCAGACTTCAAGTAATTCTAATACTATCAAGAGGATCATGGAAAGTTGACAAACCCAACTCAAGACACGAACCCAATTCAATTAATCTATCCACCACAATATTGTGCTCACTATATACATGATGAATAGAACAAATCCAGTTTTTGTTTATATAGGATTGGATTCTTTTTATAGTAAGTAAAATACTCACGTAATTAATGTAATGGAAAGGTATCCTTTGCAGTTTGCATATAAATTATTAATTGTAGCTTTTCTTTAATAAAAGATATCTAACAGTGATTCTGTTCTAGTAATGTTGAAGAAGGTGAGTGTGGCTTTGAGACTTCCAATTAAACCTTCACCTTGTTATATATTCATGCGTATCTATCTTTCTTTGGCCTGAGTTCTTTTCCAATCAAACTTAGCATCAATCCAATTGACTAAATCATCAAATCTACAAGTTGCCAACAAAATTCAAAAGCCACAGTAAGTTTTTTTGATACAAGCGACTTGAATACAGGACTTCAATACAACTGCATTATATGTATTGAAGCAAAACATCATGGTGACCAATTGGGTAAAACTTCAATCCAAGACAGACTTTTCTTTTTGCAATTCAACACTTGTATTTTATTACTCTCTCTCTCTCTCTCATTGGTTAATTGATTTATTATGCATGGGTCTAATGGAATTGGACCCACAATAAGTTCTTTGCTTAGCTCCAACAACAAGTGACCCCCACATCTCCCTCCCATGCATGCATTGGTTTCAATTTTATTTTTTTTGTCAATTGAAATTGGTAGTGGACCCAGCTGCTGATCTCGAATCAATCTAATTGGGAGACAGCTTAGATCCAGAATTTCATCTTTTCACAAATTATATATATCAGCAGCAGGTGATGAAGACATAATTGTAAGTGAGAGGATTAATTCGATTTAACTATACCTATGCATTTGTGTCTGTGCCCCTAATTATACTGATCTAATTACCTTAATTAATGGAGAGTGATTGTGATTTGGACCATGCAGGTTTGATTGAACTCGATATAGTGTTTTAGAGCAATTTAACTCATGGTGCTATGGCAAAGAGTAAGGACAAATAAGGGCATATACTATTCACGTAAATAGTAATTGCCCTACCCTTTTAATTTTGCTTTTCCATGATCCACCTATTACTAGGGCAAACTAAGGGCAATTACTACTCATATGAGATTAATTTTATTTATATGTATAAAAATATATATATACTTCTTAATGTTTTTGAATTTTTCAAAAAAAAAAAAGATTTTTAAATTTTTTTTTATGTTGATGTCATCATCCTCAAACAACAGTTTGGACTGTTTTTGCCTTCGGGCCTACTCAGGCTTGGTGAAGCCTACCATCTGTCAGGGCTAGATTGCTGCGTTGGAAATGATTTTTGAGACCTAAAGGGCATTTTGTTTGGACTAGACTGCTAGGGTAGAAATGCCCTTATTGATCATCAATTTGATGGTAGCTCAAGTTCGCTTTAAAGTACCCTTAATTAATTTGGTTGCTTAATTAGTAATGTTCCTTTTTTATTTGGCGGCAAAAGAGTACCCTTATATTTATCTTAGGAAAATTTAAGAAAAAAGATTACAGGACAAAAGCCAAACACACAATTAGAATTAACACCCTTTTGGATTAATTTGTCTGGATATATAAATTAAACCAATCAATTGTACATTGTCCATTCATCCCCAAAACCAAAAGCCAAATTAAAAGAGTGCATACATGATCATATTCATTAACAGCAAAAAAAACTTAATTATATCGTATAGGAATTAAGCGGGGCATTAAGCTTTTAATTCTAGGGAAAGAACATGGAAAATTATGTTATAAAATGAGTTTCCTAGTCACTCATTGGTGACTATTGACCAACTAATTCTGACTGACTTATTAAAATTCATTAGATTAATTTAATAGTTAGTATTTATTTAAATGCGTGTAAATATACCGATGTTAAATATAAGAGTGCGAAATTCGATATAATTATCTTCAATTATATGAAATTTTATTTATATAAGTGACGTAAAGTAAATGTTCTTAACCACTGCATTATATATAGAAGTTCAAAGGGGAAACTAGAATAACTTTGATGCAAAACACCAACTATGGTGACCAATTGTATTTTGTTGGTTAATTGATTTATTATGCATTGGTCTAATGCAACTATGCCCAAGTTAGTATGAACTTCTTGTTGAAGTTGACTAGCCTAAAAGATGTGAAAGGAATAAAGGAAGCGGTCAGTCAAAGAGCTGCAGACAAGTTGATTGGGCTCTGGCGCTCAAGCAGCAAATAGGTGTCTCGAGCGAATGCAGACGCTCGAGCGGGAGGTGCGGATCCTTGGCAAATTAGGATAGATTTCTTCCTAGTATTGAGGGGTTATTTAAATCTCCTATTTCTTGTATGATTGTACTAAAGTCCTATATCATATAAATAGGTACTTTAGTTCTAGGCTTTAATAATGTGAGAAAATTCAGGCATCAAATTAGGTTTGAGTCAAAGGTGAGAGAAAAGAGAGCTAGGGTTTGTGAGAGAGCAAATGGAATTCTTCATTGTAACCAAAGGGGTTCTTTCATACTAATGAATTTCTCGGGGATCACCGGAGAGGATGCAGGCACAACATCGAACCTTTATAAATTATTATGTGTCTTTGTGTGTGTGTGTTTACTTATCTAGTTCGTATATGCTTTATCTTTGCGTGGCTTGTGTATGATAGTTGCGTATTCCATCAACAACAAGATCTTAGAGTATTTTGCACAACACTTTACTCCCCCAATTTCTTTCTTTGTTCCTGAAGATTTGTTAGATATGGTTGTTTTGTTTGTCCCTCGTCCCCCACTTGACAAACATGAAAAGGAGATAAAATCCAAAAGGCAAGAATATACCGGAAATTTCAAAGAAGACAAGTATCCACCTGGGCCATATTTCATAGAGGCCGGAAATGAGAAAACTAACCTCCCAATACATGTCATGTCATGTTTCACTTTGTGTAAGGCCTCATTCGATTCTCGGAGAACATTTTAGAAAATCCGGATAAAGTTTGAAATATTCAAACCATATGGGGATGATTAATTAGATTGGATTTCACGTAAAATCTCCAAAACCAACTTAATTGGATCATCACAATCCAGATGGTTCTCTAAACTTCATGTATCATATTTATTGTCGGGGGCATGCATTTCTAACCATAAATACTTGTAATATGTGGAGTTGCAACGAACAAATTTGTGAGTTTGATTTGAGTATTCAAATAAAGTGAGTGTGGATCTCTCTTTCCTAAGTTTCTTTCTCTATGTTAAGAGTTTGTTTGCTTTGTTCTCCTAGTTCTCTACTTGTTAGGGCGGTACTAGAAGCAGAGTTTCGGGGTTTTCAGGTCTCTCCTAGCACTTGGAGACAGTGGACCTATCCATTTTCCATCTAAATTCTGTTCTCGAAGAATTTTAGGGATGTGCATTGGTTCCATCACCTTACGCTGCATCACATTATCATCAGTCATTTGTATCACCTTGGCAAGCAACAAATTATATCCAAGTAGAACATAGGAATCGTTCTAGAAGATAGTTCCATAAAAAAGACAGATGGCTTTGACAGAAGCCAGTCTATTATAGTTGCAAGGTGAGACTGGTTTGGACTTTTAATTAGAATAATAAATAATCGAAAATAAAGAAGTGGGATATAGAAAAGAGGAATCAGATTCTGTGCAAAAAATTAGCTACATATCCATTGTGTTAATTAATTAGAAACATAGAGCATCTCCCTTGAGAAATATCAAACATTAAATTTGAATCTGATAATTTATGTTTCAATTTGACATATAATAGAGTTTTACATTCTTCTCGACTAGTCAAATTAAAATATTATTTTATTACATAGTGTTTGTAGTTTATTACTTTCTAGGTACGTTAATTGAAAATAAATAATTAAATCATATTACATTATTAAATCCCTCCTCCTACAACTCTCACCAAATTTTATATTCCTCGTATCATATTATAAATCGAATTACATCATACATTAAAAAAAACAAAAACAAAATTTTTGAATTTCATGTTTAGTTTTTAACTTTTTTTTTTCTCATTAATTAATTAATTAATTTATTGATATATTTGTGATGGGGAGGGGCAGGGAATTCGTTTCCCAACTGAAAGAGGGGATGGGGAGTCACCAATTTGAATATTACAAATATGTAGGTCGAAATAGAGGACAAACTTTAACGAGAATGAAAATGAAAACGGCATACCCTTCATCAATTTGCCCCATTGCCATTCCTAACTCTATACAAAGACTTTGGATCTTTATATATTGTTGGTACACTATCAATAATATGTTGATATTATTATAGTAAGAAAAAGCATTCCAACATATTATCGATATATTTTTTGCAAAGATGGATAAATAAAGACCTTTTTTTATTTTTAATCAATACACTGATAGTTTTCCACATCCTTTTTTTTCTTCAATCAACTTAATAATTAAACCCTTTTTTTAGGTAACAACATTTTGTATGATGACATGACATGGGAAATACATATATGAACACATGGATTCAATTCTTTAATCTTTTAATAAACTTTACATGAATTGATTTGATTTCATTCATATATATATATATATATATATATATATAGAGAGAGAGAGAGAGAGAGAGAGAGAGAGAGAGAGACTCTGCTAGTCAAGCGATTAATGTGTTGATATACACACAAGCGATTAAGATTAATTTGATGATGAAAGTAGCTAGGTACCAGCAAAGACTTTTAACATCAAATATTTCCTTGAAGGCTCATTTGGGTTGTGTCATTGTCATTGTCATCGTCATTGTCATTGTCATTGTCGTCATTGTTTTTGGCCGGTGTATTCTTTCTTGACATGGAAAAAACAAAGAATGAAAAGTCTTCAAAATCTCGTAGATTTCTGGTTTTATCATCTTATTATTATTTATGTAAAAGAATATAAGTTTTACATTGGAAATTTGACAACATACAATATGATATATAATAAATAATAAATAATTTTACTATTAATATTATAGAGGTTTTCGACACTTACTGAATTTTGTAGGTAGTTAAATTGAAGACAATAAAAGTATTGCTAGTAATGAACTATTGACTTGTATTTTTGAAATTTAACATGATATTGATTGATTTGACTGCTGGGGCTATTAAGAAGAAGCCGCAAAATGAATAGTGCAAAGGAAAGAAGGCGGACCACAAAGGACTAATTGGCCAAGAAAGTCCATGGACTTCAATAGACAACTTTGTTGTCCACATTAAAGAAAGAAAAAAATCAACTTTTCCTTGAGGAAATTACCCTACAAGTCTACACATTCCTTCTCCATCACCCTGAGTCTTTACACAGTAGGAATTATAAGCATCAAGCAACTTAGAGTAGATATTATGGGCAGATCATTAATCTATTTATTAACAAGCCAGATTAATGATCAAGAGTTAATTTGTTTCAATATTACATAATAATATACCTGCGGGCACACACACTACATTTTATATACGGTAGCTTACTAAATTCCCGCTTAGAGCGGTGACATGAATCTCAGCAACAAAAAATCCTCCTCATCACTGACCTCCTCCTTGGTGGAATTAAAGTGGCAGTAGCAGTTGTGTTTGGTCTGGAGCTGCATGGCTTAGTGTCGTTGTTGTCGACCATTTCTTCAGTTCTGTGGCACTGGTCATCTTCCCCATATGAGACTTTCAGGTTCAAAGCCTTCCCTGCACCTGAATTTGCCATTGCCACTATTTCTCTTTTTTATTAGAGAGCATGTGCGTGTGTGTGTTTGTGCACTAGTGCTGCTAATTGTGTGTTAACCCTTAATAAACCTCCTCTTAGGAGAGTTTACATAGACTAGAACTGGGGCAGAAAAAAAAAAGTTGATTCTTACGTAAGCCGTGACGCATGCAAGGTGATTCTTAAGTAAGAAATACAGTGTAAATTAACCATCTATATAAATGTTATTATGTACACTTGTATTAGTGATAATGGGTAAACTAAAGTAAAAGTAGTGATGTTTAGGACTTGGCCAGCTGGTCTAGTCTTGGTACATTGACTAACAGTCCACATAATTTGATCGCTTTCATAATTAATTTGCTTTAAAATAATTGACAATGGCGATATTCTAAACTAACCCACACGATTGTTTGAAATTTTCTCTCATTAATCCGACCATTTCCGATTCTGTAATCATGATTCTCATTAGAAGGTGGGACAGAAAATAACATATTTTTGGGTATTTTACCATTTGCTTTATTACAAATTCTCTCTGAAATTGCTTATGGAAGCTTTTGTGACAAAAATGAATGGAAAATGGGTTGGTGTTACATCAAACAGCCAACATTTCAAGTGAATAAGTATGAGACCAACAAATATATATTAATATATTTATCTATACATATAAAGCAAAAGGCAAATAATGGTGAAACATTCAAAATACCAGAAAATGTCATTGGTTAATACACACATTAAGAATTACAATTATTAATAAAATGAGGATAATATAGTAAATTCACACTTTTTCATATTAAAAAAACTTAAAATTAAAAGAAAATTCATATAATGAATCATATTTTTATGGAATACAACTACTCATTATTATTTTCAATTCTAAAATAAATTTAAATGTAAAAAAAAACAGACTCTCATAGGAGCAAAAGTGCGTGCGAAGAGGCTTGTTAGTAAATAAATATTTGGAGATGGAGAGGTCATTATTTAACCCTACTCGTTAATTGTTTGTTTAATTTTATCTTTGGGCCAAAGCCCAAAACTTGAGTCCACACCACTACTCCAAAAAAGCGTGCAGTAGCAAATGATAGACACCCACAACTCTCCATCTGCCAAGCTTAGCTTAGTCCCAGATAATTAAGGAGCTCATAATTTGGTTTAAAATACACGAAAACATAATTTTATTAAATTAAGTGGCTTGGCTTTCCTCTTTCAAGTTTGAAAACAAACAAGCAAACAAAACTATAAACTTCAAGAGGAATGCTAGCAACCTTCTCTCTAACCTTCTCTTTTGGACCTTCTCCCTTCTCCTCATGACAAGGTCATTTTCTTACACTTAAAACAATGTCATTAATGCATCACACAAGTTAGTTTTTGTTTTCAAGTTTACTTTTAAAATGTATTGGCTTATATTTCCTTCAATTTATTCAAATTTTGTTACAACTTCTTTAGCACATTATTAAAAATTAAATAATAATAAATAAAAAAAGAAAAACGTCATTTTTTTTCTTTAAAAATTAAGTTTGTTTCAAGATGTTGTTATCATCTTTATTTTGTTTTTAACAAAACACACGTTCTCTTCGGGAAAAATAAAAACTTTAGTTTTTATTTTCTTATTTAATTTTTTAACAAGGTGGTAAGAAAGTTGTAAAAAAATTAGCTTGTTATTTAAAAAATTAATAGATTTAATAAGGGTAAACTTAGAAAACAAAAACTAGTTTGTATGATGTATTAATGGGTTTAGGGGAGAGAGAGAGAGAGAGAGAGATTAAGACTGAAGAGCAACAACAAAAAAAACAAATTGAAGATTGAGTTTCCCAGTCACTCATTGGTGACAATTGACCGATTCATTAGGATTTTCAATGTGACACTGAATAATAATATAAAATAAAATAAAAAACGATTGATGAAACTGCTGCCACGGAGATTGGAAAACGCCTGAAATAGCATAAATAATGTTTATACATATATTCTAAGGTCATGGTTTTCAACAACATATCATATCTTGATTGGAGCTGTAAAATGGTGGGGTAGCACAGTGAATTATAGCCTGGTTTTGTAACTTTCCACTATTTATAGGCAGGTGCTATCTCTCTGGCTGGAAAATTTAGAGTCAGATGTGATTGATGGATGGGCTCCATCTCCATGGCCAGCAGAGCTCTCTCTGTTTTATTCGTTTGGATTTTTATCCTCATATCCTCCTGTTTTAGCTTACCAATTTTACATCATATACCAACTTCAACAGAATATGTTTTTTTGGGTTGGTCCATGAAAATGCAACCCACAAACTCCACATCGACACAAAACTTTGCTTTTCAAGCTTAGGGTTTATCTTAATTTCATTGGGGAAAATGGGGGTTACTGGGAAACTTGGATTAATTATAAGTCTCTGTGAATCAAACGAAGAAAGCAGAGAGAGAGAGATATCATATATATGTATAAGGAGATTGAGATGAAAGAAAACCCAGGAAAAATTTACATCAACATGACCGCAAATATAAGCAGAAAATAGACAAACATTCACAACCCTGAACTAAAAACAATAAAACACCAGCTATGGTGGTGCGCTTGGGTAAACTTGGTTGCTGATGATGATGACCTTGTTGGCGTTTGAAGCAGAAGCTGAAGAAGGCCTATTAGTAGTATTGTCTGAAACTGAAACAGAGCAAAAACATTGCACAATTTGATCAAACATCATCCTCTTCACTAACCTCTTCTTCACCGGGAACACACTTCCAGCTTTTGGTTTGAACAACCATGGCTCAGCCTTGCTTTGATCTTGAGATGAACTCAACTTCAGCTTCATGGGCTCCTTTGGGTGGTGGTGCTCTGTTTTGGGGCAGAGGAGGTCTTCTTTCCCATCTGGCTTCAAGTTGTTCCACGCCTTCTCTGCTTCTGATGAAGTTTTCTTCATTGCCATGCCTGTAATATCTCTCTCTCTCTCTCTCTCTCTCTCTCTGATTGTGGGCTTCCTTCTGGGTCTGTATGTTCATGAAGCCGTCTATGAGTTTAAATATAGAGACGAGAAAAGTTTGTTTCCTTTTCCATTGTAGGCCCTTTCCAGATTCCATTGAAGGTAGGTATGTGGGGACATGCTGAGTAAGAGGATATGATGTTTGACAAAGACAAGCGACTAAAAGATGGACCTCTTTTTCACCCAAAAAAGAAAAAGGAAAAGAAAAAGAAAAAACGGAAGGACTTCTCTTTAGACACTTGAAAGCATACAAAAAAAATTTGAACAAGAGAAGGAAGCTTCGATGATCTTTTGTTATTTTGTCAAACCTCTTGAATCTATGCTTTCCACAAGCAGATTCGATATAACTTTATGGATAAAAATGTAGGAAAAAGCCTTCTTAATAGCCCAAGTTGCCACTCGTATATCACTCTCAAAGAACGTACTAGTTGGACTGGTAATGGAATAATAGAGTAAATTATGCATGAGGGAGCGAGTAGATTCTTCTATTACCCAGATCTCAATGAAGACGTTTCCTAAATTCTCTTTTATTTTTATTTTTTATGTTTGGGTGTTGGATGAGTCTCCTGCTCAATTCCTCTTCTTTATTAAGGTTTGAGGTCATCCGTAGTTTGTTGTTAACCAAGTTGACCTTGTTGAAATGTGATTGATGCAGTAAAAATAGTTCATTTCTTTTTACCAACTGGGTATTTTACAATTTGAAAGCTTCAAGCTAATTTCTAAGAGTTTGATGTCACGAGGTCAAGTAAAAAATATATCAAAGTGCATGAGGTAAAAAATTGAAATTTTCTCTCTAAATAGGGTCTATAAGGGCTTTTCATTTATTTTATATCTTCCAAATCTTCAAACCATTCTGCGTTCCATTCCATGAGCTTGCTTGGACGCTGCCTACTAAAATACAAAGGTGCCCTAAAAAGTTTTTACACGATAGATTTTCTTCACGTGCTTGTAGCTTTCAATATTATTGCTCCCCAATATTCTAAAGTTCAATTCCACCCGAGAAAAAGGTACCCATCAGTGTCGAGTGTCATCTATCTAATTAGTTTGATTTGATTGGAAATAATTAGCACTTGGTTAAGCCAATTAACACGGTCCATGATTTTCTTTATTTTTTTACCATTGTTTTTTTTTTGCCTTTTTTGGTATGGTCAAAATGTTAATCTAACCTACTCGTTCATTAATTTTAATTTTAATTTTATCTTTGTAACCATGGCCAGAGCCCAAAACAATAAAGCAAGCTTAACTAATATAATAATAATAGCCGAAAGAGGCCCAGCAGAGGAAGACAGGTCGAAGGCATTTGAGCCCAATTCTAAACTTAAGCCCAGAAGCGATGTGTTTGAACACAAATCGATAGTGGGGGGAGGGGAGAATCAAACCTAAAACCCCAAGTGCATGTGTAAATGTTTTTAACTACTTGAACTACAAATTTTTTTGCAAGCTAGTCTCCGAAAATGAAAGAGTTCATAATTCGGTTTGAAAGAAAACATAATTTTATTAAATTAAAGAGGCTTTTCCCCTTTTCTGCCTCTCTAACATGAGTGTTAGAATGCATTGCAATCTGCATATTCTAGCTTTTCTGGCTAGTCTTTACTGTTTCGAGTTGTAAAATGGGGGTTTTCCAATTCCACAAATTTTTCATAAACTTTTGTAATGAACTTCCTCTCTAATCAAGGACCATGCGACAAAGAAGAGGAAAATGCATTTCACATATGGAAAAAAATAAAACTGTAATGACCTGAAAATGGCAGATATTGTTTGTGGTGTTGCATATTGAATAATAGATGGATTAACTTAGCCTGGTTTTGTAATTTTCCACTTTCTAAGTTAAAATTTAATTCATTTTTGCTTTTATTTCATCATTGTGGCAAAGGTCAAAGGCAATAACACCAAAGCAAGCTTAATTAAGAACAAACATTAAATTTGAGTTTGATGGCGTATGTGGCAATTTGACATATATAATAGAGTTTTACATTCTTCCCGGCTTGTCCTATTAAAATATTATTTTACTACACAATATTTATGATTTATTACCTTCTAGGCATGTTAATTGAAAATAAATAATTATATTATATTATATGGTTAAGTCCCTCCTCCTATGACTCCCACCAAATTTTATATTCCTCGTATCATATTATAAATTGAATCACATCATACATTTTTTTTTAAAAAAAAGTTTGTATGTCTAATACACAGCTTTCGTATATTGCATGGTTAGTTTTTAACTTCTTTTTCTCATTAATTAATTGATTAATTTTTTTTATTGACATATTTGTTATGGGGTGGGGCGGGGACTGAAGGAGGGGATGATGAGTCCCCAATTTGAATTATAGGTATGTAGGCTGGGATGGGGGACGAAACCTTAACAAGAATGGGGATGGAAACGACATACCCATTCTTGATTCGCCCCATTGCCATCCCTAACTTTATATAAAGACTTTGGGTCTTTATTGTTGATACAGTATCGATAATATGTTGATATTATTATAGTCAAAAAAAGCATTCCAGCATATTTTGGCCATTATGTTGGCACAACAAAAGTCGGTGGTCTTCGTCAGTTGGACTTGGTGTGGCCGACAATGAATGTGAAAGAAAGTCATAAAGTGTGATAAATCTCAATCTCTGTGTCCTTACTTTCCCAATCCCCCTAAATGCCAACCAGAAAATTCCTTCTTCCATCAAAAGGACAACTCAATATCAAGTAAACTTTTCTTTGTATATCAGGTGAATATCTTTAGATGATGGCTTATATAATAAATGATTCCATTATTAATATTACTGAGTCCTTCGATAATTATTGGATTTTATAAGTGATTAAATTGAAGACAATATCAATATTACTAATAATAAACTATTGACCTGTATTTCTGAAATTCAACATGATATCATAGCAAATTGATTGATTTTATTGTTGGGGCTACTAAGAAGAAGCCGCAAAAAAAATAGTGAAAGGAAAGGAGGCGGACCACAAAGGACTAATTGGCCAAGAAAGTCCATGGACTTCAACAGACAACTTTGTTGTCCACATTAAAGAAAGAAAAAAATCAACTTTTCCTTGAGGAAATTACCCTACAAGTCTACACATTCTCACTCCATCTCCCTGACAGTTAAAGAAAGACACTTTACATAATTATAAATAACGAAAACTTTACTCTCCATCTTCATATGTGGATGTGGAAAGTAATAATGTTCGCATGTAAACACTTAAAGAACGTCACATACACAACTTTTTTATTTTTTATTTTAGAGTGGTTTTGGATAGGGTCAATAATCATTTTTCCATATAATTATATTAAGTTATTTTATGGACAAGCACAACGAGCCTGTACACAGTAGGAATTATAAGCATCAAGCAACTTATAGAGTAGGAATTATAAGCAGATCATTAATCTAATAATTAACAAGCCATATTGATAATGAAGAGTTAATTTGTTTCAATATTACATAATAACGTACTTGCGAGCACACACACTACATTTTATATACGGTAGCTTAATAAATTCCCGCTTAGAGCGGTGACATGAATCTCAGCAACAAAAAATCCTCCTCATCACTGACCTCCTCCTTGATGGAATTACAGTGGCAATAGCAGTTGTGTTTGGTCTGGAGCTGTATGGCTTAGTGTCGTTGTTGTCGACCATTTCTTCAGTTCTGTGGCACTGGTCTTCTTCCCCATTCGAGACTTTCAGGTTCAATGCCCTCCCTGCACCTGAATTTGCCATTGCCACTATTTCTCTTTTTTACTAGAGAATGTGTGTGTGTGTGTGTGTGTGTGTGTTTGTGCACTAGTGCTGCTAATTGTGTGTTAACCCTTAATAAACCTCCTCTAAGGAGAGTAAAAAGAAGAAGTTGATTCTTAAGTAAGAAATAGACAGTGTAAATTAACCATCTATATAAATGTTATTATATACACTTGTATTAGTGATAATGGTTAAACTAAAGTAAAAGTAGTGATGTTTAGGACTTGGCCAGCTGGTCTAGTCTTGGTACATTGGCTAACAGTCCACATAATTTGATCGCTTTCATAATTAATTTGCGTAAAAATAATTGACAATGGCGATATTCGAAACTAACTCACACATTGTTTTGGAATTTTCTCTCATTAATCCGACCATTTCCGATTTTGTAATCATGATTCTCATTAGAAGGTGGGACAGAAAATAAAATATTGTTGGGTATTTTACCATGTGCTTTATTACATATTCTCTCCCCAATTCCTTCTGGAAGCTTTTGTGACAAAAATTAATGGGAAATGGATTGGTGTTACATCAAACGCCCAACATTTCTATAGGATTCCTCCTTGGATCCCGGCCAACGTACAAAAATTTGCTCCTTAATTACCTGGGACTAAGCTTAGCTTGGCAGATGGGGAGTTGTGGGTGTCTGTATCATTTGCTTCTGCACCGTTTTTGGAGTAGCGGTGTGGACTTAAGTTTGGAATAGTACGGATATATCATGTCAACGTGTGATAATCCGCGCAAACATTGCACAGTGAATTCTATCCTGGTTTTGTAACTTTCCACTTTGTTTATAGGCAGGTGTTTGTCTCTCTGGCGGGAAAATTTGGAGTCAGATGTGATTGGACTCCATATCCATGGCCAGCAATGCTCTCTTTGTTTTATTCATTTGGATTTTTTTTCTCTCTGCTTTAGCTTACCTATTTTCACATCGTATACCAACTTCAAAAGCATGTCTTTTTCGGGTTGGTCCAAGAAAATGCAACCCACAAACCCCACACATTCACATCGACACAAAATTTCGCTTTTCCAAGCTTAGGGTTTATCTTAATTTCATTGGGGAAAATGGGGGTTACTGTGAAACTCCGGATTAATTATAAGTCTATGTGAATCAAATGACGAAAGCAGAGAGAGAGAGAGAGAGAGATGGAGATTGAGATGAAACAAAACCCACCAGTCTAAGAAAACCAGGAAATTTTTACATCAACATGACCACGAAAATAGCAGAAAACAGAAAAACAATCACAACCCTAAACTAAAAACAATAAAACACCAGCTATGGTGGTGGGCTTGGGTAAACTTGGCTGCTGATGATGATGACCTTGTTGGCGTTTGAAGCAGAAGCTGAAGAAGGCCTATTAGTAGTATTGTCTTAAACTGAAACTGAGCAAAAGCATTTGCACAATTTGATCAAACATCATCCTCTTCACTAACCTCTTCTTCACCGGGAACACACTCCCGGCTTTTGGTTTGAACAATCGTGGCTCAGCCTTGCTGTGATCTTCAGATGGGCTCAAGTTCAGCTTCATCATCAGATCCTTTGGGTGGTGCTCTGATTTGGGGCAGAGGAGGTCTTCCTCCCCATCTGGCTTCAAGTTTTTCCAAGCCTTCTCTGCTTCTGATGAAGTTTTCTTCATTGGCATGCCTGTAATCTCTCTCTCTCTCTCTCTCTCTCTCTCTGTCTGATTGTGGCCTTCCTTCTGGGTCCGTGTGTTTATGAAAGCCGTCTACGAGTTTAATATATAGACAAGAAAAGTTCGTTTCCTTTTCCATTGTAGGCCCTACTAAAGAAGGACCATTATTTTTTACCCAACAAAAACAGAAAAAAGGAAGGACTTCTCCTAATTTGTTCTCTGATAGTCTTAGATACTTGAAGACAGAAATAAATTTGAAAAAGAGAAGGAAGCTTCGATTTCATATAATTTTATGGATAAAAAATGTAGGAAAAAGCCTTTAGTTAGAAGTTGCCTGATTGACTTGTATCTTCAGAGAATGGTAGTTCATAGTAGGAGCGGTATTTGTTTGGGCTTAGCGCTTAGCGTTGTAGTGTACTCAGGACGGATCATTATCATGAGCAGCTATAGCGTATAGCCCAAGTGAGTTTTTTCTTTTTTGCTTTCTTATAGTTAGAATATCGGTTTTAAGGTTTAGTTCAATTCAAAATCTAACAATTCACTCGTAAGATAAATTTAATATCCTGAGTCGGTCCTTAAGTGTACCAAAGTCAAAAATTAATTTATTCTTAAATTGATAATCAGTCTCAGAGAGCAACCTACTTGGACGAATTCGGATATTCACACCAAGAGCAAGAGCAGCAGTCATATCAATACTAGGTGCCCAAAAAATAATTCTGCGTTTCCATTTAATGAGCTTGCTTGGACGCTGCCTACTAAAATACAAAGGTGCCCAAAAAACGGCATTTACATGATGATAGATTTTCTTCACGTGCTTGTAGCTTTCAATATTATTGCTCCCCCTTGTTCTTTACTGTTCAAATTCCACCCGAGAAAAAGGGGCCCTTCAGTGTCGAGTCTCTGATTTGATTGGAAATAATTAGCACTTGGTTAGGCCAATTAACACGGTCCATGATTTTCTTTATTTTTTTACCATTATCAGGTATTTCTTGAATCCGATTTAATTTATTGTGTTATGATTAATTGTATTCAAATTAATCAGAATGATACTGTCACGTGGTATTATCAATACATATGTCGTAGCATGAAGTTATTCATTTATATCACATGAAAAATTACTCCAAATAAGGCCAGCTAGCTCGATACCTTTCTCACATATATATAATGTCAATCAATAGACTGAAATAGGAGAGGTATTATTTCTAATTCATTTAATTCTTTGTTGGGTTTCTATGTAAGTGGAATGAATGAGGGGTTGAGAAATAGCGTTATAGGCCTAATAGCTAGCCATGACTTTTGATTAAAATCCATGTTGTACAAGTTTTTTGAGAAGAAAAAAGCAAAAGGGCAAGACATTAGCTCGAGCCTTTCCACCCATGATGCGGGATGAACTGGCAAGACTTTTTCCTCATAACTATTGGCAATTTGGAAGCTTCACTACAAGAAAAGAAGGCAATAATCACGTTTTTTGAGTTAACAAATTGATTTTGGTTTTGCTTGCTTGTCACCATTATTTGTGCTCAACTATCTCAAATTTGAATTTATTGATTTAAATATAATAAATATAAGACCACTTTATTGTCCTTGTCCTTGACAGCTAAAGAAAAGGAAGAGATACACCAAATAAAAAAAACAAAAAGATCAATATTTTATACACAAGTAGGCTAAAAATTTTGCACTTAGTCACTAAAATAAAGATGGTTAAGTATTAAAATATAAGGCTAAAGTTGATTTGACGTGTTATGGGCCCCATGCACTTCAGACAGTCAACTAAAATTTGTCACGAAAGCTCTTAAATTGGTGACAAAGGACAATAGTTACGGCTTCATATATCACCAACACAAAATTCGTAACTGTAGCGTTACTATTGGGCTTACTATGAGAGTGTAGTGCAGGGCTATTCATTGGGTGGGAGTGTATCAGTTTAGGCTTAAAAGAAAAAGTCACCTGGGCTATAGCACAGGTTAGTCAAAGAGTAGGTGCATCCCTGCCTGGTTATGTTCTTTAACATTTTGATTCATGCATGGCATGTTACGTGTTACGTCAAGCTTTGACAAGCTTTGACGTAAAGTCGGTAAAGCTAGATAAATAATTCCTAATAGCATTCGATTTCATATACAATTTAGTACTGGGCATGGCGGTGCATGCTCATGATGAAGCAGAAGCAGAGTTTAAATAGAGGGTTTTCGATTGTGATCAAAACGGATTAGACATCATTTTCTACTGCGCTGGATAAACAAAGATGGGCACGAACGAACGACCACAGTTTCCTATCTCTTATCGATTATTATTTTTGTTGCTGAAAATAATGGTTTCGTTTTTTTTTTTTTTTGCCAAAGTGTTATTTACGTGGATCTGGTTTGCCGCCTCTCAACTCGTGCCAAACAACCCCCTCTCCTCCTCCTTTTGCACCAGTAGTAAAAATGAATACAAATGTAGCCTTCTTTTAACATTTGCCGGAGGTGTTGTGATATATTAGTTGTGTTCAAATTAATCAGAATGACACCGTTATATGATATTATCAATTCATATGTTGTAGCATGAAATTATTAATTCACGTATTATTACATCATGTGAAAAATTACTCCAAATAAGGCCAGCTAGCTCGATACCTTTCTTGCATATATATAATGTCAAATTGTCAATCAATGGACTGAAATAGGAGAGGTATTATCTCTAATTCATTTGATTCGTTGTTGGGTTTCTATGTAAGTGTAACGAATGAGAGGCTGAGAGCTGGCATTATAGGCTTAATAGCTAGTCATGACTTTTGATCAAAATCCATTTTGTACAAGTTTTTTGAGAAGAAAAAAAAGCAAAAGGGCAAGATATTAGAGCCTTTCCACCCATGATGCGGGATGAACTGGCAAGACTTTTACTCATACTTATTGGCAAGCAGCTGTAAGCCTATGCCAAAGATAAGATTACCATTTAATTAAACGCCTCATTAATTTGTTTCACCATGGCAAAAACCTCTGGGTGAAAAAATCCCTCCACTAATGAATCCTAGCTCGGATAGGATGTGGGCTCCATCAAGGTACGTAGGGCAGGCTCGAAGGCAAGACTAGCCCGACCTAGTGCATGAAGACATTGACACTAGTACTGATGTTAGGGAAGAAATAAATTGGAAAAAAATTCTGAAAAATTACTAAAAAATTTATAATTTTTTATATACATACCTACTAATTTTATTATTTATTCATGTCATACATATAAATAAAATTAATCTCAAGTGAATAGTAATTGCCCTTGGGTTGCCATGGCAATGGTGGGACAGTGGGAAATCCAAAAAAAAAAAAAAAAGCTATGACAAACACTGCTCACATGAACAGTAATCGCCCTTGCTTACCCTTGCCATTTATCATGGCAAATAGGCAGAAGTGCTCTTAAAAGTGGCACATGGAATTTATGTTCGTATATAACCCACATGCTAGTACCCAAATGTCAATTTATTTTATTGATTAAGGTTAGGTTCTCCCCTTTATAAAAACTTAGAGTACTTTTACTCATTTGTCATGGCAAAGGGCAAGGGAGGCAATGGCTATTACTATTCACTTGAATAGCGGCAGTCCTTACAAAAGGCTTGTTGTGTTTCCACTCATTGCCATGACAACCCAAGAGTAACCACTATTCACATGAAATATGAGGAGATGAATTTGTTTGGTATGAGAAGTAAAGAATATGGCTAGGTATTTATATAAAAAAATTCTGATTTTTTTGGTTCTATTTTTTCAATTTTTTTGTTATTTAAATTAGTTTTTGACATCATTATGATGTCAGCATTACATCTCTTAATAAATACTCATGATTTTAACTCTCTACCTTTTACTATTTTATTCTGATTTATACTTTTATTTTTAGAAAAACTTTAGAAACATGAAGTACCCAAAAAAAAAAAATGGCCATTAGATTTTCAGCTAATAACTTTAGCTAGCCCATCCATTGAAAATTTCCTAGTTCCGCCCTTGTTAGAGGCCATCCTACTTTTTTAACCTTTGTTTAAATGTGATTGATATATAACCTTTGTTTAGGGCATTTTCCAATTTGGAAGCTTCGAGCTAGGTTATGTGACAAGGTTGAATATAAAATATATCAAAATGCACCATAACTTATCGTTTTTCCCTCCAAAACAGCAAATCAAAGAGATGGCCACATGATGAACACAAAGTCAAATTATAATACGTACCCAGTTGGGAGGCTTTATATGCAAAGGTTTTGATTTTGTCACACGATCTCGTCCTGGTGATGTTCTTTAACATTTTGATTTATGCATGGCATGTTACGTCAAGTTAAAGCTTGATTCGGCCCGCAATTTGACTCTCCTAATAATTTCATATTTTCTTCCAACGACTTGATTTAATATTAGATAATTGAGGGTAAGGACAGGGAAATAATGAAGTTATTAAAAAAAATAAAAAAAGGAGATTCAATAGTAATATGGGATCTCGAATAATATCATGGTCATGGAATTGGTGGCAGGAAGATTGGATATCATGCATGGTCATGGATGGAAAGTCATGGTTTTCTTTTCAATAACATTTGTGGCTTTGAAGTCTTTACTTTTTCATAAACTTCCTTGGCTATTCCTCTAATCAAGGACCATGTTAATTATGTTTTATTGATTTTGATGGTGGCCCAAATTTACTTGAACTTTCTAGCTTATTTAGCTTACCAATGTTTCATATCACATCAACTTTAATAATAAAAGCCATGAGAGAGAGAGAGAGAGAGAGAGAGAGAGAGAGAGAGATCAGAGAAAACCCAGCATTCTATGAAAGCCATGATAAAATTACGTCTACGTCACAAGGAAGGAAATTAGCAGAAACAGAAATATAATTGCATGCCTGTAGGCTGTGTACTGAAAACAATAAATTTACATCAGCTCCTATATCTATTCTATGGCGGTGGGCTTGGATAAACGTGGTTGCTCATGATCTTGTTGGCGTTTGAAGCAGAAGCTGAAGAAGGCCTATTAGTAATATTGTCTGAAACAAGAGCAAAACCAATGGACAATTTGATCAAACATCATCCTCTTCACTAACCTCTTCTTTGCCGGGAAGACACTGCCAGCTTTTGGTTTGAACAACCTTTGCTCATCCTTGGTTTGAACTTCAGATGGGCTCAACTTCAGCTCCTTTGGGTGGTGGTGCTCTGTTTTGGGGCAAAGGGGGTCTTCTTCCCCATCTGGATTCAAGTGCTTCAACGTCTTCTCTGCATCTGAACTTTTCTTCATTGCCATCTCTCTCTCTCTCAGTATGTGCTTCCTTCTGTGTTGTGTTTAGGATGATTGAGGACGAGTTTAAATAGATGAGAAATGTTTGACCAGCATTTTTGGAATAAAATATAATATTATGATTGATTGTTTAATCAAAATTTCTTTTTTGACGAAAATGGATTAGGTCTTTCATATCCGAACCAATCGCGTCCCTCCTTACCCTTTCCCTACGTTTTCTTTCCCAACCAACCCAAAGCTGCACTGCACTGTACTGGACTCCAACCACAGACAAATTGAAAAAATAAAAGTAAACAAAGAAGGGTACGAACGACCACAGTTTTCTATCTCTTATCGATTATTATTTTTGTTGCTGAAAATAATGGTTTCGTTTTTTTTCCTGGTATAAAAGATGGATTTAGATAATTTTTTTCTATCATATTCAAGGCTTTGGGTCACGATTTATGGCTGAAAATTTCTTACATCTGTGTTGGATGATCTTCCTATTTATTGCATGAATTTTGTTCTTCCTTTTTATCTACTCTTTTTGTTTTTGTTTTTTTGTTTTTTGTCAATTGTTTTCCATTTATTCTCGAAATGAGAAGGAGGAAGGCAAGAAAACAAATTTTATTTATTTATTATATTGAAACTATGAAACATAACCTAAAATTGTAGAATAACTTCTACAGTCCAAATGCATGATATTAAGTTGGTAGCACACATGTCTCATCCTTTTCCAATACTAAGAACACTTCCACCCATCTCTTTTTCCATGGTAAAAGGGGGCCTAGGCTCCAAAACAATAAAATTGCATGGCAAGAAGTGGACCCATGAAATTGGGCAAGTTTAAAGGCAAGATCTACTCTAATTTAAATACCAACAAAGTTGGAAAAAAAAAAACCTAAAAATTCAGAAATGTTTTTCTATAAATACCAAGCCATATTCTTCACTTCCCTTAAGTTGCCATGACAATGGATAGGAATGCATCAAAAAATTACTAAGGCATACATTATTCAAGTGAATAGTAATTGCCATTGATTCCCCTTCCCTTTTGCCATGGCAAATGAGTGAAAGTGCTCAATATATATATATATATATATATATATATAAACACAATAATATGTATATTAATATATGTTATCTAAAGACTTAAATTGTAAGAATTTTATTTTCATGCAGTGGCAGATTTAGGAATTTTTCAGAAAAAAGGTAATATTTAAATGACTAAAGGAAAAGAATAGGTTTCATTGAGGTAAAGACTGGGTTTAGAGTGAAGCACCTTTAGGTCGAAATCTTGGAAGGCCATCAAATTCATATTGGGATAAGTTGGACATTGACTATAAAGATATAAAATACAAGGGATGAGCAACAAGGCTCCCTTGAAGCATGCAATTAGTGACCAATTTCAAAGGTAGGGAAGGTAAGAAACGAATAGAAAAGAGATCAAGAGACACAATCAAAGTGGCATTAACAATTAGGCAAAACAAGAACATAATAAAGCAACTGATCTTTGTTCAAAAAAAAGGGAAAAAACCATCATCGATTGACTTGTTAAAAAAAAAGGAATTAGGCAAACCAAGAACATAATAACGCAACTGATCTTTGTTCAAAAAAAGGGAAAAAAAACCTTCATCATTTGACTTGTTCAAAAAAAAGGGAACAAACCTTTTGGCTTGGAACAATGCCACTGAATGATAAACATATACAAACTTTCCCCTGTATCTATTATTGTTATATATATACAGAGAGCTTCTATTGAGGGATCCTTCAAATAAGCTTATTTGAAGGACACCCTTTGTAGGGCCCATTCCGGATTGTATTTCACTAATCCAAACCATCTATTTTGTAGATACACATTCAAAAATCATCTATACAAAAAATCACTTGAATCCGATATCATTTGACCATTCAATTGAGTAATTGAAATTTTAGTACTTTCTTGAAGCACCGTGTTCATTAATTTTGTATGACACAATTGGATGTCAAAACGGTTTCCGATTTGTCTAATTTTTTGTAAGGATTATCTATAAATGAAGACCTAAAACATAGATCGTTTGGATCATTGGAAAAAAAACTGTATAGTTAATTCACTTGTTCAACTTTCTCTTAGTTTTCTCATCACCTATGGTTTGTTTGGGTTCGTGAAATTTTTTATTGTGTTCTCTTCACATATGGTTTGTTTAGGTTTGTGAAATTTTGGATTGTATTACTTTGGCATCTCTCCACATATATACTTTACTGACAGTAAATTCTTCATTATCATGTATGTAATGTGGTGTATATATATATACAATTATTCTCTTATTTGCGCGATATAATTATTGTGCGGATGCTATTGTAAATAAGAAGAAAAGTATGGAGGGATAGTAGAAAATAAATGACATATCCACGATATAATAACATCCGAACGTTCGCATAAGAGAATTTCTATATATATTTTATATTTATTATGTCTCTCTTTAAGTGTGTGTTTCCTTCTGTGTTGATGTGTTTATGATGATTGAGGAATTGTGTAAAGGCGTCCCTTAGAGCATTTCCAGCAAAGGGCCCAAGGGGAGGGCTAGGGGGCGTAAACCTAAAATGGTGTTTCCAGCAACAAAATTTTGCCAAGGCAAGAGTGGGGCCCAACGAACTGGTTGGCCCGAGCACCAAAACTCGTTTTGGGTGACGTGGCGTCAACGCTGGTTTTTAAAAAATTTTGCACGCCGCTACAATAACCCCTCCCCACGGCTCTCTTCCATGGCTGGCTCTGGGCCTGGATTCCTTTTTCCAAAGAATCCAACGGATGCCAATTTTTTCCCAATAAAAAAAAGAAAAAAATCAATTTTTTTAAAAATACCGAAAAATACTAATTTTTTTTTCTATAAATACCAACCAATACTCCTCACTTTTAACACCAACTCCTGATACATTTTATTCTCCTTCTACTATTATTCACTTTCTACTCAATATTTTTTTCACTTTGAAGTTGTATTTTTCCAGAAAAATTTATGGGTTCTTCTAGTGAAACCGGAGGGGCATGGAGCATGATGGAAGATGTTAGCTTGTGTGAGTCTTGGCTCCACATTAGTCATTTTCCCATAACGAGCAATGAGATGAAATTCTGTCATATGTGGAAAAAATATTCATCAGAATTTTTGTGAAATGGTAATTAGTTCGACCTGTACGGAAATAGCATTATCTATTAGGTGGAAAATTCTTAATTAATAGTTGGTGAAATGGAGAGATGCCTTAGCAAAAGCAATGGACAACCATAGAAGCAGGGAAAACCTTAGCAGTGAGGTAAATTATTTGTAATTTTTGTTTTATTAATTTCTATGTCATATTAATTTTTATTTAAATGTTTCTTGCAATTTATATATTTTGTTAATATTTCTTGTATTTCCAATATTAATATGAATGTTTCTTGCAATATTTATATTTTGTTTTGCATTTCTAATAAATTGTTAAAGTTTCTTGCATTTCCATTATTTTTTTTTTACTTGTTGCATTGCCAATATTTTTTAAAGTTTCTTGCATTTCCAATTTTTTTTAAGATTATGTAAGCACAAATGGTTTGGTGCTACTGGGTAAGGCAAAAAAAGTTTCAACCATACCCTATGTTGGGAGGTGGTGAAGAATTGTAAGAGATTCCAAATTATTCCAACAAGTCCGACGGTAGTCTTGAATGAAACGCCACTCCATGAGACACCGGCATCGGATTCACCTATGGATTCCCCGATGAGTCAAGACTCACCTATCGAAAAAGAGCCAAGGCCTATTGGGAGGAAGGCGGCGAAAGAGAAGAAAGGGAGTAATTCTACCAAGAATGCATCTAAATTTTTGGAGGAACTTTCAAAGATGCAAGCCATGAGAATTGAAATGGACATGAAACAACATTCTTACCCCGAGAATGTCTATGTCTATCCACATTCGGGGCACGGCCTTCTCGTGCCACGGCGGCTCTGGTTTTCTTCCTCCAGCAAAACAACGGTCATGCCAAGTTGCTCATCTAGTTCTCTTTGCACCTTTTTGCTTGCAGCTCGTCGACACATTCTTTCTCTCATTTCTTGCTCTTGTCTCTCCAAAACCTCTTGCATGTCTGCTATTGAAAATGGAGAATGAAATCTAAAATATGAGAAATGGAAATGTAGAGAAGATCTTGTGTGGGAGGTATGAGCTGAACCTATGGTTTTATAGAAAAATTTAGAGCGATAGATATGACACGTAGCGCAATCTTAGAGGGTGAAAATCTTATCTGAAATTTGAATTTCGAAATGTATATGAAATTTGACATTTTGAATTTATTTGAATTTTGAATTTTGAAATGCATCTGAAATTTGAAACTGAAAATATTATCCGATATGAATAGTATTGACACGTAGAAACCCAAAAATCTTATCCGAAAATATTATCCAAATTAATTGTTTAAGTAAACAAAGTTGTGAAAAAAAAAACAAAAAAATGAATAATATTTGCCATGGCAAGCCTAAACTGCTGAAAACACACTTTGCTGGGGGGCTAGAACAACCACTATTCACATGAATAGTAGCTATCCTAGGGCTCTCCTTGCCACGGCAAGGGGCTAACTGGTGGAAATACTCTTACGAGTTTAAATAGATGAGGGTAAAAAGTATGAAAAAGTGTTTGGGTACGTACCAAGTTGATGTATCTTCAAAGGATGGAAGACAAGCAATGGAATATTATTATCGATTGTGCAGTTAGAATTTGATTTATTCAATTTGAACACACACATGACATCCTTAGAAGTTAATGGAAATTGCACTTCCTACCATTGTTGCATATGGAATCACAATTTCTCCATAGAAAAAGATAAAGTAGGTCAACATCACTTTATTACTTATAAGTAATCTGATATAATTATATGGCTTTTTATCACAAAACGTATTTTGAGGTCACAAAATGTATTTTGAGGTGGACAAAATTATCAAATTGCATATTTTTTTTTTTTTGTTTGTTTGTCATTCATAGTTCTCAAGGTTAACATGTGTGCTTATGAGTAGTCTATGTTATGATTTTCGTAAAAAAAAAACTCTCTTAATTTGTTGATGTGACACATATATAGAGCCCACATATTCTATATTATAATGCCATATGGATTAAAAATTTAATAGGTTAAAAAAAATATAGGAAAAAATATATATAAAAAATGTACATATTTTCAACAATTAAAATTAATTTAAAATTGAAAAAGAAGAAGAAAAAGAGAATATCGTTCCTTGATTCGGCCCTCAACTTTAACCACACCGCCCATCTCTCAACTTTAACTATCGTCCTAGGGTGGTTGCTTCTTCCGTACGAGCAGTTGGGTGAATTAGACACACAGTCCAATTTAGCATCTAATCAAAATGACACATCACTTTCTTTGTCCTTGTGATCCCATGTGAACATCCCGCGAACAACGCAAGTCCCTTCAGCCATAGACTATAGTGAGGCATTCGACCATTTGCCAACCTTCCAAGTCTCTAGAAAATTAAATTATGTGCGTCTCTAGTCTCTAAATTTAAATCTAACATATGTGAGACTCACATGGTCACGTAAGAAAACTTACATATTTAGTAAAGGAAAGTCACATCATGGACCACTTGTAACCACGTATATTAACCTTATAGAAAAATGCTTACCTCATTTTCTAGAATGTTAATCACAGTTTGACACGTGTGTAAAGATTTTTATTTTATTTTTTTGTGTTTTTAATGAATTATTTTTGCGTCTGTGTCAAACTGTGATTTACAGGAGATATATAAATGCCTCATTTCCAAGAAAGAGGAAAACAACGTTATTGACCTTAAGAATCGTGAATAATATATATATATTTTTTAAAAGCAATCTTATAGTTATATCAATTTCAGAGACGTTTTGTAATAAAAATACGAAGGACTTAGAATGTTATTGGTTGTGGTGTGTAACGTGTTTGGTGAAGAAAATGACCTAAAGAAAGCTCTTTTAAGTGATAGGTGCTGAAGAATTCTCTAATCAATATTGCCGCTTGAAGCTTTGCTTGCGAGTGACGTCGTGATCTCACAATACCAACCATTCTCAGTAGTAAATGTAATTTATTGTTTCAATTGACTGAGGAAAGGAGTTTGGGTTAGAAAACAGAAAAGTTTTGGAAAGAATCATTAATGGATTTCAGTTTATCTTTTTGGGTTTAGACGTTTGTTAATCCGTAAACATGTGCTTCTGTGCTGCAACAAGGAGTGGAAAGAACTACTACGTTTGGAACCCCCTAATTAGAGAATCCATAAGCCCTCCAATACTCCCAATTTACTATAAGCCACAATCCGTTGGATTCGGGTTTTGTAATATTTTGTAAATATGGAAGTATATTTATGTAATCAAACATATTTATGGTATAATCAACATATGAGTTCACTAGGCTCAAGTTTTCAGCGATGTCGTCCATTTGCTCGTACAGCTCTTTTGATTATGTCTGACGAGTGATAGGTTTGCTACATAATGAAGCATATTTATGGTATAATCAACATAGGAGTTCGCCAGGCTGAGGATCCTCAGCGATATCCTCCATTTTCTTGTTCAGTTCCCTTCATTAGGTCTAATTGGCGGTTTTGAAATGAAAAAATGGGTAGAAGAATGTATTTGCCAAGTAATGTCACACAAGTAGGTGGATTCCAATCGTTGATGGATTTCAGTTTATCTTTTCGGGTTTAGACATTTGTCGATCCATAAATCCATACTTTCGTGCTACAGCGAGGAGTGGAAATAGTGGAAAGAACTATTACATTTGGAACCTCCTAATTGGAGAATCCATAAGCCTTCTAATACTCCCAAGTCAATATAAGCCAAAATCCACTGGATTCATGTTTTGTAATATTTTGAAATTGTATAAACTAGTTCTCGTTATGTCCAGAAAGAAGGTCCTTATTTTCAGCTTTGGAATGGATACAGAATGAGGAAAAGTGGCAGTTAAAAGTTAATGGCCAAGTTGAAGAATATACAATTTGGGGTTTACCTTAATGGCGAAGCTGAAGGATAGACATACGGATGACCTAACTTGATCGACATTGTCTCTTGATCATTGACCACCACTCCCGCATTCGAGGATTAGTATGATAACAGAATGGGACCCATATTTTTACTAGGATACTGTAATATCGCCTTCTATAATGTTGCCATTGATCACCAAAATGACAGATCTTCTGTCAAAAATCTGTCACTCGTCAGACCTAATGAAGAGAACTAAACGAGAAAATGGAAGACATCGTCGGAGGATCCTCATCCTATATTGTTCCATGCTAGGAATGTGCTTAGATTTTATACAAGTTTAAATCTCAATGTCGATGAAGACATTCCTATATTTCATTAGTGGACAAAGATGAGATGAGTATAATTCGTAAAAAGAATTATGAGGTGAGATTTGGAACAAAAATAGAGAAAGTGCAAAAGTTTCATTTACTGTACATGCAAGATGAAAAGTCTAAACAAAATGTAGTAAAAGATAGCTAATTCATCGAGAAATTTTCCAGAACTTGTTTGGCTTTTATTTTATTAGAAAAATGATCAAGTTCTTATTTTATGTTCTTGATTTTGATGCCTCGGGACGTATTGGCTTAGCCACCCGTATCTGGGATTTCAAGCCTTGCATGACGTTAAGATTTTCATCCACTCTGGAGTTAATTATTTTCCTTCTTTAATAAAGTATTTAGCTATATATTTCTAAAAAAACTAAAAAAATATTTAGCTAAATAAACTATATTGATAATTAATCATGGAGGAAAGTTTTGCAGCACTTTTCGGCAGAAACAAAGAGAAGAAACTTTTACTTCTATTCGGACGGCCGGAGTACGTCACTGACACTGAGGGATTTTGCATCATTCCCCGTTGCAAAATTCAATTTCTGTAATTCATTTGTAGTCTATAAAGCAATCATACTATTCTTTTAATAAACAAAATCTAAATAACTCTAACGTTTTATCTTCCTTAATTACAGTGGGCATGACGTTGGCACATGAGATAGTGCATGCATGGTTGAGGCTTCAAGGTTTGAATATGGATTTAGGAATTATTCACTACAAATAATTTGCATGAAAAAAATAAAAAGTTTTAAACTTATGCCTACCCTCAAGAGTGCTTTAAATTTTTGTTGGTCCAATAGGTTTTTGTATAATATTGTATGAAACTCTATTTCCGTGTTCTTAGTTTTCCTCAATAATGAGTTCTTTTTGTAGGTATAATTGGTGATAGGAAACCGGAAAGATTGGTAGAAGAAGGTATTTGTCAAGTAATGTACGGGAATGGTCTTGTCCTAGAGGTTTTAAGTACTCCTCATTCAATAAAATCAATGAGCAACTTTAGTTTACAAAATATTTGAATAAATATTATGCAAATCTTAAAAAAAATCGATTTAGATGAAGCTTATTATTGCGAAGGGTTTAAACAGAATATGCATTTTGTAAAAGAAAATGGCTTCAAAAAGACATTGGATTGCATCGTTATAAAAGGACATCTGGAAGATGAAGTGTGAAACCCCATATTTATAAAATTATATAGGTCGAAGATTTAATATTTTGCCATTTAATTTATATTTTATATATATGTTGTTATATTCATTATATATATGTGTGCAATTTTCACTATTCGTTTATATATATATATATATATATATATATATAAGAACCCATATTATTTGCATGGTAGTGTGCACGTTGAGTGATAGATTTGAATAAATCTATCTAATCATGAATTTTATTTTATTGAAACCTTAGGAGGTAAGTCTTAAAGGATATTTGGTAAGAAGCATGAGGTGGACTCATTAGCATGAGGTGTTGGATCAAGAGTTTGATAGCTAGAGTTGGTGCTACCATTCTTGCTAGGTGGTGGGACATTGCAAGATTAAAGATAACTTCAAAGTTGTTGTTATCCTATATTGTTGCCACCAAGAGTATTAACCAATGATAGAAGGATAGTTGCCGACTTTATTCTAGTATAAATAGGAAGCTTACAAGTTGTTTTACTACTACTTCCAAAGATAACAAACATGTAACGTGAGAGAGAGAGAGAGAGAGAGAGAGAGAGAGAGAGAGAGAGAGAGAGAGAGAGAGAGAGAGAGAGAGAGAGAGAGAGAGAGAGAGAGAGAGAGAGAGAGATGATGATGATGATGATGATGATGAAATTCTTAGAGGAGATATAGGGCTTAGCTTGTATTGTCTTAAATTGGAGCAATGCTTTGGAATTGAGGTAGGGATTTCTTGAGAAGCCTTTACGGAGATTGATTTAATTAGATTTCGTGAGCTCTATAATTGTATAATGTTCTTGATATGAGATATTTACGTATTGTGAACTATTTGAATAATATTGGTATAATTATATCATGTCATAGTAATTGGTTGGAGTTGTTGGGTTGAGAAAATAATGATGGAAAATAGGGTAATGGGAATGATCTTTTGTGTAGTTGAGTCTAACCATTGTAGGGACCAAGTCCAGGCGAGCCCGTGTGCACAGTAGATTAGGAAATCGGCGGTATAATTGTCGATTGGGTGATTTGGGCTTGGAGATCAATAGTGTAGACAAGATGACTAGCAAAAGGGGAATTACGAGATGATTGAGATGAGTGTTAGTTCATATAAATGGGCATTCGGGACAAAGTGGTATAAGCATGATATGGAACGTGCTGGTCTGCTTGTCCAGTTATATGAATTAACGGGAATAGATGAAGAACATTCATGCATTATTGAAATTGGTACTTAGGTGACTAATGGTAAATTTAATTACACAAACAAGACAAAACAACACAGCAATCTTCACACACTTTAAACCTTGACCAAATACACATATGACTAGTCAACTGCTAGTCATGAACAATCACAATCAAGAGAACACACAGATCATGCCACAATGTACCTGCAACCCTAGAAGATTACTAGTGACAACCTAGGCACTCAGAAGGACCCGTCAATCTAGGCATCCCCTGTGCTAGCAACAACTATGGTGAAAGTGTGTGAAATCATCAAAATTATGCAAACATCAAACAGCAGATAAAGATGATTAGTCAACCACCAAGAACACAAACCCAGAAAAATTACAGATATGCAAAACCGATTTTGTTCACCCAGAAACCCACCATTGGGAAAAACTGGGAGTCATCAACCGACCAGACACTCCACTAAGTAGAAAAAGATTATTACAAAGGAAACACAACCAAGCTCAAGATTCACCTAGGTCTATTTAGGAATATGAGCAATACCTCCTTTGTGCAATCTTCTTCTCCAACTTAGCAAAACTTGAAACTCAGTTCTTCATGGCAATGGCAGCTCCTTCTCCAGCTCGTTCATCCCATGACACAAGCTTGCAAGTTCCAACACAGACCGAAACCAATATTTGGATTCAAAGGAGAATGACCAATTTCTTCAAGAAACCATACTCTTGAAGAAATCAGTATTGAATCTGACCTAGATATAAATGAGAGATGATTTGAATAGCTAGATGCAGATTCGAGTTTTCAAAAGCAGTTTTTCAAAAAGAAATCAATTGGAAAAACTCATAGATGAAAATATATGGTTCTCTCTAGAGGAAGAAGAGAAAGAAAGCAAAACGATCTTTCCCCAAAAAGTTCCACGCAAAAGAGACAACCGCCAAATGACCAAAATCGTGGCCTTTACAGCCAAAAAATTTGTTAGGTCAGAAACCACATATGGCAGCAAAGAGAGAGAAAGAGGAATAGGACAAAACAGTTTGTTATCCAGCTGGAAGCAAAGATGACTAGTCATATGAGAAACGGATGACTAGTCATCATTTTATGAAGACTGTTTAATGTAATGATATGCAATGCTCAATACCTTTGTCAACTTGCTTGAGCCACCATAGAGCAGAGATTAGAGAAGAGCACCAATAAAAGTCTTCCATAATCTAGACTTGAGCTTGATAAATTACATTACACATCCTATTACAAAGTTGTCAAGGGAAGCCAAAAGAAAATAGTAAAAACCATACATTAACAATTATTATTAATAATGTGATATTTGGTTGCATGATTGCATGTCACTTAATTTAGTTATATCAATCTACTGTGGTAAGGTCTCATGTCCCTACTGAGCTGTGGTTGCTCATCCCTTATCCTGTTTAACTTTTCAGATGAATTAGTGGGCAAGACGAGGACTAAATCGATTGAGGCTGAATTAGATGAGAGTAGTAGGGTTTTATTTATTTCCTGTAAAGTTGTAAGCTATTTTTATAAGAGAAGTTTAATTTTAAACCCATCTTTCGATTTTCTTTTTATTTTATTTACTCACGCACCGGACGCGGGATTTCCACCGACCCCTGGGTCCGGGGCGTGACATGAAGATAATTGTGAAGATGCAAAAGGAAGTCTTTCACTGCACAAAAATATTGCGGCACCACCCACGAAGGCTACAGTGGACTATAGCCTAGTGAGGTTTTTGGGTTCAAAATAAAAATAAACCTATATATTTGCCTTCTTTTAAATGTAGTCCAGAAATGATAGCCTAGTGAGGTTTTTGATATGACACTTTTGTAATTAACAATGTCTATGACCATTTTTGTAATTAAATCAGACCCCAGCAAAAGAAAGCAGATAATATATCACAGCGTTACAGAAAATTACATTTTTCATATCACATGTATAAGACTTACAAGCTATATATGGTGGGCTTGGGTAGATGTGGTTGCTGAAAATGAACACAATCTTCTTCTTGGCGTCTGGTGCTTTAGGCTTCTGGTTGGTTTTGAAACCAGAAAAGAAAAACCTGGTTGGTTTGAGCCTTCTTTGAGAGTTAAATAATCGAACAAGAATTGGATATATCTGGCAAAAAAAGAAGAATCAGATTCTGTGGAAGCCATTAACAAAAATGCATGAAAGAAAGTGACTAAGCTGAAGGAGATGCCAGGAAAGTATTTGACAAGATGAACGCTAGTTTACTCGGTAAGTCACGGAACAAACAATTTGTTTTGTATATTTCTGTTAATGGGTGAATTTGTACTAAAGAAATTAAGGCATAATCACACACATAACAAAAGTGTTTGAGTGGTTCACTCATAATGGCGCTACATCCACTATAGTTTATAGCTTTGTATTTGTATTTGAATAGGAGATTACATTGTACATGAGAGAGATATGGGGAAAGAGACTTGAGAGTTCTAGTAGAAGAGAAATAGAGAGCTTGGGATAGCTTTGGACAGCTCTTGGAGAAGTGGCAGCTGCTGGATCCTTTGCTTAGAGGTGGTGAGCTCCCTTTCATGACTCTCCTTGATTTGGGGATTCTAAATGGCCTCATCCTGCTTTGGGGGCCTTGGGCATTGAGAAGGCATGGGAGGGAGGGGGCATGGCTAGCTACTACTCCTTTGGTAGAGGATGTGAGGTATGACTGATAACAATATTAGTTAGTTTATATTCAATTAAACTGTCACGTGTGCTTAAGTGTTGTTAGTTAGTATTAGCTGTAATTAGTTAAGACTGTTAAGTTTTGATTATTGGGATATAAAACACTGATGACACTACGATTGTAAACATTTTTGTGAAATCAGTATACAGAGCAGATCATTTTCTCTTGAATCTTCTTCTTCTTTCTTAGCTTTCTTAATTCTTAAGCTTCCTCTTCTAAACTGTTAACAATGACAAGCAAGGGTTATTCCTTAATTGGTGGGATATGTTTAAGGGAAAAGGTGAGGTCAACATGGTGTCAACAATTTCTTTCTGGAAGAAATATATATAGATATAGGAATTTGGTCCCAGTATATCTATATATGTAGATTGTCAATCACAGTTTTGTCAATCACTTCACTTGAACACGGAACTAGCAATATTTTCACACAACGTCATTTTGGAATGTGGTCCTTGTATAATGTTCATTCCTCAGTTAGTTAAGCAGAGATTTCAATGGCTTTGACATCGGCTGTTTTCATCAAGTGGGCACAAGAGCAAACAAAAACTCACACATCACAGAAAGCAACAAACGAGTAATCCCACAAGAAAAAGAAAATGAAGGGCAGGGACACTCAACAGAGAAAGCGACTAATGACAGTGAGGCCCTTCGAAATCAAATGGGTATGTACGCTGGCCACCATGACAGGGAATATTCGACGAGGAAGATGGAGGCCTTTCCGATTTTCATGAAGCTCCGTGTAATATGTCGTAACCTGAGAAAGAGAAGGTGCTAAGTATGTGCATTACAAATGGGTTTGGTGTACAATGATAGGTAGGTGCTTAATTGCTCTTCTTTGTTGGTGGTTGTGTTTGGTGTCTTAGGCCTTCGAGTCCAACTCTAAGAGCACTTCCACCCATGTAGGCTAGTACGAGCAGAAGGTCTCCTTCCCAAAAAACCAATTATAGTGGTGAAGGCTAGTCTGGGTAAGAAATGGACTCCATTAGCATGGGCTATTGCTTGGGTTTGTTGATGTTAGCATGATATCAGCGACCAATTTAAATACCCAAAAAAAATTATAAAAAAATACCGAACAATTTTTAAAAAAGGACAAAAAATTCAGAATTTTTTTATTATAAATTCCTAGTCATGTTCTTCACTTCCCATACCAAAACTCCATACAAATTCTTCTCCTCATATCTCATGTGAATAGTGTTTGCATTTACTTGTCATGACAATGAGTGGAAAAACAAAATATAAAAAGGAGAGGCAATGACTATTCACATGAATAGTGTATGCCCTTACTTGCCCTTGCCCTTTGCTATGACATCATAAGTGGAAGTGCTCTAAACTTAAGCCCATAAGCAATGAGACAACCCTTAACTCTATCTACCAAGCTAAGCTAGTACCCGATAATTAAAGCGCTTATGTCAACGAGGTCAAGCTAAATAGAAAAAGGATCTTGACTTGTAAACCAATAATCTTATATTATTATTAATTTTTGAAAAAAAAAAACACTCATAATTTTGTTTTAGAGGAAAACAGAATTTTATCAAATTAAGAGGCTTTTACCCTTTGCTGCCTCTCTAACATGAGTAACGATGTTGACACACGAGCAAGCCAATGCCATGATGGATTAACAAAATAATATTTCAGTGTACCATCCATCCATGCATTGCATGCCTTGGATATTGGGGTGGGACCTCTGAACATCATTTCTAGGGAAAGAAGATGGAAATTAAGTTATAAAAAAGAGTTTCCTAGGCACTCATTGGCACTCATTGTTGACTAATGACCAATTGATTATAATTTAAGATGTGACACTGATTTGGTAATAATATGGGATTTTCTTTTGAATAATATAAAGACAAAACCGATTCATGAATCTGCTGCCAGGAAGATTGGATTGGAACCCCTGGAAATGGTAAAAGTAATGTTTATTTATTGTAAAGCAATTTGTGATAAATGGAAGGTCATGGTCTTCAACAACATATCCATAAGCCATAATTCTATGAAAAAAGCTATGAAAAGTTTACATCAATCAAAATCACCAAGAAATTAGCAGAAGCAGATAAACAACGGCATGGCTGTGTGTACTAAAACTAGTAAAACACCAGCTCTTCTATCCATAAGCGTATATGCTATGGTAATGGTGGTGGGCATGGGTAAACGTGGCTGCTGATAATGACCTTGTTGGCGTTTGATGATCTTGTGGTTTCAGAGACTCCAGCAGAAGCTGAAGGACTATTAGTATCATCGGAAACAGAGCAAAAGCATTGGAAAATTTGATCAGACATCATCCTCTTCACTAACCTCTTCTTCACTGGGAAGACACTCGCAGCTTTTGGTTTGAACAACCATGGCTCAGCCTTGCTTTGATCTTGAGATGAGCTCAACTTCAGCTTCATGGGCTCCTTTGGGTGGTGCTCTGTTTTGGGGCAGAGGAGGTCATCTTCCCCATCTGGCTTCAAGCACTTCCTTGCATCTGAAGTTTCCTTCATTGCCATGTGTGTAATCTCTCTCTCTCTCTCTCTCTCTCTCTCTCTAAGTGTGTGCTTCTTTCTGTCCTCTGTGTTTATGAGGAATTGTGTGAAGCCGTGCCGTACGAGTTTAATATATGAGGAAATTAAGCTTCGATTGTAGGCCCTACCTAGTACCTTACATATTCCATTGCGTCACCTTGTCATCAGCAGGATTCGTGTGGGGACCTGCTGCTAAATAGAGGATATGGTCTTTGACGAAGATGGTTATCACTGAGGAAGGACTTCGCTTTAATTCGTTATCTCCTAATCTTGGAAATTAGAAAGAAAACAGAAAAATCTCCAATACCATGTGACAAAGAAGAGGAAAAGGCATTCCACATGGGAAAAAGAGCTGAAATGACCTGTGGCAGATATTATTTTTATGGTTGCACAGTGAATCTTAGATGGATTAGCTTAGCCTGGTTTTGTAATTTGCCACTTTCGATAGACATACGTGCAGATCTCTGGTTGGAAATTTGGTGCCATATACAGATTATAGATGTGATTGTGGGTATTTGCTAAACTGACATCTCTAACCATATATGTATATCTCTGTTTTGTTCATTTTGATGGTGGCTCAAGTTTTACTCTAAGATGATTTGATTTTTACTGCTGCAAAGGATTGGTTTCGGGCCATTGTGGGTATTAATAGTGGAACTAATAAGATGCAAGTGTTGTTGCCTTGGGTCCCTCCTGAAATTGGTGTCTCAAGTTAAATATAGATGGGTCTCGCAGGGGCAGTACTGGTGCCATTGGTGCTGGAGGGGTCCTAAGAGATCATTTAGTTCAATGGATTGGTGGCTTTGCTGTCAATTTAGGCTAGGGAGAAGTAACTGAGTTGTGGGGTCTATTTTTTGGGTTGAATTTGGCTGTTGAGAAAAAAGTAGATGATATTGTTATTGAGATGGATTCTGATACTGTTGTGCTTCTTATTCAGAGTAAGGTTTTGAATGCTTGTCATCCTAGGTTGGTCAGCAGTTGTAAATGGCTTATGAATCTGTTTCGAAGGATCAAGCTTCAACATATCTATAGAGAGAAGAATGATGTAGCTGATGAGTTGGCTACTTAGAGTCACAATCTGGACCTGGGCTGTTACTATTTTGAGGAGAGTCCTGCTTGACTTGGTTGTTTATTGCTTAATGATTCTTTGGGAGCTGTTAAGGCTCGCCTGATTAGTACTAGTTAGTTGTTGTGATGGTGTTTGGGGGTTTTTCCCCCTTTTCTTCATTTTAAAAAAAAATTGTTTTACTCTAAGATTATAACACACTGTCTAGCTGATTAGCTTACCAATTTTTTTAACATCATATCAAAAGAAACCATATGTTTTTTGGCCGGTCCATAAATGAAACATATGAAAAAGCAACCCAACCCACAAACCCACACATACACATCTGAAAAATACACACATAGTACACAGTAACAAAGATACGCATATTCACATATGTTATCCATCACAACAAAACTCTACTTTTCAAGCTCAGAGAGAGATGAAAGAAAACGCAGAATTTTATGAAAACCATGAAAAGATTACATCGACATCACCAGGAAATTAGCAGAGCAGAAACAGAAAATCATTCCATATCTATGGTGGTGGGCTTGGGTAAACGTGGTTGCTGATGACCTTGTTGGAGTTTGATGATGTGGTGGTTTCAGAGACTCCAGCAGCAGAAGCTGAAGGACTATTAGTATAATATGAAACAGAGCGAAAGCATTGGACAATTTGATCAAACATCATCCTCTTCACTAACTTCTTCTTCACAGGGAAGACACTGCCAGGTTTTGGTTTGAACAACCATGGCTCAGCCTTGGTTTGATCTTGAGATGGGCTCAAATTCAGCTTTATGGGCTCCTTTGGGTGGTGCTCTGTTTTTGGGCAGAGGAGGTCTTCTTCCCCATCTGGCTTCAAGTTCTTCAACGCCTTCCTTTCATTTGAAGTTTTCTTCATTGCCATCTCTCTCTCTCTCTCTCTCTCTCTCTCTCTCTCTCTCTCTGAGTGTGTGCTTCCTTCCCTGTTGATTGAGGAATTGTGGGAAGCTCCCTGAGAGTTTAAATAGGTGAGAAATGTTTCCATTGTGGCCCCTGCGTCAATTCACAACGTGTGGTGGTGGGGGTGGGGGTGGTTGGGGGCGAGTGATGTTGACTACGAAAGAGTTTTCTTACTTCGGTGTCCTTTTTGTTTTTTTTTCGGACAAACCCGTTGTTCCAATAACTAGAGGGGCGGGCATGCTGCTTCAATACATTTACATCAAGATTTTTTGTAATGTTGAATTTATGGCAAGAAGAAGAGGCATCAATACATTTCATTTTTCTCATTCCTTAGCTTCTTCCCACTAGCATATTTATTTCAATATTATTGCCCTTTCTTCAACAGTTGAACCCCACAAAAGCTTACCATTTAGTGTCGAGTGGCATGCATCTTTCTAATTATATTCTGGTTTGATTAGACAATAATTAGCACTTGGCTTAGTATGACTTAACCTTTAAGCCAATTCAAACATCTTTCCTCTTAGTTTGATTTAACATGTTTACAAAGTCACCGGATTTTACCAACTTGCAAAATAGATAGAGGGGAAGAAAAAGAAGGAAAGCGATACAAAAAGGTAGGGATTGGAAAAAAGCCCATGAGAGCAAAAGGTAAAAGTGTTCATATCTACATGAATAGTGACTTTAAGATGAAGAGGTAGAAAGAAAATACAGCCAATTTCATACAAATTTAGTACAGTGTTGTTGACTGAGTCTCTCCTGCTGAATTCCTCTTGTTGATTTAATTAGGTCTAGGATCCTAATAGAAATTTTGTTGTTTCCCCTTCTTGCATTATGTTTTCTTTGCATTCTTGATTTATCCTGTTTGCTTGAGCCATTCATAGCTTTGGGACAAACTTCAATTGTATATGTAAATTAAGAAGACGCTCGACTTGCCCTTGTCTTGCCCGTTTGAAATCCATGTATGAGAGGGTGGGTTTCAGAATTCGTGTTATTTTGGACTTGAAACCAAGATGTTATATCAGTTCGAATCACGCTTAAGTCCATCAAATAATGACTCAATTAAACTTTAGTCCAATTTAATTAAAGAAGTGCAGTCCAATCCAGCTCACCATGCAACACCTAAAGATGCATACTCGCACATTCATACAAGAGACAAGCCTATAAATCCATAATAAGTAGAAAATTAAGGCAATATATACCTATTACCCAAACATTTACTATAATGTTTAGTTTTTTTTTTTTAATAGAAAAAGAAGTAATATGTCCAATGAAATGTTGATACAAGTGTCTGTTGTCTCCTTAACACATACAACCAGCAGCAGCAGAACACCTAATTTCATCAAGACATGTCACTCTCTTCTGTATACATGCAGCTACTAGCTGGCGCCTAGAGGATAATGTCCCAGGCCAACTGCAGACTTTGATCAACATGCAGCACAAAAATCCAATCCAATCCAAACCATCATGAAGCAGATTTTGTCTCAATCTCAGGTGCGAACACTTTTGGCTTATAATTCACTGACTAACAAAATGTGGATCAAATTTCTAAGAGATTCATAGAATTCCACATCACATACACAAAAACCGAAAAAAAAATTTGGTTCATGAGACATCTTTGATCCACATTTTGTTAGTGAATTATAAGCCAAAAGTGTTCACACCTGAGATTGGGACAAAATCACTTTTAAAAATGAAATGGTATGTGTACATGACACGTCGCTTTGGTGGCCCACTCACTCCCCATATTCTCGCAACATTTTCTTGCACTACCACTTGCCGAGATTGATTGGTGTATATTTTCAAACCAATTTGTCCTTGCAAAGTATGAACATGAATGTCAATCAAAACAAATGGAAAGAAGAGATGATTAAGTTGTTGGAGGAAAGTTTAGGGCTGTTTGGTATTCAACTTGAATTCAACTTTTTAAATTTAAAAACATAATTTGAGTCCAAAACAAAGAAAACCTGTTTGGTAACCATATTTTTTAAAACTCAAGTTTAAGAACAACTAAAAAACACCCAAATTATTAAAAACAAAAAATATCTATTTTTTCAGTTTTTTCTAACAACCCACAAATTCTCAAATTTTTAAGATTTAAAAACAGTTTTCAAGTTGCATACCAAACAAATTTTTGAATCTTAAAAATAGATTTAAGAACTCCTTGTTTTTACAAAAAAATCAAAGTTTTTGAGTTTCCTATTTGAATAGGATACCAAACCCCCTTACTTTCCATGATTATTTAAATTAGTTATTAAGATTAGTGAAAATGGTCATTGATTTATTTAAGAATTTCATTTGTCACTTTCTTTATGTCTCCATTGATTTATGCGGCAGGTGATCTCATGGCTAAGAACCATAAGCCCAAATCCTTATGCATTAATTCTCTTGAGGGGTCGTTTGGCACGACGGACTGTCATGGACTGGACTAAATTCTGGGACTGTCTCGGATTAGTTCGGATTGGCCTAAGTTGGATTAAGTATCTGACCTACGTTTGGTGCTGCGTCGGATTAAGAAGCTGGATTGTAAAAATAGTGAAGACCTATGTTTGGTATTATGCCGGACTAAAAATAATTATTTTAATATTTAATTTTAATTAAGGATTTTGGACTTAAAAATAAATAAAAAGTAAATAAATAAAATTCTAATATTTTTTAAAGACTAAAAGTATCTTATCTTTTTTTTATTTTTTATTTTTCTTTTCTCCTTGTTCTCCTTTTTGTTTCCTGACCCATTTCCTTTTTCCCTATTTCTTCCTCTTTTCTTCTTCCCATACAACTTCTTCTTTCTTTCTTTCTTTCTTCCTATTCTTTCCTTTCTCTTTTCTTCTTCCTTCTCTCCATTCCACTCTCTCTTCATGCTGCCACAGATCCAATTGAATCAACCTCTCTCGCTCTGGTTCCATTAATTATTGGTTGTGGTGGTTTGATTGGTGGTGATGGTGGTTGACCTGGGTATGTGGTGGTTTGTTATGGTGGTAATGATGGTTTGATTGACTGATTGGGTGATGATGATGATGATGATGATTCGATTGGGTCTGTGGTGGCTTGTTATGGGTTTGATGGTGGTGGTCTGACAGAGGAAAGCAAAGCAAAACAAAAAAGAGAGATAGAGAGAAGAGCCAGAGCAACGTTGAAGAGAAAAGAGAAGCGTAGAGCAACTTTGGATAATGGCAGACTCGATCGTGCAAAACAACGACTTCGTTATTTAGCGGCACCTCCACAGAGCTCTCTATTTTGTGCAAACGAGCGAAGCGTTTTTGGTAGGTCCAGATTGTATAGTCTCATTTAACTTAAAAAATCGCTGCACCAAATGTGGGTTAGGGGTGTTATTTAAGCTAGTCCTATCCAAGGAGGCGTACCAAACAAACCCTGAGTGTATATATATAAATACTAACGATTCAATTGCCATATATTTAGTATTATGTTTCATTAGTATTTCAGTATACTTGCAGCAAATAGCTGGAGCCTAAAGTAATGAGAGAATGAAAGATGCTTGTGCTTCAAGGTGTGTATGAATACATTTTCCTTCGGATTTTATTTGTCCTCACAACTTGTGTGCAAAGAGGTTAAGCAAATAAGCTTTGTGGATACAATGAAGTCTAGCCTATAGCTATGTTGTCAATATCTTGCAGAACCAAGGACAGCCCTAAACACATTTTAGAATTATAACAAGGGTACTCAATATTTCTAGAGGCTAAATCTGCAAAAAATAACCTCTAGATATTTTATGTTGTGAAACTAGATGGAGAATAGCAGAGATTGAACTTTGATATCTTTCTTAGATTTTTCTTATATTTCTTGGATATAATTTCATATCTTTGTGCAATACTTATTCAGAAAAAATATACAAACTCCTCTATAATTTCATACACACTCTTAGATTCATATCTTTTATGAGGTATTGCACATATTTGAATCCATGTATCTCTTGGATTGCACCTCTTAATAAAAATCAAGAGGTACCACTTCATATAGGACACCTCTTTTCATCTAAGAGTGTCTTTTAACTTATATTCATGTTTATGAATTGCTCTTAACGTTCATATATTTAATTCAAACATATAGGTATCAAGAGATACAACTTAAGATTGAAAAGTTGCCTGGAAATCGCACCTCTGTATCAAACGACTGGCCATTTTTCTAAGACAATAGGTGGCATTATACCGAGACAACAAACTGAAGTTTCTACTAGGAACGATCGGTCACTTCTTATCGACAACTGTCGCCTGCCTTATATTGTTGAAAATTCTCCAACATCCCCACAACATCATAATTGTATGTGTGTGTGTATGTGTGAAATTCTCATTCTTTGCAGTTTAAACTATTGTTTATACTATTAAAAATAAAAAATATAAAAAATCATGCGTTTCATGAATTTTCTATTGGCGGGAAATACACTTCCAACTTTTAACCTCAGGACCATGACATTCATCTCCACTTTGTAATTTATAGCCATGCTGCAATTAGAATCTTTAAGATTAATTAGCCCAAAGGCCTCACTCGAAGTAACAACAATTAATTAAGCCTTGCTATAGAGCCCAAGTTTAACTTCATAGCAATTTTTGATGATGCATGGCATGTTACATCGTGACTTGTGACGCAACGCAACCATGGACGTAAAGTTATAGCGTCAAAGCGCACGTCGTCACATTCCACAGACCGTCACCGCCCGCAATAATAATTCGACAGAAAAAAAAACCAATTTAATAATTGTCTTTTCAAGGAAGTGAAGAAGAGTTATTTACATTAACACATGTTTGAAGTTTTCCGTTTTTGCACAAAATACTCTTAAGTTTTAGAAATTATACGAACACCTTATGAGGTTGTAAATTGTTTTCACAAAACCCTTTTTTGTTGATTTTACGTCCAAATATATTTTATATATAAAAAATCTTCAAATGACAAAATTAGCCTTTGGTACCTTTTATATTAGATTGCACTTACATTCATTGAGGTTAATTTTGTCATTTGTATTAATTCTATATTTTTTTAAATAAAATCAATGATTTTTGGACGAACCATCAACGAAAAAGGGGTTTTATGAAAACAATTTAATATCCTTTAGGGTGTTCGTTTGATTTTTGAAACCAGAAGGTAGTTTGTGGAAAAACTGAAAAACTTCAGGGGGTGTGTTAGTGTATATAATTCAATGAAGCTAAGCCTCCCACATAATTAAAGAGCTAGCTCATAATTTGGTTTAAAGAAAACATAATTTTATTAGATTACGTGGACTTTTCCCTTTTCTCCCCCTCTAACATGAGTGATGATGTTGATACAAAGGCAGGGCATGCATATTGCATATTGGGGGTGGAACCCTGAACATAATTTTCTATGATGGATAACTCATTGATGACTTTTTGACCAATTGATATTTATAGTTGGGATCGTGTGACACTGATTTGGTAATGACGGGATTTTAAAAGTAATGTTTTTCTGATGGTCCTCCATTACAATTTGATGGATGGAAAGTCATGGTTTTCCTCTCAACAACATATCATATGATCATATCTTAATTTGGCTAAACATCTCTATCCATTTATGGGGTTAACTTAATCTTTTCTGGTTTGTCTTGACGGAGTGAAGGTCTTGAAGCCTTACTATTTTAACGATGGATTCAGTGCCCACCAGCAGCACAGCTCTCTCTGTTTTATTCATTTTGAATTGACCCTGACTTTATGACACTTTGTCTCGCTTAGCTCACCAATTTTTTCACATCATATCAACTTCAATCATGATCAAGAAAGAACAAACCATATGTTTTTTGGCCGGTTCAAAATTACATACGAAAAGGCAACCATGAAATGAAAGCCCACACATGCACACAGCAGTAACACAGATTCGCATATTCAGATATGTCCATCATCCATGGCAAATCATATGTCCAATAGAACAAAACTCTGTTTTTAAAGCTCAGAGAGAGAGAGAGAGAGAGAGAGAGAGAGAGAGATCAAAGAAAACCCAGCATTCTATGAAAGCCATGAAAAAACTACAACACCACCATTGAAATTACCATAAAGAAACAGAAAAACAATTGCATGCCTAGACCGGGTAAACGTGGTTGCTGATGACCTTGTTGTTGGCGTTTGATGATGTGGTGGTTTCAGAGGCTCCAGCAGAAGCTGAAGGACTATTACTAGTATCGTCTGAAACAGAGCAAAAGCATTGGACAATTTGATGAAACATCATCGTCTTTACTAATTTCTTCCTCACCGGGCGGACACTTCCAGGTTTTGATTTGAACGACTGCCATGGCTCAGCCTTGCTTTGATCTTCAGATGGGATCAAATTCAGCTTCATGGGCTCCTTTGAGTGGTGCTCTGTTTTGGAGCAGAGGAGGTCCTCTTCCCCATCTGGGTTCAAGTGCTCTGCATCTGCAGTTTCCTTCATTGCCATCTCTCTCTTTCTCTGTCTGTGAATGTGTGCTTCCTTCCTTGTGTGTTGGTGTGCTTAAATAGAGATCTTTTTAGCCCCGTTTGTTACATAGAATTGGCTAGGACAGAATTAATAATAAGAATTGTCTAGGATAGGCTTGGCTTGGATTAAGTCCTATCCTATGTTTGGTGGGGTGCTAGACTAAGAGGAACTAAGGGAAAGTTGTGCACTTTTACTCCTTAGTGCAGTAAATTTATTTTTGTCAAATCAACCCAAGCAAGAGCGGAATACGACTTTAAGAGCTCATATTGATCTGGTATTGTGCATCCATTTTTGCCTAGTTAAAGTGACTCTCAAACGGTATACGTGTGTGGAGTAGTGGCATCTTTCTTCCTAGTCTGATGAACATCATGTTTTAAAAGCTACTTACCTGATTTCAACATCATGTCCCTTTACAACTTTATCTTGAATATTATTCTGTCATGCTTATTCCAATTTCCCAACAAGCCTTCGTCAATTGTATGCCACTCCTTTCTTTCTTTCTTTCTTTCTCTTTTGTTTGTGTGGGTTTGATGTGGACAATGTACAAAAGAAACTGACCAGGTTGAAAGAGATACCACAAAAGCACTTGACAAGATGATTCAAAGATAAGAATATTTAACACTAGTTCTTATGTCACTTTCTTGTTTTAATCTCTAGTGATTTATAATGGCATTATCTCCACAACCTTGAGAACTTTGAATTGAATTAGACCCTTCATAGTCATAGAGATACCCAACTTGGATGGATGAGCTTCAGAAATGAGAAGGAAACTCATTGTCTTCTTTTTCACTTTTCTTTCTTCCTCCAACTTCCACAATGATCAAATTGAATCAAATGAGAAAAAGTCATATGGCTTGAAAGATTGTACATGGACCTGTGCTAGAAAACAACTGACAAGCAAACAAGGCCAGTCAGTAAAGTCACAAGGAATTCACTTGATTTGGTGGAATGACTTAAGTTAGAAAATTAAATTGCTAATGGCTGCAATTAAAAGGCTAATTCAGAATTAGTGCTGGTAACCCTTTTTTTCTAGAAGCATGAATGTTTTTCAATTGATGCTGAAGATTATGTGTAAAACAAAGAATGTAAATAAATATGAGTCTGTTATGTAGAAGATAAGGTCTGCTTATTATTAAGTAATGTTTAGAGGCAAAGGAGATCACTCATATATTTACATATATAATAAAGACTTTTTCTGCATGCATGTCAATTCTCTTTATTTGATTGTTTATGGTCTGAAGTCAAAGACTTGTAAATCTGAGAGGTTCCCAAGAGCCAAAGACTTGTACTAGTCATTTTAAACCTAGAAGCTGACCTTTGTGGTAGATTTTGCCATATGTGACTTAGATAGAGCTAGAAGAAAGCCAATTAATCTGGGTCCCTCTTTGGTTAGGGCACCAGGCTAGGCTGCATGTAAGCCAATTTGACAAAACTGTTGGGATTTGGAAAAAATATGGAAGACCCTGATAATTAACCAAGGCACTAGTAAAGTTCTTTCTGACTTTCAAACCAATCTTCCCTCCAAAACGAAAATCTCATGACAATGGTATCTTTCTTTTTATACAAATTTATAAATAAACTCAATCCTAGATATGTCTTTATAAAAAAATCCAAACACTATTTAAACATAGAAACACACCCAAAATCAACCCCAAAGTCAACTTTTTGGGTGTGTTTATAAATGGGTTTTGAGTGTGTGTAATGATGGGTTTTGGGTGTATTTATATGTTTAAATAGTGCTTGGATTTTTTTATAATTTCAACCCCCATTTTGGGTGTTTTAATGAAACTCCCTTCTTATTATGAGGATATTATGATGTTGTTGAGAAAGTGCTTGTGAAAAAGCGGTTTTTCATACAAGTCATGTCACGGCACAAACAATTTGGTATCTTTCTTTCTATGAGGAAAAAGGTCCAAATCCCAATGCATTCATATCGTACAGGCCAGGCAGTAGATGAGATTTACAATGGTAACTATTCAATTGCCACTGCCACTGCCACACACACATGATGCCACCCAAAGCAATCAAGCTGTTTTCCACTTTTTTTTTTTTTTTTTTGCTGTTTTTGTTGGATGAGTGTCCTGCTCAATTCCTCTTCTTGATTTGATTTGATTAGGCGTATGATATGATCCCATATATTTACTATAATGTTCATTAGTATTGAAAAAGAAAAAAAGAGGTATAATGTTCAAGAGTCAAGTTCATTAGCATGCGTGAGTGTCAACTATCAAGCAGCAGCAGCAACTAACATGGCAGAAGGTCCAATTTCATCCAGACATGTCACTCTGTTCTGCATAGCTCTGTAGCTACTAGCTGGCGCCTGAAGGATGATGTCCCAGAGCAATTGCAGACTTTGATCACATGTATTACAACTATCCAGTCCAGTCCAATCAAAATGATCATGATTAAACTAAAAAATGGTACCATTAATTTAAAACTCTCTGCTTAATTTATTTGTTTTGATGGCTTTGTCCACCTAATTAAAGTTGAATTTCACAAATCCATCCCTTTTCAAAAACTGGTTTCCTGGGTTGCTTCAGTTTTATATATGAGATTTTTGTGTGTGTGTGTGTGTGTGTGTGTGAATCTGTCTGATGTGGGATTTTATGAATCTCGTAGAAAATTGATGCACATTTTGTTAACGAACCAGTGAATCAAAAGCCACAAGTGTTCACACATTGAATCATTTACTAAAAGCAAAGCAAGAACAATCAGACCGTAGCCACAAAATACTACCAAAAGCAGAGACCTTGAACTATTAAATTAAAAACAAAGTAAAAAAGCCAAATACACAGAATTAAGTGGACTTGGAAAAAAAGAGCAAAAGAGAAGGTGCTAAATTATATGCATTACAATGTGTTTCGGTGGGTAATGGGTATGTGATTAATTGTTCTTTGGTGTTGGTGGTGGTGGTGGTGTTTGGTGTTTTAGGCTTGTGGGGTTTGGGAGGTCACTCCAACCGCTGATAATGAGGAAGGATCAGAGTGAGAAACCACAGAGCCAAAGTAGACTACTAAACGATCAAAAATCATGCGTTTCACTGATTTTCTCTTGGCGGGAAATACACTTGCAGCTTTTGGCTTGAACCATGAGAGTTGGTGTGGCTCTTCCAGGACCATGATCTTCTTCATCTCCACTTTCTCTGTTGTGTTCAGCTTCAACCTCACCATTTTCTCTGCCTCTTTCTTGTTTTTCCCATCTGGGTTCTTCAGCTTGATCTTCATCAGCCCCTTCTCTGCCCCTTCAATATTTGCCCTCACTGCCATTTTGCTCTCTCTCTCTCTCTCTCTCTCTCTCTCTCTCTCTCTCTCTCTCTCTCTCTCTCTCTGTGTTTTTGCTCTCCCATGTGTAGCAAAATCACTTATCAAAAATTAAATGGGATGCTGTAACAAAAAAAAAAAAAAAAAAAGGGATGCCGTAACCGAAAAAAAGAAAAAGAAATGGGATGTGGGATGTGTAGTGACACGTGGTTTTGGTCGCCCACTTGCCTAGATTGATTGGTATTTTCAAACCAATTTGTCTCTGGAAAAGTTAGAACTACAAAGCACGTCAATAAGAATATATGGAAAGAAAAAGGTGGTTTAAGTCGGAGGAAAGTTTACACTTACTCTTCACATGATTTTTCAAATTCGCTATTAAGATTAGTGAAAAATGGTCACTGATTTATATCTTTATTGATTTATTGTGTATCAAAATGAAGCTTGAAGAATGTTGACAACTTTGAATTGAATCAGAAACGTTCTTTTGACCAAAGAGGAAGCTTCCTGGACATTTCACCATGAAGGTATACTAAGAATTATCATGGTTGATAACATCTGAAGAAGTCATTGACTAGGTCCTCTCTTCACTTTTTTATTTTCTTCCTCCATCTTCTGAGTGATTTGCTTTATGACCATCAAACCAGTCTCCTGTCAATTATGAACAACGATTTGATAAACATAGGAGAAAAGTTTTTCTTAGTGACTGGTTATGATTTGCTCTGCTCTGTTAAGAACTGCCTTTGATTAGGGTTATGGAAAATTGGACATGTCACTAAGTAGAATAGAAGTGTAGAACAGTAAAAGTTGGTGCTTTAGTTTTTCTTTTTTGTAATTTGTATGAAGTGAAGGGAAAGTAAAAGAGAAAGATGATTCAAAGGCAGATTAGTTAGACAGCAAATCTAACTGCGAGAAGGTCTATTAAAATACTCAGAACTTGACATTTTACAATCTCTCTCATTCTCATCATAGTTTTTTCCCTTTGGTTTGTGAGGAAGATCCATACATACTCTCGGGAACAATTTATTTTGATGATTCAAAAAGCCAATAGCCCAAAAGTAGCAAGATGCACTTGAATTATCTACCTAGCATCATTTGATAAAGATTGTTCCTTTCCACTGCTCTAACGTTGCAAAGCTCATCGACTGAGTCCCCCCTCTCAAAAACTGCAGCAGCCCCCATACCCGAGCCTGCAACAAAGGACACACTCTCAGTCACGTCTTATATTATCACAAGCTCTCGGTAACCAGGAAGAAGATGTGTGTGTGTGTGTGTGTGTGTGTGTGAGAGAGAGAGAGAGACCTATGCACATGGACCTATTCCCATGACCACCACCCCTCTGAAGAGCCGCGAATCTTTTTGCTCTGTGTACGGCCCCGGTTAAAGCCACCCCCAACCCCCCTCACGTGGGTCCCAGTCCCACAAAACCCCCTTCTCCCCCACACAGTAGTACAACTACACCACACCACGCCACGCCCTCATCGTTATTAGTATTACTCACTCTCTCTCTCTCTCCCTTTCTCCCCACAGACTCAGTAGGGGTTTTGTTGGTTTCTCTCTCTCTCTCTCTCCTCCTTTGCCGCGCCCAACTGACTCACACGTTCACATCTCTCTATGTGCATTGATAGTATTATGGATCACAGAGAGATGCTGAGCTGATTCTTTTTCTGGCCGTACACGTGGCTTTCGTTGTGTACTTGGTGACTTTGACCAAATGATTTGGTGACACTGATTTGGTGATTATGGGATTTTGAATAATATCAAAAGAAAACAATATCATGAAGCCTATACTATTTTCAGTTGTAAAATAGTGGCTATCTTTCTACGGCTGTAGAGGACCATGTGACAGAGAAGAGGAAAAGAGTGATAACAGAAGAGGTATTTGGCAAAAACAAAGGAAGAAGACTGAAATCCAGAGAGAATATATTGAGATTTTTCTGTTTGGTTATTTTCTGAATGAATATTACAAAGCACAGTTTAGCTTATATACAATTGTAAAGACTAAAGGCTTAAGTAACTAACAGCTTAACAAACTAACACGTGAATAGCACGTGGGTATTCTAACTTGAGTTGATGTGTTCATCTATCATTCTCCCTCAAATCCAGCTGGGTTCCCAAGCCGTAAATTACCACAATGCTTTGTGAAGATTGGACTGTGTAACCCTTTTGTAAATATGTCTGCAACCTGTTCATCTGTTGGAATATACTGCATGGAGAGATCTCTTCTTTGTACTCTTTCTCTAACAAAGTGAAAGTCTATATCAAGATGTTTGATTCGTGAGTGATACACAGGATTAGAACTCAATGCTAGAGCAGAAAGGTTGTCACAATGTATAGTAGGAGGCTGAGGTAGAAACACTTTCAAATCAAGCAAAACTTGTCTGATCCAGGCCAAATCTGCTGCTGTATGAGCCAATGCTCTGTATTCTGCTTCGGTTGAACTCCTGGAGACTGAGTTATGTTTCTTAGATTGCCAAGAGATAGGATTATGGCCTAAGAAAACCACAAAACCAGTGGTAGATCGTCTAGTACTTATATCTGCTGCCCAGTCTGCATCACTGTAAGCATTAAGTTCCCAAGCACCACTAGTAAAGGTAAGTCCATGAACCAAGGTACCTTGAAGATAGCGCAAAATCCTCTTAACTAACTGAAAATGTAACTCTGAAGGAGTAGTCATGAACTGACATACTGTGTTAACAGCATAATAGATTTCAGGTCTAGTAAATGTTAAATACTGTAATGCACCAACAATGCTTCTGTAGATTGTAGGATCAGTCAAAGCATCACCTTTCAATCTTTAACAATTGACCATGTGGTTTACAAGGGGTAGGACAAGGTCGGCATGAACTCAGACCAGCCTTAGCAAGCAAATCTTTGGCATATTTAGCCTGGTTAACAAAAATATCTCCAGCTGTATTATATGAAATCTGTAATCCTAAGAAATATTTCAACTTCCCCATATCTTTCATATCAAAAACTGAGCTTAATTCATCAACAACTTCTTGCACCAAAGCCACCTTTGAACCAGTCAATATTATATCATCCACGTATAAGAGAAAGATCACAATATCTGAACCTAGATGCTTCACAAATAAGCTAGGGTCAGAGTGAGATGATTCAAAACCAATGGCTGGAAGATAACCTGTGAATTTGGCATTCCAAGCCCTTGGAGCTTGCTTAAGACCATAAAGAGACTTCCGTAACTTGCAAACATAACTGAGATGTTTTGGATCCTCAAAACCTTGTGGCTGACGCATATAGACTTCTTCCTCAAGATCACCGTGTAAAAATGCGTTCTTAACATCAAGTTGACGAAGTGACAATCGGTTCATCGCTGCGATACTTAATATCAACCTTACTGTGGTGTGTCTGACCACAGGGCTAAAAGTTTCACTGAAATTCAGTCCATGAGCTTGGCTGAAGCCTTGGGCAACTAATCTGGCCTTATATCTAGCCAAAGTACCATCTGAGTTTTTCTTAATTCGATATACCCATCGACAACCAACAATATTTTTATGAACTGGCTTAGGAACTAACTCCCAAGTACCCTGAGCATGTAATGCCTCAATTTCGTCCTTCATAGCTTGAATCCAATGAATAGATTGAGAAGCAACCTTATAAGTGGCTGGTTCAGTAGCATCATGTATAACAGGAAGAGTGGTATAATAACACTGATAATCTTCAAACTGTTTAGACTTAACGATACCTGCCTTTGATCTAGTCTGCATAGCATGAGTGTTAACAGGAGGAGACATAGAACTAGAGAGAAGGGGAGGCAGGCAAGAGAACTTGTAGTTGCTGATCATTAATTGCAGATAAGACTGAATCACTGGAAGACAAGGCAGGATTCTCAATAGATTCTAAAGATGAAATAGAATCATTCTATGAACTATGATTTTGTGAAGAAACATGTTGAGGAGATATAGAACCAGATATATCACTAGGATTTAAAGCATGGATACATGGAGGAAGTGAAACACAAATTGGTAAAGGCTGAGTCTGAGAAGAGCATGAAATTGGAACTGAATCTGCTGAGATGGAATGAGACTTAAAAGGAAAAACAGTTTCATCATGAATGACATGTCTGGAAACAACAAACCTTGAGGTGGATCTATTGTAACAAATGACCCCTTTATAACCTGGAGAATATCCCATAAAAACACATTGAGCTGTTCTTGGCTGAAGCTTATGTTCATTATAAGGTCTGATAGATGGGTAAACTGCAGTACCAAAAATCCTAAGAGATTTAATATCAGGAACCTTGCCATACAAGCTTTGAAAAGGAGACTGATATCTTAAAACTGAACTAGGCATAAGATTGATGAGATAAGTAGCATGAGCAACTGAATGAAACCAGAACTTATCAGGAAGAGCAGAAGCAACTAGTAAAGTAAGAGCAGTTTCGATAATATGGCGATTCTTCCTTTCTGCCAAACCATTTTGCTGAGGGGTGTATGGACAAGAGACCTGATGAATAATCCATTTTGAATCCAAAAAAGAAGAAAATTGCCTACTAATGAACTCACCACCCCCATCACTTTGAAAATACTGAATAGTAGCCTTAAACTGATTAGTGACAAGAGCATAGAACTTGAGAAATTCTTCAAACACTCCAGATTTATTAAACAGTGGATAAAGCCATAAGTAACCAGTACACTCATCAATGAAACTAACATAGTATCGAAAACCATCTATGGATTTATGTCGGGAAGGACCCCATACATCACTGTGTATCCTCTGAAAGGGAACATTAGACTTAATATGATCCTTATGAAAAGAAAGCTTGTGCATTTTACCATGTAAACAAGCAGTACATAGTGCTTGAGAAGTATCAACAGAAACAGATAAAGCAGAATCTTGAAGCATTCTTTGCACAACGGTATTTTTTGGATGCCCTAACCTTTGATGCCAGATAGAGACATTGACATGTTGTCCAAGATATGCAATTGGAGTGGAAGAAATAGAAGAAACACCTCGAGATCTTTGAGAAGCAGAAAGAGGAATGAGATATAAACCTTGATTACTCTTGCCTTGAAGAAGAATTGCCTTGGTTATCTTGTCCTGTATATAAAAGCCAGAGACGTCAAATGTGATAAAACAATTATTGTCTTTACACAATTGATGGACGGATAATAGATTTGCTTTGAGCTTAGGAACATGCAAAACAGACGGAAGATGTAGTGAATTAGATTGGGCACAAGAGATAGTAGCAGTGCCAAGATTCTGAATAGTCAAACCTGCCCCATTGCCAACAGTAACATTCTCATCAACATTACAAGGAGTCACATAATCCAATTGAGAGGAATTGCCAACCATATGATGAGAAGCACCACTATCTGCAATCCAGACGTGCTCAGGAGAGAAAGAAGTCTGAGCAGTCATGGCATTCAGAGATGAAAGAGGTGCTTGGCCCTGAAATGAGTAGTTTGACCTGTGGAAACAATCAAGTGCGCCATGCCCACGTTTGCCACAGATTTGGCATTCAACAACGCTGGAAGTAGAAGAGGAGGAATTGGCATGACGATAATAGCATTAGCAGCTGTATGTCCACGCTTGCTGCAAATTTGACACTCAGGCACCACATGAGATCGATAGGAATTAGAACCTCCAAGAAAACCAGAAGTACCACCACCCCGAAACTGAGAAGAGACATGGCGACCACCATTAAACCTCCCACGACCGGAGGTTTGTGCAGAAAAACCTCGAGAACCAGAGGCACGAGAAAAGAACTCTGCGACCACCAAAAGACGAACATGTGGTAAAGGCTGAGAAGGTGTACGTAAAATACCATGTCCTGAAGACACAGAGGAACCTTGAGCACAAGATGAATTAGTCGCATATAATGCAGTATGATGAACAATACGAGCCTCAGCAGTTTGTTCGGCTGCGAGAAGTGTGCTCTGAAATCCTTGAGAGACAATGGAGTATCTCGTGCAATCAAGACAGTCTTGATTATGTCATATTCGGGAGGTAAGCCATTCAAAGCATTAATAATGAAATCATTATCAGAAATCTTGATACCAGCAGCATTCAGTTGATCTCGAAGATGTTTGGGACGAAGCAAGAAACGCTCGATGGAATTTCCACCTTTACGTGCGTTTGCAACCTCGGTTTTGAGATGGTTAATCCGAGCGTGAGAAACTGAAGCATAACGACCAGAGAGGTTGATCCAAGCATCGCGAGCTGTTTTGCATCCAATGACGTATTCAAGCGCCTCGTCAGACAGAGAAGCAATGAGTAAACTCAAAAGTGCTTTATCAGTACGAATCCACTCCTTATAAGCATTGGTAAGCTCATAAGTGTTGCCTTCCTCATCAACAATGGCGAATTGAGGAGGTGGAAACGAAGAACCATCAAAATGCCCAAAAAGCTCGTAGCCTTGAAGCACATATTTGATCTGATAACTCCACTTCAAGAAGTTATCATCAGCAAGACGAATCGTAAGGAGGCCAAGAAGACTCTCAATTTTGAGAAAAGAAGAAGCCATGAAGAAATTAGGTTTTTAGAAAAAGAAAATTTGGATTCGAAGAAATCTGAGAAATCTGAGAAAGGTGAGAAATTAGGAATTGCAGAGAGAGAAGAACAAGAGAGATGAAGGAAGCAGAGAGAGAGAAGCGGAATAGCAGATCTGGATCACCACCATGGGCGCTGATACCATGATAACAGAAGAGGTATTTGGCAAAAACAAAGGAGGAAGAAGACTGAAATCCAGAGAGAATATATTGAGATTTTTCTGTTTGGTTATTTTCTGAATGAATATTACAAAGCACAGTTTAGCTTATATACAATTGTAAAGACTGAAGGCTTAAGTAACTAACAGCTTAACAAACTAACACGTGAATAGCACGTGGGTATTCTAACTTGAGCTTATGTGTTCATCTATCAAAGAGATTTTACATAGCGGAGCGGGGAAGAAGAAAAAGTACTGAAATGACATGAAAATATAGCAGATATTCTTTGTGGGCTTGCAAATCTTAACTTTGCAGCCATAACGATGGATTGATAGCACTGACTCACCATATTTTTGGCCGGTTCAAAATTAAATATGAAAAAGCAACCATGAAAGCCCACACATACATATACACATAGCAGTAACACAGATTCACATATTCAGATATGTCCAATAGAACAAAACTCTGTTTGTTAATCTCAGAGAGAGAGAGAGAGAGAGAGAGAGATCAAAGAAAACCCAACATTTTATTAAAGCCATGAAAACACCAACACCACCATTGAAATTACCAGAAAGAAAGAGATCAAAGAAACCCAGTAGCATTTTATGAAAGCCATGAAAAACTACAAGAATAACTGGCGGATCTGCAGCGCAGGAGGTGCGCTGCACCTCCGTGGCGGAAATAGCCATTACTGACGATGGAGTTGCACCTCGCTTTAGACTGCGATGCACACAACGTGCTCGATGAAATGCGCAAACCACCGGAGAGTTCGGTCTTTGCGCGCGCGCGCGAGGTTCTTTTTTTAACGAGGCCAAAACGACGCCGCTTTGGACCAGTTTAATATGCGCTTTTTTTTGAAACCTGGCCAAAACGACGTTTTGGACCAGGGTTTTGAAATTAAAAAAAAAAGGAAACAAAGGGAAACTAACGTGGGCTTTTGAAAAAGGGCTTCTATTTCCTTACTTAATTGGGTTTTAATTGAAAGTTCTCTTTATACAATTGGGTTTTGAGAATTCCTTAATTAAATAGAGTTGGGAATTCCTTAATTAAGTAGAATTGGGAATTCTCTTTATAAAAGACCAATAACATCACCCAATTTCATCAAAGTGTGTGTGCATCACAAGAATCCTGCAATTTTTTTTCTTCTTGAGTACGCCAATCCAAAGTAAGTCGAATGCTTTTTTTTCTTGAGCAAACACCAATTTTGTTTATTCTTTTTTTTTTTTTTTTGGGGAGCTCTTAACTTTTGAAAATTGCACCTCTGCTGAAAAATTCCTGGATCCGCCGCTGCACCTATGTATTTTAAGTGGTGGAAATTTGAGATGGGTGAAATTCTGGGAAGAATTCCAGTCGGAGAAAAGTCAATGACGTTTGCAAGTGTGGCAGTGTGGCAGTGTGGCAGTGTGGCAGTGTCGCACTGGCAGGCTACACACACACCTTTTGTATCTCTCTCTCTCTCTCTCTGTGGCAGGCTACAGAGTTTTGTTCTATTGGACATATGCCATGGATGATGGACATATCTGAATATGTGAATCTGTGTTACTGCTGTGTGTATGTATGTGTGGGCTTTCATGGTTGCTTTTTCATATTTAATTTTGAACCGGCCAAAAAGATATGGTGAGCTGTGCTGCTGCTGGGTACTGAATCCATCGTTATGGCTGCAGAGTAATTAGGATCTGCAAGCCCACAAAGAATATCTGCTATATATTCATGTCATTTCAGTACTTTTTCTTCTTCCCCACTCCGCTATGCAAAATGTCTTCCTCTTCTCTGTCACATGGTCCTCTACAGCCGTAGAGAGATAGCCACCATTTTACAACTGAAAATAGTAAGAGGCTTCAAGCCTTCACGCCGTCTAGACAACCCAGAAAAGCTTAACCCCATAAATAGTTAGAGATGTTTAGCCAAATTAAGATATGATCATATGATATGTTGTTGAAAGAAAACCATGACTTTCCATCCATCAAATTATAATGGAGGACCATCAGAAAAACATTACAATTAAATTTACCATCTCCGGGCATTTCATGATATTGTTTTCTTTTGATATTATTCAAAATCCCACCATCACCAAATCATTTGGTCAAAAGTCAGCAATGAGTGACTGGGAGACTCTTTTTTCTTTATTTTTTAATTTTTTAATAGCTTAATTTCCATATTTTTTCTTTCGCTAGAAAATGATGTTCGGCGTTCCACCCCCAATACGCATGCATGGATATTCTTCTCAGTGGTTTAAGAGTTAAAAAAATTTAAGTAATGGTCAATGACGTTTGCAAGTGTGGAAGTGTGGCAGTGTCGCACTGGCAGGCAACACACGTACCTTTTCAATCTTCCTTTTTGTTTGCAAGTTTGCAAAATCTACCACAAAGGGCAGCTTCTAGGTTAAAAATGACTAGGTCAAAATCTCTCTTCCTTTTTTTTATTTTTCTTTCTCATAATCCAATGAAGAAGTTGATCCTTCACCCCTGTCATAGTGTTGAGAGAAAGCTCCTGGGAAGGTGCAAGGAAAGCTCCTGGAAGGTTGAAAAGCTTACCTCCTCAATGCTGTCATCCTCCGTCATAGTGTTGAGAGAAAGCATAGCTTCAGTCAGCATATCTTCTAAATCATCTATGTAGAGAGAGAGAGAGAGAGAGAGAGCTGATAATGCGTATCACTAGGGAAGTTTGAGGAAAAGAAGAGTGAAAACGAGACCTAGATTGGCATCCAAATAACGGGTGTCCTTCATCATTTCTAACAATAATAATGGCACTCTATATCTTTAAATATTGAACTTTTCTTTTCCTTTTTCTTTTTCTTTTTCTTTTTCTTTCTCATAATCCAATGAAGAAGTTGATCCTTCTATTCAATTGAAAGTTAGTTCTCAATAATCATAACATTTTTGGCACATGTAAATAATGATATATGGTTGATGTTTCTAAAGCTATTTTAAATCACTTTCATTCACTAGAGATAAAAAAGAAAGTGACATACGAAATCTCTAACCTAACTATAATTCAATGACTACTTTTAAATAATCTTATCTTAATAATAAATATTTACAACCCAAAAAAAGGTAGATTATAGTAAGTGAAGACTGTCCAACTTCTAATTTTTCTGTTTTGGCTCTCACCTTGTCGAGTGCCTCCTAATGCATTCATATCGTATAGGTCAGGCAGTAGAACCAGGGGGGGGTCCTATGCCTCTCAATTTTTTTAAGGCCTTTGTTTTCTTAACACAATTACCGATCTTTTATCAAATTTTATTGAGGCCCTTTTTATGTTTTTCTAATCTCTCTTTTCACACTATTATTACTACCCCGTTTACATCTCTTTTTGTCTTATTTTGACTCTAAATTTTGTAGTAATAAACTAAATTGGAATTTCTTAGTGTGTATTTGACAAAATACATGTAATTTGAATCAATATCTTTTGTTAGTATTAATGATGAGTAGATATTTAATGTAATATGTAAAATAATAGAGGATAATAATCAAATTTATTAGGGATTTTTATTAAGTAAAAAAATTCAAATGTCATTTCAATATTTAAGGTGCCCTCTGTACAAAGTTTCTAGCTTCGCCACTGAGTAGAATGATGAGATTTACAGTGGTAACTATTCAATCAGTGCCACACACACATGATGCTACCCAAATCAATCAAGTTGTTTTCCACTTTTTTTTTTAATTTCTTTTTTTCTGTTTTTGTTGGATGAGTGTCCAGTCCAATCCAAATGATCATCATTAACTTTTTACTAAAAAATGGTATCATTAATTTAAAACTCTCTGCTTAATTTATTTGTTTTGATGGCTTTGTCCACCTAATTAAAGTGGAATTTCACAAATCCATCCCTTTTAAAAAACTGGTTTCCTGGGTTGCTTTAGTTTCATATATGATATTATTTATTTTTTCTTTTTGGTGTCTATCTGATGTGGGATTCTATGAATCTCTTAGAAAATTGATGCACATTTTGTTAACGAACCAGTGATGAATCAAAAGCCACAAGTGTTCACACATTCAAAGATAAGACTAATATTTAACAGTAGTTCATATGTCACTTTCTTGTTTTAATCTCTGGTGATTTATAATGGCATTATTTCCACAACCTTGAGAACTTTGAATTGAATTAGACCCTTCATAGTCATAGAGATACCCAACGTGGATGAAATGCTTCAGAAATGAGAAGGAAACTCATTGTCTTCTTTTTCACTTTTCTTTCTTCCTCCAACTTCCACAGTGATCAAATTGAATCAAATGAGAAAAAGTCATATGGCTTGAAAGATTGTACATGGACCTGTGCCAGAAAACAACTGCCAGTCAAAAAAGTCACAAGGAATTCACTTGATTTGGTGGAATGATGGTGATGGTGGAACTTAATTTAGAAAATTAAATTGCTAATGGCTGCAATCAAAAGGCTAATTCAGAATTAGTGCTGGTAACCCTTTTTTTCCTAGAAGCATGAATGTTTTTCAATTGATGCTAAAGACTATATATATATATGTGTGTGTGTAAAACAAAGAAAGTAAATATGAGTCTGTTCTGTAGAAGATAAGATCATTAAGTAATGTTTAGAGGCATAGGAGATCACTCATATATTTACACATATAATAAAGACTTTTTCTGCATGCATGTCAATTCTCTTTATTTGATTGTTTATGGTAAAAATGTGTTTGTTTATGGTCTGAATCTGAAGTCAAAGACTTGTAAATCTGAGAGGTTCCCAAGAGCCAAAGAGTTGTACTAGTCATTTTTAACCTAGAAGATGCCCTCATGTGGTAGATTTTGCAAACTTGCAAACAAAAAGGAAAAGAGAGAGAGAGAGAGAGAGGACAAATTTCATCTTTAGTTTTCTTCTTATTCTTTGTCATAACGCTCATTCCGAGACAGGTTGGAAGAGGAATTCCTAATTCTTACACGGATGAGACTGATCACACCTTATCAATGAAAAATTCTGACACCAATCATTTTCGAGTGAGTATTACGCCAAGAATTAATTGACAAGCGGATGAGTTTTCTAGTTGGCTATGTTGAACAAGTGTGTATGTGTTGTCTGCCAGTGCCACACTGCCATACAACACTGAAAAGCCATGAGAGCAAAAGTCCATAGTGTCACTTCACACATGTACCATTCCAATCTACAAGCATGCAATTTGACCATATCTTTATTACAACTTTATCTATTATTCTGTCATGCCATTCCAATTTTCCAAAGCTTGGGCACAAAGTCTTCTTCAATTGTACTATTGACCAATTGATTATGGTTACAAGGAAGATTGGAACGCCTGGAAATATTTAAAATAATATTTACAGTTGCGGAGAGGCATTATATTAAAATTATCGTTCATCCAACAATATATTTATTTTATAAAAAATAATAAATAAAAAAAGATAAGACAAACTAATGAGAAGGGAGGAGCGGAAGAAGAAGAAGCAGCGGAGAAAGTAATTTGAACTCTTAAACCACTGAGAAGAATATCCATGCATGCAGGGCATGCATGTTGGGGGTGGAACCCCGAACACCATTTTCTAGGGAAAGAAAGAAGATGGAAATTAAGCTGTAAAAAAAATAAAATAAAAAATAAAAAAAAGAGTCTCCTAGTCACTCATTGGTGACTTTTGACCAAATGATTTGGTGACACTGATTTGGTGATGATGGGATTTTGAATAATATCAAAAGAAAACAATATCATGAAAAGCCAGGAGATGGTAAATTTAAAAGTCATGGTTTTCTTTCAACAACATATCGTATGATCACATCCTAATTTGGCTAAACATCTCTAACCATTTATGGGGTTAAGCTTTTCTGGGGTCTTGTCTTGACTACTATTTTCAGTTGTAAAAAATTCTCTTTATTTTATGGGGTTTTATAATAACATGTGAGCTGATGGCTTGAAAGATTGTACATGGACCTGTGATGGCTGACAAGCAAACAACGCCAGTCAAGAAATTCACTAGGAATTCACTTGATTTGGTGGAATGATGGTGATGGTGGAACTTAAGTTAGAAAATTAAATTGCTAATGCCTAATCTGAGAGGTTCCCAAGAGCCAAAGACATGTACTAGTCATTTTTAACCTAGAAGCTGCCCCTTGTGGTAGATTTTGCCATATGTGACCTAGAGCTAGGAGAAGGCCAATTAATCTGGGTCCCTCTTTGGTTAGGGCACCAGGCTAGGCTGCATGTAAGCCAATTTGACAAAGCTGTTGGGATTTGGAAAAAAATATGGAAGACCCTGATAATCAACCAAGGCACAAATAAAGTTCTTTCTGACTTTCAAACCAATCTTCCCTCCAAAAAGAAAATCTCATGACAATGGTATCTTTCTTTCTTTGAGGATATTTTGATTTTGTTGAGAAAGTGCTTGTGAAAAAGCGGTTTTTCATACAAGTCATGTCACGGCACAAACAATTTGGCATCTTTCTTTCTATGAGGAAAAAGGTCCAAATCCCAATGCATTCATATCCTATAGGCCAGGCAGTAGATGAGATTTACAATGGTAACTATTCAATTGCCACTGCCACTGCCACACACACATGACGCAACACATGATGCTACCCAAAGCAAATCAAGCTGTTTTCCACTTTTTGTTGTTGTTGCTGTTTTTGTTGGATGAGTGTCCTGTTCAATTCCTCTTCTTGATTTGATTTGATTAGGTGTATGATAAGATCCCATATATTTACTATAATGTTCATTAGTATTGAAAAAGAAAAAAAAGAGGTATAATGTTCAAGAGTCAAGTTCATTAGCATGCATGAGTGTCAACTGTCAAGCAGCAGCAGCAACTAACATGGCAGAAGGTCCAATTTCATCCAGATATGTCACTCTGTTCTGCATAGCTCTGTAGCTACTAGCTGGCGCCTGAAGGATGATGTCCCAGAGCAATTGCAGACTTCGATCACAAACAATCCAGTCCAGTCCAATCCAAATGATCATGATTAAACTAAAAAATGGTACCATTAATTTAAAACTCTCTGCTTAATTTATTTGTTTTGATGGCTTTGTCCACCTAATTAAAGTTGAATTTCACAAATTCATCCCTTTTCAAAAACTGGTTTCCTGGGTTGCTTCAGTTTTATATATGAGATTTTGTGTGTGTGTGTGTGTGTGTGTGTGTGTGTATCTGTCTGATGTGGGATTTTATGAATCTCGTAGAAAATTGATGCACATTTTGTTAACGAACCAGTGAATCAAAAGCCACAAGTGTTTACACATTGAATCATTTACTAAAAGCAAAGCAAGAACAATCAGACCTAGCCACAAAATACTATCAAAATTAGAGACCTTGAACTATTAAATTAAAAACAGAGTCGAAAAGCCAAAAACACAGAATTAAGTGGACTTGGAAAGAGAGAGCATAAGAGAAGGTGCTAAATTATATGCATTACAACGGGTTTGGTGGGTAATGGGTATGTGATTGATTGTTCTTCTTTGGTGTTGGTGTTGGTGGTGGTGTTTGGTGTTTTAGGCTTGCGGGGTTTGGGAGGCCACTCCCACAGTTGATGATGAGGACGGAGCAGAGTGAGAAACCAGAGAGCTGAAGTAGACTACTAAACGAACTCTTCCTCCATAAGCAGATAGTCCTTGATTCTGTCCAGCTTCAGCAGCCGAAGCTTGCACTTGGTCAGCGGCGTCACGGTCGGGAGCCGAGCCGCAGCCTCGGGACCCTTCTGCTTGCGCTGCTTTCGACCGACTTGGGCAGGCGGAGCCGCTGGCTCGAACTTCTTCTCCTTCTTATCATTGCCGTCGGGCTTTCGGTCGCCTGGTAGGCCTTGCCGGTTCAACCCGCCCGGAGTTCCCTGACCCATTTCTTGGTTTTGAGAGAGAGAGAATGTGTGTGAAAGTTTTGAAGGGTGCGAAGTTGTCTTTGAAACAAGTTATTGAATCTTGGGAGTTTCTAAAACACCTTAGAGGCAGAAATTTAAAAAATCAACACCCAAAACACTTTATACCTCATCATTCTTAAAACTCATTTATAAACACACCCAAAAAATATACAATTGTTGATTTTGGGGTTGACTATGTTTAAATAGTCTTTATTTATAAATTTGTATTGAATCTTTGTATGCGATGCGGCTATATATTATGGAGAATAGGCTGTGTTTCTATTCGGGATTTTAATTGGGCCTTCACAATTTAAATAAGATTCTGTGAGGCCCAATATAGGCCTCTTAATCAGGTATCTATCCAAATTCAATTTGAGTTTTAAGTGAGCCCAAGGTGTGAATGCCTAAGATCGCCTAGTTGTTTAGTGAGTTCTTTTGGGTCTACATTAACCACGTGTCCAATAACAGTTCTGCAATTGATCGGGGGACTATTAGAGCATCTCCAAGGGAGATGTCAAATACCAAATATCAAATTTAAATTTGATGATTGATGTGGCAATTTGACATCTTACACAGCTTTACACTTCACCATTATGTCAAATTAAATTATTATTTTATTACATTTTAGTGTTGATTTATTTTTAATTAAAAAGAAATGAATTAGGCTACTAAACGATCAAAACTCATGTGTTTCATTGATTTTCTCTTGGCGGGAAATACACTTGCAGCTTTTGGCTTCAACCATGAGAGTTGGTGTGGGCCGTGGCTCTTCCAGGACCATTGATGTAGGAGCATAGGGGTGGATCAAGATAGATATTTATCATTTAATTAGTTATTTCATGATATATTGTTATTTCTTTGAATGAAAAGCTATCCAAGGAAAGATGGGAGTGAACAAGCTGACGAAGGGGTCTATAGGCAGATTGTTGGAAGTCTGTTGTACTTGACTGCAACAAGGCCAGACATTATGTTTGCAACAAGTCTTTTGGCTAGATTTATGCATGGACCTACTAGAAAACATATGGGAACTGCCAAAAGGGTACTGAGGTACCATTCAAGGCACATTTGATTATGGCATAGTGTATGAGAAAGGAAAAGAAGCATGGCTCATTGGCTACTGTGACAATGATTGGTCTGGGAGTGAGGATGACATGAGAAGCACCTCTGGATATGCATTTAATCTTGGATCTGTGTTCTCGTCAAGCAAAGTAGTGTAGCTTTGTCTACAGCCGAGGCAGAGTACATTAGTGCAGCAGAAGCCACTGCACAAGCAATCTGGTTGCTCTTTGTTCTCTCAGATTTTGGTGAAGAACAGGTGAGTGCTACTACAATTCTATGTGATAATACCTCTGCTATTGCCATAACTAAGAATCCGGTGCATCATCATAAGACAAGACATATAAACAAAAGGTTTCACTCCATCCGAGATGCTTTGCAAAATAGAGAGATTGATTTACTGTATTGCAAAACTAAAGAACAGATTGCAGACATCTTTACCAAGACTCTAGCAAGAGATCAGTTTGAATACTTGAGAAGAAAGCTTGGAGTAATCTCAGCTAAACACTTAGAAGGGACTGTTGAATTGTAAGTGTTTTATGCTTATATGATTTTGTATTTAGTTTAAATTTACAGATTTAAATGTGAGCCCTTGGATTATATCCAAGTGGACAGCTAAGATCTAATCTTAGAATAGAATAATGGATGGCTAGATTTGGATGATGTAATTTGGAATATCTTATTCCAGCTGTTATTAGTGCACAGTGTGTGTGTGAGAAGAATAACGGAATTCTTCCTTTTGCTCCTTCCAAAAGCTCTCTCTCACTCTGAAAATTCCTCTGAAACTTCTATTCATTCAGTAGCATTTAGTAGCATGCAAGTTACAATTCAGATCATAGTCTGAATTCTAACAAATTGAGCTTTTGGGAAGTTTAAGGGGGAAGATGGGCTCATGAGCCTTCTTGTGAACAGTATATAGACCTCCCTCCATTCTCTTGCAGTTTTGAATCAGAAAACGTCTGTGGTATGCCATGATGACAATCAATGGAATCATTAGATCCTAACAACGTAGCCTTCGGATGTTCTGGGTGTGAGATAGGCCTGTCAGGAGGAGTTAATGTTTCCTTATAGACTGGGCTCTCATGAGAATTTTTCAGAAAAAGGGCAATATTTAAATGACTAAAGGAAAAGAATAGGTTTCATTGAGGCGAAGACTGGGTTTAGAGTGAAGCACCTTTAGGTGGAAATCTTGGAAGGCCATCAAATTCATATAGGGATAAGTTGGACATTGACTAAAGATATAAAATACAAGGGATGAGCAACAAGGCTCCCTTGAAGCATGCAATTAGTGACCAATTTCGAAGGTAGGGAAGGTAAGAAACAAATAGAAAAGAGATCAAGAGACAATCAAAGTGGCATTAACAATTAGGCAAAACAAGAACATAATAAAGCAACTGATCTTTGTTCAAAAAAAAGGGAAAAAACCATCATCGATTGACTTGTTCAAAAAAAGGAATTAGGCAAAACAAGAACATAATACGCAACTGATCTTTGTTCGAAAAAAGGGAAAAAAAAAACCTTCATCGTTTGACTTGTTCAAAAAAAAGGGAACAAACCTTTTTGCTTGGAACAATGCCACTGAATGATAAACATATACAAACTTTCCCCTGTATCTATTATTGTTATATATATATATATATATATATATATATATATATATATATATTAACAGTCTTTTTCACCTACTTCTCTATTTTTTCGGTGGACGCATCAGACTTCCTTCTTGCCCTTACAACCATATTTGTGACTTTTTAAAATTATTTTATTCTACATATCATATATCATCAAGTTTCAATTGAGTTAACTCACTTAATTAAAGCTTGTTCAACTTTCTCCTAGTTTTCTATTCACCTATGGTTTGTTTGGGTTCGTGAAATTTTTTATCGTGTTCTCTCCACATATGGTTTGTTTAGGTTTGTGAAATTTTGGATTGTGTTACTTTGGCATCTCTCCACATATATACTTTACTGACAGTAAATTCTTCATTATCATGTATGTAATGTGTGTGTATATATATACAATTATTCTCTTATTTGCATGATATTAGTATTGTGAGGATGCTATTGTAAATAAGAAGGAAAGCATGGAGGGATAGTAGAAAATATATGACATATGCATGATATAATAACATCCGAACGTTCGCATAAGAGAATTTCTGTATATATTTTATATTTATGTCTCTCTTTGAGTGTGTGTTTCCTTCTGTGTTGATGTGTTTATGATGATTGAGGAATTGTGTAAAGGTGTCCCTTACGAGTTTAAATAGATGAGGGTAAAAAGTATGAAAAAGTGTTTGGGAACGTACCAAGTTGATGTATCTTCAGAGGATGGAAGACAAGCAATGGAATATTATTATCGATTGTGCAGTTAGAATTTGATTTATTCAATCTGAACACACACATGACATCCTTAGAAGTTAATGGAAATTTCACAACCTACCATTGTTGCTTATGGAATCACAATTTCTCCATAGAAAAAGATAAAGTAGGTCAACATCACTTTATTACTTATAAGTAATCTGATATAATTATATGGCTTTTTATCACAAAACGTATTTTGAGGTGGACAAAATTATCAGATTGCGTTTTTTTTTTTTTTTTTTTTTTGTCATTCATAGTTGTCAAGGTTAACATGTGTGTTTATAATAAGTAGTCTATATCGTGATTTTCGTAAAAAAAAAAAAAAAAAAACTCTCTTAATTTGTTGATGTGACACATATATAGAGCCCACATATTCTATAATATAATGCCATATGGATTAAAAATTTAATAGGTTAAAAAAATATAGGAAAATATATATATATAAAATGTACATATTTTCAACAATTAAAATTAATTTAAAATTGAAAAAGAAGAAGAAAAAGATAATATCATATTCCTTGATTCGGCCCTCAACTTCAACCACACCGCCCATCTCTCAACTTTAAGTATCGTACTAGGGTGGCTGCTTCTTCCATATGAGCAGTTGGGTGAATTAGACACAGTCCAATTTAGCACCTAATCAAAATGACACATCACTTTCTTTGCCCTTCTGATCCCATGTGAACATCCCGCGAACAAGGCAAGTTCCTTCAGCCATAGACTATAGTGAGGCATTCGACCATTTGCCAACCTTCCAAGTCTTTACAAAATTAAATTATGTGCGTCTCTAGTCTCTAACATATTTGAAACTCACATAAGGGTGACATGAGCAAACTAATATATTTAGTGAAGGAAAGTCATATCATGGACTACTTGTTGTGACCACGTATATTAACCCTAGAAAAATGCTTACCTTATTTTCTAGAATGTCAATCACAGTTTGACACGTGTGTAAAGATTTTTTTTTTTTTTTGGTTGTTGGTATTTTTGATAAATTATTTTTGCGTATGTGTTAAATTATGATTTGCAGGAAATATGAATGCCTCATTCCCAAAAAAGAGGGAAGCAATGTTATAACCTTAAGGACTGTGAATAATATTAATAAAAAAAAAAATACGTAACCTGATGATTACATCAATTTCAGAGACATTTTGTAATAAAAATATGAATGACTTATAATCTTATTGGTTATGGTGTGTAACGTGTTTAGTGAATAAAATGACCTAAAGAAAGCTCTTTTAAGTGATAGTGCTGAAGAATTCTCTAATCAATATTGCGGCTTGAAGCTTTGCTTGCGAGGGACGTCTTCAGAAGTAAATGTAATTTGTTGTTTTTATTACCAAATCAGTGTCACATCGTAAACTATAATCAATTGGTCAGTAGTCACCAATGAGTGCCTAGGAAACTCTTTTTTTAAAACTTAATTTCCATCATTCTTTCCCAAGAAATGATGTTCAGAGGGTCCCGCCCCCAAAACGGTCCACCGCCACCTATTGTCTCCCTTACTGTTTCTCAACCATCACCACCCCTAAATCAGCCCAGTTCCTCTCTCTTTCTCCACCTCCAGCTCATATCCCTCCACCATTCACTTCCTCTCTCTCTCCTCCATCTCCACCTCCTCTCTCTCTCTCTTTCTCCTCCCGATCTGGGTTTTCATATCACAGCCTCAAAACCTGCCCTAGATTCGAGCCCTACCACCACCAATCTCGGCCCAGTGCCTTCTCTCCCTCTGTCTCCCTCCAAATCTTCTCTAGACACCCATCACCAATCTTCAGATTATAACCTCTAAACCCACCTCAAATTCGAGCCCTGCACTCACGATCTCTCGCAGTTGTCAATCTGAAATGTGGGTTCGGTGGGTTGAGTGTGGTTGCAGGTCCATGTGGATGCAGATGGCAATCACTGGAATCTGTGCTGGGGGAGGTGACTTTGGATGGTGGAGGCAACAAAGAAACAGAGAGAGGGAGAAGGGCTGAGAAGCTTTTTGAGGGAGAGAGAGACGACAGAGAGGAGGGTTGTGCTTGTGAGGAAGGAAAGGGAGCGGAAACGGAACGGGTTGGAAAAATGAAAATGGCCACCAACCCCCAAAAGGGGCGGCGGCTGAGCTTTCAGAGAGAGAGAGTTTTTCTTTTAGCTAGCTAGGGTGTAATTGGGGGTGGAACCGAACATCATTTTTCTAGGGAAAGAAAGAAGATGGAAATTAAGCTGTAAAAAATTTAAAAAAATAAAGAAAAAATAGTCTCCTAGTCACTCATTGGTGACTTTTGACCTCATGATTTGGTGACACTGATTTGGTGATGATGGGATTTTGAATAATATCAGAAGAAAACAATATCATGAAAAGTAATGTTTTTCTTCTGATGGTCCTCCATTATAATTTGATGGGTGGAAAGTCATGGTTTTCTTTCAACAACATATCATATGATCATATCTTAATTTGGCTAAACATCTCTAACTATTTATGGGGTTAAGCTTTTCTGGGTTGTCTAGACGGCGTGAAGGCTTGAAGCCTCTTACTATTTAGTTGTAAAATGGTGGCTATCTCTCTACGGCTGTAGAGGACCATGTGACAGAGAAGAGGAAGACATTTTGCATAACGGAGTGGGGAAGAAGAAAAAGTACTGAAATGACATGAATATATAGCAGATATTCTTTGTGGGCTTGCAGATCCTAATTACTCTGCAGCCATAACGATGGATTCAGTGCCCAGCAGCAGCACAGCTCACCATATCTTTTTGGCCGGTTCAAAATTAAATATGAAAAAGCAACCATGAAAGCAAACACATACATACACACAGCAATAACACAGATTCACATATTCAGATATGTCCATCATCCATGGCATATGTCCAATAGAACAAAACTCTGTTTGTTAATCTCACAGAGAGAGAGAGAGAGAGAGAGAGAGAGAGATCAAAGAAAACCCAACATTTTATGAAAGCCATAAAAACACTACAGCAACAACACCATTGAAATTACCAGAAAGAAAGAGATCAAAGAAAACCCAGTAGCATTTTATGAAAGCCAGGAAAAAACTACAGCAACAACACCATTGAAATTACCAGAAAGAAACAGACTAAATCGGCTCCTGTATCCATATCTATGGCGGTGGGCTAAGGGCTTGGGTAAACGTGGTTGATGATGACCTTGTTTGCGTTTGATGTGGTTTCAGAGGCTCCAGCAGAAGCTGAAGGACTATTAGTATCATCTGAAACAGAGCAAAAGCATTGGACAATTTTATCAAACATCATCCTCAGCACGGACCTCTTCTTTGCCGGGAGGACACTTCCAGGTTTTGGTTTGAACGACTGCCATGGCTCAGCCTTGCTTTGATCTTCAGATGGGATTGAGTTCAGCTTCATGGGCTCCTTTGGGTGGTGCTCTGTTTTGGAGCAGAGGAGGTCTTCTTCCCCATCTGGGTTCAAGTGCTTCAACGCCTTATCTGCATCTACAGTTTCCTTCGTTGCCATCTCTCTTTCTCTCTTTGTGAATGCGTGCTTCCTTCCTTCTGTGTTCGCTTAAATAGAGATCTTTTTAGTGGGATAAGAATTGTCTGGGATAAGTCCTATCCTATGTTTGGTGGGGTGCTAGACTGGGAGGGACTAAGGGGAAGATCTGCACTCTACTCCTTAGGCCATTAGCCAAAAATTCCTTTCCCACCAATGTAAATTTGAGATGGGAAGAATTCCAGTCTGGTTTGCCTGGACCGGAATATTTTGTGGACACCGACTCGCGCTGCAGAGTCCACTTTTGTTTTTTTTGGGGTTGGAATAGGGAAAAATGGAGCGGGAAACGTTGCTCCTCTCCCTTTGCGTCTGCATGACAAGTGTTCGTGGTTGTTTCTTTCATTTTTTATATATTAAACTTGCCTGGAAGGTGCAAGGAAAGCCCCTGTTTAGGCCTTTGTTTTCTTAACACAATTACCGATCTTTTATCAAATTTTATTGAGGCCCTTTTTATGTTTTTCTTATCTCTCTTTTCACACTACTATTACTGTTTGATCTTAAAGTCTAACAGAATCTTGACAACTTCGAATTGAATCAGAAATAAAGTCTAACAGAATTTTGACAACTTCGAATTGAATCAGAAACATTCTTTTGACCAAAGAGGAAGCTTCCTATATATTTCACCATGAAGGTATACTAGGAATTATAACATCTGAAGAAGTTATTGACTAGACCATCTCTTCAGTTTTTGTAATAACCCGATCCTTAATTAATTTTTAATTTTTAATTTATTATGAGGGTACCACTCTTTTGGCCTTTGCTTGTTGAGTGATTTGCCTTCACAAATTTAAAAATTGTACTGCTAGACTTGTATCATTGACATCTTAATTAGTAACAGGTTGCCCAATTGCACAGTTAAATTTGCAACATATAATTCTTGTTTTCTACAATTTCTCCTTCTAATTTTCACTTTTTATCGATATGAGAAATTTGAGTTCTCCATTAGTAGTTCTATGGTGTGGTATGAGGATCCTCTCCTCTAGGGCTGTATTATTTCTTAGTCTAATATAATATTAATTTCTCTCAAATACAGAAGTTACATTTTTGTTGGTTTCATTGTTTTGTATAAATATGAGCTTTGTCTTCTTTTGCCCAATTACCGCATATCTTAAGAGTATAATAAAGAAAAGGGAGTTAGAATTCGAACTATTATGACGTTGGGAGGATTTGTGTTTAATTATTCCTTTCGTTACAAATTAAGGAGGCCAAATATGAAGAACCAAAATTCAAACCCTAACATACAGATGTGAGTTAGAGCAATTAGTCAAGATAATATCCTCGTTCCTTTGCATCCCAATTAGATCTCCCCTTTCTGTATATTAGTTAGAATATCACTTTGTGAAAAAGAAAAAGTAAATCCAAACTCTAACATTGGGTGCAGAGATTCATTTGATCTTACAAAAGTTGCAAATAAACAAATTAGCAAAAACAAAATGTAAGATATAGCATCAAACGAAACAAGTTGTGAGAAAATGCTATAATAATTTCATTTAATGATGAGTAGATATTTAAAATAATAGAGGATAATAATCAAAATTATTAGGGATTTTGTATTAAGTAAAAAAATTCAAATGTCATGTTGATATTTGAGGTGCCCTCTGTACAAAGTTTCTTGCTCCGCCATTGAGTTGAATGATGAGATTTACAATGATAACTATTCAATTGCACGTGCCACACACACATGATGCTACCCAAATCAATCAAGCGGTTTCCCACTTTTTTTTTCCTTTCTTTTTGTATGTTTTTGTTGGATGAGTGTCCAGTCCAATCCAAAAGATCATGATTAAACTAAAAAATGGTACCATTAATTTAAAACTCTCTGCTTAATTTATTTGTTCTGATGGCTTTGTCCACCTAATTAAAGTTGAATTCCCCATTTCACAAATCCATCCTTTTTCAAATTCGTTATTAAGATTAGTGAAAATTGGTCATAACGAAGCTTGAAGAATCTTGACAACTTCGAAGTGAATCAGAAACATTCTTTTGACCAAAGAGGAAGCTTCCTAGAAATTTCACCATGGAGGTATACTAAGAATTATAACATCTGAAGAAGTCATTGACTAGGTCCTCTCTTCACTTTTTTATTTTCTTATCTTCTGAGTGATTTGCTTTATGACCATCAAACCAGTCTCCTGTCAATTATGAACAATGATTTTGATAAACATAGGAGAAAAGTTTTTCTTAGTGACTGGTTATGATTTGCTCTGCTCTGTTAAGACCTGCCTTTGATTAGGGTTACGGAAAATTGGACTTGTCACTAAGTAGAATAGAAGTGTGGAACAGTAAAAGTTGGTGCTTTCAGTTTTTCTTTTTTGTAGTTTGTATGAAGGGAAAGTAAAAGAGAAAGATGATTCAAAGGCAGATTAGTTAGACAGCAAATCTAACTGCGAAAAGGTTTATTAAAATACTCAGGACTTGACATTTTACAATCTCTCTCAGTCTCATCATAGTTTTTTCCCTTTGGTTTGTGAGGAAGATCCATACATACTCTCGGAAACAATTTATTTTGATGATTCAACAAGCCAATAGCCCAAAAGTAGCAAGATGCACTTGAATTATCTACCTAGCATCATTTGATAAAAGATTGTTCCTTTCAACTGTTCTAACGTTGCACAGCTCATCGACTGAGTCCCCTCTCTCAAAAACTGCAGCAGCCCCCATACCCGAGCCTGCAACAGAGGACACACTCTCAGTCACATCTTATAATATCACAAGCTCTTGGTAACCAGGAAGAAGATGTGTGTGTGTGTGTGTGTGTGTGTGTGAGAGAGAGAGAGAGAGAGAGAGAGAGAGAGAAACCTATGCACATGGATATCACACCAAAGCGGTGATCCTTGCCACGACGCTTCATCTCATTCAATAGAGTTGCAACACAGCGAGCACCTAACATACATAGATATCACACTTCTATTCACCAAACTTAGAGAAAAATAATAATGTGATTGCATTTCCTTTTGTTCACTAGTTATATTAGCAATTAAACCAGATGATAGCATTAAACGAAATGTACATGCCTGTTTGTGTCATCACATGTCCACTTGAATTCATAGCTTAGCAGCAAAATATGAGGGAATGTGCAATTTAAGACAAAATTTAACATACCTGTAGCGCCTAAAGGATGCCCTAGAGCAATAGCGCCTCCATTAACATTGACTTTTTCAGGATCAAGCTCCAATTTCTTGCAACAATATACATATTGAGATGCAAATGCCTATAGGAAACCAATAAAACAGCTTAGTTAATATAATTCAAGCCAAACCATATTTATCATGAATGTTATGGACATCATTAGCACTATACTACCTCATTTATCTCAAATAGATCAATATCATCAAGCTCCAGACCAGCAGATTTCACCGCAACTGGAATTGCAGCAGCTGGACCTATTCCCATGACAGCGGGGTCAACGCCAACAGCAGCAAAACTCCTGCATGGAAAGGAGAAAATTGTAATCCAAGGTACAAATCAAGCTTCTGTTAGTTCACGAACAAACTTATCACAAGGAAATAACACCAATTAACACTGACAAGAAAATTAATAAATGACCAAACCTCAAGCAGCTCATCTCTCCACTTATGGTTCATTAATTTGCTATGATTTTTTTGTTTCGATATTATAGTCATTTCAAGAGGCATAATAATCTTCAAAGTTTAAGTGATGAGTTAAATGTTATTTCACAGAAGTATAATTTCATACCTGAAAACACCAAGAATAGGAAGCCCCTTCTGCATAGCTAAACTTCTCTTCATCAGGAGAACTGCTCCAGCACCATCACTCACCTGGCTAGCATTTCCTAAGAGACAAAAACAATGAACTGATTCACAATGCTTGATACAAGTCAAAAACATCTCACTCAAAAGAAAAAGTTGTGTACAATTAAATGAAGATACTGTCATGGTTTACAAGCAGCGGGCGTCATGACAATCGAGTGATTAAATACCTGCAGTTGTAGACCCATCTGCTTTAAATGCAGGCTTCAGCTTTGCCAAATCATTCATGTTTGCATTTGGCCGGATCCCATCATCCACAGAAATTGTAACAGGCCTCTCCTCTCCAGTTTTTGGATCCACAATCTATGCATACAAGTAGTTAATGACAGAAAAATGAAAGACAGTCACCCAGGATACCAAATTTCTGTGTTTACCTTAGTAGATACAGGGATAATTTCATCTTGGAATTTGCCTGATGCTGTTGCTGCAGCAGCACGGCTATGTGATTCAACCTATACAAATAAATTCATGACAGCTTCAGCATTATGAGTTTATCAAATACCTATGCATGTAAACAGATAGAAAACTCACAGCAGCTTTGTCTTGCTCCTGCCGTGTCACACCATATTGCTGTGCAACATTTTCAGAGGTAATACCCATGGGAAGAAGGCAGTCACGGGCTTGTGCAAAGATATCTACCTGTTAACAGCATACATTCATCTCAAAAGAACATTCTTCATGTAAAACAAATATAAAGTAAACAACTTGAGATGGAATATACTTTAGGATTAATTTTGTTCATCCTGCCAAGTTTATCAACTGACATGGACTCCAATCCAGCTGCAACACCTGCATTCAAAACAAAGGTCAATTCCATTGATGGAGACCACCTAAAATAATACTTAATCCAGAATATTCTCTCACCGATTTCATAGAATCCGGCTTTTATAGAAGCAGCTACATCAGCAACTGCCTGAAGGCCTGATGAACATTGCCTGTTGACAGTTCTGATGGGAACCGTATCTGGGCAAAACAGATGAATCATACAACTTTAGACTAAAAAAATATAAATAAATTACTTAAAACACCAAATATAGTCTAAAACTTACCAGGGAAACCAGCATAAAATGCAGCCATCCTGCACTCAGTTGCTCTAAGTGAGCCAGGTGCCATAACCGTACCAACAACTATATCCCCTACTTCACTTGGGTTCAAATTTGTCCTCTCAATTAGTGCCTGCACAAAGAGTAAAACGAATGAAAATTCAGAATAAGATAACTACCACATAATTATGATGGAATTCAAAGAAACATATCCATTCCTCTGGAATTCAGTTGAGAAGTGTATGCTAACCTTTAAAACAGGAGCCAGTAAATCATCAGGTGAAGTATCCTTAAAGCCTCCTCGCTTTGCTTTGCAAATGGCAGTACGGTAGGCTCTATTTAACATGATTTTACAGCAGGGTTTAACATAGAGAAGGCATAAACTCCACCCAAATATACCCCAAAAAAAAAAAAAAAAGGAATTAAAGAACTTTCTCAGATCAGTTAATTACTCACGCCACAATCACTACATCGTCTCCAAAAGCAGCTGTTCTGTGGTACGCAGCACTATCCCCAGCAGCACATATTGAAGCCTAACAAACAAATTATGAAGAAAAAAGAATCAGCTACATAACATAAAGCAAAATTAGGTACAATCAAAGTTTCATTCTTTTTTTTATGAAACTGAAAAGGAAGAGAATTGAAGAGAAAATAAGCTGGAAACAAGAACACCAAGTAAAGAGTCACTACAATTAAATCCGATTATCGAAAATGGATATAAACTTACAGACAGGGCAGCAGATTGATGGGTTTCAGGAGGAGCAGAGGAAAAAGAAGAATTGGGCAACAGATGCTGAAGCAGAACACGCTGTCTGTTATGCGCTTTCTCCATCTCTCTCTCTCTCCAAAATGAATTGCAGAAAGCTCTTTCAATCAATCACACACTGTGGAGCAGTAACACATTAATCAATGGTTTATGCGTTTTTATAGTTGAAATGAGGTTGGCCTCTTGAATTTCCAAGTAAACATTGACCACAAGACGAACCCACTTAGTCAACTGCAAAGGGCAATAATAAGACCCCATTTGCTCGGTGGCTGCCTGGGAAAATACAAGGAAACACCCCACGTTTTTCACAGCAACCAAACGTTTGGCTTGCTCAGTTGCTGCTTCTCTCTCTAGTCTCTACCAACTTTTTTTTATATTTTTTTGTGGTGCCATGCCATAATCTTTTCATTTCCATTTGATTGGAAAACCATTACGAATTCCCATTTGAGGCCACTTTTAAAACCATTATGAATCCTTTTATTTTCTAGTAGAAAACAAAGCAAAATCATTGACTGAAGGCTGCGCTGCAAGTTCATTTATTTTTCCTTTATTTTCGCCTTTTGGACCCATCATTATCAAAGGTTGGTGAATGCAGGTCTTCGGTGACAAGATAATTTCCGGTGAGTGTTTCTTTTTTTTTCACACTGAGCATCAATAATAAGAAAAGAAAAGGGGCCGGATAAACCAAAGCTCTATGGATTTCTGTGTATATACATATGGACAAACGTTTCTCCAGCCAAAAAGATGGACACCAAACTTAGGAGAAAACTGTAGATGGTCTCTTGCTTGCATGCTAGTATGACCCGGTGTTTCTTTTACAAAAGAATAAAAAAAATATGATCTCTTTATCAACAGAAGAACGAATCAATAGACCATCAAATTGTGGGGATAAACTGATCAGCCTCAAAGTTTTGTTCCTCAACCACGAGGGTTTCCATTGGAGATACTAGAGAAACCCAGTACCTGAAGAACGTCAAACGTTGGGCTTCATATGTCTTGTCTGATTCTGAGGTGCCTTTGCCTGAAGTGCATTAGACATAGCTCGCAATCTGTTAGTTATCTCAGTGAATGATGGCCGGATTTCAGGATCAGGTGACCAGCACTGTTCCATCAGACTCCTCCACTCAGAATCACAACGTTCTGGAATAGGAGGTCGAAGAGTGTTCTTCACGATTCCCCCTGTGTTCAAAAGTTTCCAAATCAGGTGAAAAAATTAAAATAAAGATAAATAGAATCCATACTAATCGTAATTTAAAGCAAGCAGAACATGCAAAAATACAAGAATCTAAGTCTGCAGGCGTCAATGTTATGTTTGCTATTGAATTTAAAAATTACTAGCTCGAGGTGTGGTTGGAAGATATGTTCTACCTTGAGCTAAGAGACCCATGAATTAATATCCTGATGCATACAGCAACATGGTCCAAATGGAAGCAATGATTTACAGCACCAAGCATAACATTTTTGAAAAGGTAAACAGAAAGCTAAAACTTCCGCCAAGAGATTTTGAATCAACAAAATTTCTTTTATAAAAGAACTCATTTGATTGCCCTTCAGTTATCACATGGGACTTCCATTCAAAATCAATACTGATGATAAGAAGGTCCATGACATAATCTTACCAATGATGGCACCACAATGCATATTCGCGTATGGTTCCTCCCCAGTCAAGATCTCCCACATTGAAATTCCAAACGAGAACACATCCACCTGTCAAAAAATAATGCCAATTACGTTAAAAAACAATCCATTTTTGCCTTCTACATTACAGCACCAAGCATAACAGTTCTACTAACCTTCTCAGAAACCCGGCTGCTGCTACCATTTAATAATTCTGGTGCCATCCAAGGAAGAGTTCCTCGCACACCACCAGATACCAAAGTATTGCGTTTGATTCTCGATAAACCAAAATCTCCAACCTAAAAGCATGAAACCCCAATCACCAGTATTAAAGGAAAATCCAAGCAATAAGTCTCCTGGGAAAACCTCAAAGAAAGAAAGAAATGTGATATTTGGCCGAACTTCCACATAAAAGGTCCCGCAAAGGATACATGTATGTATAATTATGACTTTCCAGCCTCTTTGTGAGGGAAAAGAAAGCCCCCACTGGATCTCCCCAATTTCATGATCAGGGAAACTGTTGGCATTGAAATACTTACTATATGGTTTTGATAAAATTTGCACTTCTTTTAAGGCATTTCACGGTCTGGAATTGTATAAAGACTACAAAGAAAGATGCTTTCCTATGAAGTGCATTTATGTCAGCCCTTGAATATGAAACTAGGTTTCAATCTAATTTACCTTGCATATAGGTCGTTGAGGATCCCTCAAGTTGACTAGCAGATTGTCACACTTCAAATCAAAATGGACAATATTCTTTGAATGCAAGTATTCCATGCCGAAAGCTGCATCCATTGCAATTATAAGCTTTCTACGACGGTCAAGTGATCTGCATAATGAATCCTCATGTTCTAAGATATGCAGAAAAAACTGTAAGAAGCAAATAAAGCAAAGAAATGATATCAAAATTACCTATCCTTCTTAAGTAGTGCATGCCTAAGTGACCCATTGACCATGAATTCGGCTACAGTTGCCAACGTACCACCAGCTCCGTCAGGTACTACCCCATAGAATGCAACCACATTTGGATGATGAAGATTTGAAAGGATCTGCGCCTCTCTCCAGAAGTCTTTTGTCTGGTACAGCCAAATTCAACTATCAACTTCACATGTGTATCAAATCAAATTATACGATTCATATTCCATTCCAGATTTAAATGATACCCTGTTTTAGGACAGGCAGTATAATATAACAAATGCCAGAAGCCAAAGAATCTTTGAATTAATCAAAATTTTAATGTCACAGCTTATTGTCCAAGGAAGAGTTCTAAGATGTTGGCTTTCTTCAACACCAATTATGCAGGAAATGAGAAAGAATAAAGCAAACAGATTGGAAAGAATGTTCAGCAGACCCACCAGTCGGTCTTGCTCTGATGATCTCCCTGCAAAACAGCTCTTTTTAATTCGCTTGATCGCAACATCTGTTCCCCGCCATTTTCCATGATACACAGTTCCATATGTACCAGATCCTAATTCCCGTAATTCTTCCAGATCAGCATTTTTTATAATCTGGACATCATATTCAGAAGATTCAGTTGCATGAAGAAACCAAACTTCTATGAGTACCCACAAATGATAAAATGACAGGAAGCTGGTGTTTCACAAAAGAGAGGGCATTTCAGTCATACTTTTATCAAAGGAACAACACAAATCCCATCTAAAACAATCAAAGACAGTAAGAGAATTCACACGCATAAGTGATTTGTTGTTTCACGAGTAAGCAAACTGCACCACACATCCCTTTGTTTATCAGTGAATATAGCTCTCTCTCTATAGACTACAAACACACGCATAAATATTATCAAGTCAGAAACTCGACAAGAACTTTTGTCACTGCAAAGTATTTAGCTCTGTATTCCTAAAGAAAAATTGGCCACAAGTCAAAACTGTATACTCCAAATTTAGTGGTTATAGGCGAGAGATGCAAGAACCATCTCTTCTTATTAGGCAAAAACACAGTATTAGGAATTTAGGAGGCATGAGAAAGGTTGATAATGAAATTTATTATATTTACCAGGGAGATAATCTCATCATATGTAACCATCAGATGCTAGATCTTTTTTAGAAAATAAGAAAGTAAAGAACTCTCTCTTCTTTAAAGAAATAAATAATCAGTTTTACACTTTCCAATCAACACAATTATTAATGTCCTTAATGTTCACTGACAAGGCCAAGAAATCTTGTCAAAACATGTTATATAGCATGCTGCATCGTACGCTGGAGTGACAGAGGCTCCAGTCAGCAAACATACAATTTTGCCAAACATGAAACAAAATATGCATTTGCAGTATGTTAAATGAAAACATGTCCTAATCAAGAAAAATTAAGACATTGGAAGAATACCTGCAAGCCATAGATGCTGGCTTCCATTTCAGCTATCATTGCATCACTAAATGATTCACTCTTGTCTCCCTCACTGATCCTATCATCCTACAAATATAACAAGCTGGAATTCAAGCCCAGAAGTAGATACATAATTTACAAAATCAGTTCCAGAAAATTTAATCAATTCTACCTCATATTCAGAATCTGGAATGATGCTCTCCACCTCTGTTGCAGTAGGGGATATGAGATCACCAATGGGTTCATCCACAGAATATGGGGAAACTACTGATGAAAACTGGATGCCAGGAGTAATAGTGTCGGTTACGTCTTCCACAATTATCACTGACTCCAACTGCTTTTTATCATTACTCATTGTTAGGGATTTTGGTTGTCTCAGAGCAACATTTTCAACAACATTCGAGCTCAACTTCTCAGCATTCTCATCAGGGCAATTTACAAAGTCATCATCAATGAGAGAGACCCCTCTTTTAAATGCAGCATCTTGGATTGGGTTCTGCAACACCCTATGGTCACTGTCTTGCAACACCCTATGGTCACTGTCTTGCAACTCAGGGTCATCAAGAACTGTCGACGGGTACATCTTTGCAGAGTGTATTAGCAGGGGTTCTTGGAAACCTACATCCTTTTGACTTGCAACAAGTTGCGGACGTGCAGGTTCATGGTAGTTTGGGCCATCGGACAACCCTGAGATGAGATCTGCCAAAGAATTTTCATTACGAGAATGCTGTCTAGTACTTGGAAATAATCCTGCAACTTCAGAATTCCTGGCCCCTGAAACATCCTGTCCTTGTTCACCATTTGCAGTCCCTGTCAAAGCACAATCCTGATCATTGGCAGTTCTTTGGCTCATGACAAGAATATTGATAGGGGTTTTGTCATGTTGGAAGTTCTTAGGTTCCTCCATCTTGTTATCTACCAAAGGTTTCAAACTAATGGCTGCAGGAATGACAACCCCAGAAGCAAAACTAGATGTTGGGTTGGGATTTATATTAGGCAATCCATTTCGATACTCAACACCAGTGGCAGGTGATCTTGTCCCATAAAGGGTCTCATCTTGATGAAGGAAAGGATCCTTTTCATTAAACTTCTTTGTCAGTTCCGAAGGCAAAGAATCTTTCTTTTTAGATGTCCAGTATTTTTCAGGAATATCACCATTACCTTTGGGAGCATGTTCATTCCTGCCCAAAGATTCTAAACATGGAGAAGAATTTGGCAAATCCAGTCTTCTCTGCAATCCAATTGACTCCATACTATGTAACTGATTTTGCAGCTGAGGATTGAAAGATTCGATATTGTCATGCAGTTGGGTTGGCTTTTCTTGTGAGGCACCTGAGTTCAGCAGCAATGACAATTGAGCTTTTGGGAGGTTTAAGGGGGAAGATGGGCTCATGCCTTCTTGTGAACAGTATATAGACCTCCCTCCATTCTCTTGCAGTTTTGAATCAGAAAACGCATGTGGTATGCCATGATGACAATCAATGGAATCATTAGATCCTGACAACATAGCCTTTGGATGTTCTGGGTGTGAGATAGGCCTGTCAGGAGGAGTTAATGTTTCCTTATAGACTGGCCTCTCATGAGAAAATCCATCAAAATCACCTTCGTTTTGACCAAAAGCTAAAGCAGATGCGGCATCTTTGCTGGGATTGCGGTTGTGACTATGTCCTCCATAGTGTTGGCCAGGTTCCATAAAAGTTATTGTCCCCAGTGGATGATTTTTATTACCTGCAGCTTTGATGCTAGAGTTCTCTGGTGGTGGTTGAGAACTAACAAAAGAACTGCTGCTCTCATTACTACCCTGGCATGAGTTAACACCACGTGATTGTAAATGATCACTCTTGGAATCTCCTCGTTGATGTGTAATTGGAGAAAAAGAAGGAGATTGAACGGCAGACCTAGCCATATTCTGGGATTCACTCAAAATTTGATTAGGATGCAAGACTTTAGAATCACTCTTAATCTCCATAGGAAATAGCGAAGTCTTGGTTCCCTGTTGACTTGCTTCAGTCAAATTCTGCCCTCCACTGTTTTTCCTAGGACTAGGATCTATCATGCCATTTACAGCAGCAACATATTGATAATCAGGGTTGCTTTGTTGTATGCTATCTGCCTCAAAGGAAGATGTATTTTCAGATTCACCTAAAGGAATCAAAAAGATCCGTGGTCTCTGAGAACCCTCATGCCTTTCAAGCCCATGGTACTCCTCTATCATATTTTGAAGATCCTCATCAGATGACACAGATATAAGAGCATCAAGATCCTCACTTGGGAGCTGGTACTTGATCGTATGAGGTTGGTTGCAAAAACCAGAAGTTTTTTCCACAAGCTCTTCCCACGAGATATTCTTCCTGAAGGAAATAATCCGTGTCTCCCCCCCAACATACCTGAGTTTCCCATCGCTAGGCCTGGGCAAAATTTTTCCACCAAAGCTGCAAAGAAATTTCATCTTCCCAGATTGAGAACCATCCAACACTCCTGACCCATTAAGGTTGTTGGAATGAGGGGACTCAGACATATAAACAGGCAGGGTAGTTGGTCCAAAACCAGCCCGGTCAAAATTCAGTTCTCCAAAAGCCTTCCTTGATCCTTGTCTGCTATCAACTTCCTCCCTGTTGCATCTGCTTAACTTGTCAACACAAACGCCGTTTTCAATCTCTTTACACGACCCTTTCGCCGAGGCAAAATCAGATGTATCAGATGCACACTCAGAATCCGTCCTCCTCAACCCCAGAATACCAGTAAGATCCTGATAGCCCAGCTGATAATTCTGATTATAATTCAATCCAACCTTATTTTCACAACTCTCAACCGTATCAGTCACAGCAGGAACTCTTCTTGCTGCAAAACGATCCTGAAGAAACTCCATGGAAAATTCCTCCCCTGTCTGTACAGAGACGTGATTGTGTACATTCTTAACCTTGTTTGGAACAACTAAGGTTGCTTCTTTCTGGATCCATTGACCTGATGGGCCAGGCACCTCATTGGTCATGGTATCAAAAATGCTCGGACCTGCTTAGCTGCATAAGAACGGTGACTCAGCTACCTGAGCTCCTATAACCCCCTATCCTCAAATTGGCAAATTAAGAACAGGCATACAAGTCACTCTTCATTCCAGCAAGCCTCAACTCCAATACTTCTTTTCCACCGTCATCAAGAAGCTATCTTTTCTATTAAAATAACTTTCTTGGGAAATCACGATCAAGTTCATAAACCCTGTACATCTTTCTCCGGTTACTGATGCAGTATTTTTCTATGATCCGATCACCAAACCGGAAACTACCAAAGTCCACCGATTTCTACAGAAAAATAATCCCTCTACCTATATATGTTGTTCAATTGCAGCCTATACAATCACAAATATGAAATGAATATCATTTACAGATTGGACTAGTAGAAGCTGGGACCAGCAAACAAGAACAATCGAAGTCCAATTTCTTTAGCAAATCGTTTCCTGCACAGTCACAGATCCATAAAACAATTTCTCTAAGAACCCATCATTCAAATCAAAACCAACAACATATCGTCCAAATTACCATCAACATTTTCAAAGCAGAGCTAAACATATCACACACAGCATAAAACCACAAAATCAAAAGCGAATTTCAAGTGGGCATGCTTAAAACTGAGATGGGTACCGATCAAAATGGAAAGGAAACAAAATTGCAGAAGAAAAATTCAAAATTTCAAGTACCTGATGATGGGTGGGAAGGGGGGTGCGTGTGGCTTGCAACTGGGTTTTGGAGCTGGGAAGCTGTCATTGGTGTGAAGAGGGAAGAAGAAGAATAAGGGAAAATTGGGAAAAAGAGAAGGAGAGGGGATTTGGAGATGAAAAGGGAGCGTGGCTTACGGCTACAGGTTCAATCTCGGGCGTCGGAGAGCGACATTGCCGAGAATTAAGCGGCATCGACCCACCCACGGTATTGCCTTTTTACTGTATCAATAACAAATAACAATATTATTTTATTTTATTTCATTTCATTAGTTTATTTGTTTTAAATATTCATCTATATCCGACGTGGACCCCCAATTTAAAATCCAAATTTGAAGTTTTTTTCCAGAATAATATTAAAGATAATACCAATGATAACAAAAAATAAAACAAAACCAGTCATTAGTTATAAGTTATAACAAATATAGCTTTTTTCTATACAAAATTCCATGATTCACTTAATGTCGCATATAAAATTCTATATATGTAATCATGTGCGCATAAAAATACCTAAATTTAAAATTTGTCTCGTATTTACTCTAAGTTAGTTTACGGATACAAAACGAAAACATATATTAAAATAAGGTGGTTTTCGTATGTTTTTAAGGAAAAAAAAATGTTACATGTGGGCCCTAGCCTCTAGCTTACTAAAATAACCCTTCACTAATCAAAAGGGACATTTACCTTCTTCTTCTTTTTTTGGTTACAACATTTACCTTATTTTTGGTGTTTAATTTGCCTTGCATTTGCATGTAGTGTGGCGCTTGCCTGCATTGGCAACAATGTATGGCAAAAATAGTAACCAATTAGGGGAGGGGTGTGTATTAAATATGGTTTTAGATTGTCAACGGAGCCTTTTGGTTGGCAAGACAGCTAATGGCTCCACCATAGCACCATGACAACATGTCAACACTCAACACCGACTTCTTCTTTTCTCAAAGTTTGCTAAGTCTGAGATTTGTGTTGAGTTGACTGTTAGCCGTTAGTTGTTGTCAAACATACATAGACTCCTTCCTCTGCCATCAAGATCTTTGTAGCCCACTACTTGCAGACTTAGAGGTACCCCATAAAGTTTGAAATATACGCCATGGATTTTGGTACAAACAGTCCAGTGAGTGACTCATAGTCCTTGGTACAGTGTGAGCTATACATGTATCAACAATTGAAATTATTCGATTGTCGGTAAAAGATATTCGCTTATTCGATAATGAATAACTGAGAATCACTCACACACATGTGCAAACAAACATTGCTCATATATTGATAGTGACTTTGATTTTGCAGAAGACCGACCATGTTTGAGTTGGCACTATAATATATATATATGTGTGTGTGTCCTTATTGACTCTGGACATACAATTGTCACCCAAATATTTGCCATTACTCTGAGTTAATTGCATATGGCAAGAAGAGTTGGTAATTGAAAAGGTGAGTAGGCAAATGGAGTGACAGTTTTGTGGCATTGAAATCCCACCACGTCAAGCGGAAGTGTTGGTAACAATAATCACTAACACAATAAATAAATAAAACTCCGTTACTTGGGTCAAAAAGTGTCATGCTCATGTGTCAACTACCACATTGAGAGTTATTGTCCTGTTCTTAGTGCAGTGAGAAAATGAAATATAGCCGTAGGGGCTACTTCAATATCGATAATTCGTTACTTCAACGATATAATAAATGTACAATGTGACAAATATTAGAATAAATTAATAAATACGAAGTACATGGGATGAGAGCGACAAATTTCTTTGAATGTAACCCTCGTGTTGTCACGTATAAATAAAATACAAGTGTTATAATAATACGTGTTAGTATTATGGTCGCATCGAAAATTTATTAATAATAGTGAATTGTCCTGAAGAAAAGGGCGAATGTCTAATTAGCATATTTCCTAATATTACGGATAATTGACTGGGCTACCATATGCCTCGGTTGGGCCACCAGCCCAATGAATTAGTTATATCTAAGTTCACTTGGCCCAATAAATTAGCCATATATAGCTACTCTTGGACCTTGCGTACATGTAGAGTTGGGTTTGAAAGCAAGACCTAGTCTCCAAATCATCAACATGGCTGGTACATTTTCACTTGGAATTATAATACGTACTCAAAAGAGAATTATTTCTTTAGAACCGAACCTACTAGCATGCCAAATTTAACATCAATTGTTTTTTACTAAATAAGCGATGGTATTTTATTAAACGAATTAAAAAGCACATACGGAGCCATCTCGATTAGCGATAGTATTGAACATCAATTTTTAAACCAAAATTACAAGACAACAGTAAATTAACGCAAAATTCGTTTCCAAAATCGGGACGTGAAAATTCTTTTGAGCAAGTCTCGTCAACATTTTTCGTACCACGCCACGGTAGTAAAACGAAAGCGTGAAAATTGTGTTTCTTGCTTGTCCTCGGAAAAAACTAACATCTAAACAGCGTGGCTGGGAAAAAAGTACAGGTCACGCGAACAGTTTGCATACGTGTCGCGTACTCAACGAAGCGCACAACACAATCATCCCCTTACAGAGAATTAAGCACTTCCACCCACTTTTTTCGAACGTGCTTTTCTCTGTCTTTCCTTTCGCTTCCTCAGCCTCGGCCTTGTGTTCCGGAGGACAGGAGAGCATAAGATTCTCGCTCTCGGGAATCTTGGAAGACTTTCTCGGAATCCAAACACGCTCTACGCCACTCTCTACTCAAGTTTCAGCCTTCTTCTGTGAGGTTCGCCGGATCTGGATCACAACGAGCCACGCCACCCGGACTGCTCGCCGGATTCGGTGGCAGTCATGGCGGAGACGGCGGACAATGGACGGAGCTCTTCGGGGATTTCCGGAGAGGGTCCGGTGAGAATCGAGGAAGAAACTGGAGGCGGAAGTAGCGGGAATAGTGTAGAATTGGAGAGTACAGCGGCCAGAGGCCACGGTGGCAGTAGCTCTACAGGTTTGTAGGTTTCGCTCCAAATTTAGATTCTGTTTGGTTTCTGAGAAAATACCGGAAAATTTATTAGAACTTGCGCACTTACATAGTGCGGAGCAAAGTTGAAGTTTATGTTTTTATTGCGTTCTAAACAAGCAATACTATAATTCCGGAGATTTGGTGTCCAATTTACAAATGCATCATCTGATATTTTTTTTACTCTCTTCTCAACTTAGGAATTTCTAGCGAGAGTTTGTCTAAAGGGAACACATTACCGGTGGAGATATCATCGAAGACTGAAAAAGTAGAATCAAATTCAGGTCCGCCTAAGCTGGAAAGATCAAAAACTGACAACACCAGACATCAAAATATATTGCCCAAAGACGCGGCAAGGATTTTTAACGACAAAATTTCGGTACACCAGAAGGTATGAGTTATTATCAGAGATAATATTTTTATTTTGGTTCCTTGTATCATTTGAAAATTGCAGGCTTAAGCTTGTTCCAGTGTTAGTCACAATTGATGTGTAGAATGAGGCAAATGGGATTACAATGCGTTGTTTGTTTGCAGCTTAAGCTATTAAACAGAATAGCTACCGTGAAAGATGATGGGACCGTAGAATTTGAAGTTCCAGGAAATGTTGAACCTCAGTCTCTTGGTGGTGGGTACAAAGCTGCTCCTACTGAAGCTGCCGATGATGAACCTCTTGATGAAGCAAATCTTGAATACATACCGCCAATGCAAATAGTAATGCTTATTGTTGGAACGCGTGGAGATGTGCAGCCATTTATTGCAATTGGCAAACGTTTGCAGGTCACTGGACTTTTTATAAATGTCTTTTCATTTCTGAGACTAATTGTCTAAAGTGGTGACCATTATTATAACATGATTAGCTTTTATAAACTCTTATGATCTTAGTAAAAATAATTTGTCACTAAGAGTTTGATTTTTGTTTTGGAAAGTTATTGCTATTCAGGATGGTCATGTGCACAAATTCAAACTTGTTTATGAAATAATTTTTGTGCAGGACTATGGCCATCGTGTAAGACTAGCTACTCATTCAAATTTCAAAGAGTTTGTCTTGACTGCTGGTCTGGAGTTTTACCCTTTAGGCGGCGATCCAAAAGTCCTGGCTGGTTGTATGTACCAAAGTGCCCTGTGTGTTGATTCGTTGGGTGATTTTGAGCAATCTATGTTTAGTCTTTTAGTATATATTGACGTATATTGATTGTCTTGTATGAATAAACTTGAAATATTTGTCAAAGCTGAATATGAATTCCATTTATAATTTCTGTGTAACTGGTTTACTTCTATGTTTCTTGAGCAGATATGGTTAAAAATAAAGGCTTCCTGCCATCAGGGCCTTCTGAGATTCCTATTCAGCGTAATCAAATAAAGGAAATTATATACTCCTTACTTCCAGCTTGCAAAGAGCCTGATATGGATTCTGGCATCCCTTTTAAAGCTGATGCAATCATTGCAAATCCCCCAGCATATGGTTAGCTCTCGACACTTACATAATTTAAGTAAGCATTTAAATTCTTTTGGTGATATAAATTGGATTTTTTGGTGACAATATTTGTCTCTGCATTTGGGCAATGGTGGGTGGGATCTTTGGTTGTAAATGTTATTTCCAGTTTTGTAACTCTATTAAAACAATGTTCCTTTCCCCCCTTTAAAGAGTTTGTGGATTCTGAAGTGATTACACCGTCATCCCCTAATATACATGTGCATGTTATTGTTATATTGAAAGTTATAGTTATATTCAGTTATATTTCAAAAAGAGTACTTCGATTGCTTTGTTTACCACTAACCTCACAAATGTTCTTCAGGGCATACTCATGTGGCGGAGGCACTAAAAATACCTCTTCATATATTTTTTACCATGCCATGGACGTAAGTCTCATTTGGGTAATGGAATCTTACTGGGTTGTATAGCTTGTCAATGTTTTGTCATTGTTGTCATTCTTTAAAGTTTAAATATGCATTGTGTATGTTTTACCTTTTCCTACCAGGCCAACTAGTGAATTTCCACATCCTCTGTCCCGCGTCAAGCAATCAACTGGATATAGGGTGAGTTGTGTGAATTTCAACCTTTCTTTATTCTTTTTAAATGTTTTTGAAAATTATATCTGGTTTCCACTTTCATATTTATAATGAGTTCTAACTTTTGGCATACACAAATTTTCAGCTTTCATACCAAATTGTTGACTCCTTAATTTGGCTTGGTATACGAGACATGATTAATGATGTTCGGAAGAAAAAATTGAAACTAAGACCTGTCACATATTTAAGTGGTTCACAAGGCTCTGATTCTGATGTGCCACATGGATATATATGGAGTCCCCATCTTGTTCCTAAACCAAAAGGTACTTTAGTTCTATTTTATTTGCATGTTGTTCTTCTTCCATTTATAGTCATTTGGAGTTCCTCAGGTTAATAAGGTAGGGTTGTTTTGGAAACTTGTTAGGTTCAAAAAAACTGTGGCTGTAGGCTGAGTGACAATAATACACAAAGTGTTGTCTAGGATAGTGTATCCGACCCCTCCATCTACAGGGCATATCTATTTTCCTTCTTAACATGTTTTTTTAAATCACCCCTTCAAAGCAAGTAATTGATTTAAATGTGTTTGTTTTCATGATATATACTTATATCTGTTCTCCTCAGTTTTCATTCAGTATTTTGGTTGAAAACTGTGGCTTAAGAAGGCATGAATCTTGGGAAGTATGCCAATGTCTGTCGGTCTTTTCTACTTAATAATACTTGGTTTGCAGATTGGGGACCTAAGGTTGATGTGGTTGGATTTTGCTTCCTTGATCTTGCATCAAATTATGAACCTCCAGAACTACTTGTGAAGTGGCTTGAAGCTGGTGACAAGCCTATATATATTGGTTTTGGTAGCCTGGTGAGTTTTTTTTATAAATCATTTTAATCATTACTCGTTAATATACAATATATATATATATATATATATATTGAAGCATACTTGAGAAGCCTTGAGACTTGCTTCCAATCTTGAGGATGGACCTCGATAATTATCCATCTATGATAGAATAATTGACTTTCTAAGGACACCATTAATTCACTTTAAAACTGAGATCTTCTATGAGGAGAAATGCAATGCCATTTTCAATCAATTTGATTCTATGATTATATTGTATATAACATGAAATGATCTTCGAAAAACCTTTAGATACACAATTGGGATTGCTATTTGTGGTTAGTTTACTGCGAGCTAAAAGATTAGATCTGGTTAGTAGACAATGGCAAATTATTTACCATCTCGGGGATAAAGAAAACTAGTGTTTTTCAGGTGACATTCTTTTACGTTCTTTTTCAGTCACATATACACTTATGCAGATCACATGCATGGACACGTGTACACACAAGCGCGCGCACACACACAATCACACATTCGTATATATGAATGCACATACCTACATTCATGCATACAAATGTAGCTTTCTGTGACCAGAATTTACTGCCTTGCGTCAGCCTGTTCAAGAGCCAGAAAAAATGACCCAAATAATTGTGGAAGCATTGGAAAAGACAGGGCAAAGGGGCATCATCAACAAAGGCTGGGGTGGCCTTGGAAACTGTAAGTTTTTTGTTCCCACAGGCTTAGTATGATTTCATGGTTATTACGAGCGTGGTGCTATCCTACCATTTCCCTTTTCCATTTTATTGCCTATCTAGCTGACTTCTGGAATGCACTAATTTATTTCACTTGATTTGGTTTCTTCCCAGTGGCTGAACCAAAGGACTTCATATACTTATTGGACAACTGCCCTCATGACTGGCTGTTTTTACAATGCAAGGCTGTGGTGAGCTGAATACCTTAGTTTTGTAGTTTTCATTCTGTAGTTTTAAACTGAAGAAAGGGAAAATAGAAAAAAGGAACATCACCAATGAGTTCCATCTTTTATTCTTAGTATGATTTTGAGATCTATAGGAGAACATTGTGCACTGGGCGAGAGGATGTGAAATTATTAGGATGGTGGCTTTGTAACGTTTAAAATTTTATTCTACAATGTCTTAATATTTCCAGGCTTCAACTCTTTGTTTCTCGACATGCTTTAAAGTAGTTTTAGATCTTAGACAGTTCTTATGGTTTGATTTGGCTTCAGGTGCATCACGGAGGTGCTGGAACAACAGCTGCTGGTCTAAAAGCTGCAGTAATTGTTTTATAACCTAATTTATTGTTGATTGCTTTCAGCTCATTTGATTTAGTGTTCCCTAAATGTACATTGTTTTTCTATCTTAGTGTCCAACAACGATTGTTCCTTTCTTCGGAGACCAACCTTTCTGGGGAGAGCGAGTACATGCTAGAGGAGTGGGCCCTGCACCCATTGCTGTTGATGAGTTCTCACTTCCCAAGTTGGTTGATGCAATAAAGTTCATGCTTGATCCGAAGGTAACTTTTTCTCTCTTTCCTGAGAAAAGTTGGATTTGCGAACTGACTGCATACATTTGAACATCTAGATTCTAAAATGAGTGACAAGATTTGATGTGCAAGTTTGTAAATCTAGAATTTATTGCCAGATGCATCCCAAAAGTTTTCAATCCAGCTGCGTTAAGATATACGAAAAGGTTTTGTTTTTAAAAAAACACACCATTATCAATGTTTCTATTTTAGAAGTTCCAGCATATAAGAACATCCAGAACATCAGTACTTATGAAAGTACAACAAGCCTTAACTTTTTTAGTTTGGCTCTAATAAGAAATCTTCATGAAATACTAAGAAGGTTTATTATCATGGTGGATACTGGGATGAGAAAAGCACCTAATGAACTTACCTAAATATTATCCCAGGTGAAGGAGCGTGCTGTTGAACTTGCCAAGGATATGGAGAATGAGGATGGCGTAACAGGTGCAGTGAAGGCCTTCTTTAAGCATCTTCCTCGCCGAAAGCCTGACCCCGAGCCAGAACCAGGGCCATCGAGCCTTTTCTCTGTAAGCAGATGTTTCGGTTGTTCCTGAAGGTCTTTCTATGGCATTTTTGACTAGCCATTCAATCTGTTTATCACAGCATAGCATGAATAGATGTCCTGACTCTGCTTACAAAGAAAAAGAAAATTCAGGCCCCTACTCATAGTCTTGTTCATAATTCTCGACCCTACTTGAAAATTTGTAATTATTTATATTGTTCACTTTCAACATTTATTCGGAGAAAGCCATGATTGTTCTAATTTCTCCCCAAGGATTAATTGTACATTTTTGAATGATGTTGCTTCCACACTAATTTGCAAATGAAAAACTCCTTTTTTAGCCTAAAGAAATATTCACTTGGGGCCAAAGCACTAAGAGGTTGTCTGTATGCTGTCACAAGGCTATTTTGGAAAAAGTCCAAGGAGAGAAATATTGTGAAAAGAAGCTCAAATTGACAAAAATGCTCTTATTTATTTTTGAATTTATTAAGGAATCCGTTACATTTGCATGTCTTTGGTTTGAAAGTTAAAGAGTTTTTCTGTCTTTTTCTGGAAAAGTTTTGGTTTTTTTTGAAAGTGAAAGTTTTTTTGTGGCTAAACCTAAATTTACTTCTTTTTATTTATTTATAATTATATTATGAAATAGTTGTTTGGCATTCAAAGTCTGTTCTGTGGTTCCGAGTTTGGACAAGAAAACAAAACAATGGTTTGATTCTCACAAACCAGAAGATAACGTGGCATGGAACTCTGACACAGTGCTGGCTATTTTCAGCTACTGGGTTGATGACACGTGTAACAGAGATGTGCTGATTGGCACGTATTGGATTCTCTTATTGGGCAAGTGACAGTGTGACGCGGGATCGCAGTGGAGGATTGCATGCAAATTAAAATGGGATTTAATGAAAATGACCATTTACAACATGGGATTGGCGGTGGAGAATAGAGAAGAGGAAACTAGTGGCCGTTAGCCCCATCACCATTTATAGAAAAAAGCAGAGGATTAATTTAGCAGAAGAAGCCATTTCCCCATCTGCATGCAGAGAGAGAGAGTCTCAGAACAAGTGGGGGACTGAGTTTAGCTTTTAAGTCACCCAATCGTTCCATATTGGCCTTTGGAGATCACAAACCTGATCATGTAAGCTTAGCTACTCTGACACTCTGTGACTTCTTCCATTGCTTCTCTCTCCCCCCCTCTCTCTCTCTCTAATTAATTAGCCACTTGACTTTCATTAATCTTGGGTTTTCTTAAAATTGTCAACTTGGCTAATTACCAAAAACAGAGTTGGTGGAGATAAGATACCGCTCCACTCAAGAGTTGCAGGTTGTGTCACACTGGTTTTGATTGGGGCAGGGCAGCAGTGTCTTTTTCATAAGTGTAGGGGACCTGATTAGCCAAAACCTTAATTGGGGAAAGTAAATTCAATTCAATTCAATCCAAGTTGCCTTTGCATGCTGAGGGTCAATTGAGTGATTGGTTAATTACAAGAGATGATTAAATTTGGAGTTGGGATATGGAATCTTCTCTCTCTCTCTCTCTCTCTCTCTCTCTCTCTCTCTCTCTCTCTCTGTTATCTCTTCTGTTCCCAAGCCCATACACCCCTCTGTTTCAAGCACTCTATTTAATAATTATAATGACTCTTCACATTTTCCAACTCTTTGAGAGAAGTTAGCTTCTGAACTCCCTTATTTTCACTCTCTGTCACTTTCTTCTTAACCCAACTCAACTATTTCTTCCGCACTTTTTCAAGGTTAGTTCCTCGACACTATATGGTTATCTCAATTGGCTTTTTATTCTTTTCCATTTCTCTCACAACATCAGTTTTTAATTTTTGTTTGCAGCCATGGAAGACGAGGATCAGAACGGCACAACCCATGTTGATCAAGAAAGCAATGAAGAAGACAGAGACACAACAACCACCTCAAGAGTTTTTCCATGTCTCTTCTGTTCAAGAAAGTTTTACAGTTCTCAGGCCTTGGGAGGCCACCAAAACGCTCACAAAAAGGAAAGAACAGCGGCAAGAAAGGCCAAACGAGCTTCTGAATATGCATCCTCAATGAACTTCCCAATACTTTCACACACTACGCAACCGCCAATGGTTTTTGCTCCAAACCATCATCACCATCTAGGCCTCCTGCATCCTTCAATGTATATAACTGCTCATGCAGCCAACCTCAGATACTTTCCCAGCCCTCAGCAATTCTCATCCGATGGTTTCGGATCCAACGGTGGAGCCAAGTTTGAGAATTTAGCGTACTATGGTGGAAATTGCTCATCAAGCAATAACATTAGTGGTTATAAGTGTGAGGAGGATGAGCAGAGTTTCTTGAATTGGCAAAGGAGCATAAGGTACAATGGCTTCAATGGAGGAGGAGGAGGTTCCTCTCAACATTCTTCAGTGAAAAATGGAGATCACAGTCCTGGAATTGGTGATAAGGGTAAAGAGCAAAAACTTGATCTTTCTCTCCATTTGTAGAAAATAGAGATGGTGTGGAATTGGATTATGGATATAGCAGCAGCTGCATAGAGATCAAGTTGCAATTTTTGGTCCCAATAATAAACATCTCTTTTAGCTTTAGTTAGTCATTTTTTAGGTCTTGTACTTGCCAATTATAATGGGATTTTACCATCTGGCCAATTATTTTGATGTATTGCATGGCAAAGACTAAGCATAGTAGGTCATTGTTCAAGAATATCTTCATTTTAATTACAAATGTTGAACTCTACCCAAGTTTGAATCCCTTCTCTTCAGTTGATCAAATAGAAAAGAAACCCTGCCCCAACTCATTTTTGGGTTAGAAACCCAGAACAATATCTAATTCTAACCCAAATGTGAATTTAATCCCAAACCCCAACTCATATTTGGGTATTTAGGTTTGAATTGAATCTAACTTGAAACCGATATATGGATTTGAATATAACTTTTAGTTGCATTGGAGCAACCAAAAAAACAAAATTTCTTAGAGCACAATATAGGTAAACGAAGTAGGCAAAAGTGTGCTATATAGACTGATGTGGCATGTTGCCTGTTCAGTTGCCTCTTGGAAAAAACACTACTCATTTACCTACCAATTTACCTCTTTTCTTAGAGCATGAAAATGCTGATGTAGTAAGGCAAATAAGGTTTGTCTACTCTTTTGCATCTGCCCTTGGAGATACTCTTGGGAGCCATGATTTTGGGCCCAAAATATAAGAATTCGGATATTGCATTGGTTATGGGCTCATAGAGCAAAGCTTATATCAGAGAAAAAAGCCCAACTCATACGACTGAGGCCATGAAACTTAGAGCGGAGGAGAAAGCTAAATGGCCTATATAATAAATGTTTGGCCAGCATAAAACAACAGATCCATCCACACATACATATGAGTGTAAAAACGACATGCCGTATAGGTGCCTTGCACGGAAAGCATTGTTTTAGGCATCATAAAGAATCCTAACGGAGAAAATGAATGGCCAACCCAAGAGAGTCTGCCCACAAACCGACTTTAAGAATAGTGAAAGACTCGAATTTGTTGGGTTTGCTTTTGCCAGCAGGAAAATAAACACAGGTCAGCACAACAATGAAGTAACATGGGTTGTGTAATATGGTGGGTACAAATAAAGCCATCACATATATGGATAACACATCCCCATGTGGGCCAATAATGACATTCAACAACAAGTCTCAAACTCAAAAGGACACATAGTACACGCGTACGAATATGATCCTCTGGCTGCATCACAAGAAAGGCTCACTTAGGCAATTGTTGTGGTCATTGTAGATGGATTTTTCTGATACCATATCTGTCATCCAGTCAATCTGTATGTTTGACAATATTTTGTTTTTGGGCATCCAGTCTCCCTTCTATTATGCATTCTCGAGTAATTCCGAAGTATGTGTACACACTAAAGAGAAAATAAGATAAACTTTGGTCACACAAACTGGTTTTGTATAACTCGTAAACTGAATAATGTGTGGATTTACAGTTCATTCCACAATCGTCCTACCAACCAAACTTTACTAACTTTCGAAGAATTGACATTTTTTGGATAGACAAGGTTGAGACTTGGAGGATTAAGTTAGGTTTTATGGATAGACAAAGATGGGACTTGGATTTGGTGTGTATAGCAATAATGCAGGTGGGAAAATGAATTTTTCCGAGCGAAAAAAGATAGGAGAAGAAACATTATGAGGGAGAAAGAAAAAGTATATTGCAGAGTTCATGGCATTAATGCCGCCGGCCAATCATCCAATGTATGGCAGTTGTAAACTATACCCCTCTTGGCCCTAACATGTCCACAATAATTCTCTCAAATATATATGTAACAATAATTATAAATAAATAAAAACATAATAAAAAAGAAAAGGCAAAAGGAATAAATTTACCAGAAAAAAAGAAAAGAAAGAGAAATTGAACTTGAAGATCTAACCGTCCATTTATAGGCGAAATCATGGAGCAAACATTAGGGAAAGAAGTACAATATATCACTCCTTTAATTGGTTGAATATGTTTTTATTATTATTATTTATTTTGGCTTTTAGCACATAAAATAGAAGAATATTCCAATATTTTTTATTATAAAATGACTATGATTATAATCCCCGAGAATTAAATTAACCAATTAATCCTAGGTTCTGATTGGCTACATTTTGATTAAGCAAATGCATATGGCTAAGTAATATATTAATGTGCCTAACCCATGTGAAAATAATAAGATAGGCAGATTCCTTCGCTTCTGATCACATGCCTATAACCTGCAAGCCTACGTGCTGAGGAGAATGTATTTGACTTATCTTGGACACATCCAAATACTCAAAACGCAATAGCTTATACCACCTCTCATATCTCATTATCATCCTTCAATATTAATCCAAAAAAATATTGTACCAAACTAAATAATATATGCCAAAAAGTATTCTACCATACTATATATCATTGACTTTATCAACAATTAACATACATACATGCATAATATTTTTATGTGTGTGTTTTAGTGGGTTGCACAACTTATTTTGGGGACGACTTTACATGCATGCACTAAAACATCAAAATTATTGGATCAATATGAAATAATTTTGCAGATGTATGTGGATTAGGTTAGTTGGCCGAGATAGTGTGCTTGTCTTTTGCACCTGAGTTTGATTCTCTTTTTCATACAGTAGAGTTGTTTAGAATATCCTCCTTGTCAAAAAAAAAAAATATCAATATGAGATAGAAATTTGCCATAATTTTTGCTTGTTATCGTGCAATTAAGAGGTTGACGACTACTCAAGGAAATAGAAAGACATAGATAGAGGCATATATGTATTAGGCTAAATATTATTCTAGACAAACATGGGTTTACATAGATGCTTACCTCACGTCTGACGAAAAAAGCGGTTGAGTTAGGTACGTTTGATCATGTTTAATCAGACTTTTATTTCAATCTCCACCCTCAAATTCAGCTTATTTATTCTTGAATAGTTCATTAGATTATCATCTATTTACGCAAGGGTTTCTTCTTTGTATAGTGTTTGTTGTTTTGTAATTAAGGGAAAATAAAGGAGTTAAATGTTGTAACTAACAAAATGATGAGCTTTTGATTTTGATTGATATCGCAGGATCTGGAGCTAATCTATCCAAATCTTGTAAGAACTGCCAAAGTTCAAAATGAGGGATAAGATTGAAAGAATGCATATGTATGTGATTATTGGAACGACAAATTTAGACACCTCACTCTTATGGGCTTATGGGTTGCGCAGTGGATTTCGATGTCCAATCAAATGGGATTTTCCCTATCACTTTACAATGGCAAATTCTTTAGTACGGCAAGTGAATCATATCACTCGTTTGATTACACATAAATAAGAAGATTTATTTGTATTTAGATTTCACACAAAGTTACATTTATCTCATCCTAATGCAGAGAGTCATGCTTATTTATGTGTATGGTTGGACGAAGACATGTTTCAATCGACTGATCAAAGAAAGTCTCCCTTACAAATTTCACCGCTATTAAAAGTTAAAAAAGGCTCAAATGTACAAATAAAAGAATGGAAAACCATTTAATGGCATGGGAACATATGATCCTTCCTTGAAAATGGTAATTAGGGAAACTCTGTAAATTGCCACAATAATAATGCCAATATTAATAAATAAATAAAAAGCGACGATGCCAACGTTGCCAAGGTGGAAAAATAATTTGAGAATATAAATCTATTAAAATAAGGGAAAGCCCATTAATTGGATTTGGGATTTGAGTACGGATGCTTACCGAAAGAACCGGTAACCTAGCAGATCGCAAAATTTTGATGCCGTACTCATTGGAATTTGGGAGGACACCTGTCAATTTCGTACCCTTTTATATTCGAGCCAGTTCACACACTTACCGGACATTCAGTTACTCCCACGTGGCTGCGTGGCTCAAAAAGCCCGCGAGTATATTCCATTAGAACTCGCTGCGAGTACGCATGTGAACAAAGTAAAAAACAGCAGGCTCAGTAAAAAAAAAAAACAACAGAAATAAATGAGCAAACGTGGGCTTTTGCGGTTGGCGGAGGCGTGAAGGGAGAGGGTGCGGCACGTGATTGACCGACACACACACCTTCGACACGTGGCGGACTTAAAGAGAGATGGGAGGGAGAGTCTGTTAGCGACGGTTAAGGTGGTGGTAAAGGTTGTTAAATATTGCTAAATAAACACCAACTTTTGATATAAAAAAGAAAAAAATTAAATTATCTGATCAAATATTAACTTAACCAGGGTTTTAAATGAGTTTAGCGAAGTAATTAGGCCAACCCATTTCACTATATAAAGACGGCGCCATGACAACTTTTCTTTGACTCCATTTTCCTTCTTCCTCCATATTTTCCTCTCTGCAATTTTCAGAAACAGAGTGAGAGAGAGAGAGAGAGACACACACATTGTTTCTCTGTGAGATATATACATAGATACAGAAAGAGAATGAGAGCTAGGTCTTCAGCGACAATGGGGGTCCCTCTGAACTTGTTTTCTTTACTTTCAACAATGGTGCTTCTTCTAGCTCTGTTTGTGAACGCAGAGAATGAAAAGCTTGTAAATTCAAAGGTATATTTATCTAAATTCAGCTGCATTTTAATTGGGTTGGCTCAATTTGGAGTCTTTGAATTTTGAGTGCTCATTGCATTATAATTTGTTTCTGATAGGTTTGTCGGAACAGAGGAGTTACAGAGCTCCAAGAGTTCATCAATGGCAGACTGGTCAGTTTCAGTACTTTTTTTTTTTTCAGTTTCAGATTCAGTGTCAGATCTTCAGGTGTAGTTTACTTCCGATCTGGACAGTCCAAATGGCTTAAAGGGTACAACGTTAAGCCATTGGGATTGGATCTGAAGAATCTAGGCCGTTTATCTGGTTATCACAGCTTACCCTGTTCTTGCTCTGCTCAAACTCTGAGCCTTCAACTTGACCTTGCTCTGACCTCTTATGATTTTTATTTTTTCACGTACGAAAGTACCCTTTTAATCTGAATGCTTGAAGTAATTAAATTAATTTATAGTTAATCATCTCTCTTTTCCCATAATCAATTCTCTCTGCACGCTTATCGGGCGGTGCCTGTCTCTTTGTGCTTATTTTATTAGGTGGTTCACGTTAGTAACTTTTACTAACTCTTTCTTAATTAAAAAAAACAAGAAGCAAACTTGTGTACGTGGATTGTACCTCAAGGGATTAGGAGTAGTTATTTATGCACTTGAGAACTTGTGTTTGAATTCTCTTTCTCGATATCGCTTGTATAAAAAATAAAAAAACGAATCATGAAAATTAACTTGGTGGAAATAATTATCTGTTTACAGGTCTGATGAGGCTTTGAATGAGCATGCAGTGGATAATCCAGATGAGATTGCCTCTATGGTTGACATGTAAGTCTCTGTTTGCTCTCTTTTTTGTGATTTGCATGCTACCCGAAAAAATATTTTATGATTTTATGGGGTCACAGAAAAGAAGTGTCACATGCGATTTGTGCATAATTAATTACATTAATTAATAAACCCCACTTGTTTTTTAACATGTCCTTTCCGCATGCCAATTTCTCCTCCTCTGCATGTAGATTAAAATTCCCAGTCAAATAGTCAAAATCAATTTTACCGCGCAAAAACTCCAGTCAAAATGGTCAACACTTCAGAGGGAAGCCACCCAGTTAGGTTAGATTTGGTCTTCTGCAATCTGTTCCTGTTTCTGCACATTAGGGTTCAGCATCCAAAAAGAATTGCCAAGGACCACTTTTTTGTAATTTTAACCCACCACTCTGTCATGGTCAAAAAGCACTTGATTGAGTATCCAAAACGACATCGTTTTGAGGCATATAAAATATTCTCCAAAACAATATCATGTTGAGTTTCTGCTCTTTCTGGTGATACTAATTCTGTCATTATATTCTATAATGACTAATCCTAGTCTATTACTTTGATATAAAATTAATAGCATATTATTATGATACTATAATGGGAATTTGGCTTTTAACTTTTTTGTTAATCGATTGGGTGAACTTGTGCTTTTGGATTCTGGGGAATCAACCACCACGTTGGCATGTTCTTGCTGCACCATGCAGCAATCTCTCTTTCTCTCCCACATGCCCATGTCCCCAGATCCGTCCCTCACGCTTTTGCATTATTATTTTCTTGTCTTTTTTTTCTTTTCCATTCCTTACCCAAATCTCATTCCATGCACATTTAGCTTTATGTGCCAATACAATTGTTTGTGCACCTTCGGCTTGTTTTCCCATATTTCACATAACCCTAATTAATTGCCCTCTAAAGCCCACTCCTCTCCATGTGTACCCATCCATTTTCTTCACGGCAGTGATTTTCGACACTCCTGATATAATTACTAAACTTAGAGTGTCAAAATCGTTATTCTGTAGAAAACTCTACATATGTACTTATATATTTTATTCAAGACAACGATTTCGACACTCTCTATTTAATTTAGGATGTCGAAATTGGAAAACTGCTATGTCGGTATCGATTTTAAAACTACAACCCTTTCCATATGCCAATCATGGGAACCAAACTTGCATAATTGACATGTCAGAATCCAATGTTTTTATATATATGATGAATACAATGCACTCAAGAGTCAAAACCTATCATGATTTCACCCATCTCCTATGATTATTTTGTCTGGTCTATACAAATAAAAGCAGTGTGAAAAACTGTTCATTTCACTATTTTTCTGTGTCTACTGTTCCATTCACTTATATGCATAGATCATAATTTAACTTTCATGCAAATCCCACACAATTAGTGGGGTAGGCTAATATAAATTTTGCTCCCCATCACCAGCCTGGCAAAGAGGCAAGCCCCAAAAACCACAGATCACAGATCTGGTTTTGTTCTGCAAGACTCTTTTTTCACTGCAGAATTTTGCTTCAATTTTTTTTAACCGATCCAGCAGCTGCCCAACTGACAGAAACTACGTCGTTCAATGGGTCCTCCATGACCTCATTAAATGTCTAATTTTTTCTTAAAAAATAATTTACCTCCACCGACACACAAGCCTACACCTCACCATTTATTACTTGTGTCACTAAATTTCGGAAAATAAATAAATAAAAATGGGAAGAAAAAAAAAACCCCAAATTCCGTATGGACCGTAACCCTCTATCCGTATGTTTTATTTAATTGGCAATATTTTATGTCCCTACCATTTGTTCACATGCTTTTTCTCACTCGAACATGTACACTATAATTGCAATGCATAATAATTACAAAAAGTTTGATTAATAATGGGATTATTTTGTTCTTTTTTACTATTTTCAGGAGCATTCGGAATAGCACGGAGAGGAGAAATTTGGGATTTTTTTCATGCGCAACGGGGAACCCTGTTGATGATTGTTGGAGATGTGACCCCCATTGGCAACTCCACCGCAAGCGCCTAGCCAACTGCGGCATTGGGTTTGGGCGCAATGCCGTAGGCGGCCGCGACGGGAAGTACTATGTCGTGAACAACCCTCGCGACGACGACCCAATCAACCCTAGGCCCGGAACCCTCCGCCACGCGGTCATCCAAGACCAGCCGTTGTGGATTGTGTTCAAGCGTGACATGGTGATCACACTGAAGCAAGAGCTCATAATGAACAGCTTCAAGACCATTGATGGGCGTGGGGTCAATGTCCACATTGCATATGGAGCGTGCATCACCGTTCAATTCATAACCAACGTCATCATCCACGGGCTGCACATCCATGATTGCAAGCCCACAGGAAATGCCATGGTCCGGAGCTCACCGAGTCATTATGGATGGAGGACAATGGCGGATGGGGATGGGATTTCCATTTTTGGGTCCAGCCACATTTGGATAGATCATAATTCTCTTTCCAATTGTGCTGATGGGCTCATTGATGCTATAATGGGCTCAACTGCAATTACCATCTCCAACAATTACTTTACGCACCACAATGAGGTGCACCCATTTACTTAATTCACCCTAATTTCTCAAGGTAATTAAGAGCTAATTAGAGACTAATTAACTTTTTAATGTCGGTAATTTGGAACAGGTTATGTTATTGGGTCACAGTGACTCTTACACAAGGGACAAGCTAATGCAAGTGACCATTGCCTACAATCATTTTGGTGAGGGGCTAATTCAAAGGATGCCAAGGTAAATATTTTTGACGTAATATATATTTTTTTAAACTCTTTTTTTCTTCTTGGTTTTTATTTTTATTGTTTTTCTAATTAATTTTGCAGGTGTAGGCACGGGTATTTCCATGTGGTGAACAATGACTACACACATTGGGAAATGTATGCCATTGGTGGAAGTGCTGAACCCACCATTAATAGCCAGGGCAACAGATATCTGGCTCCCAACAATGCCTTTGCCAAGGAGGTATAATTTTCAATAAAATAAAATAAATTAGGGAAGCTCATTTTCATATTTTTTGAATACAAATTATAGTCGAAATTACAAGAAGAGGGGGTTTCGAACATAAGACCATTGATATGCAAGTTTTTATTGGACTAAACCCCGTTGGCCAAGCTAATTTTCATATTGATGAGGATGATGAGGTTGGAATTTGACAATATTTGCAATTTAATTGCTATTTTCAGGTGACACATAGAGTTGAAACAAATAACAACTGGAAGCACTGGAACTGGAGATCAGAAGGAGACCTGCTGCTCAATGGAGCCTATTTCATTGCATCAGGAGCTGGAGCTGCAGGCAGCTATGCCAGGGCCTCAAGCTTAGGGGCCAAGTCATCTTCCATGGTTGGCACCATCACAGCTGGTGCTGGTGTTCTTAATTGCAGGAGGGGTTACCAATGTTAATTACCAATCCCATGGAAAAGAAACAGAAAAAAAAGAAGGAAGAAAAGAAATTATTACTCATTCTTTCTTCCTTTAATTATTGGTGAGTTTGCAGCCATTATGTTTACATCCCTTCCCCACCCTATTTGTCCCCAATCCAATATTTGAAAAAGTGTACATTTTTTCTTCTCTATTCTAGTGATCACATTTCTACCTTTTTGTACTCTGTTTTCTTTGGTCCATATAAATGAACTTTAGTCAATTAATGTTTGATGCACTCGAGCAGTTACTCTTGCACTCGAGGTTCTGTTTTCGAACCTCCCAACCCAATATTGCTTCTATAAAATATTGGTGCTTTGTGTTTCCCTTGATTGCAACAGAAACTTTATCAATGCATAATTCGCGTAGCCATGATGACAAGGCCACATTGTTTGCATGCGACCTAAAAAACATCAGCACATTTGATCCAACTAGTTTGTTTCAGATTTGCATGCAAAACCTAATGAAGCTGTCACCTCTTGGTTCTTGTCATGTGGTTAGGCAGGAAAACAAAAACAAAAACAAAATAAAACCCAATAATTTGATAAGCTAAAATAATAATAAAACATGAAAAATATAAAATACGTGGCTTAGACCTTCAAGATGATTATGTGTGTTATGTCTTAACAGATTGTTTTATAGTGAAACATTTATCTTCTGCATCAAAATTGCAGCATAAACATAAATATATCGAGATTTCATAAATTCCAGCACACTGCTTGAGAAGGAGACTAAGAGAAAGCATTGTCATAAAATACATTTAGACCATGAATTGATTTTCATCCTAGAAATATAACCACCATATAAAGAAACACTATCACCACCATCAACTACAATGCTCTACTGAATGAGAGATAGACAAGATTATCAATTAAAGTCATAATTTTAACATTTAGGAAATGGAAGCTCAAAATGGGGTGCCAATCTCACTCCTTGTCTCTGTGGGGCTGTACAAAGTGGATCTATTCCTTGGTCTGTTCTCCTCCAACTGCTTCACAACTTCATCCATGGAGGGTCTAACCGAAGCAACCGGAGCACAGCAACCCATTGCAAGTTTCAGTGCCTGAACCAAACCTTCTTCCATGGGACTCCTTACCCCCTTCAACACCTCCACATCGAAAACCTCCAATGTTGTCTCCTCCAAAACCGCAACTTTCACCATCGAAGGCAAATCCACAAACTCACCACTCCTCCCAGTTTTACCAGGCTTCTTGCCTATTAAAACCTCCAGTAGCAAAATTCCAAATGCATAAACATCTGTCCTGGAATTACATTTCTTCATCTTTTGAAGTTCAGGTGCCTTGTAACCATCATTCTTTGCGACGGTCACCATTTCATCAGCTACGGAAGGGATCATAAGCTTGTCAAGCCCAAACTCAGTGAGCCTAGCTACAGAAAACTCATCCACAAGCACATTCTTAGATCTTACAGTCCCATGAGTAATAGGCGTTTCAAGACCAGTATGAAGATAAGCTAGTCCTCTAGCTATACCCAATGCAATCTTGTGACGCCGAGCCCAGTTCAGCACAGGTTTGCCTGCTCTGGTTTCTGCATCCAACCAAAACAAATGAAAAGTTAGTTAAATGAATCTGCAGTGAGTGTCCACAAGTAACCAAATAGTAGAAAATAACCTGTCGACTCTTTCCCGACAGGTCATTGATTGTGCAAGATCAGGTCCAAAGAGATTTTGAAGTTGCTTAAGTTGAGTGGGCCTAAAAATAATATGTTACTGCTAATTCTTCTAAAGTAAGTGGGCTTCTATGAACTTTGGAACTGACTCTTACAGAACAGTAAAGTGAGGGTTCCTGTAATTAAGTTTCCACTATTTCATATCCATGGAAATTGTATAAGTAATCCTATGGTGGTTGTGGAAATCCTTTCAGGTATGACAAGGGCAGTGAACCATGTAAACACTTGTTTTTTCGTGTGTAATCATGCTACAAATATCTATTTCTCCAAACTAACCAAATATGAGACAATTTATGATTTTTAAATGTTTTAACAATCACAAGAGGCCAAAGACATACAATTGGAAGTATTTAGAGATCTATCAGTTACAAAACAAAAAAGACTCAAGTACTTTAAAGCTCATTTCTTTGTAAAATATGGCAATGACCATAAACTATTCAATCTCACAGGATAATTGCATAGCAACAAAGTAGAGAGAAAAGCACGAAAAATATGCATACCATGTAAAAGATCATGAAGGGTTCTGTGAGGAAGATGGTCATATATCAGAAGCTTCTCCCCTCTCTTCCCCTGATAGAAAGCTCTCAGTGGAATCAAATTCTCGTGGCGAATCCTTCCCAATTGCTTTACCACAGGTACGCAAGAACTCCCATCCTTGCAACTACCTTCCCTCAACAACCTCAAAGTAATGGTCCCTCCATCTGAAAGTTTTGCCTTATAAACAGTCCCATAGCTGGTCTTCTCCAAAACTTGTCCTGTGGCATTCAACACATCATCTAATGTCAAATGCTCGCCGCCCTGAAACAAGATAAGCCTTCCCTGATCACCAGCTCCACCACCACCGCCACCACTTTCCTCATCTTCTTCTTCCTCTAACTCATCTTCACTCTCTGCCCTGCTGTTCTTCTTCTTGTTTTGCACATACCCAATTAACAATGAAACAAAAACCACAGTTGCAGCCATCAACCCAATAACAATACCAGCAATTGCTCCAGGGCTCAACCCAGAGCTTCCACTGCAACTTTTCAAAGGTAACCCACAAAGTCCAGGGCTGTTTCCCTCAAAATCCTCCACACCAAACTTTGATCCACCAAAAACTGGCAACACTCCACTAAAATTATTGTGTGAAAGGTTCAATTTTTCGAGGTTCAACTGAGCTAAACTCGCAGGAATTGGACCCGAAAACATGTTATTCCCAAGATCAAGTTCCTTAAGCCCACCAAATTGGGTAACAAATTCAGGGAAATTCCCTGAAAACTTGTTCTCACCAAAATCAAGAACCTGCAAATTTTTGCAGGTAGAGTTTGGCAATGCAGGTTCAGGAAGAGACCCAGATAGTGAATTAGCATGAAGCCTAAGTGAAACCAGATTATCACACAAGTTCCATATGGATGGTGCTAAATCCCCATTCAACAAATTGTTGCCCAAATCAATGTCAGAGAGGGAAGAGCTGTACCCAAGCTCCAGAGGGATAGTTCCACTCAGAAAATTGATGTTAAGGTACAAACTTTTGAGCATAGAGAACTCACCCAGCTCTCTGGGCAGTGAACCTGAGAGATTGGCAGATGGGAGCTGAAGAGAGAAAAGGTGAAGAGATGGGTCTCTGGAAAGAGAGAGATTTGTCCATTGGGGTGAAGAGAGGTCATTGCAGAGCAAAGGGGAGCCATTGGAAAAGACCCATTTGAGGCCTCTCCATTGGCAAAGAGGAACAGAGGAATTCCATGAAGATAAGAGTAAGTTCTGAGTGTTACCTTGCAGTGAAGCTTTGATATTTCCCAAGAGAAGCTCAACATCTGCAGAGTGAGAAGAAGAAGAAGAAGAAGAAGAAGATGTTGAAGCAGACTCAGTGGGTGAGCTAATATTCAACCCTACAACGAAGTAGAAGAGGAAAATATCGAGAAAGAAACGTTTCAAAATCTCCATGAATGAAGCAGAGACACAAAGAGAGAGAGTGAAAGAGGAAAGGTGGTATTGTAGTGGTGGGCAGTTCAAAGAAGCTCTCTTTTTTTGGAAAAGCTGACAGAGTGTTGACTATGAGCAATCTCCTAGTCTATTATCTATAGGGCCTTGATTTGATTACACAGTCATATGAATTCGTACCATGTTGATTATCCACCGTCGGATTTATGCAAAAAGTTTCAAACTTTATCAGAAGATAATCATACTGTGAGGACCATTACAGCTGATCTTTACTCTCATTCTCATAGGATGACAAACAAAACACTTCTCACTTCATTCAATAAATTATTGGGTTTGCTTTTGATATTTAATCCTGTTCTGCACGGTGCACGCCCACCTTTGGAATTAGTTGGTTTTTTTAAGTTCATAGGGTTGCAGGAGGTTGCTTTGTTTGAGGGAAAGAAAGCTTGGATGTGCAAGAAGCCACCGAGTCTTGTCTTTTCAAGGCAAAGTGTTAAGTGCAGGTGTATGCAAGTTGTCGTGGTCCTTAATCTAGTGCCATACACGTGTCCATCATCTTTGACTGAGAATTGACTCGTTGACTGAAGGGTGTAGATGGTGAGTGAGTGTCGGCTTTGATGGTCTTTGATCCGCCGCATCCAGTGGGTCCTCATGCTTGTGGTTGACAGGTTGTGGGGCAGATTTCACAAAGCAAAGTTGCAAAGGTTTAGCAGAAGAGGTTAACATGAAAATGGATAAAGGAGGAGTGTTAAAGGTGTTGTTCACATGTAGTGAGTTCCACCTATCCATCCTGTGGGTCATGCTGAAATTTAGTATTGATTTTCCCTTGAATTGTTCAGAATTTTAGAATATACTAGAATCCAATGCACTAGCTTGGGAGTTTCCTTTGACAGAAAATCATATTCTCTCTTATTAGGCAAGCGATATTAGAAAAGAATCAAACCTAAAAACTCGGGTGGATGGTAAATGATCTTAACTAGTTAAGTTATAAATTTTTTGTAAGAAGTGGAAATTAATTTCACGAAATAATTTCATGGCATTTCTGTTCAAACTCACGCCAGTTTATGCCAAATTAATCATTCATTTTCTGGCATGGTTTTTATCATCCATCCCTTTCTTAATTAGATTCTTCTAAGATAATTAAGTTTATTGGAAGTTGTATGTTAAGTGGTGGGCAGCCAGTGAAACTTAAAGTATCAAAGGAGATTTTGTTATCTTTCCCAGTCGACCACTTGTTCAGCATGGTGGAGACACACTGATTGCTTCTTTTCGGTTGCACCCTAATGATGCAATGAAGCAAAGATACAGAAATCATTCCTCCAATTTAAATTTAAATGTTCACAGCAGATTGAGTTCCTTGACTATTCATAAGTAAATCCAGATTATCACCATAAACTCTCACTTTTTTTTGTTTCCCCAAATTGAATTGCTTAATCATTCTGTTTAATGATTGTGCTTTCTGAAAACCCCTTTTGTCTATGCTTGCATGCGACTAGGCTGAAGATTTTGGGATTTTGACTTTCATGTTAGGCTAATGAAATGTGTCTTGCTCTGGACAAAGTGTGGAAATTAAAGGTTCACTCATAAACTCTAGGAAATTGTCCATGGCAATGAGTACGCATGCACCATTCTGAGGAAAACTTCATGTCACACATCACACATTTGTACATTTCATCAAGTAACACAAACAAGGGTTAGCTTAGGAGAAGAATCTAAATACAGTTGAAATGATTATATGTAGGGTTCTTTGACAGACAATTGCAAAAAATAACTGCAAATTGCATTTCTTGTTGACGAATTACCAGTAGTCCATGCAAGAGCAGAACCCCTGCTCGAAGTGGTGGAAGCGCTTGCGGTCACGGACGATAATCTTGCGTTCATAAATTTTTGAAATCAACTCTAGAGAAGAGTGACAATCTTCACATATGCGCAGTTCTTAACAATTCGAAGAGGGGTTTGAGTGGCTGTACTGATTAAGCCAAAGGCAGTTGCAATCTTCTCACTGTGATAATGCAAAACACTTTGTTTTTCTTCTTCATCCATGTTGAGCAACACTTGAGTGGTGTCAGGCCTATGGCGTTCTAAGCTCAACTAGTTGGAGATTTCCTCTAACATTGAATGGATTTCTCTTGCTCGAGGATGCGATTCGTCTTCCACCACAAACTCGTGAATCACTCCATCAAGCTCAATCGAACTGCCTCCCGGGTCTTTCCTAATGTCCATATCCTTCATCTGCAATCTAACCTTTGCAACCGCCTCCCAATTTCCCGAAGAGGCATACATGTTTGAGAGAGCAACGTATGATCCACTGTCATGAGGAGCCAAGTCCATCAAAACCTCTGCCACGCGTTTGCCCATGTCGATGTTCCCTTGCTTCTTGCAAGCTCCGAGCAAAGCCTTCCATGTAACATCATCCGGCTGAATTGGCATGTTTAGTATAAGCTCTTCACCTTCTTCTAACAGTCCAGCACGACCTAACAGATCAACCATACACCCATAATGCTCAATTCTAGGTTCTAAGCTAATTACATTAACCATGTGGTTGAAGAATTATCTGCCCTGCTCCACCAAACCTGCATGGCTACAAGCACTCAAGATACCAATATATGTTACATCACTAGGCACCACACCAGTCGGTTCCATCTTTTTAAAATAATCTAGAGCATCTTCCACTCGACCATGCATAGCAAGTCCACTAATTATGGCATTCCAAGTAATCACATTCTTTTTAGGCAGTTTCTCAAAAACTAGAAGTGCCTTCTCAATGCTCCCACACTTAGAATACATATCAACCAATGCAGAACCAAGCACATCATCAATCTCGATTCTGTTCTTACCGGCATACAAATGTATCCATTTCCCTAGTTCAAGTGCACCTAGCCGTGATATTGCAGGTAAGACACTAACCAAAGTCACATAATTTGGATATACATTCTCAATCTGCATATCACGGAACAAATCTATGGCCTCCTTAAAAAACCCAGTTTGCGCATAACCAGATATCATCACATTCCATGACACTACACTTCTCTGAGGCATTTTATCAAACAGCGCCCTAGCAGCTCTAATATCCCCAACTCTCACATACCCATCAATTATCACATTCCACAAAACCACATTACCCTCTTGCTTCCTCTCATTCAAATGACCACAAACAACAACACTCCTAGAAAACAATAAATGTGCATCCTCCATAACCTTACACATAACATACATCCTCACAAGATTGCTAAAAACAAACTCATCGGTATCCATTCCAAACTTCACAACCATCCCATGAACACACTTGCCCACTCCAAGATTCCCCATTTTAGCACAGGCTTTCAACACAGAAGGGAAGGTGAACCTATTGGGGCCCACAAAACCATAAGAAACCATTTGAGAAAACAAAAGCAGAGCCTCAAGTGGGTGCTCATCAACAGAGCTCTCAGCAAGAGCTCTGATGATGGTGTTCCAAGAAAAACAATTGGGTGTTTGCATATGGTTGAAAACAGAGCGAGCCCATTTGATATTGCGGTGAGCTGAAAGCGCATAGAACCGGAGGATTTCGGCGGGGGCAAGAGGGTCGTGGATTTGGCGGGTTTTGATGAAGAGGGCGTGGACTAGATGCAAGTCTCTGATGGTTTTGCATGCTGTGATTTGTGGGAAGAGTGAAGATGGGTGGGACGGTGGTGGAGTTGTGGGCTTGAAGATGGTGGAGTTCATGGGATTTTGGTCAATGAGAAAATTTGAGCTCAACTCTCTGGCTAGATTGCAATTTTCATGAAGCTCATATCATCCAGTTGAGCTTTATTAGTTTTCAGATAATTCATATGAACGATCTTAAAATTTTGGAATATTTTAAGGTTTCTAAGAGAAAGGCTCGAGCTTTTTAAAGTTGGTAAAATTCTATTCATAATTTCATATCCAATTCTTATCATATACACAAAAATACGAGTATTTCATTTTCAAAATATCTTCTAAGGCTACAGAAGTAATAAGCTTTGATGGGTAAGATTTTTCCATTGGACTCTTCTGTTTTTCTGTCTTAAGAGAAACGGACAAATGAGTTGTCCTGTGTACTGATTACAAGTATATAGAGAACCACACCAGACTGAGAACTTTACCTTGTATACAGTGCGTTCGTTTCTAAACCAAACTGGGAAACTTTTGCTTCGTTAACCCCCGTATTATACAAAATGTCGTCTACTGCTGGCCTTGTGATCCACTGCAAAGGTACCAACAAAAAAGTTTCTTAATTTTTAAGCCATTTCAGTTTATTGATCATCTTTTTGGTTCGCATCTTGAATTGGGTAGGTAGCAAAATTGGTTCTTTTTCTTACTATCGTTTTTGCTTCCTTTGGGTTTCTCAATTTCATAGCAATTTATGATTTTGTTAAAAGATGGGAGGCTTTTTGTCCTTTGCTTTTGTAGCTGCGGTTGCATGGGAAGCAGGGAAGCCATTGGTGATAGAGATGGTGGAGGTTGCTCCACCCCAGGCCATGGAAGTTAGGGTCAAGATAAAGTATACCTCACTTTGTCACACTGATCTCTACTTCTGGGAAGCCAAGGTCAGTAATTCAACCAAGCATGTATATATGATTCTATGGATTAATATTTTCATTTACTTTATTATAATTAGAAAACAATTGCTAGGTTTTGAAAACTTCATATGATTTCATTTTAGTGTTGGAGTGAGGTGCTCGTGGTTTAGTCATTTTTCGTGGTGAAATGTCATGAAATCGAAAATGGAATTGGGATGCCGTTCTAGAACAGTTACAGGATAATTTTTTCTTAGCCCCTGTGAACTTTGCCAACAAAATCGAAAGCATATGTGAACTCTGACAACAAAATGCACTTTTCTTCTTTCCTTCTCTGGCATGTGGCTGATCATCTTCCTCCTTTATAAGTTTAAATTTATTTATTTGTTTCATCTTTCTCTTCTGGTATTTCAGGGTCAGACGCCACTGTTCCCGCGAATCTTCGGCCATGAAGCATCTGGGTATGTTGTTTAATGTTAAGTTTACCTTATGCTCTAACTTAGGGACTTCATGTTTTTAACCGAATATTATGATCCAAAACAGTTTGAGAGGTGTTTAATTGCTTTCTAGTCTTGATTCTCTTTGTTTCTTTGTTTTTCCTTGCTTGCAAGTCTGACTTAGTCCAAATTAAGAATCCAAATGCTTATTTTTTAAACAGAATTGTTGAGAGTGTTGGGGAAGAAGTTGAACACCTCCAGGTTGGTGATCATGTGCTACCAGTTTTCACGGGAGAATGCGGGGACTGTGCGCATTGCAAGTCTGAGGAAAGCAATATGTGTAACCTGTTAAGAATTAATACAGACAGAGGGGTCATGCTTAGTGATGGGAAACCAAGGTTTTCTATCAAAGGGACTCCCATTAATCACTTTCTTGGCACATCCACCTTCAGTGAATATACTGTTGTTCATTCAGGCTGTCTTGCCAAGATCAATCGCCTGGCACCTTTGGATAAAGTTTGCATCCTTAGTTGTGGCATCTCAACAGGTTTGGTGTCATTCTCAAAGCATTATGGTCATGATTTATGTATCCAAACATCCCATAATTAATCGTTTGTGTGATACGGATTTTTCTTTATAAATCTCAGGCTTGGGTGCCACCCTGAATGTAGCAAAACCGAAGAAGGGATCTTCAGTTGCTGTCTTTGGACTTGGGGCTGTTGGCCTGGCTGTAAGTTTTGGGAAAATTTTGTTCATCAAATCCTTAATTCCAATAGTTGCATTTATTTCCTTTTCCGTATTTTTACTGATATATTTTTGTCTAGGCTGCTGAAGGTGCAAGAATATCTGGGGCATCACGGATAATTGGGATCGACCGAAATCCCAAGAGATTTGAGGAAGGTATTTACAATGTTGTCCATTGTCATTTACCATGGTTTTAACAGGTAGTTTCATGGAAAAACGTAGAAACAAATTCTTGCTTAAAACCTTTTCTTTTTCCTGGTTTAGCCAAGAAATTTGGAGTAAATGAGTTTGTGAATCCAAAGGACCATGACAAACCAGTGCAAGAGGTGAAAATCAATTCTTTATTTGTATCAGATGTTGCTACATCAATCCACATAGATAGTTAAGTTACATCCAACCTTCAAATTGATCTTTGAAATCAACAGGTTATTGCTGAGATGACAAACGGTGGAGTTGATAGGAGCTTAGAGTGCACAGGCAATATTAACGCCATGATATCGGCTTTTGAATGTGTTCATGATGTATGTTTTCTGGATTACAGCACCTACTTTTTGATTGCTGATATTGGAGATACAATTTGGCCTAGTTGTGTTGGTTCCATGATGAAAATTTGAATCATTGTGTTTTGGGTTAGGCTTCAGACTTTGGTGGCTCCAATTCAGAATTCATGAAACTCTAGGTTGAATTGATTGTACCAATCATTGATGACCTGTGTGTGCTAGTTCATCTTTAACACTTGTCTATCTACATTCTACCCTCAGCTGCATCTGCAGTCATGAGCTTATATGTTTTGATTGGTATCACAGGGATGGGGTGTGGCTGTGCTTGTTGGAGTTCCGAACAAGGATGCAGTCTTCATGACTAAGCCGATTAATGTGCTGAATGAAAGGACGCTTAAAGGAACATTTTTTGGGAACTATAAACCTAGGACAGACCTTCCCTCTGTTGTGGACATGTACATGAACAAGGTAACATCATTTTCTTCTAAGATTTTCGTTTACTTTATCATGCGTTCAATTTGTCTGTCATGGATTCTAATGAACAAAGCATTTTTCCTTTTCACTTTCCAACAGGAACTGGAGGTAGAGAAGTTCATAACTCATCGAGTTCCTTTCTCCGAGATCAACAAAGCCTTTGATTACATGGTGAAGGGGGAGGGATTGCGATGCATCATTAGCATGGAAGAGTAGCTGCTATCAGTTCATAATTAAACTTCAATTAGTTTCGTTGATGAACAGCTTTAAGTATTCAACGAAGTACGCAGTTTCACACTGCTTAAGCAATATTTTGTGTAACCTGACATGGAAACTATCAGCCTCCATTCAAAGTCAAATTGGGTTCAATAAGTAAATTGTAGAATGCATTTTGAATAAGACGAGTTCAAGTACAATCTCCAATTTTCCATATTTGATAAAACAAACATATAAACCAACAGACTTTTGGAAAAAACAAAACAGGGTCTCTCTCTCTCTCTCTCTCTCTCTCTCTCTCTCTCTCTCCAAAGTTTAAGTTATATCTTAGCTAAAAATTTGAAGATGTTACTAGAAAGTTTAAAATTTCCTAATCAAAATCAAAACAAACTCATCAAATTTGTGCCGAGTGCAATCCATCACATTTCGGAGTGTTAGTAGAGAGCCTCATTTTCTCTCCCGTCCTAGCCACATGTGGGTGTGGCCAGTCCATCTTTGCCTTCCTTGCTCCACCCCGGGCTAATGAAGTGAGGGTCAAAATCAAATATACCGCACTTTATCACACTGATGTCTACTTTTGGGAAGCCAAGGTCGGTTCTATTTTTATCAGAATGCTTTCCATTTCTTTGGGGTCTTATTTTTTTTCTTTCCCATTTAGCATAAGTTTGAATCTTTTTTTTTTTTTTTTTGATTAAGATAAGTTTGAATCTTTTACTTATTTGTTATATGTTTCTTTATGAAACTTCAGGGCCAGACACCACTCTTCCCCCGAATATTCGGTCATGAAGCGGCTAAGTACGTTGTTGCTTTTACGTGAATCTTACTTCCTCTGGCTTCAGAATGGACTATTTTTCCCAGTATTGGTTCCTTTTCTTTCTTCCTTTCCCGCCCCCTTGGCTTCCATAACCTGGTTTAGTTCACATTATGAATGTCAATGCTGATTTTCATAACAGAGTTGTTGAGAGTGTTGGGGACGGCGTTAAAAACCTCAAGCCCGGGGATCATGTGCTTCCAGTTTTCACGGGTGAGTGTGGGGATTGCATGCATTGCAAGTATGAGGGAAGCAATATGTGTGACCTGCTGAGAATCAATACAGATAGAGGAGTTATGATTGGTGATGGGAAACAAAGGTTTTCCAAGAATGGGACTCCTATTAATCACTTTCTTGGCACATCCACCTTCAGTGAATATACAGTCATCCATGAAGGCTGCCTTGCCAAGATCGATCCGTCAACACCTTTAGACAAAGTCTGCATCCTCAGTTGTGGTGTCTCAACAGGTTTAGTGTTACACTCTCAGAGCATAATGTTAGTGCACATTTCATGATATGTGTAATGGTAAATGTTTTCTCACCAAAAAATGGAAATAAAAATTCAGGATTAGGTGCTACTCTGAATGTGGTAAAACCAAAGAAGGGATCTTCAGTTGCTGTCTTTGGACTTGGGGCGGTTGGCCTGGCAGTAAGTTTTGGATAAATTTTGTTGACATGTCCTGAATTGTAGTAGTTTGCCATTTATTTCCCATGTGGTATTCATAATTATTTATATGTTTCTTTAGGCTGCTGAAGGTGCAAGAATTTCTGGGGCATCAAGGATTATTGGGGTTGACTTGAATCCCAAGAGGTTTGAGGAAGGTACTTGTAATTTTGTACATCTTCATTAGTTTGTCATGGTTTAACATTTACTTGGAAAACATAAGAAACAAATTCTTGCTTGATACTTTTATTTCCCATGGTTTTAAGCCACGAACTTCGGAGTAAATGAGTTCATGAACCCAAGGGACCATATCAAGCCAGTGCAAGAGGTGAAAAATTGTTCTTTATAGAAAAATCCCTTAAAGATAGCAATTATAACCACTAGTAAATCACATTTGTCACCAACAGATTATTGCTGAGATGACGAATGGTGGAGTCGACAGAAGCGTAGAGTGCTCCGGCAACATTAATTCAATTATCTCCGCTTTCGAATGTGTTCATGATGTATGTTTTTCAGATTACAGCAGTTACATTTTCATATTTGGTAATAACTTAAGGCTCAAGTTACAGGGCAGGGCTGGTTCTGTTTTGAATAACTCTTTTCTGGGTTTTGGATTGAGACAGGGTTGGGGTGTGGCCGTGCTTGTGGGAGTGCCAAGCCCAGATGCAATCTTCAAGACTACCCCCTTCAATTTTCTTGATGAAAGAACCCTTAAGGGAACCTCTTTCGGGAACTACAAACCTCAGACTGACCTTCCCTCTGTTGTGGACATGTACATGAACAAAGTAACCGAATTTTCTTCTAAATATTCAGATACATTTTCAGGTATTCAAATCTTCTGTAGGCCTTTTGATCACTTTCCGACAGAAACTTGAAGTAGAGAAGTTTATAACTCATCGAGTTTCTTTCTCAGAGATCAACAAAGCCTTTGACTACATGCTGAAGGGGGGAAGGCTTGCGGTGCATCATTAGCATGGAAGAGTAGGATTAATATCAGTTAGAAATAAATAAAAAACTTCAATTATTTTTCTTTGCTGACTAAGTTTAAAAATTCAACAAGAAGTGATTAAAATAAAAATAAATAATAAAAACTTCACTCTTTATGGAATTTTTTTTTTTAATTGCTTGTTTCTTGAGGGGAAATGCGAGAAAATGGAGGGGTGGAGAGGGGGGAAGTTGAAGCTCCATTTTGTTTTAATTTGTCATCATTACAATTTTCTGTGGAAGCTTGCTAAATAGTCGAACCAAGGCAAGCTAAATCCAAGGATGTACAGAAGGGTCAGTAAGCAAGCAGATCATATTCTTCCAAAAATGAGGCAATGGGTAAATTCTCCATGCACACTACAAGATTACAAGTAACTTAAGATCCACTTTCTGAAATGGATGCCTCACACAGTCAGGTTTGCTAGACCTTTCCTAACAGCTTAATTCGGCAAAGCATAGAAATTGGTACTGAAAAGTGAATTGACATTCATTTGAAGATTCTAAGCATCAAGACACCAGATATATTTCTTCTATTAATCAGAATCCTTTGTTCCACCTTCTCTGTGTGTGACCACAAATGATATGAAAATGAGTGAATGAGCCCTACCAGTGAGGATGTTACTTATACTTCTCCATGATTCTTCTGGCTTCTTCTAGACTGTCCTCCATCCCCTCCTCCTTTGGTGTAGAGGTGGTGCCTCCGCCCCCCTTTGGTCCTTCATCCTTATTCAAAGCTATAAATGTAAAGTATACAAGTCCCATCGTAGCCTGTTATCATGAAATGCTTAGTTCATTACAATTACATAATATTTATGTACTTCAAAAATAAGGACTGTCTATACAAGAATAATGCTCTCTTACTGATGAGGAAATTTACTTGTCTACATTGCATCTCATTTCCTTATAGAAATTAATAACGCAGAAAAAGGAGTTGATTTTAGAACACAAACACACAAATGACATGCATACTTCATATACATTTTGGAAAAAGCGAAGTCAAAATAACATCATTGATCTACTGTTCTTGCAGGAGGAGAGAAATAGAAACATACCAGCACAAAGAAAACTGTAGACAGTAAAGACTTGAGTACAAAGAGTGAAAGAGCCAATGCAACTACTGTCACAGAAACCCTTGCTATTGATCTTGGCACAGAATCCTAGTACCCAAATGCAAAACGCAAACAGAATATCAAAAATCTTCAATTTGTACTAAAAGCAAGAAAAACACCCTGCTTTGAAATTGCACAATCGATAAAAGTTTGAAAGGGTAGACTAAACATAACTTACCGGCACAAGATTGGTTCCTGCCTCAATTCCATCTCTCCCAACCTTCCAAACTGTTTGTACAACTATTTTACACAATTCAAACCAGTAGTCAACACAAATGTAAACATAAAACTCAAGGGTAACTATTTGCTCTTTTGTATGAGCAGGACAGCAGCAAAAGTAATTCATGTGAAGCAGAAAGGTAGAAATACTGTGAATTGGATGTAAACAACCAATGTCGTCCACATTATAATGTAACTCAAAATCTCAACCAGAAAATTAAAATCTTGTCCTAACACTTCAAAATTCTGACTCAAAATAAGCCTGCATGAAAAGGTCGTACTTGAAACGACTTCTTGACCTACTTTTCATGCATAAGAAAGACAAATTTAAAATAACAAAAATTGCCCTGAGAAAATCACACTTGCTGCACATGGCAGCACGTCAGCTAGGTTTCACCCACCAAATGGTAAGTTCCCATCCCATGGATTATGGTATGGATGATTAGCCAGTTCTCTCAACTATCCGATTAACGGGTGATCACTCTTTAACGAAAGAAGATTCAAGCTTTTCTAAACGGTTCCATTCTAGTTACAGCATCACTGCTTCTACAAAAGCGCCTTTACCTTTCATGCCTGATTGAAATCTTTACAATAGCTTTTTTATTTTTAGAGGCCAATCATTTACAATTTCATGCTACTAGCTACTAATCACCTTAGTTCCAAAGCACTGAATTGAAATCCACAATCAATGTTAAAAATCGGTAGGCGGTAGTCGGGCGCCTAGGCCATTTTTTTTAATTTATAATTATTTTGTATTAATCGCGGCCTGGTGGTGGTCGTCGCGGGTGGTGGTCTGTCGTGAGAGAGAGAGAGAGAGAGACAGGAAAAAATATATATATATTTTTAAAAGGAACCGACCCGCCCAGGCCGCTAACTCCCGCCTAGCCCCGCCTAGGCGGATTTTCCGAGCACTCGACAATTTAACGTTAAAAATTGTCATAATCTAACAGAAATTAACATGCTTTCGACAGATATTTACCAATACAATGCTATTCAGTTGCAAAAATACCTTTTATCAAAATCCAAAAACCAAAAATATAAAGACACGATTCATAAAATAGCAAATTCGACGAACCCACTAAACAACAATGTTCAGGGATCATAAATACTAAGAAGAAGAAGAAGAAGAAGAAGAAGAAACGCAGGGAAGTGCAGCTAGCTAACCTTTTAAGAAATTGGACTGTGCAGCGAACACAACAGGAACAGAGCGATACCTCCGAGTCCTCTGCCTCTTATTAATTTGAAGAGCTGAGACCAAAGACTGCTTCTTTAACCTTAAAAATGAATTAGAAGAGAAGAATTGAGAGTGAGAGAAAGCTAGGGTTTGATTCTTGTAACATCTTGGAGAGTGTGGAATTAAGCAGCAGAGGCTCTGCAACATAACTGAGCCAGCCATCAATATCTTTCTCCAATTTGATTACTTCACGCAGACTAATTGAGAGCTTGAACCGCCATTTTAGCTTTTACACAGAAAAAAACAAGAGAGACTCTCTCTCTCTCCCAGCCTCACAAGCAGCTATCGCTAAATGCTAAGCCCAAATTTAATTTGGATCCTCTCGACTGTAAATACGAAGAGCCCCATAGAGTTATGGACCGCGAGTTTTCGATCTTCTGGTTTTTGATGGTCTAGTAATTGGGCTTGAGTTTTTAGGGCCTCCTGGGCTATTTTCATGGAGTCCAATCCTCGGAAGGGGTTATTCATGTATAGTTAATCATAATTTGAAGCCATGGAGATTGATTTATTTTTTGTGTGTACAAGTTTAGTGCGAGGAAGGGGACTCGAACTTAGAGACAGCGGAACAAGCTCATTGTCTTGGCCACCATTTACGAAGATTTATTGATCCATTGATGAGAAGAAGCTTGTTGCATAGGTTTGGGGAGGTTTTGTCAACACTGAAACGTGGATAGATTCCTTAGTGGGAGTTTCCCAAAACCATGCCTTGGAACTCTGGCCCCATGGCCAACATTGTTCTCTGGCCTGTGCTATATATAATTATAACTTTTCTTTCTTGTTTCCACGTTAGTAAGTTGTAGTATTTATTTTATTTTTAAATTGACTTGTTAGAACATTTAAAAAAAATTTAATATATTTTTTAAAAATTTAAACTATCACAGCGTGAATTATGTCAGTTGGACAAGACAGTGTGTTGTCTTTTGTAGGCAACAATACTTTATATTCTTATTCGTTAAAATGTATTGACTCACTAACCAGTTAGCGCTTGAGCTAAATTAAAATACTTTATATTATTATAAGTTACCAACGAAGCTTCAGCTCTAGGTTATCAACATATGAAGAGCTTCTGTCTTTAGTAGTCGACATAGTTTCCCACTCTATGGTTTTCTTAATTTAATAATGGTGTACTAAATTATAAATTAATAAGCCTGCAAACAAAAAAGGGAAAAAAGAAGTGCAATAATATGCCTTGCATTCTGAGATGAATTTGTCATAAAACTTAGAAAGAGTAAATGATGCCTATCTTGTTAACTGTGTCACATGGAATTCCTTTGTGTTATATTACATATAATAGTAATTCTGGCCATTGCTGCTTGTTTTTGGCTTTGGGAAGGGACAAATCAGAAATGAGAAGAATATGGCATGGCTAGATAGACAGTTGACAAGACACATAATTAACAAATGCCTCTCCTTATTTTAACACTCAATTACACCACCTTCCTCTTCACTCTATAGCCAACAACAGCTAGCTATAATGAAAATTTTGAAACCAATTCTGTGGCTCTCTCTCTCTCTCTCTCTCTCTCTAGTTAAAAAAAGCAAATTAAGAGAGAATCAAAGATAATGTGGCAAATGGCCTTCATAAGAGGGGCTCTTTTATCAAAACCAAAAACAGCCCATTTCACTGAACCTATTGAGGAAAACAATGCAGGACACATGGTGTAGCAAACAGCCCTATTCAATTCAAAAATATGTAGCAAATAAACGGAACCCCGAGGTGAAGGTGGTGGAGCTGGTGTGCTTTTTTTATTCTTTTAAAACCTCTCTTTCTTCATCTCTCTATCCTTTTCTTGCTTGACTGCAAAGGATGTATTAATTATAGAAAACCAGTAGAGTTCAAGAAAAGAATCAAGAAAAGAGAGGGAGAGAGAGACCCAATGCAAAACCAAGTAGAGTGTGGTTAGGGTTTTGAGGCAGTTTGGCAATGCCAATGCTGCTGAACAGGAAGCCTTGTATCTCCCACAACCACCACCAAATGCCGAGGAAACTCTTCCCAACTCACCTCCACCACCACCACTTCCTCTCTCACTATTCTCTCCTGCTCTTCTTCCTCCTCACACTTCTAACTTGTTCTGCTTCTGCTGCAAATGTTGAGGTTCTTACTCTACATTCATGGCTTCAAAGCTCTGCCTCCCCCTCACCCTCTTCTTCATCAGATTTCTCCAACTGGAACCCTTTAGACCAAAACCCTTGCAGCTGGTCCTACATAACTTGCTCTCCCCAAAACTTTGTCACTGAAATAAATATCCACTCTGTTGAGCTAGCCCTTCCCTTCCCTTCCAATCTCTCCTCCCTTGCCTTCCTCCAAAGGCTCATCATTTCTGGTGCCAACCTCACTGGAACAGTGTCACCTGATATTGGTCATTGTAATGCACTTACTGTGATTGATGTTAGCTCAAACAGTCTTGTGGGTTCTATTCCTTCAAGCATTGGAAAGCTCCAAAATCTTCAGGACTTGATTTTGAACTCTAACCAGCTCACGGGGCAGATACCAAAAGAGCTTGGTGGTTGCATCAGCCTGAAGAATCTCCTTGTATTTGATAACTGTCTCAGTGGGAGTGTTCCTGCTGAGCTTGGCAAACTATTAAACTTGGAAGTTATTCGTGCCGGTGGCAACAAAGACATTTCAGGAAAAATCCCGGATGAGCTTGGAAACTGCAAGAATTTGCAGGTGCTTGGTCTTGCTGATACTAAAATTTCTGGTTCCATCCCTTCATCATTGGGTAAACTAAGCATGCTCCAGACGCTTTCGGTTTATACTACCATGATATCCGGTGAGATTCCACCGGATATTGGCAACTGTTCTGAGCTTGTCAATCTATTTCTGTATGAGAATGACCTCTCTGGTTCACTGCCACCAGAGTTGGGTAAGCTTCAGAAGCTGGAGAAGATATTGCTGTGGCAGAACAATCTTGTTGGGAACATTCCTGAGGAAATTGGGAACTGCAGAAGCTTGAAGACTATAGATCTCTCTTTGAATTCTGTCTCTGGAAGCATACCCCAATCTTTTGGAAACCTCTCAAATCTTGAAGATCTTATGCTTAGTAACAATAACATTTCTGGTTCAATCCCATCAGTTCTTTCCAAAGCTACAAAACTCTTGCAGTTGCAGCTTGATACTAATCAGATATCAGGCTTAATCCCAACTGAGCTGGGAATGTTGACAGAGCTAACAGTCTTTTTTGCTTGGCAGAACAAACTTGAAGGTAGCATTCCATCAGAATTGGCTGGTTGTAAGAGCCTCCAAGCTATTGATCTCTCACACAATGCTCTCACTGGTAGCTTACCTCCTGGCCTGTTTCAGCTGCAAAATTTAACGAAGCTTCTCTTGATTTCGAATGAAATTTCGGGGTCCATACCTGCGGTGATTGGAAACTGTAGTTCTCTTATCCGGCTCCGCCTCGTAAACAATAGAATCAGTGGAGAGATTCCAAAAGAAATTGGGCTCCTTGACAATCTTAGTTTCCTTGACCTGTCCGAAAACAATCTTGTTGGTCTAGTGCCAGATGAAATTGGAAAATGCAGTGCATTACAGCTGCTGAACTTAAGTAACAACAGCCTTGGAGGTACTTTGCCTAGCCTTTTTTCTTCTCTCACTAGGCTTGAGGTATTGGATGCCTCTGTGAATCGATTTGTGGGTCAGATTCCTGAGAGTTATGGTAGGCTTGCTTCACTTAACAGGCTCATCCTCAGCAAGAACTCACTCTCGGGACCAATCCCCTCTTCGCTTGGTCGCTGTTCTAGCCTTCAACTACTTGATCTTAGCAGCAACAAGCTCACTGGCACAATCCCGGAGGACCTGTTTGAAATTGAAGCTCTTGACATTGCTCTAAACCTGAGTTTCAATGCCTTGTCTGGGATAATCCCACCACAGGTTTCTGCTCTTAATAAGCTATCCATACTAGACCTCTCACACAACAAGCTTGAAGGCGACTTGTTGGCACTATCCGGGCTCGAAAATCTTGTTTCTTTGAACATTTCATACAACAATTTCACCGGCTATCTTCCTGATGAAAAGCTGTTTCGGCAGTTGTCAGCAACGGACCTGGCAGGAAACGAAGGACTGTGCTCTAGAGGTCATGACTTTTGCTTCCTCAGCAATGGTACAACAATGAGCATGCCAAAAAGTGGCGGTTTTAGGAGGTCATGGAGGCTTAAGTTGGCCATTGGCTTGCTGACAACCTTGACCATTGCCTTGACAATTTTTGGGGCTCTTGCAGTGTATCGAACACGAAAGATGATGGGAGAGGACAATGATTCCGAGATGGGAGGAGACTCATGGCCATGGCAGTTTACTCCATTCCAGAAGGTAAATTTCTCGGTTGACCAAGTCCTGAAATGTCTGGTGGAAACCAATGTGATAGGAAAGGGATGTTCAGGAATTGTTTACCGGGCAGAAATGGAAACCGAAGACATTGCCGTAAAGAAGCTATGGCCAACAACAATAGCTACACGGTACGATTGTCAAAATGACAGGTTCGGGATCAATGCAGGAGTTCGTGATTCCTTTTCAGCTGAGGTGAAGACCCTTGGCTCGATTCGCCACAAGAACATTGTTAGGTTCTTGGGTTGCTGTTGGAATCGAAACACAAGGTTGCTAATGTATGAGTACATGCCAAATGGGAGCTTGGGTGGCCTACTTCATGAAAGAAGTGGTAACTGCTTGGAATGGGACCTGAGATACCGGATAGTACTGGGAGCAGCACAGGGCCTGGCTTATTTGCACCATGACTGTGTTCCTCCAATTGTTCACAGGGACATCAAGGCCAACAACATCCTCATTGGTCCAGACTTTGAGCCCTGCATTGCTGATTTCGGGCTTGCCAAGCTTGTCGATGAAGGAGACTTCGCTCGATCCTCCAACACTGTTGCTGGTTCTTATGGCTACATTGCTCCTGGTTAGTACAAATTCTTATGGCGACGTTATAAATTTCAAGTAGTATATAAACAAAAAGTGGTCATAAACTGCATCACGAATAACTAAACAATTGAACATTATTCTCCCTTGCTTTTTCTGCTTCATCCACAGCAGCAACAAACACAATATTAATGCTCCACATTTTCTTGGATTTGATTTACAGAATATGGATACATGATGAAGATAACAGAGAAAAGTGATGTGTACAGCTATGGTGTAGTTGTGCTAGAAGTGCTAACAGGGAAGCAACCAATTGATCCAACCATACCAGATGGCCTGCACATTGTGGATTGGGTAAGGCAGAGGAGAGGGGGAGTTGAAGTCCTGGATGCAAGCCTACGTGCCCGGCCCGAATCCGAAATCGAAGAAATGTTGCAGACACTAGGTGTGGCTTTGCTCTGCATAAACTCAACCCCAGATGACAGGCCAAACATGAAAGATGTAGCAGCCATGCTCAAAGAAATAAGGCAGGAGAGAGAAGAGTGCATGAAAGCTAACATGCTTCTCAATGGCTCTGCTGAAAATGAAGGGCGAGAAAATATCAGTTGCAGTGTAGGAACCTCATCAGCCATGGTGGTGCAGCATTCTTCTTACCCTTCAAGTCACAGCACAAGCTTCTCTGCATCCTCATTGATATACACTTCTCCCCCTAATGTCAAAAACAACAGTTAACTGATCAAATAAGAAGTTATTTCAGACTTCAGCTTAGAAATTTGTTTTCTGCTTGAGTTTTTGTTTCAAATTAGGCTCAGGTTTTTCTGTGTGTAAAATTGAGGAGAAGTTTTAATAATCAGAAGCAGCGAAAGTCACTTCTTGGTGTTTATGTAGAGGTGATCCTTGTCTTGGTTGACATTTGACTTAGTTTGACTACTGGTTATGAAGTTTGACCACTTCAAACGACGTTCCAGTGTATGTCGTTTGGGCAAGTAATGTCATATGGATTATGGGCCGTATCAAACAAGAAATATGTGTGGATTGGCATATAGGGAATGTAGCGAAATTCTATGGTAGAGCGACATATATAGACCGTTCATGTGGATATTTATATTAATCACAAGATTATTCATGTGGACATTTATATTAATCACAAGATCATTTCATTAAACTTAAATAATTTGTTCATGTAGACCTTTATGTTAGCAACAAGATCATTTCATTAAACTTAAGTGAAGTTACTATTCGGATGAATTCTGAAAGCAGACCGTAAGTAGAACTTTCTAAATTTCCAAAAGAAAAAAAGGAAACTTTAAAGTTACAAGATGGTCAATTAAATGGTTTACAAGCGATTGGGGAGGGGAAATTTCACAAATATTGATTAGGTGTCTGGGAAGGGAGGTGGAAGAGCTCAACGACCTAAGCTATACTCCATAGACGTCAATTAAATGGTTTTCAATTTTAAAGAAAAGATTGAAAATTTTCCCATTACATATTCTAAAAGACCTTTCGAAAACTTTAAAAAATGACAAATATAATACAATAATTGCATGTAACACAAATATTTCAATATGATCAAATATCAGACCAATAATTTATAATTAATTTAACCAACATGCATCAATGCTAACATGATTTTGAAATTTTTTTAGTACATACATGCATACATATATATATATATATATATATATATATAATGAATGAGCGAGCATTATACATCCCTCCTCATATACATCATTTACGAATTAAGTTCTACAAAATACAACATCAATAATTAACAAGACAAAACAGACACTAATTAACACTTAATTGGGGTCATATTTTGACACTGCAACCCCAAAACATCTATATAATCATACACTATTTTGAACCCTCTATACGTCAGATGGTTTTTTTTTCATCTCTAAAACCAAAAGCCCTGCCATACCGACTGAACCAACCTGCGCAAAAAAGCTTGAATATTTTCAAAACGCAGTGTGATCGCTTTTGGAGACAGTAATCTACATTGACTTTGACTGGAGAGAAAATCGACCAATTAACGATGAGGAGGAGCTTCAACAACCCCCCAGGCTAATCTTCACCGTCCATCTGTCCATCCATTTTCATGCATGAAAGAGAGAGAAAAAAAAGTAAGAAAAACAAAGAAGGAAGATGTGGCCTTCTGTTTCGATTTCGTTTGCTTGCTTGCTTGTCTCTCACTTTACTGTTTCCTGTGTGTGGCTGAGGCTGAGACTGAGGAAGGTGACGAACCATTAGTGCCAGCTGGAGTGTTCGCATGCTGGTTCCTTTGCGACTTTCCCGGCCTTTTGTTGCCCTCTGATTTTGGCCCGGCTTGCCGTACCTTCACTCCTCGTATCATCTGTATATCAATGTATAAATACACATAAAAAATTAACACTATACGAAAAATTAGTCACTAATTACTTCGTAGATTAGGATAATACTAATAAACATACATATTTGTTACATTTCACGTCTGAGTAGATGACTATGAAGTCCCCTTCTTGGAGTCCATTGGCTCTCACAAAATCTCCTTCAACCACATAATAATAAATCCATGACAAGTTCAGAAAACAAAACAACAATTCATGACAAATTAAGAGCAAGAAAATTGCGCTATGTGCACCTGTGTTTTCTAGGAGATACATCCTGCTTTTATTGTTGGGCCAGTACCTGAAACTCCACATATAGATAGAAAAAGAGGAGCAAAATAATTACTTACAATTTCTCGGGCGGTATCGAAAACAATTAATTAACATTGATAAACAAAAAAGTTGTACTGAAAAATGAACATGGCATGAACATTAATAGACTCAATATTTGTAGAATACCTGTAGCGCATGTTCCACACGTGAGAAGTCCCAATGTCTTCCATTGGGATGGAAATCCCGTCTCTTGCCTCCAGTTCTGGAAGATGGGTTTCTGCTTCCTTCTAATTAATCATTAATTAATAACACCACCAACAATTGCAATTAACAAAATGAGTATAACCAATTTCAATTAAGTAAGTGAAGAGTCAGTTCAAATGATGATTAGGGAAATTAATGACGTACTTTTGGTAACACAATCCTTCCAAGACTACCCACATCGCTCTGCTTCAACACCTTCTGCAGAAGAAACTTCAAATTCTTCTCAGATTTCCATCCCTAAAAAAGAAAAAAACACAATGGCAGGCAAGTATTAATTAGTTGATCAAAATTGTTTTCTATATCATCCATCCCCAATCAATTAATATTGTACCACTTAAGAATGTTGAGCATAACTGCACCAAATTACACAACCCACCTGGCGCCTCTCCTGCCTTTCCTGTGCAGCACTACGCCCCTGATTGTAATTCTGTGCTTGAGTACTAGCCGGCCGATCCATCTGCTGCACTGGAGGAGGCGGTGCCTCTTGTGTAATGCTAGGCATCATGGCCGGGGCCGCAGTAGCAGTGGGCCAGTAAAACCAGTTGCCCGGATTGGCTTGTAGCGGCACAGAATTAGCGCAAATCAGATCGCCTGCGTTCCCAACAAGCCTTGTGTGCTGCTGATGAAGAAGATGATCCGGCATTTGAACATTAAGGTGGTGCTGCTGCTGATGTCCATGCCTATGGTGTGACACAAGTCGTCTCTGCCTCGCCATCCTCTTCTTCCTCGCCTCTTTCGTAGCTGAAGACCCTAACCTCATCAATTGATGCTCACCATTCAATGGAAAATACTGGTAAGGCTGGTATTGACTTCCATACCCAAAAGCCTGGGGATGATGCTGTGGAGGAGGGGCTAGGTGAATGTTATTGTCCGGGAACGACCCGTAATGGGCCGTTCCCATGCCAAACGGAGACGACGGCCAGGTAGATTGCCCAGAGTCAATCATGTGATGATATTCCGGTGATGGTTGGTATGGACCTGGCCCGTTAACATACTGGTCAGGCGCTATGTACCCCATCATTGAAGGGTAAGCTGCCGGAGGGGGCGGCGGAGGCGGAGTGGGGACAAGGATTCCCCCGGCGTGATCATAGGCTGCATGTGGCGGAGGTGCCATCCAAGGAGTTTGGGTGAAACTACAAGAAGGGTTTGATTCAAGAACTCTAGGGCTTGTGTTAGGGTTAGGGTTTTGAAAAGGGTCTTGGTACTGTTGTTGGGCAACAATATCGGCGTCTTTGGTGGTAAGACTATTACTGCGCCTCTTTTGGAGATGGTTGGTCTGAACCCACTCAAGCACAAGTTTAAGCAACTGCTTCATGGCCTCTTTACCTCCGCCCAACCGCCTGGCCGCGCACTCGATTGTCGACTTCTTGATCTTCACACTTCTCAAGTCTTCAGCGGAGACCGTCTCTCTGTTTGACCTCAGCCACTCCAAGAACACCATGGCCATGTCGTCCGGCTCCTTGTTCTCTTTCTGATCATCCTTCTTGTTATTCTCGTCATCACGAACTGCAACTTCTTGTTCTTGTTGTTGTTGAGGAATAATTGCAGTGGCTTCATTAGGGTCTTGTAATTGGTGGGGCGCTAGTAATTGCTGGTGGTCGTCATCTTGTTGAAACTGCTCCATTAAAAGGCTGTCACTTTGGAAAATGGAGGAGGGGTCAAAAAACTCATTGGACTCGAACAGATCCATGTACCCAAAAGTCTCCATCGCACCCATGCAATCCATGGCTCCGCCTTCCCTGCCGAGATCCGACGGCTGAGAGATCTCCATCGAGGCGGTGGAGGCCAAGGCATGCACATCAACCGCCTGATCATCAGCCTGTGAGTACTGGTGGCGGTGGTTGTAACTGTTATGGTGGTGCTGCTGCCTTCTCTCCCCATCTTCCTCCGCGTCCGATCTCAAGATGGCCCAGGAGGCCGCGGAGGAGGACGAGGAGACTGAGGACGAGGTGGACGATGAAGTGACCGACTTGACCGGTGCAGGGGTTGAAGATGAGGAGGAAGAAGATGACATGCATGGGAAATCAGGGAGAGGAGGGAAGTGGTCATTGTAGAAGATGGAAGGGTCATTGACATCAGCAAGGAGAGCAGTTTCTTGGTCATTGTCATCAAGCCACATCTCACTTGGGTCCACACCCAAATTATCCTCCTGATCTTCCAGTTCCTCCATGGCACCACCACCACCAAACCCATCTGAGATTGGAATATTTACATCTTTCATGTGGTGATGATGAAGATCTCCTGCATGCAGATCTTGATGATGATGAACTTGAACTTGCTTCCCCTTCATTTTTTTCCTCAAATAACTGATTTTTTTTCCTCAAATAACTGAATTTTTTTTCCCTTTCTGTTGGTATCAGATATTTTTGTGAAAGAGATAGTGGAGAGAGAGAGAGAGAGAAGGGTTTAAGTTTTTTTTCTGCTTCTGTGTACGGATAAGTGCAAAGAGATAGAGAGAAAGAAGATTGTATTAGATTAAGGAAGCAAAAGAGTGAAAGGGCCCGCTTTTGGTATCAAACCCTCACACAGAAGCAACATAAAGCATCTGATACTCTCTGCGCTATCAACAACACCATCAAAGATAACCACACAAATAAAAATATCAAAACAACAATTTTATTATTTTAAAAAACCTATTTTAAGTCATCTCACCACCACAGAAGGCGACGTCAGTGCTCTCTAACCCATGAATCTGTTGATATTTAACTGGGTCATTATCTCAGAACATCGACCTCACCAAACACTAAATCTCTGTGCTAAGACCGAGATTAACAGAAAACCAGAGAGGAGATTACCAAAACCACCGGCTCTTTCTGCAAAAGTCCAGCGAGGGCAAGACAAACAGAGCAGGAGCCTCTCCAAGAATGAGAGCACGCACGCTTAAATGGAGTGAAAAAGCTCAACAGCCCCCATGTGTGTTCTGGTTTGTTCTGGGAGGTTTCATTGTATTTGCACCAACTTCTGTTTATTTCTTTTTCTCTCTTTTTATTTTTTTGGGTTTTTTTTTATAGATAAGTTCAAATGGTTTTTTCCTCGGGTTTTATTTTATTTTTCTGAGAGTAGTGGGGTTTTAATCCGAATCTCATCCCTCATTAAGTAGGAGAGAGAGAGAGAGAGAAAGAGAAAAGAATCCAAAGAGATGGAGAGGCAGTTTTAGAGAGAGTGCAATAAAGGAGACGGATTAAAAGAAACAAGAAAACAAAACCGCGTGCCGCTACTTTCTTAGCCCTCACTCCGGATTTTGTGCCACCCGCCATACGTTCCCACCTGAATGGTACCACCATGCGGTGCCTCAGCCTTTACCATTACAATTTACAACTTCATCATTAACCCACATTTCACATTAACAGCCTCTAATTAGGGTTTTCTTCAACATACTTTTGCTAATTAAAAAAGAGTAATGCTACACTTACTACATTTACATCCCACATTTTTCATACCACCTTATGTGGCAGATGAAGTGGACAATCACATCAATTAAAAAGTGTCAATAAATCATAAAAGATAAGAAAACTTTAAATTAATTTTAATTGATGTGTTGTCCACCTCATCTGCCACATAAGGTGGTATGAGAATGTGATATACAAATATGGTAAGAGTAGCATTATTCATTAAAAAAAGAAAAAAATTAACCGATCCAAGCGATAGTCCAAATTACCCTAATAGCACATTTACTAATCCGTAATCGGGTTATGATGAATTGAACTGAGGAGTTGGAATCTTAATTCTCATTAAAATTGTTTACTAAATTATCATGAATTGGAAATGAAAGTAGTTTTATTGCTAAAATAAATTATTAGGTTAAAGTGAATGGTAAATTTGGAATTTAAAAATTTTTGTGAGGATATAATAAGTAAAAAAGATGGATTCTGGGCTAATTCTCCATGAATTAGAATATCATCTCCTCCCAAGAGTTCAATTCCTTCTAAATTTGTTGTGTGGGCCCTGCTTGCTTATGCATTCCTTTATGTGAAGTACACAGGAATAATCAGTAATATGAATTCAACTACTTATTTTGATTCCCATTAATGATTTGTAAACATGCCATAATTTGATCTAATTTATGGTGAGAGGATTCAAACTTTTTTGTTGTTGTTGAGAAAAAATGATAGTAATTATTGATGAAACATATCATAGTACAAAGTCATAAAAGAGCCAAAATGGGTACAAGTGACCAAACACAATAATATGTTGATTTGATATTGAGAGAATTACGCCTAAACTAACAAATATTCAAACCCTTGATTCAGCATCTCGAAGGACTCGTACTCAAAATAACAATACATCACTACCGCGCAACGGCAAAAACGACATATGTGGATTGCAACCGAAAACTAGAATACAAAACATAGCAAACTCCTAAAGAGTTCTTGAGAATTAAAATAAAAATGATAGCAAAGTCCTAATACTTAAAACAAGAAACAGGAACATCGCTCCACATCCTCTTCGGCAACCGAAGAAATCCATAATACCATACCGGCGAAACCCTTAGTGCCGCACCGGCTAAATCCCAACCCACACAAACAGGTAACTTTTATTGAATTGGAGTCAAAACCCTGTATATGTGAGCCAAAAGTAGCAACTAAATCATGGCGATAATGGTGTTTCGCTGTGTCTGCTTCCACATCACATACGAATCAACATAACAACTGTTACTACCTCACTCCCGTCTTCATATCACCAAAGTGATCAAAACAGTTGCATAATGCACGTAATAAGTTCATTTTATGGAAAGTGGAATGGTTATAATTCTTTGATTTTTTTTTTTCTCTATGTTTCCTCTATAAACTGTAGAGAGAGAGAGAGAGAGAGAGAGAGAGAGAGAGAACGGATCCAATGGGTTTGTAATTTTTGATAGAGAGAGAGAGAGTGGATCCAATGGGTTTGTAATTTTTGATTTTTGATTTTGTAATTTCTATTGGTTAGAGTTAGACGGATAATTGATGTTGAGTTTAAGAAATTTAAACAACATTAAAAAATAAAAAAATAAAAAGTTAATAATTGACATAACAAGGTTTGTCTTGATTCGTGAGTGAAGCGGCAGGGAATTACCATTTGCTACTACGCGTCCATGCACTTCTGACGTAATCACGCTCGTTCGTTCAACAGTTCAACTCACTATGTCCTTAACCTATATCTAATGTCATTCTCTGGCTCCAGTTAGATTCACACCTAAACAACCCAAGCAATCATGACAGACCAATCGAGTATCACCACGTATTCCTAATAAACCGTAGCGGTCACATGACCTGTTTTAGTTTTCGTATATGGCTGCTTCTTATTAGTTTTTAGGATGAGAGAGTTGATGACATTCGTCACAACATTAATGGGCTTTCTTGTTTCCGTACATCACAGTCGCTTTGGATTTGCTCCATTACGACTTTTTGTTTGTGGGCACTCATATGGATCTCGGTGAAGTTACCCAATAACGAACTGCCACATTTGAGCCTTTTTTTTTTCCATATTAAAAAAGAAATTTATCCTAAAAATTTAAGACTCAATTAACACGATGGTTTAATAAATTTAAGATATGTTTCTCTTTTAATTGTTCACAATTTTCTTATTATATTGTCAAATAAAGCACTTTACCAACAAAAACACAGAGAGAGAGAGAGAGAGAGAGAGAGAGAGAGAGAGAGAGAGAGAGAGAGAGAACAATTAAGGACAAAATAGTGTGCATAATTGGCTTAACTGTTCTTTTGTGGTATCACTTGCTCGATTTTTAGAAAAGTCATTTTTTTGGCAAAAGGGCAATTTAGTCTTAATCACACGCTTAAATGACAAATGATAATCATGTCGCGATGATGTTGTAATTCAATGAATAGATAATATATATCATCTTGTACTCTTACAATAATTACAAATGATACTTTTGGCAACCAAAAAAAACATAATTTTCACTAAAAAAAAAGACAATTGAAAATGATACTTACGTTTAAAATGAAACATTAAGTATGCTAAAAAAACGAAAATTTTATCTTTCATCTTTTACCTTTATGACAGGTGACATATAATCACGAGGAAAATCAAATATTAAGGGCAAATTAATCAGAAGAAAAATCAGTAAAATTGTATCTTTCATTTTTTTTACTTTTACAACAATGATAGGTTGCACTCATGTAGCAAGGAAACCAAATCTCGATGGAAAATTAATTATGATCAAAATTTGTAAACTTTTATCTTGTGAGAATGTGAAGGTAAAGAGTCTCACATTGGAAACTTGAGAAATCTAGCAAGGGCTTATAAGAAGTTAGGCTACTCCCCCCATTGCCAATTGATTTTGAGGTGGAACCTCAACTTCTTTCGTGATATCGAGCAAGTAGCACATGAAAGCCCAATGGCCACAAGTGGGCCACCTGACAAATAATAATAATAATAATAATAATATCAAAATAACAAATGTTTTATAATCAAAAAACCTATTTTAAGTCAGTTGATTTTTTCGTCGGTTTGTAAAAGACGCTCATTATCCTTATCGACGGACCTAACTCGCACTTGCATATAACCGAAGTAATAAATTGCATAATGCATGTAACAAGTTCATTTTAGTGAAAATTATGAAATGGTTAAATCTCTCTTTAATATTTTATTCTCCCTATTTCTTTATGTTTTCTCTATAAAATGTAGACAGAGAAAATGAACTGACTGGTTTGTAATTTGTTATTTTGGATTTGATAATTGACTTTGAGTCCAAGAAATTTAAACAATAAAAAAAAAGGGAAAAAAAAGGGGTTGATAATTGACATAACAAGGTTTGTCTGGATTCGTGGGTGAAGCGGCGGGCATCACCATTTGCTACAATGCATCCATGTACTGGCGTAACCCTAGTCCATCTTTCTCTCTCCTTCTGCATCTGCCAATCAAGCTGGTCCGTTTCAACTCACTTGGCCGTTTCAACTCACTTGGTCTTTTCCAATATATGACGTCGTTCTCTAACACCAGTTACATTCACACCTAAACAGCTCAACCATTCACGACAGACCAATCGAGCACCACCACGTATTTGTAATAAGTCGTAGTTGGTCATGGACCCGTTTCAGTTTTGGTAGATGGCTGTTTCCTATTGGGTTTCGGGATGGGAGTGTTCATGCCATTTGTCACTGCTTAACATGGGATTTCTTGCTTCCGTACATCACAGTCGCTTTGAAATCACGACTTTTTGCTTGTGAACTCTCATGTGCATATGGGTGATGTTATCCAACATTTGAACCTTTTTTTCCTTTTTAATTTCTTTTAAAGGTTAATCTGGAAAATTTAAAACTCAGTTGGTGTTATCCACCCTCAATGACACATTAAATATGATCAAAATTCATAAATTTATCTTCCATATTTTACTTTTACAATAATGTCTAATGACTCTTATATCGCGAGAAAACTAAATCTGAATGGAACAATAATTATGATCAAAATCCGTAAACTTTTATCTTTCATCTTTTACTTTTACAACAATAACACGTGACACTCATGCCACGAGGAAACCAAACCTCAATGACACATTAGTTATGATCGAAAGCCATAATATTGTATCTTTTATCTTTTACCTTTACGACAACTACAAATGACGTTCATACCTTGAAGAAACCAAAATACAATGAAACATTAGCTGTGATAAAATTTCATAAAATTTACCTTTTATCTCTTACTTTTACAACAATGACATATGACAATCATCTCTTACTTTTATAACACATTAGTTGTTATAAAACCCGTTAATCGAATATGAATACTACACCATATGTGTTGGCAACACTGAAAACCATACATAAAACTATATAAAAAAAACCCCAAAAAGATCGTGAATCCAAATTAAAATAAAATAGTACCATTTTTGTAATTTCCTTCTTCCTTATAATCTTGTCATCCATTCATTTTATATCTGGTCCTTTTTTGTCACCGCCGCCGCTGACTACGAAAACCAAGCTATTATTTTATATCGGAAACCCACATGAGACGAATGTTATCCTCTGCAACTGTGATGTCAAACATCGCGTCCCCATCTATGAAATCAACTCTTATCGGTCAAAGATTCAATTGCAAAGACTTTCATGCCCCTCGAAGAATCACACATACGTACGTTTCACAAGCACCCAGCTGCTGCCAGCTGAAAAGCATAACCAATGATGGTTCATTCTTCTCAGGCTGACTGAGAGGACACACGAGACGACCCCAGATTTGAAGCAACATGTGTGAGCTGAGCTTTCAAATTTTAATGTTATCTTTAATTTGGTTATATAATTTGTGCAACTAATTAAATTGTGTACCCGTCAATAGAACATTGACGGTGATTGAGTCCCATATCCCATACACAGGCCCCCCTTGGGAAATTTTTTGGATATAGGCAAATCCCACGGCAGTCTGGGAAATCAGAACATGGACCCTGGCAAATTTCTGTTATTCTTAGCGCCCCTGCTGGCCCTGCCACTATTAATCCATTCAAATTTAAATTCATAATTACAACATTAATTTTAAGCAGAAGAATTAATGAGAGGTTGAGGGTCTAATTACCTGAAGCCAAAAGCAAAGCAATGCAGAGAAACCCTACAAACGGAGAGACCTTACCAGCACCCATCTCTCTCTGATTCTTTTATTTGTTGATGAAATGACTTTTTTTTCTTTTCTTTTTGGGTTGATGGTAACTTGCATGCTCTTCCTAGCCCCCTGTTTGATTTTCATTTTTTATTTTCTTTTGGTGACTAGTTTCTCTCTTTCTGTTGCTTTTTTGAGGATGTATAGTATTAATAGTTCGACCTACTTATTGCAGCAGCAATTCTGATACATAGGTCCCCCATGGGATGATCTCTGTGGCAGTCTATTCTCTGTAATGTGAACATGTCCTACTTTCTTTACTGCCAAGGCCCTTGTCTCTCAATATATAATTTAGGGATAATGAACGGTGATAAGTATGATGCGTGGTAATAGAGATAATTGATGGCATTTAACAATAGCTGATCACAAAGAGCTCTACTTTTTTTGAGTTTGGGTTTTTCCAAATTAATAAATGAACAGTGATGAGTATGAGGCATGGTAATGGAGATAATTGAGGGCATTTGACAATAACTTTTTAGTGCTGTTATTTTCATCCTTCTGTCCTATATTTTCCCATTTACCTTATCTTCAAAATTTTGAAGATAAATTTATCCCTTTGTCAGATGACTTCTAAAAACTTAGGAAAACATTTATCTTACAGGTTAGACAATCTACATGCAACTTCACTCTCGACATAACCCAACCAATTACCCAAACTCCCAATCCCCCTACAAAATTCATACCTCTTAAGTTTTCTTCTATCTTCAATTCTTGCAAATTACAAATAGAAGACTCGTAAGAGAATTAAAAAAGATAATGGGTAAGTAGTTGTTTTTCCTTTTTGCAAATTACAAATAAAGATGATGAGTAATTGTGTTTCATAAAAAAACTATAGAAAAGGAATCAGAAAATACCTATTATCTATTTTAATTCTAACATAAAATAAAAAATTTATTAAAAAAAAACAAATTGGCACACGCTCACGCTAGTATATATATAGAGTAAGGATTTGCCGTTTATCTTGCTCAGCATTTTTATCGTGCAATTGATTTTTCAGTCATACAAAAGGTACGTTGCTGTGGAATTTGGATTACTTGGTGGGAACAAATTAGCATTTTTAGGATTAATTGGTGGAAACAAATTAACATTTTATGAATGGCTCATTCCGTAAGTATATATAATGGATTAGGAGGTGGTGGAGTCGTTGTCAGAGTGTGTTGGAATTTTGATTATGCTTAGCACTCAAATGAACAAGTACAAAGTACAAATAAAGGAGAAGAAAACTATAAGGAGAGACTTGTTATTTTCTCCAAACTTCTCACATAGGCTTGCTCGGTTCACACTTTCTTTAATTGAAACATCCTTGTGGTACCGTATGGGGACCCTTATCTCTGATGTTTTAGTTCCAGCGTAGTTTGCTTTGACATCAAACATATGATCGCTTGTTCTACATTAAAAAAAGAGGTGTAATCGGGCTTCTCTGTATGGAACTTAGTTTTATTTTTAAAAGATGGAACAAATTCAAGTGTTTTAAGGCCCGAAAGAGGCCATCGGGTCGTGATCCAGTCAAGAAAACAGGGAGAAACTCAACCCCTAATTGAACCCGCGTTTGAATTACTTGAACCCCAAGTAAGACAATCCTAAACGCGTCGGGATCAAAACACCTGCTATATAAAGAGAGATGGAGATAGAGAGGCCTTAGGTCTTCGTTTTCTTTGACTTCTCTTAGCTTTGCGCGGTACCGGAGCAGAGCATCCATCGGGTGAGTTACTCCTCCCCTCTTCTTAGTCATATTTTCTTTAGTTTTGAGGTTTTTCCTTCCCTTTTTTTTTTGGGGTGTCAACTAGGTATCTCAAACTGCCAATCCAAAACTTAACCCATCATAATGACAAGTTCCACATAGAAGGTTAGCGAATCCTTACTTAGTTAGGTTTTTGGTTCTTTACTATGTTATGGTTTTTGGTTACTTACCTGTTTGTTTAGACTGTAGTCCTATTATAATTGAGATTTATTTCCTATTGTAATTTAGGGTTGTTTTCTATTGTAATTTAGATTTATTTCCTATTTTGTTTAGGGTTGTACTTCCTTATAAATACCTCCATATTAGAGAAGAATACATATCTGAAAATTTGCCCTTACTTTGTTTGACTTTCATTCTTATTGTTAACATTCTCAACTGTTATTGTTTTGCCTTGAAGTTGTTATATATTTGCAGGACAGGCTGCTCAACCGTTGTTTCTGTTGTTGATGTAATTGATCCTCATAATGGAAGATCGTCATGAGACTCCGGATAAGAACATTGAGTTGTGGAAAATTAAGAAGCTCATCAAGGGGCTTGAAGCTGCAAGGGGCAATGGCACCAGCATGATTTCTCTCATCGTACCTCCCTGCGATAAAATACCTCAAGTTGCGAAGATGCTCAGTGAAGAATTAGGATCCGCTTCCAACATCAAAAGCAGGGTGAATCGTCAATCTGTTCAAGGAGCAATTGCATCTGCTCAGCAGCGGCTCAAGCTTTACAACAAGGTTCCTCCTAATGGGCTTGTTCTGTATACGGGAACAATTGTTACGGAAGATGGCAAGGAAAAGAAGGTCACGATTGATTTTGAGCCTTCCAAGCCCATCAATGTGTCTCTTTACCTCTGTGACAACAAGTTCCATACTGAAGCTCTGACTGTTCTCTTAGAATCTGATGAGAAATTTGGTTTCATTATCATGGATGGTAAGGAGTCTCTGTTTGGAACATTGAGTGGTAATGTGAGGGAGGTGCTTCACAGATATCTTGTTCACCTCCCAAAGAAACATGCAAGAGGAGGGCAATCAGCTGCTCGATTTGCTCGTATTGGACAAGAGGCCTGCGACAACCATGTTACCAAGACAGCAGAGCTTGCCACAAACCTTTTTATTGATCCAGTCACCAATCAGCCTAATGTTAAAGGATTAATACTGGCAGGATCAGCTGACTTCAAAACTAAGCTTAGTGAGTCAGGTAGGTTTGATCCTCGTCTGCAGGCCAAAATACTGAAAGTTGTGGATATTTCTTATGGAGGAGAGGAAGGTTTTAATCAGGCTATTAAGATGTCTCAAGAGATTCTGTCCAATGTGAAATTTATACAGGAGCAGCACTTGTTAGGCAAATACTTTGAGGAAGTTAACCAGGATACAGGAAAGTATGTTGTTGGTGTAGATGACACACTAAAAGCTTTGGAGATGGGTGCTATTAAGATACTCATTGTGTATGAAAATCTGGAGATTAATAGGTATGTGTTAAAGAACTCCAAGACTGATGAGATTTTTGTTAAACAGTTGAACGAGGAGGAGGAAAACAATCAAAGCAACTTTCGAGATCCTGTCACCTCCGACCAACTAGAGATTCAGGAGAAGATGTCACTGCTAGAGTGGCTTGCTGATGAGTACAAGAACTTTGGTTGTACTCTTGAGTTTGTCACCAACAAATCACAAGAGGGGTCACAGTTCTGTCGAGGTTTCGGGGGGATTGGAGGAATTCTGGGGTACCAGCTTGATATGAGGTCATTCGATGAGTTTGCTGATGATGAAGTTGAGGAAGACGGGGAAGTTTACGATGTTGGAGAAGCTGAAGAGGATTCTGAATAGGAATTAATGAAGTATTCCCCAATGCTGGTGCAAGAAGGCAGAGGTGAAAAGGCCTGCACCAGTGCGCATGGGGCTGTGGCGGCTGCTGCTACTGCTCCTGAGTGGTGTTCAAAAAATTTATCAGGCTCGACCAAGGTTTCTATATATTTATTCTCTGCTAGCTACTTCAAATTGCATCCTTTTATTTATTTGTATTGACTATCCTTCATCATTTATTTCTTGAAGGACATTGCATCTGTTGAGAGTGTTTGTCCCACATTGAAATGTTAAGGGACCTAGCCTGGGTTTATAAGAAGTTGGGCTACTCCCCTCATTGCCAATTGGTTTTGGGGTGGGACCTCAACTTCCTTCATGGTATCAGAGCAAGGCTTCACGTGTTGGGCCCAACGGCCACACGTGCTCCCACGTCACCCAATATGTGTTGTCCACGTGTTAGGCTTGAAAGTTCGCCACACGTGCGGGGGCGTGTTGAGAGTGTTTGTCCCACATTGAAATGTTAAGGGACCTAGCCTGGGTTTATAAGGAGTTGGGCTACTCCCCTCATTGCCAATTGGTTTTGGGGTGGAACCTCAACTTCCTTCAGCATCTTCATCTGGTCCTAGAAAGCTTGATATGGTGATTGGATATGAATCACAAAAAGGTGGGGTTGGAAAAGCCTGCACCAAAGTTGTTGCTGCTCCTCCTGAGAGCTGCTCAAAAGATTTCTCAGGCTTGATCAAGGTTTATATTTCTACTCTCTCTACATCATATGACATTATTTTCTTTTTCAATGACTGGTTGCTTAATCATAGTTTATTTCTTGAAGGGCACTGCACCGTTATCTGATCCTGAAAAGCTTGATGTGGTGATTTCTTCTGGATCACAAAAGGGGCTGGACAGAACAATCATCCAGAATGAGGACATTATGCAGAGAGCTGCCTCTTTTGGATGATCAAGACTTGGCAGTGGTTTTCTTACAACTTAATTAGTGTTTAGCCAAACAAATTATGCAGTGTTTAACTATTTGGTAGTGCTTTTCTTTTTTTAAATGGATTTCTGTCAAACAATTAATTTCATACTCTGAGATGCTATATAATTATCTGATGACTTTTGTTGGTTATGGTTTGCAAATAAAATTTTCCGTGCGATTTAAACTGAATCAGAGCTCCCCATATATAATGTATCCTTCAATCGAGGAATCCCTCAAATATCAAATGTCTTGTAAATAAATAAAAAGCAGAAAATTAAAAGAAACCTTCTAGAATAGTGGACATGGTACTAGTCCAGTTGTAGAAAGGTTCCCAAAGTTTATTAGTTCTAAATTTTGAAGGTCACAACTTACAGAGCTGCATGCAATTGGGTAAATTTGATGAACCTAATAATTTATTTGTAAATTAAAACCTAAACATTAGTATTACAGCAGCAAGTCGGAGGTTCAGTCCCAAATCCCATACAGGCGCCCCCCTTGGGATGCTGCTTGGCTATGCAAGCCCCATTGCAGTCTTTGAATTCTGAACATGGTCCCAAAAAAACAACTGGTGCTCTTATTGCCCCTACTGGCCCTGCCACTATTAATCCATTCAAAATTAAATCAAAAACAGCATTAATTATAGGTCGCCTAGAAAATTAGTGTGCATTAGATACATGAGTAGCATTCATTAAGTAGTTCATAAGAGATTTGAGGAGCCTAATTACCTGAAGCCAAAAGCAAAGCAATGCAGAGCAAGCCAACCAAGTTCTGAACCGCAGGAGAAAGCTTGCCAGCGGCCATCTCTAATTCCTTTGTTGATGAAAAATGAAATAATTTGTATGTTTTATTTATACAAGCGATAGTCTAAAAGGGCGATATGTATAGACTTTCCTACATTGATATCAGGATTTGTTGCTTTTGGAGCGTTTCTTTTCCTATATTATATGGTAAGGTTTCAAAAGTCCATAGACAATATCCAAACTTGCCTAAATATCAAATTAAAATATCAATAGGGTATGAGTTGGATTGGCTCATGCCTTTTGTATACTCCTAAGTCGTTTCAGGCTCAAGCCCCTACGATATCCGTGTGTGTGAATTTTCCCCCCTCTCCCTTCTTAATTTGGAAAAAAAGATCAAAAAAATAAATATTAATTTAGAATGTGGAGGTTGGTTTAGAATGTATGGTTAATGGTTGAAATTCAAAGAATACAAAAACAGTTAGGAAGATAAAGTAAAAATTGACAGAAAATCTGCACTCTGACTCTGAGTTCTGGCGATGCATTCTTCTAACTTCAAACCCAAGCCATATTTATATGATGAATGTGGTGGTCAATGAATTGTTTATTTATTTATAGCAGTCGGTCCACACTTGGCCCTTGTCAGTCAGCTAGCTGTCTCTGTATCAGATATATACGTGTCATCATCTGATTGAATCTGAACAAGCAATATTATATATCCACGGGCACAAGCTGGAGTACAAGCAGCTACTCTGGTTGCTCTGTTTTGATGAAAATTCAAACAGCTAGAGCTAGTCTTCAATGCATGTCATTTAGAGGTGGCCCATAGGGTGTGCGAGGTGTGCGACCGCATAGGGCCCCCAAAATTTAGGAGCCTCTAAATTTTTCCAAGTCAACCTATTAAATTAACTAAAACATGAAAATAAAAATGAAATATTAAATATCATCCCACAACACCACAAGCAAGGAATCAAAACAAAAATTGAATTGAATATTAATTATCAACAAATTCTACTATTTAGAGAGTAGAGGCCCTAATTTAATTCATTTTCCTCTTCTCAACTCTCACATTGCAACTCTTCTTTTTATTTATTTATTATGGTTTGAAACCTGTGTTTTCCTCTTCCCGACTCTCAAGCTGCAAAACCATTCTAATATTCTTTTCTCTTTCAGCAAGTCTTTCTCACTCTTCTCCATCAAAATAAAGTCATTTCTCTTCAGTACCAGTGTACCACCCTCTTCCATCAAATTTTGGATTGTAAAAACCCAAACTTTAGCTATTTCCCCAAAATCACAGTTATTTTCTCCCTCCCTTATTCACATGAGAATTCACCAAGCATTTAAATTGGAAAATCAATTTATCAGCTCTGTGATTTGGAATGGTGACTACAGAAATTTTTCTGGGAAGCTCTTTCCGAATATGTTCTTCCCGTGTTAGAAATTTTTGTTTCTATATGGATTTTTTTTTTTTCTACTTGTATATATAAGGCCTCGACATCCATATTTGCACAGGGCTTCCAAAATCAATAGACCGGCTCTGATGCCCTTAGTCTTGCTGGCAACAATTGCAACTGATTTTTGTTCGAAATATATTGTGGTTTGTTGATTTTCTTGTGAACTTTTTAAAAAAGCACTTTTAGGCTTAAGCTAATGAAGGCTCTAGCTAAAGTTAATCATAAACAGTGATGAGCCTGGGAAATATTAGGTAGCTTTAGAAAGCTAGCTACCAAAGCCAGCATTTAACCTTATTTACTACACCCAACTGCCCCCCACCGCTGTTTTTGCCTTTATAAGCAAACCCTCAAACCCTTCTCCACAAACCAAGTGACCTAAAGAGAACACAAGTACTGAAAAAACAGAGAGAGAGAGAGAGAGAGAGAGAAGAAACAGAGATATGGCAAGGTGGTGCATTTTGCTGGTTCTTGCTCTAGTTGTAGCTCACACTACAGCCAGAAACGTGCCTACAGCCAATGACGCTGGTTTCAAAGACCAAAAGAACTTCCTCGGTGGCGTTGGTGGCTTCTCTGGTATTGGCAGCAATGGGCTTCCATTTGCGGGAGCAGGGGCTGGTGTTGGTGGTAATCTTGGCGGCGGACTTGGTGGCGGCGCTGGGATAGGCGGAGTTGCCGGGCTTGGTGGTGGTACTGGTGGAATCGGTGACTTGGGCGGTGCAGGCGGCTTGGGTGGTCTAGGCGGCTTAGGAGGCGGCACCGGAGGCTTGGGTGGTCTAGGCGGCTTAGGAGGCGGCACCGGAGGCTTGGGCGGTCTAGGCGGCTTAGGAGGCGGCACCGGAGGCTTGGGGGGTCTTGGTGGAGTAGGCGGTGCTGGCGGCATTGGTGGTGGTGTTGGTGGCGGAGTTGGTGGCGGTGTTGGTGGTGGAAGTGGTGTTCTTCCCTACCCTTGAAGATGTAGTTCAAATATGGGATTGATTGTGTTGTGTGTTTACCTCTTTATGAGATTAATTTGTTAAAGTTTAGCTGTTTTAGTGTTTGGCAGTTAAGTTAGTTGTGTGAGATCATCACTCATGAGCTAAGGGTATTTTCTTAAATATTTCGCTTGTGTCTTCCTAATCCTAGTTACTAGTCAGTCAAACAATTTTATATCAAGAAAATGTTTCCTTGTGCCTTATTAATATTATATCAAGAAAATGTTTGATCTTTATCTTTAGTATTAAACCAGTAAATGTTTCTGTTCTAACAAAAGTTCTCCCAGAAAGAAAAGAAAGAAAAAACATTCCGAGAATTCATCTGCATAAATATTTCATAATGGAAGCAATCGTAGTCGTGAAGGTCATGATCATCAGAACCATCACCAAAAAGGTCATTTACCAGAGTCCAGATAGAACACCATTAACGATGACCTCCTAGGAAGTTCTTGTGTTGCGTCCTTTTTTTTCCTCATAAAAAAAAAAAAATAGAACATCATTAACTTGACCAAGAAATGGACATTGTTTTTTTTTTTTTTTTCTTGCTACAATAAATGAACGATAAATTGTTCCAGAAAAATGCAGCATTTCTCGTACGTCTACTTTTGATTGTGGCAATCTTGCCTACCATCAAGTCATCAAAGCAAAATCACCCACTTGACCAACCTAGCATTAACTTGGTCGATTGAAAGAGCTCTAGGCCATGAATGAGTTCATGTTGCAATGCTGGGTTTGAGTCTGGAGCACCAGTGAGAAATAACTCTCCATCTCTGTCACTGACAAAAATGTGTGGAACCCAGTAAAGATCGAGACTGAACACATAATGTGTGAAAAATTTAATACGTCTGGTAAATTTTTTTTATTTATAAAAAAAAAAAAAAAAACCATAAATGAGGTGACCCCCGTGTTAGCTTGGATGGCAACTCAATTATTGAGTGAATTGAATTAGTAACCAGAAAAGCATCCACCCTCTACAGAAAACAACAACCACCTTCTGCTTCTACTATAATGCATAGCCATAGTTAGGAGAAAGACTAACATCAAACGGGGATATCACTATTTTACTATTCGGGCCAATAACATTATGACACGCGTGATAACACTTTCACTTGGCACATTGACCGGAGATAACAAAACAATGATATCCCCACTGCAAAGTTTTTCTCCATACAAGGGCGGAACCATAAATTTTTCAACGGGTGGGCTAGCTAAAGTTATTAGCTTTAAAATTTAGTGATTATTTTTTTTGGTACTTACAATCTCTATAGTCTTTCTAGAAATAAAAGTAAACATTAAATCATATAAACCAAGCTAGTTCATAGCTCCATAGACTAATTTTCAATAAGTTTTAACATAAACCAAATAGGGTTTAACACCATAGTGGATTGAACATCTAAGATTTTTTTACCTAGATTGATCTTAGGTTCTTTCATGCATTCATATTATAGATGAAAAGTTATTTTATGTAAAAATATTGACTAAGTATGAAAAATGGGTTTTCGAAATAATCATTTTCTTAAGATAATTTTTGGCGGCTTTTATTCCTTACACATCAAATAAGAAAACTTGATTTTATGGGATTTTAGTATGAAGTATATATTGACTTAATGAACCATTATTTTTAGCCTAAATCGTATTTTGCACTAAAACCGATTTTTCATATTTTGATTTAGTGGGAATTTGATTTTCTAGTATTTTTATTTGAATCCAAATGGGGGGTACTTCCTTATTTACATTGTAAACTTAAGTAAATGGAGTAATATAAAAATAAATAAAAGTAAAATGACAAAGACATTTACTTAAATGTTGAAAATGGAAATAAGGTAATCTGTACAGCGCCACTAACTAGGCTAATACTGAAAATAAGTTAAATATATATATAAGTTTTATATTTTTTTCTTAAGAAACCACATTGGGCTACAGCCTACTGTAGCCCTTAGTGTGGTTCCGCCCCTGTCTCCATAGGTAGCCAGGTCGATCTCCCAAGTGTTTTGGTTGTGATTTTTTTCTTCTTTTCTTTTTTTAGTTGAGAAGCTATGTGCAGTAAAAGAACATGAGCACGTATATAATATATACATGTTTCCTTCATGATAGCACAAAAAGCATTCCATGGGCCCATATGTTTTTGGTTTCCTTAAATCTGTCTTCATTTAATCAAGGATAAGGTACAAGTGATTCAATTATCAACAACATTAGTGTAATAAATAAATACTAATCTTGTAACACCCCGACTCCGTTTATTTTCCTATTTAATTTAATTAAGGGAAAATATTAAATTACTCCTGGGTTAAGGGTGATCTTGGTCACTTTCGCATCCAGGAAGATTTTGGGACCGTGAGTGGTGTGGTTGCGTAGGTGGTACTGAGACGAAACCGTAGAGGCGGTAGGCCTGAATCGGAGATTTAATGAAGTTTTGGCGATCAAAACTTGTTCGGTGGCAGAACCGTAATTATTTCGAAGTAAGTTGGGGTAAAAATCTGATTTTTCACATTTACCCTCACTTTCTCTCTCTTCCTCCCGCGTCTTCTTCTTCTCTTTGCGATTTTCTCCTTCCCGTCACTGTTCACCGATCGGAAAACCACCACACAGCCGCCACCTCCGACCACCCCGTCCGACGAGACCGGTCCGTTCGAACCGCAGCCTCTCCCTCTCTCTTCCCGGCCAGACAACCTCGAAACCCTCGGGACTCGCCGGAAAATGCAGAATCGTGGCGGGACTGGAATTTCCAGCCGCTCGATCTCTCACCTCCAGCCACCATTTCCGACGGGTAAGGTGAGGTTTCTCATCCTTTTTACGTGTTCTAGCTGACTTTGGGTTAGGATTAGATCGAAATTGAAGTTTGGAACCGAATTGGAAACCTAGGTTTTGGCCGGATTTCAATTTGAAATTCCGGCCACTTGCCGTCCGAATTGGATGTTGCCGTAGTTGAAAAAGTTGCTCCATTCTTCGAGTAGTATCTAGGATGGGAAGGGTGAGCGTTGGTTTGGAGATTTTCCGTCGCCGGAAACTTCTCTACACACCCGCGCGCTGCCGGCGCGTGTGGCGGCGCGTGGGCAAGGTGGGTGAAGTTGTTTTTCGTCCTGTTGAGATCCTTAGGTTGTCACGAGTGCGTAGGATTTCGCGGATCTCAATTTGGATATCGTTTGACTATCGAACGGATTTCGCATATTGTGCGTTATCCGGGTTCGATAAGTTCTGACCGTTGGATCGTTTCCAAATTGAAGTATGTTGATTTAGGTACTCTTAGAAACCTGTAGGAATTCGCGGATCGTGAATTGGAGCCCCGGATGTTCCGATTCAATAATGTGAAGTTTAGGGAAATCGCGATCACCGTGCGATTGGGAAGCGAATTCCAATCTGTAACCGGACCTTAGGATGTTCCTTTGGACGTGAGCGCACCGGGAACTTGGGGATTTAAGTATTTCCTTTCGAGAATTTCCGTTTTGGAAGTACGTGATGTTAATCAAGGATCTGTATCTTGGAATAGGTACTTCGGTTGATCACTCGCAGCAGGCGGGACCCTCACGGGGCCGGGCAGCTTGGGATTACTTGTGAGTGGACTTTGTTTTAAGCATATGCATGGTTTTTATTTATGAAAGTTTTGTGCATATATTTTAAATGATGGTGACTTTGATTTAATAAGCCTTTGGTTGATGATTTGAATATGTTTATGTGTCTTGGTTACATATTTTGAGTATGAACATATATATTTGAGTATGATGATTATGTTGATAAGGATTTTGGGTTGGCTATCTATATTGTCTATATATAGAGTATGAGAGGTTGTTGTGGTGAGATTGTGGAAAGTTAGGGGTTTGATGGATGGTTGTGAGATATATGAGTAGGGTAGGTGAGTACCATTCCCTAGTTACTAGGCTTCCCACACACGTCGTTGGCAGTGCCGGTGGGGTGGGAAGGCCATGAGATTACGGGTCTCACACATGGCGTTAGCGTGCGGTGTGTGAGACACTTTCCATACGTGTCGTTGGCGTGCCGGCGTATGGGGAGAGTATATATATTGCTTGAGTATCATCACACACGTCGTTGGCGGTGCGGTGGGGTGATGATACTGTCTGCGCGCGTAGGACTTGATATGAGATTTGTGAGCTACACGTGTCGTTGGCAGTGCCGGCGTGTGAGCTATGGAGTTCCGTCCCCCGGTTGGACTACTCATCCCTGGACGCGGGTTACGGTTCGAAAATCCTGCGTACCAGCCAACAATCCCCTGGTTGGATTGTCTCCCCGGTACATTAGTTTGGAGTGAAGTATATATACTATACTAGAGTCCTAGCTATACTTATATTTATATATGGGTATTTACGGGTTGTTGAGAGTTGCATATATTTTGGGAAATGAGTTGTGAGCTTGAGATGTGGAGATGTTTTGGACTTTGGGATTTTTGTACTTGAGTTTTGGTTTCTGAATTGTGAAACTGCATGCTAGAGCATCATTATTTTTACATGGTGGGGTTACTATGTTGTTTTTAAAGTGAAACTTTATTTCTGTCCACTCACATCTTTCTGTTTTGCGCCCCCCAGACATGTAGTTGCTCCTGAAGGCATTCGAGCAAGTCACGAGCTCCGAACTTGTCGTCTGTTAATAGGGTCTGTATAAATTCTTTCTACTCCCCTGTTTGTTGTAAACAAATTCTGTAGATGCTCTGTTATTGCCCATGTTAGGCTACTACTTGAGGCCGGAGGCCATTTTATGTTGGATTGTAGTATGTTAAAAGCATGCTGGCAGTTGGGTTGTGTATTGATGTAAATGATTGCAGGTTGTTTATTGTTGGTTTGAGCATTTTACAGGGGAGACTCTGCCAAAATTTTGGTAGAATGTCTTGGGTTTTAGTAAGTGGGCCCGGCATCAGTATGATGTCGGCACAAGACGGGTCCGCCGGTTTGAGAAATTCGGGCGGGTCCTGTCAAATCTCCCTTTCTCTTGAAACTTTTAATTTAAGAGATGCGTGACCACATAAGGATAAGGTCATGAATATTTTGTTTAATCATAGGCTTAAAAGCACTTTTTGTTGGGCAATTGATCTGGGACAAGCACTTGAAGATAGGTTTCTTTCTACGGGCTTCATCAGTATGAGCATATCCACAAGGGAAATAATTGAAGGGCAAATTGGGTCAAATTTATAAGTCCATGTCCAACTTTCCTCAATACGTTTGTGATTGACAAAAAGTTTATTACTTACTGTTACTACTTATAATTACCTGACTAATTATGTCACAAACTGCACACAATAAGTTTAATTTCCGTATGTTACACTAATCTCTTACTGAACGTATATATAAACACTCATCATCCGCCTATAAAAGCTATAGTAAGAAAGAATAGGCCTAATCAAATCAAACCAAACCATGAGCACCATGTCAAGCAACACGGTTTTCTTACTTGTAACGACGCTGTTAGCCATGGCTGCTCAATGCAACGCTAACTTTCCTTATTATTTTGGTGACTTCAAAGTAAGCATTCGAAACGGATTTAGCGGGAACATCAAGTTGGAGGTGAATTGCACATCATTTGACGATGATTTGGGCAGGCATTGGCTCCGAAAGGGAGAGACTTACAGCTTTAGTTTCCACACAGACATTTTGGGCACAACAACATGGGATTGCCGTTTAGCAACACAAGATGCTCCTCTTGGCACCTCCCAATTGTTCAAGTGTGACTATGATTTTCTCAAAAAGTGCGATTTCAGAGAGTGCAAATGGGATGTCAGGGACGACACAGAATATTTGCTAGACATTCCCCAAAACAAATATGTACGCTGGGCTCATACTTAGTTTAGTTGATGCTTTTCAATAGCTAGCCCTGTGCCAATTACAAGTACAAGAAGATTTCGTTTGACCTATATCCCTATAATATGAGATTTATATTTATGTTTATAGATTTAAGAATTGTTTATTAATCTTGCCATGCTACTTGTCACTCAAATTTATTAATCTTGCAACAATAATGTCAAATATAATATATTCTTTTTGTTTCTTATCATATGATGAGAACTTAGGATATCACATTCACACTCATCTAAATGAGACTTAAGTTAGATCTCACCAGACGGCGACGTACAAGATATCAAATATCACGCACCCTATGTTCTTATTGAATGACTTGCGATATTAAAGAAAAAAAATTGTTTTTTTTTAAAGGAATCTTGACTGTACGAAGCTTTATATTAAATACTGAAAATCGAAAGAAAAGATGTAATACTTGACAACAATTACATTATTCTGTCTCTCCATGAATATCAGAAAACTTGGACTATGACGATGATTTTGTTGATATTGCAATATTCATTGATACTCTAGTATTACTCATCAACTATTAGGTTCTGATTATAACTTCTCAACACTCATCAACTCTTATTTTCTGATTATATAAAATGCCTCCCCATTAGATTTATTTTTAGCGTTATTATTTCTCAATATTGTGCATGCAATCAATTTCACAAGATCTTTCGTATGAATTAACATCTCATTAAATCTCAAGTCAAATGTGCTTTTGGATCGTCACAATATTCATATTGTTAAAATTCCAAGTACATAATGAATGTAAAAAGAGCAAAAACTTGGAGCAAAAGGGAAAGCATTATTGAATACTAGAAATCGAAAGGGAAGACGTAATATACCTGACTCCAATTACATTATTCGTCTCTCCATGCATATCATAAAACTTGGACTACGATGATGATTGTGTTGATATTGCAATATTCATTGATAAACACTCATTAGATTCTGATAATAACTTATCAACACTAATAATTCTTATTTTCTTATTATATAAACACGCCTCCCATTAGATTTATTTTTAGCGTTATTATTTCTCAATATTTGTGCATGCAATCGATTTCACAAGGCCTTTCTTATGAATTAATATATTTCATTAAATCTCAAGTCAAATATGCTTTAATTTTCATGTTGTGCGTGCCAAAGCATAAATACCAATCTTCCCACGCCATCATATATTAGTCAAAATTCCAAGTACATAATGAACCGAAAGGAGCCAAAAACTTGGAGCAAAAGGGAAAGAAAAATAGCCACGACAATGAGCCCAATCAGCAAAACCCACCTACTTGTTCTTGGTTTTGCAATAGCAATAAGCCCCATCTGGTGCTCTCCTTCATCCAAAAGCGAAGTGTTTCCAGAATTCACAAAATGGCATGTCTACGTCGTCAATGGATTGAACGACAACCAGACTATGTCGGTCCACTGTAAATCCAAAGACGATGATTTGGGCATTCAAAATCTGCCACAAGGGGCAAATACGACATGGAGTTTCAGAACAAACTTCGTCCACTCAACTCTTTTTTGGTGCTACATGAGCAAGGCCAACGTCCATGCTGCCCTAAAAGTCTTTTGGCAAGACATCTATCTCTTTCAGAAATGCAATTGGAAGAACTGTATTTATATAGCAAAAGATGATGGGGTTTACATAAAAGATTTCCCAAACGATTGTGATGTGTTTGCCAAGAAATGGGAAGATGGATGGCGATGATAATAATCAAGATTTCAATATACTAGTCCAGTTTATTCAAAATTTTAATGTTTATTAATATTGAGGTTGTATACGCATCTTCTTTAAAATAAAATTTTAATTGTTTTTTAATTTATTTTTATCTTTGTTAATTATTCTTTCGTGCTTATCCTCTTTTGTTGTATTTAATTTGTATCCAAAAAGCAATAAGGACCACATCATCGATACAATGAATTGAATTTTATTCAATTAAATAAGATGCCACCAAATATAATTTTGAAACTTTTTTGAGATAAAAATGATAGAGTGTACTTATAATTCAGGCACAAAAGTCGTCAGTGAGCCAGTACGAATACATATAACTGCACAAGGTTATTACAAATACTGAAGTGCAGTAACTACTAAGGTGTAAAACAAATACTAAGGATTCCACCAACAACATCAGGTGCACAAGTGTACCTCCACGCATAGTCATAAATTGAATCGTCTTTATGCTTCAAAATATTTCATAATTTTAGAAAACGGGAAAAATAAGGATGGCAAAAAAAAACTTATGGATAGGAAAGAGAGGCAGATAATTCCTTAGTTAATTCAATGAATCTATAGTCGAACGTCATTAATATGCTTCCTTTTATGAAAATATGCAAACTTGGAAAAGAGTTATATGGATAATCCAAAGTTCCATAACGAGATCAATTTGGCAATATAAAACAAGAAAATGACCCTAACGTTACATACAGAACACAAAACAATGACAGCTTTCAAAGGATATGTGGTTTTCTTCGTCTGTGTAGCAATGTTAGCCCTCAGTGCCCCATGTCTTGGAAGCCCTGTGGGAATTCGTTATAATAGATGGCATGTGCACGTGGTTAACAACTTGAGCGCCGGACAACCATTGTTTGCGCATTGTAAATCCAAAGACGACGATCTAGGCGAGCGAAACCTTGCACCGGGGACTGAGTTCAATTGGAGTTTCAAAGAGAATTTCTCAGGAACGACGTTGTATTGGTGCTACATGAGCACGGGCCAGAAGCATGCAGCATTGGATGTGTTTTGGGTGGAGGGTGAACATAGTTGGCTTCAGTATAGATGCAATTGGAAAGATTGCATTTGGATTGCGAAAGATGATGGGATTTACATAAAGATTATTCCCGAAAATCGTGATGAGTTTTCTCATAAATGGGAGGTGTAGGTGACGCTTGATGATCATGGCAACAACTATGTGATTGTAAAAGGAATTGGGGTGTCCAATTTCCAGTATTGATGAAATAAAGAATACAGCCCAGAAAATTATGTGAAAGTGTTACATGTATTATGGTAGCATTTTCCTGAGTTTCGGTGACAATTTTCCTCATTTTCGGTTATTCACGTGACAATTTTCCTCATTTTTCCTATTAAACACATCTTTAATAACCAAATAATTCTCATACGCGAAACATAAGAGACTTTTGTTGATAAGAAAGAAATAGTCAAGAATTGTCTGAGCATTAGCAAAAATAGTCAAGATGGCTCTTGGGATTTCCTTCCAAACAAAATTTATTTTCATGTGGTCTAACATGCACCCGGACATGAATTTCTCGTTTTATAATTAATTTCTTGAAAACTTCTTAATCACCCTTCTAGTGCTTTCCCTTTTTTGAAACACAAGGGCGATAGTGTTTTATTAATGAGGAAAAAAGGTAACAAGTACAAAAATCGGGCAAAAGTCCTAGAGGATTAGGCGAGTACTCTACACCAAACGAAGTGTAGTGGTAGCCTACCTCCTCAACCGCAAGTGTGAGAAGGAACCTTGCCTCAAATAGAGTTTACTCCCCGACGCCCCCCCCTCCCGGCGGGGCCTCCTAGTAGCATGGCCGTAAAAAACTACAAGTTACACTCCTCATACAGGACATCAACTAGAAGATCTGGCGGTTCTTCAAACCAAGTAGTCGTAGTTCCAAGATGAGAAGCATAGCGTGCTAGACGATGAGCTGCTTCATTTGCAACCCGGCGGATATGTGTAAAACCATCCCCAGTGATCTGGGTTAGCAGTGCCTTAGTGCTTTCCCTTAAATCAAGATTAGTATTTGCACTAAGAATTCTCAATTTAAAAAATAAAATAAAATAAAATCTTTCTCTTCCTCTTTTGTTCAACATTGGGATTTATGAACATTTTTTGTATTTCTTTTGAGTTTGATTAGTGTAGATGATGAGATTAATCTTCGACCATTTAAAAATTTGAATTCATAAGAACTATGATTGTAATGAATGTATATATTATCAATCAATATGAAATGATAGTATGAAGTGGGCCAAAACAAGTAGTTAATCTAGTATTAACTGATTAACTGATTAGCGCTTGAGTCCAAATAAAATGTATAATTATTTTTTAAAATTTTGTGAAGGGCTCTTTCTAATGTGAAATCCTGATTCTGCCACTAAAAGTAGGTGTGCCCATCTTAAACAAAGGTTCATCCATTGCTACTAAGACCAAATAAGGATTTATGGATATCCATCAACAAAGCATTCCATAAATCCTTTTTTTATGCAAACGTTTTTCATAGACGAAGCTACTTGCATGTGAACTCGGCGCGAAGAGTTGTATAATGGGGTTGGTGTTCATAGTGATTTGGATTTGAAAGGAGAAGAAGACGAAGGTTCATGCTTCCCTGGATTTTATAAAATGGTAATTTTGTCTTTAAAATTTTGAAGATAAGATGAGTGAGAAAATAATACAAGGATGGAAATAACAACACTTGCATTTTATCACTACTTAGCCATCTTACATTTGATTTTAGATTAATTTATTCCTTCATTTGCATTTACAGCCATATATTTAATTTCACTAAAAAAGAAAATTTGAGTTAATAGAAGAGTGAGAAAAGTGGTCACCAAATTTGAAGAATGAAAAATGGAGTGCAACAAGAAGTTTATGGGAGTTGCCAATGTAGCTCCTTGTTTTCTCTACATGCATGTGTGACAACTCACAAAAGAGGCAAATAATTTGCAAATTACTCACTAATGTAGTGGTTTGGAGTAATTACTCTCCAGATAAAATTCTGGGTTCGAGTCCTAACATCCGTATCGTGTGTGTGAGTTTAGGAAAGGTCTTTTAAAAAAATTAAAAAAAGAAAGAAGAAAGAGGCAGATAACTCCTCAAATAATTAAATGAATAGTACAAAGTTCCGTTGATGATTAATATATACCCAAGTTTGGCTACCTATATATAAACCAACAAGAAAACTGAGTTTGTGGATCAAAACCCGAGATAAAACAATGACTATATTTGCTTTCAGCTTCAAACCCAATTATGTGGTTTTCTTTGCGTTTGCTGCAATATTTTTAGCAGCCTTGGCTCTCCCATGTCATGCAAACTCAGCAAATCAGACCAACTTGGGTTATCCGATAAATAAATGGGTTGTTCATGTTGTTAATCAAATGGGGGCTTCAAAAACATTGGTAGCTCATTGTAAATCCAAGGACGACGATCTGGGAATCCGTGACGTTCAGCCTGGGAATGAGTTCAACTGGAGTTTCAAAGAGAACTTCGGTGGAACAACGCTTTTCTGGTGCAACATCCACAACAGCCACCAACACGCTAATTTTCAGGTGTTTTGGCACGAGGATGAGACTAAGAGCAGTTGGCTTCACTACAGATGCAACTGGAAACAGTGCTTTTGGGTTGCTAAAGATGATGGGATTTACATCAGAAACACTCCTGAAAGCCGTGACGAGCTTCAGCATCAATGGGAACCAGGGTGGTAATTAATTAATTAATTAAGATGATGATTAGCCATAAACAAGTTCTGATTTGCACTTCCTATATGTAGTTATGATCCCAGGAGTTGTAAAGGAAGATGTCAAATCACTACCCTTATGCAATAAAGAATTTGAGACCAATAAATTATGTGAAATTTTGTCACAAATTGGTTTGCAATTTTAACAAGCTCACGCTGACCCAATTCGAATCTAAATTGAAATTTGGACGAGTTTAAATTGGTTATTGGAGAAGAAATTGAAGTTGGGATATGGTTTGATAATTTCTTAAACTGATCAATAAGGCCCTTTTTTATTGAGTTAGTCTTGTTGCCTTATTATTATTATTATTATTATTATTATTATTTGAATATCAATCTTATTAAGATGGACAATAATATACTAAACTCATATACATTGCTAGAACTTGAACTCAGAACCTTTCCTGCGATAGCAATTGCTCCAACCCACTACATTAATGGGTCGTTTGCCTCATTTTTAATTTTAAGATGGAAACAATTGAAGAAGAAAAAATGTTGGAGAGTCGGTATAATTTATGGCAGATAGAGAGAGAAAGAGGGACATAGAGGATAGACATGTCGCATTCAATCTGAAATTTCCATTTTCTGAGGTACCTTATTAATAACCTGATAATTCTTATCCAGAAACATAAATAAATATGACAAAATAATAACAAAATTCCCCTATATATTTTGATAATTCAAAAACAAATTCCCCTATCCTCATTTGGAGCTACTCGACTTATGTAACATATAACATCTACTGCAAAATATATATATATATATATAATTTTATCCTTCGAGATTAAAAAATAAATACAATTGGTGTCTCAAATATTATTGTAAATAGAAATTTTATTAATTTCAAGGAAGAACCAAACTCATTTTTTACTATAACGCTTAGCAATAATGCAGTCTCTGAATTTCTGTTGCATGGCATCCATTAGCACCCTTTGGACCTTGCATGCCCTTCAAGTGTAAGAGATACTATTTTTCCATAACTCATGCATTAATTTCCATTATTTGGAACCAAGCAATGCATTGAATTTTCTGTGTTAAATTTGTACATATCTTCTTTCGCCCAATTCTGCTTGCATGAACTAATACAATCAACATGAACTTTTTTTTTTTGGTTATAAGTAAGCAAGTTTGACTATTTTAACAATAAGGTGTTAGCTGGATTGGTCTAGGCCTCTGGTATGCTTCCAAGTAGTCCTAAATTCAAGTTCCTACGATACAAGTGTCTCCCACAGTGCCTATGTGTGTGAGTTCATTCTTCTTCCTCCTAACTTTCCCGGAAAAAAGAAAAGGAAAAAAAAAAAAGGTTGAACTATGTCTAGTAATTGATGGCTATTTAAACCCCTGGACATGTAATCAGAAATATTCAACCAATTTACAGCAATCAAGTACAGAAACAATGCGTCCAATGAAACCATCTCTATCCTTTATTTCTATGCTCTTACTTGCCCTACTTATCTTCCTGAGCCAAACCCAAGTCACCTATTCACTTTTCAACAAGTACCGGGTGCATATTATCAACGGATTGACAAATGAGACTCTTACAGCTCATTGTAAATCCAAGGACGACGATCTTGGAGTTCATGAACTTGCAGTGGACCAGGAATTTTCATGGGAATTTCGCATCAACTTTTTTGATAGAACACTTTACTTTTGCAATCTGGTGTGGAAGGGTGGACATAAAACTTTTGATGCGTTTCTAGTCGATGAGAAAGCCTTGCTGAATTCTTGTAGTTCTTCTGACTGTATGTGGAGAGCAAGAGATGATGGAGTTTACTTGTTTAATTATCCGCACAAACAATATAGACTAAAATATCAATGGGAAAAATGAAATTCTTGATGTAAAAGAGGATCACATGTTCTCTAGGAAAATAATCTTGTGAGTTGCTGTGCTCAACATCCAATCAATGAAATTATTATAGCATTTTCTCACAACTTGTTTCATTTGATGCTATATCTTACATTTTATTTTCGCTAATTTGTTAATTTCCAACTTGTGTAAGACCAAATGAATCTCTGCACCCAATGTTAGAGTTCGGATTTTTTTTTCTTTTCTTTTCACAAGTGATATTCTAACTAATATATGGAGGGGAGATCTAATTGGGATGCAAAGGAGCAAGAACATTACGGAGAACTCAAATTTCTCAAATCGATAGAAAGCGAAAAGTAGAAGGAGAAATTGTAGAAAGCAAGAATTATGTGTTGCAAATTTAACTGTGCAATTGGGCAACCTGTTACTAATTAAGATGTCAATCATACAAGTCTAGCAGTACAATTTTTAAATTTGTTGTGAAGGCAAATCACTCAACAAGCAAAGGCCAAAAGAGTGGTACCAAAATATGGCACACAAAAATGTCCTGCTTAGCTCACACAAAGCTCAATCCCCTGCATAGTAATCATCCAAAACTGATATGGAAGAGATTCATCTACATATTGACTTCATCTTTTTTTTCTTTTTAATACAAGTCATAGTATAATGTATAATAGTATAACGGGGATGGGTGTTTCTCACACACACAAATTGTTGGTGAGTCCTTACTTAGTTAGGATTTTGGTTACTTACCCATTTTCTATTATAATTGAGATTTATTTCCTATTTTAATTTACATTTATTTCCTATTTATTTAATGTTGTACTTCCTTATAAATACCTCCATATCGGAGAAAAATATATAATTGAATATTTGCCCTACTTTGTTTGACATGAATTTTTTTTTCATCAAGGTGACATGTGGTTCAAACTTGAGACCATTCATTTGCAAATCAATGCTCCTTTTCACTACGCTAAACCACATTGGAAAATTGACTTCATCTTAATATTGGTAAAATAAGGAATTAATTCTTAACAAAATTACCAAATGGCATTATTCTTATTCTTTGGCACGAAGCGAATACATTAAATTTTCTGTTTCAGTTGCATATCTTCTTTCACCCAATAATAGGTATGAACTAATACAGTGAACATTGACCCAAAAAAAAAAAAAAAAACTAATGCAATGAACGTAAACCTTTTTTATTTGGTAAGTAAATGAATTGAAATGAATTTGACCTTATCCACAGGTTGGACTAATCAGTAAATGATAGCTATTTAAACCCACATACATAATTAAAAAAAATTAAACTAAATTTACAGCAACCAAGTACAGAAACAATGAAGCCAATGAGGGCGCCATGCGTATCCTACATTTCCATGCTCTTACTTGCCCTACTTGTCTTCCTGAGCCAAACCCAAGTCACCTATTCACTTTTCAACAAGTACCGGGTGCATGTTATCAACGGGTTGTCAAAAGACACTCTTACAATTCATTGTCAATCCAAAGACACCGATCTGGGAATCCATGAACTTGCAGTGAACCAGGAATTTGAATGGAAGTTTCGCACCAACTTTTTCGAAACAACACTTTTCTTTTGCAACCTGCAGTGGAACGGTGGGCATAAATCTTTTGATGCGTTCATAGTCGATGAAAAAGGTCTGTTGAATGATTGTAGTGCTAATGACTGTATGTGGTTAGCAAGAGATGATGGAATTAACTTGTTTAATTATCCCCACAAAGAATATCGACAAAAATATAAATGGGATAAATGAAATTGATGTGGAAAAGTACCCAATCGTTCGCAAGATGATCTTGTGAGTGGCTATGTTCAACATCCAATATATAATGTTATAAGTATTTTCTTACTACTCGTTTAAATTTCTTTTTTAATGTCTCGCAATTTGTTTTTGGATTAATTTGTTAATTTCTTACCAGCCATATGTGGAACCAAAGAACGAAAAAAAAGAGAAAGAAAAGAAGTGGGGGGAGTGGAAGAGGAAGAAGGGGCTGGTTATAGAGGGAACGACAAGTTAAAGAGAGAGAGAGAGAGAGAGAGAGAGAGAGAGAGAGAGAGAGAGAGACGTGCAAAACAAGAAAATATATAGAACAAATGGAAACCGGTTTTGAACTGCTTTTTTGGGGGGTCAATGTTCTAATTTTCTTGCTTGTAATGATACACTTTGGACCCACTGGCCCCATGCACAACACTTTTGAGAAGCTGGGTCCAACCTGCTTTGAAAAACTCAGTTGGCAAAACGCTTGCTTTCTAAACACGCACTCCGAAACTCAGTTGGCAAAACGCTAGCACCCCACCAACACATAGGATAGGACTTATCCTAGACAATTCTTATTAACGGCGCCTAAAAAGATCTCTATTTAAGAAAACAATTTTGAGAAGCTAAACTCAGTTGGCAAAACGCATGCTTTTTAAACACCGCACTCCGAAACGCTACCTTTTAGTCCCTCTATTTAAGCACACTAACACAGAAGGAAGGAACCACACATTCAGAGAGAGATGGCAATGAAGGAAACTGCAGATGCAGAGAAGGCGTTGAAGCACTTGAACTCAGATGGGGAAGAAGACCTCCTTTGCTCCAAAACAGAGCACCACCCAAAGGAGCCCATGAAGCTGAACTCGATCCCATCTGAAGATCAAAGCAAGGCTAAGCCATGGCAGTCGTTCAAACCAAAACCTGGAAGTGTCCTCCCGGCAAAGAAGAGGTCCGTGCTGAGGATGATGTTTGATAAAATTGTCCAATGCTTTTGCTCTGTTTCAGATGATACTAATAGTCCTTCAGCTTCTGCTGGAGCCTCTGAAACCACATCAAACGCCAACAAGGTCATCAGCAACCACGTTTACCCGAGCCCTTAGCCCACCGCCATAGATATGGATACAGGAGCCGATTTAGTCTGTTTCTTTCTGGTAATTTCAATGGTGTTGTTGCTGTAGTTTTTTCCTGGCTTTCATAAATGCTACTGGGTTTTCTTTGATCTCTTTCTTTCTGGTAATTTCAATGGTGTTGTTGCTGTATTGTTTTTATGGCTTTCATAAAATGTTGGGTTTTCTTTGATCTCTCTCTCTCTCTCTCTCTCTCTCTCTCTCTCTCTCTGAGCTTAACAAACAGAGTTTTGTTCTATTGGACATATCTGAATATGTGAATCTGTGTTATTGCTGTGTGTATGTATGTGTGGGCTTTCATGGTTGCTTTTTCATATTTAATTTTGAACCGGCCAAAAAGATATGGTGAGCTGTGCTGCTGCTGCTGCTGCTGGGTACTGAATCCATCGTTATGGCTGCAGAGTAATTAGGATCTGCAAGCCCACAAAGAATATCTGCTATATATTCATGTCATTTCAGTACTCTTTCTTCTTCCCCACTCCGTTATGCAAAATGTCTTCCTCTTCTCTGTCACATGGTCCTCTACAGCCGTAGAGAGATAGCCACCATTTTACAACTATATAGTAAGAGGCTTCAAGCCTTCACGCCGTCTAGACAACCCAGAAAAGCTTAACCCCATAAATAGTTAGAGATGTTTAGCCAAATTAAGATATGATCATATGATATGTTGTTGAAAGAAAACCATGACTTTCCATCCATCAAATTATAATGGAGGACCGTCAGAAGAAAAACATTACTTTTAAATTTACCATCTCCGGGCGTTTCATGATATTGTTTATTATTATTATTCAAAATCCCATCATCACCAAATCAGTGTCACCAATGAGTGACTAGGAGACTATTTTTTCTTTATTTTTTTAATTTTTTACAGCTTAATTTCCATCTTCTTTCTTTCCCTAGAAAAATGATGTTTGGGGTTCCACGCCCAATGTGCATGCCCTGCGTGCTTGGATATTCTTCTCAGTGGTTTAAGAGTTAAAATTACTTTATCCCCTTCTTCTTCTTCCGCTCCTCCTCCTCATTATTTTGTCTCATTTTCTTTTCTTTGATAAGTATATTGATAAATGAACGATGATTTTAATATAATGCCTCTCCACAACTATAAACATTACTTTAAATATTTCCAGGCGTTCCAATCTTCCTTGTAACTATAATCAATTGGTCAATAGTACAATTGAAGAAGACTTTGTGCCCAAGCTTTGGAAAATTGGAATGGCATGACAGAATAATACAAGATAAAGTTGTAATAAAGATATGGTCAAATTGCATGCTTGTAGATTGGAATGGTTCATGTGTGAAGTGACACTAGGGAATTTTGCTCTGGCTTTTCAGTGTCGTGTGGCAGTGCGGCACTGGCAGACAACACACACACACACACACACTTGTCTCTCTCTCTCTCTCTCTCTCTCTCTCTCTCTCTCTCTCTCTCTCTCTCTTCCTTTTTATTTGCAAGTTTGCAAAATCTACCACAAAGGTCAGCTTCTAGGTTAAAAATGACTAGTACAAGTCTTTGACTTCAGATCCGGACCATAAACAAACGCATTTTTACCATAAACAATCAAATAAAGAGAATTGACATGCATGCAGAAAAAAGTAGTATTTATCATATATATATATATATATATGTAAATATATGAGTGATCTCCTTTGCCTCTAAACATTACTTAATAATAAGCAGACCTTATCTTCTACAGAACAGACTCATATTTATTTACATTCTTTGTTTTACACATAATCTTCAGCATCAATTGAAAAACATTCATGCTTCTACCAAAAAAAAGGGTTACCAGCACTAATTCTGAATTAGCAATTTATTTTTCTAACTTAAGTCATTCCACCAAATCAAGTGAATTCCTTGTGATTTTTTTGACTGGCCTTGTTTGCTTCTCAGTTGTTTTCTAGCACAGGTCATGTACAATCTTTCAAGCCATCAGCTCACATGTTACTATTATAAAACCCCATAAAATAATTAAAAAATCTTCCTGTCAATGGGGATATTAAATGACTTTTTCTCATTTTATTCAATTTGATCACTGTGGAAGTTGGAGGAAGAAAGAAAAGTGAAAAAGAAGACAATGAATTTGAGAGAGAGAGAGAGAGAGAGAGAGAGAGAGAGAGAGAGAGAGCAGATAATGCTTGTCACTAGGGAAGTTTGAGGAAAAGAAGGGTGAAAACAAGACCTAGATTGGTGTCCTCCTCATTTCTAACAATAATAATGGCACTCTATATATTTAAATATTGAACTTTTTCTTTCTAATAATCCAATGAAAAAGTTGATCCTTCACCCCTGTCATAGTGTTGAGAGAAAGCTCCTGGAAGGTGCAAGGAAAGCTCCTGTGGAAGGTTGAAAAGCTTACCTCCTCAATGCAGAGGGAGAGAGAGAGAGAGAGAGAGAGAGCAGATAATGCGTATCACTATGGAAGTTTGAGGAAAAGAAGAGTGAAAACAAGACTTGGCATCCAAATAACGGGTGTCCTCCTCATTTCTCAAGCTCATGTAAGTCACTATGGCAGTCTATATCTTTAAATATTGAACTTTCTTTTTCTTTTTCTTTCTCATAATCCAATGAAAAAGTTGATCCTTCACCCTTATGGGAAATTGCCTATGAAGCTCTCTTTCATCAAAAGAGTGGTTCTAATTCAATTGAAAGTTAGTTCTCTGTAATCATAACATTTTTCGTAAATGTAAATAGTGTTTCTAAAGCAATTTTAAATCACTCTTCTTTTCCTCAAACTTTACTTCGAAAAAAAATTTATTAAAAAAGTTACTAGATATGTAAATTTTTATAAATTGTTAGGCACAAAATGGTTTTTGTGTATGGTATGTCACATCAGTCAGATAAAAGACACAATCTTTTTTGTGTCTGTCTAAATAATCACTTACTTTTCCTTTAAAAAAGTATCAGATAATAAATATATAATATTTGTGCCACGATTTTTTGTGCCCAATGTAAAATCGTGTCCTATGTGCATGAATTTAGCACCATTATTCGTGTTTTATAAGAAATAAGTACAAATATAATTTATTTGTGTCAAATATTAAAAAAACAATATTTTATTTGTGCCCTTATTCCTTTGGTCTTTGACCAGTTACGCCAAAAGAATATCAACTCAAATATAAATGGTGAGTATGAAATTGATGTAAAAAAAAAACTCATTGTATGGTTGACATTAGGGCTTCGTTTGTTCAACCTCGGAAAAATTAATATAATAAGAATTTTGTGGCTACTTTGTTAATTTTTAATTTTAGTTTTTTTTAATTAATTTGTTGATAGTCTGTTGCAAATCGGAAGATGATGAATTTGGTGGAAATTGGGTTGGTAATTATTTAGGAATTTATCCTATTCGGTTCCACACAAACATTTGGGCCTGCACTAAATTAATTAATTTATCGGAATTCAAATTTAGGTGTAAGGGAGTTTTTATTTTATTTTTATCGAAATGTAAGGGAGTTTAGACATGTCGTTTATATTATCATCAATATCAAAAAATGGCTCATAGAGAATGCGAAGGTCTAACTCCTTATCAACCCATTCTAGCCACCATTGAATTTTCAGAAATTTCAATAGATTAATGTTCTTTCACTACTAATAGCGGGCTTTAGGCACAAATATTTTTTGTGCTCTTTAGTGCAAAAGGCATAATTATTCGTGCTCTATGTTAATAGTCACAGTGCAACCACAACAAATTTGTCGGTTACCTCTATTGAGTACATTAATTGGATAAATGAATTCGTCACCTTCCTAATCCTATCATTCTTCTCCACTTCCCCTTCACCAACCAAGTCAGCCCCAAAGGCTTGTTCATTTATTCTTTTCATTGCTTAATTTGTTGTGTCTTTGATTCCATCATTCTTATTCTTGTTAATAGCCCAAAGTCACGAGAGCCTTCTTCAGCTACTCGGTTTCCTTACTTGCAATAGCATTCACTATGAGTTGATCTCAATGCAATTTTTCAACTTTCACCTACTCCTTCATCTATTTCAGTATTTCTTCTCGTACTGCAATAGCATTTCATGTTAAACCATGCTACCACCCTAATTGACCAGATTAATCATGGCATAAATTCTCTAAACCCGTCTCTCTGTCTCTGTCTGTCTGTCTCTCTCTCTCTCTCTCTCTCTCCCTGTGTGCCTATAAAAATGAAAAAAACAAGTTCATAATATTCACATTTTGAAGCATAAGAAAGTCCATCTATCTAGCTAGCAAAATCCCAAACCATGAAACCCTTCTTTAGCCACTTCATTTTGCTGCTTGCAATTTCAACTCTTGTCATGTCTCAAGATTCCTGTACTGTTGGTCTTGGTCCTCAGTCTGGCAACTACCATGTGGAAATTCGAAACCATTTGAGCCATGACACCATTTTGAAGGTGCGCTGCAAGTCTGGTGGTGGAGATCTGGGTGACCATTGGATTGTAAATGGGCAGCGTTTCACTGTTGGTTTCCACAATGACAAATGTGTCTCGACCGAATACTGGTGCAAGCTAAGTTGGAGTTCCAAATCCAGCCATGGTGGCAACTATCGCTTCTTCAGCTGTGAAGAATCGTTTCTCAAGTTCTGTAATTTCCAGGACTGCAGTTGGAAGGTTAGGGATGATGGGATATATTTGCATGACATGCATGGACTAAAAGATGTGAAATATTATGACTGGGAGAGCTAAATTGATCTTTATATCAAGGTCAGAGTCTCAGATTGGCCCGTGGTACAAGAGGACTTATGGAATAAATAAAAAACCATGGATTTTATATTTATGGTTGTAAGAACTTTTTTTTTTTTTTTCCTTTTAAATGGCACTTGAGATATAGCTCATGGGCCTTTTTTTAATCTATATATAATAAATTGACTGTTGTCTGATGGATTTAAAACACCCGAGCCTTCATTTTGGTGGGTTAAGCACCATGGTTTACTTAGTGGGTTTCATACCAAGGTTTTGTTTTTTGTTTTTTGTTTTTTTTATAGATTTAAAACCCAGACGATCCATGGATATATTTCATCCAAATAATGTTTTCCACCCAAAATGAATTCATGATCAAGTGAAAAAATTTATAGGTTTTATATCAAATAATGAATTTCTCATTCAAGTAAAATTTGTGAGTTTCTCGCCCAATGATAGGTTTATCACACGAAGGATTTGATTGAGAATTAAGTACCCATTTAAGTGAGGCTTAAACACCCGTGACTTTGATTAAGGGTTCAACACAGATATTTGAAAAGAGACAACAGCAGCTAGCTCGTAGGCTGTCTTTTGGCTTCTTCATTCTCGGACCCTTGTTACCTGCTGTCATGCTATTTATAAACTGGGGTTTGGGAGACTGAGGATGAGGATCACTTCAAATTTGAAAAGCCCAACAACATGATCTGATTATCCTCTTCCGTCAAAAGCCTGATCCCTTCCTTTTCTTTAGGTATAAGATCAGAGGCGATTTGATTGTAACAACCAAAGATATAGTGCACGTGAGGATCAGACTCACTAGTCCAACCCCACTTTTTCTTTTTGAATTTTGAATTTTTTTGGATTCAAAAAATTAATCATATATCAGTTAGTCTTGGATAATATCTTGAGCAGTAAATGCATTGCATGCTATTCCAAGTATAGATATATATGCAGAGGCTATACAATGCTGCATGCATGGCTTAACTCGTGTCAAGCTGCTAATTCTACCTTCTTCTTTTTTTATATATCATCTTTGACCACCCAATACCGTAAGACTATATAAAGCTAGAGAATCAGAAACATTCAGCCAAATTAGCAGCAACCAAAATGAAGATCAAGCCATGCCAATCCTACGTTTCCATGTTCTTGCTTATCTTTCTAGTCTGTCTGATGAGCCAAACACTAGTCACTGATTCGCTATTCGACAAGATACGGGTGCATGTTGTCAACAGCTTCCAAAACGACACTCTCGAAGTTCATTGTAAATCCAAGGACGATGATCTCGGGCTTCACCATATCCCCCCGAATCAGGAATTCAATTGGCATTTTCGGATTGCCATTTTTAAGAAAACTCTCTTCTTCTGCGATACGTGGTGGAGGGGTGGAAAAGCCAGTTTCCATGCCTTTTCTGCCGAAGAAGGTTTTCTCAAGTTTTGTGGTGATGGAAATTGCATGTGGAGAGCAAATGACGATGGGATGTCCTTGCTTGATTATCACCACCGACAATATCATCTCATGCATAGATGGGAATCATCCTAACTTCAAAGATCATGTATAAAGTGATCATCTTGCTTATAGGTGGTGATGATATAGATAATAAAAAACATATTCTCATTACTTGATCATGTTTAATTTCTAGCGATAAATGAAAGGTCTTTCCACATGGCTCACAATATTATGTGCTTCAACCCTATATCACCAGTATGGGAAAGTTGAGAAAAGAGTTGGATCCTAAATACTTGTGTAACTCCTTTCTTATTATAATCCCATTCAATAAATTTAAATGCTTATAAATTGTGGATCTTTCTTCAATATGACAAAAAACAAAATATTTTTTAATTTTTTATTTTTCGAAAGTTAACTTTTATTTATTTAGCACAAACTAAATTACAAGGAAATGGAAGTTTCTCACATATATGTGTAATAAGGGTTCGAACCTGAAATAACAAGTCTGTAAGTCAAGACTTTTTTTTCCACTTGACCAGACCTCATTGACTCCAAAGCCAACTTTAAGACCAAGAAGCAAGTAAACGATGACAAGCAATTATAATAAGGCCACCTCCACCACAGCCCAATTTGCCAGGGCAAGTGGCCCCCCCAACGGGGTTTGGACCTCCAGTGCAGGAAAGAGAGCCTTGGGTCCTATAAGACCAAGAGCATATCTTGCTTGGGCTTCAGCCAGAAGACTTTGACGTCAGCGAGCGAACAAAATCCAAAAAAATTGATAAAAATTCAATTTTTTATTATTAAAAAATACCAACAAATTATGGACATTTTCCCTACAAATACATAACAATTTTATTCAATTTCCACACCAAATCCTCATACAAACTCTTCTCCTTCCAATATTTGTAAATTGTAATCATTTTTGTTCTTGCATTTGTAAATTGTTTATATTTTCTTCCATATTTATTTTTTTCTTGCATAATCATTTTATTTCTTACATTTCTAAATTGTTTATATTTTGTTGCATATTCTTTTTTTTTTTCTTGCACTTGCAAGGCAAGGGCTGCCACTATTCACGTGAATAGTTGATGCCCTTGCAAAAGGTTGTGGTGTTTCCACCAATTGTCATGACAACAACTATTCACATGAGATATGATGAGAGAAATTTGTATAGAGTTTTGGTGTGGGAAGTGAAAACTACAACTAAGTATGTGTTTAAAAAAGATCTGAAAGTTTTTGTATTTTTTTTTTAAAAAAATTATGTTGCTGACGTCAGCAAATTCGGGCTGGAACTAAGGTAGATCTTGCCTGAAGGTTAGCTTGGGTTCATGGGCCCCATCTCCTGCCAGGGCTAGCCCTTGCTGCTGGAAACAGTTTTTGGGCCTAAACCTCCCCTGCCCTTGTTGCTGGAACTGCTCTTAGCCTTTTGAGGTGGACATGCTCTAAGGGGTCCTTAATAGTTGTCTGGTCAATTGCAGAGCTATTATTGGACACCTGGTTAATGTAGACCCAAAAGAACTCACAAAACAACTAGGCCTTGGGCTCACTTAAAACTCAAATTGAATTTGGTTGTTACCTAATTAAGAGGCCTCAATAGTCTTATTTTAATAGTGAAGGCCCAATTAAAATCCCGAATAGAAACACAGCCTTTTGTCTATGATATATAGCCGCATCGCATAAACAGACTCAGTGACTTGTTTCTAAAGACAACTTCGCACCCTTCAAAACTTTTACACTCTCTCTCTCGAAACCAAGAAATGGGTCAGGGAACTCCGGGCGGGTTGAACCGGCAAGGCCTACCGGGCGACCGAAAGCCCGACGGGAACGATAAGAAGGAGAAGAAGTTCGAGCCGGCGGCTCCGCCGGCCCGAGTCGGTCGAAAGCAGCGCAAGCAGAAGGGTCCCGAGGCTGCGGCTCGGCTCCCGACCGTGACGCCGCTGACCAAGTGCAAGCTTCGGCTGCTGAAGCTGGACAGAATCAAGGACTATCTGCTTATGGAGGAAGAGTTCGTGACAAACCAGGAGCGGCTCAAGCCGCAGGAAGAGAAAGCCGAGGAGGATAGATCTAAGGTCGACGATCTCCGAGGCTCGCCGATGAGCGTTGGGAATCTGGAGGAGCTAATTGACGAGAACCATGCGATTGTTTCGTCTTCGGTTGGGCCTGAGTACTATGTTGGGATTTTGTCCTTTGTAGATAAGGACCAGCTCGAGCCTGGTTGTGCCATTTTGATGCATAATAAGGTAATTGGGGTATTGGGTTTTTAGGGTTTTTGATTGGGCTATCGTTATTTGGTTGTTGATGCTGGTTTTGTTAATTTTAGCTTTTGTTGATTGGAAATTGGAATTTAGCTTGTTTGGGTTTCTGATAAATAGTTAGGGAAATGTGGGCAATTTAGTTTGTGATTTTGTTGTACTCGAAACCTAATCAGACTGTGATACTTAGTTGCATAGACAGTCTCCATTCGGCTGCTAAAGATGATACTTAGTCATCTGGTCTATATGAAATAGCTACATTTATGGTTCTACCCGTGTTTAGAAACCAAACTATATACGTTTGCTGTGGGTATAACTTCAGTTGTTTTTTTTCATTCATCTATTTGTGTGGGTTTTGATTGGTAGTGTGTTAAATGTTGTTCCTTGTCAGGTGCTTTCTGTTGTCGGGCTTCTTCAAGATGAAGTTGATCCAATGGTGTCTGTCATGAAAGTTGAGAAAGCTCCACTGGAGTCTTATGCTGACATCGGCGGATTGGATGCCCAAATACAGGAGATTAAAGAAGCAGTTGAGCTCCCACTGACGCATCCTGAACTGTATGAAGACATTGGTATCAGGCCTCCTAAGGGAGTCATATTGTATGGAGAGCCTGGAACTGGCAAGACCTTGCTTGCAAAGGTGGGTCCAATTTTTTATTTTTCCACTTAGCCACAGCATGCCAATTCACCTTTTGCTTGTATTTATTTGTTCTTTGTGTATCCTTGTTCTGTCTTGTTCACTAGAATATCCTCCCCACTTGCACATGTTACAAAAAAAAATCAGGGTGCAGTCACCTGCTTCACTGTTTCAATTAAGTTGCAAGATTTCTGATGTTTCCCATGTTGTTTTCCAATTTGTATCATATTCTGTATGCAACATGCCATAGGGATGCGGTTGTCATTAGTTGGGTGTCAAATATCATCAAACTGATATTTTCCTTCCTACAGGTCGCTGCATCTATTCTCATTCTGTGATATTATAGTTTGCTTTCTATTTCTGTCACCATTTTTGTGTATTTTGCAATGCTGACACCTGTAGCAATTGCTTTTGCTTGTTTTCCTGTTTGTTTGTATGTATGTTTGTGGGTGCACCTCTCTCTCATGCACCCACCGATGGCATACTCACAATAGACGTTTGGGTCAGAGCAGGAACCAACAAAATTTGTTGCAAAGACCTGTCTAGTTTCAAAGTTTTACTGTCACAGTTAACGAAAATTATGAGTGCACCAGAGAGTTCCTTTCAATGATGTTTGCTTATGGCATATTTGTTGTATCTGCACTCTTCTTGTCAAATTATCTTCTCAGCTTGTAAGATATTTTCACTTTTTTCAGGCAGTGGCAAACTCAACATCAGCAACTTTCTTACGTGTTGTTGGTAGTGAGTTGATTCAGAAGTACTTGGGAGATGGTCCGAAATTAGTGAGGGAACTCTTTAGGGTTGCTGATGACCTCTCACCCTCCATTGTCTTCATCGATGAAATTGATGCAGTTGGTACAAAGAGGTGAGCTGCAAGCCCCTGAACATTGATGAAAAGATTGTAAATTACTGTTAATCAAATGTTCCTGATGATCTTTTGTATGCAGGTATGATGCCCATTCAGGTGGTGAACGTGAAATTCAGAGGACCATGTTGGAGTTACTGAACCAGTTAGATGGTTTTGATTCAAGAGGAGATGTCAAGGTGATCTTGGCAACAAATAGAATTGAGAGTCTTGACCCAGCCTTGCTTCGTCCTGGCCGAATAGATAGGAAGATTGAATTCCCTCTTCCTGATATCAAAACAAGGAGGCGCATCTTCCAGGTAAATTGACACGACTGTTTATAAGAAAAAAACAAATTCAACGTCAAACGTGCTAAGTTTTTATGGTTGTGACTAACGATGATTGGATCTATTGATTGCAGATTCACACATCAAGGATGACGTTGGCTGATGATGTCAACTTAGAAGAATTTGTTATGACTAAGGATGAGTTCTCTGGGGCTGATATAAAGGCAATATGTACTGAAGCTGGTTTGCTTGCTTTAAGAGAGCGCCGTATGAAGGTGAGAAACACACTTTGATCTTCCAACCTCCCTTCCCCATCTTGAATCTCTGAAATTTGTTTATCATTTCTTACTGTGTTTGATTCAACCGGTTGCTTAATCATTGTAATTAACGTGGGTGTTACATTTAAATTGTGTGCATCAGGTGACACATATAGACTTCAAGAAGGCAAAGGAAAAGGTGATGTTCAAGAAGAAAGAAGGGGTTCCAGAAGGGCTCTATATGTGATGAAATCACCCCGCATGTACTTTTGAAGACACAGCCGTTCTGTTTGTGTTCTGTATTACAACTTAAATTCTATTTCAAGTTTCTTGTGTTTTGGTTGGATTCAATATAAGTGATGATTAGCATCCTTAATTGAAAGATGGAGGTTGTAATACTTCAACTATAGAATCACGAGTGCCTTCCCTTCGGAAACCAACTAAGGCAACTCCGATTATTTACGTTTATCCATATGCTTCATTTCAAAGCTTGACGTGTTTCTTGATGATGCCTGTGAAAAATTGCACAAAATATCAAATCTGCTCTTTAAAAAAATGTGGGATGTGTTTAAGCTTGGGTTGCTGCGCGATTTGAAACACGACATTTCTGGTTGTTTGCAACTCATTACGTTAGCCTTTGTGTGCTTGTCAACATGTTTACTAAGGGAATTTTACGTTCTTGGATTCATTAAAGCAACTAAATTCTCCAAAAGAGGGATGACAATTCAGAAAATTGGGAAAAATAAAAGAAAAATGGATCGTAATAACTTGACATTGTGTTTTATTTATGGACACTCCTATGGAAGGAGGCATTCCTACTACCTATAAATCACCGTTTGACACATGTAAAAATAATTTATCAAAAACACCAAGAGAAAAATCTTTACACACACGTCAATCTGTGATTAGCAGGAAAGTAGGTGCTCCTACTTTCAAGGAATGAGGCAAGTATTTTTCTTTATTTATAGAACACCCTATGGTGAAATTAATGAAATTTATAGGAAATCCTGATGACTAAGAGAATTTATAATTTCATGCATTATCTTGCTTCCAGTGTTTTATTTTCTCCATAAATTTGAAGTGGGAAAATAAATCAGGATTAGTCTTGAACCCTTCCAATTTAATGAAAGAATTTTTCTCAAGAATTTAGTGAAGAGTTACAAAGAAAATTGAACTTTTTTAAGGGAATAATTTAAAGTTGAAGTTTTTAGGGCTTACTCAAATGTCATAATTCATTCTGTGATATTCTTTCCTTTGAAAACCATTTAATTTAATTTTCGTAGCAAAAAAAATCTATTTAATTTAATTTTCCTTTTACCTTTACAAACAAAACGGTGCCTGGGCTCTCATTCATCGCCTTAGCTTCTGTTTGTTTTCCTGGAAAATCTTTTCTCGAAAACTTTCCGTCTCAATCCTCGAAAGCTTTTAGAAGCAGGACTGAGTGTCCAAATGGGTCCTCGACTGTGCCAAGTCTGCAACGAAGCACAATCCAAGTACAAGTGCCCCTCATGCCTTGCGCCTTAGTAAGCTCATCGCAGCTCACCAATATCCTCAGTTTTATCTATTTTGAAAACCCTTTTGATTCTTGCTGGTATCTGATTCGTTAACGAAAAAGATAAAATTCTTTTGCTTGCAGTTGTTCTGTAGCCTGTTTCAAGAAACACAAGGGTGTGGGGCGCTTACACACTTCAACTTTGCTTTGTTATTAGTTATTATCATTAATTATGAATTTCAAAAGCTAGTTAATTGCTTATTCTGTTGTTAATCTGGGACTAATTTGAGCTTATATACGAATTTTTCAGAAAACCCATGTGCTTTGCCAGTTTCTTCGTTGGAAAAACCACCAAGTAAGAATCTGGCACTCTAATTTCATTAAATTAATCTGCTTTCATATGCCTAAATGCTAATTTGTAGTTTTTTGTTGATACGCATTAGAGAAAGGATTGTATGGGATTCAGTTTATGTCTGTGATACTACCTCAATAAACACACAGCTTATTAAAAGTAAATGTTGTTATGTTTGTGTTGATGATTATATTTTCTTCATGTTGCATTGCCTTTTGGGATATTTTCATCAGACATTTGTCCTCTCTGAGGATTCTGAGAATTCTAGTGTCGATGATTTCTTATTCTTCAGCCACAGGTCCGGAATCACGGGTAGATAGGCCATTAACTGTTGAGGAACCGAGTGAAGTGCTGCAAAGGCTGCAACTAGAGGCTGTAGGTAAGGATTTTATAACTAAGCTTGGAAATGCATTAGAGTTTTTTAAACTTAGCTACACAAGATGGCCGTTGGGAAAATTTGAAAGTGGAGGGTTATCCCTTCACCTTTTGAAAAAAATTGACCCTTCTATGGGGCATACTAAGACCTAGGTTCCAAAATATTTAGAAGTATAAATGATGTTCATGCCAGATTTAATCTTACGCCTTTAAGGTAAAACGAGAGAATGAAAGAGGCTGTTGTCATCTAGGCTGAAACCAAAAAGAGGTTATTTTATTGGTTGAAACCAAAACGAGGATAACCAAACCTGTTAGAACTAAGGAGGTTTCTGCAAGTAGGCTGAACAGAAGACAAGCCAAGGTTTATGGTGTTGTTTATTCTGAACCTTTTTCACCGTGTTATCGTTTCTTGTTTCTTTCCATCATTTGGCCATCATCATTCCCCGAAACTCTTAGAAGGCTCCTTTGAGCATTTGAGGTAATCCCCAATGTGGTGACTTATAGTCATTTACGATATTTCCAATTATGTTAACTGCTGGTATTTTTAGGGAATCTATATGTTCAGTAGTCTAGATTAGGCAACAATTTATCTATATACACCAAAGCTGTTTTGCTGCATGGTTTGGCTCCTGAGAACTGTCCCACATCCTACATGTTTGATGGTAATTATCCCGCTTAGAATCTCTGGTTGAAGGAAATTGTTGGACTAGGCAACTAATAAGAACATAAAAGTTTTCAATCTGCCACTGATATGATTGCTCCCCCTGATTATCAACCCTCGTTTTTTTTCCCCTTTTGTAGCTTCTTCCAGTGAAATTTGCAGTGCTTTGAAAGATGAAAACCTTCAGAAGCTCATTCTAAATATAGACTGTTCACCAGATGCAGAGAAGGTGAGTGGGGACATTTACTACAATCAAGACCAAAGTATTTCCTTTATCAAATGTTTTTCATTTAGGCATGATACTTGCTCTGAAATCAAACTGTCTAGACTAAAATGGAGAATAATGTTTGGTAATCATGTTCTATACTATCATCAGGAACTTGAGAAAGCTATGGGTGTGGATGTGTTTCGGATATTTACGGACAAGGTGATGCCCTCTGTTACTACTATTAGAGAATACTCTCTGCTTATACATCTATAAATTGTTTTTTTTGCCATATGATCATCATCGGTTCACTTTTGAATAAAAGCCTGAGCTCTATATACTGTTTGGATTTCTGTCTTCAGATCCTGTCTACCCTTGGCTCATAACTACAAGCACTTCGTGAAGGACAATTTACACAGGGAAGAAATCTGATTTAAAGCTCGAAGTACCGTTCGACTCCTGTAAGGGAGTCTCACTTCCCATTCTGTTTGTTTTTCACACCATCGAGACATCTTCAACTTCACGAAACGCATTAAGAATGTTGTGCTTCCATCTTGGACATGGTCAAGAATTTTGTAATCGGGTTCCAAGTTTGAACTATGGAAATTTTAATGTGCAACAGCTGATGCAAGTTGAGGAAAATCTCGTCAAACAATTTATAGTTAGAATATAAATGTCTCTCGAGTTTCCTGCGGGCATCTTTTACCCTTTTATGGTTAACCAGTAAAATAAAGCGAAGAAAATAGGATTTCTGGTTAAAGATATTCTCGCATCTTTGGTGGAGGATGTGATCAATATGCCTTTGCCAGATATTGAGCAAGAAGTTGTCCGAGGTAGACTTTTGCCTTCGACTTATATAGGTTGTCCTCCAGTATTATTGGGGATTTTGATCATATCTTCTTCACCAAGAAAAAGACAACTCAAGAAATGAATTGATGGGCAGACACCTTTATTTTTATCTTGGGCTGCTTTTGCAAATCACATGAAAGCAGAAAACGATACCAGAAGGATCCATCAGCATCTTCCATCTTTAGATCAGGTCCCATCAACTTTGTGATCACTCATTTTAAACTTGATACCCTTCACAGCTTCTGAGAGCGACAAAATCAAAATAGGAAAATGGTAAATATATTGCTATGGAGTTGTAATAATTACATGTTAGCTTTGTTATATGGCATTTTAGCCTCACAAGAACCCAAAAAGGAGAAAAAACTACTCTCAGAGCTTAGACTACAAAACTTAGCAGGCAAAGAGCCTTCTGTTATCCATCCACTTCCAACTTCAACCTGCAACGCACAAAAGTTTCACCATCAGTTCTTCCACTTCCCATACGAGTGCGACCCTCGATAATTAAGAATGACATTAAAACCACAATGCACTACCATGCTTATGGCAGTGGACAGTTGACTCTACCTACTGATGGGTCATATCTCTTTTACAAACCATCAAGTAAATTTAAAGATGAAAGTATTTACTTTTGTAAGATTGTAAGAATTCACTGGGGTCAAGGGGAGAACCAAACTAATCTTGAAAGTTACACAAGGTAAAACAACAGTTAAAAAGTATTTTTACCTGATTGATGATTTTCATGAGTTTCAGGTCCCTTACTGGAACTTGGCTTGCTACTAGGCTGAGCCATTGCTTGATTCTGTAACAGGAAATGGAGCCATGAATACAGGTAATTTTATGTGAAGAAAAATTTGTAAGTAATAATTTTATCTTTGAACCAACACCATACCTGCTGTAGTGGCAACTGCATCTGCTGGGGATTGAAAAACTGCTGATAAGGATCTGCAAAATTTGGCATACGTGATTGGTTCGGATTTTGAGCAGCAAGCGCGTTTAGCATTTGATCTGACTGATTTGTTGCTTGAACTCTGGCAGGATCATTTGCAGGAATAGGCTGCATATGAAATGGTGGCACAGGGAACCTGGGTCCCAAATGTGCAGCCGCTGTTGGCATGGATGAACCAGCTAGCACATTCGGAAATGGCATCATAGGCCGGGTCATGCCCGCCATTTCCATTCCCATGCCCATTCCCATTCCCATTCCCATCCCCATCGGCATATACTGCTGAACACCAGGAAACATCATAGGTACCATGCCGCATCCCATGGACATCATCTGCAGAAATTGGTTACAATCTAATTGGTATCATAAATAATGCATGAACTCGTTATTGATCTTTTCTCTTCTCATTATTTCTTTCTCGGATATTTTTCACAAGAGTGACAAAAGATTGATTCTCCATTAATTTATGACTGTCTTCGGCTTGAGATTATATATAGCAGTGGAAAACAAGACAAGAGCATACCTGTACTTGTAACTGAAGTGATTTCAAGTACTCAATTGCTTCATCCAGCATTGACGCTTTGTCTGACTGATGATACAGAATACACAAAAAAAGAAGAGTATTTTTAGAATGTGAAAAAAGAAACCGCATTTGGATCTAATGGATAAAGCAATTCAAAATGCTTGTGAAATTCCATAAAAGATTTAATTAGTATGAAAACCTTGTTGCAACGAGGTATTAGTTCTTGTAAAGCCTTCATCTTTTCATTTATCCTATCTCGACGTCTCTGCACATAGATTCAATACTTAGCCGTTTTCAAGAGAAATAACATCACTTGAGAAGGAAAGTGAACAACTTGCTTTATCAGCGAAGCTATAGTTCAAGCTAAAGTACAGACCCTCTCGGAGAGATTGTGGACCTCGGCAGCACGGGATCTCTTTGTAGACGTTGATCCTCGGGCTCGTTTTTTTCCATTGGCAGATTCAAACTCAACATCCTGTTTAAAATCATCAGAGAGAAGAAAAATTACTTCTAATATCCAATAGTAAATTGCAATGAGTATAGGAAATATCATCATCTGAAAGGTACAATACAAACATGAATGCCCTGACCAATCCCACCAACTGAATTATACATGGCATTATAAACTTAACATCTTTACATTTTTGTATTGGTTTCACAATTAACAAAGGCATCAACCTATCTAACCAAACAAAACCAATTAAACATATTTTCTGTCAATGCATGCATACGCACCAAGTACCAATTTGGCTACTCTTTCTACTGTCTTAGACTACCATGAACCTGATTTTGAATACTGATAAATAAATAAACCCCCCATTTCCAAGGCCCTATCAAAAGTAGTAGAACTATCATTTTTCTTGTTGAATATAAATAAATAAATAATCCCACATCAATAGTATTTCCAGATAATTTACCAAATACATAAATAAAGTTTCCAGATGATGAGGGAAGGCTACTTTATTTTTATTTTTTTATTTTATCAGAAGGAAGGCTAATATGGGACGAAGAAACAAACAAGTCCTGTGAAAAGCCACGTGTAGCCCATGATGATTAATAAATCATTTTTGGAGGGTATATGCAGTTGCACTAGAAATTCACTGCCACCTACACCATCTACCAATCATCTTCCATTCAATTTTATTGTCAGAAAAATTTATGCTCCTCCTTCCTACTGTACTGTACACGTGCGAAACATTAATCATAAGCCCAGAACTGCCACGTGTACGGCGCACAACTGAAGTGACGGGGCCCCAAAAACACTAACGCACATATTGGATGTAGAGTTTCTATAGGGTTATAGCCTAGGGCACTGAGGGACGCAGTGCGCACGATCACCGACGTTACCCTCACCACCTGCGCACGTTCGCCGAGACCAGGCAACAAACAACACCTTGGGTAAGAGAACAATGGATTTTTATTTATTTTTTTTATTTTTTTTCCATTTCTGGAAACTAGTTAATTTCAATTTTCACAGAAAATGTTATCGTTATCATCACTAATTAGTAAAAAAACAAATTTGTGCTGACTCAGACTCACTCACTCACCTCGCTCTGAAACTCGCCGTCGTCCTCGGCTTCTCTCCCTTTCCGCTTCCGATCCTCGTCCGCCCGCGGCTTCTGAGACGATATCGGCTCGGCGCTCGCGCTGGCACTCGCACTGGAGCCGCCGGGCGACGAAGTCAGCGACATCTCACACGTCATAATCTCTTTCCCAGGAAACGACGTCGCAGCATTAGCAGTAGCGACAGTAACAAACGACGTCGCAGCACCGGCAGTCACTCCGCCGCCGCCGCCGCCGTCGAGCCCGGAATCCAAAGCCCTAGAGCTGTGTCCCACCAGCGGAGTATCGCAGGAGTCCACCACCGTCGTCGACTCCCTCACCACGCTCTTGGAGCTGGACGGCGCCGCTTCCGAAACCCTATCCTTGTTGTTGTTGGTCCTGGAGAAGTGGAGAAAGTTCTGGAGCTCGGTCCTCCTCGGTGGATGAATCGGCGGCTTGGACGGCGGAGCAGAAATAGGATTAGGCCGGAGTTCGGCGGCGGCGGTGGTGTTGGTGTTGACTTGATGAACGGTGGAGGAATCGGGGTAGAGGAGGTCGGCACAAAAGGGGTCGTCGACGAGAGGGTACTGAAGCCAAGAGGCCATTTCTTCTTCGTGCATAAACAGCTGGTGGTTTTGAGCTGTGGGATGGGGTTGGGGTCTGGGGATGTCTCTGTCTTCGGGCAAGACGGCGTCGTATTTGGATGGGGCCTGTGACGACTTTTTGTTGTTAGGCAAAGGCCTTTGGTTCTGACTCTGCATCACAACTTGACCGTTTTGCCATAGCAGCTCCATGATCTCATCATCTGGCCTGCAACATGTCATGTATGTCATAAATAAATTGCGATTAATAAATTTGAAAAAAAATTGAAAAAAAAAAGATAAATTTTTACAGGGATGATTTTCTGAGGCGGTTCGGGGCAGAGGAAGTGGGAATTGAATAATCATCCTCCATTTCAAAATCGGGGACGCACCGATTCATCTTTTCTTTTATTGAATCACTAAATTAGTCCTGAACCCAGTCAAAAATTAAACTTGGAACCAAATTTAAGAAGAAAAGCAAAAATTACTATAAAAAGGGGATGAAGATGAAGCTGCTTACGGATTCAAATTATACAAAGGAAGAGGAAGTACTTCTTCTTCCCCATATCTGGACCGACCAGAGACGCAGAGATTGAGGAAGTACTTTGACGGAATAATTGGGTGGCTGGGAATTTCCAAGTGTGGAAACCGCAGATGTGGGTCGTGATTGGGAAATTAATGGAGCAAAATCTAAGAGAAGATTTGGTGTTGGGGGGGTCTCTGTCTCGGTGTGTCGCGGGGCTAAGCAGCCTAACACTAACACAACTAGCTAGCTACTTCCACAAAGATAAGGTCCTCTCTCTCTCTCTCTCTCTCTCCGAATAATAATAATAATAATAGCAAGGAAAGAGACGAAATGAAATTTTGACGCTATGCAAGACTCTGTGTTTTCCCAAGCGATGAGCCCCATTTCTTTTTTCATTTTCGCCATAACTCTCTCTCTCTCATGTTATGTTATATGTTACTGTTTTATAATATAAAGGAAGCAATTAAACGCGAACGCAAACTCGAGTTTTTGTTTTTTGGTTTGTAGAAACAAAAGGGATCCAATCCAATGAGACGGACGTATTATCTTAAACAACTGATCTAATTTACATTTATCATAAAGTTGATTTATTATGATTTTCATTTATATATAAGCGATACAGTCTATATCAGAAAAACTCGAACTTGCGTGCAAGAATACAACCTTACTTTCCTTATCAGCTGGTATAACCTCGACTTCTCAAAGGTTTTAGCTTTTTGTTAAGCTGAAAATGACTAATTACAACCGTCCGTTGTTAACTGCCACTTCAATTCTTGGATCATTAGAAAAAGACTGCATCTTCTGGCACACCCCATCCCACTTGCGCTCTGTCCTTTTCTGTTCTTCTCTTTCTCTCTCTCTCTCTCTCTTGTTTTTTTGACTCATGGAAATTAATAAATGAACGAAATGGATGGCGTACGGTTTTAATTATTTCATCTGCGTACTAATTTTTGATTAGGACCATGCTTAGATTATGATGGAGAATCTAAGTCGTGCTTCTTTCTTTGTTTGGACAGGGTTTCGAGATGCAAAATTGAATCAATAATGATTATTTTTTCCAACTGAAATTCATTCACACTTGACTTTTTTTGTTTATTTTACCTGAAATGTGGGTTATGTATGTTTGCTTTGTCTTATATTGTTGACGGATCATTACCTAATTGCTTAGTCAAACATCCCAATCAACTCATTATGATGCTAAGTTAGTTTTCTTGGTGAAATCTTGACCGAATTTTAGCGTGCAAAAATATATTTCATTGCTTAAGTGCATCCACCGATTATATAAATTTACGTTAAATGCGAACATAATATCACGTCTGTAATAAATTCATACTCTAATGCGAGTAATTGTAGGTATTTATTCCCTACTACTCCATGCTCCCCAATTAGAACCATTCATGTGTACTTTCTTCCTCTATAATTTAATCTTCTATCATCTCACTATTAATTCCAGATTATATTTGTCGCAGTCTGCACGCATCACCATCCTAATTCTAATTATAAATAAATAAAAGATTGCAAGTTTTCCCCATCACAAAATATCATATAGAAATATTATATAGCATGATTAGGCGTGAGTGGGATTGCTTTATTTGGAAAATGACAATTAACGATAAACCGTCTCCAAGTTTAAGCTTTAATTCATTACCAGTTTCCTCTCTCACAGAATCTTAGACCAACAAAGCCATACTTAAAAATTTGACACGTTCTTAAATATTTGACACGTGGACTTTAATTTCCATTGCCTATATCATGCCATGTAACCATGTTACATGCCTGCATGCATGCATGGTACAGTGGTACTCCTTAATTTGTATTGATTAAAAAGAATAATATATGTGGATTTATGTTCATGGCGTGGGCCCGAAGAAAACGATTGGAGTTGTGCTATCAGTAACCTAATTTAGGGATTTGGTTGTCGAACTTGTTTAAAATAAGACCAACTTGTGGTGGAATGAAGCTGTTGGGTATAAATTAATGGACATGGAATAGGAACATCATTCTACTGTTTTCACATATGCATTCTCTCTCTCTCTCATGAATCAAATTAAATCCGTGATGATTTATTGATTCGGTATGATTGGAGCCATGAATTTTTAAAAAGGGGGCTATAAATTTTAGATGGCTCCACCCTTGTCGGTGTTCAATTTAAAACTTAAACCGAACTAAATCAGACCATACGCACCCTAATTGTGATCACTAGTAGTAGTACTGCACACATGAATTGGAAAAGTATATGACGAAATTACATCCTTACGTCTTGTTCCATTGGCAATGCAAATAAAGCATATACTTGAAAAATTCCTGACATGCATTAGATCAGACCTTACTAAAAGAGTCCAAAAACCTGCAACATTTTTCGAATTAGTCAGCTATAATTATATAAAATATATATTAAAATAGAGGCCTACCATAGCATCCCATGTGCTGCTGGCAGCATATCATATGGATTCTTTTCACATCATAACAACTAGCTAGAATTAACTATGGTCGTCTTTGGTCAATGTCCTCCTCTCTCCCTCTTAACCAATGCCTCTCGCTTGGGCTCTGCGACCCTCCCGGAGGAGGAGGGCTACACGACAAGTCGTCTTTGGCGCCATTCTAACACAAAGATGTCACTGCTTAACTATTAGTATTACCCTATATAAATTCCTTTCAGCACTGGCTCAGAAATTTATAAGTCAATCAGATTAATTATTATCATGCATTTCTATAAATATTTTATTTATTTATTTCGAATTATCAGATTTTTCTTCTTGTGTTCTTTTTGTCTATGGGGTCTAATCTTGAAAAATAATCTCAATTTGTAAAGTAGAGGGCTGAGTTTAGAACTCCCACAGCACATTAGTAGTTTGTGTGAGAAATTCTTCTATTTAGTTTAGAAAATTATTTATATTTTTTTTTAATTATTATAACAGTTGAATGCCGTTTTTATTGTAACTCATTACAAATATATATCATTTTCAAAAATCATGAAAATCGAACTTGAGATCTCCTTTACCTAGTTAGTCGTCTAATATTTATGTGACGGATTTAGTCCAAATTATTGGTTCTAATAAGTGGGATTTTTTAGGTCAACAAAGAAAGGACCCGAAGTGTTTCCTTTCATTCGGCTCTCCTCAAGACGGGCCCTAAATATATATTGTTAGGGTCGAATACAGGAGTGAAATAGAAGCATATAATATATATATATATATATATATGGAGATATTGACCAAAAAAAAAAAAAATATATATATATATATATATATATATGGAGATAGTAGAGGAATCTTCTTCGTAAGGCGTGCAGACGTGGCAATGAGTGAGCATGCCATGTTGGCCAGTTCACCGACATTTGAGTACCACCTCGGGTGACCCACGTATCTTCCTTCCTCACCAACTTCTTTGCTCTTTGCCTTTTAACAAGAAGTGGTCACCAAGTGGCTCCATAACCACATAACAATCTTTGCTTATTCTCAAATTCTAAGTGGCTCCTGGGTATAGTCCAATAAAAAAGCATCATAGCTTTAGTAGTCTGAGATTCGAACCCACAGCAGCATGACAGTGCGTATGTGAGAAAACCTCTCCCTCAATCGCTTTATTCTATATGTTTTCAGTTTATTTAATGTATGCCTTATGGAAGAATTTACACAGTAATAATCTTATTAATATTAACTATACCATTATTTCCAGGTTTTGCACAGAATCTTATAAATCACGGGTTAACCCAGTATTTTATATATTTTATTATCAAGATTAGTTTTTTTTTCCTCGCAATGCAGACTAAGAAAGTAGAAGGTGAGAACAACAAAATCATAAATACCACCAGAGACTACAACTGGTGAAAAATGTTCCTGCACAATTAACCTCTCTCACTATGATTACATTCATGTTCAGCCTCCAATACCATTGAAGAAAAAAAGAGAGCATAAAAGCGAGAAATTGGAGAACTCAGTTTGAATAATGATAAACGAGGAAGGTGTGAGCCTGAGTAAGGAAGCAGCCTCTACTGAATCCAACATGTTGATAGAACTTCTAGTAATCCATGCCTCCCATGCCACCTCCCATTCCAGGGGTTTCCTTCTCATCCTTGGGAAGCTCAACGACAACTGCCTCCGTCGTGGTCATTAACGAGGACACGCTGCAAAGTGACAAGTTTCAGATGCTTGCTTGAAGAAATGCAGCAAGTTCTTAAAGAAAGGGAAATTAACTTTAAAAAGAAGGGTCTTATAAAAAACTCTGAATTACCTTGCGGCATCGACCAAGGCGGTTCTGATGACTTTCAATGGATCAATGATCCCTGCCTTTATCATGTCTACATATTCACCTGAAAGGAGCAGATGAAGGATAAGTTTTCATCTAACTTTTTTCAATGCTAGAACTACACCTGAACTGAAGCCACCCTTTTTTGTGATTGTTCAATGGTTAGAAAGATGACCAACCTTTTGCTGCATCGTATCCAAGGTCAGGATTGTCCTGCTCCAATAGTTTGCCAACAACAACTGCCCCCTCAACTCCAGCATTAGAAGCAATTGTGGATACAGGCATCTACAAGAATGGAACCAAATGGTAAGATAGATAAAATGTAGATGAATAAATTATAAAGCTGTGCCTCTAAGTTAAGAAATTGTATTATTTGCAGTACAGAAAGAACCCAAGAGCATGAGAAGAAACTATAAAGGAGAACAGATTTTTATTGAAACCTTAAGAGCATTCTGAATAATTTGAACACCAATCTTCTGGTCAAAGTTTGCAGTTGCCAACTTGTCCAGCTCCTTTGAGGCATAAAGCAGTGCAGCACCACCACCTGTACATTGGAAGCTCTTACTTATAAGATATAACCCAATTCAAACAAGACAAACAAAATATGTTTCTGGAAAAATGACTTACCAGGTACGATTCCTTCCTCCACAGCAGCCTTGGTGGCATTTAGAGCATCAGTTACTCTGTCCTTCTTTTCACTAACTTCTGCTTCGCTCGCTCCGCCAATCTACAAAGTAGGTCTCAATCAGACTTGTTTTCAAGAGCTAGCACCAGTATATTGCAAATGGTAATTACAGCAATATGCTTGCAAGATGTTCCAGAAGTTAAACTTGTCACCCCGGACAAACAGAAGGGACAGAAAACAATAAGGAAAACCAACCTTTAAAACGGCAACACCACCAGAAATCTTTGCCAACCGCTCTTGTAACTTCTCCTTGTCATAATCAGAAGTGCTCAATTCAATTGATGATCTCAGCTGTCACAAACAATCAAAGTCCACATATCTGGTTAACAAATGCACTGGAACCCAGAATAGTTGTTGGAAGCGATTTAACAAGAAGAATCAGTATAAACCTGTTCACATCTTTCTTCAATGGCTTTCTTGTCACCAGCCCCATCAAGAATAACAGTGTCATCTTTTGATATTGTAACCTACAATACCAGACCATGCAAGTCATAAAATATTTCAACTTATTTAGAGCAGACATTGTGTCACCAAGATTAGGAACATATGCTAACAAATCACTTGACATATCTCACCCTTTTGCAGGTTCCAAGTGTTTCTACTCCAACTTTGTCAAGGTTCAGACCAAGCTCTTCAGTTATTACCTAGAACCCAAAAAAAAAAAAAAAAAAAAGGGGAAATGAAAACAAAGCAGTTCACATGTCAGTCTCACAATAGCTTAAGGTTTTCAAGGAAAAGTGAAAACACAGAATGAAACTACCTCGCCTCCCGTAAGAATGGCTAGGTCCTGCAAATTTGCCTTCCTGTTTTCTCCAAATCCAGGGGCTTTAATTGCACAAACCTTCAATCCATTAACAGAATCGTATCAAAACAATGAAATAATAGTCGATCAACAATTTTTGACAGTGGACACAAAGTCAGTAGATAATAGAAAATACAAGGATCACCTTAATTCCAGCACGAAGCTTGTTTATAATGAGTGTAGCAAGTGCTTCACTTTCCACATCCTCAGCAACAATCAAAAGAGGTCTTTGCTTCTGAGAACCCATAACAAATCAGTCAAAGCAATAAGAGAAGTATATCCACCAGATTTCAATAATCCCCTCAGAGAAATACTTACCTTCAATGCCAGCTCTAATATTTTCACTATCGAATTTAGATTTGAGATTTTCTTCTCATGGATTAAGACGAGTGGATCTTCTAATTCCTGTTAAAATTAAAACATCCAGTTATCAATCACAATGGAGCAGCTTCAAAAAAAGTGGGATAACTAAATAATCCCAAGATAACTTAAAGAAAAAGCCTTCCAACTGAAGAACCATGAAACATAGGCTTATAATAAAACAGTGACAAATAATGAAAAAAATGCTTACACATTTTTGGTTCTTAGGATTGGTAATAAAGTAAGGGGATATATATCCCCTATCTAGCTTCATTCCTTCAACAACCTCCAATTCATTATACAATGTTTTTCCATCCTGAAGCAATTCAAAAGCAAAACAAAATTCACATCAGATGCATATAGAGAATGAAGAGAAGCTCTACTGTGCCCCACCACATGCCAGAATAAGATACTATTCACAAAAAATGATTGAAAACAAAGGAACATTCTAAGGAAACAACTTACAGCAATGGTAATAACACCCTCTTTGCCAACTTTCTCCATAGCCTTAGCGATTAGTTCACCAATTTCTCTCTCTCCATTAGCTGATATGGTCCCAACCTTTTCAGGAAAAAAAGATTTCATAAAAAACGTCATTATAAAATTTAGACATTCATATTATTTCTCTCAATTCCCAAATCAAAACAAACCAGACCTGAGCTATTTCTTCAGATGTGCTGATCATCCGAGCCCTACTCTTCAAGTTTGTCACAACAGAATCAACTGCCATTGAAATGCCTCGTCTTAGGTCCATTGCATTCATTCCAGCTGCCACTGATTTGCATCCTTCAGTAAATATAGCGCGGGTGAGGACTGTAGCACAAGTGGTACCTGCAAACACAAATAACAACCTTCATGTCACTGTCTTCCTGATCACCCAAAGTTTTACAAACACTTTTACATAGTGTATGGAACTCTCACCATCCCCTGCAGCATCATTGGTAGCATTTGCGACCTGCTTTACAAGACTAGCACCAATGTTCTTGACTTTATCTCTGAACTCAATGCTCTTTGCTACAGTGACACCATCCTTTGTCACTTTAGGGGCCCCAAAGCTTTGTTCCAGAACAACATTGCGTCCCTGTGGAAAATCAAGCAATAAGTCAACCATTCGAAACAACATCAATGCATCAACAAGATGTAAATATAAGCATATGACAACTAAACGCAAAAAATTACTATCAATATACACATCAGTGTTCCAAAGTCATAGCACGCAATCAATCAATAACAAATAAATCAAGAATGACAAAGCCACTCACTTTTGGCCCCATTGTGACTTTAACAGCATCAGCGAGCTCTTCCACACCCTTGAGCATCAATGCCCGGGCTTCCACACCGAATTTGATATCTTTGGCCGCATAGTTCCTTCTCGAAATCAAACTACTGCCAATCTGTACAGGAAAAAAAAAACTAAGTTACATCAAAACACAATTAAACAATACCAAATCACTACTTTAAAAAGGAAAAGGAAGAATAAGCACCTGTTGGGTACAGTTCCTAGCCAACCTACAACCACAAATCAATAAAAAATGAGAAAAATGAGAGAGACCCAGATGAGAAAACAATTTTAAAAAGTGACTTCTGGCCACAAGTCGGAATTTTTAAAGAGCCCAGATGCGAGTACCTGGCTTTAGAGGCGAGGCTGCCGGCGAAGCGGTACATGATGAACTTGCAGAGAAGAGAGAAAATAGAATGAGAAAGTATGAGCTCTCAGGTAAAAGAAAGAGACAGAGAGAAGGAGAGTATAAATTGTGGAGCAGAGAAAAGTCTAGAAGGAATTGGTGTATGTTAGGGTTTAGGGTTTTGGAGGGTTTGGAGAAGGCATGATCCATTTACTAAAGCCGAAAGCCACGGACCCTTCTGTTGACAATGCTGGACTGTGGGCTTTCATTTGGACCCTCTGTAGACCAATTTTCTCTGACCCAATATTTTTCTCGGGTCGGATTCTCTAACCCAATATTAATAAAGCTGAATTTTTAGTCCAATGAAATAAATAATTTCGTTCAAATTATTAATCTTATGATCTTGTTTTTATTTTATTTTTTAAGAACATATCATTTATTTTTTAGATGAGTAGCTCTCCTAGATTTTATGCATGCAAAGACTTTCTGAATGCTATACTATGCATGAAAACCAACCTCATTTGGTAGGAAAAAAAAATTTAATCACATTTGTCTCATCAAATCGCAGACTTTTTTCGTGCCAAAAGATTTTTACAAGAAATAATTTACCATTTTCTAACAACTAATTAGATTTTCTTGGAATAATAGTAATTAGGAGCCAAACCATTCCACCAACACACCAAAAGGAACAAAGTGTAAGAAAGTACAAGGAAGAGGAGGTAAAACTTTCTCATATTGATTACATGAAATTTTTTATGGGAGCTTTGAATTGTTAATTAATCACATCCTCCACAACATCTCAAGAGCTACTTGATGGTCAGAGGATAACATGACCTTTCTGTTTTGCTTCTTAATACTAATCCATGAAGTTCAGACATGGAGATTAACCTTATGGAGGATGGCAACAAGCTTATCAGGGGTTAATGGTTTCTCTTGGTAGTCATCTAAGCCTGCCTCTATAAATTCTTGTGTGTCTTCACTGAGGGATGAGTGTGACGAAACGCCTGCGATTGTGCTCCGAATTCCCATTGCACGCAGTGTTCTTGTTGCCTATAATTCAAAAGACAGCAAAAACAAATTCAGAAACATTAACAAGCAACATCAGTTGTGAATTTTGTGTCTTTATTTTACTTAATTTCATACCTCAATGCCATTCATGATAGGCATGTCCATGTCCATGAGAATAAGGTCAAAGTGTTTTCCAGAGCAGTGGACATCAATGGCTTCTTTCCCATTCCCCACAACTTGGTTTTCTATGCCAAGATTTTCCAACAGTTTGTGGTGAATTCTTTGGTTGATCTTGCTATCGTCTACAACAAGTGCAGTTATCTTGGTTGCTGCCTTTGTGTTCTTCAACATTCTTTCCCTTCTTGGTTTATTCAGAACCCACAAACTTCTTTTCCTGCATACACAACAGCCAGTGTGAGAAGCTTGCGTTAATTTGAGGCAGGAAAAAAGAGATCTGTATATACATAGAGAGAAAAGAAACCAATATATTTTCAGCATTATGTCCCAGAGAGGTTACTCTTATGAGTGAGAGAATTTGGAGCCATGAGAATTCAAATTACTTCCTCATTATGAGCTTGAAAACCATTGGTTAATTGTTATACCTTGGAAAAAGATGAACTGAATTGCAGCAAACTTGAGAAAGAATTAATGTCTTCAAGCAAAAGGGTCAGAAGGTACCTTAAGATGCTGCTGAAGACAGATATTTCCAGAGATTAAGAATGGTGTTTCTGCTAATTCTCCTTCCCATGCTGCAATTTCAATCGACTTATAAAAAACAGCAGCAGCAACTGGAAAAAGGATACTCCACAACAAAAACAAAAACAAAAAGAAGGAAAAAGGATAAAAGTGGCCATGTGGGGATACACAGAGTATCACTAGGATTTAATTGAGAATCTGAAAATCTAACAATGGCTGATTTTTTCCTTAATTGTTGATATGCAAAAATCAGACGACTCTGCCTTCTTTCAGGTCTTCTTTGCAAAATTGAAATATGGATGACAGCAGCAAAGGTAAAAAGGTTGAGGCTACTAGCTCTCTTTTTTTTCACCCTCTAAGTTCAGCATTTAATAGCCCCAAATTTGTGTTTTTTTTTTTGGGTCTAATTTAATAACCCAAATTAAAAGTAGAAAGAAACTTATACCATGTTATCCAACACGGCACACAACTTCCATACTATGAAATATTACCTTTTTTGGTTCACTTCTTAAGGAATCATATTAGCTTCTCGACTGCCAAATCAGTGTCCAAATTCGTTGACATTGTAACTTTGCAATCAAGAATCTTGTTTATTTATAAGATCTACTCTCTTTGCTTACAACAAAGACTCAAAATCTAAAACTTATCGCTTTACCCGTTTTTCCGATTACTTTCTAACAAATTGTTTTACGAGCGATATTCATGACGTATAGACAGATTGAGTGTGAGTGAAACACGTGATAGGTTGTGTAAATAGTAACGTTTTGAGCGTTTGAGTGCAACACGTGATGAGTCATGTTAATAGTAACGTTTTAGATGTGAAAGTGGAACACATGATAAATCATGTAAATAGTAACGTTACGAGTAAAAATTAAAAATAATAATAAAAAGTGGTAGGTTTTTCAATTCCATGCTGACCCAACTTTGAAAAAAGATATACACAATTATGCCCGATCATTATGTGACATAATGGTGATGGTTATATGTCACTGTAATTGGACTAAATAAACATATTGATGCCAGAAACAATTAGGCACCTGAAAAAGAAATAAACTGATCTACCCGTGATCACACATAAAGCTCATAATTATTGTGATTATAATTAGCTATCAGGATGTACATACATATACATATATAGATATACTTACTTAAACTGGTTATATGTTTTAAGTGAGAGAGCCAGCATCACATGGGGATACAGAGAGAGAGAGAGAGAGAGAGAGAGACTCTAAATTCTATGGGGCACAGACTACACAGAACAAGAATCTTTTGGAGATTTTGACGTGATTGTGTAGAAGTCTAGTAGATAGTGAAGCTTTGAATGATTGTACCAATTGATCCCAGAATGTCATGCCCGCCTGTCTCTCTCTCTCTCTCTCTCTCTCTCTCTCTCTCTCTCTCTCTAAATATTTTCCACGTTTCACCAATATGCACCAAAACTTAAATTTAGAGCATGGTTCATGTGTTTCTTGTAACATTCTTTTTAAGAGGCCAACACACAAGTTTGATGCTTTCTTTGTGTCTATTTCAACTTGGCAAATCTAAAACCAATTTGGCGGTAGCATATATAGTTTTCCATGATGTGTTCCTTGTTACTTGCAGCATTGTTTTTCAGAGGCCAAGCACACATGTTTGATACTTTCTCAGTGTTTGTTTATTTGTTCTTCAAGGGCAAATCTAACACCAAATGCAAGAGTTCAAAGAACTCTATTTTCTTCAAATGCTACTATTATGATGAACTTTAGTTTATAGGACAAGGGGCACACCGGCCTTCCAACAAGAAATCAGAAAGACAGTAAGAACATAAGACCACTTATTAAGAGAGTCCTCTGCTTTGGTTTGATTATTTGCCTGGCCCCCGGCTACCCCTAGTTTTCGAGCTCTCGCAGGATCGGAACAAACTTGGATGGACTAAAGGGCTTCTGAGATTACGGTAACTTATCACCACCAGCATCAAGAAATGCATGTTCCTCTTCCTTCCTGCATAAAGGAGGAGTTGTACCTCAAGCATCAAGAGGGAGGCTAGAGAAGGAAATTTAAGGGCTCGCCAACAAGCACTTGAAGTTTTATAATTCTTTGCTGGTTTGCAGGACTCTTAGCATAGGAACCAAAATTGTTTTCACATTCACCTTTTTCGGGATGAATTTGTTGCATGAGTGAGCGACTGATCATATTGTTAGGAATAATTCTACACTTCTATGTGTGGTACTTTTCTCTCCTTCAATTGTTCAAAGTGTTAGGAATAATTCTACACTTCCATTTGTGGTACTTTTCTTTCTAATGTTAAAAGAGGCCGAGTTTGAATCTCCCTCCCTCGTTCATTTTAAAAAATAATCGTTGTTATCAATTTTGTTGTTGCTGTTCATCATTCTGGTAGTTTCTTCAAAACTCATGCAATATTGTTCTCATTCTTTCCCTTTTTCTGTTATAAATTTTTTTCTTTTCGGGTACATTCATCTCGTATAAATGACTAGACATAAGAATCCTTATGCCTTGGTTAGGGCTCATAGCCTCATACCCAACACATAAAATGGCAACGAGAACACCGAACATATGAAGCTCATTTCGTAACAACTTTCATTGAATGTTAATTCCAAAACCTTTCTTTTTATATATAAACGCTGTTTGGGAAAATTTTAGATTACAATATGTGCGCTGTAACACTAATTGTTTCCCACAAAATGCACTCTCTACCTCCAAACCAGACACGCATGAGAATTTGAAAAAGAATAAGAAAATACAAACATGTGAAATAAAATTAAAAAATACAAGTCAAAATGCATTCACACAATATACAAAATACACAACAGATGAACGAGGCAACCACCCAAACCCACAATTCGTACCTAAATGAACCGATCCGCTAATCGTTGTTAGTGTCTATCGGCGAGCCTGTCCTCGCCTGCGAAATTCGATTCGCATATATAGTCACCAACCGTAACTGTGTGATGTTGAGCCCCTCCAGGTATGGCAAGAATGCTTTTCCAAGCATGATATATATATCGACTAAACAGAAGACGACAGTCTGCACGACATAAATGAAACAAATTCAGTCCCATTAGAGTAGGTCTGGGCCTTTATGTAATTTAAGGGATACGGATCAGACAAACAGTAACCGTTACCTTGCGAACATCAGCACTCTGGTTTCCGAACGCTTCAAAAAGTGCAGGCAAAAATGATGGTAATCGAGCCATTAGTTCATCTTGTGAAAGCCGGCCTACAAGCTGAAGAAAAGAACAAGTGGCTTAGCAACATATTATTTGATTAAATTGCACACAAAATTAAAATGGCGATGCAAAGTTTTTTTGACAAAAACAGATCACTTCTTTCATCTGGAATAGAGTTGATTGTAAGATGCTCAAGAAAGTTTCTAAAAGGACCCCTCCTAAACTAAAATTTATGTGCAAAATTGATAGTCACTAGAAACCAACTACTACAGCTCTAATACATGAAAGTAAAATACCTTTGTCAAACAGTTAATACAGGTAACAAGAGTTTTCTCATCTTCAGTTACCAATAAAGGGACAATAACCTGCAGCATCAACAATTGACAGCATCATCAATGGTGATCACAACAAAGTAGAGGGGAAAAGCCAAACAGTAAACTCAAAGGTTTTCTGATTTTTATTTTATTTTTCAGTGCCCGTTTTTTGTGTGCTAATAAATATTTGATAGGGTTCGTATAGACAAGTTATATAAATACATACACTTAAACATCTGAATGGATCATACTGGGACAAAACAATACTCAAGCAGTGCTCCGATTCATTTGAAACCTGAACATAAATTTAGATTAGTTTGAGACATGGAAAACAATATAACCGTAGAATAAAAAGAACTAGTTCAATAAGAGTTACTTTGGGAACTGCATCCTTCGTAACATGAAGCAGCTTCTCAATTACAATCTCAACAGAATCTTCCATGGCATCTTTCTACAAACAAATAAAACCAATATTAGGAATAAAATATTACAATATGTAAGAACTAAATACTTTTCAGGCAACACATATCCAGAAAAATAAATGACAGACCTGGTTCTTAAGCATTTCAATGATCAATGAAAGAGAGAGTTCCCGAATTGAGGAATCAAAATCATCCAATACCTCAAGTACAACTGTCAAAATCTGATTAAAATACTGCACATATACCACAAAACAATTATTAACATAAGATTGAGAGTACTCTGGTGCATACATCATGCATTTCTAGTTTTATACACACAAACAGGTTTATATGTAGTTTGTTTCTCTAGTGCAATAACAAAGTGTGACGCCCCTCATCCCATAGACTTCACTGCGCAGTCAACACAATCAGCAGCACATGGTGATTTTTATTGAAATCCATGTTTCTACATAATACATGTCACTATTATATAAATTATTAAGCCAATTCTCGATGTTGGTGTGACCCTCAATGCTAACACCATTCCAAAGCTTTGTCTTTTTCTTTTTTCAAACACCAAACGCTTCAAAATCTATCACACAAGATTTACAAGCATTTAATAAATCAGGGAAAGGTAAAAAGTACAAATATGGATAAGTTGTAACATTATCCATGTTTCTATTGATCAATAACCAAACATTTGTCAACTTCTCAGTTTCTAATTCATTGCAAGCACTCCCTCTTTTTCATCTTTATATATTCCATATTTGTGTTTTATATATAACTTGAAAAAACTTTACACACACATTGAATACGAGAGAGTGTGTCACAGATCAGGACTAACCAACCTTGGTCCAAACAGAGTGCTCATTAGCTATGGAAGCTTCAATTAACTGTTGAAGTGCATCACGTTTACTTGCTGTAGGACTTTCCTCAGTTCCATTGCCAATCTATACACACATGCAAGTAACAGAAAATAAATATACAACGGTAAAGCTCCAGAAAGTGTAAAATTATATCAATACTGACTGTTTAGAGAAGTAGATTACTGGTGAAATTATCGTTTTCATCACGATAATAACTGTTCAGAAACATAAAAAGTGCTAAAACAAAATACTAATAACAGACTTAATATTTCTAACGAAAAATTTGAGCTTATTATGTCAAAGAACTCACCAGGTGAAGTATCTGAGGGATACTGGGACCCGTGTCTGGTGTAGAATTAACTTTCAAAGCTTTAAGTTTTTCATGATTAGGGTCCAAGTCAGTGGGAGCTTCACTATCATGCCCAATGCTTTCACCAACCCCTATATGGTCCATGCTCATAAGACCATTAACGTCCATGCAAGGAGTAGCAGACAAGCCTTCCAAATTTACTCTACCATCAATATTATCCAGTGGGCTAGTCCAGGATCCCAAGTTCTGACTCACGGGATTGATTGTGTAAGACAGATCCTTCGATTTTGAATTGAGAACATCATTGTTGGAACCAGTCTCAAAATTCTGATACAAGTTCTCCCGAGCTTCATCAGAAGCTGTTTGGCCAGCATTGCCGGTGACGATGGCTGATTCTTGGGTTGAACTCCACTTCCTGCCACCATCACTGTCAACAGAACCAGCAGAGTACCTCCCAAAGAAGTGACTCTTCTTTGAGACACTAACATATCCTTCTTCAGAAGATGTTCCAACTACATCAGATGGATCATAAGAAGACTTTAGGCGCTGTCGCTCTTTCTTGTTTTGCAAAAAGTTCATAAGGTCCACTTCAATGCGAGGAGTATACTGTTTCAAGGCTCTTCTCAAAGAATTTTGTTCTTCAACTGACAAACTAAGAATAAAATTCAAGACTGATATTGAATCAAAGTGGGAGTAGACAGATATTATGCATGTAATGGCTGCCTCCTTTAGTTTAGTATTTTTATCATGGACCAATGGTGTCAACTTAGAAAGCCATAATTTAAGGATGCCACTGTTACCAGAACCTTCAGTATTGATTGAATGCTTGTTAAAGGAACTGATAGCAAATTCAATAACAGCTAATTTGGCCTTTGGTGACCGCTGTTCATCTAGTGAACGGAGCAAAGCAGGCAAGAGGGAATCTACACTGTAAGTTTTGCTAACAATATCCAAAGTTGTTGAGCAAGGCTGCCTAACTAACTCCTTTGGGTCAATTAACCGAGAGAAAACATGGGGTAAGATCCTTTCCATGTAACTTTCGAACGGCTTACGACAAGATGGAATAATATCTGCAAGTGTTGAAAGAGCTGCTTGTGCAACTTTATGGTGGGGATCATCCAAGTGTTGGAAAAACAACTTCATCACTTTCTCAAAATTCTGAATCACTTCTTGAATACCTTTTGGGCCTTGCTGCAGCAAAGACCGGAGATAATTGAACGCGGCAACCCTAGCATTCCAGTCAGAAGATGGACTCAGTCCCTCACTCAGTGCATCATTTAGAGATGTGGGACCTTCTACATAATTGGACATTTCCCCAAGTGAGAGCTGGCTATCATCAAAACTTCTCCTCCTGCCTGCAGACATCCTTCCAGTCACATTCTTTCTTAAGAGCGGCCTTTGAAAATTGGGGATGTAATTGTTATGTGAGTCCCTAAAGTTTCCATCTCTGTGAGGTGAGTCATACTGCCTATCAATTTGAGCGTTAGTAAATCGCCTAGCCTCCCTAATGTCATTGTTCTCTTCAATGAAACCCCTTTCTTGGCCTCTCTCAGAAGCTCTCTTCATTGTGTATGATGAGACAGTCGGCAAAGCTTCAGCTGATAGATTGCTGCGATATGACGATTTACCAGAATCTTTGGAAGCTTGAATTTGTGTAATGATATCAGACAAAACCAACCCACCATTGCGGTTACTACCTTTATTGATACTTGAGGTAGTTGAATCTGCCATTAAAGAGTTTGAAAGATGATTAGAAGCTGGGACAGCAGCAGGGAATGGTGGATCACGAGATGATGGAGGGTCAACTCCTGCACTAGGGGCAAAAAGATAACAATTTAGCCGCTCACAAATGAATCCAATTTTGATCATTCAGACAGCTAGTTCATTCCCAGGGCTATCTAAGGCCACCTATACTGAAATTTACAAATTATACTGCAATGAAAGAAAACTAAGATATAGGCAAAAAATATTAGGTACCTAGATCCAGACTTGATGACCGGAGAGTTGAATTATGTTTCTCAGACAAATCCAAACCTCTAAGCATGCTTTCAATTGCACTGACCTTCTGTTTGCTTGCATGCAACACACTTTCCAGACTACGTTCAGTACCTTTACCAAGTGATTTAGCTTGTGACAAAAGTAGTCCTGAAGATAGAGAAGTGCCTGAGGATAAACTTGAACTTTTATCCATTGCAACAATAGCAGAAGTTCCATATCCAGGTAAGTTTGAAGCAGCAGATGGCTGGGGAGTAATAGACACACCCCTATCACGAACAGAAGGAGAAGCATGACGCCTATGTATTCCCCCGTCCTCTTCATTGATTAACTGTGCAAATCTTTTTAACATTAAAAATACTTCACCTATAAATAGAATACAATCACCCTTCTGACAAAGGAAATGAAATGACATACCCTTTGGATAACAGGATCAAATAGTGAAAATAATCGTCTGGAACGCTCTGGCCATGTTTTTGAGAACATTCTATAGCACATTCTTGCAGTCGATCGGACCTGTCAATTTATACACAGGAAGTTCTACATATGAATCCTGAAACATGAAATTTCAAAACAAGTCATAACAAACAATATATGAATCCTTGATGTGAATACCTCGCTCATTGCATCTGCCACACAACACCTTATTAGATCTTCATACAAATCCGCCGATCGTTGTATTTCTGGTGCATCAGCCCAATACTCTAGTATCAACAGTGCATAATCACAACACCTACAATACAAGATAAAAAATGGGCCAACAAGAGCATTCTTTTTTATAAAAGATATGACAAAAGAATTGTAAAAAATAAGTAATAGTGACGGAAATGAAAACAAACACATAACTGCACACAGATGAATTGGTGTTGAGAGTTATACCTTGCACGAAGTACTGCATTACGGTCATTCTTTGCACAATCAGCAATTCGAGGAAGCACACGAGCAACTTTACAATTACGCAACATCTGGAAAGTAATAAAGTGCAAGAATCCTGTTTTAAAGAACATCTTTCTTTTTCTAAAAAGGTAAAAGATCAACAGAATTAGAATTACCGTTTTTATGCAGTTATCTGCTGACTCTGCAATTACAAGTACAGTAATCACAACCAGCTTGAAAAGAACCTGATTACAATATGATAAAATCAGTTGAAACCTTTTCACTTGAGGATATTTATTTTATTTTATTTTATTTCTTTTGTAGCGAATACTTGAGGATTGATAATTGGCAAGGAAATAATCAACTTACTGGAATGAACATCTCCGCGCATGCCTCAAAATCTCCCAAAAGCTCCTTCGACAAAAAGCACAACAGATGGCACGCCTAGGAAAAGAAAGCCAACTAATTAGAACCCCCAAAGCTACATGAACAAGCACAAAACATCTAAGAGGTTATGGACAACATGAACAAGTGCCTTTGACATTTGTACCACTATTTATACAAATCTTTCCAGAGCTAAATATCCTAATCCAAAAGTCCAGCCAACAACTGCAAAGAATAGCAGGAACTAACCAGAGTCCCCACCTCTGTTTTCAAAATTTTCTTTAACAGCTTAGGGTAACGGATTATTAAGATATTTATTTGTTCGTAGGGTATTTGATTAAATGCAGTTGCTTGTGCTAATAAACAAACATTTCCGCAGATATCGATTTCAAAATGATACAACTATCATATGACAGCAAACTGTTCATAACAGAAAGCTGCAGATTGGTAAAAATTGATTGAATCAATCTCCTAAAGGGGGTTCCAGGGTACAGGAAGAAATCAATGAACGGGCACCTGAAAAATACAAAAATATGCTAGCGCACCTGCTTTACTATGCTAGACCTTCGATCGGATAATTGTGTGCTCAGAGGGCCAACAAGTTGCTTCAAGAGTCCCCGGAAACACTGATAGTCAGTAGCACCTACATGTATATATGAACTCAAAATATTACAAGCCGGTAATCTTTTCTGAAGATACATGCCATTTCACACTATTATTACTTATAATAAATATACTGAATTTCCGTTATCAACAAAGAAAAGAGGTTAAAGAAGTTGGGAAAAGAGGGATTAAATGAGGAATCCTGAGAAAAGAGATTTAAAGAACACAATCACACAAAAATACTATGGTTTAACCTAATCAACATCAGTTATGACACAAAATTAAGCATAAATATGTTAAGCATTCCAAGAGCAGAAAATGTTCAAGTAAACATGAATGTCTCACACGCCCACCCAGGAAGAGAGGGGTAAGGAACTGCAATGGAGTAAGGGATACAGACCTCCATATACAAGCCCTTCAATTCTCTGCATCGCAGCAATGCGTACTGACCAATCTTTTTCAGGTACAAGGGTAGAAGCAATTTTCTCAATTTCCCTTATTAGTTCCTTCTCTGAATAAACTTTAATAGGGTCTACGGATTTTTCAGTAGCATCATTTTCCCCTGCATGGGACAAAAGCGGATAACAATTCAACAGATATCAATTATGCAAACAATCAATGTTACCACTTCCACAGATAAGGCAAGGATATTTCGTGCAAAATCCAAACCATTCAAATCACTACATGTACAAATGCTTTTTACAGTGCCTATATGTTTCAATAGCACCCAGTACCAACATGTTCTAGAAATGAAATTACAACGTCATAAATTTTGCAATACTACCACATCAAATCCCATCATCCCACAAAATATTTTTATGCATCTAAATCCAGAAACCAGAATTAAGATGGCCTTTCATCATATTATATAAAGATAATAAATCAACTAACTTTCACAACTAAAAATTAAGACAACCCATGGGATATGAAAATTGAAAGTAACGGGTTCTTCAAAACTTACCAACATATTGTTTTATATAAATTCACATACGTACACTACAGTAAATTTATCACTGAATAAATCTCATGACCTTTTCAAAACAAAAGGACAAAGCATCCTAACCTCCAAAAAGAGACACCTCCCTTGAGGAACTCTTGGCCTTTGGACTACTTTTCTTGGGGTTATGGCTCACATGCTTTGTTTCTACAGCACTAAAATTGCTGGTAAGTCCATCTGAGGAACGAACCTTAGGTTCAATCCTCTCTAACCTCGCATTAATATCCTTCACCTGCAATTGTACATTTTATAGAAAGAATAAAACCCAAGAAGCAACCCGCATCATCTGACATCCGGAATAATTTGACACATTCATCAATAATAGTTGTTCTACTTGGAAAAAGAAATCTGGGAAAATAAACTGCATATACCATAGACATAGGAAGATGGTGCCGCTGAAGTTCATCACGGAATTGAGGCCCTGCCTGTGTATACATCTCCTGGGAATAGAAAAGAAAAAACAAATAAGAATAATAGTCAGATTACTTCAATAAGTCCAACCCCAACCTAGCAAAGGTGAAAGAAATACGAGAACCAAGTTGGTACTGTTACATGACAAACTTTTTATAGAACAAATCAAATTCAAAGTATAAATCTACTAACCTCAATGCACAATATAGCTGCTTCCCTTACACCAGGATTTGAATCATTCAACATCTGTAGAATCTGTGATTCCAAAGAAATATAAAACATTTTTAGTTTTTTTCCTGCATTATTTGAACTGGGGAGAAAGAAAAATGTTTATTTTGTTAATAGAAATCAAGAAACTTACAGGAGGAAGTATAGCCCTCTGAAGTGGAAGTTCAGTTGCTGCAAAAAGTCCAATTGCTGCGGTGACAGTTCGTGCAAACTCTTCTCGAACTCTCCAGCTTTTGTGTGCCCAGGCATAAGATCCTGCTCTTTCAACAATGATTGTTGGAGAAGAAACCTGCAGCCAAAGAACATGAGATTTAAGCCCCTTTTATCTTTCAGTGGAACATTTATTTGGAAGCAAACCATGATACATTTTGGGATAACAAAATCAGAAGTATACTAAAAAGGAATTATTAAAATGGTTGGCGTCTATTAGCTTTAATTAAAAGAACAGGATAACAATTTGATGATAGATCACAGGAACAGTTTCTCCTATCCTATTCCTACGTAATGAAAATGAAGGGTAACTAGCCAGTGTGCCCACCACACACATGCAGAGATGACTCACAGCAATACTAATTGCATTAAAATTAAAATTAAAAACCTTCTCTAAAATTATGCTTTGAAAAAAAAGCAGAAACTATGGCCCAGCAGAATGTGCATGTCTCAAGTCATTGTAGTTTCATCTTTCAAGTTACAGACTGAAATAAAATGAGGTGTACTAAATATGTGTTGAGATATCAAGTTGTCAAATGATGAACATGACTTCCATTATCCAACAACAAATCTAAGACGCACAGCTACCCAATCAGGTAAATACTTCTGTAATATCGTGTCCCTTCTTCATGCTCTTCTGAGAAATTTCAACTTCGAAAAAGGTTCAAGTATTTATACAGTACAGGTCACTAAGTCTGTTTTCCAAGTGCGCCCCAATAATTGAAAATCTGATATTATCCGGAAAGGGTTATCAGCAACCCAATTGGTCAGAATCCATGAGGCGAAGTCAAAAAAATCACAATATCACCAGTGAAAATTGAGGTGCATCTAAGCTAAGGCAACTAGACCGTACAGAAAAACACCTCTAATAAAACTCTATTGGTCTCTAACTACATGCGAAAATTCAGAAACTTTGGACAACAATTTCATGCAATTATAATCTTTTAGCATAAGTCTATAATTAGAAACCTCAACGATTTCGCCACGAGTCTATAATCGCAATACATTTGAGACAATTAGACAAAATGCAGAGGGCAAAAGCGGGAGAGAGTAAAAAAAACCTCCATGAGAGTAAGCAGGAGTCTCCGAGCGGCGTCGCGAACAGGCTGTTTTCCATCGCCCAAACGCTCGACGACGGCGGGAACAAGCGCATTAAAGTGGAGCTTGAGGTGGTCGCCGGAAAGCACAGCAGCGGAGGCTAGGGCTTGCAGAGCGCCCTGAGAGACTCTGAAATTATTGTCCTTGAGAAGATCCATGCAGCAGTCGACAAGCGACGTCACCTCAGACGAACTCAGGCTCTTTCTCGACGCTTCCAGAAGCTGATGCAGGCGCTCCACTCCCGCCATGCGCTCCTTCGTGTCCTTGGCACGTGCGAGCTCCAGAGCTTCCTCCATCGGAGCAAGGTTAGGGTTCGCTAGGGGCGTGATCTGGTGCGGGCGGGCTCAGATCTGGTGGATTTGGTGTGGAATTAGGGCATAGGATAGAGGGAGTGATGAAGGAGAGAGATAAATGGCGTTTGGTGTTGATGGAGTTAGTGAGTGACTGAAAGTGAAATGTGGATAGAGAGAGAATGTGTGAGAGAGATTCAGAGGATGAGTGTGGCTAAATTCACAGGGTCTTCCCCCGCGTCTAAAGGTTGAAGAAAGATGTTGGTTTAGATTTTAGAGACGGATAATTTTAGTGAGAGAAAGATACGCAGAGAGGGTAGGCTTTTTGGCTAGATTGAAGGAGAAGATGAAGCACCTTGTGGTTGAGGGTAGCTTGAAACTTTACCCCTGTTTTCTGTTTAATTTACGGATTCTACCACTGTGTTCTTACTGTTAGTAGTTACTACAGTGAACTGTCACGTCTGTTTATTTAATTATTTTTCTTCTAAATTTAAATTATTAATCCTAATCGATAGGGTGACTTGGCCTCAATGCTCAGTTTATTCTTAATTTGGACTGTTAAATCAAGCGATTTTTTATATGAATATTATGGTTTATATAGTTTATCATCTCCATAATTTTCTAATATTACAATGTGCCTTACAGCTTTAGTTGTATGATATGTTCTTGTAATAAATAATCTCATACGTTACGTTGTTATGTTCTTTTAATAAATAATTTGATATTGTGTTGCCAATTTATCAAACGATACCGCATATTAAGTCAGATTGATTGATGTATGGTTCTAATGACACAATTTATCAAATTTATATGGTGTGCCATCAAATTGTCACTTAAGAAAATCATAATAATTTTCTTTAGAAAATAAAAATAATTTCCCAAATTTCACTGTCATTTAATCTTACTCTTGGGGTAGGCCAAACTCAATACCTAGATGTTAACACCAAGTATGATCTGGGGAAAGCAACACTCACTCATCAATACTTTCTTGCAAAGTTTACAAGTACGAATGTCATTTTCTTTTGTGTTTTAATCAATTGCGAAACCACCAATTAGGGTTTTTCCAGCCACACATGCATGTTTGGTTTACCCAGAATGTTAAAAAATTAGGTGAACAAACCAACCGACTTGTATAGTCTAGATGGTAAAATTTTATTTGCATAAATGCAATGTTAATTAAGTCACCTCCTAATGACAGTTATTAATGAATGAGTCTTTAAGTAACAAGTTCTAATGAGTAAGGAAAACTCATTAATTTAATTTTAATCGGTTAATGTTCTTAAACAAAAACTACGGTCGTTAAATGGTTCAAAATATTTACCTCTTCTACACTAGAAGTCATGTGTTCGATTCTTCCATCTTTCAGTATCACGGTCGAAAATTCATCGGGCAGTTAACATTAGATTGGGCAATCTCAGAAAATGCAAGTACCTTTCCTCTTCAAAAGCATTGCTTGTTGTTCCTACCTGGCTCTCACATGGAGGACCATGGTCCCATATCTGGAATCTGAACACTCACGTGAGAGAAATAGACAACGCAACAGAAAACTTGAAGCCCAAAAAAAGCCTGCTATGTTAGAAAAAGAGAGCATTGTTTTTGTTCATGAACTAATAACAGAAAAGGAACAAGAACAGAAACGTTAGGGGGTAATGTTTGGTTATATTCTTAAATATGTTTCATCGTATGAAGCTGCAATTCCATGCAAAGTTTGTCTGTACCATAATGGCATTGAGTGAGCTTATAATATATTTTGTTTGACAAGTACTGCATTTATTAATGGCTGCCCAACGTTGGCATCCAGAAGACCAAACCTGAAATATTTTTCAATTGTGGAAATAATCAAACGAGCCATAATCTTCTTTGTTTTAAATTGCAGAATCCAGGCTGGGAAGATTTCTTCCACCACCACCACCTTACTTGAATTCATGTTCTTATAAAAGCATTTTGTTGGCATTATTGAATAAAATTACTACACCCCTAATCAGCAAAATTAATTTTGATAGCTGATCCAATGGTTTAAAGATCTTAACAAAATCCGTATTAACGAGATCGATAATGAAGGAAGGAGATTCAAACACATGATCTTGAATGTAATAGCAACTACTTGTAACCACTTAAGTTGCAAGTCATATGCAAATCCGTATTAACTTATTATTACGTCATTTAGGTTGATAATATGGGACCCCATATTTTGGCTGCTTGAAGTCTCTCGAGGCCATGATAATGATGATGATGAGAGATCATGCGGCACAAAATTGATAATAAGTTTAACCAGAAATGAGTGACAAATTGTTTGTTCACGGGTCATTCAAAAGGTACCATCATATGATATTTGTTAAATGAGAGAGAGAGAGAGAGAGAGAGAGAGAGAGAGAGAGAGAGATTAGGAGGGGAAGGGGATAAGATTATAAAAGAGGATGATTAAAACGGCCCAAGTAAGAAAAGCCTAACTTCATGACAAATCCTAGCCAACAACCTCTTCTGGACAGCACGAAATAAAAAGAATATCAAAGAAGAAAAAAAAGAAAAAAAATTGGTCCACTTTCACCTTGCTTGCTTCATCATGTTAGGTTAGCCATACATGCTTAATAGTTTAACACTTTAATAATCAAAGTGGGGATGATGCCAATATGTTTATAAATAGTTTGGCCTTTACAGGTTGGCTTGGCTCATTAGGGTTGTTGGGTAAGATCAGCTTGGGGTCAATATTCAATACTATACTTAATAATGTTCTTCATCATCAATTGGATGAGCAATAATCAACATTGTTGAATCTTGCAGATCTGCAACAATGGAGGAAAATATGAGTTTTTCTAAGGACAGCCGCCCACGGACCCGTGTATATGAGTATGGGTCGCATAATGAGATCCAAACTAATATACGGCTGACAGTTACTGACGCGCACTTGCTACTTTTGCACCATACCCTTTAGTGCTAGAAGCAACAATTTGCTTGCTGTTGTGATGTTTCCTTTTGCATCTTAATGCTAGTGACTGGCGGCAACAACAACTTACTCCTTTACGCGATGGATTATTTCTTTAGCCATGGCTGTGACTGCTACATGAATCGCAATAACCCCTTCAACCTTTTATATGGGAGGTCCAAACTTAAGCAGTTTATGCTAATACAATCACATCAACCTTGAAAACAAAATGGATAAATTTTACAACACATGAAACCATTTGGACAAGAACTCACAACTGAAGCCTAAAATTACTTGATATAGCTATCACAGCCGGAGAGGCAGGTAAATAATATACATAATCACATTAATCAGGCTAATACCTGCTTAGTTTTGTTTCACAGTGGAGAAACTTTGGCAACTTCAGTGGGTGATTGGCATAAGCTAGTTGAATGAAAAATATATGTTATGCGAGCCATCCTGTTTACGGATCATCGTCATAGGGTGCATCTGGAGTTGGTGACGACGAAAGAATCAAAACGGGCCTTCCATTACATTGTATGTCGGCATGCATAGAAGCATAACCTGGTTGATAATCCCAAATATTTCCCCTTAAGTCCAGACGCTCAATATTTCCTAATCAATAAAGTTAGTTAAACTCGGTTTTATATTCAGACAAAGCAGCAGAACACAGACATATAAAATAATTTCAATTCCGATCCATTAACATCTCCCATGAATGCTCTAATTGATTTATCAACATCAGCCATTGACCCAAAAAATGGAAAGAGGGAGGGGGTTAAAGATCAAAGATTCAACTGAGATTTAACACGCAGTTAATCCGTGATAACCTAATATTTGGTAGCCCAAATTATTTACCAGTGACAAGGCAACTCGTGGCAGCACAAAAGTTAATGGACCAGATACCATTAGCTACTTAGAAAAAATTGATACAGTTAATAAATACCTTTAGCAGCTTTAAGGGCCGAGCATATGGTGTTCAAGGATTTTAAAGGCATAAGATTATATGCAGCATCGACTGTAACGAGCTCTGGAGCCATTGATATGAGCTTTGACAAAAAGTTTGCAGTTCCAATTCCTCCACGATTTTTGCTACACATAATTTATTAATACGATAAATTTCCTGGCCATCAGCTATAGGCGTATATAAATAGATAATAAAAAAAGTAGAAGAAAAATATAAAGTTATTCTTTCACACCTTATGTTCACCTTGACTAGCTTCAACTCCTTAGTTATGCCGTCTTGTAGTTCCTGAAAACCAGATGAACCCAATCCAATACCTTCAACATTGAGTATTCGAATTGATGTGGACAAAAGTTTTCCCAAAGCTGCTGCTACTTGGCTACACAATAGTGAGCTATCAACCCATTAAATATTGAGAAAAAACATAAATAAAGAAGTAAAACGTCTAAGCCAGTGCCATCCAGACAAACCTGCCAAGGTCATTATCAGCAACAGATAGAGACTTCAATGGTCTCTCTAGGGTTGAGAGGGTGTCTATGAGGTAAGTCACTCCATGACAGGAAAGCTCACAGTTCTCTAACATTAAATCAGCAAAGGGAAAGCATTTTTCGGAAGCTTCGACAAAATATGGAATTAAACTCCTGAGACATTTATGATACAGAATATTAGACTTTGAGCCTAAAATGCTCAATGCATATGTGGAGATTGAAAACAAAACCAACCTGATTCCATCATCCTCAATAGGATTATCACTCATATCTAGGACCTCCAAATTAGGTATATGAACGAGAGCGTATCTAAGACCATCTGCATCATCTTTGTTTAGATTATTTCCCCTATAAACAGAGAAGTAAAATTAAACCCCTCATATTTGTTTTCTTTTCAACATAGGATCTGTGTAGCAGCATGGAATACAACTTATACAACCACTGACATCAGGCTCATGAACGGGGTCATTGATGAAAAGTACCTTGCGGAGTTCACTAATCTATTTTACAACTGCCATTTTTCTTGTTGAGGAATAGAAAATTGCACAGAAGGCAAAAGTAACTATGAAATCATACCTTAAATTGAGCACTCGTAATGATTGGAAGGACTTTCCAATTCCCAAAGGCGTTGGGGGCCCACTTGGTGATCTCCAATAGAGTTCAGAAAGCCAGCCTGATATCTAAAAGATTTTGTATAAAGTTTCATGTTAGTCGTACAGGATAATTTTAAAAATAGTAAAAACTAATTTTGTTAAAGGAATTGCGTCACTCACATTGTTATCTGAAAGATCAAGGATGGATAGACTAGACGAAGCATTGAGAAGAGTACCAAAAACCAATTTTGCAAAATTGCGGCCAAGGTGGTTCTCAGAGAGTTTTAAAGAATATAAGGACCTGACAGCAAAATAAGGCAGATTTCAGAAGCACAAAAATGCCATTGGAATAATTATTTTTTAATAAAGATGCAATGGGTCGTGTTCGGGTGACCCACATATATATTAGTGTCAACCCACGGGTTGGTCAACACGCAAAACGATGCAAAAAAATAATAAAATAATAAAACAATAACTCATACTATTCATCACAAAAATGAGAAAGTTAACGTTTCACTAATATAATATTAGTTGAACAGTGCTGAGGTGTTCGGGTTGTGTCATGGTGTCGTGTCACATATTGCCACCCCTAGATGCAAGGAATGGCCACAGATATACAATTGAAAAAATACGAAAAAAATATACTTTACAGTAAAACACATGCATAAAGAATTCTATCTTCTTGTGGTTGTAAATGGCTGAGAGTCTATTGTAGAAGTAATTAACCTAGTTTTGTCTGTTCCTCTGTCAATGCTTTGGTTCAACAAGCTTTTAAGTGCTACTAGAAACTTATGCGAAGTGCACTAAATAAAAGTTCGAAAACCAAGCATTAAAAGGGCCTCAGTCAACAAAATTGAATTCTCCAGAGCTAAAATCCCGAAAGGAACATAATAAAGTGAAGATATATTAAAACAAACAAGCCTCCAAAGACCAGCTATGCAACTTGATATTTACATATCAAGCATACAACATGATATTTACATATCAAGCATGCAACACGATATTTACTTTCAACGTTTGTGAGCTTTTGTGCAGACAGTTCAACCAATCAACAAATGGATGGATTTGAATGATGCCTGAGATTGGAAAAGCAAACATACCTTCCTGATGTCAAAAATGACACAAGTCCGAGAGGTAAGGAAACAGGGTTTGTTTCAAGAAAGTTTGATGTGTTGATTGAGAAGTTTTTTATCCCATGTGTTTGCACATTCTTTGTGGGTAGGGAACTACAAATTGCATTGATAGAATCTGAAGAAAGCTTGCAGTGAATGAACTCAAGTGATGTTAAACTTTCACTGTTCTGGTTCAGAAGTTTGCATAGTCCATCAATCTGTAGAAATGCATATAGGATCAGGCATTTGATTAAATCATAACTCAGGCAGTTGAAAGGAAGCATTTAACATACACGTCAATCTCTGATCTCTATATAATTTCTTCAGTATGGGAGGTGACTACTAGCTACAAAATATAATGTGGAGGAGGTACATGAGGACCACATGAAAATGAAGATTTCTGTTTTACTTTGTAATTTGGTATAGCATGTACAGCATGAGGGCAGTATCTTTCTATGCATTTAACAGATGGCTATTTTAAACTATGAGTGGCTGCCCATTAAATCATCATCCCACCCACTCACAGAAAATTTGAGACGAGAAAAAGGCACTTAAAAGAAACAGCTTAGGCTGCCTACACAATTTTCAGAGTGGTCCCTATTTTTATCGGGGAGTAGTCAGTTCTTGAGAAAGATATTTATTCCATCTTAGCAACATTCAAAGAAAAATGAACTGAGCTTACATGCTCCTTGGATCTGATCCACCTTAGTTCCAAGCTCTGCAATAGGCTGTTCCTCAATAAATGCTGCAACAGATTAGTATTACACTAATGCAAAGTGACTTGCACGTAAAGCAATTGAGGCCACTAAGTTACAAGCATGCACATAGAACAGGTATATTGTTCAACTCAACAAATCTTCCTTTCCAACTAAGTGTGATCAACTACATGGTTGAGCAAGTTATTCCTCACAACTTCACTGATGTCTTTTTATTGTGTGTCTTTGTTGGGGGAAGGGGTGCTCCATTTTGAGACAAACACACACAAATTACACACAAACATTCTGATCCTCTAGCAACCGTCTAATCAGTCGAGCATGAAAAACATGACATTGACCACAGAGATGGGTTTTATCAGGCAGATTATGCATAGCATGCCTCATAAAGCTTTCACAACAGACTCACAGCACCTATAATAGATGATTAAGACTTTTATATTTAGGAGAACTAGTTGAACCCGTTCTTTCTCAGATGTTAATACTTAATATACAAAGTGTTTTCCACATGTCAATGGCATCTCAACATGAGAAGAATAACTCACAGAAATTTCTGCACTACAAAGAACATTTTGAAGTCTCAGGCATCTGCACAGATATAAGAACACAATGTGATAAGATAATTTTTCATACAGGAAAAAGGAAAGAAAGAAGTGTGCATAGGCAAAGGGACAAGCAATTAAAATTTGACTGTGCAACCAGCCCTCCAGTCTCAGAAGGACATAGGACCATGCTCTCATAACATACTTTCTTACCTGGCATAATAACCAAATTGTTGGCAATGGTGATAAAGTTTGGAATAATCACAAGTTGACGTATCCGTGCAACCCTCAAAGCCTATCAATTTCAATATAGAGTCTGCACAAAATAAAATAAAAATATGATAAGATAGACCACTTACAGGATTAGCAAGACCATCAGTGAATGCAAAAGGACACCCTTTCTATAAATCAAATCAAATGGAAACTAACAAACTTGCTAAATTCACTTTAAAATTAGAAAGTTTCTAATGCAACGTAGCAAAACGAAAATTTTCCAGTGGTAATTAACAAAGCACATATATACAAATGTACTTCACTCCAGATAAAAAGGAATTTAATAAAAATCAAGCAACCCAGTAGCAAGTACCTGAAATCCCGATTTCACCAAGGCGCCCATCAAATGAGGGAAGCGAAGCTATCTCTGCCACTTCATCTAAGCACCTGTTGTTTGTTTGTGGTATCATACAAGAAAAACGGCAAATAATTCATGAACAGAAAATCGAATCTCTATTCTTTCATTGAGAAGCAAAGAAAAAGGCATACTTTTGAAGATGCGTTCCCCAATACATCTGTTGCCAGTCAATTGGTTCAATCTGATTGCCAAGATTAGGCCACCGCGACTTAACTAAATTTTTCCATGCCGTACTGAAATTCCAACTCCTGCAACAAAATGTAAGCATTTGCAGGTTAAATTCCTTTCTACAGTCAACCAAACAAAAACAATATAACAATACCCACAAAAAAACTTAATTCTTCCAGACCTTCCACGCTTTCTACCATTTCTAAGGCCTTCATCGGCGAAATCATGGTCATCTCGATCGTCAAAAGGCCTGCTTGACGAAGAAACCGGATGATAATCCAAAAAAAGTTAGAAATTTAGAGAAATTAGAATTGTTGTAAGCTTTTGATTAGGTTCCAACGTACACTGCGGTCTGCAACTTTTCTAAAGCCAACGGAGGCAATCTCGAAGCTAGAATATCGACCAAGTTCCATGGAAGCTCCTTGATAATCGGTAAAAGATCATCGCCTGCAAACCAGCTCGAAATTAACCGTATTTTTTCTGAAGTAAATGCAGGTTTTGTATAAATCATGCGAAGCGTGAGCTTCAGAAACGTACCGCGAACCAGCTCGTTTTTTACTGCCTCTATGCACAAGGAGACCAGAGATGGAATTTCACTTTCGCTCATGCTTCAGAGAAATCAATCTGAATCTGCACTTTTGTTGGAAAAATCCAATAATTTTCTGAGAGGATCAAACTTATTGTCGTTATGAATGAATTGGAATTGCAGATTATAGGACTCGCCGGGAAGCTTTCAAAAGATAAGCACGGTAAGTAGAAGAAGAAGAAGAAGCTTTGGACTGGGTCGGGTCGGGTCGGAGATAGAGAAATGAGTCAAGCAAGAGCTGCAAGACGAAGGGCTGGGACGACGACGTAGCTTCAGCAGAGTGAAGAAGAGACGATGTAAACGACAAGTCGTCTCCAAATGCGAAGCGGCGCGCAATAAGTCTTCATATAATCTCAGCAAAGATATGAGTGCTTTTATCCACAATTTGGTTCAATCGCGAAATCATAAAGGTTTCATACGGATGGATTATAATATGCAAAGCCCAATTAAAATATATTTGAATATTTTAAAAGTACAGATATTTGAGCAGTATAGCCGGGCGGCTGTACTCTTGGAATATTAATATTTTTTAACGTATAGCCGTACGGCGATACTCTTTAAAAACATACGAATATTTTAAAGGTACAGCCGCGCGGCTATAAGCTTTAAATATACTGCACGACATGTTTTATTTTTTTTAATTAAATAATATCTTAGCCTTTTTTAATTACTTTAATTAGTAAATTATTTTTTAGTGAATAATTAGTATTTAAATATTCTACTAATTTCATAAATTACTTAATAGATAGTAATTAATTATTTTAAATTATTTTGTGTACTTTTTTTTTTTGGTATACAAAATTATTTGTTTGGTTTAATATTTTCAATTAAGTAATATCTTAACCTTATTTAATTATATTATTTATTATTTGTGTGTTTAATTATTCTTTATTTAATGAATAATTATTTATTTTAATTAATTTCATAAATTACTTAATAAATACTAATTAATTATATTTACTTATCTTAAATAATTTTGTGGACTTCAAAATTATTCTGTGATAACCAAGTTGCTATGCATAGTGAAAAGGTTCAATCAAATGTCATTCAAACGGTGCTTGTCCTCATCTCAGTTTCAAGAGTTTCTCTCCAAACTTGGCTCCATTACCATTTTCGCATCAGCTTGAGGGGGAGTATTAGAATATGAACAGAGTTATTCCCTTCATTTATTGTTATGTTGGCTGAGTGGAGTTAGTTGTCTTGGGCTCTTCATGAGTGTAGCTTGGTATCTCTAATGTGTGCATAGTTAGCTATTGTATGAGTGTTTTTTATGTACCAGAGAAGCTAATTCTCTGTTTATGATGAATAAGAGTTTCTTCCTTCTTCTTTCGTGGATGTAGGCAAACTAAGCTGAACCACGTTAAACACTGTGTTTCTTTTTACTTCTTTCCTTTAATTTCTACACAAATCTTTCTCAAGCTTCAAATCCTAATCACAAGACTACTATGGGGCACTTATGACTTTATTAGACTTGGATACTCACGTAACTCGACCTAGGATTTTACGATTGGAATTTCGTTGCTTCATTTTTTTTAAATGTTTTGACACAAATTTCTTCTTTATATGTCAAGAGCACAAAAATGAATATAAAAGAACTCCATTAGAGACCAATCATTTTAACAAAAAAAATATATGCACTCATTGTCAATGTCACTGTCGGAGAATGACATGGTTATAATAACTGGACCAGCTTGTTCTTATTTGGAGTCGTTGGACCATTTTGTCTTCGTACCATCCTATTTGTCATTATATTGTAAAACCCCATTCTTAAATGGGGTAGAATAATTTTCACTAAATAGAGCGTATTTCTCAAAAATAAAACAAATTTTATTTATTTATTTTTATATATAAACTTGGTTCATATAAAATTGAATTGTTTGCCAAGCTCTAAAATAATGCATAAAACTTTGTGCAATTGATTAAGCTCTTACATATTAAGTCTCATGTCAATTAATTTGACAGAGCCAAAACGAGCTATTACATAATCAACGGCTGATAACTATAGAAGATAGAAAGCTTAATTAAATACCAAGCACGTAATTAACAGCCTAATTGGAAATAATTAGGTCCTGGAGTCCAAGGCCATTATGGTGCTTAGGTTCATTGGGTTCATGTACTTGGTAGACCCGGTCATAATTTGCTTCACAATTAGCCTGGTTGCTTTCTCAGTTGGATGAAAAGCATCCCAGAAGGCATACAGATTCCGATTTGGGCACAAGTTTGACGTCGGATTGCACTGTCCCATCCCATTGTAGGGTCCTTGGCCACAACATGCCACCTTTGCTGTCACAAAACCTGCATGAAAAATGCAGATGTGGGTTAGGTCAGTTGGTGAGTCCGTCTTATTACACTCAAGTTTGGATTTACCTTTTGATACATTAGTTTAATTTAGAATAATTTATACTATGGTTTGTATTTTTTTTTTTTTAAGTATGAAAATTAATTATTCGATTAATGAAACAAATTAAATTAATTTCAAAGGCTAATGATTAATTAATTAGAAGATTAGTTTTAAGGGCTTTGAGGACAAACCAAATTTCTGGGGGTTGGAGATGAAGTCCGCTTTCATGTCGAAGGCATTAGCAGTGACAAAAACATCTGAACCAAGTTGGGTGTTGAGTCCTTGAAGCATCTGGACCAGCTGTGGGTTGAAGATCGCTGCTGCCCCTTGTAATTCTGGATTGCACTCACCGTTTCTGCTTCTGCTCTGGGCCAGCTCGGATGGAACACAACCCAATGGGCCGGTACCGGTCACCAACACTCTTCGGGCTCCTAATTCGTATAGATTCTGCGAACAATTAGATTAGCGCACAAATTAGATTCCAAGATATGCGATGATCACTCACGCAAACTGTTGACCACAATGAGTCAACATATAGATTTTGCCATGTGGCACATAGTATGAGGGATGGTATGACACTGACTCATGTACAAATTGGCGATTCTTGACCATTGACGTATGCATGTCACAATGTATCAACGGTCAAATTTCGCTTGTACGTGTGAGAGCTAATATTAGTAAAATTCATAAATTTTAAATTTTTTACCATGAGAATTTTGCGGAACTCAGTGATAAGGTAACGAGAGAATTCGGGAACGGAATATTGGCGTGACCTTTGGGAGATAGGTGCCAAGAAATAGTTGTTAACAAAGTCATTGCCACCAAGCGTCATGAGGTAAAGTGCGCCATTCACTAGCCTTGTTGCCTGTGGTGCTCCGACAAGCGCCGTGAGCCGTTGTTGGTATTCTTGGAAAAGTTCAAACTGCCTATAGATCCTTATTACGGTAACCTGCATGATTAAATCAACTAATTATTCAATTAGGTTTTTCATTTAAGGGTTAATTAGGGTTTTTAATAAAATTTATGGTACCAGAAATTACGAATTAGGCAACGTGGCGTGATAATGTTCATGTGTTAAAAAGCAGAATTTGGACTTACAAATTGAACCCCAGTATCATTGAGGATTCCGATTCCTGCAGAAGCAAAATTTGCTCCAATAAGCAGCTTTTGTCCTGTGAGCTCGGGGCTCAAATATGGGAGCACGCGTTCAGATCCTATTTCCTCACCTATGTATACATACATTCATACATGTCACATAATTATGAGGGATATTATATAGTAATAAAATTAAACTAGTTAGCTAGCTAATTAAGATGGTGATGGTGGATGGTGATAGTACTGATAATGTCGGGGAGGTTTAAGCCGTTGGAGAAGCGGCCGGTGGGGCGGTGGGTGGGGAAATCGATGCCATAGGGAGGAGAGTCGGCACGGGCGGTGGTTGCTAGGTAGTTGTTGTTGCCACTGTCGACCAGTGAGTCCCCAAAGACAAAGAAAGCACGAGCTGCCACGGCTTGAGGTGCAAGCTCTAAAACTGCTCCCATTGCTACAATGAGAATTAGGACCCTCATGCTGCTAGAAGTTGACATGAAAACTAATGCAGGCATTTGCTCTCTTTGGCTTTACTTATCTTCCTTCAGTTGAGAGTTGTAGTTTTATAGAGTTCCTGTTGTGACTTGGGAGAGCTTTTTAGGTAGGTAGCACAATGAGAAGAGGCAAAAGCTGATGAAGAGAAAACAAGTCAAATCATATGATAAATATGAAAGAGATCGATCGAGGTTTGAGCTGCATTATGCATGAAATCATCAAAATAAAAACAGAAACTTGTGTTCTTTTGTGAGGGGAAAAGCAGTAATTAACATGAATTTTAACGCAAAATAAGGTATAATTAGAGGCTGAGAAAGGTGGGAATAAGTCGTTTTCATTAATTTTAATATGACAACGTAAATTGTCACACTTGTTCTTGTTCTGTTGTTGGTTTGGAATTGTAGATCACTCACTTAGCTTAGACTGTGCTAGCTAGCCACCCAGCTTGGTCAATAATTAATTAAATATCCAGGCAGCTGGGCGCCATGTGAAAAACATAAATGGGCTGGCTTGGAGTAGCTGAAATCTGTCTAACTCAATCTCTCTCTCTCTCTCTCTCTCTCTCTCTCTCTCCAGAGAGTTGGGGAGCTAGGGTTCTGTTTACTTGCAAGAACGAGTCAATAAAGCAAGCAATATATATCTATAGACTGCAATTCAATGTATACATATGATGAAACATTCTATACTATTTTATCGTTAATTCATCTGTAATTGTCAGATAATCATTAATTAATGTGAAGTACGTTTATAATAACATCGTGATTACTGATTCACATTCCGCCATAATATCGTAGTTATCTAGTAATTGATGTTGTTAATGCAAGTATACAACATAATGTGTATATATATATATATATATATATATTAACATGGAGTGATGAGTTATTGTAGAACCAAACAAACCGGCTAATTAATAACATAAAACCATGTTTTCTTTTCTTATCGACTGTCAAAAGGTACACTGAAACAAACTAGTACAAGAACATTCATGCTCAGCCTCATATTATAAGTACATTTATTCATATTTATGTTGTTCTTGTTCTTTTTTTTTTTGGTTACTTAAAAAAAAAACATTTCTTGATTTTTTATAGTCAAACAAAGGCCACTGGTTAAGTGTTCGGCCACGTTAATCCCAACTTATTTTAAGGCCATTAAATTCCTCTGTCGACATATTCTTCATTGCCACCGGAAAGAAGATCTGATTAAACCAAATCTGATCCGAAGTAATTTGACAAGATGTTTTTCAATTGTGGAATTTTTTATTTTTTTTTTATTTTTAAAAAAAGCCACCAACAACTTTTGGAGTTATAGCCCCAGTCCAGCTTATATATATTTTAAAAGAAAAAAGAGATTCAGCCCAGCACAAACGTATGAGAATTTCAGCCAAGTTTAATGGGCCCAATTCTAAAGAAACCATGACTTCTGTAATTTATTGTTCACACTTGTCTAATTTAATATTTTCTCTCATGATTTTATGCTAACCCGCTTTGATAACACGAAGAAAATTGAGATTCCACTCCAAAATCAATTCGCAATAGGAGAAGTAGTTCAACTCCTTAGAGCATGTCCACCGCAGCCCATTTGCCAAGGCAAGAGGCCCCTCCCCCAGCTAGGTTTGAACCTCCAGCGCAGAAAAGAGAGCCCAGTCAAGTCCTGAGTCCCACCAACCGGGGCAAGCCCAAGGGCAGATCTTACCTGGGCTTTAGGCCGAAGGCGTTGACGTCAGAGAGTTAAAAAAATCCAAAAAAATAAAAAAAAAACCAAAAAATTATGGATGTTTTCCCTATAAATACATAACAATTTTATTCATTTTCTACACTAAATCCTCATACAAACTCTTCTCCATCCAATATTTATAAATTGTAAATATTTGTAAATTGTAATCATTTTTTTCTTGCATTTGTAAATTGTTTATATTTTCTTCCATATTTATTTTTTTCTTGCAAAATCATTTTATTTCTTGCATTTCTAAATTGTTTATATTTTGTTGCATATATATTTTTTTTCTTGCCATTGCCCTTGCCTTTTAGGGTGGAACCAAAAAAGGCAATACTGCCACTATTCACATGAATAGTAGCAGCCCTTACCTTGTCTTTACCTTAGTCTTTTGGGGTGGACATGCTCTTATAAGCCCTTGCTAGGTTTCTTTTCCAATATGGAACTTTCTACTTTCACATTCTCATAGTTTATTATACAAAAAGTTGCCTTTGATGTATTTATAAGGTCAGGTGGATGTTACTTCCCCATATTCAAAAATTAAATTCAAATTCGTACTCAAAGTCCATTTAAATTTTTACTAGCAGATTTGTATTTGTGATATTAACTTTTTTTTAATATTAAAAAATGGTCAAGTTTTATTTATTTTTATTAATTATATCTTGTAAAGTTATCAATATGCGTGCATGAATGATTGTCAATCGTGGTTGTTCCGGGAAGCAAGGATACAAACACATTCTGGCAGCTGGGGAATTTCAGAAGCACATTACAGTTGGTACATTTCTACAACACATTTTGAAAGTCGGTGAACTTTTTAGGTTTAGGGCCTTTTTTGAAGGCCCTGAACTCAAAATCCCTTGTCAAAAATCAGTTACTGCACGGGAAAGGAAAAACAGAAAACGGAGACACAAAAAAAACAAACAAACAAACCACAAAGCAAATACGCGAAGGAAAAGCACCCAATTTGCCACAATCTCCACCTCCCACTGAGCGCGCGCCATAGCTGATTAGGGTTAGGGTTTTCAGCTCTAAATTCATCTCCTCCAGAGAACCAAGAATGCGTCGTCCCACGTGCTGCCACATATCCCTAGCTTTCGTGCTCAAATTCCTCAACTTTCTTCAAGCTTTCATCGGAGTTTCAATCTTAGTCTACTCGGCATGGATGCTCAACCAGTGGAACAATCACATTCCGGTTGTCCCACAACCTTCAGCTCCTTCGCCAGACTCTTCGTCTTTCTCCTCCCTCTTGTTGAGCTCCGAAACGGCCAAGACTTCTGATCAGATCACCCCTTTGAATTTTGCTGTTCATTTGGTCTCTGGGTTCGATGAGGGATTGGGATTGAATTCATTGAAGCTTCCCGCGCCTTGGTAATTTCAAATTTCCTAACTTTATTTATATATATATACAACTCTGTGTCATGTTTGATTTTGGATCAAGTTCGGTTTTTTGTTATTTGTTTTTTTTTTGGGTTCTTTGAGCTGGGTACCTGAAGGAAGTTGCTTTCAGGGTTTTGATTTTGATTCAGTAATTATGAGTTTGGGGATTCTTTTGGGCTGTGGGCAGGGGTCTTGAATTTTCGTTGATTAGATAACATTAAATGCTCATGTATCTCGTTTGGTTGAAGACAAGTTTCTAGAGGGACTCCTCAGATTGTTATTCATTTGATGCTTTTCTTGATGGCAGGTTTATCTACACTTTTATGGGATTGGGCGTTTTGATCTGTTGCATTACTTTCATAGGTTGTATTGCAGCTGAATCAATTAATGGCTGCTGCCTGTGTTTTGTATCCTTAGCCTATACATTTTGCACTATTTTCAGCTGAGAAACTATTCTGCTTTCTTTACTATAACTTTTAAAGTCTTTGATTAATCTTTCTAGACCCTTGAAATGACAAGTTCATAATTTGTGAATGCTCAGTTTGGTTGCTTATTAGAAGTATTAAGCTAACAAAAGGAAGAAACTAAAGTAATAGTGTTCATTTTACAAGTCCCCTGAAAACAAAAGGCTTCAGCTTAACTTTGTCATTCCCCCATTTTCTTTGGTTGGAAAATTTTGTATCTTAGAAACTAGATGACTAGTTTCCACTGCGTATACTGGGGTCCAGACAAAGTAGTGGGGGATTTGAATATACTTCATAATAAGAAGCTTTACCACAAGCACTAAACTAAATGGTTTTGAGGCATTGAACTTGATGTAAAGTTTCACAACAATTTTTTATATGCTGTGCAAGTTGAGTTGAATGAACTTGATTTTCAATCCACAGTTTCTGCATTACATTCTGTGCCCTATCTTTTTCTTAACTGTTCAAACATTTCAGTACACAATACTTATTACAGTACTCACTCTACTAGAAGCAGCTTTGGTGGCATTCATTGCAATTGATCATCGTTGGGAAAAGGTGCTTTTCTATAAAGAAAAATAAACTCAGTTATATGTGTGCGTGGGATTTCATCCTTCGGTTTAGCCAATCAAAGTAATATGTTTCTTTATACCTTTACAGGATCTTCCATTTGACCCAACTGGTGAACTTGACAGTCTTCGATCTTTTGTCCAAGATAATATTGACATCTGTAGGTGGGCTGGGCTCGCTGTCATCATATTACAGGTATCCTGTAGCCCATTATAGTGATAACGTTTATTGTTCTCTTTATAATTGCATAGGATTAAGATCAATTTCCCTCTTCCATTTACATAATATCTTCAAAATTTGGACCTTTAGATGAAAGCACATTGAATGGCCTAAGACTGATTACCTTCGGTGACAGCTTTTCAACAGTTTCTCAAAAATATTCTCCCATATGTCATATGTCATAGCTTACAAATTGTGTCTAATTGACTTGAACCAATTACATAACTCCTAATTGTATGTGATTTAGAGATGCTTTAGAGTTATGTTTCATCAGTGAAGATGACTATTGCGAATAACTTTTTCCGGTGCAGATGTCCAATTTTTGCTTTCCAGGATCTGTTTAATTTTGTTTTTTGTTTGAAAAGTACGGACTGCATTTAGCATTTCTATCGATGTTTATGGAATCTGGTGCTTGTGTTCTTATACTCAACTTTCTTGAAACATCAGGCTTTATCTCTACTACTAGCAATGGTTCTTCGAGGCATGGTTTCTACTTGGAAAGCTGACTATGACGTTGAAGATGATTATGATTTTAGGGGTAGAACTAGGGAGCCATTGTTAAATAACCAGTTAAGCCAAGCGTCTGGATCAACCAAGGGTGATGGGAGAGGGACTCATTCTGACATTTGGAGCTCACGGATAAGAGATAAGGTAATTTGTTTGAAGATTGCCATAATCTACAAAGTTTATACTTTGATCCCAATTTAACAGTATTCAATCTTGATTTTCATATCTTGTCAATATGAATGTCATTTTCTTCCCTAATCACAGCGTTCTTGTACTTTGTGCAGTATGGGTTGAACGCTGTGAATCAGAATGCATCAGCAAGTTCGAAATCCAAGCAGTGAAGTTAGTTGAAGGTTTTCCATCATACAGATCAGGAAAATCGATTGGCAACTGCCTCTAATTTCCATTGATACTAAAATGTATATCAATTTTCCTTTGCTTCAATCCATTTCTCTTCTCTTTTTTAAATGTTGTGCTGGAGACAAAGTTGGGGTGTATGTATGTATATAACTCTTCAAAAGTGTGGTTGCTTGTTGCCAGCTTTTGCCTTGTATCAACTGAGCATGTTTCTGGTAAGATGCTAATGTTATTAATTGTAAAAGTAAAAAGCTTGTGATTCATATACATTCGTGAGTACTAAGATAAAACAAAACAAGAAAAACATGACATTTATACTGTGCATGCCATTGTAGGTGATAGATTCTCTTTGTCGTCCCTTTCATTTTCATTTTTTCCCGTGAGCCTGTGGATTCGTTCAGCTGTCAAGAAGTGCATGCCGATAAGATTATAGTGTTATTATTTGATTCACGGGATATCTTTTGCCTGTCCTCACTATAACTATTACTACTACTTTTCCAGTACCAGTACCATGTGGTCACCATTCTTCTTATTTTTCATTCCTAATTAAGAAATGCCACCAAGTTCTTTGATTATTTTTTCTATTTTTTTTTTTTCACTATATGATTGGTTGGAATTTGGAAAGGTAACACAGAAAAAGTGGACTTCAATGATCATATGACTGTGGAGGATGATTTGGTTCTCAGTTTCAAAAGAACCTGCAATTCTCTCTCTCTTTTCCTCTCTCATACCAAAATCTTTGTCCCTTTCATCATGCCTTTTAGTAGGAGAAGAACTTACATGTAACGGGGCACTAACTCTGTGGACTACCACGGTTGGCCTCGACAAACTTATTATTGCACTTTGATTTCTGACTTGTGAGGAATGTACATCATTTGTCTGCCAGCTATAGATGTTCCTTCCTAATTTACCTATCTGATACATGACATGTTCTGTTGGTAATCATTTGTCTGGTCACAATCTGAAATGTGTACATAGAAATTGAACCATTTTCCCTTAAGGGCTCAGTTGAAGTATTTTCTATGTTTAACCACCACAACATTAAATTAAAGCCACAGATAAAAGAAAATTTGGTTGGTCTTAAAACAAGTTCCAACCACACTAAGACAAATTTGATCACATATTATTATTTAATTATTTAATTATTTAATTTGGGAGGTCGCCAATGCTTTATTTTGAAGCATACAGAATTGCACCGACCGACAATGAGGTCAAATAAGTGGTGTATTTTACCCTTTTACCCTCATGCACGTTAACTATAAATTTTAGAGCCGAAAGGAGAATCTTGCCATAAAATATATAAACTAAAGCATACAATATGACAACAAAATCATAGCCTTACCACCTCTTAGTCAATAGGGTGTAACTTAGTGGAAAAGGCATTGACTTGCGAATCAAAGATCTCAAGTTCAAATCCTCTGTTATCATAATTGTGTGTGTAAAAAACTTCATTTCTTTATAATTTAGACTATTTCTTGTACTTTAAATAAAATAGTTATGTCACCTCTACACCGAAAGTTGTACGTAATTTTGAAGCAACAAATTAACACAGAAGTCCTGCAATTCTTCTCAATTTGCATTTAAGTACACTTACAAACAACGAGAGAGATTTGAACGTGCGACAAAAGTCAGCTGCCAAATAATATTGTACAGTTGTATATAAACAGAGTGGTCACAAATTATGAAATAATGATTAACTGAAACATCTGTGGCATTAAACAATTAAAGGTGGGTTAGGGCCACCACCATTGTTGAAAATCAAATACACAAAATAATAGAGCGAGAGAGAGAGAGCGAGAGAGAGAGAGAGAGTTACAGTAAAATTTAAAATGAAAAATGAATCAAAAGTTTGGTCATGTCCTCTCTGTCAAATCAACCACAGCCTCCTCCACGAGCTCTTCCAGCAATTTCCCTTCTATTTCCATCCCTAAATTATCAATTTCCAATCTCATATGTTCAGACCACCCTTTCCCCACAACCTCCTTCCTCACCACCCTCTCCACCACCAGGCTGTTGCTGTCCCCTCCCTCCCCTGAAGCACACCTCACCTCACTGGCAAACCATTCCCTCACTCGGCCCCACACACGGTCTGCCAATAGGGAAGAATCACCCTCTGAAAACCTGTCGTGGGCCCCACTACATGACATGGTTCTTGTGCTGCTGTCTGACCCATAACCAGTGATGTCCACCAAGGCTGCATTAACACTATCGAATACAAGCTTCCGGCTTGATCGCCATTGCCTTCTCTTAGCCTCATGCAGAGGCTCTTTGTCATTTATGTTGGCATACTTGTCTCTGAGAGATGGATCCAAAGGAGTTTCGAGCGAATGCCATCTAGTGAAAAACGAGTCACACTGCACCTCACCATCTAGGCCAGCTGCTGATAAAAGAGTCTGGACAATGGCATGCCAGTCTTGTTCTTCTTCCTCGGTGGAAACTGAAGGGGATTTTAATAGATATGGTGTCGCAGTCTCTGCACAAGAATCATCCCATGAGAGTGTCCGGGCAATTGATCCTATAGGTGGTGATTTGTCAATCAAGTTAGACTTGAGATGTCTTCCTGTTATTAACACACAAAAATCGTAAAATAAGACAATGATTAAGGGAATTAACAAAAAGCCATAGAAAAATAGAGAGAGAGAGAGAGAGCGGGGAGAGATACCTAGGTGGTCTGGCTTCAAATACAAAGAGGACTCCTGAATTATATTGTCATCCTCTTCGAATGGTGGTTCTAGAACTGATATTGGACTTGGCTGATCAGGATTCTCGACAACATTTCCAGGCACCACAGGCCTTGTCACACACAACCCTGCCTGCAAAATTTGGAAAATAGAAAACAAATCAAATAAACCATTCATTAATGATAACTTAAATCCATGCAGTTGACAGCGTTCATGACAATAAGACACTGAATAGCTCAGGTTTTAAGAACAATGATTATCTACAATGCATGCATTTTGCTCCATATAGCAAGAACAATCGTTTTATGGTTTTTCCATATCACTCATTCCATTGTGCCAAGTATAACACATTGTTTGTTACCAAAATCACAAATATAGACATCTACATTCCAAATTTTATTGCTTAAAGGTTGCTGCAGATACAGGTCAAACAAAATACATCCTACGAAACTAAGTTTCTCTTCTGATTTTTTATTTATTTTTATTTTTGTTTTTTAGGGCAAGTTAGAATTAATAAAGAGAGAAAGCATTAATATCAGACAAAGAAGAAAACTGAACTACCTTCGGTGGAATTGTGCCTTGTCTTTGTCCCATATTTGTTACATCTGGAGATTCTTTTCCAGAATTTCCAAATAAAGCAGGAGACAAACACCCTTCAAGGCCACCATCATTAGCACACTGAGATGCATCATCACTAATTATACCAGGAGGAACCAGAGAATTTGGTGGTTCAGCAAGGGCAGATTCATTTTCATTGTTACATCGAGATACATCAGATTTCCCTTTATTTGATTTCTTATTTCTGGAGAAAAATAAACTTGAGACTTTCCCTTTAAACGATGACTTCATGCTCTTTGCCTTAGTTAGCTCTTTAGGAACATCTGTCTTGCCAGCCTCGGGATCTGAAACTTGAACATTGACCCTGGCAGCATATACTGTAGAAGATACGGGGACAGATTTTGACCTCAAAAGATTTCTGGGGGAATCATCCACACCTTCTTCTTCACTAGAACCATTAATTAAGCATGAAACTGATTCCCTTGGTTCTTGCTCCTTCTGACTGCTCTCATCCTCACATCTTGCTGGCTTCTTTATCTCTGAAAGAGCAAGCATCTCACCCAATGTACTAGAGCTCCTCCGGGCATGTCTTTGTTCCTGAGGATTCCCATTTAATGCCATCATAGCCCATCTTTCAGAAAGTCGCTTCTTCGCCTCTCTACAAACAGATGACTCTGGAGAACATGACACACGGCTGAAGGAGGATGAAGAAAAAGGGCTGCCAAACCTGTTAATGTAATCCCATGAATGCCTAGAAGATGGTGACATAGCTTCTGAATCACTGAGATTTCCATTTGCATATTCATTTTCTGATTTGTTAAATGAACTCTCATCACCGGTATAACCATTGGAAAAGACGGAGGAAATCAAAGTTTCATCCCTCCGATGACCCATCAAATTATCACGCATCTTCTGTGTGATCACCTTTGCAACTTCTCTTGATTCTCTCTCCTCATCATCTTCATGTTCCTCATAGAAGTTTTCACTGTGTAATATTGTTGGTGATGGGGTAGGTGAAGAAGCCACAGCCTTAACATCAGGAGTCTTCCCAGGGCTAGGCCTCAATACCACTATCCGAGTTGGTTGAACAGGATAGTCATCAACTTTCTGATCAGAAATTGGAGAGTATCCATGGTGGCTTTTGTCCCATGCAGCTGCTTGACTGACCTGAGCTGATTTCTTTGTGGGTTCATCGCTCTTGTCCCCTGATCCTGATAATTTGTCATTAGAAACCATCTTTGAAGGTCTGAGAACAGTGATCCGCTTTGTCTCAGTAGGTTGAGAAGGAATAGATTGTAATTCATTTAGATGCTGAGAAAACAAGGAATTAGGTTCTTGCAGAAACTTGAGGAACAAATCTCTATTGGAACTTAATACTTCAAGGGCATCTTGGAATTCCTTGGATTGGCGAAGCCTCTCATCCGTGGCCAAGCGTTTTGCTTCCATGAACTTCTGACGAACAAGAGCCATCTTCTTCTCATTAACTTCTTCATTACACCTTCCCTTCTGCGGTGATTTATTTCTTCCATAATTTGCTTTCTGAGGTTGCTGCCAGACTTCATAAACATCTTTGTAATCATTCTGCTTTGAACACTGATGAAATTCACGCAGCATGCCCTTGTCCAAAAACCCATCTTGCTGCCAACATCCCAATGGCGCGCTGGAATGATTAGTACATTGTGAACATCTTTGTGAAGCTGAATCAGGCTGCTCTCGTGGGAGAGAATCAAGCCCCATCAACTTTGCAACCACATTGGGTGGATTCTTCTTAGACTCCACTTCTTTTGACATTTCTTGGTCTAAAAGCATCTTTATGGGTGTTCCACATACTTTATTGTTTGATGAACTTCTTCTCAACTCAGGCACAATCTGAATACCACATACAAATGTAACACAAATCAGGAAACTGCAGTAGACTATGATCCAATAAGAAACCAAAGACAACTTTGCATTGAAATTGTTTCCCCAGAGGGCACAAATTACATTAGTCAGAGCAAAATCCTGCAAAACTCACCAGTTTATCATCTATGTGATCTCCAAATGGAGAAGGACCCAACATTGTTGCCACATCTGATTGACTCCTTGAGACTGAAGAGCCTACCAAAACTGATGGATCAGTACAATATTTGACACGCATGACTACCAATTGCATAAGAGAAGCATGTTACAAAAAGATGACTAAAATTACAAATAAATTTGAGAACAGGAATTTGACAACTGAAATTTGAAAACCTCAATCAAGCAAGCAATGCTAATTATTTTCAAACTTTTGTCTGATGGGACATGATAGTAACTTATTATAGTATTTCAAATCTACTAACATAGGGCAATAGGGGGAAGAGAAGTAGTTGCAAGAGTACAGTCAACATCAAGTGAAGGATTATCTTAATTTTTGAACTTGATCCACAAAGAATTAGCATATGCCACTGATTACCAATAAATAAAAGATTATATCAAAGGAAATTACCATCATGGTGGGGTTTTTCGGTGAGCAGCTTGTTTCCAGAAACCCCAGTACTCAAATCAAAGAGGTTCACCATTCTTCCCAAGCATCCTGGGAAAGGCTTGTCTGTGTTGTGAGCTTTACTGATCTGCATCCCGTTCATTTGAACCCCTGCGTGATCACATATTTCAGTAGATTAATCCCAATATGCAATCACTTTTTGTTTCATTTGTTGAAGGACTAAAGTCAAAGAATTCCAAGAAAATAAACAAAAGCGTTGAACAGGACAGCTTCCAACAAAACTAAGAAAGGGGCAAAAAAACTAATTTCAAGCACAAAATTCAACATGATTAAAAATTATGGATAGAAAATCAATATCTTTCCCTTTCAGTCAAAACCAACACAAACAAACCTTAGTAGGAAAGCTGCCGGCTTGACGCTTAAATCTCAATTGGGAAAGCAAGCCAATTTATCAAAAACAGTTGAAGACCCAGATATTTTTGGGGAAGAAGCTGCAAGTCCCACAGAGAGAGAGAGAGAGAGAGAGAGAGAGAGAGAGAGAGAGAAAGGGAGCTGATTTTCCAAAGAGTAAAAGAAGAAGGGCACCCGTATAAGAGAGAATAGAGACAAATAGAATGTTATGCAAGGTGAAAATTCAGCTCATTCGTTGAAATATCACAATCAATTTATGCGTCGCGTCACTGCAGAACAAACTCCACCCTCTATTATTCAAAAAAACATCACCGATCACACTCTACTATACAAGCTCCCGCACCCCAAAAAAGCAACAAAAAAAATCCAAAAAGTAACGATCTAAGATCAAAATATAACCAAAAGTGAACTAATTAAGACGAAATCATTGAGCTAAATTTAAACAAAAAGCGAGAATATTATTATGTTTGGGAAAGCTGCTACGTCTACAGCTTTAGCTAAGCAGAAAAGTAAATCCAGCGAGAGAAGGAATTAGATTCGCTCATCAGTAGAGCTTAAGAGCTTCGATAAGTGCGAGATCGGAGAAAAAGTGAGAGAGAGAGAGAGAGAGCAAAAAGGCAACCCCGAAACAAAAAGCTACTGTGAAATCAAAAGGACGACTCAGCCACAATCTCTGACACTGCTCCAAGCAGCATTCAGAGAGACAGAGAGTAAGAGAGAGATTGGGACCTAGTGACCGGCGAGGTGCTCGGAGACTGTCATGCCGGCGATAATGTGGGCGGAGATTCGACCGGAGAAGCTATCGGCATCTGACGCGGCGACTAGATCGGCGGCTCTGAGTCTCTGTGTGCTTGTGGCGTGGTTTTGGCTTCTCTTTGCTTCTGCTAAGCTGCTGCTTCTCTCTCTTCCACCGACTTTCTCTCTGTGTGTCTCGGACTTGAAAATGGTTTGTTTAATTACGATTGATTTATGAGGTTCGATTACGGAGAGAGAGAGCAACCAGATGATAACGATATAGAGAGAGGAGAGAGAGGGAGCGAAAACGAAAGCAAAGGGAAAGTGGAGGATAATCAGGACAATAATAACATTTTTTCATGAAGGTATGGGTTTTTATACTTATGCCCTTTTAGTTTGGGATATTTACAGTTGTGGGCTATTCGTTAGGGATTCTGATACGATTGTGCGCCAAACTTATTGGGTTTGCTATCACCCATACCACGGCCCCTATGTGAAAGTGAAATTTTATCCGATTATCTTATTTCCGTGTTTAATAATTCAATTTATTATAATTTTAAATGGTGCTCGGAGATGTTATTTGCACTTTAAAAATTTCTGGTATTTTGAATATTTCATTATTTTTTATCTTTTGTTTATATATATATAGATATGTAAAATTGGGAGATGTTACGTGCGTTTTAAATTAAATCCAAAACCCAATATGAGTTGTATCGTTAAGCGTGTAAATCATAATTTGAAACGTAAACACTAATTTTCCTAAAATTATATGATATTTATATTTTCATCGTGTATTAACAATTTCATATTCTTTAATATTTTTTTTTTATAGTTTTCGTGTACAAACCTATTTGCACTTTCAAGTACAAATCACATTTTTGTCATTTATGCAAATGACCCACTAATGTAGTAGTTTAGAGTAATTGCTTATTCGGGTAAGGTCTTGGGTTCAAGTCCTAACATCCGTATTGTATGTGTGAGTTTAGTATATTATTACCCATCTCAATAAGAAAGATCCTCAAAAACATTTTTATCATTTATGAATAAAATAAATACAACTAACGATCATGCCCATTCATTTTTATATATATATATATTTATCGCATAATTAGCACAACCCTAATGACTAAATGTCCATAGCTACATAATAGAGAAATTATTTGTAGATATATAATAGAAGAAATGGAGTAGACAATTTTCTAATGAATGAAATGCCATGCATTTTAAAGTTGTTTAATCATACAATTTACTTTTTTCCTACTTGTGTAAGATAAGAAGATTCTTTATATATTTTGTTGTCTAATTAGAATGGCCAGGACAGAAAAGATGCACCCCTCTAATATATATAAAATATTAAAAGCAAGTTACCAAATTTTTTTTTTTGGTCAAAGCAAGTTACCAATAAATAAACGTTTAGGAAGGCGCCCAATTGGTCTAATTAAACAATAAGTACTATTGTCTTGATTCTGTATTAACATAATGCACTTTTTATACTAAATAATAAATTGTTGGTTGTTCACTTAACAACTGAGCTATTTACAATAATGAATAGGTTGTTTGTAGCTTTTTCTTATAAAAATGTAACATAAATTTTGTTGTATACAACTAAAAGTCCTCTCTTTTATCATTTAGTTCCTCAAGCACCGTGAACTCGAGTTGGATTTAAGCACGATACACTTTTCAGTTATTGAGATAATCCAACTACTCTTTATAGGCGATATGTTTTGTATTTTTATGAGAAACTCTATGACGAACATGATTCTCAATTAAGTAGTCCGCACATCACGCGTAACAAATCCTTATTAGGTAATGTTGTGAATGTGAAAAAAAACTGCTTTTGTCATATCATCATGTGTGTTAGGTTTCAAAGGCAGGTGAAAAAAAATTAAAAAATTTGTAGGAAATGGAATAGTATAGGGTAAAATAAATCATGGGGCGATGTAGTTTGGTCAGAAACATGAAATCTCAACGGTAAAATCATTGACATTGACAATGGGACAATAATAATATTCAACATGGCTACTACAAAGAAGGACCTACTACCAACCACTACGAACTTACAAGACGAGATATTCTTTGCTCATAATGAAAAAGAGTACGACACCATTGGTGGAGGAGCTTTCAATTTTATTTTTTTTGGTCCTAAAAAAATAAAAAATAAAACTCATTATTTCCTAACACATTTAATATGATGCTCATCCACTTTTGGGGGTTCTATTGGCTCCACAAAAACAATAATGCAAACCATTAATGGCCTTTTTATAAAGTAAGGTTATAAAGTGGCAAATAAAAAATCTAATGTACTTACTATAGTTTGTGAGAATGAGAATAACGAAAAATGTCATATATTTAAAAGTTGAAAATTTTGTAAGGGTTTAAAAGTAGTTTGGTTCCTTTATGGTATTAGAGAGGAGGTTGCTCGCATGTGAAAGTCTAATGGCCACACGTGCTCTATGTCACATAATATATTTTGTCCCCGTATGGGAACTTGTGAGAATGTGAAGGTGGAAATATTCCACATTGAAAAGTTATAAAACTTTGCAAATGGCTTATAAGAAGTTGCACTACTCCCCCCAATATCAATTATTTTAGGATGAAACCTCAATTTCCTTCACAGTTTTGTGGTCTTTACCATATTTATTTTGCAACCCCAATTCTTACAGTATTTCCTTTATATTATTTTTTGTTTTCAAAATCCCACTTTTTTGTCCTAATTATGTGAGAAAAAGATAGATTCTTAATAGTTGTTTTTAAATATTTATTTGTTGTCATATATGCATATAACTTATAAGCGTGTGCATAAGCTTAGAGTGGTCAGTTAACTAAATCCGGCAACAAATCTGGGAGGGGACGCAAATCTTTAGTCTTTTTGTCAATGGTGAAGCATATAGGGCGCACATGCATAATATTGCATATGACAATGACCCCCTTTTTTGTTTCCATTGGTCAAGTCCCCCAATTAAGATTATGGCAGATTTAGGAGGTTAATTGATCCTTTTATCATTATGAAAGTGATGGATTAAACCAATTAGCCCATTTTGATTGAGAGGTAAAGTGTCACCTCCATAGAGCTCTTTCACATTTGTCACCATTCACTTTGCAATTCACCTACAAATTGTATAGAGAGGGGAAACTTTTGCATACAAACAATTTTTTCGTTGATCGATTACGTAAATAGTATTTGAAAAATTGTAGACAATATTTGTCAATCAAGAGATGTAATTTTAATTAGTCGAGAGCTCAGTTAGTTGAGTTCTTTCACCTTCATTCATGTGTAGGAAGGTTCAAAATCTTTAACCACCCAATGAATATTTATGTAAATTCTCATCTCCCAGTCGCTTGTTACTAAATTTTTTTTTAGTCCGTACTGAAGTTACTAATCATCACGGGAAGGTCACCAATCCTTCCAAGTGAATAATGCTTACTTTTTATTTTGAAGTACACAGAGAGGGTTGTTTCATACACAGCTTAAAACTCATGTGATGCGAAAGAATTTTCTTCACAAGGATATGATGGTAAAATCGTTAAAACGGACCCAGCTAGATCTAGAAGAGAGAGAGGAGCGCGTGGCGAATAGCAACTCCCCCGACGAAGAATGTGAACAAAATGAATGCGAGGGACACGACTGATGACGTCAGCAGACAAAGTGGGGACATATGACGTGGCGAAGTGGGACCACAGAGTTCATCCATGCTGACGAACCGGGTCTTTAAAAAATAAATAAATAATGGTTAATCACAAAATTAATGAATTACAAGACCATGATGAGGTTTCAATTTAAAGTATAAATCTGATAACATTTCACTTTCACTTGTTTCTCTTTCCCTCTCTCTCAAGTATGATAATGACTTGCATAAAATGACTTAGAGCATCTCCAAGGGAAGAGGTAAAGGAATAGGCAATTTGCCTTGCAACATCAGCATTTTCATGCTAAGGAAGGAGGCAAATGGGTAGGCAAGTTGACTAGAGCGGATATGCTCCTCCAACTCTCCACCCGAATTCGAATCCCCTTTCCTATAGTCATATTAAAGTAGAATATCACTTATATATATATATATATATAAAAAGATATGATAATGACTTAAATTAGATGCTAAATTAAGGGACCTAATTAGGGGCCCTCCTCCAACAACGTCATTAATTAAACTTTTGTGATCGTTTTCATTCTGATTTATCATATCTACCCAAACAGGAAAGGTCATGAAAAAACACTTATACTCAATTTCAATTGAACTACTTTGATTGAAATATATCATTGCAACCAAATCTCATAATTGCATAATATCACATAAATTCCACTTTGACAATCTGGTGCATCAAAATTCAAACGCAAAAGAGCACGCAATACATAAATTAACTCTCATTTTGAACCTTTTTTTTTTCCTTCCCTACATGAGTTTGTTAATGCAATCATGTTGGGATGAAAGTAGATTATATCAAATTTTAATTACCACACGAATTTACTTCACTGTAAAAATATATCGACATCACTATCATCAAAATTTACCTCTCTTTCACTTCTATCCCAGCTTGAGTTGTCAAGCAGCCAGGGCCATGCCTTCTCTGTGTCCAATGGTACCTGGGGGCAAAAGGCTGAGCTCTCATTGATGCTAACATTATCTTCAACGAAATGAGCAAGGCTTCTTGCCTGACTGGAGTCGTCTAGGATTCTTTCGTACTTATCGTTGTCGTAAGTAAGAAGGCGGGAAGATATGTCTTCCTGTTCTGGTAATTGTAGAGCATGAAAAGTTGATGAATAATACTCTCTCCAGGAACCACTGAATGGAAGGAGAGATTCTGTATTAGGAAGATAGTGCTCTTCATGGATGATCTTGCTCCTAAACCAATGGTCATTTTGGACAGAAAATATGGTGCTGCCAACTTCACAGGCTGTGTCCTCAATGCAGTCTTCAGTCGGATTAATAAAGTTCGTTAGACACGACAAGGTTAAGGGAATTTGGGGGAAACCTGATCGTATATTGTCGTTGCCTTCAAGACAATGTCTTGGAACTTCATGGTTTTGATAACTGGCTAAGGATGCAGATCTGTGTTCAGCTCCATATCTTGATAAGTCAGATGAATTTCTATCTTCTTTCGTGCTGCCAAAATCCCAACCCAGCAGAGGAACGGCTAGCTCTCTTTTGATCAAATATTCATCTGGCTGACAGAATGCATCCATCTCTTTGACATGTCCAGATGACACTAATCCATATTCTTTGAATGGAAGGACAGATTGTGAGTCACTCTCAGTGCATGAAATTGCTCTTCCTCCTAGTAATTCAGACTCAGGTTCCCATACTCTGTACTGAAGATGATTCTTGTAAACATAACTAGTTGGAGAATCGGAACAGAAAATCCTCTCTCTTGATCTCTTGGACCAACAAGACGGCATCAAATCATGTAAGCAAGGGCCACAATCAAGTTCCATAAAGTTTCTAGTAGGTGTCCATGGAAGTTCCTTGAAGTCAATATCTGACTCATAAGATGGAAGTGACATAGCCTTGCTATTGGTCTCTGCTTGCGTTAACTTTGGATCCTTCAATTTCTGGAAGAGCAAGTACTTTTCATAGTAATTGAAAACCACGAAAACGTGTAGAACCAATAATCCACATAAAAAAGGTAATAGAGGATACATTGTTCTCATTGCACTTGGGGACCAGCCGGCTGAGGAGCATAGAAACAAAATCGTACCTGCGAAAATATGATTGAATTCTCAATAAGATACATAAAGAAAGCAAAAGAACTTATTGATCATCATATGTCTAACCCCTTTGAGAAGAGTTCATCAATTTCAGGAAACGAAGTCTCTGTGACCCACTGACGTAGCTTCTGTCTCTTCCTATAAAAAACGTCTGCATGCCTGTTTTCAGTTTCTGTCTCTTCAAAATGGGTAAATCTTTTTCCTGAATGATTCAAATTAACTTAACAGTGTCAACCCAAGATGCTTAAACATTCTTGATGTTTACCTAATCAGAACTGAAGCAGATGGAGCAGATGGAAAGAAAGCAACAAGCTAGGCTTCATTGGGTCATGAAGTAGATGGAAAGAAATAAATTTTGGAAGGTTAATGTAAAGATTTTTCCAATTTGTAAGATTCATATTTCCTTTCCCTCCATCTCCTTGGCCACCAAATAAGTACAACAAAGAATGTAGAGGTTTCACATACAAATTTCATTTACCTTTAATTCTCAAGGAATTTTCATATTCCTCCACCATATCGTTCTGTTTTCTGTGTACACCCTCTAAGGTTGCACAAGCTCTCTCCACATTTAGCTCTGCACAAAAGGAAGTTGCACTCGTAACTTCGATGTTAAAGTACACAGTTTTTGGCTTAACTTCACAATATAAGCATGCCCGAATTTTTCCATTAAGGTTGAAAGCAATCCAAATAGGCATATAGGACAGACTCCAGTCAAAATTATATTTAATAGAATGATTGCCACACCAGTTTCTGCAGTATGCTTAACTATGCCTCTTTACATTGAAAACCTCAGTTTTTGATGCACTGCCAAGTCCAGGTGGTAGGAGAATGAATGAGCCAAACTTACTCGGTGTAGCATTTTCGTTTAGAAACGAAGACCTCACGTCCACTCTCTTATTCTGGACCATGTTGACCCTCTCTGCACAGCAGGCAATTCATCATAAACCAATTGAGCAAATGTAGATTGCTATAACGCTATAATGCACTATTTTCAGAGTTTAATAATTACCTCTGGAACAGTCCTTTGACTTGGAATTGTTTGTTTGGTAGGCCTCTTTATGCAGAGAATAAGAATGAGCTTTGTGGCTTGCACCTTCCTTCAATTTCTTGAAGAAGGCGTACTCGGAGGTCTTGGCATTATCAGCTGATTTGATACATTTTGCATCAGATTATTATCATTTCAAACAAATTTCAATCTCCCAAAATAATATATGACAAATTTGAGAACTTGGAAGGTGTAACATTTTGAAAAAAGTACCAAATTCACATCTTGGGGGTCTCTGATCCTCGTTGTCAAGATTTATAAATTTGACTCTTTTCTTGCAGCTAATGTCTACAAGGAGATGAAAAACTTAAACATGAGCATTCAAATTCAACTTCGACGCACTAAGAATCAAAATTTCAACATATTCAAAGCTAATTAGGCGACTAGTGCTAGGGTTTTGGGATCGACCTGCGGTTCTCGGCGTCGTTGTGACGGGGAATCGGGAATCGGAGCTCCGAATCCCATGAAACCCTCGATGTGATGGAATTCGGATCTGCAGTGGATCTTTGGGGTTAGGTTCGGAAGTCTTGCGCTTCATTGTGCCCTAACGTAGATTAAGAGGTCCGTGATCAGCATCATCAGCTAAAACCCTAGCTTCGTTTTCGCGTTTTGAAGAATTGTAACGTTTCGTTAGGCAATGGCGGTTGAATACCGAAGAGAGCTGGAAGAGGGGCATTAAGGCGCCAAAACGGCACGTGATACGGCCTTTTAAATATCTGTATATTTTTGGCATTTCTTGACTGTTGATGATCTTTTCTTTTCTTTTCTTTTTTCTTCACAAATTAATAAAACATTACTTTTTCTTTTTAGGAAAATAAAACATTTCTTAAGAAGGCAAGAATACATTTCTTCTTATGTCCCCTTTTCTTCCCAGTGTGTGTTTGAAATGTTTTGAAAGTAGTAAAAGAAACACAAAATTAGTGACTATTCGGTGCAGTAGTACAAATTTGAGTTCAAATCTTATAAACGACACTTCCTACTTAATTAGACGATATTAGAAAACTTAAAATCTAAATTAAGAAATTGCATTCAAGTTTAAGAATCATATTTAGTTTTTTTATTTATAATGTTTAGAATTGTATTTTTTTTTTTTGACAAAGTTTAGAATCGTATTTAATTATAAGGAAATATGAATATATTTTATTTTATTTCATGAATATATTTAAAATAATTTATAAAAACAATATATTTTAAATAAAAATGTTAATTTGTACAACTATTTCCAATAATTAAGCAATTATGAAGTGGAATGCAATAAATAAATTCTTTACTTTTCTTAGAAAAGTTCAACTTCATTATTTAAAAGAATTTTCAAGAGAAGAAAAGGGCAAAAATGAAAAGAAAAGAAAAGAAAAGGTTGGTTTGGACCACTCAGCAAGTACGCAGGCAAGGATGACATGTAATCACATATTATCCAAACAAAAAGGATATGGTGCATAGGTGTCAGCACCCTAGTGGAGGCAACGATTTATTATCTCACGTTTGCAGGATCAGATAATTGTTTTCCAACAGAGAGCATAGAAATTCAGCACTCATTCATTCAAAGCCTCTCATGTTTTGGTGGTCTTAATTATAGCCATTAACTTTTTAGTCTTTCACAGCCAGCAAGAGAGAGAGAGATAGAGAGCATAGCAGCAGCAAGCAGCACATAACTTAACACATATTGCTATGGCTAGCTGTGGCATGGCATCAGCTGCCTCAGGCTTTGTTGTGGCACCAAATGTTGCAGCAGCCAACAACACAGGCTCTGCTTCCAGCAGAAGTAGCATGTTGTTTTTCTCTTCAAAGCCCAACACCAACACCAGAAACAATGCCAGGTTTGTGATCAGGGCAGCTGATGAAGCAGCTGCTGCCCCACCAGCAGCCACCAAGGAAGCACCAGAGGAGGCAGCTCCCCCAAAACCTAAGCCACCTCCAATTGGACCCAAGAGAGGCACGAAGGTTAGTTCATGTTAAAAAATAGAATTCTTTTTAAAATTATTATTTGAGTGAATTGTCAATAGTTTTGTAGTTGGAATTGCTGAATTGAGAAACCAAATTAAACTCAGAAAAAAGAGAGAATGAAAATCACTAGAAACCAGGACAAGCATCAGTTAATTTGTGTCCTGAGATATGATAATATGTTATAGTGGCCAGAAATATATGTTCTTTTGTACAATGAAATGGTCTTGTTTAGTTTCAGTTGCATAAACAGAAATTTCAGAGGACCCCAAATGAAAATATGAAGCTTCTAAATTGTTTGGTTTGTTTGGGAATTGCTGAATTGGAAACCCAAATTAAACCCAGAAGAAAAACTAGCAGAAGGATCAGTTGATATGTTCTAGTGGCCAGAAATATATATGTTCTTCAGTGCAATAGACTGGAGATATTGAGTCACTGACTAATTTGAATCTTTCACTGACTTTGCAGGTGAAGATTCTTAGGAGGGAGTCCTACTGGTTCAAAGGCATTGGATCTGTTGTAGCTGTGGATCAGGTCTGACTTCTCACTTGTCTCTCAATTAAGACTAACATGAAATGAGAAAAGGGTCTGCTTAAGTTGTTAATTTGCTCTGTTGATCTTCATTTTACAGGATCCCAACACCCGTTACCCAGTCGTCGTTCGATTCAACAAAGTTAACTATGCCAATGTGTCCACAAATAACTATGCTTTGGACGAGATTGAAGAAGTTAAATGAGTTTTTAGTAGCTTTGTAAATTGTGATCTTAATTCTCCTTCTATCAGTTTCTTCCTTGTTTGTGCCTTTATTGTGTATCCATACTCTCTGATTTCTTCCACCCTTTCTTAGTTAAGTTTCAATCACTGTTTGCCAAAAGTCCAAATTGATATTATTCATAGAGTATATATTGTTCTTTCTAGCTTTTTCTTCAAAACAAGCAGGTGGAAAGATGCTCAAACCAACTCATTCAAATCAAGGCGACTGTTAACTCCAAAAGAAAAAGAAAAAAAAGAAAGCGGACTCGGAAAATGGCAATTCAACATTCACAAGGCTTGATGTATAGATTAGTTTAAATTGTTTTTGGACAAAACAACTCTTTTCTCTGTCAACTGTCCTCAAATCCCCCATTTTGGTTGCTTCCTTATCATTGCATGCATATATAGCAGGACCTGTTAGCCACATAGAAGCTGAAAACAATTCCAAACAGGATTTTCCATTTCCCAATAGACAACTCTGGCATTAGGAAGTTTTATCAGAACATATATGTGCGTTCCTAAACCCAACTCTGACATTTCAAGTTATCAAAAATTTTTGTTTCAGAATCTCTAAACCCTTGTTGGCACCAGAAAGTATGTTTAATGTGTTTGGTCGAAACGAAAAACCATGCAAGAGAGTTGGCTGAGAAGCCAAAAGATAAATATGCTTTCTGAAATAGCTGCATATTCCATATCATGCCTTTGATCCTACTGCAATATTCAAAGGGCAAAAGAAAACAGAGTTTTATTTCTAAGGAAGGCCTGACCACATAACAAAGAAAATGGAAGTATATATATTAGAAATAACCTATCACATTACAAGATTTCAAGTAATCCAGAACTAGAAACTAACCTATAACACAAAATATTTTCTTAAACTCTTCCATCAAACCCATCAAGAAGACCAGACCACATTCCCTTTACAGGTGGTAGCTGTGCAACAAAAGCATTCCAAGGCGGGTAACCAATGCCACTGCCACGAACACGACCATCCAGGCGAAGAGATATATACCTGCAGACAAACAAAAAGATGCACAATTTCTCAAGAAGCGATCTTGTGCTCATATTCCCAAGAACATAGACTGATTGTTGAAAAAAAGGAGTTCACGAATTCAAGCCCAAATCAGCTAATAAACTATATGCTTCAAACTCAAAAAGGAAAAAAGGGAAAGTCTTGTCAATGGCAAGAGCGAGCATAAGGCACTTGTAGACTCAAAATCCAATCATATTTGAACTTTGATTAGTGGAATTAAAGATAGAAGTAAGCCTGGAGAAAACACTTACACAGGAGAGTCAGAGGAGACGCCTGCCAGCTTCTTTTGCTCATCTAACCACCTACCATTTACAACGAAACATAAAAGTGCGTGAAGAAAGAGTAAGAACAACTTAAAGTTGAACAAGTTTATATTGTTTTGAACATGGTTTACTTACTTGGTCCATTCAGGAATATAAATTGGTGTCAGCTGCCATAGTCTTTTCCTCTTTGCAGTAATCTCCTTAGTCTCTTCACTTTCTTCAAACTCAAAACTAGGTAAGTTTCCATCTGTAGGAAAGGGCACCACGAGCACCCCTCGTTCCACAAGCCTTTCAGTGTAGGGTTCACTTTGATTAAAAGCTTCTGTGATGACTGATGCAGGGCCTGCACATATTACAAGCCGAGCAATCCCTCTCAAAGAGCTAAGAGGAATGACCTTCTTTTCATCAACCCGGAGCTTAAGATTCGAAAGGTTTTCCTCTCTTGAGAGCCTAGCAATCTGTGCATTCTTGGCCTTGTTCTCTCTCAAATACAAGAATGCAAAGAGAGACACTGCTCCAAGGTCTATCCCAAGACCCTTCGCAATTTCAGGGGCATCAAGTGCTCTTGATGGGTTTGTTAGTGCTGCAATTAACTGTGTGGTTGCTATGAGTCCTCCTAAACCACCACTTGCAATAAAAGCAAGATAGAAAAACATCCGAACGGAGCGAAAGGGAGTGAGAACTTCACTCCTAATCCTGGCTGTGGAACTGTGAAGCAAACAAAACTTTGATTACAAGGAAGCCTGATGTGTAAAACATAAGCACATACAGCATAAGGCATTGGAAGGCAAAGAACCCAAATCAGCAAAGATGCTGAAAATTCGAAACAACCCCATTCCTTAGTGTATCTACTTCATTTTAGAACCAGTTCCATGAATGACAGAAGTAGGGAGAATTAGCCCAGAAATGAGAAGTAAAAATTGAAACCAATAATCACTAGAGAAATAAGTTGTTACAGTTAAATTGCAACACTATGGCACAACCACAAATCAAAGCCTTTTTTTGTTGTTGTCATTTTGTCATATCCAAATCCAATTATCCAAGAAAACATTAAGATATGGTGGAGCTCAATTCTGTCATATGGAACAATTAATCATTCTCAAAATACTGGAAAAGAGATAAACTGAATGTTGAAATACATGGAAGCGAAAACGACAAAGGTGAAGACCTGATTTCAGTAGAAGAAGTTTGCTTATCAGTTGCAAAGCAAATGATGGTTGAAGACTTGTGCTTTGAGGTCTGCAGAGTGAGAAATGGTGCATTGGTACATGAGAATGACCAGAGGGTCGTTCTGATACCACTACTGAGTTTGTAACTAGGATGGTTTGGAGGTTTGAGAATGTAGAAGGGACCGTTTGCCACAGAAGCCATGGCCACTGCTTGAACTCAGCCTTTTTTTGCTGCTTGTGATAGTTTTCTACTGTTTTCTTGGGAGGCCATATTTGGATGATCACAATACTGCCACCTCCTCCCACAACCCAAGTGGTAAATACCAGCCCTTCTTATTTCTTTCCTTTTTGTTTGTTTGTTGAGAAAAAAAAAGCACTTCTCTATTGGCTGTAAACGTCACCGTTTTCCAGCATGAGCTTATCACCACATGTTTCTAGCTAGAAGTAAAGAGCTTCTCCATAGCTAGAACATGGAGTATTTTATAAATCCATAACTCAATCAGACCATACAAAACTGAGGAAAACATGAGCACTCCATTATGAATTATATAGTGCAAGAACAATTACTGTAACAAGAAATCTACTAACAAGCAATTTTATGTTGTCCTTGAAGCAATAAGCATCTCCTTCTTCTGCTTGTAGTACACAAACATTTGATCATGATTAAGGAGGTTCTGTTTGATTGCTGGGTTTTCCTTAAAGTTGTTAATCCAATTACATAATCTAGGGAAGTCATTGGCATGCAGCACTTTGACACCAACCAGTTGCTCAATGACTCCAAAAGAGGAGGCTATAAATCCCAAGGCTAAGTCAGCCAATCCAATTTCATCTCCACCAAAGAACTTCTTCTCTCCTAGAGCTTGCTCTTCTAAGATCTTGAGTAGGTCTTTGACTTCTTTTGCAGCCTTCTCATGTTCTTCTCCATCAGCCATAAAGAATGTAGCAAATGGAAGGCCCTGCTTGATCACACAAATTGAAAATTTCCATTTGATTATTAATGAAGGAAAAAGGCTAATAATCTACGAAAGTAATACATATTATGTTGTCAGACTGTGAATTTGGATGATGTAAAAAGATATAAAATCACCTTTTCGTCTATGAACTTCGTCCAAAACCGCGCTAAGGCTCTCTCATGAGGGTCATCTGAAAGCAGGGGATTTTGGGGCCAAGTCTCATCAATGTACTCAAGGATCACAGAGGACTCAGCAATAGGTTTCCCATTATGAACAAGCACTGGGATCTTTTTGTGAACTGGGTTATATTGTAAAAGCAAATCACTCTTGTTAGCCAAGTCCTCTTCTATATATTCATATTTCACACCCTTGAGCTCCAGAGCCCATATCACTCTGTAACCATATGGACTAGGCCAAGCTCCAAACAGCTTCACTTCTTCCATTTCTTGTTGAATTGTTTGTGTTCTTCCTCAAGCCCTAGCCCCCATATATATTATGATTCTGGAAGTAGTTTTGAGTATGGCCCAAGAACATCAGTGGTGCCCTGCCTAGTGTAACTCCAATTTTGGATTATATACACGCATTTCTACTTGTCAATTTCGTGGCACACAGACAGAAAAGTATACGAAATGTCATTAATGCATCAGAACCAATTTACCCTTATTTATTTATTTATTTATTTATTTCCAGCTTTGTTATCACTTTGTTAAACATTAACTAAGAAAAGAACATAAAAATCAAACTTATAATCAATCCAACTGCCGTAGATTAGTCTTTTAACATAATTATTTATTTATTTATATAAAATAAAAAGTTAGCAGGAAACAACCTATAAATTAGTTTCAAGTGGCAGAAATGAATGAGATGATAAAAACAATTATTGGAACACCCCAAACTACAGGAATTGAAAACTAAGTAGTAAATTTATATGAATTATTATTACTTGGTCAAACAAGACGGCAAATTATAATTAGTAATCTCCACCTAACCTCTACTGAGAGCCCAAGCAGGTTTGAAACTTTGAACTGACTCAATCAGGTATATACCTATATATATAACTCACCAGAGTAAGAAGATGAACACAAACTAGACGAATATGGAAGAAGTAAAGGTACTAGGGTACTGGTCAAGTCCATATCCTTACAGGGTTATATGGGCTCTGAAACTCAAGGGTGTCAAATATGAATATATAGAAGACGACATATACAATAAGAGTGATTTGCTTCTTCAGAGTAACCCAGTGCATAAGATGGTTCCAGTGTTTTTTCATGGTGGAAAAATAATTGCAGAGTCCCCTGTTATTCTTGAGTACATTGAAGAGACGTGGCCTCAGAACCCTCTGCTACCGAATGACCCTTATGCAAGGGCCATGGCTCGGTTTTGGACCAAGTTCGGAGATGACAAGGTAATCAAATTTCCCTAATCTTTTGGCTTGTTCTCCTAGATTCATATGAAATGTTACCTTTTCACTGACTGGTTCTTTTGTGTAAGTTAGAGGCCAAACTTTTTTGAGTTCTTTTGGAAAACTGGAGATGAGCAAGCAAAAGCAGTAAAAGACGCCCAAGAACTTGTGACAATCTTGGAACAGCATGGCCTTGGGGAGAAAAAGTTTTTCAACGGTGATGAGATTGGAATGACAGACTTAGCCTTCGGATGGATAGCATTCTGGCTTGAGGTCATGGCAGAAGCAGCTGGTGTACAAGTGCTGGAAGTCAATAGCTTCCCTCGCTTGCAGGCATGGATTAAAAATTTCAAGGAAGTTCCTGTGATTAAAGAAAATCATCCCGATGAGAGCCGCCTGTTAGCCTATATGAAAGAACGAAGGGAGGGGCATGTCAAGATAGCAACTTCTTGATATCCACATGAACCCAATAAGAATAAAAGTTCAAAGATAAATAAATGTAATAGCTTCTACATTCCAATAAGCGAATAGTTCCAACAACATCTAGAGTACCTTTGAAACTCTGCATAAGCTTCACAAACCCTTCATTAACTTCAAATCATAAAGGTTTATGAAAATGAATTAGCCTTCACAATATTTTTTCTCTAATCAGTGAAATTTGTAGAGGTAGAAATGGAGCGTCCTTTCTTTCAAATCATAGACTGGAAGGAGATCAGGTTCTGTTAGAGCATCCACAATGATGCTCTCTATTTCTTAGTTAAAATTTAGCTAAAAATATAAGAAAGCTATTTTAGGAGTTCTCTAAAAAATTTCAACTCCAACCATACTTCCTAATTTGGAGAGTTATAAATGTTATAACTTTTTTTTGATTGGTCCATCTCTATTAAAAAACAAAACAAAAAATAGTTAGTATTAAATAAAGGTTTGAAATACTCATTAAATAAAGCAGCATTAAATTATAGGGAGCCATTAGGAATCATTTCTCTCTCATCAGATTTAGGAGCTCCTAGAGGACTTCCTATTTTAGGGAAGTAGATAGGAAGCATAGTTGGAGTTGTATTTTTACAATTCCTCTTTAAAATTTGTCTAAAGAGGTGATTTAGAAAGTCCATTATGAATGCTCTAAGTGAATACATGCTGAGTTGTGGGGCTAACTTTGTTTGTTGTCAGACTATGAGCTTCGTAAAAAACCATGCTAAGGCTCTGTCATGAGTGTCATCTGAAGGCAGGGGATTTTGGGGCCAAGTCTCATTGAGAATTGTATTCATTATTTTATTTTAATTTTGTATTTTGCTATATTTGTTTCAATCCTACAATCTCAACTTGATGTTTATTGCACCAAACAACTACTTCCAATCATATCCTAATATATCCAATCCAATTCAGTCAACCATACCGTACGGGCCGCATATATTATATTCTGGGAGAAAAAGCTTTGAAATTTCCTTTTGGAATATTAAACTGGATGTCGCATTTTTCTCCTTGGTTACCTTTTGACCAATTGACATGACTTTTCAAGTAGCTTTGAGTGTGCCCCAAGAACACCAATGGTGCTATGCCTAGTGTAACTCCAATTTTGGATTATATACACGCATTTCAACTTGTCAATTTCTTGGCAAACAAACAGAAAAGTATACGAAATGGCCATTCTTTTATTTTTTATTTTTTATTTATACATAAATTAACTTTTGACCTAACCTTTGAACCAAAAGCTTATAAAGACAAACAAAGCTAACCCATTGGATGGAGCAAGCTAGAAAGAAAGAAAAAACACATCTTCACAGAAAATGGGAGAGGTGAAGCTACTAGGAACATGGCCTAGTCCCTTTTGCTACAGAGTCATATGGGCTCTAAAGCTAAAGGGTGTTAAGTATGAATATGTGGAAGAAAATCTTACGAACAAGAGTGATCGTCTTTTACAGTATAACCCAGTTCATAAGAAGGTCCCAGTGCTCGTTCATGGCGGAAAACCAATCTCAGAGTCTACTGTTATTCTTGAATACATTGAGGAGGTTTGGCCACATAATCCGTTGCTTTCAGATGATCCTTATGAGAGGGCCATGGCTCGGTTTTGGATTAAGTTTGGAGAGGACAAGGTATGTGAGACATTTAAATTTTCTCACGTGACTTTATTTTTGTCTAAATAAAACATATCACATTATTTGACGAATAAATTTGATGCTGATTTTGCAAAATTCGAAGGCCTAAGACGGAACATTTAAATTTTAATATGTTTCGTGCACATTTATTTGGATTTTTTTGCCTTTTGATGAGTAGTCACAAAGCCACTATAAAAACCTAGCAAAGAGTAAGCTTAGTCTTTTAATATCATGTTTAGCAACATAAATATTCTAATAAGAAAAACAAAACACCAAACAAAATATTGAATTGGGCCTGGTTTGATTTATTCATATCTGTTGCATTGGGCCTTGCAGACTCCAATTTTTATTGCATATTTTCACTCGGTTGGTGAAGAACATGAGAAGGCAAAAAGAGAAGCGCAAGAAGTGTTGAAAACAATAGAAGAACGTGGGCTTGGGGAGAAGAAGTTTTTTGGAGGGGACACAATTGGGTTGGCAGACTTGACATTTGGATGGATAGCTGGTTGTCTAGGTGAGATGGAAGAAGCAGCTGGTGTCAAGTTGCTAGAGCCTAATCTGTTTCCTCACTTGCAGACTTGGATCAAAAACTTCAGAGATGCCCCTGTGATCAAAGATAACCTTCCTGAACATGATGGATTGCTGGCCTATTTCAAATCCCTAAGAGAGAAGTTTATTGCATCAGCAAGAACATAGAATCAGATACATAGTGATTTTAGGATTCGGCAATGGGCCGGCCTGCTCATAGCCGACCGAAATGGGCTTTGACTATTTTCTCTCACAAGAAATCCAGATGGCGATTATTTTCATAACATAGCATGCCAAATTAGCCCTTAAAATAATGTCATTAATGCATCAGAAAAGCTATATTTTATTTTCCAATTTACCCTTATCTTTTTTCTTTTTTTTTTCAACTTTCTTATCACCTTGTTAAAAAAAAACTAAGAAAAGAACACAAAAACCAAACTTATAATCAATCCAATTGTCGTACGATTAGTCTTTGAACAGAAATTTTTATATATTATTAAAAAAAAAAAAAATCAGCAGAAAACAACTTAAAAATTAGTTTCAGGTGGCGAAAATGGATGAGATGGTAAAAATAATTCTCGGAACACCTACATCATTCTAGCCAATTCAACATCAACATACATCCAAATTACAGGATTTGAAAACTAAGTAGTAAAGTTAATATAGATGAAGTATTATTACTTGGTCAAACAAGACGGCAAATTATAATTAGTAATCTCCACCTAGCCTCTACTGAGAGCCCAAGCAGGTTTGGAACTTTGAACTGCACTCAATCAGGTATATACCTATATATATACCCACCAGAGTAAGAAGATGAACAAAAACTAGACGAATATGGAAGAAGTAAAGGTACTAGGGTATTGGTCAAGTCCATATCCTTACAGGGTTATATGGGCTCTGAAACTCAAGGGTGTCAAATATGAATATATAGAAGACGACGTATACAATAAGAGTGATTTGCTTCTTCAGAGTAACCCAGTGCATAAGAAGGTTCCAGTGTTTTTTCATGGTGGAAAAATAATTGCAGAGTCCACTGTTATTCTTGAGTACATTGAAGAGACGTGGCCTCAGAACCCTCTGCTACCAAACGACCCTTATGCAAGGGCCATGGCTCGGTTTTGGATGAAGTTCTTAGATGACAAGGTAATCAAATTTCCCTAATCTTTTGGCTTGTTCTCCTAGATTCATTTGAAATGTTACCTTTTCACTGACTGGTCCTTTTGTGTAAGTTAGATGCCAAACCTTCTTGCGTTCTTTAGGAAAATTGGAGATGAGCAAGCAAAAGCAGTAAAAGACGCCCAAGAAATTATGACAATCTTGGAACAGCATAGCCTTGGGGAGAACGAGTTTTTCAACGGTGACGAGATTGGAATGACAGACTTAGTCTTCGGATTGATAACATTCTGGCTTGAGGTCATGGAAGAAGCAGCTGGTGTACAAGTGCTGGAAGTGAATCGCTTCCCTCGCTTGCAGGCATGGATTAAAAATTTCAAGGAAGTTCCTGTGATTAAAGAAAATCATCCCGATAAGAGCCGCCTGTTAGCCTATATGAAAGAAGGAAGGGAGGAGCGTGTCAAGACAGCAACTTCTTGATATCCACATGAACCCAATATGAATAAAAGTAATAAGCTTCTACATTGTGCTGCCCTGGTAGGTGTTCATCCCCGGGTGTATGTGGTTCTGGCCCTCTCCAGTTTGCTATTGAAACCTTCGTATTGACCCAAAAAAAAAAAAAAATATTGCTTCTACGTTCCAATAAGCGAATAGTTCCAACAACATCTAGAGCACCTTTGAAACTCTGCATACGCTTCACAAACCCTTCATAAACTTCAAAATCATAAAGGTTTTATGAAAATGAATGATCCTTCACAATATCTTTTATCTAATCAGTGAAATTTGTAGAGGTAGAAATGGAGCGTCCTTTCTTTCAAATCATAGACTGGAAGGAGATCAGGTTCCGTAAGTGAATACATGCTGGGTTGTGTGGCTAGCTTTATTTGTTGTCAGATTGTGAACTTGTATGATGCAAAAATATATAAAATCACCTTTTCGTCTATCATCTTCGTCAAAAACCGCGCTAAGGCTCTCTCATGAGGGCCATCTGAAAGCAGGGGATTTTGGGGCCAAGTCTCATCAATGGGTTTCCCATTGTGAACAGGCACTGGGATCTTTTTGTGAACTGGGTTCTATTGTAAAAGCAAATCACTCTTGTTAGTCAAGTCCTCTTTTATGTATTCATATTTCACACCCTTGAGCTGAGCCCGTATCACCCCGTAACCATATGGACTAGGCCAAGTTCCAAACAGCTTCACTTATTTCATTTCTTGAAATTTCCTTTTGGAATATTAAACGGGATGTCACATTTTTCTTCTTGGCTACCTTTTAACCAATTGACATGACTTTTCAAGTAATTTTGAGACCTTTTGACCAATTGGGAAATGACTTTTCAAGAAATTTTGAGTGTGGCCCAAGAACACCAATGGTGCTCTGCCTAGTGGTCCTATGTTTTGGAGCCCTAGGCGAACATCCTAAATAAGACTTTTTACTTTATATGTATATTTATGTGATTTTTTTATAAAGAAAGTTAAAAAAATATTTCACAATTGTAACATAAAAGAAACAATCAATATGTAATTTACACAATAATTTTATAAAATGCATCAAAACATCACTTAAATGTCACTCGTCTTGTATTTTTCAACTCAAAAGTATCAATTAACATAATCAAGTTTTTCTGCCATTGTATTTTTCAATTTTCTAATTGATTTAAGCTAAGTTTTATATAAAAAAAAGGTCGTTTCTTTTCGATCCATGAATCACGAGGCAAATGCTGATTAATTTTAGATGGGTGAGAAAAATCCCAATAAAAACTTATTATTTTATGCATGGTTTGTTCTGGATTTCTTCTTGTGACATTATCACTAACTTGCATACACTTAGAGTGGCACACTTCCGAGTCTTAACAAATCCTTAAAAGTTAAAACCATGTACTTGTAGCTCAAGGGTTTAGACTGGTTGGGGTATACTATGGAATGCTAATAACATTCTTTCTTACTTTATCTTTTGGACTTTATCCATTTTCTTCATGACATGTGTTACTTTACTTATACTAAAACAATGTCATTAATGCATTAGTGACAGGACCAGCCCGAATTTCCCCGGCGGACCCATCTTGGTGCCGACATCACACTGATGCGGGCCCACTTACTAAAAGTCCAAGACGTCCTACCAAAATTTTGGCAGAGTCTCCCCTGTAAAGTGCTCAAACCCAACAATAAACAACCTGCAATAATTCACAACAATATACAACCCAACTGCCAGCATGCTTTTACAAACTACAATCCAACACAAAATGGCCTCCGGCCTCAAGTAGTAGCCTAACATGGGCAATAACAGAGCATCTACAGAATTTGTTTACAACAAACAGGGGAGTAGAAAGAATTTATACAGACCCTATTAGCAGACGACAAGTTCGGAGCTCGTGACTTGCTCGAATGCCTTCAGGAGCAACTCATGGGGGCGCAAAACAGAAAGATGTGAGTGGACAGAAATAAAGTTTCACTTTAAATCAACATAGTAACCCCACCATGTAAAAATAATGCTCTAGCATGCAGTTTCACAATTCAGAAACCAAAACTCAAACACAAAATCCCAAAGTCCAAAACATCTCCACATCTCAAGCTCACAACTCATTTCCCAAAATATATGCAACTCTCAAAAACCCGTAAATACCCATATATCAATATACATATATATAGCTAGGATTCTAATATAATATATATATACTCCTCTCCATACTAATGTACCGGGGAGACAATCCAACCGGGATTGTTAGCTGGTACGCAGGATTCGAACACTAACCCGCGTCCGGGATGAGTAGTCCAACCGGGGGACGGAACTCCATAGCTCACACGCCGGCACTGCCAACGACACGTGTAGCTCACAAATCTCATAACAAGTCCTACGCGCGCAGACAATATCATCACCCCACCGGCACTGCCAACGACGTGTGTGATGATACTCAAGCAATATACATACTCTCCCCATACGCCGCACGCCAACGACACGTATGGAAAGTGTCTCACACACCGCACGCCAACGCCATGTGTGAGACCCGTAATCTCATGGCCTTCCCACCCCACCGGCACTGCCAACGACGTGTGTGGGAAGCCTAGTAACTAGGGAATGGTACTCACCTACCATACTCATACATCTCACAACCATCCATCAACTCCTATCTTTCCACAATCTCACCACAACAACCTCTCATACTCTATACATAGACAATATAGATAGCCATCCCAAAATCCATATCAACATAATCATCATACTCAAATATATATGTTCATATTCAAAATATATATCCAAGATATATAAACATATTCAAATCATTAACCAAAGACTTATTAAATCAAAGTCACCATCATTTAAAGTATATGCACAAAACTTTCATAATTAAAAACCATGCATATGCTTAAAACAAAGTCCACTCACAAGTAATCCCAAGCTGCCCGGCCCCGTGAGGGTCCCGCCTGCTGCGAGTGATCAACCGAAGTACCTATTCCAAGATACAAATCCTTGATTAACAGTACGTACTTCCAAAACGGAAATTCACGAAAGGAAATACTTAAATCCCCAAGTTTCCGGTGCGCTCACGTCCAAAGGAACATCCTAGGGTCCGGTTACATGATTGGAATTCGCTTCCCAATCGCACGGTGATCGCGATTTCCCTAAACTTCACATTATTGAATCGGAACATCCGGGGCTCCAATTCACGATCCGCGAATTCCTACAGGTTTCTAAGAGTACCTAAATCAACATACTTCAATTTGGAAACGATCCAACGGTCAGAACTTATCGAACCCGGATAACGCACAATATGCGAAATCCGTTCGATAGTCAAACGATATCCAAATTGAGATCCGCGAAATCCTACGCACTCGTGACAACCTAAGGATCTCAACAGGACGAAAAACAACTTCACCCACCTTGCCCACGCGCCGCCACACGCGCCGGCAGCGCGCGGGTGTGTAGAGAGATTTCCGGCGACGGAAAATCTCCAAACCAACGTTCACCCTTCCCATCCTAGATACTACTCGAAGAATGGAGCAACTTTTTCAACTACGGCAACGTCCAATTCGGACGGCAAGTGGCCGGAATTTCAAATTGAAATCCGGCCAAAACCTAGATTTCCAATTCGATTCCAAACTTCAAATTCGATCCAAACCTACCCCAAAATCAGCTAGAGCATACTGAAAGGATTCGAAAACATACCACACTCGACGGTAAAACTGGCCGGAATCGCTGCGCCGTCGTGGTGAAAATCGGGTGAAAAACAGTCGAACCCGTACCGGTGGAATCGGGTTTTCCGCGGGAAATGGGGTGGGTTATGATCGGAGCTTCAAGGTGAGTCGAGCGGGACCGGTCGGCTCTTCCGTTGAATCGAGAGATTCAAGAGAGAGAAAGAGAGAATCGGAGAGAGAGAGAGTGTACGCGGGAGGGAGAGAGAGAGAGTGAGGTGAAAATAGTAAAAATCTGATTTTTACTAAACCCTTCGGAAAATTTACGGTTCTGCCACCGAACAAGTTTTGATCGCCAAAGCTTCGTTAAATCTCCGATTCAGGCCTACCACTGTCTACGGTTTCGTCTCAGTACCACCTACGCAACCACACCACTTATGGTCCCAAAATCTTCCCGGATAAGAAAGTGACCAAAATCACCTTTAACCCAGGAGTAATTTAATATTTTCCCTTAATTAAATTAAATTAGGAAAAATAACGGAGTCGGGGTGTTACAATTAGAAAAGCTATCTTTTATTTTCCAATTTACCCGTATCTAAATTTTTTTTTACAACTTTCTCATCACCTTGTTAAACATTAACTAAGAAAAGAACACAAAAATCAAACTTATCCAATTTCTGTACAATTAGTCTTTTAACAGAAATTTCTTTATATATATATATATATATATATATAAATTAGCAGGAAACAACCCAAAAATTAATTTTAGGTGGCGGAAATGGATGAGATGGTAAAAACAATTCTTGGAACACCTACATCATTCTAGCCAATTCAATATCAACATACATCCAAATTACAGGACTTGAAAACTAAATAGTAAATTTATATGAATTATTATTACTTGGTCAAACAAGACGGCAAATTATAATTAGTAATCTCTACCTAACCTCGACTGAGAGCCCAAGCAGGTTTGAAACTTTGAACTGTACTCAATCAGGTATATACCTATATATATATATATATATATATATATATATATCACCAGAGTAAGAAGATGAACACAAACTAGACGAATATGGAGGAAGTAAAGGTACTAGGGTTCTGGACAAGTCCATATCCTCACAGGGTTATATGGGCTCTGAAACTCAAGGGTGTCAAGTATGAATATATAGAAGAAGACATATACAATAAGAGTGATTTGCTTCTTCAGAGTAACCCAGTGCATAAGAAGGTTCCAGTGTTTTTTCATGGTGGAAAAATAATTGCAGAGTCTACTGTTATTCTTGAGTACATTGAAGAGACGTGGCCTCAGAACCCTCTTCTACCAAACGACCCTTATGCAAGGGCCGCGGCTCGGTTTTGGATGAAGTTCTTAGATGACAAGGTAATCAAATTTCCCTAATCTTTTGGCTTGTTCTCCTAGATTCATTTGAAATGTTACCTTTTTCACTGACTGGTTCTTTTGTGTAAGTTAGAAGCCAAACCTTCTTGCGTTCTTTAGGAAAATTGGAGATGAGCAAGCAAAAGCAGTAAAAGACGCCCAAGAAATTATGACAATCTTGGAACAGCATAGCCTTGGGGAGAACAAGTTTTTCAACGGTGACGAGATTGGAATGACAGACTTAGTCTTCGGATTGATAACATTCTGGCTTGAGGTCATGGAAGAAGCAGCTGGTGTACAAGTGCTGGAAGTGAATCGCTTCCCTCGCTTGCAGGCATGGATTAAAAATTTCAAGGAAGTTCCTGTGATTAAAGAAAATCATCCCGATAAGAGCCGCCTGTTAGCCTACATGAAAGAACGAAGGGAGGAGCATGTCAAAACAGCAACTTCTTGATATCCACATGAACCCAATAATAAGAATCAAAGTTCAAAGATAAATAAATGTAATGAGCTTCTACATTGTGCTGCACGGTGTTTTGCTCTCACTCATCTTCTTTGTCTGGGGTTCTGCTGTGACTGGAAGGAGATAAGGTTCTGTAAGTGAATACATGCTGGGTTGTGCGGCTAGCTTTGTTGTTGTCAAATTGTGAATTTGTATGATGCAAAAATATATAAAATCACCTTTTCGTCTATGAACTTCGTCAAAAACCGCGCTAAGGCTCTCTCATGAGGGCCATCTGAAAGCAGGGGATTTTGGGGCCAAGTCTCATCAATGGGTTTCCCATTGTGAACAGGCACTGGGATCTTTTTGTGAACTAGGTTATATTGTAAAAGCAAATCACTCTTGTTAGCCAAGTCCTCTTTTATGTATTCATATTTCACACCCTTGAGCTGAGGCCATATCACTCCGTAACAGCTTCACTTCTTCCATTTCTTGAAATTTCCTTTTGGAATATTAAACGGGATGTCACATTTTTCTTCTTGGCCACCTTTTGACCAATTGGTACATGACTTTTCAAGAAATTTTGAGTATGGCCCAAGAACACCAATGGTGCTCTGCCTAGCGGTCCTACGTTTTGGAGTCTTAGGCGAACATTCAAAATGGGACCTTTCACTCTATATATATATATATTTATGTGATTTTTTTGGGTAAGTTAAAAAAATATTTTATAAACTCAAATTCACAATTGTAACATAAAAGAAACAATCAATATGGAATTTGCACAACAATTTTATAAAATGCATCAAAACATCACTTAAATGTCATTCGTCTTGTATTTTCAATTCAAAAGTATCAATTAACAGAATCAAGTTTTTCTACCATTGTATTTTTCAGTTTCCTAATTGATTCAACTAGGTTAATTGATTTAAGCTAAATTTTATATAAAAAAAAGGTCTTTATTGAGTTTCCTCTGTTTGATTTTGAATTGAGTAATCGGGCAATTTTTTATTTTTTATTTATTACAATGAGTGGGCCTTTATTGAGTTTACTCTTTTTAATTTTGAATAGAATGATTAGGTAAGTTTATTTATTTATATTTACAATATAATTGGTTTGAGGCTAACATAATATTTATATAATATATTTTTTAAATAATATAGGAACCTCACAATTTGAGGGCCCTAGAAAGCTGCCTTACCAGCTTGTGCCGAGGGCCTCCCCTAACTCCAATACATGAATTTCTACTTGTCAATTTTCTTGGCAAAGAAATAGAAAAGTGACAAACTTGATAGCATTATTCATTGTATATGCCGGGTCAATTAAGTAAGTTTAAATAATAAATTAAGGGAAGTTTAAATACCAAATTAACTGTTGACCTAACCACTGAACCAAAAGCTTATAAAGGCAAACAAAGGTAATCCATTGGTGGGAGCAAGTTAGAAAGAAAGAAAGAAAGAAAGAACACATCTTTACAAAAAAGGAAGTGAAGCTACTAGGAGCATGGCCTAGTCTCTTTTAGTAGAGTCATATGGGCTCTAAAACTAAAGGGTGTTAATTAGTATGAATATGTGGAAGAAAATCTTGCGAACAAGAGTGATGGTCTTTTACAGTACAACCCAGTTCATAAGAAGATCCCGGTGCTCGTTCATGGCGGAAAACCAATATTAGAGTCCACTGTTATTCTTGAACACATTGAGGAGGTTTGGCCACAGAATCCATTGCTTTCAAATGATCCTTATGAGAGGACCATGGCTCTGTTTTGGATTAAGTTTGGAGAGGATAAGGTGTGACATTTAAAGTTTTTTACATGACTTTATTTATGTTTAAATGAAATATATCACATTATTTATCAAACAAATTTGATGCAGATTTTGCAAAATTCTAAGGCATAAGATGGAACATTTAATATAATCTTTCATGCACATATATTTGTATTTTTTTCCTTTTGGTAAATAGTCACAAAGCCATTGTAAAAACCTAGCAACGAATAAATTTAGTCTTTTAATATCATGTTTAGCAACATAAAGATTCTATTAATGTATAAGGAAATCATTTGTTCATATCTGTTTCATTGGGACTTGCAATTTTTATTGCACATTTTCAATCTATTGGTGAAGAACATGAGAAGGCAACAAGGGAAGTGCAAGAAGTATTGAAAACAATAGAAGAACATGGGCTTGGGGAGGATAAGTTTTTTGGAGGAGACACAATTGGGTTGGCAGACCTGACATTTGGATGAATGGCTGGTTGTCTAGGAGAGATGGAAGAAGCAGCTGGTGTCAAGTTGCTAGAGCCTAACATGTTTCCTCACTTGCAGACTTGGATAAAAAACTTCAGAGATGTCCCTGTGATCAAAGAGAACCTTCCTGAACATGATGGACTGCTGGCCTATTTCAAATCCCTAAGAGAGAAGTTCACTGCCACAACAATATCATAGATACAAGTCATTCTATGGTGAGGGTCTTATGTAAGGCCCTAAAATGGGGTCTTATTTCTTAACTGTTTAACTGATCAATTTGATTCAACAGTCAAGAAATAAGCCTTAGTTAAGGCCCTCACTATAGAATTCTACCATCAGACACATGATTCTAGGATTCGGCAATGGGCCGGCTCGCTCATAACCACGTTTGACCCTTTATTTTCAATCCACGGATCACAAGGCAAATGATGATTAAAGGGGTAATAGAGCCTCTAAACAATGATATTATGTATCAGCTTATCACTAATAGAAGTTATAGAATCCCAATAACAACTTACTATTTTATGCATGGTTTGGTCTTGATTTGTTCTTGTGACATTATCACTTACGTACATATACTTTAGATGCACACTTCCGGGTCTTAACAAAAGTTGAGAGACACCCTACAATGGTGGGTTCAGAATTTGAAAGTTGGCCGGGTGCAACTTATATTAAAAACTCGACGGTACAATTGAATTTCATTCATAAACATAAAAAAATATACATAGTCAATAAACGTAATGAGCATTACCCTTAAATGCATCTTTATATATAAATAAAAGCTTATATAAAAACAAAAACAACAAAATGTAAATGCAATGCAACACACAAATAAACTAAGGATATCATACTTTATAAAGTAAGGATATCATACTTTATAAAGTGTCAGATGAAAAAACCAATTTCGCCACCAATCCTTCAAACCATGTACTTGTAGCTCAAGCAGGTAACCGAGTTGGCTGGTTGGGTATAAATACATCTAGAAACCCAGAGCACAACATAACAAAAATGGCAGAAGTGAAATTACTAGGAGCTTGGCCTAGTCCATATGTTTACAGGGTTATATGGGCACTAAAACTCAAGGGTGTGGAATATGAGTATGTAGAAGAGGATGTGTTATTCAACAAGAGTGATCAGCTTCTGAAGTATAATCCAGTGCATAAGAAAGTTCCTGTGCTTGTTCATGATGGGAAACCAATTGCAGAGTCCATTGTCATTCTTGAGTACATTGAAGAGGCATGGCCACACAACCCCCTGCTTCCAAAAGACCTTCACCAAAGAGCCGAAGCTCGGTTCTGGGCGAAGTTTGGAGAGGACAAGGTAATCAATCACTCTCAACAGTTTGACACATTATGTTGTCAAAATAATTGAATCCATGAATGAATTTTTATATGAATATTTAAATATATATGTTTGTGATATCGACTATCTAACAACATAGCATGTTTATACATGAACGCGAACTAACTCATTTGTTTTGTGTGTAACGCAGAACCGAGCTTTTTTGGGCTTCTTTTTTGTGACTGGAGAAGACCAAGTGAAAGCAATCAAAGAAGCGCAGGAAAGTCTTGGAATCTTGGAAGAGCATGGCCTGGGAAACAAGAAGTTCTTCGGCGGCGACAAGATTGGATTGGCTGATTTGGCATTCGGCTGGATAGCTTGGTGGCTGGAAGTCCTGGCGGAGGCAGCTGGGGTTAAGGTGCTGGAAGCTGACAGCTTTCCTCGCTTGAAGGCATGGATGCAAAGATTCAAGGAGCTTCCCACAATCAAAGAGAGCCTTCCAGATCGCAGTGCAATGTTGACCTACTTCAAAGGCCGAAGAGCAACATTTGTTGCTTCTGCAGCAGATGCATAAACAAAACAAGCTAGTACCTGCTGGTGTAGGATTTGTTATATAATGGCATGCCTTCATGTTATATTAGTTGATGTACTGTTGTTTCTGTATTTTACTTAATTAATAATCACCAATAAAAAAGAGCTCGGTCAATTTTACATGTCTCCACTTTCTGAATTTTTTTTTTCCTTTTCACTTACTGTTGACCTTCTCGGCCTTATACTTGAGCACCATCATTGTAATCGTCCATTTAAATATATCAATACTTACTAGAGAGATACATCAGATAATATAAAAAATCTTAATCCTTAAAACAAATCGGAGGAAAGTTATCAAATTTATAAGTCGCACCATATATCATATGAATAATAATGAAAAGTCACCCACCCTAAAGAAGTTTTGAAAATTACAGGATTTGAAGACTAAGTAGTAAATTTATATGAATTATTATTACTTGGTCAAACAATACGGCAAATTATAATTAGTAATCTCCACCTAACATATCTTGGAGCCCAAGCAGGTTTGAATTGCACTCAATCAGGTATATATATATATATATATATACCCACCAGAGTAAGAAGATGAACACAAACTAAATCAATATGGAGGAAGTCAAGGTACTAGGGTTCTGGGCAAGTCCATACGCTTACAGGGTTATATGGGCTCTGAAACTCAAGGGTGTCGAATATGAATATATAGAAGAAGACATATTCAATAAGAGTGATTTGCTTCTTCACTGTAACCCAGTGCATAAGAAGGTTCCAGTGTTTTTTCATGGTGAAAAAACAATTGCAGAGTCCACTGTTATTCTTGAGTACATCGAAGAGACGTGGCCTCAGAACCCTCTGCTACCAAATGACCCTTTGGAAAGGGCCATGGCTCGGTTTTGGACCAAGTTCGGAGATGACAAGGTAATCAAATCTCCCTAATATTTTGGCTTGTTCTCCTCGATTCATATGAAATGTTACCTTTTCACTGAGTGGTTCTTTTGTGTAAGTTAGAGGCAAAACTTTTTGGAATTCTATAAAACAACTGGAGATGAGCAAGCAAAAGCAGCAAAAGAGGCCCAAGAACTTCTGACAATCTTAGAACAGCATGGCCTTGGGGAGAAAAAGTTTTTCGATGGCAACAAGGTCGGGATGACAGACTTCGCCTTTGGATGGATAGCACTCTGGCTTGAGGCCATCGAAGAAGCAGCTGGTGTACAAGTACTGGAAGTCAATAGCTTCCCTCGCTTGCAGGCATGGATTAAAAATTTCAAGGAAGTTCCTGTGATTAAAGGAAATCATCCCGATAAGAGCCGCCTGTTAGCTTATATGAAACAACTAAGGGAGGCGTATGCCAAGCCAGCAATTTCTTGATATCCAAGTCTTAATATTTCCAAGTGTACCACATGAACCCAATAAGAATAAAGGTTCAAAAATAAAAAAAAGTAATAAGCTTCTACATTCCAATAAGAGAATAGTTCCAACAACATCTAGATACCTTTGAAACTCTGCATACGCTTCACAAACCCTTCATTAACTGCCAAATCATAAAGGTTTATGAAAACGAATTAGCCTTCACAATATATTTTCTCTAATCATTGCGATTTGTCGAGGCAGAAATGGGGCGTACGTTCTTTCAACTCATAGACTGCAAGGAGACAGGTTCTGTAAGTGAATAGATGCTGGGTTGTGGGGCTAGCTTTGTGCCTTTTTAGCCTTAGCTTCTGACAGCAAAGGTTCAAGTTCACCTTTTCGGTATAGCTTCACAGTATCTGCATATCAGGATAAAGAGCAACATTAGAATTAAAATATTTTCCCTTCGTTAAACTTCTTTTTTAATCTTTTCACTGTATGTCACCAGAGAATTTATAACTAGCTAGCAGCGCCAACACGAAGATACACAATTTTTTATTCAGAAAGAGAAGAGTTCTTTGTACTGCGTATTTGCTTGTGTATTGAACTTTTGCGTGCACATTGGTCATGTATGTTTTTATGAGTATTATAATCCTGTGACCCTACATGGAGTTGAACCCTAAACTTTCCACTCCCTTTTAACTCAACAAAGTTTTGCTAAAAACCAGTGCTATAAAAGATAACAACATTGATGTAAGAATGTCATACCTGTACAACCACCAATGTGTTTCCCCGCTGCATGGAAAGGAACAAACATGTGAGCTTTTACTATCATTAAAGAGCCAATAATTTAAAAATTAAAATATGACAAACTTAGAATGTACTTCGAAAACATTAGTTGGTAATATCGTTCTTCAGATAGTGCCTATCAGTTAATAAAGAATTTAACTAGAGTAACATAGAAGCCTGATAATCCACTCAGCCCCTGTTGAGAAATCGTACTAAGGATAGACCTAGTATAAAGTCAAAATCTGGAAAACAGCAAACCTTTTTTTCTTCTTCTAATAGCACTTTACCATATTGCCCAATCTTACATTTATAACTATTTCGATATTTAGAAGTAACAGCTTCTACAGTAATAAAGTTAAACAGTGTTGGTCGTATGTCTCACACCTTTACACTGTTGACCATTAACAGGGAGCAAGGGACAGAGAAATAAAATCACATTTTCAAGAAATGACTCCAAGAGATCTCCAAACTGTTAAAGAATCCAAGAAGTTTCATTTCTATTCCAGCATTTTCTCAGTAACCAAACAAAGTGAAAAAAAAAGACAGCAAAAGAGAGTTCAGGGGTTTCTTTAGTCTTTACTTACTTTTGTATGCAGCCTTGGAGGGTGAGATTGAGTGTTTGAAAAAACAACGAAGAAGGGAATATAACCTTAAGATTGAGTTTGGAGAAAAGAATGAAAAACAGGAACATTTGTGTTTGAGAAGAGAATGGAAAAAAGGATTCAGCAAGTCACCTTTTGGTTAACTTTTCAAACTTTTAATAAAATAAAATAAAAAACTGCCCCAAAACCATGTATGTATAATATCTAGACTTGATTTTAGATTTGGCGGTGAAGGCAAACAATTTGTTGATCAAAGAGTACGTTATTTATCAACAACGGATACTTCCCGTATATACTTATTGAATTTATTGTTGCACTTATCAAATGACACACTCAACGAACTACAGTTCCTAACGAGTATCAAGGACAACTGAATTTGTATAAAAATTGCAATAAACATCATGTTGAGATACTATATAGAAGAAATACTTGTACTAAGCTACCCAGAGCTGCGGCCTAGGGTCCGCCCTTGGATCCATCATGTATATATTAATGCAGGTCTCATCATTTGAGCAGAGAAAAACATAATTGAGATGGTTTAGGTTAACCACTAAGAATCACAAAGAGTGCTTCTTACCAATAAAAACATTCGGGACAGTATGCTGTCCTGTAAGCCTCTCCAATACCTTTTGCAGCTGTGGCCCTTGGGGACCTGAAAGAGAGAAATGGCTTTCGAATTTAAGCATAATTCGATCAAGTCTAAAGACAAAAGTGATAAAACAGAGTAGGAATCAAACAATGCTTCTCAACATTCAAACTAAGCCAAACAGAAACATACCATATCAAATTGGGGAGCAAACAAAAAACCTATGAATTTTGTGTACAAAAGCACACTTCTTTTCTAAATTCTAGAAACATATTATCTCGAACATTGCACAAGCTAGAAACTTTCTGTTTCATAAGGTGAATGGAGCTCAACAATTTGTTCGTTTGTATGCATAATCAGCTTCAAATTTTCCATTCAAACTGTTCAACTACATCTGGGGCACAGAAAACTGAGGCTAAATTATCAAATTACATTAAATCTAAAAGGACATAACTGCACACTCGAGAATTCAAGCAAGCAAAGACTTAGAACGCATTTTCATCCATCAAGCACCTAAACTGAAATTTGATAACAAAAACAAAGTTGCATATTGTTGGCATTTTATGGAGAGCAAGAAAGCATACCAAGTTCATCCAATTCAATGACCATCGGCTCCACACCAAGCCTTTTGAACAACGATTTCACCTCAGAGGAGTACCTTCAACCCAATTTCCAACAAACCCATTTCAAATTTCTCAAAAAGAAACCAAATTGACAAAACAATCAACATGAAAATTGAAAATTTACGAAACCCAATAGTAATGGGGATTTGATGAGATTTATGTACTCACGAACACCACGTTTTGGAATAGACAACAACTGGGTTCTCATCCACCGTCTTCTTCACGCTCTCTTCGAGCCGAGAACCGAAAGAGGAAGACATGGCCTTAACAGAGAAGGATCTCCATCTTCTTGAGCCATTGATGCTGAAAAGGCTTATGCTTGAGCTGCCTCTTGGGCTGCAATTGTTGCTCAAAGGAGCAGAGCAAATGGAGGACTTGTTTGTAGAAGAAAGAATGCGAGCAGAATTTAGAGAAACAGATGTGAAATTGGTGAGGTTATACGAGACTGCCATTGTTGCTGTCTCGCTTCAGCTTTCTTGGAGCTTTTTGTTGGGCAAATCCCTTGCCTTGTTTGCTTGATTCTCCTTTCTTTTTGGCTTTTTCTTGTTTGGGTTTTTGACTATTAGTTTTCAGGTTCTTTGAGATTCACTGACAGATGAAGAGTGAAAACAGGAACTGGGTTGCGCCATTGGTTTAAGCCTTTGGCAGTTGGACTGCATTTGTGGAAGTTTCACAAAGCCACAGAAGCCAAGCATATCATATCCTGCAGTTGGCTATGGGCTGATGGGCCTTCAAAGATGAAAGATTGTTTTTTTTGTTGGTAAAAAAATTGGGTTTAAGTTGTGCGTCTTGATCACAATCTGGGCCTAGTTGGCTATCATCATCAATGATAGTTATCTTAGGCTTCCTTTTCCTAAAAAGAATGGATACTCGGGTATTTTTTAGTAAAAAGAAATCACAGATTATAATCAATGATAGTTTTTGTGTTTAACAATCCAGTATTCCTTTTCATTTTAAGCCACAGATCATAACCATTTTGGTTGTACAATGATAGCAGGTTTTGTCTCCTCAATATATATGATGAAACATGATCTCAGCTACTGCATTTCTATAGGCTCTTCAAACCAGCTGTGATATATTGTATATTCTTTGAGGACCCAATAGGCAACGTACCTATTTCCCACACTTCTGTTTCCCTTAATTGCAGCTTCATCAGATATACATGTATATATCTCAGGCCAAAACTTGAGTAATGATCATAGCACATTTATGAATTCTGTCTCTATGTCAGGCAAGACTTGTTGCATGCTCAGTCTCATCGCTGTCTGGTTTCAGGTTTTGGTTGCAATGGATACATATAGACACAACCTTAATTATGAACAGGCGGTTTATGTCCCACATTGGACAAGATAAAAGAAAAGGATGGGCTGCCAACTCAGGGTGTCAAGTAAGAGGTTACAATCTGAGTTGAAGAAGCTTGAGTTTGTCCATCCAACCTGGATATACTCATAAGAATCTTTGCTGTTTACCTCCATGCGTTTAATACATGTTTCTGAATGCTGGACTTCGATCTCTCTAAGTTAAGTGCAATCAAAATCAAGTTTCTTGAATTATTTGTCATCTGAAGAATAGATAAACTTGGAGGAGTCTCCATTGATAATGTCAAGAATAATTTTGATATAACCATAGTAGTTTGGGTTGGTTAAAGCAAATGTTATAAGAGGAATTAGGGCTCGTTTGGGAGTGATTCTAGCTAGGTCAATATTCATCATCACTCTCAAATGAGAACTCAAAATCGCTTACTTAAAGTGATTATATGGAGAAACACGTGGAAGGTGCTTCTCCCCATAATTGATTTTGGCCCTCCCAAAATCACTTCCAAAATGCCTTAGTATGAAATATCTGAATTGAACTAAAAGAAAAGTTTGTTGTGATTGTGGGAAAGGAAATCATGAGATGAACGAAATATGGAAGGGTATCTGTCTGAGTATGTGACCGCATCTTTCAAACACAACGTACCATCCAGCAAACGATTGCACCAGTCAATTCAATTGTACTTAAAAAAAGTACTAAAACAGTTGATGCAGCTGGACACAGACACTGCAGCTTAATTTTCTGCCTGTTCATAGTTGATGCTGATTTATCAGAAAGCTTATAGCCCAAACGAAGTGTTGCATTTCTTGTGATATTTCTTTTACTTTAGGATGCAGATCCTACGGATGATCCTTTTAGGTCCACCAACTCAGCCTGCAATAGACACAACATGTGAAGGAACAAATTCTGATTTTACAAGCTCCATTGGTTTGTGCAAGCAGGAGAAAAATGGGCCCTTGGCCCCTTCAAGTGATGGGACTGTGGCAATGAAGAAATGTGGCCATCCCATGTGTTATTTCAGTGTTACTGGCAGAAAATGTCTCTTGGCAGAAGAACAGAGAGAAGAAGACAAAAAACTGGAGCTGTTATCCTCAGTCAGGTTTTTGAGGAAAGCTCAGTTGCTGGTGAGTTTAGGTTGTGGTGGTGGAAAAGCATTGAATCAGTTGCATTCAATGAGGTGGTATAAGTAAGAACTAAATAAGGCACATGGATATCTAATTCCAAAGAAGTTTGTTGTCCCCTCCATGTAGATTGATTCGTTCACATTTAATGAGGTTGGCATTTCTCTTGGCCAGAATGATGAAGCATGGAATGAGTAGGAACTAAATAAGGCATGAGAATGTGATAGTTGGATACCTATTTCACTGAAAACAAACTATATGTGTGTGGCTGCTGATACAGAGTTTTTTTTGTGGATGAAAGGAACTTGAGTAGTTTTCTCAAGTCTAGAAAAGTATTTTGTGCCGGTTTTCCTTTATAACTTCTTAGTCACAATCACACTTAAATGACCTAATAATCTCCTAATCTGTTGCCTAAACACCACAGGCATATATGTTCAGCTTGCTTTACTTTCTGCTAATAGAATTATATGCATCATGCCCCTTTGCCTTTTTCTCCATGATGAGCAATTTAAAATTGTCATTGGCACAGTTGCAAGAAGGTCTTGAGCTCCTTTACATAATCAAATGTGTTGAACAATTGATTATTACATAACATTACAAAATCAGTTCAAAAGTTTTGAAGTGTATGCATTCCTCTCTAGATACCCTTTACAGAGAAGATTTAACTGTAATTTTCATGGAGGGCTTTGTGGCTCTATCCATGTGCAAGGCAACAGAAGCTTAAAGATTGATGTTTTATTTGATCATATAATTAAGTTGGTCAACCTCAAGATAATAGTATTAAAGACTGGTGATGCGTAGACAAATTGGAATTTGGCTAATTCTCAAGGGAGAGAAAACAAGGTGGTGGGTATGGCGGAGTTGAGTTGCACTGTCCTAGATGGGTCCTACCCATCTGATGATATAGATGCTTATGGCAAGTTGACAATCTGAAACATTGAATTAGTGGACTGCCCTTTTCTTTAATGGGTTTTGGGAAACATGGTGTAAGCTTAAGCAGTATTGTTCTTAGAGCTATATTACTTCAAGTAGCTCTTAGCTAACAATGAGGAACCTTTGCACATGAAAATCCCTCTAAAATTAATGCAAGAGGGAGAGAAAGTGGGGAAGGAACTTGTTAATTTAACACTTGAACTTAAATCCTTTCTTTTCTCCGCTGAACTTAAACCATGGAGATTCTTAATTATACTTCAATTTAAAGAGTATGTGCTAAATGGTGGTTTTTTGATCTTTGAAGTAAATTAATCGGGCTTTTGTGAAAAGTTGTTGGTACGTCGGATAGAAGGGTTAGTCGGACAGTTTGCGAGAATAATAAAACCGAAATTGAATTGGAAACCCTGTCATTTAACTTGTTCATTGGATTAATATGATACAAAAAACAAAACAAAAAACCTGTATGGAACTTCAGTAAAAATAAAATAAGAAGAAGAAGCCTCATCATCCTCAGTTTACAAAATGGCCAAACATTTTCAAAACTTGGGCCTTGGAGAGGGCTCTGTCTATGTGCTATCTGTTTGTTTCTTTCCTTTGCATATACAGTATTTTTTTTCTTTTCGGTTTTTTTTTTTTTAAACACCATGAGTTAATTAACCCCAACTAAACAGTGAAGTCAATGGATGGTCAATCTGAATGAATGTATTTAGAACTGGGAAATGCATCTTCTATGGCAAGCTGTGGTTCTCTTTTTTATCTGCTTGGTTTCTCCTTTCCAGACCTTGCCAATATCTAGTGCAATTCTCATGGCATCAGATGATGCACCAGAGAGCCCTCTCCTTGTGAACCCAACTGCATAGAGCCCAGCATTTCCCTTCCAGCCATGTGGGAATGGCTGCTTTGGGAATCCATTCTTGGAGAAGAAATCGCCTTCCTGTTAACATAATAGCAAAAAATAGATTAGACTGTAAACAAAAATACCAAACAATATTCTATACAATACGTTTTTAATTGCTTATACAACCGGTGTATAGTGTGCCTCTCACAATTACAGGTTAGGTGACAAGTACATGAGAGCCCAGTCTGTATACAACGGTTGTATGGAAGGATTTTCTCCAAAAGTAACAGAGGATTTTCATTTTGTAACATGTCCTCACCTGAAGCCAAGAAGGGACATTGCTGCGGTAGCCAGTAGCTAGAACAACTGAATCAATATCAAGCCTTTCGCCATTGACAAGCTCAACTTGGCCACTTGAGAACCTCTTGATTCCAGGAACCACTTTAATACCACCAGACTTAATTTTATCCAGCGCTCCAATGTCCAAAACAGGGGTCTTCCCCTCCATGTTCTTGAGCTCCATTGGTCCCACAGAAGGCCTGTTCAGTCCATATTTCTCAATGCTTCCCAAGATCAACCATGAGAACAGTAAGAGGAGCTTGTCAGCCAACCAAATGGGCAGCCATTTCAGCAACAGAACCGCCAATTCGAATGTCGATTTTCCGAACATTTCTCTAGGCAAGACATGAACCTGTACAGCAAATACAGAGCAAAACGTATCAGAACCCCATAAAAGATTAAAACCCATCAAAGGAAATGAGCTAAGAAGTTGTATTATATCAAACACTTACCGAGCTTCTAACCACCATTGATGGCAAGGCATTGTGGTTGCAGAGGTCAAGAGAGAGTTCCATGCCTGAATTTCCACAGCCAACAACAAGGACTTTCTTTCCTCTGAAACTTTCTCCAGACTTGTACTCACAAGCGTGCACAACTTTGCCTCCAAACTCCGACAACCCATCGAATTCCGGCACGACACACTCTGCATTTTCGCCGGTGGCCACTATGAGCCACCTGCAAATGTACTCCACCTCGGACCGGGTCGACTCGGTTGAGGTAACGCTCTTCACCCGCCAGAAACCGCTTGTCTCATCGTACCTTGCAGACTGGACGCAAGAATTGAACTTTGGGTTGATCTCAAAGTGTTTGGCGTATGATTCAAGGTAGTCAATGAATTGTTTCTTTGTTGGGTACTCAGGGAAGTCTTCAGGGAATGGAAGCTTGGGGAGTTGGCAAAATGCCTTGGGAAGGTGAAGCTTAAGCCTGTCATAGGTGCGTTTTTGCCATAGGGATGCTATGCATTCAGCTCTTTCAAGCACCACAAAGGGCACTCCTTGGTCTCTGAGGCAAGCCGCTGTTGCTAGTCCTGATGGTCCGGCCCCAACTATGACCGGGCCATTGACCATGATACAACGGCGAGCGAAAGAATCTTTATAATCCACTAGACGAAACACGTTCTCCATGTTGATGATCAAAGAAGTAGACTTTAAAAGTGTGAGCTTTTTGTTTGTTTGTGGGAGAGTAATGGGATTGAAGCACAAAACAATTTGGGATTGTTTTGGAAGTGATTGTTGTTGCAATAGATCAAAGATCTATGAGAAGGTTTTGGTTGTTGATGTTTTTTTGAAGTGTTTGCAAATGAAGAACTTTGTTGAGAGAATAGTGAGTTTGGTTTGGAAGGGGTGAGGGTGCTTAAATAGATGAGAGAGGTGCATGTGATAGGAGTGTGGGGAGTTAAATGCTTCTGAGAGTTCACTTCCAAATCATAAGCTCTGGGCTGCCTTTTGCTTTATTTTATTATTATTTTTTAAATTATTTTATTTTAAAAATCACACAATATTTTCTCAACATTATATTATTAGATCTTATTTTTGCAATTATTTTATTGGATTATTCTTTTCTTGCAAAGTTTTCATCAAGATGAAGCCCACTTTTTTTTTTTTTTTTTTGAGGAATTGATTCTTGTTGTGTGTGAAATAAGAGAGGGGAGGAATATGCTTCAATCACCCAAGGGGGAATGCATTTATATAAGGAAAATATTTCCCTCCTTATCAAGTAAGTAGTATCTCTTACATTATTGCCAATAGAATGTGACATGCAAAAGTTTTTCTTTTTGTATTTTTTATGAATTATTTTGTATATGCACAAATTGTGATTCAGGAAAGATGAGTATCTCCTTACTAATAAAGAGGCAAGTAATATCCTTTATATAATTAAGGAGATTAATATCACAAATCAAGATGATATCAATCACATTCTCCATTTAAATTCAACCATGCAAAAGTCTTCGAATTATAGATGAGTCACATTAAAATAAAATTGGAATTATAGATATCAAAATAATGCAATTGTGAGTATTTATTCATAATTCATCGTATATATACACAAAATTCTGAGAGAGAAAAAGGGACATGTCATCCTCAACTGATTTAATTTGGCCCACAATTGAAAAAAAAATTGAAAAATGAAAAGAGGAAAAAAAAAAATCTTCAGAAGTCATGCCTACGTGGCAGGATGCTGACCAGGAGGCATGCCCACGCGGAGTGGAGAAGCCAACTTGCTGCTGGGGGGGCTCACTTGAGGAAACTCACTGGACCCCCTCCTCCCCTCCAAGTTTCTGTGCATTGGGATCGCGACTGTAAAGCTGTGTTCGGCCCACAAAGTCCATCCCGCCAACAGTCTCCTCCACACCACGCTAGCGCCTTCCCTGGCCCCACGTTTGTCCAACTCATTTGTTAGCTATGCTCTATGATATTATTTGCTTTCCTTTTTCTTTTTAAATACAAACGAGAAATGATAGTTTAAACTACAATGGAGAAAGAAGCTTTTTCTAAATACACTACGAATGTGTCATTAGAATTCAAACTTAAGACTACTAGTCTACAAGTTAAAGCCTTTTTTTCACCAGTTTAGATTCTATTGGCTTTTTCTGTTTCTTTTACTAATGAGGTAAGTGATGATAAATTTGTCCAATTTAGTACTAGAGACACCAACTTATCAATTTATTTTTTAATGCAAATGATATCGTTGTTTTCATTTGTTCATGTTTGAGTACACCCTTTTATTTATTAAAAATAAATAAATTGTCACGTCAATTGGCTAATAATCAAAAATTGGGAAGTAGTTTATGGCTCCAGTGTTCATGTATATATTCTAATGATCATTTGTTCTAGTGACATTCAACTTTTACTTATAAGAGAAAATTATGAATTCAAATATATCATGAACGAAGTTGTTATTAAATAAATAAAAATTGTCATAGTACATTCTTTGTTCTCTAACTTCTACTTCCTCATTTATACTTGTTCATTAACTTCCATTTCTACATTGGTTTGTATCGTTACAACCAAAAAAAGAAGAGACCCTAATTTTGGGATTTGCTTTTGCACTTGGTTTATCAAACATCTAAACTAAAAATGCTTGAAAAATAACTATTGTTTAGTAATTGCATATGTTAAATACAAATGAAAAAGCTTGTTTTCACTAGCAATGCATACAATTTGAGAATAAGATGTTCGCATATCATACCATATTGGTTTTTTTATTTTATTTTTTATAATAAGTTTTGAAATTATACATATAGGGTTTATTTGATAGAGAGGATTAGACTATATTAGATTAGTAAAATGCCTATATTTCATGTGCATTCAAGGATAATATATGGATATGCTGGCTAATTTATAGGAAGAATATGGACTATCTGTAAGAGGTTGATGACTAAAACTTATCCCTCCTAATCTCCTTGAAAATAGTGGGAGATGAGTTTTAGTCATCAACCTCTTATGAATAGTCCTCATTCATCTTCAAAGTTAGACAACAATATCAATATTATGCTTTGATTGACTCTACTACCTTATACCAGTGAAACCTTCCCACAAATTAGTTTAAAAAATTGAGTTGTAACCTACTTTTATAGGTAGAAAGCGCACTCACACCTATCTCATATAAAAAATAGTTACTTTCTCTAACACCTTTGGGAAATTAAATCCAATGCTTGCCAAATAAAATGAACCACGATGTTCTAGCCAGCTAGCCTTAAAGATTGCATGAATCTAGCTAGCTACATTTTACTATGTTATTTGATAAAACCTAGAGGCTTGTTCATGGTACGGGGAAGGGTGGGAAATTCATTTCATGTTCTACTTTCGGTATCAATTGATTGAATAGAACCCATGTTGACACGCGTCCCCTGGCTAAAGCTAAGCTAGAAAGTGAATTCTGAGAGGTTTTCTAATGAAGTTGATTATGGCGGTGATTATACCTAGGTTTGCCTTTTAGGGTTTTGTATAATAACCTTATAACTTGTGTGAGATGGGTTAGCTAGGGCCTGTCAAAGTACAACTTTGTGGCTAGTTTTGAGTTGGAAAATCATTGGTCTGCCCCACAGCCACCCACCCCCACTTGTAGCTCTGAGTATGAAATATATATATATATTCATAGGGAGAGGAGAGGGAAGCATGTGCATGAAGCCTTGAATTCCATGAGAGTCTCTCCTTTTCATGAAAGGTTTTGGAGATATAAGCTTGGCACTTCTGAGAATTTACATATTAAATTGGTTTTGAAATGATTATTTTCATCATCACCATCAACAATATCTGAATAGCTGCTTTGCATGCTCGCTTTACCTCTAGAGAAACACTTTCGTGGAAAGATAGGATAGTATTGTTTTGTTATTTTCGATTAATTATAGTATGTTAAGTACGATAATTTTTTCACTTGGTATACTATAATTGGCCGGGCCATTTCACACAAGTGTTTTTGCGACCTCCAAATCCAATATATGGGATGGTATTTAAAAACAGAAAAATAAAAAATACTTAGCTTTTTACATGTAAAGAGTCTTTTTTTTTCTTTCAAATAAATCACAATCAGACATGTATACATAACCTTATAATATTAGCGAGTTATTTTTAAGGAAGAAATATTTAGCTTCTTACTTGTAAGGAGTCATTCTTTCATGTAGATAAATCACAATATACATAAGCTTTTTCTTTTGTATTTTTAGTGAGTTATTTATGCATATATATCAAACTGATTTATAAACGACTTTTTACGTATAAGGAGCCAAATAGTATACAAAAAACAAAGCTCCAAATGCAACATACAAAGGTGATAGATATTAAGATATGTATGAGAGAGAATGATTAAAAAAAAACATGATTTTGTGGATTGATATATATGATATCCCATGCATGATATGATAGGGATATGTGTTTTTTTGTTATCCCTATGGCTTGTATATTCTACCAGCCTTGCAATGATCCACTGCCAGTCTGCCAGCTTGGTGGCTTATAATCTTATTAGGGATGCTTTCCACTTTTAGGATGGGGATTTATTGTTTTCTAGCTTCTCTTATCTTTTTCTCTTCTTCATAGCGAGATCCCAGGGCTTTCTTCCATCGATGTATGCATGCATGCTTTTAGTTCTCTGTGTCTGTGGTCGGCGGGGACTTGCTAAGAAGCAAGCAATCAAGCTCATTTAATTAACATTGTGTATTGGGAAGAATATTCATCTTTTTAAGTGTTGATTAATTAATTAATTATGGAAAAGTAGTTTTGTTTTTTTAAATAACGATAATGAGTTCCGGTCACGCGTAAGGAAAAGCACTTCCAAGAAAAGCGAAATTCATTAGGATACCACTGGCTTTCCTAGTTGTTGTTGTTTATATATATATATATATGCTAGGTAACCTTGCTAGAAGCTCAGTTGCCAACTGAATTCTTCTCACCAAGCAGAAAGCTAACTCTATATATATCTTGGGGGATGGGAATGGCGGTGCCACAAGTGGTGGGCATGATACGTTTGGATTATATAGGTAGCTGCTACATAAATTTAACATGCAAAACAGATTAATTGGCTAAGGGTAAATGTTAGAGATCGAGGTTGCCTCATCACTTCCACATATACACATCTAGAAAGTATAGCAAATTTAAAAACAAACTGATAATAATCTTCACTCCAATAATCTAGATGCTCTTATGTTGATTTTATTAATATTTATAAGATTTAGTGATGGATTAAAATGAAGAGAGATTACATGTATACGATGTGTTTGAAGAATAAAAAAATGATAGTATTTTATTAATAAGATAACCAAAAATAAGTACAAAACAACTAAGGTGCCGAATATGAATACAACTTCTTCAATAATAAAAAACAATAACAAGTTAAATTAATTTGAAGAGAATTAATACGCACAAATTTCTTTAAATAAGATTATAACGGTCCTTTTTCTTTTCTCCTCATCATCTTCTACATAGTTTGAGTAGTCTGAGAACATGCCTTTACACTACTTTCTTGGTCAACCAGAGCGACGGATTATATATAGAATTTCAATTTGGTATGAAAGGGAGTATATGATAAATTTAAAATTTAGGGTTAGGTCCAATCCATGATTAAGAAAGGACACAAAAAACATTACAATAGGTTGATTATAGTATATGTTTCTTTCTATGCATGTTCATTTCACTACAACTTTTTTAAAAAGCTCCATCTCATTATTGTTTCTAATTGAGTTGGCGACTAACCAATCATTAAAACAAACGTAAGGAGAATAATACCTCGCCTACCTCACAAATCAACGGCTCCAAATCCATCCTACTATTGATTTCTATCCAACGGTTAGGGTTAATTGGCTAGAGATATGCCCCAAATTGACTCACATGACATGCACCACAAACTTAATTAAAATTTTCAAAGAATAAAAGAAAATCTTTTATTAATTTATATATACACATAAAAACCTTCGAAAGATTTGAAAGATCTTCGTTTTAAAAACCTCCCTATGTTTGGTTTCATGTGGCTCACTAAATACAAGCATTATACCAAAATTACATTAAATTAATTATAGGAGGAATATATTTCGCATGTGGTTGGATTTCTTCTAGATATATATTCCAACATAAAATCTTAGTGATGATATGATTAGTACTAAGATACCACTCTTAAGTTTTGTTTAGGGTTTTGGTCAAGGCTAAACTTCATGACATTCTATTCGGTCAACATTTTTTTTTCTTGAAAAAAAAAATGCAAAGAGTAGTTATTTTACATGAAATTGCATGTTGTCAGTCAAAGTTAACTTCAAATAATTAATGGTTCCTTTTTGTGCAACATGGCCGGCCGAAAAAACCAACAAAAAAAAAAAACCTAACAAGTTTACCAATGATTTTTTATAAATTTTGCAATTTAAGCCTCCTCATAAATGTAATTGTCTCTAATCACAAGAAAAGTTGTAGTTAAGAAGGTACTTAAACTTCCAATTATTCCTCTCTTTTTTTTTTTTACTTATACGTAATTGATTAATTCTTTTCCGTGCATCAAACAGAACCTTATTAGGCATTTTCGCCTATTCAGAATCCTAAAACACGTTCTTAACTATTTAGATCATTGTAAAAATTCCTTTTAATAAAATAAAAAACGAAAACATTTGTAACGATGTTAACTTAGTAGAGTGTAGCATGTGATGTGGCTCCCAAATTTGATAATTAAAGAAGAGTCCCAAATATAAAATATAATTAGAATGGCCCTAAACTCAGGATTACGCTGATCAAAATAGTAGTCACCCAGCAAGGATCCCAGCTCCCCAAATAATCAGCCTTGTGTTAATCACATGGTCGAGAACATGGACTAAATATTTCTTTAAATTAAATCATTATCGATCGCTTGAAAGTGGCTAAACTCATAAATTCCGGTGTGTGTTCTAATTGTTTCTTCACATATAAAAATATTATATAAAAAAAACCAAACCCCAAACCCCAACCCCAAAAGAAAAATAAAAAATTCTCATTCCTCCATTTAAATATAAATTTAATATATTCTGTTGATGAGGTCGGTAAAACAGTTTGAATTACTTCTCAAGTTATCTCCCTAATTAGTCATCCAAATACCATGCTAGGATCATTGCACCTGGCGCAACCAAAGCCCTGCATGTGGCATTGGACTTTCATATTTTTATATGAATTTATGTTCAAATTTTATGTGAATTTTCTATTCGACCCTTCTCTTAATCCTAGGTGCCGCCCCCTTCCGTTGTAATTATACCACACCCCATCAAAATCCATACATAGATTTAGTTTCCCAAGTTCTAGAGAGAGAGAGAGAGAGTGAGTTCAGGTGAGGTTTTGATTAAAAAAATGGGATTAGAGGTGAAACATGTGGTAATTCTTAATGAGAGTGTTTGAATGTGTTTTTCTAGGTTATATAACCAAGTTCTATATGTACATGTCACATGGTGTTTGAAATTAATCATATAATTAACAAATTAGGTCATAAGTATATATAGTTAAGTTAATATCCTTCCCACATTGTGGTACTTAATTGTCATGCTTACTATTTTAATATATGACACTATGATTTGACTAATTTATGTTATTATAAAATAATCATTATGAGACGAGAAAAACTTTCATACACCTGTTGCATTTTGCGTTTCTTCTTTATCTTTTTAGTATCACTAATCGAAAGAGAAGAAATGCAACGAAGGCAGGGAATTATTACTCCTCTTGGGGCACATTCTTCATCATTGTAGTTCCAAGAATTTGTAAACTTATATTTTCTATTAGAATCTCAAGGTTTCTCGAGAAAACCAAGTTTGCAGTTGGAACTTCAAGAACATGTCTACGTGCCCAACAAGAAAAATAATAATTTCGCTACGTGGATGTTTTAGGTGCAATGAGATTCATGCACATATACACGTCAACCTCCATTGACGCAGTCCTCATGCTCCTCTCCCCTTCCAAAGCTGCAAGGACCCAATAATTCATATATATATATAATGCATCCTTCACATTTGTCCTCGAAAACCTAGCTACTGTAGATCAGAGCAGAATGTAGAGAAGAAACTAATTTAAAAAATTATTTGTTTATTTATTTATTTGTTATGAATGTTTCATTTCATGCTTCAATATTAACATGCACAGCTCCACATGTCATCGGGCATTATCTAAGGCCGGTCTCGACGTTTGGTTTTGGTTGCAACTATAGAAATTGCAAATATATTAGCTATTCTGAATTCTTGACTCATGACTTCAATTAATGCAAAGAGGCTGATTAACTTTTCATTGACCACTTTTCTCCATTTTGTATCCACTCTCAAGCTGAGAATAAGGAGCTTCTATCCCTCGGATTTTGGCTTATATTGACTTGGGAGTACTAGAAGGCTTATGGATTCTCCAATTATGAGGTTCCAAACGTAGTACTTCTTTCCACTATTTCTACTCCTTACTGTAGGATGGAAATATGGGTTTATGGATCGACAAACGTCTAAATCCGAAAAGATAAACTGAAATCCATCGACGACTAGAATCTACCTATTTGTGTGACATTACTTGATAAATACATTCTTTTCCCAATTTTTCCATTTCAAAACCGCCAATTAGACCTAATGAAGGGAACTAAACAAGAAAAATGAAGGATATCGTTGAGGATCCTTAGCCTAGAGAACTCCTATGTTGATTATACCATAAATATGCTTCATTGTGTTGCAAACCCATCACTCGTCAGACATAATCAAAGGAGCTGAACGAGCAAATGGACGACATCGCTGAGGAACTTGCGCCTAGTAAACTCATATGTTGATTAAACCATAAATATGCTTGATTACATAAATATACTTCCTAAAAAAAGTCACTGTGGAATGATCTTAGAAATTACATGTTTATAATTAGTAGTGGCTTGTGTCATGAGAACCACACTAATTCAATATCCATGTGATGTGACCCATCTTAGTTATAAAACCATATTTAATGGGCATGACCCGGATTTCCCCATTTGGAAAGTCAAAACTTTATGAGGGAATATAGTTTTTTTTAATATTTAAAAAAAAGAAGAAAAAAAAGACCAAAAATTAGAGGGTTGAGTCACTTGGGTTTTATGTGGGGAAAGTCAACCATTTGTTTAATATTTGTGCTAACCAAACTTTGCAACCACCAATCTTTTTATTCATTTATTTATTTTCCTTCCACTCAATTTCTTGATGAAAAATTAGAGAGAGCAATATAATTAAGTGGATATAAAAAATTTAACTTTCTTTATTTTTTGTAGGAAAAAAATAAGTTAATTATGTAATTTTTTTTTCACTAATTTATATTGAATGGGAAATTTTTTGAGGGAAATGTTGAAAAAAGAAAAAGAAAAAAGGTAGCATTTTTGTTGTTGTTTCCAAATAATAATAATAATAATAATAATAATAATAATAATAAAATGCAAATTAAATGCAGTGGGGAATAAGTCGGCGATTATACCTTTGAATATCTTGATTCTGGTTTGAACAAAATCAGTTGAGCTCACTGCTTGTGTTAACTAACTTTATAACTACAATAACTGCAACCTTATTATAAAAAATTTAAAAATAATATTTCTGATCAACAAGTAGCTTAGGACTTGAATTAAGAACATGATCACCAAGGTTTACCAAAGCAGAACCCGAACGTGACCTTAATCGAGATAATTAGAGATTAGATTACCATATTTCGTCATGGAGGGAGGAGGGTTTGACCAGATAGAAAGAAGAGATCTGGATTCTTTCAAACACATGAGACCACATGGAACAGCCGATTATAACTTTAATGAGACCGTTAGTGAGAAATTAGTCAAATGACATGTGCAAACAGTCGCCCACCCCATCACCTACAAAACCCTTTTTTTTTTTTTTTTTTTTTTTTTTGACCAACTAATAATAATCTCCATAATCCATATGATTATTTCTAATTTCTTCTGGTGGGGAAACCATTATTTCTTAATCGGAAAATTAAACAAGTGCTTTTTTGTAAACAACAGGTGCGACTAACAAAAGCACTTCGGGCTTAAAACCTTGATCGCTCTGCAGTTGATTGACAATTGTCCAAATAGCGGTTTGTCAGCTGTCAGATTCTTCGACAGTTGGCTTCTTTTGTTAACGGCTTCGCTAATGGTAGCATGCTCCTCCTTAAGGTGCAAAACATGTACAACTAAAAATACCTTGTAAACATGCCCTATTTTTACTTTCGTCAGTCAGTCAGTCACGTACGCATAAATAATTGTCAATTATAAGTAGTGGTGAAATTTATTATAAAGTTCAAATCAGTTAGCAATTAACAATACTCGTTCATATATGCAAACGCATGAGCAACTCACAATAGTATTTACCTGAATTTTCATTTCCAACTGTAATTTTACGTCCAAGTTAAATATAACCACATGAAGCAGTAATCCACCAATCCAACAGTTGGGGTATATATTGAGCCAACTTATAAAATGAGGGGGAATGTGGGTGGTCTTCATGATAAGAATGGCTACCCTTATTCAAAACACTTCCAATCCAAACCACAAACTTGAAACAAATATCATTTTCATACGATCGTATCACAGGGATGATCTGTGAAGAGAGTTTTCAAGTTGGATTCAAGTTGAATGCATTTGATGTGCCATATGTGTGATAAGAAAGTGATAACTCAGTCGGACTTCTCTCATTAGGTCCCCATCATCAATTCATCTTCATCCCCAAGTAGTACAAATTTAGAGTACATTATTTTGATTGCGAATTTCATGACAACGATCACGTTGGCTACCTAGTTTTTTTGTTTGATTCAGACAATGAAATCTGTATTATTGTAGAGTCAAAGGATTTAAGGATGTACTAGACTTTGGAGGAAGATTGGGGCATAGGGTGCAAAAACTTGCAAATGATGCTCATTTGTTTGTATTTTATTGGGCTTGAACAAGATTTATGATGTCAATTAGATAGTAGCCAGCCCCTAATCACGGATCACTGCCCTAATCAGGGCCGACATTCAAATATAATTCGATTACATCAATGATTTACCTTAATAATTTGACAACATAACATATTAAATTATCTGCCGCAAGACAATTTGATCCAAGTGTATAAATGCTAGAGAAATGGACCCACCAATGCCAGATAGGATTTTGTTGCATGCTTAACACGATGTTGTGGTTTTTGTCCAATTTCCAAGTGGCAGAAGGAGGAGAGATTAGATAGAGAAATGTTGAGGGGACCAAATTACCATGGACCAAATACCAGAGAGTGTTAAATTGGATGAGTCAGATGAAGCTTAACCGACATGAACCCTATTGACATCCAATCCAAAACTCACAATCCTCTCAATTTGTGTCCAATCTGCTCCAATTAGACTAAAGTTTTGCAAGCTGTACAGATGGAGGGCCAAATTGGACCCCCAAAATCAATGAATTTTATTTGGATTTACAGTTGTACTGGTTTGAAATATGTGTATATATATATATATATATATATATATACGTGTGTGTGTGTAGCGTGGTCCAGTAGGGGTCCTTTGGGGAAGATGGTCCAGAGGCTAGGGAGGAAAATGAGGACTTTCTTGTGATTGAGAAGGGCATGGTGAAGAAGGCCCTTGTGAAATAGGTGAAGTTGTTTGGTCAGTGCCATGTGAAAGCCTCATGGCTAGGAAGAACACAAGAATTTGTGTTTACATCTCAAAATCAATCTTTGCTTTGATTTTCAAGGACATGACCGCGTACATTTATTGTTTTAGCAAGTTAATGTTGCCAAAATTAGATATTTTATCAACTTGTTTTTTTCTTTCTTGATTTCCATGGATTTGACTTGGATTAGGGTATAGAAAGAAACAAACAGGTGAAGAGATTGGGAAAATAAATAATGGAGTCAAAGATAGTGATGCTGAAGATGGCTTTAGTCTTGGATGTTGTTGATGTAAGTGGAAATCGAGTAACTCTTAGGTTTAACCAGTTGTATACAACTATGTAACCTAAGCAGCTGTATACATACAACTATGTTTTCTCAATTTTAACCGGTTGTATACAACTTTAACCGGTTGTATACAACTATGTAACCTAAGCAGCTGTATACATACAACTATGTTTTTCTCTCTCATCAAGCAATGAAGAGGTCTGCTTACATCGATCTTGGATGCAATGGTGCCTTGCATAACTTATCTTCCCTTGATTCAATTATTTTATATATATTGCAAGATCTATATGCCATAGATTGCAAATACAGTAGCAAACATGTTATGGTACCCATTGTGACAATTAGTGAAAATTCCACCATAGAATTTGGTTTTGCAACTAAATGGAATTGGGATGTAATATTTTTTCTGAGCCAAAAAAAGGAAAAGTCAGAAGTTGCATAAAATTGTCCATACACTGCAGAAACTGCCCAGAATCTCAGCCAAAAGACATCTCAAAATTATGTATTAATGGTTGTATATATTGTTTCTTTGTACAAAGAAAAATTGGTGGAGATAGCAATTTGCACAGCCACCACGCTACAAGACAGTATGTGTACCTTCTATTATCTATCTTCCTGCATAGAATGGCAGAAGAAACAAAGACAAAGGAGAAAAAAGCAAAAGGAAAAAAGAATACACACCCACTTCCATGTATTGCTTCCCCTTTTCAATGACGAGGATTTTACATTTTGAATGCCCAAATAAAAGAATAAATAAACAATTTTACAGAAGGGGCATGGATATAAAACAGGGAAAGAAAAAAAGAAAGAAAGATTTACAACAACAAATGCAATAGAATTTGAATTACTACCGCCTACCTTAAGAAAACAAGAGAAAATCATGACCAAGTATCCTTAACCTCACTCATGTAAAAATTCGAAGGCAGGATGCTCAAGAAGTTCGTCTGCTGGTTTGACATCCGTGAAATCCTTCTCTTGCAGGGACGTAGAGAGGTCATCGACCGAGAAGGGGATGCTACATTAAGAAGCATGGATTAGTAGCAATTCAGAGTGCCCATTTTTCCTATATGGCTACAACTGGGAAAATGAAAACTAGGTAAAGAAAATTAGCGTTGCATCATTAGACAGTTTCAATTTTACCCCGTAGCTTGTAATATAACAATCAAGGAGGGCCAAAGCATTGTTCATAATGAAATCATAATATGCATAACAAAACATAAAAAGTATAGCACGTTTTCATTTACCCCGAGGAATGTGTGTGCATGCATGCAAGTTTGTAGGTATATGTTTTTGTGCGGTCATTTTCCTTCGCTCTATCTTATAGCAGTAACTTATAAACAACCCTACTCCAAGAAACAGTAGTTTCTGGGGTCATGTTCAAGGATCTGCTATTCCGGATCAACAGAGAACATATGAACAGGGAAAAAGAGACCCCACCTGGAATTGTCATCCAGCAAAAATGAGTTGCTGACAGCATTGTTGGAGTCCTCGGTCATAAGTACTCTCATACTGGAAATTACCTGTAAAATGAAAGAAATGATAGTCGTTACGTACAAAAATCACTGGATGGCAGTATGAATCCAGACACTGCAACTAAAGAAGAAATCGTCATCGACCAAAAGAAAAATCGTCATAGACGAACTTACATCTGGAGATACACTTCTTGTATTATAGTTGTCGTCCCAGTAGAGAGTGCATATTCTATACAGCTGTTGAACACTCAGGATCTGAAGAAACAAAGTGTTGATATGAGAGAGAGAGAGAGAGAGAGAGAGAGAGAGAGAGAGAGAGAGAGAGATTATTGGTTGTGTGTGTATGTATGTGTCTGACGACCATGCTGGACCAATTCAGATCATCAAATCATATTTGGTCATGGGATCACCACATGCACCTTCGGTATGGAAAACAAATGACAATAAATTTTTGCAGATACTAGAACAGGATTTCTATAATCACAGGAAAACAAGTGAAAACAGTTATTTGGGTCCTATTAGACAAATTATATTCAGTTTTTATGCACATCTAAGGACCAATGATCAATTATTAGGCCATCTTCTATCAAAATGTGGGTATCCCTAAGAATTCCACTCACACACAACAGAGAGAGAGAGAGAGAGAGAGAGAGAGAGAGAGAGAGACTCACAGGGCACAGATCATTGGTGATTTCATCGTAAGAAATTCTATACTTTTGATGTATGACCTGTTGATCAATGTGAGTTAAGATCAAGTAAGCTCCATAGCAAAAGATTTAATGAAATAAATTTTAATATATGAGAAAGACCCCACAGTATGGAGTTTAGTAACACAAGAACAAATACAGGACATTAATACGTATCTTGTTGGACTACAATTGTGTGGTTCACAGTATCTTATTGGCCAATGCAAGTCAATATATGAATAACATTTATGTTAAATTATTTTCCCTAATAAAGCACAACCAAGTTTGAGAGAAATTTCACTTCTTTGTATGAAACGGCTAAGTTGTCAGTCATTCATGGGGAACATGGACTTTGCTGCATTAGCTATATTGGTATATGTATCACATCTAAAATAACCACATTGACCTCAAAGTAACACTAACATATATTTCTCTTGACACAAAGTGGATAAGCCTACCAGGAAACCAACAGCTTGTCTTATGTGCTTAAGTTCATCCCAAGATGAGCCTGCATACTGGAATCCATGGAGACGGAGTTATGAAAAGTCAAAAAATAAGGATGAATTTTAGCGCACGCATCTCCCCATGGAGATACACTCCAAACTGGCATGAGATGAATTGAAAAAGTTACAGAAAGAAGGGGGAGAAGCACCTCTTCTTTTGCTTGACAACACCATAGCTCCAATTCAGCCAATCCAGATTTCACATACTCCCCATTGCTGAATGTACAACATTCACGGCGTAGAAGAAGACTAAAATAGAATAACATGTTAAGAGTTAATTTAACTCTTCAGCAAAAATGATAGAAACTCCAAAGAGTAAACAAGCAATTACCTATTAAATAGTTGTACATTAATATATGAGAAAGTCTGAGTGAAGATCTCCTTGACAAGAATAGGAGGCACCTGAAAACCCCAGAATCACAAGGATAAAATCATTTGTATGCTCATTACGATGAAGAAAATAATAAAATACAACAAAATACATGAAGTAAAATATGTGGCATTACCCAAACTAGTAAAGCATAGTAAAGAAAAAGTGTTATAAGTTTCTTACAAAATTTTCTTTCAATGTGCTAAGGAAAGTGCTAAGGCTATCAATAATGCTCTGCCAGTGACTCGCGGTAGAATCTTTCCCAAATGACCGCCCAGATCTTAGTACGCCCTTTGATGTTCTTGGTGCCTATATATATCACCATTAGAGACGAAAAAAGCATTCAAAGTGAAAACAGAAAAGTAAAGAATTAGGATAAAGGAAACAAATTTAATTGACAGACTCATTTGAAAGTTAAGGGAAAAGATTCTCAAAAGTCCAAAACCACACAAGACGATCAAGTGAATGGATATCAGAAATGGTATCAGGGCCACAGTCCCTCTTGGTAGGATTAAGACGTTTTTCCAGTCAGATAAAGAGCTTAAATAAAACTCAGCATACCTGGATACACGAAGAAATGAATGATGACAACTCTTTTTTCAAGTTGTCTCGAATGATGCCATATATTTTCTCCACATAGGCTGTAAGCTGCTGCTTGAAAAGTAATGCTGGGTACTTAGCCTCCACTTGGCGTACTACATCAAGCGCAGATGCAGAAAGGTTTGCAGAAGAAGGGGATGAGCGGAAACCCTGCAATTACAGAACCATATTAAATAAGACAGGAGCAAGAAATAAGTCAACATAATAATGCAGCTCAGACCAAGTATGAGTTAAAAAGAACAAACCAAAAAAAAGAGGAGAAAAAGAATTTGGATACCATGGTCATCCTTCCAAAGAGAGATGTTGGAGCAGGTGGCTTCCGGTGTGGAGTTGCCCCAGTTGCACCAGCACCCTTTAGACTTCGTTGGAGTAAGAATAATAATGCAGATGTATTTGACAACCAGTAAGCCATGTGATCATTGTTGTCTTGGTTCTGGAATCAATAAAGACAAATCACTTCATTATTGATTAAAATGGCATGTTTTTTTACATCATCTTTCTCCTGCTTAGAATTATCCCATTTAATGTTAAACCATGCATTCTGTCTTTTCCAATCAGAATAATGGCCTGGATGTAGATGATTATTCTTTCCTTGTGGTTTGAATTACGCTGAGACAAGATAGGATACTTGAAAGTAAATTTGTTTTAGATGGAATCTAGTAAATTAGGTCTAGTTTGAAACAACATTGATCAGTTACCTCAATTTCCGAACCAATCATCTGAATGAGACGATCAAATACACTAGTCCTTTCAGCCTCAAAAGATTTCCAGTGGAGAAGACATTTGTAGATGGTAAAGGCTGCAACAGGCTTTCCTTGACTGAACCCAATGTTTTTCACAACACAGTTGATAAGAGCATCAACACTCTCCTGTGGAAAAGTACCAGGCATGATGTTAAATGAAACCAACCTACCAAGACACATACACACACAAGCAGCACCCCCGTGGGGAGGGGGATTCAAAGGATTTTTGTAGTACTAAGAACATACATGTTGACGTTCAATTACTGATCTCCTCAACTTGCTATCAGATTCAGTCCCAAACTTCTTCACTGGTGTTGCACTTTGTGGTTCCTGAAAAGACATGTCTTTCAATTACCAAAAGATAGGGAAAGCGAGCACCTATGTGAGGGGAAATATTGATGGAAACAGAAGGGGGAAAAAAAGTAAACTTACATTGTCTCTGTTTTCTTCGCTCACATGATGACCATTTTCCACTCTCTGTAAAATGAATAACATAACTCAATGACCGCGAGAGAGAGAGAGAGAGAGAGAGAGAGTGATACCTGAGGTTCCAGAGTTGGTGGAATTGGTGGATGCTCTGATGGCTTTTTAACAGGTGTACTTAGCTGGTGCCGCCGAAGAGTTTGGTTTTCATATTCAATGTCAGAAAATTTTTCTTCAAGCCTGCGAATGAAAGTACCAAAAATCGCTATGAAATAAATAACTGAGAGAGAGAGAGAGAGAGAGAGAGAGAGAGAGAGAGAGCATGACTCGTTGCAATTTGGAGGATAGGCAGTGTAAGTGTAACGCAGTCCAATTAGCACATTACGCACCAACTGTACTATCGATCTAATTAGAATTTCTGCTTAATCACACAAAAGAAGCTTCACTGAAATAACCTTTGCATGGTAGTCTTTAATTGAACAATTTGTGATTCTGCCTCCAAAGCTTGCTTCAACCTTTCTTCACTCGTTTTGTTTGCCTCTTCATATTTTTTCTCTGTTTCATCAATTTTCTTCTCCAGTGAATTCACCAAAGCCTGCAACACATTTCGATAAGCAAGACATCAGCAAATAGAAATGCACGAGTTCATTCCCCCAAACTCACTGTACATTTTTGCTAGATCAAGTCTCAATATAAAAGTATGCTAGTCTAGAACAAACCGTACATCGTATACTTTTGGGCACCTTACCTTAAGTTTTTCATTTTCATTGGTTAGCTTCTCCATCATGGCATGATCAACAACTGGAACCTCCTGAATTATTGGAACTTTTTCTTCTGCTCTTCTTACAGCTTCACGTTCCTTCTCAAGCATTGCCTTAGTTTCTTTAAATTGAACTTGCATATCTTGCAAAGCAGACTGTAGCTTTTCATTTTCTTGTGATTTAGCTTCTTCCAAGTCAGCCTACAAGTAGCAGAATATTCAAAAAGAGAACATATCAAAATATTGGCAAACACATTTAGCTATTGTCCTTTTTTTCCTAGATTTTTTTTTGGTTTGATGTATCCAGAGTCCACTTTCCAGTAGACATCATATTCGAATGAGACACAGAGTGTAACAAAAATACCATACCCAAAGTAGTTTTGCTCACCCAAAAATGCCAATGAACATACGTAGTACTCTGAAACAAGTTTTATTAAATTCATTATTATGCTTACCCTCATGCGTTTCTCCAGTTGTAACCTCCATGTCAATTCTTCAACTTGCTTCTCTAATTTATTTTTGGCAGCTTGGAGGGCCCCTGTTTCCCTTGCAGCCTGTATAATAATACAATAAAGAAATGAGACCCTCTGAATTTGAATTGCCAAAAGTGGACAATGATGAAGTTAACTGCTAGTCTGCTGCAGAAGGGAAACATACTTAAAGAAACATGACAAACAATCCTATCTACATAGTATATGGAAAATTTATGCGGCTCCATATATGATGTGTGTGGATATAGAGCTCCAAAAGATACCATCCTTCAGCTAAAATGTCCAAAGTTATATCCTCAAGCATTAAATGAATGATGCATACGTTCATCGGGACATAGCCATAGCCAAAGAACTGCTGTGAAAAGAAAATAAAAAGAGAGCTCCTTACCATCTTAAGCTTTCGTAGTTCAGCACGAGCGACTCTTCCCCTCCAAGCACACTGCGTGGTAATTGCAGCTTTCTTTGTCTTCATATAATGCAAGTGTGCCAAGAATCTGCGACACTGGCTCTGCAATTACCAAAGTGATTCTAAATTTTTAAAGGAAACTTGAAACCATAAATATTTGAGCCAGATATGGCAATAGAAAGGAACGCTAGACATTTAAACGACTTGTTGAAACATGTTCAAAACTATAAAAGAAAAAAGGTATTGACAATCCATGTGTAACTAGAAAAACATAAATAAACAGCTTAAAAACTTTTAAAATGGTGATCTATTTTCTCAATAAATCATTTTACCTGAATGATAATTGCTGCTCTGGTCTGCCTTCTGAAGCGTAACTCATTACGAGCAGTCATCCCTCGCATGCCCGTCTGAATAGATACAGCAGAGCAATACAATTCTTTGAATGCTTTCCTAGCAAGATACATCCGCAAATGCCTTTGGATCATCAGACAGGAAGCTTCTCTCCGCATGCCCTGATAGACATGTCGAGCAAGTTGTCCTACAATTGATAAGCAAAACATCACAACAATTATGCGATAGTCTCAAGGTTAAGTTGTCCTACAAATGATATAAGCAAAACATCACAACAATTATGTGTAGGTTTCAATAGAAAAAAGCACTAACCTACAACTTAAAAACTTGAAAAACATATAACAAATTTACCTCTGCAAGCAGCTTGGAGCCGTATTGCAGAAATACGGAGCAGAACAAAACTTCTTTTAGCCAAATAAGAACGAACTTTCCTTTGAATAATACTAGCTGATCTTCCAAGGACCTCACTTCTACGAGCATCCAATTCCGCCATTTGGCCAGCCCTAAGGAAGACCTTTGTTTTACCAATCTGAAAACAAGAATAATATAAGATATATTGTAAAAACCAATTCACAAAACAAATGAATGGCATGTCAATGTATAAGTATCACAGTGACAACGTTTTTTATAAGAATAATGCACTTTTGTATCATGCAAACTTAGAATCACAAACTGTAAAGAAAAATTAATCAACTGATCGAGTAATTACCTGATAGCCTTCTAGGCCCACCTTCTCTAAAAGTCTCTCACAAGCATTGACCTCATCAGTACTGCCATGATATAACATAAGCATGAGAAGAAAAATTAGGACCTTTGACATATGCCTCAAAATCTAACTAACAAGACCAATCAAAATTTACAACCCCCCAAAAAAGCAACAGACCTCCTATCCAAAACTTCAGGTGCAAGGAGGCCAAATCGGTCTATAAATTCATCAAAAGCTTTTCTAGTAGGATATCCAGCACAACTTATCCTGATTGCCTCCATGACCCCCTGAATTCAAACCATATGCAGATGCACGGGATCTTAATTACAACACTATAGGAAGAAAGCAACCTGAAGATGTCAACATTCCCTTACCCCACAGCGGAGTTGTTGTAAAACATTTTTGTTCTCGAAGATTGCTGGCTTAAGAAGGTTATTGGGTTTTACACAGCGTATGTAATGTGGCTCAGTAGAACTGAGAGTTTCAAGCAATTGTTGCAATTGTTGCTGCATAAAGCACAAAAGAGGTGTTCATAATCCAAGCAAATAAACAAATCATTTGCCTTAAAAGGACTATTAGTTAGTCAGACCTTAAACCGAGAACCAATTGAAGAGAACTTTGACGTCTTGGATGAATCCTCAACTAAGGAGGTAAACAAGCCTGAGACAAAGGAACAATTTGAAGCACTCAAAAGTGCTTGATGCTCAGCAACCACATAGTCCTTGTTCTTGTCCAGAAACAGTTCAGTTTGATAAGTGACCTGCAAATTATATCAAACCTTGTTACTTGTAACATTTAAGATTCTAAACTCTATAATTAAAACATAATGTGAACTAAAACTAACAGTAATTGTAGTCGTTATACAAACAAATACACTTACATCCCCAGCATAATGACAAATTGTGAAGTCACTTTGTGACAATTTTGGTTTAGTGAAGCGCTTATGATTCTTGAATGTCTGATATAACTTTTGGGCAAATGTTTCATGTGTTGATCTTGGAAACATACTACAAAATACAAGCCTCGGTTATCTCACAGCAAAAGTGTCAGTCTAATTTTAAAAACAAAAGGTACTTAACTAAACAATGGTAAGTCACGGGTATCCATGTGGCACAAAAGGACTGTCACTTACCAAGCTTCATCCAGAAGAGCAATTATGCCACCAGGTTTCTGAAATCAGATATATGTAAACTTTAAATTTACAAAATTTTATAAAGATTACTAAACGATAATCGTCGATAAAATAACATGTGCAAAATTCTATATATAACAAAAATCAAATTACAAATCTACTTGCAACATAATCATCAAACTTTAAATAAAGAAAAACAGCAATATATGGTGTTGAATAGTGACAAAGAAAAAAAAAACAGAAATGTCGAAAATGTCGAATTTCTGTAAACATAAGAATTCACTAAAGAAAGTTAGTCAGGAATTTATGCAGAGTTAGACAGTACTTACCTTTTCAATTAGATCTAGAATATCTTGGTTGTCAACAAACTCAATGTAACTCCAGTCAATCTCTTCTTTTGTATATTCTTCTTGCTCCATTTTGAAAACGTGCTGCCCAACAAAATAATACAATCAATATAGATGTACTGAAGAAATGTACAGGATACTATGGAAAATAGGAAGTCCCTTTAGGGACAAACCTGATTGAAATGTTGTTGAAGCTTCTCATTTGTCAAATTGATGCAAAATTGCTCAAAACTGCGAAATCCATAAGCGAGTAAGCATCAGAAGAAAGACCCCAGCAAGCAAGTATCCAAAAATGGATCATCACACTCTAAGCATGTGTAAATCAAATGATATCTATGCAGCATGTGGATTCACAGACAGTAGGACCACCATGTCCTGCTGTCATATTGTGGAACTTCCGGCCAACCCTAGGTCATCACCACAAGAGCAGGAGATCGAACAAGTGACACTGTAATAACATTATGCTAATAGTAGTAATTTATGATCCTCAATAAGTTCTGGTGGAAATCTAGAGTGTTCACTGGAGCCCAGTGGATTGGTCTGATTATGAGAGTAAAACCTTGGAAATAACTGATGAAAGATGATATCCAACTATTTTGCATCTGAATCACATGCTATTGAGGGGAAGGGGATGTTTCTTCACTCGGCAAAACTATTTCATGTCAATTATGAAAACAAAAGACATACTGATTAAGCACCTGTTAGTTTTGAAGCTCTCAAATCCATAAATGTCCAAGACCCCAATTAAGAACTTTGATTGAGGGTCTTGACCAATTGAACTGTTAATCTTATCTACAAGCCTGCACAAAAGAAAACAACAAAAATAAAATAAAATAAAATAAAATCACAGAGCAATCAGAAACGGCAAAATTTCAATTTATAGTTCCAAATTGAAGAAAGGAAACAGTAAAACCAAAAAAGGTCCACACTAGTATATCTTCATTCAAATTCTTCTGATAAGGAAGCTTACCAATCAAACAACCTGGAGTACACAATTTTAGCCAGAGCATCTCTACTGACAGCTGCAGCTTCTGGATCCAGCCATTTTGTTATCGTTTCATCACGAGTTACAATTACACGTTTGCATAGAGAATCTTCTAGTGCCTTCACATCACACCTGATCAAAAGGTATAAACGATAAGGCGCAACATATGGGGAGCCAAACTTGAAATAAGAGCATCCGATTGTGTGCTAATGTGTCAATGAAATTCCATATTTACATGAAAAGCTCAGCAGCAGTTTTTAGGTGGAACCAAGATTTTTCGTCCTTTGGCATGGACGAGTCCATTTCCTTTCCCTTTGCAAATTCAATGTTTCCAAGATGCAGAATTGCTGCCACAACTCGAAATATTGCATCCTAATTGCAGTAGAAAGCAAAGAGAAATTAAAAATGCAAGGCTATTTTAAAAAGATAAATTATCATTTGAAGCTACTCCCTACATTATACCTGTTCATTAGAACTCATCCCAACAACTTCCATTGCCCTCCTTGTTGCAATGTATTCTTCAGAATCATCAACCCCATCCAACTCATAGCAATTTGATTGATTTAAATAATGGAATGTTTTAGGGTGTCCCAATTTGTACCTCTTAACATCCTGCAAATGACAAAGAAAGGCAGTCTATGTTGTAAGAAAAGAAACCTGGAACTTTGCTTGGTACAGTTCAAGCCATGACAAGAAAAAAAGAAATATCTGTGAAAAAAACAAGCTTCTACATATATCTTTTGTGTCGAAATCTGCATGCACACTAAAATCCATTTATGTAGAGAAAGGATACTGAAGCTTTTCTCAGTATTGCGAACCATAAATCAGATCCCTTTTTCAGGTCTGTATCCAGGATCATTAAGATATTTTCCATTCACTTGAGGGACATAGAAATATTAGGATTAAATGTGCAGCACATAAGGTTCATAACTCTTGCCATAAAACAAGTGTAGGTCAAGAAAGCCAAGATTCATTACCTCTGGTGGTGCAGCACAAAGCATGTAGAAACAATGATAATTTCTCTCAGGATTGGAGACCTGACAAACGCGTGATCTTTCAAGCAAGTAAGTTCTTATAGCCGCTCCGGAGATCCTCCCACTCTGATCAAACTGAAGCTCGACAAACTTACCAAAACGACTGCAGAAATCACAACATACAAATAAATGTATTGCCCAATAAAAAATGTAGTATACACCAAACTCATGGTATGGGTAATGGGAGCATTTACCTGGAGTTATTGTTTCTAACAGTCTTCGCATTTCCAAATGCTTCTAAAACAGGATTTGACTGAAAGTCACAAGAAACCCGAACACACTCATGTCATAAAGATGGTAAATTAAAGATAAAATAAAATAGTTTTGGAACAAAAAACAGTATCGAATCTTATGACTTCTCATCTCCAACAAATTGAGGTTCTAGTCCTTGGTACCTCCAACACTTGCTGCTCAACAGTCCTCCCTTCAGCAACAGCTCTCCCTCCCATGTAAGCAAGATAGCGCATAAGCAGTTTGGTGCTTTCTGTTTTACCAGCCCCACTCTCTCCACTAACCAATATTGACTGACTTATTCCATCATTTATCATAAGTCTGTAACCAAACAAATGGACCTTTACATTGTTGGATGGACAAGAAGATAGAACAAAAAAATAAACAAACTACAATGCGAAACTGTACCTATATGCCGCATCTGCAACAGCAAACGGGTGTGGGCTCAGTTCACCGAAGTCTGCCCCTTTATATTGTGCCATCATATGACTATCATAAAGATGAGGTAATCTTCTAAAAGGATTCACGGCAATCAAAATGTTCCCTGTGTATGTCTGGAAACAACATTTAGTCTATTAGATCATTGGCTTTCATGTATTAAAAGGATAAATTAAAAGCTCACACACACAACCTGACCGTCCCAACCCCACCAACAAACCAAATTGAATACATACATAAGAAGGATTTGAGATGGCATAATTTTTAAGTTTATTGAACACTTACGTATATTTCATTGATATCATATCTTGATCGTAGATTATCTAGAACACCTGGTTCATGCAAATAAGCCAGCTTTGTCATATCATCCACTCCACAGGGTGGGGCTTCAGCATCTTTAGGATAGATATTGGAAGCTTTAACAACAACCTGCAATTTCCACCCAAATGGAGAAAGCAAGGAAGCAAAATCCACAGAAATATCAGAACAAGCTAAAGGCAGAGGTGACACAAGAAATAATTGCGAACAATGGTTCAACATAGAAAATCATTAATAGACAATGGCATGCACGAAAACATAGTGAATAATAAATAAATGCACTCACCGTTTTCCCTGAAGTGCAGAGAACCTTGATCTGTTCACCTTTAACCTCCACAACTTCACCATCTATCCAAGCTTCTTCGGGATCCTCCAACCAAACAAGAGATCCAACCACTAAACTCATAGCAACAGCCTAAAAAGCAAAGAGTCTCATTTGTTAACATATGGAGCGAACTATTAGAATGGTAACTGAGCATCATCAAACAAACAAATAACGACAGGTGCCACTTAGCACCAGCAACAATACCCAAAGTGCAAAGGAAAGATTTTCTTTCAATTTTCAAAACCAAGGAAACTTCAGAATTAAGTAGAAGAATTGGTATATGTTAACTTGAGAAACAGAGTGAGCCAAACTCAATTTGTAAGCCATATTCAGCATGGAATAGTTTGAACATTTGAACCTTTGAAGTTCAAACTCAATTCGAAATTACTGGCAACACAAAAGCAACCATGTCATTAAGTTCAAGTAAGGGCATCTAGTTCCAATTCCAAGACTCTATTTTCCTGCTACACAACAAAACCTATCTGTTGTTCAGTGACTGATTTAGTCATGGTCGTGTAATCTGCGGCCAGACCATTAGTAGCTTATTGCATATGAACACCCCCCAAAACTGATATCCAAAATTACTAACCGTGTTGAGTTACAAAAGTCTCATTGTCATCAAATATATTCTTAGGCTTTAACCAGTGTTGCTAACATGTTAAAGCTACTGAAGATGAAGCTCGAAACAGTTGCTCACTAAATCAAGATGGGCATTTCAATATGACAGTATAAATGACCAAATCTTAATGGCATCCAGACAAAATAACACAAACTAAAGGAAATCAAATTTCTTTTCTACTTCAAACCAAACACAGATCAGTCCACAAAGAAAGTAAACCAATGACAACAATCAAATCATCCACAAGTTCCATATAAAAATGACAACCCAGAACTCCAAATGAATAAAATATACACAATAACAAAAAACCAAAAGAAATATACAAAATATAAATACCATTTAAACAGAGAACTGATCGGATCAGAGACTTGGGTTTGCTTCTGGATCTACTCCCAGCCTTCCCCAATAAGGACCATTCAAATTCAGCAACAAAGTTTCCAACTTCTCCTCCTTTCACTACAATCTTTGCTGGTATGTCTTTGAAACAAATCAAAAATAAAGTAATGGAAAATGAAATTAAAAAATGAGAAGCTTAAACCCTTCAACAACCCAAATAACTTGAAGAAGAGATTAAGCCCCCCTTCTGCTGTTCAAGCAGATTCTCTTGTTCTTGTGTTGTTTTGTTGTCTTTTGTTTACTACTTCCCTCCGCCTATCCAACTTCGTTTGGACTTTGGTTTTATTTTTTCGGGTCTCAAAGTTTTATTAACATAATTGTTACTAACTTGCTATTAAGGATTTAATTAACAAAAATAAAACGCCAATCAAGTCGCTGAAGTTTCCGAAACTACCCTTAGATCTTGACGGTAATTACGTAATTTAAGACCCGGTCCCGCTCGAGTTCACAACGTTGTCTGAACTTTTCACCTTAAAATATCGAATCGTGGAGGCGGTAGACTCTCATTTCACATTTTGTCAACTACTTTTCTTCCAACCTGTCAAATGTTTTCTATTTTTATTTCCTCTTTTTCCTTTTTCCAATCTGATCCTATTACAAATTCACACTATATTATTGTTCAATTAAAAAAAATTAAAAATTTTAAGGTTAACATAGATCACCAAAAATTTGAGCACATGATCGGGATTTTTTTTATAAATATAAGTGATAATCTAAACTACAAGGAATGAGGTTGCACACACACACAACAAGATGTCATGGGAGTTCAAATCTGAGACTTCTGATATGTCATGTAGGAATTTTAACACTAAAGTAAAAATTATTTTCATTTACTATGTATGCGTCACATTAACATAGCATGAAACTGTAAGTAAATATTATGATAAATATACTAAATATTAAGATAAATATATTAACTTTTGGTAAAGATTTTCCATAAAACAAATTTGGTAAGAACAAATAGGGTAACTCATTCAAACATATCAGAGGCTGCCTTTTTTGCCTAAAATATTATCCATGCTCCTTCATCTACATGATGTATGAACCAAATGTGTTTTTTAGGGTATTTTCTCAACTGCAAGTCACAAAATTCTTGTGAGGGTGCACAAATTCTTCAATGTGACATGCATAAATGTGCTTTGTCCTACTCCTACATATAATATCTATGAATTTGTGCTTTACAAAATTACCCTTATTAAATAACTATACCATTTATGGAATCTTCTATGTGTTGATGGCTTATGAACCAAAAAATTAAAAATAAAACCCAAAAGAAAACTGTTGAAAATTCAGAAGGCTAACTTCGTAATAATATGTCAAATTTGTGGGTAGTTTTGGGAGTGGAAAAATATTAGGGCTAAAAGACGGCATCAAAACCCAACATATGTGGAGAATATTCAGGTTAAGGTTAACCTAGTAAACTGGTTAAAGTCAACATTTATTACAGGAAAACAAAAGGTAGGGCAATAATAAGGAGCCACGTAGCTGCTAAGGGCCATCTCATATCGGAAGGAAAATAACCGGGACACGCGCCTCCTTTAATTTCATGAACAATTTCCTTTTTTTTAGTTAATTGCATAAATTCCTTTTTTCCATTTCCAGTTAATTACATGAATTTTTTTTCCTTATCGAGTAAATTACATGAACCTGAAAACTATGACCATCCAAACAATAATTTACTTTAATTTAATTTAAACGACTGTCTAAATCCATTAAAAATGAAAGAACGCCAAGAACTCTTTTTTTTTTGGTTTGTTCAAAACTCACATATTGTATAAGAACTAAAAAAAAATTCTTAAATTTTATCCAGATTTAAATTTGAAGAAAATTACCTAACTTTTAGCTTTGACCATATTGTCTCCAACCTAAAATATTTTTAGGTCGTCTCTCAAATAAAGTTATATCGACAAAACTATATGAAAATTTAAAGTATAAAATACAAAGAAATATAAGTTTCAGAATATATAAATGAATATTATGATATTATTGGCTCCATACGTTGATAGACATACTCAAGGATAATTGTGATCATTTGTCGACACTTGATTGAGATTCTCAAGTTTTAAATGCCGAATTATGTTTATGCAATAAAATAGGCTATGAACACTACTTATTAATAGTTTCAGACCTCTATAAAATTTCATTTAGTTCACTAAACAACAAAAATTATTTCAGCAATTTAGTTCACGGCTTACCACGATCTTATATAGGCAAAATCTTAGGTCCACCACTGACTCCATATGACTTTCAAAACAATTGGGAAAAAAATGCCATTGAAATATTATATAAAATGAACCTTTTACTTGAATATGCCATCCAAATTGAAGAATATATATGAGGAGTAGGAAGACAATATAACGAAATTAAAGAAAAAAACTGGTGAGCGTGAGTATGTGAGCGTGGGTATAAATTGCAGTCTTAACTCCTAAGGCAAAACTAAAAACTAAAAAACTCGTGAGCACGTTGCGAGTCTTAGGACGTGCAGAACGAAAAATGTCATCATCTAATGGGGACAACAAATAACGGTGGAGATCTGAGGAGCATAGCTGCGGTGCAATCAGAACCGTTGGGCCACAATAGTGTTCGAGAAAGTGGACGATAAAGACCGCCTTGACATACGGAATCAATTGGAAGATTGCAAATTGCAATAATTTGCTTTTTTTTCTTTTAATTTTGTCCTTTTTTTGAAATGGGGGCAAACTAATTCACTTTTTAAAAAAATATATATATATATATATAAACAAATTCACCATTTTTCTTGAAAGAAGAAACAAAATCTTTCTCACATTATTTTTAAAAAGATTGTCCTTTTAACATAAGAAAATTATCGATTTTGTATTCTTTTTCAAACGAGTATGAATGAGAGGACTATAATATATCCTGACATGAACTTAGCCAAATTGACAAGAACGGATGTACTTCTCACTTAGCTCCCTGTAGTATAGATTAGATTAAAAGTAGAATATCGTTTTTGACCCAAAAAACAAGCCTAAAACGTACAATAAAAAAATTAGAATGGAATAAGAAAGGTAATAACGTAACGTCTCTTGATAGTATAATGATTTGATATCTTTTGAAGCAAACCTTTTCAGCATTTTCACTTCAATATAAAGTAATAATCTAATCTTCTCAAAAACAAATAATACAAAATAGTAATGCATTGAACATTTTTATATTCCAAACCTTGTAAGGTTAACGAACATGACAGCACGACAAATAGGCAAATGAACAACTAAAGCCGATTAATAAAAAAATAATAAAGGTATACTTAGTTGATTAATCTGGTATTAAATATAAAAATATAAAACTTGGAGATGGAGAAAAGTGAATCCTATAAACATGAAAGCATGGTTGCAATAAAATTTGAGTAGGAAGGAACAAAGCATTTCAACTTTTCCCTGCTGAAATCACTTGGCGTGTAGAATGGAGATGTTGAATCGTTCAATCTCATCCTATCTCAGCAAGATTCACTCTATCTAGCAATAGCATTCTATAAAAAGAAGAAGAAACAACATATGGTTAGTTGACACTACAAAAATTATAAATAAAAAACAGGAAAGTTCGGGATCAAATTTATTAAATTTCTCATGTGAGTTGATAAAAGAAAAATGTGACTGAAAAATAAAGCTTAAAACTATTAATGAAAAAATTAGGAGCAAGTTTAAGCTCGACCATTTTCGAGGATATTAGGGGTAAAACAAAAGAAAACTTATTAACAGGACTAACTCTAAATATCCTACCCATGCCATTTGGTACAGAAGTGAACATGACTAGTTGGCTGCGTTATAACTTGGCAGATAAGACTCTAAAATCAGTTGTGCTGGGGAAGGTGCTTGTATCTGAACAATCAAATATGTGTACTTCCATTGCTTGTCTGCTTGGTCATTGAACATCTCGGCAAATACTTTCCCAGCTCCGTGAGGCCCTCGTATATAAAAATTAACCTACAATCAATTGATCATACAAGCAGTAAGTTAACATTTCTACTCTAAATTATGAGAGATCATTTACATTAATAACAAAATTCAAAATGAGGAAGTGGGAATTGATTTGTATTGCAAATAACATTGGTTAAGTTGCTTCAAATAACAAACAAAAAGGACAATGGGAAATCACCTCTACGTGCTCTACCCCTTCTTCATCATGCCATATTCTGTTGGGAATGCGTTGGCGAGCAGCACGGTTTCTACTTTCTTGACCATACCCTGTAATAGGGTATCCGACCCTCATCCTAACCTGATAAAGAAAAGATCAAAGTCATTTGAGCCACAACATTGCCAGCTCAATATTCACATGCATACAAACAAAGAGGATTATGTGTAATATTGACTGGAATTCAATTCAGACTGCCTACAGATATTGGTCGATCATGGTCCATAAATTCCATGAACTGCATACAAGGTTGAAATGAATTCCTCACCCAGGAATAATTATATCAGCATAACCCGCTGTCCAACATGAAATTGTAGTTACTACATGCAATTGTAGCTAGCACATCTAAGGTTTGAGGTCTGAGGTGTTCATACATGTACTTTATGCATTGATAGGTACTATGTAGGGTTTTCCTCTTTGGAAAGTGTTCATAACCTACCCAAACTTTTTTATCTAATTGGCAGTAAATTATTATATTCACTATGTATTAGACTTTGCTTAGAGACTAGAGGTTTCTGCCTACCCACATCACGTAAAACTAATGCCAGTGTTGGCCATAAGAAAACTGCCACTGCTATTACAAATTTAAAATCTTTTCAAGGTCCATGGCCATTACACGGATGAATAAGTCCCAACCCCTTTTAGAAAACCATGGGTCCAGAATTAAGAGAATTTATTTACCCCGTTTCTTTTAGAGGAAAAAATAATGATAAACTAACCTGTGCATCATCTTGAACCCTTTTAAGAGCCTTGTTAAAGATCTTGTACCTGCCAAAGACAATGTTGTCATTTTAAAGTAATATTGAAGAACTCAAAAATTCAATTTACAACCTTATAAGATATTTTAACTATAAAAATAAAGTAAGGTTTGTTGTCTCCTCACTCTTTCGGTTCAAAAATAAGCTCCTTAAAGACAGCATATCCTGCAGCAGCAGCAATTCCAAGCCCTGCAAGAATAACTACACTGTAGGAAGCTCCCTCCACAAATGTCACAGGCTTTTCTGGGATGTTGTATGTAGGAGCATCAAAAGGATCCTCTACAGTAGATAAGTCTTTCTTATTCTGGAAAAGTAAATAGTTGAGGAATCAAGATACCAATAAGTATGAAAGTTGAGTTCACAAAAAGTATCAAGAGAGAATCAAATTTAGAAAATTAGAATGCACATGGTTAAACTACCCAGCCACAAACATGCAAACAGAATGCACATGTAAAGTTCAGAAATTCAGTTCAGAAGCAAACCTCAGATGGACTTTGTCGTGGTTGCCGTGAAGCTTTTGATGAAATGGATCTACAAAATTGAGGAATGCTGGAACTTGCTATATAGTTTCTTGTGGGTTGAAATTGTGGCCAAGAAGTAGACATTAACTCTCTAGCGCACTTCCTTCCATATAGAACAGGAATTCCTGCAAAGCATGATTGCATAGAAATTATGTGCAAAAGAATAAACCACTAGAAAATGCAAAACTATAAGAACTTTCCCTACTTCACACCAGTAGATCAGTACATCTCACTGATTTTCAAGTGCCAATACAAACTTTCAGCGTCCAAATGTTTCCCGGTGTTTATCCATTAACTATTTAGATGCTCTAACCAACAGAAGATAGTTGTAATACTTAAGCCAAATAAACCATATCTATTATATGAATTTGCGAAGCAGTCACTAACCATCAGCTCCAGCTATGCCCTGCAGAATTCAGAGAAAAAAAATCAGCTTGCAATGTGCTAAGAGAAACAGAATGATAAAAACCAATATCACACAATTACCTCACCCTAGTCAAATGGTTTGCAGGAGCAGTAGATTGACTTGCACATCCTGATTTCAGTACTGCCAGCAACTGCACCATTATAAGATAGCAACTTAGTTTAAATAAAATTTAAGCCTCTGAAACGTAGAAATTCTAGCCAAAGCAAAACATAAACCTGATCTGGCTTGGCCTCCTCTGTGTGGAAAGCTCTGTACCCCCACAATCTCATCTTGGGCAAAACCCTAATAACATCTGTTTGCTTTTTTCTCCATAACTCCAAAGCACACTTGTATGACCCTAAAAACCAAAAGTGTTGCCGACGCAAAGTCAAATAAACCCTTTGAAAAATGATACTGAAGAAAAGAAAAAAACTTGTTTTCTTGTTTGGTTTCCGAGAAAATGCACGAAAGTAATCGGAAACGTATGCATACCCATCGTAGTTCAAGTAAGGTTCGGAGGGTGTGGTGGTTCAGTTTCTGGTGTCGAAGGTTGATGCCCTAGCCTTGTTCAGTTTGTTGGTCTCCTCAATCGTCTAAAACCCTCAACCGGAGCTAAGGGGGATTGGTTTCGGACTATGAAAACGGGTCGGGTTAATCCGACTTTGAAACCCAAGCAAGTTAAGTGGGCTAGAATTGAGTTGGTGGACTCAGTATATTTTTGATGGGCCTCAATGCTTGGGATTCTATTGATTTTCTTTTATTTATTTATTTAAGAAATAGCTTGCTAACATGTTGATATTAAAAAGAGTAATCACTTTATGATAAAAGCACACATATTATTGGCATGTTTACTAAACTTTGAATCCAAATGTTAGCAAGTTCTGTGTTGTCATGAAGTCAACCTTCCTGGCTTCTCTAAAGTCTAGGGTTCATGGGATGATTGATCAACCAAATTGAAATTCCACTTGTCTTTCAGACCAACTCCAAAGTCTAGGGTTCATGGGTTCATGGCTTCTCTAAAGTCTAGGGTTCATGGGTTCATGGTCATTTTGGTCACTTTTTGATCCGGAAAGATTTTGAAGAAATGAGTAGCACCATTGCATAGAGCTCGTCGATACGAGTTCGTAGACATGCGGTACGCCCAATTCCAAGTTGTAACGAAGTAGGAAAAGTCTGAAAACGAAAAGGACGCAAAGGTAATTTTAAAATATGTTAGTGTATCAAACAGTACCGTGCTACAGTAACCGGACAGTTTTAGATTTTCTTTTTCTTCTTCTTCTTCTTCTTCCTCCCTCTCATTTCGCAAGAAACAGGCCCCCCTTCAGTTTTCACCCGCCCGGATTTTGGGCCACCACATCCACGTCCGGCCACCAAATCCGGCGGGACCGGTACCAAAACGTCAAGCTCAACTTCCTCTACCAGCCCCACTCCATCTCAGCCACTGAAACCACCTTTTTCGCCGGAAAAATCGAGAAATCCGATCGGTTTTGACCCACTTTTCTCAACGCTCGTTCGGGTGATTCCGGGGATTTGGTATGTTTTCTCACCCTCTCAATGTGTTATAGCTGTTGGTTGTAATTTATACGAGAAATTTCTGCGTTTTGGGGCTTAAATAAGCGATAAGGGTTTGGCCGGTTTTCGGCCCCCGATTCCGGCCACTTCTGGTGACTTTCTGGGGTAGGTACAAGAACAGAAGTTGCTCCACCATAGGTGCTGATCATCCAGAAACTCTATATGAGCAAAACATTTGCGAACTATCTTATTGATTAGAGATTCCGGCAGGTTAGAGAACGGAGATAAAATTTATTCAAGTTTTGAATACTTGTGTGTACTAGATCTGAACCACTGTGATCTTGTTGATCTGCCAAATTCCTTAGGTGACTTGATATGTTTGAAGTATCTTGACTTGTCTTACATGCCTATCACTCAGTTACCTGTAAGCATACAGTATCTGTCTTTTTTGCAGACCTTAAACTTAATTTGTTGCCATAATCTTGAGACTTTGCCACGTTTGGAAAACTTCAGCCTAAGACATCTTAACTTAAGTGGATCTGTAAGTTTGACATTTATGCATTATGTTATTAAGCGCTTCCGTCAACTTCAGACTTTGCCACTTTTTGTCGCGTCGCGAAGGGTAGATCAACTACAGAACTACATCGCGAATCTCCATGAGCTGTTCAATTTAAAACTTTATGGGGAGTTGCGAAAGCGCTTAATACCATAATGCATAAATGTCAAACTTATAGATCCACTTAAGTTAAGATGTCTTAGGCTGAAGTTTTCCAAACGTGGCAAAGTCTCAGGATTATGACAACAAATTAGGTTTAAGGTATGCAAAAAAAACAGATCTGTATGCTTACAGGTAATCTGGGTGACAGGTGTGTAAGACAAGTCAAGATACCTCAAACATATCAAGTCACCAAAGGAATTCGGCAGATCAACAAGATCACAGTGGTTGAGATCTAGCACACGCAAGTATTCAAAACTTGAATAAATTTTATCTCTGTTCTCTAACCTGCCGGAATCTTCGATCAATAAGAGAGTTCGCAAATGTTTTGCTTCATACAGAGTTTCTGGAATTGTAATTCTTGCACGTGAATCTCCATGAGCTGTTCAATTTAAATCTTTACGGGGAGTTGAATATTTCTAGCTTGGAGAATATTGAAGATGCTATACCACGCATATTGGTCAAGAAGGAAAAGTCATTGGGATTATACAGGGGTTTTATTCCGGGATTTAAAGATTCATTCGCCAAACCACCTAATGCCCCAGCTGAAGTAGGTGTCTCAGGATCGCATATAGCGTTGCAAGCTGAAAAACTTATTGAATTCCTGCAACCACATAAAAATCTAGTTATAAATGGGTACCCAAGAACCAAATTTCCCAACTGGGCTCTCCCAAATCTTGTCTCCGCTGATTTCACCAACTGTAGAAGAAGTGAATATCTTCCAGCCCTTGGGAATCTTCCGCTACTTAAGACAATTTCTCTGCATGGAATGGATGGGGTTAAGAAAATTGGTAGAGAGTTCTATGGTGACGGTGCAAACATATGGTTTCCATCACTCGAATAACCATCAATAAGTGATTTTGCAAACTTGGAAGAGTGGTCAAGTGCAAATGATGGAAATGCATTCCGTAGATTGAAGAAATTAACTGTAAAGAGTTGCTCCAAGTTAGCACATATACCGTTACCTCAGTCCCTTCAACATTTGGAGCTGTGAGATTGTAATCCTATGATGGTGCCCATGGCAGATTCAAGTTTGCTATCTGTTCTTATTCTTGACAATATTCGAGACCTAGTGTCTCTCCCGGAAGGGCTCTTTGCATCAGCTAGTCTGTCTTCCTTGAAGATTTTGTCTTGCCCCAAGCTTCATTCAATGCCTTTGCATATGCAAAACTTGAGTTCTTTGAAATCATTGACCATTCGTTGGTGTGAAGAGCTATCCTCTCTGCGACAAAGTTTGCAGAACCTTAAAGCTCTGGAGTCACTGGAGATTAGTGACTGTCACAGTCTAACATATTGCAGGTTTGGTTTCGCTTCGAACTTTGTCCATTGAAAACTGCAGTGAACTAACTTCTCTGTCGTCGAAATTGGAACAGCTCACATTGCTTGAGCACTTGACCATCATGTACTGTCCAAAGCTTGGTTCCTTTCCAGGCCGGTGTGCAACACCTCTCCTCCCTTCGAAGTTTGATTGTTCTGGACTGTCCTTGTTTTGATTCTCTGCTGGAAGCATTAGAAAATGTAAAGACCCTGCACTGCTTGGAAATGAGTGGCTGCCCCAATCTAACAGCTTTGCCAGAATGGTTTGAGGATATTGATTCTCTTAGATCTGTGACCATACATGATTGTCCTAATTTAAAACTGTTGCCACCGGGCTTCAAGCCTCTCACTAAACTCCAGCACCTCTCTATTCAAGAATGTCCTGAGCTTGAGGAAAGATGTAGATGCGATAGTGGTGAGGATTGGTCGAAAATAGCCCATGTCCCGCATAAGTACATTGGATCGCCTCGGGTCAGGCAGTCTGGCGAAGCGAGCACATCGGGAAGCTCTTCTGTCCAAGCGTCTTCTCAGTAAGAAACTTCTATTTCATTGTCTTCAACAAGCTATTATCATTATGGTAAGTCATTCCTCTTGGTGTTGTGGTGTGCTTTTTTATTTTCTGTTTATAGGGGATTTATGTATTTCTATGTACAAGGCTGTTTTGAGAATCCTCTGATTTTGTATTGTATGGATATCATATTAATTAAATTCCTGTGTTTTCGTCTGAGAATAAAAAGCAACACTCCGTATAGATGTTGTTGATTGATACTTTTGTTTCGAAATGAGAACATTGTAGATATATGACTTTCAATATTAAAGAAGCATAAAAAAGCAACCTTGTATAATTAGTTCGAAAGTGTTACTTGTCTCTGTAAGTTGATGAAAGGAATTTTCTTTTGTGGTTTTGCTGCTGCAGGGCCGCAGGGGTTGGATGTTTAGGGGAGGGAGATAGTGGCCATACGGGAAGGTTTATTGATGATAGGCTTTTTGGGTTTTAATCGTTTTATACTTGCAACTGCCTCCCAATAAGTTGTTTCAATGCTTAATGGCAGAATGGGTTGGTGGAGCAACATTGGCAATGTGGTGGAAGATACTAGATGGTTGGTGGTCGACATGTACGTGACGGATGTTCTGTATCAACCTTGAAAGGGTAGCGGTGTGGCGCATGCTCTTACTCAATTTGGCTTGAAGAAGGCTCCAGTTTCGTTTGAATGGCACCTTGGCTGGACTCTCTTCTAGGGAAAGATAGGGATGCGCCGTAGGGTGTTTTTTTCTGTATTTTTTGTGGAGGTGTTGTGGTACTTTTTATTCTTGTCCAGATTTTCCTCCTTGTGGGGATTCTCTCCTTCCTCGCAATTCAAGTCGTTGTTTAGCTTCATATAAACCAAAATTCAATGTTTTTGACAATATGGAAACCGGCAAGACGTAGTCACAGTAGGATGATTAGGTTCAGAGGCCTACAACTTCTCTGCCCAGCATGAATTGTAAAAGAGAAAAGGAGTTCAAATCCAAATTTTTGCCCTTCCAATAATCTCCACTTCAGATGGTGGAAGTTCCCTCTGGACTTTCTCAATCGAGAGCTGCAGTGAGTTATCTGACTTCTTTGTCATTTGAGTGTGGCTTAATACAAGCCTTGGCACTGAACGTGAGAGTGGCCATGACCCCACTACAATTTGAAAGTAAGTAGGTGGTACACATGAATCAAGACCTTTTGAGTTAAAATCCTACATGCAATGATCCATTGAGCCTTATCCCATCAAACTTGTGGTGTGTTTTTCTTTCTTCATTTATAGGGAATTTATAAGTTTCAAATTTCTGAATTCAAGCTCTCAATGGTGAATTAAGAATGAGCTGTGGTGCTTACCAATGCGACTACTTAGGAGAGAGGGTAGCAGCATATAACTCAATGAGTATTCGATTTTGTACTCTCCTAAAATACCGATTTGTACCAAAAAAAAAAGTACAAAATTTGAAAATTTTCAGTTTTGGATTAGGCTTTTGAGTTCCTTGGGCCATAATGTAATCATCAAATACAACAGATTTTGGGTTCCCTTTTTTTACGAATGAATGAAAGAGGGACCCAATAGTTGAGAAAAGAAAAGTAAGGGACAAAAGAGTAGGAACTAAATGCTAGTGAGAAAGTGGGGAAGAGTCGGACAAATATTTTCAAAAAGATGGAGGTGCTTGGGTTTTTCCTAGTGACTGGTGAAGGTGCTTGGGCCAAATTCTAAAATTATGACCCCATATGAACCCCAATAAACCATTATGGCGCAAAAAAAAAAAAAAAAACACCATTCCTTTTGGGCTTAATAGAACATATTATATCATTTCTCTAACATTGAGGAATATAATTCACAATTCAAAGCTCTTATTTTACAAGCCCCAATTTAATTTAGAAATCCTAATTCGACAAGCCATAAATTCAATTTATTAGAACAACCCCAAATTCTACGAGAGAGATGCATCAAAGAAAAAAGAGAGATTCATGAAGAAGATGACTGAAAAAAAGAATGAGAGAAAAATAACGGGGAGAAAGAGAAAAAAGAGAAAATGTTCATTGTTTAAAGGAAAGTTTCAATCTACCCAAAAAACATGAAAGTAAGTGAAGCGTACTCTGTAGTATAATGAAGATAGAGATAAGAGTCTTTTTATTTATTTTGGCTGCAGAGATTGGATTTCAACATTTTTTTTTCGGGTAGGATAAACATATCTGGCACTTCCATGACACCTAAAAATATAGACCCAACACAATACACGTGTCTTCACAATCACAAAGTTCTTTTAAGTCTCAAAACAGGTGTCGAAGCAAACACTGTGTTGGACATCTCAACTCTACGTTCCAAAGATCAAGTTTCATCTCGAGCTTGCTCTGCCATTTGAACTATTCTATGTTGGAATCCATGGCCATGACAACAAGATCACAGAAAGGGTTGCTAAAGTTGACTCACACTCATGCATTCATTTATTTTAAAAAAAAAACACTAAGCCCAATCAATTGAAACTTGTCTTATTGTTCTTCTTGTCAATTGAACCACAAGGTCAAAGATAAGCACAAGAAGAAGCTGGGTCACAACAACAGCAGCATAACACATTTCTCAGTTCAGCTGCCTAGAATGAGCTTGTTCATAGCATCCTTCGTCACCTTGGTTGGCAGCTGAAACCTGCACATCGGGCAGAAGTGCTTCCCATTCAGCCACTTCAAAATGCAGTCTTCATGGAACTTGTGCTTGCAAGGCGTTTGGGTGACTTGTTCTCCCTCTGAAAATTCATCCAAACAGATAGAACACTCTCCATTGTTCTGGCTCTCTTTCGATTCCAAGCTCGCAATGGAAAACCGGGTTGTGGGGATGATGTGATTGTTACAACCCCAAATCGTTCTTCTTCTTTTTTTCTGCTCCCGCTCTTCTTCTTCCTGCCGCTCATGTATTCGAATGAGCCTGCTAATAGCCTCCATGAACTCTTCTTAGCTAGGCTGCAAAGCAAAAGCAGAGACAAAATATTTTTTTAAATAAATAAATTAATTACTTGGGAATTATAATAATTATTTGGAAATGATGAGAGGAACAAAAATGATTTGGGAAGCTGAAACCTTGGGGAGCAGCAAGAACTGCGCAGCTTTGTGTCGTGACAAAATTTGAGAGCTATGTTGCTGTGTGGCAGATTCTTCGTCTTAATATCGGACCAGTTAAATATTTAAATAACCCTAGGCCTAGTGGGTGTAATAGAAATCCAAGGGTTCAGATTTGATCTCAGGCAGAGTGTCAAGAACCTACCCACTAATGAAATTATTACCCTTGTTATTTTACCTACCTGGGAACAACCATATTTTACCTGGATAAAGGAACAATAATTGTACTGTACATCGTTTTGAGAAAAAAATAATAATAAAAGAAAAAAAAGAATATTAGTTGTATTTGGACTTGGAATATGCCTATATTACCTTTTTATCTTATCTTTGTGAAAAAGACCCCCAACATGTGAAAAATGTTTCCCTTTTTACTTTTTTTCGTTGGCTGTACCCTCCATTTTTATTTATTTATAAATACTCAAAAATGTAAAAGTTGGTTAATTTTAAAAATCTTGAGGATACAATTTACAAAAGCCCACTCGTTGTAAGTGTTAGGACATAATTCTCATGCATGTTTACGTGCATTGTGAGTTGATATGTATACGTGATGATTGATAGGCAATTATATATGTGTTGATCCACGTATGTAATGATTAATAGCCAACTACGCCCGAGTGGCATACAAGAATGTTACAAAGTTGGTGTCATGTTCACAATTTCTTGTTTAGTTTAGTTAAGAGTTGGTTAAATCATGTTACCATTTTATGAAGAAGAAAAGGACTTTATTAGAGTTAATTACGTTAAATTGATGTTATTGGATGTACAAATGTCAATATTTTAGGTAGGGACAAGAAAGGTATATAGAAAATAGAGACAGCAGATTTGAAGTCCCACTTGAGACTATAAATAAAATCTTTGAAAGCAAGTGCTAACTCGAAATCGAATCCAAACTTCTTTTTTTCTTTTGGTCGAATGGAATCCAAACTTATTCTTGCTTTTAGCACCCAAAACACATTGGTTGGGTTTCCAAAAAGTAGTTGTGCCATTGCAGGATGGATATGGATTCATAGACTTGCCACACTCACCTTTTTGGATGATCCGAGAGTGTTCCATTGCGATGAGTGAAACTTACATTTGGAAATCTATGTAGATATGATTGAGCAATTTGATCGTGGTTGTTTTGGATGTTGGATTTGATTGTGCGTGCTGCATGGTTGATCAGACGGACGCATTTGAAACTAAAACTATTGATTATATAACTCCATGACTTGCGTACAACGATCGATGCATCTCCCCATAGATTTGACGGGCAACTTCAACAAGATTTCAGGTATGATGTTTTCATGAAAGTTCTCGAACAACATGACCTCCATCGATCTAGCCACTTAAGAACTTGGAAAACATCAAGAAATAAGCTTATGCGCAGCCTTGTGATGAGAGAGAGAGAGAGAGAGAGAGAGAGAGAGATTATCTCCAACCGATGTGTCAAAAGTGTCACATAGATATCTAACTGTTAAAAATAACATCTCACATCACTCTAACCGATGTGTCAAAGCTGATGTGGAATGAAGGCTGAAGGTTGAGATGCTATTTTTGACATCCCAAAAGCAAGATGTCAAATGAATATTTTATTATTTTTTCTTTTCCTTTCTTTTGAATTAAAAATAAATCAACACTAAAATGTAATAAATTAATAATTTAATTTGACATATTGGATGAAGTGTAAAGCTGTGTAAGATGTCAAATTGCCACATCAGCCATCAAATTTAAATTTGATGTTTAATATTTAACATCTCCCTTGGAGATGCTCTAAGACCTTGGAAAACAGAAATTGGTTTATGCGCAATCTTGTGTGACAACCTTTGAGCTATGCTGCTATGGCAGACATTTTAGATTCTTCGTTTTAATATGGGACCAATTAAATATGTAAATAACCCTAGTGGTGTATTACATATCCAAAGGTTCAGAATTGATTACAAATAACCCTACTAGTTATAGTTACGTAAAAATCAAGTGATTAAATCAAGTCCCTTGTTATTTTATCTAATATGGATAACCATATTCACCCGGTTAAATAAAGGAATAATGATTTGGAGTTTAAATTCTCAAAAGTGTAAAGTTGGTTAATTTTTTAAAAAAATCTTGAGGATACAAAAGCTTACACGTTGTAAGTGTAAGGATATAATTGTCATTCACATTTACGTGCACAAGATTGTGAATTGATTCACGTACGTAATGATTGATAAACAATTACGTAAGAATGATATAAGAGAGTGTTGCAGAGTCGATGTAGTGTTCACAACTTCTTGTTTGGGTTGGTTAAGAGTTTGTTAAATCATGTTACCATTTTATGAAGAAAGAAAGAAGGCTTTATTAGTCAGTAAGTTTTGAATCAAGTTGGAGAATTTGGAACTAAATAGACATAATACCTTTCTTAGCTTTGGAGGCAATTAGGAGAAGGGATAACACATGCCAACAAGGCCCAATGTTCGATTGACCCATCATCAATTTCAGTTTCCAGTGTTTGGGCCAACCCAAGCCCTGCAGAGGCCCAATTATTTGCCCTTGAGTAATCTAGCGTATCTCAGACCCAATATACATATATAAATTAAGTAAATTTAGGTTTTAGCCAAAAAAAAAATTTCACTTTTGGAAAAAGCCAAAGCTTTTTCAAAAAAGACAGAAAAACCTCTCAACTTTCAAATCAAAGACATGCAAATGTAAATGATTTCTTAGGAAATCCAAAAAGTAAATAAGGGCAATTTTGTCCATTTTGGCTTCTTTTACAAATTTTCTCTCTCCTTTGTGTTTTTTATTATTATTATTATTATTATTATTATGAGTTGGACAGAAAAAATAAATTAATCATAGAATTTTAGAAAAAATTAATGGTTGGAATAGAATTAGATATTAAAAATAGGCCATCTCATTCTCAGCCGTCAGATTTCATTACAATTTTTTTATCGCCATGCAAAGTTTTTGACCCTTGCGTCCTGATCGGAGTTGAAAGATTTTTTTTGGGTGCGACAAACGACGTTGCAAATTACGGGTTACTGGAGGACCCCACATGACAGCGACGGTGCAAACACCGTAACAGTATTATGGGGACCGTGTAACACGCACGCGCCTGAAAGTTGCGGAGACCAAACATTCTCAAAAACAGAAAAGAATAAATATAAATAAAACAAAAATTTTGGGAGAAAACGAAAAGACAAAAAATAATACTAAAGTAAAAACAACCTCGGACTTCGAGATTGTTTGTTTCGGGCACTCTACTTCAATTTGGTTTAAAATATTAAAAAAATGTTGGATTCTCTGTGGATTCTAGCACGCCCTCCTGTCCTGTCGCCTCAGCCAGCAGCTCTGAGAGTCACTTTGGAAACGAGGGAAAAATTGAGTTGAAAATTTGATTTTTTTTTTTTTCTTCTTTTATTTGGAAATTAAAATTTATTTAGTCTTCACTTTGTTGTTAGTGTCATGATTTTCACTTTCATAATTGTGACTCAAAATCTTACAATCATCTGGGCAGCCAGCCATCAACCCACATTCATTTCTTCTTCTTCTTCTTCTTCTTCACTCCCATCTCAGAAATGGTAGCTGTTAATTAGGTCTAAACCCCCCTACCCTTTTCTTTCTTGTATACTTTGTTTCTCCCTTCAGAGTTCACATGGTTACAAATGGATTTTGCTTTTGCAGGCCAAGAAACCTGTGAAAACCACAATACACATGTAATCTCTCTCTCTCTCTCTCTCTGTGTACTATATTGTTACCAGCACTCAGATCTTCTGTGTTTGTTTTACATACATACAGATTGGGAGATGTTGTCATGGCAAGCAAGTACAAATTCAATTGATGTATGATTTGGCATGTGTCAAAACAGATTTTTTTTTAAATGAAAACGAGTTTAGCCGCACGGCTATACTATTTCTTTGAAAAATTCAAGAAGAATCTAGTATAGCCGGGCGGCTATACTATTTAAGAGCGACGTCAACCAAGTACAGCCGCTCCGCTATGCGATTTATAGCCGCCCGGCTATACTATATTTAAAGACAATTAGGGAAAACTGATTATAGCCGTGCGGCTATACCATTTTAAAAAAAAATATTTATCCAATAGTATGTGAGAATTATGTGTTTAATACATTAATTTTACGTGTTTTATTGAAATTTTTGTAAAAAAATATAGGTGTATTAAACATGAGAAACATATACGTACGTGTATAATACATTATTAAACTTGAAGGTGCTAGAATCTTTATACAGGTAATAACTCCGGAAAAGTAAAAAAATGAGGGGACAGTAGATACCCGATTAATTGCCTAATAGTAATGGATAAGGATCTTGGGCTATAGAGAAATTTAATTAGGACACCCAAACGATTACACAAAAGATTTCGTAAATGGAAATAAATTATTTTGTGGACCTTTTTCTATAAATTTTTTTATATTAAAATATAATTACTAATTAAAGTGATTCAAAAAGGCTAAGATGTTACTTAATTACATATATTAAATTAAAGAAGTAGGCCAAAAAATAAAAGTAAAGAAACTAATTATATGTTTTTTTTATTTTTATTTTAAATACATAGCCGCGCGGCGATATTATTTATACATTAAAAAAAGACTCACCCATCACATAGGTGCCACGTGTCAAACAGATTTTATAAAAATGGAAAACGAGTAAAGCCGTACGGCTATACACTTTCTTTAAAAATCCAAATAGAATATAGTATAGCATTCCTTACGCGCCACGTATGAAACAAGGACAGCCGTCCGGCTATACTGTTTTCGTTTTAAAAATTTAAAAAGAAGTATAGCCGCCCGGTAATACTATTTTTAAAGACAATTAGAAAAACTGAGTATAGCCGTGCGGCTACACCATTTTTATAAAAACATATATTATTTTTATTCAATAGTATGTGAGAATTATATGTATAATACATGAATTTTGTGTGTCTTATTGAATTTTTTTTTTTTTGCAAAAAATAGGTGTATTAAACATGAGAAATACGTGCGTATGTGTATAATACATTATTAAACGTGAATGTGCTAAAATCTTTATACGAGTAATAAATCTGAAAAAGTAAAAAATGAAAAGGGGACAATAGATACTTAAGTAATGACCTAATAGTAATAGATAGGACTTTTGGGATATAAAGAAATTTAATTAGAACACCCAAACGATTACACAAAAGACTTAGTAAATTGAAATAAATTATTTTCAATGGAATTTTTTTATAGTAGACAAACAATATCATGGGAGCGGATAACTTAACCTAGTATCTCGAATACAATACATGGATGAATATCCTTAATCATTTGAGTTACAAGCCTTTTACTCAACTGAATGAATTTTAACTTAACAATACTTTAGTAGAGACGTGAACTCATATAGTTCGCACCAACTACACATCCGTATTGTAGAAAAATCAGTAAATTATATATTGTTAAACACTCGTACATTTGTTATTTGTTGACACACAAGTTTGTAGTACTAATTAAGCAATCTGTTGAAAGTTAAAGAGAGAAAAACAATGCTAACTGCTATTTAATGGGGCCAACAACTAGTATTTAATTCATTAGCAGAACAAAACAGCTATTTAATTATTGTTCTGGAGCACAGTAATCAGAAGAACCATACATTTGTGTTGTGGTTGTGGGTTGCGGATACAAACATTCTGCCCCGACCTGAGCAACACAAGGCCGTTGACCACCTCTATTAATTTCAAGGTTATAGAAATGGTAATATAGTTTTACATGGTAGGTTAACGTTAAGAATGTTGTGGGCCCCACGTGTTCTCCTTTGGCCATTGGTCCGTTTCCAAAACGCTCCACCAAAAAGAAGGTGGGAATTTGACTGTTTTTTGCTTTTACCAACTCAGTTCATATCTTGCTCCTTTGTACACTGAAGTAGTCTGCATCAATCTCTCTCTCTCTCAGTGGAATAACTCTGCTGCACGCTCGTCTGATTCCTACAGTGATTTTGAGCTTTTTCTTGAGCCTCCCCCATTTGTCCCATTATTCCATCTCTCTCTCTCTCTGAATCTCCATTGTCCCTGTTACCATCTCCTTCCTTTTTGGCTCTTCATTGTCCTTTTGTCTCTCGCTCTCTCGGGTTGTCTTCAAATTTCTTAACCTGTTTCCTTATTCTTCAACAGAGAAGCAGAGCCATGACTATGAGTACCAACAACAACGGCAACCACAGCAAAGAAAAGCTTGTGGTTGAGGTGGTTGCAGCGCACAATCTCATGCCCAAAAACGGTGAAGGTTCCTCTTCACCATTTGTAGAAGTAGAGTTTGAGAACCAAAGGCTCAGAACCCAAGTAAAATACAAAGACCTCAACCCCATTTGGAACGAAAAGCTTGTGTTCCATATCAAAGACGTGGCTGATCTTCCTTACAGAACCATAGAAGCCAATGTCTTCAACGAGAGGAGGTCCAGCAATAGTAGAAATTTCCTGGGAAAAGTTCGAGTTTCGGGCTCTAACATTGCAAAAGAAGGTGAAGAGGTTCCTCAGCTTTATTCCCTTGACAAAAGGAGCCTTTTTTCTCACATCAGAGGGGAAATAAGCTTCAAGCTTTACCTTTCAACAAGGGAAAAGGTCAAGGAAGTTGGGGCTAATGGAACAGTCTCCTCCTCTATTTCTGCTCCTTCTGCTTCGGCTTCTGGGTTTTCGAAGAAAAGCAAGAAACTTCAGGGACCAAACTCAGCCATGGCGGCAAATCAGCAGCTGGTGCAAGAAACAAAGCAAACCCAACAGAACCAGAACAACAACCACCACTCAAAGAATGTGGATCAGCCAAGTCCAGGTGAGGTGATACTGATGAACAAGCCTGTTTTGATTAATACAGGGCCTGGTTCTGTTATGTCCGGCTCCGGAGGCGGTGGGGTGGGTGGGTACTCAAATGGGTTGACCGAGTTTTCACTCAAAGAGACTCGGCCTCAACTCGGAGGTGAGTCTTTGAAAAAGGACAAAACTAGCTCTACTTATGACCTTGTTGAGCAAATGCAGTACCTTTATGTGAGAGTTTTGAAAGCCAAAGAAATCTCTTTGTTTGGTGGTGGGGATTTGGTGGCTGAAGTAAAGTTAGGGAACTACAGAGGAATTACAAAGAGGGTTGGTTTGAACAATGTTGAGTGGGGTCAAGTTTTTGCTTTTTCAAAAGATTGCATACAGTCATCAATGGTGGAGATTTTTGTGAAAGAGGGCAGCAAAGATGACTTCTTAGGCCGCGTTTGGTTTGATTTGAATGAGGTTCCCAGGAGGGCCCCGCCGGATAGTCAGTTGGCTCCACAATGGTATAGAATGGAGGATAAGAAGGGTGATAAGTCGAAAACAGGGGAGGTGATGCTTTCAATTTGGTTTGGAACTCAGGCTGATGAGGCATTTGCTGAAGCTTGGCATTCGAAGTCTGCCAATGTGAATTTTGATGGGCATTGTTCGATTAAGTCGAAGGTTTATTTGTCCCCGAGGCTGTGGTATTTGAGAGTTTCCATCATTGAAGCTCAAGACATTGTTCCTGGTGGGAAAGGGCCTGCAATGATGTGGTTTCCTGAGCTTTCCGTGAAAGTTCAGGTGGGAAACCAGGTTTTGAGGACTAGAATTGCACAGCCAAGCAGCTTGAGGAGCCTCTCCAACCCTTATTGGAATGATGAGATGATGTTTGTGGTGGCTGAGCCAATAGACGACTTCTTGTTGGTTTCTGTTGAAGACAAGGTCGGGCCAGGGCGTGATGAGGTGGTGGGGAGAGTGCTTCTTCCGATGACAGCAATCGAAAAGCGCACAGATGAAAAGCCAGTGGCTTCAAGATGGTTTAATCTTGACAACAACCATTTCAACAATGCAGCAGAAGAGTCCAAAATGATGACAAGGTTTGGGTCTAGAATTCATCTTCGGGTTTCACTTGATGGTGGTTATCATGTGCTAGATGAGGCCACAATGTATAGCAGTGATCTTAAGCCAACTGACAAGCGGCTTTGGAAGCCTCACATTGGTGTGCTTGAAATGGGGATTTTGGGTGCAACAGGGCTTATGCCAATGAAAATCAAAGAAGGGAAAAAAGGGTCTAGTGATGCCTATTGTGTTGCAAAGTATGGTCACAAATGGATTCGAACTCGAACTGTTGTCGATAGCTTGGCCCCAAAATGGAACGAGCAGTACACTTGGGAGGTGTATGATCCCTGCACAGTTGTCACAATTGGAGTGTTTGATAATTCCTGCATAAACAAGAACTTGGCAAACAATCCAGGAGCTCGCGATTCACAAATTGGGAAAGTTAGGATTCGATTGTCCACACTTGAATCTGATCGGGTTTATACTCACTCGTATCCCCTCCTCATACTGCACACTTCAGGGGTAAAGAAAATGGGTGAGCTTCATTTAGCTGTTCGGTTTACATGTGCAAATATGGCTAACATGATGCATATGTACACAATGCCACTGTTACCAAAGATGCATTTTGTGAACCCTTTGAGTGTGAATCAATTGGAGACCCTGAGGTACCAAGCAATGAATGTGGTGGCCTCTAGGCTTAGCCGGGCAGAGCCGCAATTGGGCAGAGAGGTCGTGGAGTATATGCTTGATCATGACTCCCATATGTGGAGCATGAGAAGGAGCAAAGCCAACTTCTTTCGACTAATGAATGTTCTCTCAGGACTTGTTGCTATGGGAAGATTTGTGGAATTGATGCGCAGTTGGAACAAGCCAGTCTACTCAGCTCTATTTGTTGCATTTTTCCTCTTTCTCGTTGCATTTCCAGAGCTCATAATCCCAATGATTTTGCTTTACACTGCCTTCTTGGGACTTTGGCGATATAAGTCTAGACCACGCCAACCTCCCCACATGGACACCCAGCTTTCCCATGCTGAGAGCGTCTATGCCGACGAATTGGATGAGGAATTCGATTCGTTCCCAACAAGTCGGAGTGCTGAGGTTGTTCGAATGAGGTATGACCGGCTTAGGAGCTTGGGGGGAAGGATTCAAACTGTTGTTCGTGACATGGCTACACAAGGTGAACGCTTCCAAGCATTGCTGAGCTGGAGAGACCCGAGGGCCACATTCTTGTTCTCCATCTTTTGCTTGATTGCTGCTGTTGTGTTCTATGCAGTGCCAATCAGAATTGTGGTGGTTTTGTTGGGCTTGTATGTTCTGAGGCCGCCGAGGTTCAGAAGCAAGTTGCCTTGCCAACCTTTGAGTTTCTTTAGGAGGTTGCCCACCAGGGCTGATAGCTTGTTGTAGAGGGTTGAATTCATTGCATCATTATCATCATTTTGAGGACTTTTGGATATGTGTTTGATAAGTAGGATGGATGTTATTTTTTCCTTTTTGGTCCTATGCGTAAGGAGGCGTTAGCTAACTGTTCTGTTGAAGATGCAATTCGTGTATTATGGAAGTTCAATCTGACTTGTAGTTATTATCCTTGCTTATATTTATGTGTCCAGGTAGAATTACACTAATCCAATGATTTGTTTGGTGCTACATTTGATTGTGAATTGTATCTCGTCGTATAATTCGAACCACCAAAAATGCCAAATGTGTGCCTGCTCAACAAAATGTTTGAATTGAAAGAATAAGAAGACACATAAATGAAAGCAAATGATAAACCAATTCAGTTCCAATACAACAACACAATGTCGTTGCTTCGGTTCTTTCTAGTATGAAATAGCATTGGGTTGGCAATACAAGACAAAGCTCCCCACAAAAGAATCCACAAAGTTCAAGCAACAGCAGCTCCCATCTATTAGAAAATCACTAACTTGTTCAGACTCAGGGTCCAGCAATCGAACACCATCACCAACATCACGAAGCACCACTTCACCATTCTTTCTGAAACCAAGCACGCCGCTATTTTTAAGACTAAGTGGCGCCAACACAAAAACATTTTGCAGCTGCACAGTAAATAACTTAGCCCAAGACGCCGCCACACCATACTCTTTCAACACCCAAATCTGAACACAATCACCCCTGGAAATCTGTAGTTACGAATCTTGACAAGGGCAATGGTCTCTCTGCATCGTGAAATAAACCACTCTCGTCCCGATTGAAAGTGTAATTTTTTCCCCAAAGCTTCTGGCACCATTGTCTCACCAAATATCTCCTTTGCCATATCAAACCACGCAACCAAATACTCTGAGAGCTCCGAGACGCCGTTCAGGTGGCGATGAGTTTGGAGCCAATGCAGAGCTCCATTGACACACACAACACGTGATCTAGTGAAGAGCTCGGGATAAAAGTTGGCAGGGATAATATCATCATCTTCAGCAGCAATAAGACTTCCAGGAGCCTGTGGCTAACGACCAAATCTCAACGTGAAAAGTAGGTGGTTTGCGGAAGGACACATAGTTCCCAAATTTCAAAGTCTTATCGTCGTTGTGTAAGTACTTATAGTTCACACATCTCAAAACCTTATAGTCGTTGGTGCAAGAATCATAACCAAAGGCATATCTTATTCCTCGAATATTTTTGGCCACGGCAAGGCCCGGCTTAGGTAAAACCACCAACTTTCTAATATAGGGGTTCCAAATGATTGCAGCAAAGTCAATGCCACCATCATCATCATCATGACGAACCATGCATACGAGCCCGTTACAAGTTCCAACCACATCCACATCCCCATCTAAAACTTTTTTTTCCTCTGGGCAAGTGCGGGTGTTGTTGTAAGCTACGAACGGGCTCATAAGCTTGGTATGCTCATCACATGCAGAGTCATCTCGATGCAACACGTAATGCACTCTTCTTTTGACGTGGATCTTGTAGGGTTCGTAAACCTGCAGGAAAAGGAGCTGAACGTCGTTGTCGTCGTCGTGGTGATTGGATGGGAAGCGTGTGGGGGTGGCGAATGAAGGAGTTGACGAGAGAGTTCCATGATTTGCACACTGCGCTGCATCTCGCTACGGATTTGCTGGTCGATCTCAGCAGGATTTCATGTAAGATTTCGTCGGGAAAGAGGAGGATGTTGCTAGCCAAGTAGACATCTGACATTTTTGTGATAATATTTGCTCGCTGGTGTTTTTGGGAGAAGCAGATCTTTCGACCCCTTTAAAATCCCAGTCTCCTGTTTTAGTCCTAATTAATCAAACTAGATCACCAAAAGACTAGGGAAAATAGTGGAGAGAGATAGAGAAAAGAACGATCTCTAGGGGTTAAATTGCCTTTAATTACTAATTAGTTCCAGCCTGTGGATAAGGTTCACATCCATTTTAATTCATTTACTTACCATATAAAAAATAAAAATATTATTATTATTATTTTAACATTCATTATATTAGTTCTTTGTTTTTTGGTCTAAAACTTTCATTATATTAGTTCGTACGTGCAATTTGGGTGAAAAAAGATAAGTACAAAATTGTAACAGAAAATTCAACCATCTTCATCACCATCCATACAAATAATAAAAATTGCATATAAAACAAGGGGTTTAATTATTTTGTATTCACTTATTGGGTTAATATTTAGGAATCCATACAAAATAAGGAGGAATGTCTTATTCAGCCTCTAACTAATTAGTATCGTACAGGGATTCAATCATATCTGAATGAGGGGAAAAAAATCAGTTGAATGGATTAAGGGCTCGTTTGGGGAGTGATTTTGAAGAGGCCAATACTCACTTTTATTTGGAGAAGCACGTTAGAGATGCTTCTTCCTAGGAGTGATTCTAGATCACTCCCAAATGAGCCCGAAATCATGGTGGAGACTTGTATGAGTTTTGATCAAGGAAAATTGCATGAGTTTGGTGCTGAGGAAAGAAATACAAATACAAATACAAAAGTAATCAAATGAATCAAAACCAGCAAAATAAGGATGAGAAATCAAAGAAAACCTCACAAAGCTAAACAAAGACGAATAGGAAAGGCAATCCAGTGAGCTAGGAAGTTCCCATTTAGGCATTAGCCAATTATCATCTATTCTTTTTGTTTTTTTTATTTTATAAAAAAAAAGATGATAATTCACATTTATTTAATGACTAATGCCTACATAGATAGAAGCATGAGAAGGAGCAATGCCAACCTGTTTCGGCTAATGACTTGTTGCTATTTGTGTTTGGCATACAAGGTGGATGTTGTCTTGATTCGGTTTCTGTCTTTCCTTCTAGTATGAAATAGCATTGGGTTGGTCAAATAAGACAAGGCTCTCCACAAAATAATCCATGAACTTCAAGTGATTGTTGCTCTCATCAATTTCAAATTCACTAACTTGTTCGGACTCAGGGTCTAGCAACATAGATCGACCATTACCTCCCACAAGCACCACTTCACCACTCGTTCTAAAACCAATCGGACCGCAGTCTTTATATATGAGCGGCATCAACCAAACATCTTGCAGCTGCACAGTACATAGGTTAACCCAAGATGCCGCCACACCATACTCCGCCATCACCCAGATCTCAACACGACAACCAATCCAACGATCTCTGCCTTTACAAATCATAACAAGGGCAATGGACTCTCTGTATCTTGAAATAAACCACTCTCGTCGTCCCGGTTTTGAGTATAATTTTTTCTGTAAAGCTTCTGGCACCGTTGTCTCACCAAATAACTCACTCGCCATATCAAACGATGCAACCAAATAATCCATCTTATTCACCTTCCAGTTTCTGGCAAGTTGGAGCCAATGCAGAGCGCCATTGACAAATACAACACCCGATCTATTGAAGAGCTGGCCAGGATGAAAGTTGGCAGGGAGGATAACATGATCAGCAGCAGAACTAAGACTCTTCCAGGAGCCTCTGGCTAACGACCAAATCTCAACTTGACAAGTGCTGTGGCGGATATATTTATGGTTCACACATCTCAAAACCTTATAGTCGTCGGTGCAAGAATCATAACCAAAGCCATATCTTACTTGATCAATAGCTTTGTACACGGCAAGGCCAGGCTTGGGTAAAGCCACCAACTTTCTAATACAAGGGTTCCAAAGTGATGCAGCAAAGTGAATCTCATCATCACCAGCAACCAGGCATACTAGCCCGTTACAAGTTCCAACCACAGTCACATCTTCAACTTGTTTTGCTCCTCGAAGGCAAGTAGGTAACTTGTTGCAAGCTACGAACGGGTTAGGAAGCTTGGTATACAAGTTACATGCAGAGTTATCTCGATGCAACGCGTAAGGCCCTCTGTTGATGATTCTCAAGGAATTGTGAAACTGAAGGAAGAGGAGTTGAGCTTCGTCGTGGTGGTTATTGGATTGGTAGCGAGTGTGGTCGCGAGTGTGGTAGCGAAAGAAGGTGTTGACGAGAGAGTTCCATGATTTGCACACTGCGCTGCATCTTCCTACGCTTTTGCTGGGCAGCCTCAGGAGGATTTCATCAAAGATCTCTTCGGGAAGGCGGAGGGGGTTTGACAATGTTCTTTTCTTGCTACTCGAGTAGACATCTGACATTGCTCCGATAGATTTTGTGATAATATTTAAGGATTCCTGATGATTTCGGGAGAACCAGAACCCCTATTCCTGTAGAAAGATAGAGGAGAGAATTGGAGAAGATGAGGAATAATTTGGAGAATAACAACCCTATAGGTTGCTTCTGCACTGCACTGATGGTTTATAATTACGCAAGTTTACTTTGTACAAGTCTAATTACGGTAAACACTTACCTTGATCAGACATGACGTGCACAGGTTGTCTTCTCTGCTATCCGGCTCTTTATCTCTCTAGATGGTGTGAGAATAATATTGAGTGTGTAATAATCAATAGCACAGGACATCCTTTTATAGGCTTCACTTAAGAGTCCTCCTCATCAAAGATATCTTAAGCTTTCCTTAAGCCAGTAGAATTAGGTGTTTCAATCCGCATAGAAATAGGAAACCTGAAGCACTCTGTATTTAAGCTTTCCTTAACGATTCCTGACAATTTCTCCAGAAACCCTATTTTTGTAGAAAGATAGAGGAGAGAATAGGAGAGATGAGGAATTTGGAGAATAACAACCCTATAGGTTGCTTCTGAACTGCACTAATGGTTTATAATTACGCAATTTTACTTTGTATAAGTAGTAAGTAAATATTCCTTTTCCTATACTATCAAGGATTAAATATTCCTTTTCCTATACTATCAAGGATTAAATAGAGGAATAAAAGCGTAGAGGGCCGCAAAAGCTATAAGCCCAAAAAACTCACGGCAGCATAAGAATAAGAAAGATACACCCTTTCATATATTTGGGTGAAAAAAGATGAGTAGAAAATTTAACTGAGAATTGCTTGTTGAGACATTAATTTACCGCATATCTACTGCTATCAACATTCTTTTGCATATAAGAGTTGTCATCGCATGTTCAATTTCAATATGCACATGCTTCAAACATACTTTTGGTTGACTTTTCTTTGATAACATTTTTCTGTATAGGAATATTTGAAATTCTTCTACATGAGACATTGAGAAAATCAGCAAAAGAGGCCCTATAGGTTTGGCAATAACTAAACTACATGGGGAGGAATATTTTTTGGAGAGGGATAATATTGAGTTGACAACAAAAGCCCACTTCACCAACCACTACTACCGCCGCCGCCGCTGCGCTCTCAAGCCATATTGAGACTCTACTTATTTCGGGCTCAGAACCCCATTCCCAAACCCCATTATCTGAACCTTCTTCTTTTTGGGTCAGAAGCCCAGCCTGAAGTGCCATTATCATCATTAGCAGCAGCAGCATATGCATCACAACTTGCTCCGCCATGGCCACCGTGACGCCCACCATATGGTCTAGGCAAGCCACTTGGATGTCCATCTCGACTGCCACCATTTCGGCCTGTAAAACCAAACATAAAAAGAAAAAGAAAGTCATAAAGAAAGTGTTTTTGATCAAGGAAGTAAGGAATTCTATATGGTGCACTACACTACATTAAGGAAAGAAATACAAATAATTTCTTTTAACCTGAAAAGTAGGAAATATAACAGTTATCAAATGAAAACAAAACCTCAGCTAAACAAAGACGAATATGAAACTTCAGTAAGGGGCAATCTATATTCCAAGAGCAGGGCCAATGACCTCTTCAATGGGATATGGTATATGCAGAAAATGAGCAACTATTTGTTAACCAATAGGAGACTATACTGCTCTAATTTTTCTTTTGTGCTGCCATTCTACTCTAGTTTCCAAACTTGGGGGACTAGGGGACTACCTTCAGCACCCGCCACGCCGACACGCTTGGTTGAATTACACAAACTCTTCACAAGTTCCCAAACCAGAAGCCACTTCTTGATTGACAACTTGGGGGACTACTGTTTACACCATAATTAACCAAGCGTGACTAAAACACCAAATCTCGTGTTTTACTAGAGAGCATTTTCGATAGAACCTCAAGATTCTAGAGATTATCAGTTAATTTTTTTTCCCCCTCTTTTCTTTTCTTTTCATGCGAATAAATTCACCAAGGAAAGAAAACTCTAACTAGAAACAAAAGTTACTTACCAAAGGCACTATACAGGTAATTGCGGTAGTAGGTACATTTTCTGCCTGCATCTTCTCTGCAAGGGGGTGTGAGAATGTCAAGAACAGCACAAGGAGTGACTGCAGTAAAATAATGCAGATTTCCCCCATTCCTTGGATACAAAATTGATGTCCCACATGGTGCTGTTAAAACCTTGTCAACCGCCAGCTTTGCCAATCTTACTGTATTGGAAGGAAACTTCATCAGTTTTCCCATATTTTAACCCTCAAAATATGAAAATCATGAGCATAGAACATGGACCAATTCATAAGGGCAGTCTTACGACCTCTCTGGTAGTATCTCACTCATGAATCTAGCCTTTTAAAATCACTAAAATGGCAATTTTTATTGGACTAAATGATATAATCATATGAATAATTTCATTACCTACAGTATTATTCTTAGTAACTAAAGAACAACAGAAAAGATAGTAGAAACTTTGATCATAAAGTAAATACTAAGAAAAAAAAATCTTTAAACAGTGTGAGTGAAGCCCAAGAAACTACAGGAATAGCAATATGAAAATGTGAAGCTGATACTTTTGTCAAGAAGTGCAACTGTGCAAGCCATTTACAAGCTGAAAACTACATGAAAAACCAGACCTGGAAAGTAATTTGGTTCCTTGCTTTCCTGGGAGGCTCGACCCAATCATAAGCTCTCACGTGCAAAGAGCCATAGAGAACTTTGCTAAAAACAGTCATCCCAGGATGGTCAAGAAGTGGAATGACTGAGAAAGTAGGAAAACCGAATATACACATCTGCATAAAATCATTTACTTAATCTGTGAGTAAATTTCAGAGAGAGCTTTGAATATAACAACAATCTAAATTCCTTGTTGAGTGATAACTTATATGAATGGTGGTCCCAATGGTCATATTATGGAGTAGTACAACATATAGATCTTTTTCATCAATGAAAAGACACACAAACAAATATAATGTCAAAAATTCATTGAAGGATCCATCTTTTTTTGTTCCTTGCAGTACCAAATACTGTAAATAAGAAACTCGAAGGAAAACAAAAATAGAGTCTTGATTTGGGAACATAGAAGAAGGTATAGCTTACTGTAAAAGTATTCTTCTTCTTCACTAAATGCTTACCGTAAAACTATCACATTCATATATATATATATATATATATATATATATATCCAAGTATGTTATTGGTTGAGCCCATCGAGCAACTCTATTTAGTTGGTCAAGTCCAAAAAATATCCATGGCCTCGATCGTCATCCAGACTTTCCTCTTTAAGCCCAACATCAGCTGGGGACATTGTGCCTGTGAATTCCAACCAAGATCAGAAAAATAAAGGCAAGATACTGTGACATGGTGTATCCTAACTATAAAATTTTGATGAATCATATTTGAGTAACTTGGTCTTCTAGTTATTAGGAAGGTACTGAAACTGTCATCACCTTTCTTTGTTAAGGCCTCAAGATCTGATATTTTGGGTTCGGACACATTTTAAGCAGGAATCGATTGTTGTGCAGAAAAGACAAGACAAATATTTATTAACCAAATTTATGTATGTGACAAACAATAGGACAAAAACAAAGACATCATTATGACTTAACCAATGAGACATTCCTCAAATAAAAGCTGAACCAAGCTGCTTCCACAAACCAGGGGGCCATGGAAATCTATATCAGAAGTAGCATTGGACTCTAGGCATTACTGTCATTAAGCAACAAAGCCCTATCAGCCAAGTTTATATTCTCAAGAAAAGGAAAAACCGTCAAACTTCGCCACAAATGGCACAAAGGAAAGAAAGGTGATTCTTCATCCAGCTGGTTTTTCACCTTGACGAGCAATTAATCCGGTAATTAAGTTAGCATTTTGGAGGTAAAGTCTTTCTTTTTAGAGCAAACATCATACTTCCAAGAGTAACAATGCATGTAATATATGAATCTAAACTCACTTTGCAGACAAACCTTAATTGCTTCAAGTTTCACAGATTTCATGCTAAACTAGTCCACTGCTAATTTATTTGCCAATGAAGGATATTCCAATTTCCATTAGAACCAAGACCAAGTAGAGTTACAAAATCAATATATTCTAGCAATTTAACGAAACCCCATAAATATATCGCTCAATTCTCAATTACACCACCAAAACGGGCAAACTCAATTTGAGTTTCAACATAATTTGCAAAACCAATATGCAAAATTGAGCCAAACTTTGGTTACACACTTCACATATATATTAAACCAAACCATGTTATTATAAATTTAAAACAAAACACGAGAGAAATACCCAGAACAGAACAAAGCTTGTTGATTGCTGCAGAAGAATGGGGAGGAGACCTCGATGGCGTGAACATGTTTTGGCAGAGTTCGTAGAGAGCTTCAACATTGGAGCTCTTCCTCGCCATGCTTGTGTGGCTTCGAAACGCACTAAACCGGCCTACGCGCCCGCCCAGGCGTCCGAACGCACTAAAAATGGGCCAGTGTTCTAATATATTTAAAAGGTTTAGCCGCACGGCTATACTCTTTAAATAGTATAGCACGTTGGCTATACTTCTAATAAATTTGATTATTTAAATAGTATAGCACGTCGGCTATACTCCATAAATATAGTAATAAATTCGTATATTTAAAGCGTATAGCCGAATGGCTATACCCATTGAATATAATATATACAAATTTATAAATAAACCCAATCCTAGACATGTATTTATAAAAAAACCCAAGCACTATTTAAACATAGAAACACACCCAAAATCAACCCCAAAGTCAATTTTTTAGATGTGTTTATAAATGGGTTTTGAGTGTGTGTAATGATGGGTTTTGGGTGTGTTTATAAAGTGTTTTGGGTGTTGGGTTTTTTTATAATTTCAACCTCCATTTTGGGTGTTTTAGTGAAACTCCCTATAATATATTCGAATATTTAAATATTATAGCCGGTCGGCTATACTTTTCAAATATAATAAATTCAAATATTTAAAGAGTATATCCGGCTATAAATATAATAAATTTGATTATTTAAATAGTATAGCCCGTCGGCTATACTCCATAAATATAGTAATAAATTCGAATATTTAAAGAGTATAGCCGAATGGCGATACCCATTGAATATAATATATTCGAATATTTAAATATTATAGCCGGTCGGCTATACTTTTCAAATATAATAAATTCTAATATTTAAAGAGTATATCCGGCTATACTCCCAAATGTTGGAACAGCGTTCTACGACACCTACCACAAGCAGCCCAAGACCGGTCGGGCCGCCAACGACGACACGGGACTCACCATGGTGGTGCTCGGTGTGCTGTCAAGACGACAATGGGATGGGTGAGAGAAGAAGATTTGGCCGGGGAGTTGAAACTGCCCCCAAGGAAACTTCGTTCCACTCTGCAGTTTATTGAGAAGGAAAAACTGGTCGCCAGAGATCGAAGGGGAGGGACAGCTTACTCCTGTCTGGACTATGCCCAGATGTACGACGTCGTTAGGTACAGGCTGCACAGTATGAGGAAAAAACTGATTGTCGAGAATATGTGTGTCCTAACCCTCATTGTAGGAAAAGATACAGCAGTTTGGATGCGCTGTACCTGATGTCTATGGAGGACGATGGGTCCTGCTTCCACTGTGAAAGTTGTAACGGGGAACTTGTGGTTGCAAGTGACAGCCATGCAAGGCGGCAGCGGGGTCAAGAATTAAAAGACACGCTTCAGAGGATGGAGGTACAGATGAAGCCAGTAACGGAACAACTTGACAGAGTTAAAGACTTGGCTTTTCCTGAATTCGGAAGCCTCCAAGATTGGGAAGCGAGTGGAAGGCCAATGTATATAAAGAGTGTTTAAGTTGAAGTTGAATTCTGTTGGATTGAAGGACAGGTGGAAGAGGCTCCTAGTCGTCAGTCGGCGTCAAGTCAAAGCGTGATGAGGATCCAGCAGAAGACAATGTAGACTGGGAGGAAGGTTGGGGACCAAATGACTTGGAATGTTGAAGCTTGTTGATCAGGCAAAATCGGAATTTCCTATCTACTTGCCATAAACAGTTGGTACAGAATCACTGAAATGAGGAGACACTTATCAAATTGTCTGCCCGTTACAAGGAAATCTTCTACGCCAAGAGACAGTAGTTTACAAAATTAATAACTCATGAGAGGAAATAGCTTAATTTCTAGGCTAAATTTCACCCTTCCAGTTAACTATGCCAATCATGTAGGACCTCCTGGGAATTTTTAAGATAAAAATGATGCCAGGCGTGCATCTGTGCGGTGTGGAAGACCAGTTCGAGCTCCGCAAGCCCTACAGCAGGTAGCTGCCTGCAATCAAAATCGCACAAGCAAAACCCAAAAAAAAAAGTCATGAACAAATCTATGTTGCAAAATCCTACCACATCATAACAATTGGCCATTTAACAGAAACATGTCTACTTACCACTTGAGCAGCAAATGGCAGCATTTTCTCTGGCAGCATGTTGGAGCAAATAGCTACAGTAAAATCAGAAATCCCATGAATGAAATAAAAGAACAAAAAGTAGGAATTTGCTTCAACGTCTAAATTCAACTTTATAAAATCAAACAAGCATGAGACATTTTGTGACCTAAGGCCTATCCTCTGCAAATAGTCAATCCAAATGTTGATTGAACTCGAGTGCTCACATGATATACGCTAAGATGATTTAAATTTATCTAGTTAATCAGCCATGCTTGTAGACTAGCCCAACCACAACCACACTCTCCCACAAAGTAACATTAAACTGAACTGATCTGAGCCCTCATGTTTGGATAATGGTCAGTAGGGATTTTAAACAATGTTGCAACCTCTCAAAAAGTCAAAACTAAACAAATATATACTACATTAGGAAGACACCTTTTTTTCTGCTTAATGATTGAAAAGGTGGCTTTCCAGGCAATAAACAACCAAAAACAAAAATTGACAAAATGATCTGTGTGTGTGTGTGTGTGTGGGGTGGGGTGGGGGGAGAAGTGAGAGAGAGAGATGAATTGAGGGATTAAACATACCATAGAGAACTGCTCCGATAAAACTATCTCCAGCACCTGTTGTATCTTGAAGTTCTGAGGGTGGTACTTTCTCAGCTGTTCCCACAAACAACCTCCCACAAACCGTCCCTACTCCGTTGGCTCTCAATTTTGTCACAGGCTGAAAGGATTACAGTGGGAAAACTTACAAATTAGTAGCTACTACAATTATTCAGTATTTTTTTCAGTCTCCAGTTAAGACTCTAAAAACAAATACAGAAAAAACTGATGTTCCACAATTCACTCAAGTTTGCGATCTAAAGAAAAAGGCACCCTAGCCAATGTTGCATGAAATGTGACATGTTTCTTGTGTCAAGCTAAATTTCCCCTTTACCATCTTCCTACGGTTAAATGGATTTCATCTCTACAACAACATAGGTATTGTGCTTCACTTTGGTTATTTCAGGACACCTCATATTCCCAGCTTAAGATGCGGCCGGACTTCGTCGTCTTGTTAGGAACAACTTTTATTTGGTAACAGTTTCTTTTCAAATTGATAACTAATGTAAAAATTATATAATCAAACGATGGAAAGATTTTCTAGTTGTTACTTATGCTCCTGAGGCTAAGCAAATATTCAGGACGTGTGGATGAGATCCCAAGTTGTAAACCCAAGATGCAATCCTCAAAACTGTGCAGAAGGATTGAGGGTTGCTGTGAATTTCATCAAGAGTGGTGAAAAGGACTATCTAAATACTTCAAAAATCAAGGGAAAATAGTTCACTTCTAACTTGTCTCTGACTAAATTCTTTCAAATCCTCTTAACCATTGAGGCTCCTTACCGATGAAACACATGTCGGGATAGCAATGTTATCATCTTTTCTCTGCTTCAGCAATTCTAGCAAGCTATCAACATCCATTTCTTCTGTCTGAGGAGCCTCTGCCAGAAACAGAGTTTCAATGAAAACCTGTAAATTTTTCAAATCAGATAAAACAGACTATGTTTACAACATTGCAAGCCACAACTTCAGGCCCTATGTTTCATATTGTTTTCCGCCTCAATAAACCCTGGACAGTTGCATACTTACCATCCACACTTCTCTCAAGCATTATGCATCCATCTTCACCCAATGTCACAATCACAAATTTGATCTTTGGCAATCTCACAAGAATCGAAACAAGAGCACTTGGAACGGATGCTGCTTCTGTCCATGCCTGTAAGACAAGATATGCGTTGTGTCCCACATAAATGACCTTGGGCCTTAAACTTAGACCCAGAGATCCAAGCGAAAAATGAAGGGCAAAAAGTGTGTCTAAATGTGATCTAAGTTAATTGTAAAATCACAGCAATCACATTAGCATGCATATTGAGTGCAAAATATATCCACCAGATGGTTAGACTAACTAAGTAATAGAAATACATGGTATAAGAAGAGCAGTGCTTGAGGAAACCTCTTATTTGCATATCCAAAACAATGGTTCCTGTACCGGCTATTTTCGGCTGAAAATTGTTTGGAAACAGATAAGAAGCAAATCAAAGTCTTATCTCCAGTTTTAGGGGTTTAGAAACCAAAAGGAAGAAGCTGACAAAATATTTAAGTTGAAAAAACATGTCCTAATTTCCTTCTAGATAAAGTAGTTCATAGAAGAACAATTGACTTGCCTGTGGAAATTTCGCTGAGCATATAGCATAATCAGCTAGTTTTAGAAGATCATCCAGCCCTTCTCTTATCCGTTCACCTTCAACTAATATAGGTACATTCTTGCGAGCAGCCTGTGAGAATCCAATTATGCTGATTTACTTTCTTTAGTTAATAACTAATTTTCTTGGAAAACTACGTAAAGATACGCTTAACAGCAAGAAGTTTAACACAAGAAACTGGAAGATAACAGTTACCTCCTGTGCAACAAGTAAAGCAGTTTCATGTATTCGTCCATCTAAATAAAGCACTCTTGCTCCATCCAATGCAGATGATAAACTTGTTTGGGAAAGGTCGCTTGGTATCATGGGAGGATATCCTGGAGTATGAATACAAGTGCGAGTTTTCCTGGAATGTCACTAAACAGTTTATTAAAATTGAAACACAAAGATTGGGGAAAAAGCTATTCCACTGCCCTCTATCACTAGCTAAGGTCATATGCATTAGATCAGATTCAGAATGTAGGAACAAGAAAATATTATGGGTTAAACAATAAAGTCAGCTAATAAAAGGTTGTGTACGCTTGTGCGCGCTTGTGGGTGGGGGGTGAGAGAGAGAGAGAGAGAGAGAGAGAGAGAGAGAGAGAGAGAATAACACATAAAATGAAGTTCCTCACGTTTCATTGTCAACAATAATGTAGGTAAACGGTGAATTACCCTCCTCGGAAACCTGGAAAAATGAGTCCAAAAATGAAAGCAATATTCAGATTACATAGCAGTCAAGTCCTATTCTTAAAGATTACAAACGGCTTTCCCTCTGAAGCTTACCACAACAGAAGAAGTATCTACACCGTCTGCTTGTAGCTCCTCCAGTATGGCCCTGCCTTGTGTATCATTTGCAACCTATCATTTCAAAATGCATAAAACAAGCTACCAAAATCAAACAACCAAGTTTCCTTCGGGAGAAAGAAAATTCAAAATAAAAGGGTTAAAAACCTTGGAAATCAGTCTCGGACTTAAGCCCAAACGAGCTGCACAAGTTAAAGCATTACCCGCGTTTCCACCTCCTTGAACCTAAGAAACCAATCAAAACTAATTATCAAAGCTAATCCACAGCAATATTTATGTGTTAACAACAATTTATCAACAATAAAAATAAAGAACAAATCTTTCATTTGCAAAAATTGCACACAAACAACCGAGTTACTGAGTGAACTCACGTTCGAGTAACAATGGCGTAAATTTAACTGGATAAATTAAGTTTACCGTTAAGCTGGTGGTTCTGATTTTGTCGTCCGGATTAGGGTAAGAGGCCACGGCGGCCAAGAAATCGACGCCCACCGTGCCGACGCTGAGCTGCCATAATTGTATAAAAGCATAATTAGCAAGTAATTATGAGCATAATTGTATGGATTATAATGAGAAGAATGTAATTGATATAGATGAACCTACGACGATTCGGTTTTCGGGGAGAGGGGGAAGAGAACCATGCGACATTCTGAACCTGAAACTCAAACTTGGTTGTTAGAATTTGAAATGAATGGTTGAAAGATGTATGATTTTGTTTTGTTAATGGAAAAATTGAAAGGAGAAGGTGTAGTTAGAAAAAGAGGAGGAGACCTGGTTGAGCGAGGTGGGGAGAAAGATGGAGAGAAGGTGGTTGGTGAGCTGAGGGGAGTGGCATTGGGAGTTGGGTAAAGAGATAGCATCTTTTCTGTTGTTACAGTTGAAGAAAAGAGAAGATTCGGTGGATGGTGCCTTTGGCTTTATCATAGACATCTGGTCTAGATTGGCAAAGAGTTAAATTTAGTCTTGCCTATGCCACCGCTACGAGGGAATTTTTTTAATGAAATTTAAAGTCATTGTCTTTTAATTGCAATTTGCAATAACCACTAATAATTTTAAACATCTAGTAACACTCAATCTTTACTTTGTTGAAGGAGATCACCGATAATAAGTTTAAGTAGGTCGCCAACAATGAGCACTCAGTCTTTACTTTGTTGAAGGAGGTTACCGATATTAAGTTTGAGGAGGAAGCCAACAATGAGTTTAGGGATTTAGTACGTGGCACTCAATCTCTACTTCGTTAGAGAAAATCTTGTATTTAAATCTCAAGTATGACCATTATTGATAAAAAGAATTGTAAACTAGTAGAACTTGGATAGAATTGTGTTCAAATTATATAGATAGACAATTAAAGACTAGTTCATCAAGTACGACAATTGTTGATAAAAAGAATTGTTAGTTCTATTTGAATTCTGAATAATAAGACATTATAGAAACCAAGCAAATGAAGAAAACAAAAAGCATATGCTAGGTAGCTTTTAACATCCATAAACTGTCCGTACAGATTAACAGAAGCTGACAATCATGTCATCAGTGGAAAGTGTTTGAATCAGATAAGTTATATCTGGCTACAAGAAGAAGATGACTCTCAGCCCAACAAATATAAAGGGTAACAATGTCAATCAATAAGGCATTGAACTTAAGGGGACGTTATAATACACACGGAGACTATTCAACTTACATATCTCCAACTCGTATGTAAATGAATCAAGAATTCCAAAATTAGAAGCCATTGTCCTCTCTCTCTCTCTCTCTTCCTCTCATCCTCCGACATGGACTCCGGAGGATTTTCCAATACCTAAACTACAAGTGATGGCTTTACTTAAAAGCCTCAGTCCTTTTTTAACTGTACAAAATTCAAAAATAAAATTAACAAACTTCAAACCCAGAAGCCATCATCATTCCGAGCACATCTCGAAAGGAGTCCCCCATGCTCACTCCTACTTCCTCTTACTCTGTAGAATGCTGGCTTGCTCCGGACTGTTCTCAATGGCCCTGACCTATTGCCATGTCTAATTGGTAAAGATATCTCATCCCCCACCAAACTTGAAGTTGAAAACGGTCTGTTTTCCATATCTTCAAGTGGCCCAGAACTATACTCCATTGTAATGAACGAAGAGGTCTGCCCGTAATTTAACCGGGGAGTGAGTCCACCGGCGTTCCACCAACTGCTATCAGAAGGAGCAAGATCACCTTTGAATTCAGAGTCCGGGACGGAAGACTCCTTTTGACTATAGCAATCCCCACCAGTCTCATCCGTATCATTGTATATGAGCTTTAGAGCCTGCACCACTTCACCCATAAAAGGCCTGTGAGTCACCTCAGGGTGAACGCACATGGAAGCAATGGCTGCCACTTTAGCCATGTCATCAAAGTCATAGGTTCCAGCCAAGGCAGGATCCACCAACTGCTGCAAACCTTCTCTGCTGGTTAGCAGTGGTCGTGCCCAAGTTACTAAATTCTCCTGGCCGGGAGGGTGGGCCATGTCTACAGGCTTCCTTCCAGAGAGAAGTTCCAGCAGCACGACTCCATAACTATAAACATCACTCTTGACAAGTAGGTGCCCTGTCATTGCATATTCTGGGGCAACATACCTGTAATCCAGCAATTTGATCAAGCGAATAGTTGAAATGTTGCTCAGACAGAAAACTATTGAAGCAAACATTATTTCAAATTTTCAATTTTCGTCATATACTATAAACTTTATATATATCTGGACAGAGGAGAATTTCAATTCTTATGGCCGAAAAATCTAATTAAATCCATTCACTAACATCCTTGTCATTCATTAAAGGTTCCCAATTTCTAGTGTACTATGGCGCCATATAGCAAATTAGGTTTATGCTCTATAAGCCTAAAAAGAAATATTGGATCCAAATCACAGTTTAAAAGATCTGTAAATCCTGATTAGTAACAGCTTAAACAACTGTGCGTACCCAAAAGTTCCCATGACCCTTGTTGAGATATGATGACTTCCCTCAGTTGCTTCCCTAGCCAACCCAAAATCTGATACCTTGGGCGTGAAGTCAGCTTCCAGCAAAACGTTACTAGCCTTAAAATCTCGGTGAATAACACGAGGATTAGAATCTTCGTGGAGATAGGCTAATCCTCTTGCTGCCCCAAGGGCAATCTTCATCCGTGCATCCCAGTCAAGAGGTCCCTTTTTCTTGTCAACCCCTGAAAAACAACCATAACATATAAATATCGAGCTTTAAGGCTGTTTCTATCCCCCCAAAAACAAAACAAAAAAAACGAAAAGTCCTTCAAGAGAAGGTAAATTAAATTGCTAGTTGAGGCGAGTGGGAGAGCTAATTCTAATTCAGGAAAATAACTTCAAGTTGAAAGAGACCAAAGTTGACAAGGAAAATATACCATGCAAGTGGGACTCAACACTCCCATTGTGAACAAGCTCATATACCAAGCTGCGGGTGCGCCCTTCAATACATATGCCTATCAATTTCACCAGATTGCGGTGATGTAATCGGCTTAGCATCTCAACTTCTGCAATGAATTCACGGTCTCCATTCTGATTCTGATTATCCCTTGTAAGCACTTTGACTGCAACTTCAGTCCCATCTTCCATAATTCCATGGTAAACACGTCCAAATCCCCCTTCTCCCAAAACCCTTTGGGAACTGAACTTATTCGTTGCTTTCTCAAGCTCAGCAAGTGGAAATGTTTTGACAGAGAGAATACTTGTAGCCATGGTGGACATTAGGGACACTGAAGTGGAGCTCGCAATACTGCTTGATAAGATAGACCCAATACCTGAATTACACGAATAGATCAATCACTCAGTCTCCAGTCTGTTTAATATGGAACTGTGTGAACAATTAACTAAATTGTCCAGATTGAAATTCAATGTTCATAAAAGAGTATCAAATTAAGAAAGCAACAAAATAAAAGACAATGAATGCAGTAGAAGTCTTTTCTGTATGACAAACTCTACATATCAAAACATGAGTTACCAGATCCCACCACCTGAGGACCATGATCTGGCTTGCATACCCCAATTCATGGTACTTTGGTGGTCCAGTTCTCCAAAACTGATGTTCCAAACATACAATAGTTTTTTCTTTGGCATGAAAGGGATCCTGAACCAGGGCCCTCAAACATAAAGGTGTTCCCAACATAACATGATATATGGGAAGAAAAAAAGGGATAAATGTCAAGATTTGAGGTAACTGGACTTGCAGGGAAACTTTGTGCAAGTACAGCTATTTTATCGTTAAAATTGAAATTTGTTGATTTCATTCATGTATGTGAGGGTTTATACATTTATGCATGCATGTATGGATATACTCACAACAATTGTGCACAAGAAACACAAGAGAACACTAAAAAGCCACATACTGACCAGATCTTTTGTGAACAGAAGATGTGAATGCAGGACCAACAGCACTAGATGGTCTTCCAACTCTCTTCCATTTCACAAAGATCCAGATTGCCCCAATGAGAACCAACAGGAGTACAAATGCAGACAGAGCAATAATTACAATTGTTCTAATATTCATCCTCTGGTTCTTGCTGGGAAAATCTGCGGTGATGGGGAGATCTCCAGCACTTCCAGCTGGACCATTCCCCTTGAAATACTCATATGGTGGTGAAGAAGCAATCCCTGTTAATGACTTTTTCAGTCTCAACCACAAACAACAATGAAAGGAAGCAAAAACAGAAGTAGGAGAATTGAGGACAGTACCTGGATAACTAATGTATACCACGTCATAATTTCCAAAAAGAGTCATATTTAGAGGAACTTTCTTATGCCGAAATCTATCGTACGTCAGTATTGCAGTGGTATTATCAAACTTCTCTCCTAGTGGAACCAAGTTAATATCCACTACTGTTCTTCCTTGATTTTGACTATCCGCACTTGCACCCATTATTTTCACTTGGCTTTGTGCCAGATACGTGCCTTCGGCAACTTCAATCTCTAGCTCACTCATTACAGGAAAAATAGCATACGGAGCTATATCCAGTAAAAGTCTGACTTTCATGGGAAACACACAACCACAAGGTGAACCAAATGGAGATGCAGTAAGTGGCTCCACACAGATTTGATCGCAACCTGCCAGAAGCACCATCATTATAGAAGTAAACTGGCAAGGTACTTGCCAAGAAAAACAATAATCTGAGGTAAAATACATTTTCACGACCATAGTTAAATTAACAAAATTTTGGGAATTCCATGAACCCAAGTCCCACTTTTCTAGCAGCAGCTGTGCTAAAAAAGTTTCCAGCTGCACCTCCAACCCATAGTGGGGAAGGTAAAGCCTCAAACTCATCTTCCAAAACACGTAAACTTAACAGGCCATTACTTTCTTTCTTATTGACTAAATGGTAAAATTAAAACATTCAACTTGCCTCAGCAGAGGAGTGATTTTATATGGGACTAGAAGATTAGTTGGTCCAATTTATTTTCAGAAAAAGCAAGTGATATCCAACTACCCAAATTAATAGTTCTTGGCCACCCCACCCCAGTCATAATAGAAATTAAACAACGTTTTTGGAAATTCATCAATCTCAACTAAACATCTACAGATTGTTTGGATGTTGTAAAAGATGAGTGACACCTGACATTGACTACATCATGACAAATCACAAACCCCATATTATTTACCTGGGTCTTTTGATGGTGCTGGAGTAACAACATGGGGTTTCGCTCTCACATGATGATGACTATGATGACCACGTTTTGGTGAGGGAGAACTTCTAGGACCTGAAATTGAGAACTTAACATCACTGCAATACCAGCAACTGGAACATCCATGTATTCATATTTTGAAGGGAATACATACCTAGATAAATTGGAGAAGGTGCAGGTGCCAGGGATCCCGAAGAAGGCTTGATTGCCCGTGTTTTGGGTAGTTTTGATGAACCAAAGGACAAACTCATCAGAATCGACCTTGCTGCAAATGGTAGGACAAGCCCAATATGTCACAAATTGGTTAAGAGATATATGCATAGCTATCAAAGGAAGTAACTTTAACATGAGGGGAACTAAAACATCGGTGAAGACACCAAATATGCATTAATAGAGCTATACGATTGGCGACCTCAAAGAATGCGCATTTGATGACAATATTTATGTTCAACAGGAGTTATTCTAGTGTACAACAACAATAAATCCGCTCAAGAAGTTTGTTTCCATATCCATGACAATATATTTCAATAGATTTTAATATCGAACAAAAATTGTGCAGAACAAAAATTGTGCAGATGAAGGACGAGCCTGGCAAATGGATTATACAAAAAGATTAGCACCCTTACCGCGTTCCATTGAGAAATCTTTCATAGATAATGGTTGGTTTGGCAATTGAGAAGGAGACAAGTTAATATTTAAAGACAAATTCCCTGAAATAATAAACAGGGACGTTAGTTTTCTTGAGAAACCGTCACTTATCGAGCATAAACCGAAGAATTAAGCTATTAAAATCATATAAACTAAATTATCCAAGCACTATTTGACTACCACTGTATAATTTAAAAAGCTCAAAACATACCTGAACAACAGAAAATCAAGCTGAGCAGGAGAGTAAAAAGAAGAAGCAGAATCGGAGTTCGCATTGTCCCTCGCCGAACCGAAATTCACATAAAACATCGTCAGAAGCAACCACCTTGGAGCTCGAGAGTCTGGCCGGATAGTGGCCTGACGTTTCTAGGTTTCCGGCGAGCTTCTCCATCGCATTTCTTGCTCGGAGCGAGGAATCGCATGGTTAAGCTAAGAACGAAAGCAAAAAGAGTAAAGAGTGAAGCATGCGGCGACTAAAACCCTAGAAGAGAGAAGACAAGGCGAGTACTGGGAGTGAGTGGGGGCGTAGATCCATGAAACGCGGCGAAAGATCTAGAAGAGAAGAGAGATGTAGGTAGGGAGGTGTAGGTGGGTGTATGTATAGAGAGAGAATGTGGGTGTTTTAGAGAGAGGAGGAGAGAGGGAGGGAGGAAGGGAGAGAGAGAGAGATCTTGACGAGGAAGAAGAAGAAGAAGAAGAAGTAGAGGAGGTTTGAGGGAGACAGTAGGAGTGAGGTGAGGGACTTTATTGCTGCTGTCTGTGAGTTAGTGAGTGAGAGAGTAGTGTTGAGTGCGTAGCTCCAGAGTCCAGCGAGACCGGTTTCGGTAAAATTGAATGATGGCTGTCTGATCCACGCGCCAAATTGAACGACGACTGTGTTTCGAACGGGCCCACTTTAACCAAACGCCAATTCCGCGGCCGTTTCGTTGCCTAGCTTCTGTTTTTGAAGTTATTGTTAACCATAAATTATTGGGGATATTTGGGAAAATCATACGATAAACTCATTTGTTAAATCTTTGATCTCTTTTTTTTTCTAATTTTATTTCAATTTGATGATAAATGTCGGTCAAATGTTTTATAATGATTCCACTAACTCTTGGTCTGAAATAGAATTGGTAGGTAAACATCTTATTTATATAGAAATACCTTTAAAATAAGGAATATGGTTTTCAAACTCTCATGTTATCCACTTGTACACCGCCTTCATTTTTTCAATATTTTTTTCCAAATTTTTTTCTTCATATATTTTCATTTTGAGTTCTCAAACTTCCTTGTAGTTTTTGAATAACTTAAACCTGTTAACTTAGGGCTTGAGTATGGTAGTTACTTACAAATGGTTACTAAAGGAGTATTTAACTTTGGTTTTAGGATCAATATTATAACAATTAACAAGTTTACTACAATTTGTAAGAGGTAGGTGAAACAAAGGAGAAACGCTAAGGATTATATGTGATGATGAAAATACCTAATTCGACGTACACTAGTGATTGACTTACTTTTTCCAGAGTTATTTTCCCTCTCCATAAACTCGGAGCTCCTTCACCATATGATTTTCTTTTTGGATCCAAGGGTTTCCCCGGATTCTCATCGAAAGAATAATGAATCCTTGATTCTCATGCTTATATGCCCCTACTATGTTAAGAATACGCTTAACATAAAAGTAGAGTTTCGTTATTTTTTTTTAGCTCACTGTTGTTCTTCAAGCAGGGAGCTTTGGGTTTTCAAAATCGTAGTTCATGTAAAATAATGCATCATCTATACTTTTGAGCTCATAGACATTTTGATTACTATAGTTTTAATGAATTTTCCAAACATTGTTTCAATTCAATGTAGCTATGAAGATAGACGACATGCCGTTTATTATTTTCGTTGGGATAAAACAAGAAGATAAAACTGTTGCTGGCTGTGAAAACGACGGCGTATGATGTGATAAACTTTAAGGATACACAGATCTGCTCTGTATTTTTATCTCGTTAGCGACTCTGCGAATCGCATCGACTGTTACTCACTGGTTTCGGCATTCCAATCCATCCCGATTTCTCATCATCACCATTCCATTACTCATTGTTTCATTCTTCTCCAACCATCAAATTTCGTCGCCGCCAAAAATCTCTGCTCCTCAGCCACTCCTCTGTTTCAATTCTCAAATCTCTCATTTTTTTCATAGACATCGACGTCTCTCTGTTCTGCCCTTTTAAGCATAAATTATCGTTATCTCATATTTTTCTTGCTCCAAGCTCTTCTGGGTTCGTCTAATTCTTGCCAATATTTTCCTTGGGCACAGCGGTTTACGTTGTATTGGCCTCCATGGTTATTTGCTTCCAGCTTTAAGCTGTTCTGGGTTCGTTTCAATTGTTACCAATATTATCCGAATCTGTTTCAATTATCATTGAAGGCCTACCTGCCATGTTGGGTTACTTTCTATGTATTTTTGGCTGATGGGATAGTTTGGTAAGTTTGTAACTTCATTTGGCGTATTGGGAATTGAGACTTATATTGTACTGGTACGTTATTATGTGAACTTCGGTTGGTTTTTACTTCGTTTGTTGTTTGGATACGAGATTGGAGGTTTTGGGGTTTTGGGTGTTTGGTTTCAGAGCTATAAAGTAAAATTGGCAATTGGTCATTTGGAATTTTTCTCTGTCATAAGTTTTTCCAGGGTTATTTGGAAAAGTAGCTCCAATCTTTGGCACTTGGCAGAATATTTGTTTCTCTTTGGGTTATCATGGCTGGTGGAAGAAATGGGGATATTTGAATGCTCGAAGGATTCTTCGCCAAACTCCATTGCCAATGGAGGGATCGCCTAGGCTCGGCCCAAAAGGTCTAATTAAGAAGCACGAGTTTGTAAGAATACTAATTCAGTGCCTATATTCAATTGGCTATGAGAAGTCAGCCTCATGCTTGGAGTTGGAGTCTGGCATTTCGTGCAAATCCGATGATTTTCAATTGCTCGAATCACAGATATCGAGCGGGAATTGGGATGGTTGTGTTGATACCCTTAATGCCATTAAGGATTTGACAGATGACACAAGAGCTGCTGCTTTGTTTCTTGTGTTCAAACAGTGCCTTTTGGAGTATTTGAGTTGTGGGGATGACAAATTGGCTGTGGCCATTTTGCAGAAAGAGGTGTCAGCTTTACAGGTGGACAGAGATAAGGTTCACAACCTTGCTCGGAGTATCCTTTCCTGGAAGGAAGTGGAGCAGAGCAAGATAGACGATAATGCTGTTCGAGAATTGCGAAAAAAACTGTCGCAAGAATTGGAAAAATGGCTTCCTTCACCAATTACGCTGCCTGAGCACAGATTGGAACATCTGGTTGAAACTGCTGTTTTGTCCCAGATTGATTCATGTATGTATCATAATTTGTCAGATGAAGTTTCACTTTATGCAGACCATTCCTGTAGTAGGGATCAGATCCCTACAGAGACTGTTCAGGTGCGATTTCCGGCCACAATGCTTCTGTCTTGAAAAATTAAGTATTAGGTTTCTACTTTTTTGGCTCTGTTGTTCTTCTATTGGATGGCTGATGTACACATGAACACTTGTTTTTCATTGGTGCAGATTTTGACCGAGCATAAGAATGAAGTTTGGTTTGTGCAATTTTCTAATAATGGGGAGTACTTAGCCTCTTCGTCAAGTGATTGCACGGCCATCATATGGAAGGTACCGTAGAGTTTATAAGTATTTATTCTGGTTATTGAATGTTTTGCTTTCATGCTAAAGTTCATTCTTGAAGATGAATTTATTAACCTATATGGTCGGATGTTTTACTTATAGGCATACTTTTAGTGTTCTAGACACTGCATGTGTAAAAATCTTAAACTCTCAGAACAGATTATATGGAATCAAGACAATTTAGTTGAGAACTACTGCAGATTTAGAAAAAAAAAATATGGGAAGCAGAAAATCTTTTGCAATAAGTAGTAAATCCTGCTCTTATAATTCATCGAATTTGTGAGGAAATGAAAAATAGTTTATTCTGGTTTTGTAAGAGAGATGCATGAAGGAATCTATTCTTAAGCTACATGAATATAATGCATCATGCCACGTGTTCGAATGCACGATCCAAAGAGCTGTCTGTTCGGTCATAAATTTTGGTAAAGCAATAAAAGCAATTATATTGTTCCCAAAGTTAGAATTCTAATGTTAATATAACTTTTAAAATGCAAAACCGATATACCATATAGGATCCTCACATATGAATGTTACTTTAAACAGGAATTTCATATTTGTATAAACTCAGTGCTTAAAGAGTGTTTATGTGGAGAAACTAGTAATCCAAATAGCAAAACCGATATACCATATAGGAATTTCACCTTAATCTTTTGTACTACAATAGAGCTTTGTGGAATTTCATCTTAGCATACAAGTGGTGGAAGATTCCAAGGTGCTAGGGTTTCTAACATCAGTTCTGATATTCTGGGCCAGGTGCCGGAGGATGGTAGGGTGACACTAAAACATACCCTACGGAGTCACCACAATCCAGTATCCTTTGTAGCATGGAGCCCTGATGACTCAAAGTTGCTTACATGTGGAAATGTTGAAGTCCTCAAGCTATGGGATGTTGAAACAGGTACATGCAAGCATACATTTGGGGATCCTGGCTTCATTGTCAGCTCATGTGCTTGGTTTCCCGACTCAAAGCAACTTGTGTGTGGCAGTTCCGACCCTGAAAAGGGCATCTACATGTGGGATTGCGATGGCAATGAGTTAAAAGCATGGAGAGGGATGAGGATGCCCAAGATTTTAGATCTTGCTGTGACACCAGATGGGCAAAATCTTATCAGCATCTTCTCTGATAAAGAAATTCGGATTTTAAACGTGGGAACAAATGCCGAACGAGTCATCTCTGAAGACCATTCTATCACATCCCTTTCAATTTCTGGAGATAGTAAGTTCTTTATTGTCAACCTGAATAGCCAGGAGATTCATATGTGGGATGTTGCTGGTGAATGGGTGAAGCCACTGAAGTATATGGGCCACAAGCAGAGCAAGTATGTGATACGCTCCTGCTTTGGTCCATTGAATAGCACATTCATTGCCAGTGGTAGTGAGAACGCACAGGTATGCTTCCCAAATTTGAGCCTATACATATGCTGAGATACAAATCATTCTTGTACCAGTGAACCAAATGGAACCTCACAAGTTAGAGTCATTATCTTCTCTAGGTATACATCTGGAACCGGCGAAATTCTAGGCCAATTGAGGTTTTGCGCGGGCATTCAATGACTGTGAACTGTGTGAGTTGGAATCATAGGAGACCTCAAATGCTGGCATCGGCGAGTGATGATCATTCTATCCGTATATGGGGATCTAGCCTTTCTAATAAGATTCAACCTCAGAAGCTCAGTTGAATGGATCATATCTCCAATTTCACACCCTATGTATATAGCTTTTGTTATTTTCAATCTCTTATTCATTATTGAGTTTGTGAATACCTTTTTTTTAAAAAATTTTTGGTACAGATTTCCATTTTAGATGCCCTTTTCTGGTTGTCACCGTCTCTAGCATTTGCTAGTCACCATAAACATAATGTTGGAAGTAATACTTTTCCTTTGCCATGCTATGCTAAATATCTGCAAGCTTTGTTTTTTTGTTTTTCCTTTCTCAATGGATTCGAGGGTTCAAATGTATGAAAATACAACTGGACCAGAAGTTGGTTGGTTGTATGAGTTTTGTTTTCACTCACGGAAGTGGTAAGAACCAAACTCATGACCGGACTTTTGCCGCGCACATGAGTCTACTGTTCCTAGTGAGAGGGATACTCGTAGAGATCCCGACACTACCTAGAAAATAAGAAGAGCAACAAAGCAAACAATAGCAGGCTGGTAATAAAAAGAAGAGGATATAACAAAGAAGAGAAAAGCGACTGGTCGTTTAAGTTTTTCAAATTTAAAAATTTATGATGACGTGACACAATAGGATCCCTCCAAAATTTCAGATGGACGGCTAAGATAGGGAGGTAGAAAGTAAGCAGGCGCATCTTCCTCTCTTCTAAATTAAAATGGGGCATTTTGGTCAAACGTCATTGACTCCGTTCGGGCTTTTGTAAATCAGCCAAGGAAACACAGGGGAAAGAGGGGCACTGACTCTCTTCTCTTCCTCATTAGAGAGCGAGAGCCTCATTTTCTCTCTCCTCGGATTCAGATTTCACGCAATTCCTCAAATTCCTGAAATTTGGATTTCAAAAAATTCATCGTTTTCCTATGAAGTCCGATCTTATAATGACGGGACCTTCACGACCGTTCGATCAGACCCCGATTTCTCCCTCGCCGTCCGATTGTTATCACTGCAGGTCAGAATTCGAAACCCTCAATCGTTCATGTACTGCGTTAGGTTTTTATTTGTTTGCCTGCTTGCTGTAATTCGATCTATACGCATACGTGATCTTGGAATTGGCTAAATTTAATTTGATTTCCCTGTAATCTACGAGTTTCGCATTTACGTGATGCTTTTGTATGGTGCATATATGTATAACTTGATTTTTAATCAAATTAGTTCTGATTTACAGCTTCAGAAAAATGATCGATGTGATTGTACGGATAATTCTGTTTTTTTTCGTTCATGCTGCTGAAGCTTGATTTCATGAAATTGTTGAATTTGACTTGTAGTGCAATTCAGAAAACTCCAATCCAATAATCATTGTGTTTTGTTTAAGTTCGACTTTTGGAATTCGTCTTTTACGTTTTTAAAAATTTCATCCTATCATAGTGATTAGTTGAGCTTTATAGTTCAATGTACCTTTTCAATTCTGTTGGTTAGTGTGAAATGCGTGTTCTATTTGTGATGTTGTTTCGATTCGAGTACATAGAATGGTTCATTGTTAAGGATCAAGTACATAGAACAATAGAATGGATCAGTTAGCTATTGACTTGGTTGGACCGCTAATAAGCTTTAGTAGTGAAACTATTTTATAGCTATGATTGCAGAAAAGGAAAAAAAAATTGTAATGCTGCAGTTTGAGATGTTGATTTAAATTGACGGATTTGGGTTTGACTATTTAGTGTGAATTGCTGGTTTTAAATGCTATAATATTATAAAAAGAGAGTTCTGATACTTTCTTATATAAATACTGAAGAAAACACATATTACAATGATTTAGAAGGTGGATCTGAAATAATAATAAAAAATTCTTGGATAATTTGAAACCTTTCATTTCTTATAATATTAGTTTTCGTAAAGTTTAATTAAACGATTTACACTAAAATTCAATCCACATATCAAAATGCAACCCTCAGGTATGTTTTTACTCATATGATGTTCATCTGAATCAGTGAACTTCTCAATTTTGTTAGTGGCAGAAATGTGGTTGGCTTGATAGCACGGAGAGAGATTTCTCCTAGAGCAAGACATGTACCGAGAAGGCGGTGGGGAGAATCTTCTAATAGGAAAACTCGTTCCTCCTCTGGGCCTAAGTGCGAAGCAACACGAGATGCAAAACGTGGCCTTCTTTCATGGTACCTACAGCTCTCCTTTCTAACTTTTATCAAGCAGGTTTGAGTATGAGACTTTCTGTGTGTTCTATATAAGGTTATCAAAGATGCGCTGTTGTATTTATTGAATCTGTATTTATTGATCTTTCAGGGTTGAAGCAGAGTCACTTAAGCATTTGTCAGCCAAGTACTGTCATTTAGTGCCTCCTCCAAGGTCAACTATTGCAGCAGCGTTCAGCCCCGATGGAAGAAAACTTGCTTCGACACAGTAAGTTGTCCAATTATTGAGTTTTTTGGATTTGAATACTTGCTCATATCTGTATTTGATCTTTACTCTTTTTAATTTCTTTTGATACTTTCAGTGGTGACCACACTGTAAAGATAATTGATTGCCAAACTGGCAGCTGCTTAAAGGTTTTGAGTGGCCATAGACGGACACCTTGGGTGGTAAGTTTGGCTTGTGCAATTGCGGACTTATTTATTCTTAGTTTTCTTGCTAATTTGTCATATTCTACTTTAATAGTTGCATTTTGCTTTATGAATTCTTTAGTCCAGAGTGAAATCTATTAAAGCGGTATTTTTTTTTTTCTTTTCTGAAAAACCAGATACATATCAAATAAAGTCTTACCCATTTATTTGACAGATGATATATGAACTAGCTGTTCCAAAATTTTAATAATTAACTAATTAATAGCTACAATATTTACCTCTGGGGTCTTTTTTTGTTAATTACTAACTTATCAGGATTGTATTCTACTTGTCTTATGTAATAATTACTCTGTCTTTCCGATGCATCCAAAATCCAAACCACTAATTATGATTATTATTTTCACGTGGAAGTAACTAATGGAACTCTTACAGGTTAGGTTCCACCCCTTGCATCCTGAAATAATTGCTAGTGGAAGTTTGGATCATGAAGTTCGCTTATGGGATTTAAACACATCAGAGTGTATAGGATCTCGCAATTTCTGTAATTCCAAAACTGCAATGTTTTAATTAGTAACTGCAGTTCTTTTTTGACCAATTGTACATTTTCCCTAAAGTTCTGATATAGTTATTATTTTCGCTGACTCTGGCCTCAGATCGACCTATTGCATCTATTGCTTTTCATGCCAAAGGGGATCTCCTAGCTGTTGCATCAGGACACAAGGTGTTGATTCTTTTTATTATGGTTCTTTGTTACATCATATATAATCCTTTATGGTAAGTAATTGCTTTATAAATTTGATAACACTGACGTACAAAATCCCGTTTCAGTTGTATATATGGAACTACAACGGGGAGCGTTCCTCTCCAGACATTGTATTGAAAACATGGCGTTCACTTAGAGCAGTGCATTTTCACCCCCAAGCTGCTCCATTTCTCTTGACTGCTGAGGTAATTTTCTAGAGGGTACTTAAATGATTAACCACTCCAGCTATCGTATAGATTACATTATTAAACTGATATGCAGGTCAATGATCTTGACTCTTCAGATTCCTCAATGACACTAGCAACATCTCCCGGCTACTTGCAATATCCATCTCCTGCTGTTTTTGTGGCAAATGTTCATTCTAGCGAGCGTCTTAGTTTGGCTGCTGAACTACCACTTCTGTCCTTGCCTTTCGTCTTCGTGCCGCCATTTGTAGATGATCCAAGAATAGAAATGCAGTGTGAAAATGGGCCTGCTGGTTCAAATAGCATGCAAGTCACTTCTGCTTCAATGCAGTTTCAAGCAGATGTAAATGCAGCAGAGCTGGATGGTAGCACAGCTTCTCCCATGGAGACATTTTCATCAGTTCAAACTGCCTCCCATTCGAACGCTGAAGAAAATGCAGATAATTCTCACCTTAATGGAACAGTAAGTGGTGTTTGTGACCGCACAGGAGATTCAATGGAGACTGATGAGATGCAGGGTGTAGGGGGAAGCCAACGTGGAAGCTTTACTAATTTAGATTCTGCTAATGATAGAGTACCAGAAAATATTTCAAATCATCTTGATTTTGGGCAACCTCATAGTAGTTTTCCTTATAGAGATCCAGCATTTTGGGAGCTACCTTTTCTCCAAGGGTGGTTAACCGGCCAAAGCCAAGTTAGTTTTCCCTCAATGCTACCTCTTAATCATGATGGGCATGACACTTCTAGTTTAATGTCACATCTGTCTGCTCATAATGTGGAGGCTGTGGCAGCTTCTTTAGCAATGCCAGGAAGCACCAGCCTATCTGGAGTTTCTGGAAGATCTGGTTTACAGCACTATTATCCGCATTTCCGCTACTCTGTACCAGATTCTGGGGATGATGATGCTTCTTTAAATACCCTACATGATGGGAATGATGCTCAGCCCATTATTAGTAGAATCCAGTCTGAAATTACTACATCACTGGCTGCTGCAGCAGCTGCGGAGTTACCATGCACTGTGAAGCTAAGTGTATGGTCACATGATATAAAAACTCCTTGTGCTCCGCTCAATGATGAAAGATGCCGCTTAATCATTCCCCATGCTGTTCTTTGCAGGTACATCCTTGGTATTCCGTTTTATTCTTTTTCCTTTTTCTGGTTTTAGCTTCAGCATTGTGGTGGAAATGACAACCTTCTAACATCCTTATTGAACACAGTTTTAATTGGATGCATTTTATGGATTTTTCCTGCTTAGCTTGTCATTATGCTTATGTAATACCTTCTTTGGGCTGTGTTTGTTTTTGCAGTGAAATGGGTGCTCATTTCTCACCTTGTGGGAGATTTTTAGCTGCCTGTGTGGCATGCATGCTGCCTCATACGGAAGCTGATTTTGGACTACAAAGTCTAGTCCATCAGGATTCTGGAATTGCAACATCCCCAACTAGGCACCCAATCTCAGCACACCAAGTCATGTATGAGCTTCGCATATATTCACTTGAGGAGGCAACGTAAATTTCTAATCCTTTTGTCCACTCTTTCTTATTTCCTTTATTCTCTTATTAACATCTATTATTTGAATTGTTCAATGTTCTCTTGCAGATTCGGGTCGGTACTTGTGTCTCGGGCTATCAGAGCTGCACATTGTTTGACTTCAATCCAGGTTAGTTTCATAGGAAACTTGACTCCTATCTGCTTTTGTTTCTATTTATAGGCTGGTGCTTTCTGGCATGCTGTTATTACCTTCGACTCATTTTCTACTGTGCATTATAAGGTCGAAACTCATGGTTAAGTTGGATAATGACTCTTTTTTTTCTTTTTATTTTTGTGTGTGTGTCCATTTCTGAAAGCTGTTAAGCCAACCGTAGTGTCACTGACGTCAAACTGAATATGTTCCTGTTCCTTTGGTACTTATAGTTGATTTAAGAGCAAATATAACTTTGTTGTTGTAAGTTTCAACTAATAGTACTTTTGATTTCTATGCATGATGGTAAGGGTACATTTCAGTTTGAGTTGAGCCTCTTTTTTTGATGTTTTGCCTGCAGTTCTCACCCACGTCTGAGCACATATTACTTGCCTATGGTCGACGCCATGGCTCTCTTCTTAAAAGTATTGTCATTGATGGGGAGACAACCTTACCTATTTACACTGTTCTTGAGGTGAATTCCAGTGTCTTCCCTCTTGTTCTATAGCTGAGAAGATTCTGTTGTTTAGCTCACTTTCTATGTTAGTTCTTTTGGGAAGTCATAGTTATCGTCATTTCTTTATTTATTAGGTCTACAGAGTTTCAGATATGGAACTTGTGAGAGTACTTCCTAGTGCAGAGGATGAGGTTAATGTTGCTTGCTTTCATCCCTTTGCCGGTGGAGGTCTGGTTTATGGAACCAAGGTATGCTTTTGACTTCTCAGAAATCTTGGATTACCAGTCTACTATCTCTTTTTCCCCTTTTTGACTGCTAATTTTATATAAATTGCAGGAAGGGAAGCTTAGGGTACTCCAGTTTGATGGTGCTCATGGTGGGAACTCTGTTGGACCAAATTACTTTACAGAGGAAAATATGGCCGTTGCGTTATAGCGAGCAAGGTTGTAGCATGTTCTTCCTTTCTACGTATCTTGATGAGTTTACCTTCTGCCTTTATAATGGGTGCCAATAAATTTGTCATAGTTTGGGGTGTGTGCACACACATTTTTCGGGTTTTGTTTTTGCGGGGATGGGTGGATGCTAAGAGCTTTACTTTCTGCATGATCAAAGTTGTTGTCTTCAATATTTTCCCATCATTTTAGCCTTAAACTAAATGTGTCATATGTTGGTACCATAAGGGACCTTTCAAACACCCAAAAAGAAAACAAGAGCAAACAAAATTACATATTTGGGCTTATTTGTTTACTGTATGCGATTGTCCCTTCCAGGACATCCAATTCACTGTGTGCGATCTACTCTCAGATAGAATTGAATTCCTCTTCTCTGTTTAGATTTTTGAGGAAAAATGGTTCTGAGAATTGCTTGCTGAGCATATATTATGAACTCCAAAAGGCCAGCCTTTTTTTCCTTCAGGTAGATGTGTTTTCGTCTATTATCAATATTTGCATGCTTCAATTGTGATTGATTGAGGTTTTTTGTTTTATCTGTTTAGTTTTGGATTTGGTCAATATTTTGGATGGAGCTGGTTTTGGATTGTATCAATTGTTTTAAAGTTGATGTGTATTTGTGTTTGTTTGGCCTTGAAAGTAATACATTAGGGTTTCAAATGGTGGTTTTGGTTTTGTTTGGTGTTTTTGTTGTTTTGGATGAAAATTGCTATAAATTCATATCATCTATTTGATATGTGATTGTTCTATATTTTCCATGTCTGGTAATGTGGAAGAGGCGAAATCTAAGAAACTAGACTAGAACGTGTGCCATCTCTTTTTCACCTCCCTGCATGACTTGAATTCTTGCTCTCATTCCTATATATATCCGCCTTAAGTCTTTTGTTTGAATGTTGAGACTGATGGAGGCATGGCATTTTGATTTGTGCTTGTAGGACCCATGACATTGTAGATATTGGGAAGAAAATTCTGGAACGGCTTCTGCAGTTTGTGCCACATAGTTCCAGCTCTGTGCTTCTCTCAAAACATGTTTTGTGGAGTTCAAAATGGGATGATGATGTGCAGAGGACTCATATAAACCAGTGAAAGATGGCCGGGGTCCCAAAAGGCGGAGCAATGAGCTTCATTGAGATTGATGGCGGTGGTTATGCACTTACAGGTGATGACTAGAGAGATGAGAGTTTCATGCTGTACATATAACCATGTTTGATCGATTAACAGACCTTTTGAAGTTGATTTTGTATTTGTGTAATCGTATCAAATTGTGAAGTGCAATTTTGGATACGGAGACTTACTATTCTCAAGTTCTAAAGAAGTATTCAAGAACTCCCATAATCTTTATATACACCAAAGAAAAACTCCAATAATCTTATTTCCTCGTCCTTGTAACTTGTTGGTTTTGTGTTACATTTAAGGCTCGGTCACAGATTCGACAAGCATACAACCGATGATAAGGACCAGAGTATTCTCTGATTTACGAGGGATGCAAACCTTGGCGGTAACCCTTCGTTATTCAGGTGAAATTAATGTTAAACCGAGAAACTTGGTGGTGGAGCTGGAGCGTTGGTGAAGACGCGTGATGATGGTACCCCTTGTAAGCGAATTTGGATCAGGTAGCAGAGGAAAGTACCCCAACAGCATATTCCAGCTAAGCAAACCAAAAAGAATGGGATCCGAAGCCCCAGAAAATCAATTTATCCAGACGACCTTTTGGTCCTTTGGTCTTGTACCATCCTTTTACCAAAACAAGAAACCCTAATACTTTACAGAGACGTGGTACTTTACTTCCATCTCATATTATACCTATTAAAATATTAAGTCTAACGTATTTTTAAGAGTTAGGGTTTGGTGGTTTTTGCATTGATTTAATCTCCCAGTTCTTATTCTTTCCCACTGCTTCCAAAATAAATGGAAGAGATTTGAATCTCTAAATTTTTTTTTAAAATTGTTACTAGCACTTAACTGCATGGTCTTTGATAATTAATTTGAAATGCTAATAGCGGGGTTTTTATTTATTCGGGGGCAAGAAGACGCGCTCAATGTCTTAGCCAACTGGTTTCTAAATTAAAGTCTAAAAGTCGCCAACGGAGCCTAATAATGCATTAACTTGCAAATTAGTAGTCTTAGGTTCAAACCTCTATAACACCTCAGTAGTGTGTAAAAAGTCTCATTCTCTTGTAGTTAATCGCTTGTACACAAACAAATAAATAAAATAAAATAAAATCTAAAAGTCAAGTGGTTGTTAAAAGTCTTTTTTTTTAAATGATAAAAGTCTTAAAAGTCGAATTTTGCACAATTAACGGGTGCATATGCATTGTGCTAGCCTAGTAGAACAGACGGGTGTCTAAATCATTCCTTACAAAAGGGAATTTCTTTTTCTAAAAAAAATCCCGTTTGACCAGTCAAAGGAACATTAAAAGCTAATATCAATACGTAAAAGAGGATTAGTTCCAATGGGACATGCATTGACTAATTGTTTTCCTTTCTTTGACTACTCCTAGAAGAAGATCGATCACTAAATTCACTACCCTCAAACATAATCAACAACAACAACAACAACAACAAAAAAAAAAATCAAACCCTAAAAATTATGAATAAATTATAAAGAATTAACTTGAGGTAAGGGAAGCTAATAAATCAGTAAAAGAAGGTAATGATCTGATGATACTAAGAAGAAGATGATGATGATTCGAATTTGTAGTGTTTATCAACGGCCACAGATACATCCCAAGTGCAACTCAGTCCCTTTGGGATGGTGACAAGGTCTCCAGCCCCAAACTCCACAGCTTCTGATGACCCTTTTGGATATGCCTTCACTCTTCCCTTCAACAAATAACATGTCTCCTCTGCATCAAACTTCAGCTGGTACCTCCCTTGGGGAACAGCCCCATCTAATTAAATTCCAAAAAAGAAAAAACCCAAGTTATTATAATTTATATACGAGAGAGAGAGAGAGAGAGAGAGAGAGAGAGAGAGAGAGAGAGTTACTTGGGCCAGCACTTGATGTCCAGTTGGGAGAGGCGAGATTCAGAAGGGTTTCTTTCAACTGTGATTCTGAGGCTTGAGGAGGAGGAGGAGGTTGATGAGCAGGGTTCTGCAGCCATGAAAATATAAGAGGGGAGCAGTGAGTGCTATTGTTTTGAGGGGAGAAGAACAACAGTGTTGGGAAGAACTGATATATATTGGTTGAATTTTTTGGCTGCATATAAGTTGTGAGGATTTTGGAGAAGCTTAAAGGAAAAGGGAATCTTTTACATGGAAGGAGAAGGATAAGAAACCTTAATATATAGGGAAGGGGACAAGATATTGGTATTTTTCTCTTATTCCTTCCCTCCTCATTATTTACCATTGACTTATCACATGCATCATGTCATATTCACAAATTATATTTTCGATGCTTAAATTCAAATTATAGTAGGTGGTAATAGGTCTTAAGCGATGTGACCACTGCCCTCATATTCACGATAAGAGTTCGATTAGCTGCCATACTATTTATTTATTTATTTTTTAAGAGTAAACGATAATTGTATTCATAACTCAAGACATCAAGACCATCAGCCATAAGGGCATAAACCACCCAAAACAAGTTAATACAGATATAGAAGCACATCAACCACACATGATTATTCCAAATACAGAGAAATACATCACAAGATTTATCTCCATTAATAGTGGCATCAAGCCAAATAATTTCGACATGAAAATCGCAAACCTGAACAAATCAAACATAACAAGAGTTTAATGTTTTTTTTTTCTTTGAATTCAAAAGAAAAATCAAATCAAAACTAATTCTAGGGTTAAGTTCATGCACACAAACCCTTATATGGTAGGTGGTTGGCTAGAATTTCTTAGTTATGGCAAATGGGGCAAGAGGGCCAACCCATGCAAGCAACACCCTTGTGCACAAGGAAATTTACATGTGCTATATTAATTAGGCGGTATTAGAAACATCATTTTTAGGTACAACTTTGTGTCGACAATAATAATTTGCCATTGACTTTTATAAAAGGGCAATGATTTTCCCACTCCTATTTTATCCACTTACACTCATTTTTTATAATTAAAAAGGGAGTGTAAGTTGATAAAATATGAGAAAAAGGAGTGGGGAAATCACCACTCTTATAAAAACCATATTATATCTTTGAATATCACAATAATTTTTAATTGTTGAATGTCACACACAAGTGAAAATTTGTGTGTATTAAATTGTTAATTGATGTTTTAATTTTTTTTTTTTTAAATGCCTATTATTATTGATGTATTTATTAAGAGTAATGCTACACTTACTACATTAGTATTCCACATTTCTATATCACATGATATGACATATCCATATCATATGACATATTAATTAAATGAATGAAGTGTATTTTAATAAATAAAATTAGAAAAACATAAACTAATATTTTACATGATGTGATATGTACACATCAGCCGCTACATCATATGGTATAAAATTGTGGTATAAAAAATATGATAAGACTAGTATTATTCATCTATTAAAGCTAAATTTGTAAAAATATCACTCACCGGTCAAACGGTTTGACTGGAAATCCAACATACAGAGAGTACGTGGCTGTAAATGAGTGGTATCAAAGTTTGACCGGGAATCGTGATCCTAAAGATACCGACATTGCTCTGTCAGACCTTTTCGTTTGGCTCCATCCATGTCCAGGATGCCCCATGATCTATATATCTTTTGGTTTTATTCACACCATCCCCCTCAAACAAGCAATTTTGCACGTGCCATTCCACGTCAAGTCATCGTCACGTTGTACTCGTACTCGTATACAAGACTCGGTCGATTAATTATTGATTTAATGATATTTCTCTTCTTAGTATTAAAAGAAGTCTCAAATTCGAATATCTTCTATTTCAAAATTTTTATAACAAATTCTTGTTTATCACACCATTGTTATATGAAGAAGGGTTGTCTTCAATTTTGGCTGCCCATTGTATTATAAAATTCGTCGAATTTGTCTCTAAATTAATGTGTCTATGCATAATTCATTTACGTATAAAAATGGTGGGTGCGATGCACTTTGACTTAGTGCCTGCACATTTTATACCTTTGTGAATGATGAGCTGCCCCAATTGTTAATAATATCTGCACGTTTTGAATGTTTCGAAGGAACGTAAGAAAAAGATTCTGCATCACTCAAAGTCAAGACTCAACTAGGGCAATATACATCTAGTCTAGGCATCATCTTCATAAAGGTTTAGAAGTTTGGATCACCAATGAAGGACTTCAAGAAGCATATATCATCATTCATGGGCTTGTGAGTTATTTGATTGTATACACGTTTGTAGCATTCTTCGAGTACTTGATAGTCAATTGTGCATGCACACATAAATGATTTATAATTATTAACTCATATCAGTAGTTTGTGCATTTATTAATTGGTGATCCACGTAACATAACAAAACTCATTAATTAGCTAACTAAACCCGCACTACATGAATGAGCTGACGTAAGTTGGGGCAGTTGGATAGGGTATGAGATATTAGAGTACTTCCACCCATTTGTCATGGCAAATGGCAAGTGTTGTTACTATTCACGTGAATAGTGCCAACTCTTGCAAAAGGCTTGCTGTGCTTCCTGTATTGCCATGGCAACTCAAGGGAAACCATTATTCACATGAGACATGAGAAAAGGAATTTGTATAGAATTTTGGTGTGGGAAGTGAATAATATAGTTAGGTATTTATTTATTTTGAAAATTTTGGTTTCTTTTTCAATATTTTATTTTATTTTAAAATTTTGTTGATGACGTCAGCTACCCTTAGGCACGAGCTCAGACTCCTTTTGCCTTTGGGCTTGCCCGAGTTGTTGGTCCCCACCATTTGCCCAGGCTGTAGAAGCCCGCTGGAAACTGCAAACTGGGCTAAGGCCCCCTCCTGCTAGGGCTTTACCCTTGCGCTGGAAGTGCTCTTAAAAGCAGTCTCCTCCTTTGCCTGTTTTAATCATGGGTTGGGTTAATTGAAGGAAATGATCTCCTAGACCATATGAAGTCTCAATGAGCCCAAAGATCTTTAGGTTTCATTAACTAAAAGGACATCCATTTTAATTTCAGGCCCAATAGATCGTAGGGCCCCAGAAAAGGAAACCCGATTCTGAAAACCGATTTGAGCCCGCGGATCCGGGGCAGTAGTTCATCATTAGAGCTCGTTTTGTCCACTTCCACACACACTTCAGTCTTCACATTCCGATCCCCACATTTCCTCTATCTCTCCGTTTCGCTTTTTGGTTTCAGTCAAATCCATGGCTACCCAAGGTCAAGTCATCACCTGCAAAGGTACTCTCTCTCTCTCTCTCTCTCCTTCTCTCTGCTTCTATTTCCTTCTCTCTCTGTATATGTATATGTATATGTACTATGTTGTGTTTTTGGAAGCATGAAATGGTTGGTTGGTTGTGAATATGTTTGTTGGTGATGGTTTTCGGTGCAATTGAACTTGTGAAGCGGCGGTGGCCTGGGAACCCAATAAGCCATTGGTGATCGAAGACGTACAGGTAGCTCCGCCTCAGGCCGGAGAGGTCCGGGTCAAGATTCTCTACACTGCTCTCTGCCACACCGACGCTTATACCTGGGGTGGTAAGGTAAAAGCTTTTCCATTTCTCCTTGAGTAGATTTGATAAAATTTACACTTGCTTGCATTCATAGAACAAAAAGTGATCTTTGTTTGGTTGATATAATATTTCATTGTTTATGTTCATCTAGTATTTGGTGGCGTAAGCAATTATTGTGAGTTTATTGAAAATGGGATGTTAACCTATTCAAACTTTTGTTTTTATTTTGGTTTTGAAGCTTTAGATAACTGGCCTTTAGGCATCTGATCAAAATTTTAGTTTCTAATTACCTGCTGTTGTAAAGATCTTGTGTATAAATTATTATATACCAAATAACCAATGGAGGCATTGTAAATAATGTCTGGAATCAACCATGGCTGATATATATTTAGGTGTGTGTGGTTTGATAGAAATGACTGCATACAATAATTATGAAGATTTAAGGATTTTTTGGGATGGTAGGAGGGAGCTTGAATTATTAATAGGGGTGTCAAGTCGAAAGATTCAAATGGCAGCAAAAACATGGCTTTTTGAAAATTTGAATCATATATGAAGATGAAAACTGGTCAGATTGATTGTCAATTTCTTTAGATGGAAATGTATTCTGATTTCTCTTCATTTGCCTTGCAGGATCCTGAAGGTCTCTTCCCTTGCATTCTTGGTCATGAGGCCGCAGGGTATGTTAGTTTATGCATGCAGTGTCATGTATTAATAGTTTATTGTGCCTTTGGTGCTGAAATGGGACCCTCTTCATCTTGATGCAGGATTGTTGAGAGCATTGGTGAAGGTGTTACTGAAGTTCTGCCAGGAGACCATGTCATCCCTTGTTACCAGGCAGAATGCGGAGAATGCAAGTTTTGCAAATCAGGGAAGACAAATCTCTGTGGAAAAGTACGTGCTGCCACTGGAGTTGGAGTCATGATGAGTGATCGCAAGAGCCGTTTCTCTGTTAATGGAAAACCTATCTATCATTTTATGGGAACATCAACATTCAGCCAGTACACAGTTGTTCATGATGTTAGTGTTGCGAAGATAGACCCAAAAGCTCCACTGGAGAAAGTATGCCTTCTTGGATGTGGTGTACCTACTGGTAAGGATAATAGCATTTTCTTTTTTAGCTATTCTTGGTTAATGTATTTAACCTTTCATTAAACGTACATCTTAATTCTATTTATTTCTTTTTAAATTCTATTACTGGTTATATTGATGTAGCATGGAGTTTCACAACTGCAGTCCAAATAAATGGCCTCATCCTTTTTATGGTGAAAAGAAAGAAGATTGTAGTTATAAAGAAGCATGGTTTTGTTGACATTGTAATGACTGTATTTTACATTTTTTGGGGTTTCTGTATGCATGACTTAGGACTCATCTTATGCCTCTATCCTGATTATTAATATGTGTGTTCCTGTGTCCGACATATGCTAGGTCTTGGAGCTGTTTGGAACACGGCAAAAGTAGAATCGGGATCAATTGTTGCTATTTTTGGCCTTGGGACCGTTGGTCTTGCTGTAAGTTGTTAATCGGACCTTAAGTTAATAAATCTGTGCTGAGTTCTGAACTGTGATGAACTAATTGCCATAACTTGACAGGTTGCAGAGGGTGCCAAAACAGCTGGTGCATCACGAATAATTGGCATTGATATTGATAGCAAAAAGTTTGATACAGGTACATATTAGGTTCTACCATATCAAAACCTTACCATAGTAAACAGTGTTTTATAATTGATTGTTTTCGCCTGTCTGTTCATGATGAAAGAGGCTCTGGTTATCCATGCTTTGGAACAAAGTTGTTGTCACCTGATGGGTGAAGTAAAAGTTAACTTCTAGTTTTGAGGGAATAAGGAATGACGGGTATTAGGAAACTAATTCCAGTGGAAATGGGTAGTCAGAATAGGTCACATTCACAGTCCTCAAAGACATTGTGTATCGGGATATATTTTGGATTCATCCAAATAATTTTGAAGTACCTGTAGTTTGCCTTTTGTTAGTATTATACTTTTATTTCCTGCATCAGGGACTCATTTTCTTCTGTTATTTAACTTATCTTCAGCTTATGTATGTTAGTAATGTCTTCTCTTGAATTCATTTAGGAAGGTTTTTATGCATTTTAAAGTTTACACTCTTGCAATTTTTTATTTGCAGCAAAAAACTTTGGAGTTACTGAATTTGTGAACCCAAAGGACCACGAGAAGCCAATCCAACAGGTCCTTGTTGACCTCACTGATGGTGGCGTTGACTACAGTTTTGAGTGCATTGGAAATGTCTCGGTGATGAGAGCTGCCCTGGAATGTTGCCACAAGGTGAGTGCTTTTTTGACTGGTGGCTCAAATTGTTGTGTATAAAACACATCTTGAGGTCGCTCAAACAATTTGCAGGGCTGGGGAACATCTGTTATTGTTGGTGTTGCAGCATCAGGACAGGAGATCTCCACTCGCCCTTTTCAATTGGTGACTGGTCGTGTCTGGAAGGGAACAGCCTTTGGTGGTTTCAAGAGCCGCTCACAGGTGCCTTGGCTTGTAGAGAAGTACTTGAAGAAGGTAATTGCTTTTGACAAATAATCGACAGTATGAATTCCTTTACAACAAGTATGTAACTGATAACATCATGCTCTTGCTTGTTGCAGGAAATCAAAGTTGATGAGTACATCACCCACAAGTTGACTCTTGGGGAGATCAACAAAGCATTTGATTTGATGCATGAAGGGGGATGTCTCCGGTGTGTGCTTTCTACGGATGCATGAAGGGGGATGTCTCCGGTCCGTGATTTCTACAAATGTGTGAGGGATTCCACTTAGGCCTATGCCAAGTTTCTCATGGGGTGGAACTTTATCTTGCCTTTTCCTTTTATCTAAACCCTTTTAGTGGCAAGAGTTTTAAAAATAACTTTCCGGTGCTGCTTTGGTAAGTAAAAGAACACCCGACTAGTTTGTTGCTTGTTATATATTAAGAGGCCTTTGCTCGGCTTATTTGTGTAGAAAAATAAAACAGCATTGTGGTTGTGCTTGCTATATTATGTGTATGGTTGGAATGATTTGCCGAAGAATGATCGATATTCTGGGTGGTGTATGTAATGGTTCCATATTATTAGCAGTCATGAAGCCTGTCAACATTTTAAGAAAATAAGCCTCTTATAATTATTGTTGGTAAATCCTTGTTATTGTATGAGAATTTGGAGAATTAGAAGTCAGTTTGTATAGTAAGTTTTTCGGTGTCGCAGTTGGATTAGGATTAGGTTTCTCCCCATACCAATGCTTTCTCCTATAAGAAACTCCAAATCCATAACAATAATAATAATAATAATAATAATAATACAGAGAATTGGATCGATGGAAGCAATGGTGGGGGACAACTTTACTGAAGAAATCATACACGAAATCTTCTACCTTCATCCACACCCATCTGATCAACCCGAGCAATCGAATTAACTCCTCCTTCAAGCTCATAGATACGGGCTTTGCTCATTGTTAAGGAGTAAGGACGAAGGCCATGCATATCATTTACGCTTAGAACTTATAATAAGGTCTTAACAAATTCTGTGTGTATCATTTACGCTTAGAACTTAGATGTAGATCCTTTAACATTTAATACTTATGCCGATTTTACCCTTTGAGGTAAATAAGGAAAAATTATTGAAAATATAAATTTAATGCATTATTTCCTTGTAATTGAATTTCAGAATTTAAATTTTGAATTCTTTCCTTGATAATATTTACCTAATATATGGACAAAATACAATTTAATCAATCAAAAGTAAAGATCCACATATTATTCCAATCGATTAGACAAGCACCCATATGAAATTATGTACATGACATACATGTAAATAGTGTTATTATTAGCACCGAAAAAAACTTAGTAATAGCCATACCACCAGATGCTGAAACCCGACATAGGTCCCATTTTGGTAAAGGTCGTAGTTGCGTGGTTTCCGGGTACATTGAGTGCCTTGCTTTTTTTGAAAGCTGTCCGTCTTCCGGAGGAGTTTGGATTCACATGTGGGTGATGAAAGAGGATGGTGTGGGCAAATCATGGGCTAAACTATTTGCAATATGGCTGCAACTGGAAACGGAAGACGGGACAACGGTTAATTTGGTCGGTATTAGAAACAGTGGTGAGCTTGTGCTCAGAGTCAGAGTGAGTGGTAAAGAAGATGATCAATGTTTGTCTGTGAACCCTAAGACCAGACAAGTTAAGAATTTTCGAATTGAGAAGAAGGCAGGCGCATGTCCATGGGTGCTTTTACAGAGAGCCTTGTCTTTCTTGACCAACCCAATGTAAATACATACTAAAATTAGCAACTATATTAACGTTGGAAGATTTGCTTTCTTTCACTTAGAATTAATGTGTTCTTTTATTTTCTTCAAACCTATTTGAGTGTAAATTATATTATCATTTTATGATATTGAATTGATAACCAATAATCTAATTTTATTTTTAACTAGCCCCTTGGCACATGCATGGTTTTCTTTTTTATTTTATTATTTATTTTTATAATTAAGAAAATATAATATGGGTAGTTATATTCCATAAAAGCAGGACCGTCTAATTAATAATTTACCATATTATCTGAAAAAAGGTGATTTTGAATGTAAATCAGATAATAGGAAAAAATGTTTAATTTTTTTTTAATATGAAAAAAATGAATTTACCATATTATCCTCATTTAATTAATAATTTTAATTCTTAATGTTTGAATTAATCAATGGTATTTTCTAGTATTTTGAATGTTTCACCATTCTCTGCTTTTTGCTTTATATATATAGATTTATTGGAACAAATAACACAAGCAAATGTCTTTTTTAAAGCAGTTTTCCGCATATTAATTAGAACAGATCGATTCAGATTTTCTTTAAAAATGTTGGTGTTACAAAATGCACTGTTTTCTTATGCTAATTTGTCAAATTTTCGGATATTCTCTCAACACAATTTCACCAATTAATATTCGGTAAGAAACACATAAGCGTCATAAAAGAAACACACTCTTTGATTAAAATTATGAAGAACACATAATTTGCTAGTGATTCGATTTGGATTTAGAACCCATTGAGCAGCTGATTGTGAGACTTCTTTGATCGGGTTTGGACCTATTTACTTTCTGATACTTGCCTCCTCAGATTTCAATCAACTAACTTTGATTGCAATCTATTTTCAATGGCCACTGTATTTTTTTTTCCTTTTCTGCCAGCTATTTATTTATTTTTTTCTTTTGAAAATTGAATGCCAAACAGTAATTATAAAGCAACACGGTTTTCTTGACAAAGTAATGACTGCATTTTACATTTTTGTGCATGATATAAGACTCATATGACTCTATCTTGATGATGAGATATATATATATATATATATATATATATATAGGGGGAGATTATATTTATAAATTAGTCATAAGCGCAACACAAATAAAACACAGAGAGATCTAATCACGACATCAAACTTATATGGTACACCTCCACTTAAGCGACACAGAAAGGAAAAAAGGATTAGGTTTATGAAAGTGTTATTATAGGATTAGGATAAGGATTAAGAAATTTAAAAGGATTAGGTTTCTTCCCAGACCAAGACTTTGTCCTATATAACCTTAAAATAAAACCCCAAATCCATGTACATATGAATAATAATACAGACAAGATAATTGGGAAAGTGGTTCGGTTCTTCGCATGAACATGTGGGTGATGGAAGAGTATGGTGTGGCCAAATCATGGACTAAACTATTTGCAATATGCCTGGAAGGGCGTATTTGTAGACTGGTTGGTTGTAGTAAACGTGGTGAAGAAGTTGTGCTCAAACTAAAGGTTGATGATGATATCGTTGAATATAAATCTGTGAACACCAAGACCAAACAAGTTAAGAATTTTCATTTTGATGGAGAACGTTCTACTTATTACTCGGTCATGGATGCTTTCACAGAGAACCTTGTCTTGCTTGACAAGCCTAATGTATTTACATACTAAAAGCAACAACGTACGTGTTCTGTTGAATAATTTGATTTGAGTTACAACTTGCTTTTCATTTATTATGTGTTCTGTTTTCTTATGCTAATTTCAAAATTTAAGGTTTCTGTTTTTTTTTCTTTTCATTTTTGTTGAAAGAGATCAATAACAAATCCTCAATTTCGTTGATGATCCAGTTGTATTCCATGGAAAATTAATGATTCGATTTCCCAACCGATGTACATATGAACGATACTTTTGTTGAAACAAAACAAGCTACAAATGGAATTGAGAAACATTTGCGATTTGAACGCGGTCTGCATATGTCATCAATTAAAACTTCCCAAGAAACATAAAATTCAAATCAAACAGATGATGGAGGAACTGTCCTTGAAACCATAAATTCAGGTTTGATCATGATCTTGGCGTAGTTTGAGTAGCTCTTGGCACCACTTTAGATGATTGTAGTTGTTGAGGAAAGCAAACTACTCATAACACAATTTCACCAATATTTTTTATCAATTTTTTTTTTTAAATTATCAATATTTGAAAAGAATAAAGGCTTTTGTTAATTACATTTCGACACATTCAAGATAATAATCTCTTAATTGTCGAAACATTCGAGATAATAATATCTCTTAATTATGATTACTTATGATAAGCATCATAAAAGAAACACACCCTTTAATTGAAATTATGAAGAAACCATAATTTGGAATGAAAACCAAATTTCCTATGTATCCTTTTGAGGGAATCAAGCCAGCTTGTAGTTCATTGGAGTCAGGCATGATTGTCGGTGATGAAAATTTGAATGGAGATGGTGTGTTTGGGGATAATTTGGATATGAAAAAGTGTTTGGGGGCAAATTTAGTTAGGATAAATTAGGGATTCTTTTTGGGCTTGTGGTTGCATCTAGAGATGCTTCTAGATTGCCTATGTAACCTTGACGGTATCGAAACCAATGTAGTTCAGTCAAAGGAATGCTTTGGGTGGTTGTGTACAACTTGGTTTTTGATTTGGTAATTAATTTGGCTTCGGTGAATACGCGAATTTGGACTTTTGAGATGGCACAAGTCCATCAAGTTTGGAAACCGGTCATGGGTGAATTTGATTTGTACACCCACTTAATGGGTATTTTCCTTGTGATCTTGGTCCCCTTCACGATTGGTTTTGAGCCCATTAATTCAGAATTTTGTGAATTTAAAAATCGTGGAGCTGTTTTGGAAGTCAGTTTATAAAAAGTTGCCGGTTATTCGCCTGCTATTGTCAATGACTCAGTGGTGCTCTGCACTGGCTTCAAGCCAACGTGAGCACCCGGGATATTTACATTGTGTCGTTTGATATGTCCGATGAAGTAGTCAGCAAGATAGCCAAACCACCAGAAGTTGAAACACAAAAATGTTTCAAACAGTAGAGCCGCGCGGCCATACTTTAAAGGTAGAGCCGAGCGGCTATACTCTATAAACATAATATCTTAAAAGTATAGCCGACCGGCTATACCATTTTGTAGGATAATATGGATTTCTCGTTTTTAATTACTTTAATTAGTAGTTATGTTTTAGTTATTATTTAATTAGTGGATTATTAGTATTTAAATATTTTATCATAGAAAAAAATAGAAAATTTTAATTACTATTTATTAAGTAATATAATTCATGAAGTTAATTAAAATATTTAACACTAATTATTCACTAAAGAAATCATAATTAAAGTATAATTACTAATTTGACTAATTAAATAAGGCAAAGGATATTATTTAATTACTAAAAATAAAATTGAAAAAATTAATTTTAAAAGAAAAACCCCTCTGGACGAAATTTTGTCTGCACATTTGCTGGCAAATATTTGCCAACATACAACTGTGAGGGGTTTTTGTTTTCTTTTAGTATTTAAAATATTTCTTTACTTTTATTTTATTTTCCCAACTTCTTTAATTTAATATGTGTAATTAAGTAATATCTTAGCCATTTTGAATTACTTTGATTAGTAATTATGTTTTAATTATTATTTCTTTAGTGAATATTTAAACATGTTATTGATTTCATAAATGACTTAATAAATAGTAATTAATTATTTTAAACCTAATTTCATTCAAATTTAAATTGAAAGGATATGTCTTATTTCCGTTTCCGTGTCTTAATTAAATTTTTCCAGAGCCCAAATAGGAAGAAATGTAGAAAAGGATTAGGTTTCTCCCTAGACCAAGACTTTCTCCTATATGACCTAAAATAAAACCCCAAATGCAAATAACACGGAGAATTGGATCGATGGAACCAATTGTATGGGACAAGGTTCCCGAAGAAATCATATACGAAATCTTGCTAAGGTTACCCGTCAAATCTCTACTTGGGTGCACGGCAGTGTGCAAGTCATGGAGTTGTATGATCAAAAGCCCTACCTTCATCCACACCCATCTGATCAACCGATTAATCGAATCCAACCGTCGAAACAACGACGGCGTTCAACTCCTCCTCACAATCCTGAATTTGAGCTTTACTCATTGTACAGGGATGACGACGACCCACGTGCATCATCATCTACGCTTAGGGAGTATACCCATCTTGACAATCCATACGAAGTTTACCGCACCAGAAACCATATCCGGGGATCCGAGTTTTTCGGAACTTGTAACGGGCTCGTGTGCCTTGCTGCGGAAGACATTGAATTGACCACATTAGTTTGGAACCCTAGCATCAGAAAGTTTGTGATTTTGCCCAAGTCTGGTGTTACCTTTTGTCATGGATATGGTCGAGAAGCAAGATGCGCCTTTGGCTACGACAGGCGTGCCAATGACTACAAGGTCTTACGAAGAGTGTCTTGTTTTCAAGAAGGCAAATTTATCTCATGTCCATATGAGATTTGGTCGTTAGCCAAGGGCTCTTGGAAGACTCTCAATACTGGTAATGATCGTCATCATCATGAACGTGACATTGAACAACGGGACTTTGATGCTGGTCATCCGCCTGCTTTTGTCAATGGTGCTCTGCATTGGGTTCAAGTCAACGTGAACACCCAGAATATTTCCGTTGGGTCGTTTGATATGTCCGATGAAGTATTCGGCAAGATAACCACACCACCAGAAGCTGGAACGCAAAAATGTTTCGGTTCTGATCCACATTGCGTGGTGTCGAGGTACAGAGAGTCCCTTGCATTTTTCGAAAGCTCTGAGGAGAGGAGAGAAAGTGTTGGTTGTGGTTGGCTTCTTCACATGACCATGTGGGTGATGAAAGAGTATGGTGTGGCCAAATCATGGGATAAACTATTTGCAATATGCCTGGAAGGGAGTATTTGTAGACTGGTTGGTTGTAGAAAAAGTGGTGATGAAGTTGTGCTCAAACTGATTGTTGATAACGTTCAATATCGGTCTGTGAACTCTAAGACCAAACAAGTTAAGAATTTGCAAATTAAAGGATCGTGCTGTTACTCGGTCATGGATGCTTTTACTGAAAGCCTTGTCTTGCTTGACCAGCCTAATGTATTTACATACTAAAAGCAACAACATGATGTATAATTTGATTTGAGTTAGAACTTGCTTTTCACTTATTATGTGTTCTGTTTTCTTATGCTAATTTCAAAAGTTTAAGGTTTTCTTTTTCGTTATGTTGTAAAAGATCAACAACAAATCCCCAATTCTGTTGATCCAGTTGTATTACATGGAAAATTAATGGCGGCTAATGATTCGATTTCCCAACCGATACATATGAACAATACTGTTTTTGAAACCAAACAAACTACTAATGGAATATTGAGAAACATTTGCAATGCGAACTGGTCTACATATTTCATTTAAAAGTACCTAACCAAACTATATTACAGTTTAAAGTTGAGGGGGTAGGAACATCAAAACTCAAATCAAACAGCTGATGAAGGAGGGCCTGTCCTTGAGACCACGAATCCAGGTTTGAGCATTGCCGGATCGTTGCATTCGTCGGTATATACATAAGCCAATCCACCATGACTGGTCACATCCATTCCTGCCATCTCCTCCTCTGATGAAATCCTCAAGAGCTTCAACTTGTGCAACAAGAAAAACAATGTTCCCATTGTCAAGCTCACAAACCCTACAATCTGAACCAAATGTGCAGCCAAGAGCTTTCCACCTCCTCCCATCAATGCAGTGAATATAATTCCCCATGAGCCACCCTCCATGAAGCAGTGCTGCTTCCAATGGATCATCGTCTTCAACTTCTCAGCAAGCTTGTTGCATCCCATCAAAACCCAAGCTGCCACAAACCCACAATTAATGATTGCAGCCCAAGGATCGAAAACTGAGCAACCAGAGGTGATTGCTGCAAACCCACCAAGCAAGCCATTGCAAACGTCGGTGAGGTTCCAATGACCGGAGAGCAAGCGCTTCCCAAAAAGAGTAGTCAGTGCTGCTGAGCATATCTAGCCATTGTGGTTGTCACTGCAGTTCTTCCTATTGCACTCCATTGTCCGTAATAGGATCCACTCTCCCCATAGGCCTTGAGAATGTTGAGGAATGAGCCTGCATTGAAGCCATACCAACCAAACCAAAGCAGAAATGTCCCCAAAACAACCAATGTGCCGCTATGTCCACGCATAGCCACAGACCTACCTTCATGATCGAACCGGCCTATGCATGGGCCTTCAATCAGAGCACCCCACAAGCCTGCTATGCCTCCAACCAAGTGAACAACACCAGAGCCTGCAAAATCAATGACCCCAGAACCAAATAAAAGATTGTCAGCACGAGCAGGGCTTGCCCATCCATCAGCAGACCAAAACCAATGAGAAACAATGGGGGTAGACAAAGCCAGTCAAGAAAGATGAATAGATCAAGTATGCAACGAATTGGGTTCTTTCAGCAATGGAACCACTTGTGATTCCAGCAGCTGCAATGGCAAAAGCCCATTGATAAAGAAAGTAACCGTAATCGAAAGACTGAGAGGGAAACTTGTTAAGGCCAAAGAAGTGTTGGCCTATGAAGCCATTGGAGGGGGTGCCAAAGGCCAAGGCAAAACCAAAAAGGTAGTAGAAGAGGCCGCCCGTGGCAGTGTCAAGGACATTGGTCAGCATTATGTTCATGGTGTTCTTGGCACGAACAGAGCCGGCACAGAGCATGGCAAAGCCGAGCTGCATCGCGAAAACAAGGTAAGCAGAGAAGAGAAGGTAGGTGTTGTCAACAGCATAGGCTGTGTCAACAAACTTGTTCGAAACGGCATCAAAGCGGCCGCAGATGTATTGGGCGGCTGCGGTGGCTTTGGCAGCTGCACCCAAAAGGGGTTGGAGGTCAGAGGCTGAGCAAGAGATAGCAGCCATGGGAGAGACTAGAGGAGGAAGACGGGAATGTGGAGAGGTGGAGAATCTAAAGGCTATTTATTGTGACAAAAAGATCCCAAGAAATTCCAGAGGTGGATGGCCAAGAATTAGGAGAATCTAATAGATTCCATAGTGAAATAGAAGACAAGTGGAGACCAAATACGCTTAGGTCCGTAATTCCATAACTGATTTTCCTCCTATTTTGGAGATCAGAAACTGTAAAGCTGTTACATTCTGTACTATATAACACCACGTGAGAAATTTAACCAAGCTAAATGAACGTTTCAAATTTTCCTCCAATCTGTGAATATTCCATGCCTGATTGGTCAATTGCTATTAAAGTGTAAAGTAAAAAACAAGGAAAAGTCTCAACCATAAGATGATAAAACAATCAGGAAACATACTTGATTTTTAAAAACATTTCTATATTGTGGTTTTCATGTTTTTGGTACATGCACTAGCTCAACTAATAATAATACAAACATTTGGAAAGCTATCTCAATTGTTCAACCTTGTGACTTCCCAGAGTTTTGCCATCACCACAGGCATTCTTGTGGAACGAAAACTATGACGCCTAGTCATATACCCAGGTATCACTAGCTTTGACAGGTATCGTAATAGACATCGCCTGTCTTCAAGAGATAACCGACCAGCAACTCAAGGTGGAGGAGCCCATTTCCCAGCTTTGAACTCTTTATGGAAGCTGGACAACATTTCCTTTTAATATTGAGTATATGTAAACCAAATTACAACAAAATAAAATGACCTACTTCATAGTATAATTCAACAGCTTCACGAGTGTAATTGTGTTCTTGATCCCATGACAAAGGTGGGCAGTTTTCTGAAGACATGTTTAAAAGCTCCGGAAAACACAAAATGCACATATATCCAAAAGCATTGGATGCTACATAGAAAACTCATAGGCAATTCAACTTTAAAATATAACAGAACACTTTAAAAGAAGGATATCATGTCCAGATTAGCTGACAACATTTCAGTCTCACAGAAATCCTCATTGAAGTCACTGGACATAACCTCTACATACAGCAGACGAACTGGCCAATGAAGAATATTATTCTTATCTAATACAGGCTTTCTTAATCCTGTAAGTTCTTGATACATTGCCTTCCCAATTTTCAGTCCTCTACTTTCGATCCCGGAAACAAGGTCCTGCATAGTTTCAACAAAGAAATAAACATGAGCCTGAGAACAATCACAAACAGTTCATTCATAATTGTATCATTCCATTAGTAATATAATCAAACCTTAGCCTCTGATAAAGCCTTGGAAACTTGAGCCTCACGCTGTCCATGTTCCATCTTCTTTGACTCAATTTGCCTTAACAGCTTCTTTAGCTCTTCGTTACTTGGGTCATGCTTAAGTCCATTTTGGCAATGCAGAGTTGATTCAGGCAACAAGTTGAATGCAAAATACGCTTTGGAAGCTCGGCACAGAGCCTATTATCAAAACGCATGTTGCTAAAATCACAACAAAATAAGACTATATATTCAAACAAAGCCCAGCTGAGAACAATAACATGGTAAAAATTTGAGCACCTTGACATTAGTGGAACAGAGCTTAATTGAGTCCTCAGCATCAGTAAGAGCACGTCTGTAGTTACCAAGTAAAAGATTGACATGGACCCTACTTGAAAAGAGAAGAGAAGTGTCAGAGTCACTCAAAGCTTGCTGATTTATTGCTCTCGTGTAGCAATCTATGGCATCAACGAAGTACTTTTTGCCCATCTTCACATACTCGTTACCCTTGTCCTGCCAAACCCAACAGAAAAAAAATATGTAAAAACAAAGACAATATAGTCCTATCAAGTGCTTTTATTGTGTGAGAGAGAAAACCTTGGGTTCAATAGCTGTATTTTCTTTGAGAGCGGCTATGGCATCAAGGTCATCTCTTTCGCTTTCGGTTTGGGGTTCAGACCCCTTTTCCATCAATAGTGCCAATGCTTCTTTAGGTTAATCAATCGGGAGTAATATTGAATATGACCATAATTTATGACCACATGTGACATATCAACATTCATTTGTGCCACCGGAAGAACCAAAACTACAAATGCAACATGACCAAGCATGAAGCTACTTGAAACCAAACCGCTAGAAGAGCAATGTGCAGGACCGACGTATACCATAATTTTAACCATAAGGAATTCATAAACTAGGAGAAGATTGTGAAAAACAACCAGCCTCTATACAGCATCTCACCTGACAATACCTTTGTACACTCAGACTTCATAAGACTATTTACACGACCAAAGCTCCTTACACCCGTACGCCTGCAGATAATCATTTTGCTGAAACACAAATTGTGTTAAATAGCTTCTTTCAATTTGAAAGCACAAGCGAGGCTCTCTATACCCATGCAAGCTTCAGGTCTTTTGGGAAGCACGGATAGAGACGGTCGAGACTACACCTGTGTGAGACCATTCCAAGAGGTTACGAACTCAAACATAACCATTCCTGGCTCTATAAAAGTAGGCTCAGGAGACAAGACATTTAGATGAGATGGCACGGACTCACTTGTTACCACTTGTTCCTGTTTCATTACAACGTGTAGAATAATCTTATGTCTGGCTGGTCTTTAGATGGTGGATGACTATCAATTGTTTGATGAACTGACGGTTAACAATTATTTATGAGTGTGTCAAACATTATTTATCACAAGTCATCAACCAAATTAAACTCGTTCGAAAGTTTCACATATCCTATAAAATATGTAGGTTGGCCCTTTAGTTTGTCCTAAGCTAGTGCACAAATATAGTGAATCATTTTGATTGCAAAATGGGTGAGTGAGAAGTTTCTTGTAAGGATAAAAAATAAAAGAAGGTGAAATGAATGATGCATATATTTTCACCAAATTATTCATAAAATCATCTCATGCCCTATCCCTTAGTACAAATGTAGGAAGTAGACCGACCCTTGATATCATGCAAGCTAAAGCCATGAGGCTTTAGAGCAAGTCCAGTGCAGCAGGCCTGCCAGGGCAACAGGCCCTTACCCCCCCGGGAAAGTTTGGACCTCCAGCGCAAAGAATCTTGCCTGGGCAAATCTTGCCTGGGTTGTTGCCCTCGAGCTGCTGATGTCAGCATGACGTCATGACGACGTTGCAAAATTTTTTTACTATTGTCAGCGTGACGTCAGCGCTGACCCACCAGCCCACATAGCCCAACAATTATAAGCCATGTGGCTTCTCCTAGCGCATTCAATAAAAAAAAGCAACTGATGTCAGTGTTGACCCATCAGCCCACATAGCCCAACAGTTATAAGCCACATGGCTTCTCTTGGAGCCTCAGATCAAAAAATCTTGCACAATCTAACGGCTGTCCAATTTTTAGCTTAAAAAATTGAAAAAATATCAAAAATTTGTTAAAAAAATATCAAAAAATTATGGAAATTTTTTCTATAAATACCTACCAATATTATTCACTTTTCACACCAAATCTTCATACAAATTCATCTCATTCCAATATTTTTCACTTTCCACACCAAATTTTCTACTACAAAATTCCATTTGTCCAAAAATACAAATGACCTCTTCCATCGAAGCTGGAAGGTTGTTGACAAACGTTCGAAGATGTCAAAATCTTGGTGACGAGGTAAAAATAAATAAAATTGCCGTTTTATTCAATTTAATGTCATTATATATATATATATTTATATATATATATATTTCTTGCTTTTCCAATTTCCTTTTTTTTAAATAGATTATTCAAGGGAAAACAAAAAAGAAGAAAACCATTACACATGGCTCCTCAAGTGAACAATGCCCGTAGTCGGTTCCAGTTGTGCATTCCGTGTCGGAAATAATGGCACTATTACGTCCTCCGAATGAAAATACTCCCCTATGTCGTGATTTGTCCTTGTACTCCATTGTGTTGAACTATGAGGACTAAGAGTATTTCAATTGTATGTGTGAGATATGAATTTTATAATAAATATGGACACGTGGCAACCGAAAATCTTATTCAAAAATTTAATTTGAAATTTTATAATAAATAGTGACACATTGCAACTGAAAATATTATCTGAAAAGCTATCAAAATTAATAGTTAAGTATAAAAAAAAAATAGAAAATAAAGTAAAGTGAATAGTATTTGTCCTTGCCCTTGCTCTTTGGGGTGGAACTAAAAAAGACAATGCTGACACTATTCTTGCCTTATCTTAACCTTACCCTTGCCTTATGGGGCGAAGGTGCTCCTGGAGAAAGCTAAGTAGAAAAGTGAAAGCCATTATTGATATATTGTTTAGTGGAACAGGGGATCTCAAATTCTCAACTAGGCTCATCCCAAATAATCCCCAACGCCCATGAAAAGACAGCCGCTCGCGGACGGTGCGTGTGCGTCTGTGTACACGTAACAATACGACATCATCCAGTGTCGTCACACACCATCCCCTCCTTAGCCCAACAATCGCAACCAACGCACGCCTTTTCTGGTTTTTCTTTGTGGCAATAAGAATGGGTTTTGTTTTTCTTGTTGACTGAAAAAAGTATGCTAATTTTGGAAGCTTCGAGGCCTTTGACGTTTTAGCTGTTTGCACACGTCTCTCTTCCTCTCCTCAAGTTTGTTTGCATGCTCTTTTTGTCGGTCAGCATGTTTGCTTGAACTTCACTGCTTTTCAGACCCAAAAAAAAGAAAGAACTTCACTGCTTGTATCCCTTTTGGCCTCGGTTGTTTTCTGGGCTTGCAATGAATTCCAGTATTGACCAAAAAAAAAAGAAAAAAAGAACCAAACTACACAGGCAACATGACCAAGCATGAAGCTACTTGAAACCGAACCGCTAGAAGAGCAATGTGCAGGACTGATGTATAAGATAATTCAAACTTTAGAATAAGAGGATTAAAGTCAACTAATGTAATTCAAACTTTAGAATAACTGAAGGAATCAGCAATGGCATCTCTCTTGAATGGATCCACCCCATACCAATTAATTAATAAGTATGCATAGATGATAAACAATGGACTTTGAAAACGGAAATTCTAAACATTTGAAGGACTATTTCAGTCAAACGAAAAAACTAGGTAGCCGACATGATAATTGTCATGAAATTTGAAGTCACAAATAATGTACTCTAAATTTGTCCTACCTGGGGTTGAAGACGAATCACAACCAAATTATTTATAAGTGTGTCAAACATTATTTATCACAAGTCATCAACCAAATTAAACTCATTGTTCCGAAAGTTTCACATGTCCTATAAAATATGTTTTAGTTTATCCTAAGCTAGTGCACAAATATAGTGAATCCTTTTAATTGCAAAATGGGTGAGTGAGAAGTTTCTTGTAAGGATAAATTAAAAATAAAAGTGGGTGAAATGAATGATGCATATATTTTCACCAAATTAGACATAACATCATCTCATCCCCTCTCTCTTAGTACAAATGTTTGAAAGTAGACCGAACCTTGATATCATGCAAGCCAAAGCAGCCATGAGGCTTTAGAAAAAGCTAAGTAGAAAAATTAAAGCCGTTATTGATATCAATATCCCGTGTGTACGTCTGTGTGCACGTAACAATCTGAGAATATCATGACAATTATATGTATATTATTGACTAAGTGGACGTTGCGGCTCTCGTTCAGAAATGTGATTAGCCGGCCAACTTTTACATGGTTCATTGAGACAACTTGTTCAATCTGAGAATACCACCCACAAAACTTACTTCCGCTGCATTAAATGTGCATGCACCAAAGAACTCATGCGCCATGTATGTATTTAACCGAGAAAGAAGATAGATGCATGCGCCCATTGGTAGGTAAAGAATTATATATAAGTTAAAAACCTATCCTTCCTTCTAGATGCACCAAAGAACTCTTCAATAAGTTTTTTTTTTTCCCTATATATATCTGGGCCTTGGAACATTTCCTCTCACAAAATAACACTCATCTCATCTCTCTTCTCTGTTTTCAGCATGAAGGCTGTTAGTACGAAATTTGTATTGTCATTTCCTAGACTTGTTTACTGGATGTTTTGGCACAACTCATTCAACCCCATACATCCGAGGCATGACTTGACCGATATGAGAAACTTGACTTCAGGTAAATCATGACATAATCATGCATTCATTATAGGATTCCTAGTTGTAGTTTTTTTCACTCAAAGTATTTTTATCTTAATCTTATTTTTAATAGGATTAGATTTTATCTCTTGAGATTACTTTCCTAGTTGGACTCTATTTTGATTTAAGTTAAAATACTATTTTTCATCCTTGACTTGAAAAGGACATTTCATTGATACCTATTTGATCTCTTTGATAAAGATTGTTATCTTGAATAACAATCCTTGCATAAGTTGACGAATTATATAGTATTAGTGGTCTCAATGGTTTTTGACGTTCTTCATTTTGTGCCTATATTGATTCACAACAAATAGTCATAGTTGAACAGCTTAATTGGGTGTTCATATTGCATCAGGTTAGAAGTCTTAGTTGAATGGGTCTTATAGTTGCATTGGAAGTGTAGTGACGTGGGGTTTCTCTCCAGTTCTTATTTTTCTTAGATAAATCATCAAGTGTTCCTTGTCTACTTTGTGATTTATCAAATCCTTTCATCATTCATATTGCATTCATATGCACGTCGGTGACTCATACGGTTGAGGGCACCAAGACCGTGGTGGCGGTTTTCCTCCGGTGAGCTTGAAGCAATCGTGGCCAGTATTGCGTTCAACATAAGGAGTGTCGAAGATCATCCCGTGACGAAGTTGAGTTACGAAGAAGTCGGTAAACATTATCTAGAATGTGTCTAGGATAAGTGTGTGAGTACTTCTTGTAATCATCGTTCTATAGTGGATTTGTGTTGGACTGAGGAGTCCCGTGGATTTTCCCCAGAGGTGGGGTTTTACCACGTAAAATAATTCTCTGCGTGTTCTTTTATTTTATGCCCAGCACGTTACAGGATTGATAAGCCATATCAATCCTGCTACCGAAGTTTATTTTTATTTATTTGATTAGAATATTAAATTGGCCTATTCACCCTTCCTCTAGGCATTTTGAGTCATCCTGCAGGTATTTTCAATTGGCATCAGAGCAGGTTGCTGGACATACTCAGCAAGATCTAACATACCTTAGGATGGATCGTGCCTCGGGCTCAATTGCACATCCACCATATTTCGATGGCAACAACTATGGCGCTTGGAAGGCCAAAATGAAGTCGTTTCTTTGGTCCTTAGATGAACGTGTATGGAGCACAGTGGTTCATGGATTTCCTAAACCCACAAAGACGATCGGAAAAGGAGATGAAGAAACCACAGTCCTCAAAACTAGAGAGGAGTGGACCACTGCAGAAGTCACACACAGCACTAATAATCAAAAGGGGTTAAATGCTTTATTTACTGCTGTCTCTTCCGATCAATTTGAATATATATGTGCTTGTGATACTTCTAAGGAAGCTTGGGATATTTTGCAGGTTACTCATGAAGGAACAGATACTGTCAAGGGAGCCAAGCTTCAAATGCACACTTTACAGTTTGAGACACTTATGATGGATGAGAATGAAACTTTTTCTGAATTTTATGCTAAACTTTGTGTAATTGTGAATGCTTGTTCAGGTTTAGGTGAAAAAATTCCAGAAGATAGAGTTGTGAAAAAGATTTTGAGATCCTTGCCTCAACGGTTTCAACCAAAGATCACGGCTATTGAAGAGATCCGTGACTTGAACACCTTGAAAGTTCAAGAACTCATAGGGTCCATACAAACCTATGAGATGAAACATCTACCTCTTAAAAAGAGCAAAAATGTTGCGTTCAAGGTTGTGAATGAAGAAGATGATGAGCATTCAAATGAAGATTGCAGTGATGAGGAATTAACGATTCTCACAAGACGATTCATGAACTTTCTCAAGAATCAGGATCCACGGAGTCGAGATTCAAAAGGTATAAATTCTAAAAATAGGTTTGTTAACTATACTGATGGTGGATCTAAATTTCGCAGGTTAAATGAACGAAAGAATCCAAGAGAAAAGGTCAAATGTTTCGAATGTGAAGGCTATGGACACATATCTTCGGAATGTGCCAACACCTTAAAGAAACAAAAGGATGGCAAGAATAAGGCAATGCATACTACTTGGAGCGATAGTGAATCGGAATGCGAGAATGATGAAAAGACGGTTGCACTTATAACCACAGTTAGCTTGGATGAATCACGTGAGGATGATGATTGTAAAGGTATAAATATTGAGTTTATCATGAACAAATATGATGATTTGTTGGCTGCATCTCAGAAGCTCAGTAAACAAAATAGCGAGCTCGTCAAAGAAGTTGCTGTCTGAAGCTGGAAAATTGCAGGATTGCAAACGAGTTTCAATCCCCGATGCAGATTCCGAAAAGGTAAGTGCAGGTATGAACGAAAAATTGATGTTTTTGCAGAAAAAATTGACTGATCATAATAAATTAATTGCTTCTCTAACTTCTAACAACAAATCCCTTGAACTTGAACTTAAAAATTCAAAAGAAAGGATTGTTTCTTTAACCATTGGTGCAGAAAAAATTGACAAGATGATTAGCATGGGACGAAGAGATGGTGACAAACGAGGCTTGGGATTTGAACCAAGTAATAAGTCTTCCGCTGTGTCTAAAACAAAGTTTGTCAAATCCACTTCACCTATTGAACCTTCTGCCTCTCATGAAGTCAAGAAATTTATTCCAATTTGTCACTTTTGTGGAACTCGTGGGCACATAAGACCGAGATGCAATAAGCTTCGAAACGAATTTGTTCGTTCAAATTCTCATGGCATGGGTGGAAAAGTAAGTATCCAACATAAGATTTCAAATCTTATGAAAGAGGTAAACCGCTTATCCAAACTATCTTCTTTTCATTGTTTGCCGTCAACTAAGACAAAGTTAGTTTGGAGGAAAAGGAAAATCATAATTGTATGTCTTCCTCCACTAATGTTGTGCATGAACCCGTTGCTTTAGAAAGTTTGGATCTTAAATGTATTGCTGCAAAACCCTTGGATAATCTTCGATTTGACACTCTTAGAAAGTCTTTAGGTATATGTGCTCTAGATTAATTTGGAGTCTATTGCATGCCAAAGCCTCTTTCATGTTTTATGATATTTCAATTAATTTCTGTGTTTATAAATCTGTCCAGCTCGTGCAAGGATTGTTAAGGTGTATCAATCCTGTAACTGTCTGAACGTATTTGTTGATCTTAGATTGGGCTCTGACATTGCACTATATTAAGAACTTACACTCTCAGCTTCACACAAAGGTTTCCATTGTCTTGGTGCATTATAAACTGCATTAAATGATCTATCCATCTATTTATTTTTATTTTGCACACCACACTCTTTTCCTTGAAGTCCTTTGAATATCTCTTATCATGCACTTGTCTCTCTTTGGATTGCCATAACACTACTGTGCGTAAGTTCTTGATCTGTTTATAAAAATAAAAATAATAATAATTTAAAAAAAAAAAAAGTGTCAACCACTCATTGCTCAGTAACCGGGCCTCTTGTCTAACCAACGTCGAGGTTCGAGTCAACAGGTTGTGATGGTTTGCTATCCTTGCTTATCTTTGGAGCCTTCATGATTCGGATCAGTATTTCCCCAGGGGTGCTTCATCACCCAGTTGCCTCCAGTCATCTGACGTAAGCACACTGATTGACCATCCGTTATATGGATCATGTCGAAAGCTAGATAAAGTGAGCCACTAAATTCGTATTAAAAAATATATATATAAATTGATCTTCTTATACTTACTATGCACTTAGTGTTTGTGCAATCTTTGGTGGGATTCGTCTTGTGTGGACATATTTTTTGTGCTTAATTGAAAAAGAGTTCATTTAACACATTTGCTCCTTGATGGTAGACTCATTTGATGCCTTTTTATCTTTCACCATGACTGTGGTATGCCTCTACTGTTCTCTGTGAGTTTGTGAGTCTCGTGTGCTGTCGTGTGTTTGTCCCTGACATGCTTTGCTTCACATGCGTTCAAGACAACAAAGGGTTTGTTGCTTCTTTCATTCTTTACTCACAAACTTGGCATGTTTATGAATGGAAAATAATTATATTTTCAAGAGAACTTTGGGTCTGCATCTACAGTATGTTTTATGTCTTGATTGTTTTGAGCTTTCTGTCTTGAGTGTATTGCTTTTGTTTTTGTATGTTTTGGTTCTTAACAACTTCTCATTATTCTTTTTAGTTATCTATTTTCCTGTCGCTTATCCCAAAACAAAAACAAAAAAAAAAAAAAAAAAAAAAAAAGAAGAAGAGATTTTTCTGTTTGTTTTCAAGATAAAGCCTCTTACATGCTTTATTGGTTATTCTCTATGTCTTTATATGTTGGGAATGCAATCTGATTTTTTTTCCTTTCCCTCTTATATTTGCTCCATTATGTTCATTCTTTGCCCTTTGGATTTCCTGACAAAAAGGGGGAGAGATTGTGTTATGAAATTAAGGGGGAGTTGTGTTGTAATTCTGCTTTGAATTACATTTCTTCTCCCACATGCTTCACTGGTTTTGTTGTTTCATCATGTGCAGGGATTCAGGGCTTCAAGCTTAGAATAAGAATTCATTTGTTAAATCCCATGTAATTTCTTTTGAGTTGTAATAGGTGTTTTGTCTAGGAAATGCCAAAGGGGGAGATTGTTAGTACGAAATTTGTATTGTCATTTCCTAGACTTGTTTACTGGATGTTTTGGCACAACTCATTCAACCCCATACATCCGAGGCATGACTTGACCGATATGAGAAACTTGACTTCAGGTAAATCATGACATAATCATGCATTCATTATAGGATTCCTAGTTGTAGTTTTTTTCACTCAAAGTATTTTTATCTTAATCTTATTTTTAATAGGATTAGATTTTATCTCTTGAGATTACTTTCCTAGTTGGACTCTATTTTGATTTAAGTTAAAATACTATTTTTCATCCTTGACTTGAAAAGGACATTTCATTGATACCTATTTGATCTCTTTGATAAAGATTGTTATCTTGAATAACAATCCTTGCATAAGTTGACGAATTATATAGTATTAGTGGTCTCAATGGTTTTTGACGTTCTTCATTTTGTGCCTATATTGATTCACAACAAATAGTCATAGTTGAACAGCTTAATTGGGTGTTCATATTGCATCAGGTTAGAAGTCTTAGTTGAATGGGTCTTATAGTTGCATTGGAAGTGTAGTGACGTGGGGTTTCTCTCCAGTTCTTATTTTTCTTAGATAAATCATCAAGTGTTCCTTGTCTACTTTGTGATTTATCAAATCCTTTCATCATTCATATTGCATTCATATGCACGTCGGTGACTCATACGGTTGAGGGCACCAAGACCGTGGTGGCGGTTTTCCTCCGGTGAGCTTGAAGCAATCGTGGCCAGTATTGCGTTCAACATAAGGAGTGTCGAAGATCATCCCGTGACAGAAGTTGAGTTACGAAGAAGTCGGTAAACATTATCTAGAATGTGTCTAGGATAAGTGTGTGAGTACTTCTTGTAATCATCGTTCTATAGTGGATTTGTGTTGGATTGAGGAGTCCCGTGGATTTTCCCCAGAGGTGGGGTTTTACCACGTAAAATAATTCTCTGCGTGTTCTTTTATTTTATGCCCAGCACATTACAGGATTGATAAGCCATATCAATCCTGCTACCGAAGTTTATTTTTATTTATTTGATTAGAATATTAAATTGGCCTATTCACCTTCCTCTAGGCATTTTGAGTCATCCTGCAGGTATTTTCAAAGGCAATGTCTTATAACTTTGGTCAGGTTTTCAACACCACTATAAAATTTGTGGGGTTTCTGTGCTTCATGAATCTGATAGCGGTTAATTCCAACCCTACTGGGCCTCCTATGATGCAGCCTAATTCCGATTTTGCAGCCAATGAGCATTACGGCTTGCCCAAAGACAGAGCTCTGGTTCCACCGCCCGGCCCCAATCCATGCATCCCGAGAGTCGGTAATGTCCATTGCAAGTTTTTATAAATAAATACATTTTAGCATGAAATAATATTACAAAAATCCTTATAGAGTCTATTTTGAGAGGAAAAACCCAGCACTAGCTACTTGTGCGTGGTTCTTTAGTATGAAACTCGTCAATTGCCGTCTGGTTTTTTTATGTGATTATGCTGTACCATATATTAGATCTAGGCTACTTGCTTTGAAGTGGGTTTTTTGTGTGTGTAAATTTTGGTTTATTATTACATATACATATATATATATATATATAATGAATATCAACTTCTAACTATTTTGATTATTGATTTATTAATTGGTGCAATGTTACAGCGGGTAAAAGATCATGGCCTGAGTTGGTCGGAGAAATTGGGGAAGCTGCAGCAGTGAAGATAGAGAGAGACAACCCTAATGTTCGAGCAATCGTTGTGGTGGAAGGCACTCCAAGGCCAGCAAAGGATCTCAAGTGTGACAAAGTTTGGGTCTGGATCAATTCAAACGGCATCGTGAGAGAGGTCCCTAGTCTACGCAACTGAAAAGAATTCAATGCGCATCATTTTCAATGAATAAACTTGTTGTATGGAACGTTTAGGGTTCAGGGAAACATTTCGTTTTCAATGATTATGTGGAAAGTATAATATGTATGTGGTATTCCTTGTGTGTTCGATTGATATAATATGTGAGTCTTTATTTAATTAAATTGTATTTTATCCATATATTATGAATAGAATGTTGCTATTTTCACTCACATGTTCTATTTTTCTACCCACCATGAAAATTTGAAAAACCACAATCATATATTTGCACCCACCATTATTCCATAAAATAAATGGAGAGAGATAGAACATTCCAATCTTTATTCTATCCTTCCTAACTATTTTCTAGACGTGCCAATTTTGAGGTTACAGTGATTCAACCCTTCCCAAACCAAAATAATTTTTTTTTAAATGCAAAAAGTTATCATAAAAGCGACAGGGAGATTTTGTCAATCAATGTCAAATGCAGCAAAGTCTGACATTTAATAGAAAGCAATCGTATGATGACGCGAATTCTGGTTAAAGTCTTCTCTCTCTCTCCGGTCGTATTCTTTTGGATATGTCGGGCTTGATCAAAGGATAACGCGAACTCTGGTATATTTATAGGCTCCGGTCCACCAACCATATGGCGCCAAATATCTGGTTAAAGTCTACGTCGCGTTGTGTGGCAGTTGGAATGTATTGTCTTAGAATGATAAGCTTAATTATATAAAACTAAAAAGAAAAAGGAATACACGTTGAACTTTTTGGTCTCATCGATCTTCTCTCTCTTTCCTCTTTTGGGTCATACAACAAATAAAGCTCACCCCTCTATTTCACTTTATTTCTTCACTTGATTGTAGTTTTCAATTTAATTACTTTGTGTGTAATTTGTTAAAGAATGATAAAATTCCTTGTTCCGTCTTTGGATGTATTCTCACCGTCCTTTTTAATACTTACTTTGTATTTATTAAATCATAGTTATGCATATGGACAAATGTCAAGTGTTGAGAAGGATTGTGAGAATTCACCTTGAGTTAAAATGGCGAGGCACCTCTAACCAAATAACAAGATTCATGCAAGTTAAAGAAAATCTAGCTCATGTTACTTGGATTCTATAAGATTCACAAATGGCATGTCATAGGATCAACAACTTTATTAGACGACATTTGGCTTTAGACGACATGCGTTTTTAAGTTGTTAGAACCTACGCAGGATATGCAGAAGGCAGAACCTTACGCAGAGCAAAATTTGCGAACGGGTTTGCTATGCTGAGTTTATGTTTTCCTATAAGCTTTTTATGTCATTTGGATTCTCAAGATAAATTTTAGTGTAGTTTTTGTTTTGGGCATTTGGCTCCGCAATTGAAGTCATAACCATTACCCATGGGCTATATGTGCAACTTCATTGCTACAAACCCAAATAACATTTTTTCATTTTTCTTATTATATAATCGAATAACGAACCTAAAATATTGAGTATGAAAGTAAATACCTTTAACTACTTGAGCTACAACCCTCGTTCAATGATGACTTTTTGTTGGACCCAAAAAGAAATAAACTCGTCGTTTTCATGAGGTTTTTAGTACTAGATATGCCGACATGTTTTGTTAGAAAAAAATAATAATTGAACTTGCTCTTCACCACAGAAGATTTCGATGAGAAAGCTAAGTTCAAACATCATCTCCTGCCAACATTTATGGAGCAGATGTTCTTTGATAACCTTTGATTTCTTTTACTGCTGGTAGTCTGCTGTAACAGATATTAACAACCAATGTCAAACTTGTTTAGGTTAATCAATCGGGAACGGGAACCAACTATATTGAATATGACCAGAATTTATGACCATATATCAATATTCATTTGTGCCACCAGAAGAACCAAAACTACACAGGCAACATGACCAAGCATGAAGCTACTTGAAACCGAACCGCTAGAAGAGCATTGTGCAGAACTGATGTATACCATAATCTTAGCCATTTTGAATTACTTTGATTAGTAATTATGTTTTAATTATTATTTCTTTAGTGAATATTTAAACATGTTACTGATTTCATAAATGACTTAATAAATAGTAATTAATTATTTTAAACCTAATTTCATTCAAATTTAAATTGAAAGGATGTCTTATTTCCGTTTGGGTGTCTTAATTAAATTTTTCCAAAGCCCAAATAGGAAGAAACGTAGAAAAGGATTAGGTTTATCCCTAGACCAAGACTTTCTCCTATATGACCAAAAATAAAACCCCAAATCAAAATAACACGCAGAATTGGATCGATGGAACCAATTGTATGGGACAGGGTTCCTGAAGAAATCATATACGAAATCTTGCTACGGTTACCAGTCAAATCTCTACTTGGGTGCACGGCAGTGTGCAAGTCATGGAGTTGTATGATCAAAAGCCCTGCCTTCATCCACACCCGTCTGATCAACCAATTAAACGAATCCAACCGTCGAAACAACGACGGCGTTCAACTCCTCCTTCACAATCCTGAATTTGAGCTTTACTCATTGTACAGGGATGACGACGACCCCCGTGCATCATCATCTACGCTTAGGGAGTATATCGATCTTGACAATCCATATGAAGTTTACGCCGAACGCACCAGAAACCATACCTGGGGATCCGAGTTTGTCGGAATTTGTAACGGGCTCGTGTGCCTTGCTGGGGAAGACATTGACCTGACCACATTAGTTTGGAACCCTAGCATCAGAAAGTTTGTGGTTTTGCCCAAGTCTGGTGTTACCTTTTGTCATGGATATGATCGTCGAGAAGCAAGATGCTCCTTTGGCTACGACAGGCGTGCCAATGACTATAAGGTCTTACGAAGAGTGTCTTGTTTGCAAGAAGGCAAATTTATCTCATGTCAATATGAGATTTGGTCGTTAGCCAAGGGCTCTTGGAAGACTATCAATACTGGTAATGATCGTCATCATCATGAACGTGACATCGAACAACGGGACTTTGATGCTGGTCATCCGCCTGCTTTTGTCAATGGTGCTCTGCATTGGGTTCAAGTCAACGTGAACACCCGGAATATTTCCGTAGGGTCATTTGATATGTCCGATGAAGTATTCGGCAAGATAACCATACCACCAGAAGCTGAAACACAAAAATGTTTTGATTCTGATCCACATTGCGTGGTGTCGAGGTACCGAGAGTCCCTTGCATTTTTCGAAAGCTCCGAGGAGAGAAGAGAAAGTGTTGGTTGTGGTTGGCTTCTTCACATGACCATGTGGGTAATGAAAGAGTATGGTGTGGCCAAATCATGGGATAAACTATTTGCAATATGCCTGGAAGGGTGTATTTCTAGACTGGTTGGTTGTAGAAAAAGTGGTGATGAAGTGGTGCTCAAATTGATTGTTGATAACGTTCAATATCGGTCTGTGAACCCTAAGACCAAACAAGTTAACAATTTGCAAATTAAAGGATCCTGCTGTTACTCGGTCATGGATGCTTTTACTGAAAGCCTTGTCTTGCTTGACCAGCCTAATGTATTTACATATTAAACGCAACAACATGTTGAATAATTTGATTTGAGTTAGAACTTGCTTTTCACTTATTTCAAAAGTCTTTTCGTTATGTCCAAAAAGATCAACAACAAATCCCCAATTTTGTTGACCCAGTTGTATTACATGGAAAATTAATGGCAGCTAATGATTTGATTTCCCAACCGATACATATGAACAATAATGATTTTGAAACCAAAGAAACTACTAATGGAATATTGAGAAACATTTGCAATGCGAACTGGTCTACATATTTCATCAATTAAAAGTACCTAACCAAACTACATTACAGTTTAAATTCAAGGGGGGTAGGAACATCAAAACTCAAATCAAACAGCTGATGAAGGAGGGCCGGTCCTTGAGACCACGAATCCAGGTTTGAGCATTGCCGGATCGTTGCATTCGTCGGTATATACTCCAATCCATCATGACTGGTCACATCCATTCCTGCCATCTCCTCCTCTGATGAAATCCTCAAGAGCTTCAACTTGTGCAGCAAGAAAAACAATGTTCCCATTGTCAAGCTCACAAACCCTACAATCACCACAATCTGAACCAAATGTGCAGCCAAGAGCTCTCCACCTCCTCCCATCAAAAGCCCATATGGCCTGTTTGGCTGCCCTGAATAGACTTCACCCACATAAGCCTTTTTGGCAAACAATGCAGTGAATATAATTCCCCATGAGCCACACCCTCCATGAAGCTGTGCTGCTTCCAATGGATCATCATACTTCAACTTCTCAGCAAGCTTGTTGCATCCCATCAAAACCCAAGCTGCCACAAATCCACAAATGATTACAGCCCAAGAATCAACAACTGAGCAACCAGAGGTGATTGCTGCAAACCCACCAAGCAAGCCATTGCAAACGTCGGTGAGGTTCCAATGACTGGAGAGCAAGCGCTTCCCGAAGAGAGTAGTCAGTGCTGCTGAGCATCCAGCCACTGTGGTTGTCACTGCAGTTCTTCCTATTGCACTCCATTGTCCATAATAGGATCCGCTCTCCCCATAGGCCTTGAGAATGTTGAGGAATGAGCCTGCATTGAAGCCATACCAACCAAACCAAAGCAGAAATGTCCCCAAAACAACCAATGTGCCGCTATGTCCACGCATAGCCACAGACCTACCTTCATGATTGAACCGGCCTATGCGTGGGCCTTCAATAAGAGCACCCCACAAGCCTGCTATGCCTCCAACCAAGTGAACAACACCAGAGCCTGCAAAATCAATGACCCCAGAACCAAATAAAATGACCTACTTCATAGCATAATTCAACAGCTTCACGAGTGTAATTGTGTTCCTGATCCCATGACAAGGGTGAGCAGTTTTCTGAAAACATGTTTGAAAGCTCCGGAAAACACAAAATGCACATATATCCAAAAGCATTGGATGCTACATAGAAAACTCATAGGCAATTCAACTCTAAAATATAACAGAACACTTTAAAAGAAGGATATCATGTCCAGATTAGCTGACAACATTTCAGTCTCACAGAAATCCTCAATGAAGTCACTGGACATAACCTCTGCATACAGCAGACGAACTGGCCAATGAAGAATATTATTCTTATCTTATCTAATACAGCTTTCTTAATCCTGTAAGTTCTTGATACATTGCCTTCCCAATTTTCAGTCCTCTACTTTCGATCGTGGAAACAAGGTCCTGCATAGTTTCAACAAAGAAATAAACATGAGCCTGAGAACAATCACAAACAGTTCATTCATAATTGTATCATTCCATTAGTAATATAATCAAACCTTAGCCTCTGTATAGCCTTGGAAACTTGAGCCTCACGCTGTTCATGTTCCATCTTCTTTGACTCAATTTGCCTTAACAGCTTCTTTAGCTCTTCGTTACTTGGGTCATGCTTAAGCCCATTTTGGCAATGCAGAGTTGATTCAGGCAACAAGTTGAATGCAAGATACGCTTTGGAAGCTCGGCACAGAGCCTATTATCAAAACCCATATTGCTAAAATCACAACAAAAAAAGACTAAATATTCAAACAAAGCCCAGCTGAGAACAATAACATGGTAAAAATTTGAGCACCTTGACATTAATGGAACGGGGCTTAATTGAGTCCTCAGCATCAGTAAGAGCACGTCTGTAGTTACCAAGTAAAAGATTGACATGGACCCTATTTGAAAAGAGAAGAGAGGTGTCAGAGTCACTCAAAGCTTGCTGATTTATTGCTCTCGTGCAGCAATCTATGGCATCAGCGAAGTGCTTTTTGCCCATCTTCACATACTTGTTACCCTTGTCCTGCCAAACCCAAAAAAATAATATATGTTGATGCTCTTTTTCGGAGAGGGTCAACTTAGAGAAAATAAAAGGGATTCGCCTTCAGCAGGGTGAGGGTCTGGACGTTCAATAAAGGCTAGCCTGCAGAAGACAAAATGAGAGAAGCAGTCGGCCGAAGGCTCTCCGATGCTTAAGTCAGCAAAGAAGGGTAACTTTTGCTGAGTAATAGTAAAAGGTAGAAAAATAGTTACCCCTTTTACTAGGGTATTGTTCCCTTTTTATAGGGAAGTGAAAGTGGGAGGATGGTGTAGATTTCTGATGTGGGACTTTGTGCAAGTCGCCGCGGTGGTGACACGTGTCATGAGAATTAGGTTTAGCAGTTTGTGAGCTTTAGCAGTCGGGAGTTTCGGCAGGTGTCTGACACCTTGGAAAAGTGTCTTCCTTCGGCAGGGGAGAAGGCGTGTCTGCCTTGGTGCTAGTTGTTTTGAGGCTGGATATACTCGGTTGATTATGGTATAAACAATATATATGTAAAAACAAGGACAATATAATCCTATCAAGTGCTTTTAACTGTGTGAGAGAGAGAAAACCTTGAGTTCAATAGCAGTATTTTGTTTGAGAGCGGCTATGGCATCAAGGTCAGCTCTTTCGCTTTCGGTTTGGGGTTCAGACCCCTTTTCCATCAATAGTGCCATTGCTTCTTCGAATTCGCTTCTTTTCTATTTTGCTTTTCTTGTTCTGCTGCTGCTGGCAGAGTATTGCTAGAACCTTACGCAGAAGCTAGGACTTGCATACTCGTTGTGTACAAAGAGCAAAATATGATTGAGAATGCGTTTGCTGGGCTGAGTTTATGTTTTGGGCTTTGGCTCTGCCATTGAAGTCATAACCTTTACCCATGGGCCCTCTCACACATGTTTTGTTAGAGAAAAAATAATAATTGAACTTGCTTATCACCACAGAAGATTTCGATGAGAAAGCTAAGTTCGAACATCATCTCCTGCCAACATTTATGGAGCAGATGTTGTTTGATAACCTCTGATTTCTTTCACTGCTGGTAGTCTGCTGTAATAGATATTAACCAAGCATGAAGCTACCTGAAAACCGAACCCCTAGAAGAGCAATGTGCAGAACTGATGTATACCATAATTTTAACCATATAGGACCACCCATGAGTACCAACCTACAAACCACCTAATTGGTATCGATGCCGCAACACAGGGACAAGTATGATTTAACATTGTCAGACTTGTAAACTGATTTTTTGCCCTTGCAACGGTCATCCTTAGATTGCGCAGGAGATCAATCACTGGAACATTTCTCAATTTGAGTTGCCAACATACATTCCTTTCTAAGTACATGTTCATTGAGCAACACAGCCCATTCATAAAAAATCAGTGGTGACAGAAGAACACAGCCAAACGACAGGACGGTTATGCCCCTACCAATTGGGCAAAATATAATAAGCATATGCTTGGAGGTTATTTTTGAGTATTTCAATGTCTTCAATTCAACTGTGTGGGTTGGGTGAGTCACCAATGATGTCCCATTGAAAGTACTATTGGTTATCTTATTCAAAATCTCACTTTTTTGTTTTAGAGTAAGAGGATTAAAGTAGAGTAATTCAAACTTTAGAATAACTGAAGGAATCAGCAATGGCATCGATCTCTCTTGCATGGATCCACCCAGTCAAGAAAGCAATATCCGTAGGACACACTTTCCCCCTAAGAAAGCAATTTCGGTTTTCAAGACAAGTTGAACAATTTTGGAAGCATCAAAATAGCCAAAATTGGCTTGCTTGCACGACACATCCAAGGGCCGGTCCCTTTATACCAATCGTCCTTTACATTGTTTTTCAAGCCTTTCAATTGAAACAGAATATTTTTCTTGTTCCTATCGTCCTTTACATTGTTGTTCCATATAGATTTTAGATATCATTTCTGTATAGAAATTCAATCTTCGAAGACATCAACAATGGGAAATTGCGCTGCCCTCTCAGCTTCAGCAAGGGGTGTTTACAAGAAAAGCAAGGCTTTACCTATCGAAACCACATTCAAGCTTCCGGCTCCATTACCCAGCTGGCCACCTGGTACGTGCTACCGCCTCTAATTTAGACACACACTATATGTGTTTGATGATGATATATTTTCTCTTTGGATACATAGTTTATATCCTTAATTATACCATGTTTCAGGTAATGGGTTCGCAAGTGGAAGCATCGATCTAGGTGGATTACAAGTATACCAGATATCATCTTTCACCAAAGTCTGGGCTACCTATGAGGGGGGACCAGACAACCTTGGGGCAAGCTTCTTCGAACCTTCACCCTTACCCCAAGGTTTCTATATGCTTGGTTGCTATAGCCAACCCAACAACAAACCTCTTTCGGGATGGGCCCTTGCTGCAAAGTCAACAAAACATAAAGATGAAGATGAAGATGAAGATGAAGATGAAGATGAAGATGACCACCTTTTACTCAAGAAACCACTTGATTACACTCTCGTGTGGAACAGCGAGTCCTTGAAGAATCTAAAGAAAGATGGCGATGGCTACGTCTGGTTACCCACTCCCCCACATGGTTATGAAGCCATCGGCCATGTGGTCACCAGCTCTCCGGAGAAGCCATCTCTTGATCAAATCAGGTGCGTTCGATCTGACCTCACTGACCACTGCGAGGCTGACTCGTGGATTTGGGGACCAGGTACTGCTGGTGATGCCAATGGTTTTAATGTGTTTAGCCTCAGACCAAGCAATAGGGGGACCCAAGCTATGGGCGTACCCGCTGGCACATTCGTAGCCCTAAATGGTCTTCCTTCGTCTACTATTACGATCGCTTGTTTGAAGAACACGCTATCTCCATCTAATTCTCATATTTACATGCCCAACCTAACTCAAATTAAGGCATTACTTGAAGTTTACTCCCCACTCATATACTTGCATCCTGACGAAGTATACCTCCCTTCTTCCGTGGGCTGGTTTTTTAGCAATGGGGCCCTTCTATACAAGAAACAAGGTGATGCAGTTGCCATCGAACCAACGGGCTCCAACCTTCCCCAAGGTGGCTCAAATGATGGCTCCTATTGGCTGGACCTACCCGTGGATAAAAGCGCCAGTGAAAGAGTGAAAAAGGGCGATCTACTCCACTATCAAGTGTATTTACACATAAAGCCCATGATGGGATCAACATTTACGGATATAGCCATATGGATATTCTACCCTTTCAATGGGCCGGCGACGGCCAAAGTTGAGTTTTTCAACATCTCATTAGGGAAGATAGGCGAGCATGTTGGTGATTGGGAGCATTTGACCTTACGAGTCAGCAATTTCACAGGGGAACTGTGGAGGGTCTTCTTCTCACAGCACAGCGGGGGCACGTGGGTGGACGCTTCCCAGCTTGAGTTTGAAAATGGAAACAAAGCAGTGGGCTATGCGTCATTGCATGGGCATGCCTTGTATCCGAAGGCAGGGCTTGTTTTGCAAGGGAGTGGGGGAATAGGAATAAGGAATGATACAGCCAAGAGTAAGAAGGTATTGGACACTGGACAAAGCTCTTTATTAGTCTCGGCTGAGTATTTGGGGTCGGCTGTGACTGAGCCACCATGGCTGAACTACTCTAGGAAATGGGGTCCAAACATTAGTTATGACATTGCGGACGAAATCAAAAGGTGGAGAAACTTTTGCCTGGAAAGCTCAAATCTGCTTTTGATAAATTCGTAAAGAGTCTACCAAATGAAGTATTAGGGGAAGAAGGGCCTACAGGTCCCAAGATGAAGAACAGCTGGACTGGAGATGAAGTTTGACTCACACACACTTTCCTTTAAGTTTATGTAAGATTATTTCGGCAATATCAATTTCATCCTCTTTTGCTAGTTTAGCATGCATTCCCACCTCAATGTAAAAAATAACATACAAAAGAAATAAAAGGGTGAGTCAGAGTGCAAACAGTCAAACAATATGGGGTAAAATAGTTTTTGATATATTTTCATCTTTCAAAAGGAGGTATTTATAATACAAGTATGTAAACTCTAGTAGGGTTATACGACCAAACAAATAAACTCCTAATTACATAATTTGTACAAAAGAGAAAGAAATAACATCCTAGTAGAATAGGAAATAAATCTCCTAATAGAATTAGAGAATAAATTATTGGTTTCAAAAAAATATTAGTCACCCCTATAAAAATTCCTTGTTCCTTCTTTGATGTATTCTCTCCATCATTCTTAATACTTACTTTATATTTATGGAATCATAGTTATGCATATGGACAAATATTAAGTGATGAGAAGGATGGTGAGGATCCACCTTGAGTTAAAGTAGTGAGTCACCTCAAACCAAATAAGATCCATGCAAGTTAAATAAAATCTAGCTTATGTTATTTAGATTCTATAAGATCCACAAATGGCATGGCATAGGATCAACAACTTTATTAGACGACATGCGTTTTTAAGTTGTTAGAACCTACGCAGAAGCTGGGATATGTAGAAGGCAGAACCTTACGCAGAGCAAAATTTGCGAATGGGTTTGCTGTGCTGAGTTTATGTTTTCCTATAAGCTTTTTATTTCATTTGGATTCTCAAGATAAATTTTAGTGTATATTTTAGTGTAGTTTTTGTTTTGGGCCTTTGGCTCCGCAATTGAAGTCATAACCATTACCCATGGGCTATATGTGCAACTTCATTGCCACAAACATAACTTTTTTTCGTTTTTCTTATGAAAAACAATCAACATTGGGGAAGAGGAAAACGAACCTAAAGTTGGGTATGAAAGTAAATACCTTTAATTACTTGAGTTACAATGGAATGATGACTTTTTGTTGGACCCAAAAAGAAATAAACTGTCATTTTCATGGGGTTTCTAGTATTAGATATGCCGACATGTTTTGTTAGGAAAAAAAAAAAAAAAAAAAAAATTGAACTTGCTCTTCGCCACAGAAGATTTCGATGAGAAAGCTAAGTTCAAACATCATCTCCTGCCAACATTTATGGAGCAGATATTCTTTGATAACCTCTGATTTTTTTTTCACTGCTGGTAGTCTGTTGTAATAACCAATGTCAAACTTGTTTAGGTTAATCAATCGGGAACCAACTATATTGAATATGACCATAATTTATGACCACATATCAACATTCATTTGTGCCACCAGAAGAACCAAAACCACACAGGCAACATGACCAAGCATGAAGCTACTTGAAACCAAACCGCTAGAAGAGCAATGTGCAGGACTGCTGTATACCATAATTTTAACCATAAGGAATTCATAAAATAGGAGAAGATTGTGAAAAACAACCAGCCTCTATACAGCATCTCACCTAACAATACCTTTGTACACTCAGACTTCATAAGACTATACAAGACCAAAGCTCATTGCAACCGTAAGCCTGCAGACAATGATTTTGCTGAAACACAAATTGTGTTAAATAGCTTCTTTTAATTTGAAAGCACAAGCAAGGCTCGCTATACCCATGCAAGCTTCAGGTCTTTAGGGAAGCACGGATAGAGACCGTCGAGACTACACCTGTGTGAGACCATTCCAAGAGGTTTCGAAATCAAACATAAGCATTCCTGGCTCTATAAAAGTAGGCTCAGGAGACAAGACATTTAGATGAGATGGCACAGAATCACTTGTTACTGCTGGAACAGACTGGTTTTCCAGTAGCCAGGTTAATTGACTGTCCAAACTGACATTAGCAATTTCATTAGACTGCTCCTTCACGAGAGATGGCACATATATAGGCTCGGTGCTTTGAATTTGACAAGTTTCAACTGGCGGCGGCTGAAAAGGAGGCTGCTGAATTGGAGGATGCTGAATGCTTTGACTGGAATTGTCCACCCAACTATAGTTACAATCTGAAAAACCCATATCTGCAACACTTGCACATAGATTATCTTGCAAACAGATATTTTGGCTTGAATTCTGACTTTGATTCCCGTACTGATATCCACCTTGAGTGGCATCCTGACTTTGATTCCCATACTGGGAGATATATTGGCTATTATTTTGCCTTTGATTGCCTTGATCAGGAAAATTTGTGCTTAAAACTGAATCAAAAATAGTGGCCATAGGACTACATGTTTGGGGTTGGGAAGGCACTGTATTTCCAACGAATGCGGCCATGGGCTGGGAGTTCTGATGCACGGTAGAAGGAACATTCTGCCACCTGAAGTGATTTCTGTCACTTGATGCTGTCATGGGAGCGGAATTTCTGCCATATTGAGATGGACTGGTACAATTACTGTTATTTGCTGAGCCAAATGTGGTTTGGTTTACTGGCAAGGTGCCACCAACAGCTCCTACTCTTTTGAACATTGGATGGGGAGAGACAGATTGAGGGCCTAAATTACCAATATTATGACCTCTGTTCCTCCCAACAACATTATTGCGTGCACCAACCAACTGCTTCGAAACTGAACATGGATGGGCTCGGTTCTTAGACAAAATATATTCTGATTGGTGGCTTCTACCCGGGTTTCTGACGCTAGGCATAGTGCGACTGGCTGAGGAGCAAGCACGGATTGTAGCTGGCCTAGAGACCTGATTCTGTGATATAGAGCTAGGTGCCAGCCGAATAATATTAAGTGGTGCACCTTGACTAATTTTAGGCAGAGCCGCAGGCAATTTTGGAGCTGGTAATGGAGCACCTTTCATAATCTTCGAATTCTTCCTCAATATTTTCCACGTCTCTTCTTTATCAGTAGCATGACAATGGCCAACGTTGGAGACTCCAGTGCCCCAATGTACACAGGGTGCCAGAGAGTCACAAACATAACAGTGACACTGCACATAAGCAAAAATAGAAGTCAGAGCGGTAAACCTTCAACCTTAGACAAAGTGGGATATGCTTTGAAATTATATAAGCCATGGCTTGCATGAGTCAACTTACAAGGTCACAGTGCTTCTCATGCAGGGTAGTTTTGAAAGGAAACTTGGCACAAAGATGCCGTGGATGAGGGTAATCTCTGCATGCTATCTGCAACCAAATTAAATAATGTCAATTAAAGATGGAAAATACAAAAGGGTGCCTACATCTTTCCAAACAATTCAAAATAACATTGGATTCGACACTAACTGGTACCAGGATCCAACATATGAAAAATAAGTCTTAACTTAAAATATGATAAGGGGACTATCAAAGACTAAGTGGCCAAACAAACATATGCCACCAAAGACAAGCTAATCCAGAATAATTATAAATAAAAAATTTCCATGAGCAAAGGGAAACTTCTTCAAACCTTCGGAATTTCAATATCAAGGTCATCAAACACAATAAAAAGGGTTGTTCATTGTGAAACAACAAGAACAAGATAACCAAGTTCTACTGTTTCTGAAGAAAATACCATAGAAACTGATATTTAGGAATAACAAAACCTCCCTTGATATGAGATCTCCCATGGACCCCAAATCAGGTTGTGACTGTTATTCATACCTTCTAGATCTAAACCAGTACCATGAGACAGAACTACGCATCTCCATTGTAACTAACAACTTGATTTGTGCACCATTGTGAAACATTGTGTCTATTCTGTCAACAAGACGCCTTGTCACACCACAAAACCCCAGAAAATTACAGAAAACAACATCATCAATAACTACCAAAGTTGTGCTTCAGAGAAAATTGGACCAAAGTCACCAAATTATGTCTAATTCATGCTGATGCATCCATAATAAATCTTTCCTTACTGAAAAAGTAAACAAGAAAAGGGGGGAAATGAGTCTTAGATTATTCCTCTTTCTGCATATGCCAACAACATCTAATTTGGGAAAGAGTTCTGCTTTCTTATCAGTCTGCAATAACTTCATGGCAACCAATTAAAGCAAAAACAAGGCGGAAACGAAACATAGTTCAGCTCAAGCAGAAGAATGATTAAACTACACGGCTTATTTTACAGCCTAATGCAACAGTTACACTTCAGTTGAATTAATATCTTACAACTCCTCTAATCAAAATTAAAAACAAGGTCCAACATTTATTTCTCTTTCTCTAACTTCCACTTTTGAGTAACAAACAAACCAATGTAAATCCATCCAAAGAAAAAACAAACATTACACACTAAAAATTCTCATTTTAAAAGATAAAGCCGGTTGATTTTATACCTGCCCCTTCTCCCCTACTACAAGCAACTCGTCGGAGTTGCTACCCGAATCGTCCACTACCGTAACCGGCTTATCCGGGTCACCATCCAAGACAACGCAATCGTCGTCCACATCTGTCACCGTCGGTTTTGAAGACTTGGTCTTGGGCTTGATGTTGACCTCACCAATCACCACAACATCATCGGAATCGTCATCGTTTTGGTTGTCGATGCTGTCCATAAGTTCCGATATCCAATCGTAAATTGCCTCGTCTTCCTTCTCGTTCCGGCCCGATTCTTCGTCGGAGCTTATGTCGATAGGACCCGAATTCATCGCAAACAGAAATTCAAATTCACAGACTAGGGTTTGAAGGAAATCTCAAACGCTTCTTCAACTGAAAAATTCGACGCATGAGGTATGAACAGATCATATGGGAAGCTAATGCTTGAGGCAAAGAAAAATGGGCAAGTCTTGGATTTCCTGGAAATTACTACACTGAAAACTTTTGGTTGGTTGGGAAATTTCCGTCTTAAGTAGAAAGATGGGAAAAGGGCATAGGGTTTTGTGCCGGCGATATATAAATATCAGGGTTTTGAATTGGGCCGTCGAATTTTTCTGGCCAAAAAAAAAAGAATCGGATCGTCGATTTTGGCGGAGAGCGAGAGAGACAGAGGGAAAGAAGAGAGAAACTGAGAGTGAGAAGTGACTTAGACTTCAAAGTCGTTTAACCTAGCCCGATAAGGGGGTTAGGGATATCGTGGAATTTTACTTTTTTCAAGGGTGTGTTTCGGAAATAGGAAAATATGTTGCGCCACATGTCCAACGTATTGGGCCTTTGTGGGGCAATTGAAGGAAGATAAAAATATGGGCTGCAAATAGTGAAGTCCAAGTGGCATAATTGGGCTAGAACATGTCTATTCGGTACCATCTTACAAAAATGAAAAGTTCATTTAACCTTTTTTAATTAATAAGGAGAGTGGATACGAACTTGATAAAAATCCGATTAAATTAAGAGTTTGTTGGTGAAAACCGGCTCTTTTTTTAAAGAGTGGTGATTTCCCCACTTCTTTTTCTTCCATTTTATCCACTTACACTCCTTTTTTATAACTAAAAAAGAAGTGTAAGTGGATAAAATAGGAGTGGGGAAATCATTGCCCTTTTTAAAATCAATATAATCAGATTTTCGAATGACAACGGTGGTTATATCTTTAGATTTTAAACGATATGATAGTAATTCTTTATATTTTTATACAAGCGATATTCAAAAATGAAAAAAATTCAGACATAGGATCTCGTATATAGGCCTATCAAGTTGTCTACCACAAACATCATTTGTGTAACCTCCAAAAAATTCAATGGGAATTAATTGAAAGCAATGTGCCTACTATGTGAGGATTGATAATCTTTGATTTATTTGTGTTTAATCATCTCTTGGCTGTTGAGAGAATTGGAATCTTGTTGCCAACTATAATGTCAATTAAATTGCACGAAATTCTTGAGACTGAATTTTTACACCCTCAAGTTGAAAAGCTATGTTGCTTGAGTAAAAAATTGGATCAAGTTTTTCAACTTTTGCAAGAGATCATTCCATTAAATCACTGTATTGTTTATTCTGTTTGATGGGTTATTTATGCATGGGAAATTGAATTAACTTTTTGTTTAATCTGTCATCAGGATTGCACAATTAAAAAAGATGGACAAAGCAAGAGATAGAACAGATATATTTGTTTTGGATCTGATGAGAAAATACACATACATCTCTTTCATATACAAGTATGTTTGTTCAATGTCTACAAAATTGGATGATTTTCATCCCTAATGGTTGAAATAGAAGAGACACTATGGCTTTGATCAAGCGCCTGAACAGGCACTCAAGTCCTTCTTCTATATCTTGAATGTTTGCCTCCAAATCCTGGAGCCAAACTTGCACATTCTCAACTTGTTGCATTGCGTAATCAGATTTCTTAGACTAGTGAGTAATCTGATGGAGCACTCTCGCTTTATACAACAAATTACCCATTGGATACTCCTAATTATGTCTGTTGGTCAACACACACTGAGGGTAGTGGTTTTCAGGTCATCTTCGACCAGTCTGGCTATTTACCTTACAGACACAAACGGAAGCATACTTTATATTCATGTGGTACATTGTCTGTGTCAGAATCATTCATCACCTTCCATTTCCTACCAACTGGTTTTTTAATATCATACACATGCACATATATGCTGCTAGTGTTCGAAAAATCGGCCTAGGCGGATGTTTATAGCTTTGGCATTGTGTTATTAGAGATAATTTGCTGCAGAAAGCATTATGAAGCAAATATAGAGGATGAAGATCAAAGGAGACTAGCTGATTGGGCATATGGTTGCTATAAGCAAAAGAAACTGCAGATGTTATTGGAGAATGATAATGATGAGGCAAATCCAAGAAGATCCATCACTTAGACCGACCATGAAGAATGTCACACAGATGCTTGAAGGAACTGCTGAAGAATGTCACCTATAAGATCCTCATTATAGGTTTATCTAAGTGATCACAATTATACGTGATTAATGTTCGAAAAACCGCTAAGCTGTAGGTATGGGAGGCGCCTAGGCCCTTTTTATACAATATAATAATTATTCTGTATTATAAATTATAAATTTATACCAATATATATATATATATATATATGTGAATCATATGCTTTAATATAATATAAAGCAGAGGGTTGAAATAAAAACACAATTAAGTTATGTTTTAGTATATGGGCCCAAGCCCATAAGAGAACCTTGTTAAAATACCAGCCCATAAGTGAAACACAGCGTTTCACTAACACTAGCTTCACCCTTTTTTGGACGAGCCCTATCCTCACTTATCTCTGATCTCTCCGCCTCCGTCACCTCCCATCTCTTTCTACCTTCATCGTCTCTCCTCTTTCTCTGACGAGTGGATAAGAAGCGTCGCTGCCAGTGGTTGGGTCGAGAAGAGTAGAGAAGCAGTCACCAAACCCGCCCAGGCCCGCCTAGAACCGCCTAGGCGCTTAGGGACCGCCTAGGCCAATTTTTCCATGCTGCCATGCAAAATATAATGCAAATGGTCATGTACATAAACTGTTTGCCATGAAGTGCTCCTCTAAACACTGGAGACATATGCTCCTTGCTCCCATGGCATTTGAACTAGCATATCCCTTATGCTTTCTACTTCTCCTTCTTCAACTCGCATATCTCCGGGTTCGTCCCTCATTGCACGGGACGATACATCTTTCTGGGCCTCACCATCTGGAGTATTTGCTTTTGCTTTCTGCTCAATGATGGAGCAGGCATACAGATATGGAGTGTTGATTCTGCTGGCACTGGAGTTTCCTATGCAGCCATGCTTGACACAGGAAACCGAAATTCAATCAATTCTTGGGAGATTATTTGCTGCCGAAAGAATTATGAGGCAGAGATAGAGGATGAGATCAAATGACACTAGCTGATTGGGCATATGATTGCTATAAGCAAAAGAAACTGCACATGCTATTGGAGAATGATGATGAGGCAAAGGATGACTTGAAGAAGATGGAAATGTATTTGATGATTGCATTTTGGTGCATTCAAGAGGATCTAAGTGATCAAAATTTTATTTTATATCTGGATATCAAAATATTTCTGTGTTTGATATGAAAAAAATGTGAATATCTGCTGCACATTAGTAACAAATGCCATAAGTTTTTGGTTGATTATTATAGTTGAATGGCTTTTGTTGTTGTTGTTATTATTCTTTTACAGTACGAATATTTTTTTTCTTCACAATTTTCTTATACACACCATGAAAGTCTTCAAAGGCTTATGCCTTGCCTTACGGGACATGACTATTCTTAAGACTTTCGCAATATAAAAGACTGGAAAAGACTTCATAGGAAACTCGTCTAACTTACAAGAATATATCTCTAGCTGTAGGCTCATCCCTCACTGCTATGAATGCTGACTCTTTCTTACCCTCACTATCAGGGGAGTTTTGTTTCCACTTATCCTTAAATCATTTGATATTTTAAAGAACCAATAGCGACAAAGTTCATTGCACATGAAAGAGGCCAACAAGGGCAGAGACAGAAAGCTTTGAAAACAATGAAAAATATGTGCGGAATGATCCAAAAGGACAAATCTCCATATCTGTCCATACACTGTGTATTTGAAGGAAATCATTATTTAGTTAAACAGATTCTTAGTACGCCGAAAAAAGATTCAATTTGCACATACAAACAGCAAGAGAAATCATATCATATCATAGAACATTTGAATTTTTTGTGTATATCAAGGGAGGACTGCATTTGTTTGTCATTTTAGCAAACTTATGTGGGCAGCAAACCAGAGCATAACACATTCAGTTAAAACATTGCATGGATTGTCGATGATCTTAAGGTACTGTAGGTGACTCCACAGATGATGGCATTATATAAAGATATAGCAAATGATGCTCATCAGCAGTTTCACCATTAACTCCTTAATTATGTACCATGGCTTTTGAACTACCATATCCTTTTTTCTTTTTACTCCTTCTACAGATACTGTCATTTTCAATCATTGCTCAAACTTACAACAACATATCTTTGGGCTCTTCCCTCACTGCAAAGGATAACAATAACTCTGTCTGGTGCTCACCATATGGGGAATTCGCTTTCAGTTTCCAAAAGATTGGTAGTGATGGTGGCTTCATACTAGCCATCTGGTTTAACAAAATACCCGAAAAGACTATTGTCTGGTCAGCCAATGGCAACAATCCAGTGCAACAAGGATCCACAGTTGAACTCACTGCACATGGCCAGTTGATGCTCAATGATACTGCAACAGGCAAACATAAAAGGATTGCTGACTTTGGTGGTATTGGAGTTGCCTATGCAGCCATGCTTGACACAGGAAATTTCGTTCTGGCCAATGGAAATTCAAACAATTTGAGGGAGAGTTTTGATCAACCAACTAATACCTACCAACATAGAGATTCTAAAACTAAACAACACACTCCAGGGTAGCTACATGGCGTCAAACTACTCAGGAGTCAGTAGGGAGGTTCCAGTTTGCACTAAAATCTGATGGAGCACTCTCGCTTTATACAAAATTTCCCATTGGATACTCCTAATTATGTCTATTGATCAACACACACTGAGGGTAGTGGTTTTCAGGTCATCTTCAACCAGTCTGGCTCTATTTACCATACAGCCACAAACGGAAGCATACTTTATATTCATGTGGTACATTTTCTGTGTCAGAATCATTCATCACCTTCCATTTCCTACCAACTGGTCTTTTAATATCATACACATGCATATGCTGCTAGTGTTCGAAAAATCGGCCTAGGCGGCCGCCTAGGCGGGTCCTGGGCAGGTCTGGGCGCCTGGGCGGATCCTTCATCTCCGAGAGCTTTAGGCGGCATCGTGTGGTAAACTAAGCGAAGAAGATTTGGCTGGATATGCTCCACGAGCTTGCGGCGGCAGCACCGGGTAGTAAACGCGAAGAAGATGACCTAATGGAATAGGCTGTAAATAGAAGTTTAAAAGTATAGCCGCACGGCTATACGTTTAAAATAGAATATTTTCAAAGTATAGCCGCACGGCTATCCCCTTTAAATTCTTTTTTTCTAATTACTTTAATTAGTAGTTATGTTTTAGTTATTATTTACTTAGTGAATAATTAGTATTTAAATATTTTATTGAATTAAAAAATTTAAAAAAATCATTACCATTTATTAAGTAATATAATTTATGAAGTTAAATAAAATATTTATTTATTCACTAAAGAAAAATAATTAAAACATATAATTACATATGAAAGAAATTAAAAATTTAGCACTTTCACGTTAATAATGTATTATATACATACGTATATATTTTTCAATAATACATCCGTGTTATGCACACATCTTAAAAAGTCAGTAAAGTTCCCATTTTTTAAAAAGTAAATGTACATTACTCGTATTATACAAGTACGTACATATTTGTCATGTTTAATACATGTATTTTTTACAAAAATTCCAATAAGACACACAAAATTCACATATTATACACATGATTCTCACATATTATTGAATAAAAATAATATATATTTAAAAAATAGTATAGTGGCTGAACATTTAAGTTGTAATTTGCAAAAATTTGACCGATTGAAACACGTACTATTTTATTAGTACTTTTTCACGTTCTGTATTTTACTAACTATGAATGAATGTGCAGCCACATAGCTATACTCGGTTTTTTTTTCACATATACTTGGTTTTTCTTTTAAATAGTATAGCTGCGTGGCTATACTCATTCTTCCTTAATTCTTTGTATAAATAGTAAAGCCGTTGTTATACCTAGTTTTTTTATTTATTTTAAAAAAATAATATAGCCACGCGGAAAATTCAAACTACACAACAAACCATAGAATATATATAACAGTGAGGCAATAACTCTTTTATCCAGCATTCCAGCTCTACTTGCCTGCCTGCCTCCATGGAGACGAGTTCTCTATAACTCTGCCCTGGAAATATATAAATTCAATGGAAATGATCAATGAACACAATATTTTACATTAATAAATCAATTAAAATCATGTGGTCACATATTGTCTGTGCCGAAGACTAAAAACCTTGTTAGATGCATGCATTTGAATTCTCCTGTGCTTTTCTTCATGAAATGCATTTATATATGTTATATTATAAATTATAATATTGCAGGTCCATTGCATAGCTCACATGTAAATGCAGACACAACAATTAATTATATTGCTAATTAATTTATTTATCAAATTGTGGGTGTTCACAGAGGAGGCAAGATCTGCATTTGCCACGTCTCTGTCTTTCTCAAGAAAATAATCGAGGCTAATAAGCAAAGAGGCTTATTAAAGGCTTTAGTCACCCCACATTAGTCACCAAATGTCACCAGATAATAGTAACTGTTGTTGCCACTATATTTAATCTGCAAACTACCATGTGACTCATCAAACACCATTTCTTCTCAAAAGAGAAGGTTGCAACATGTATTTTTTTTTTTCCTTTTGAAGCTCCTATTTATCTATTTTATTCCCAAAACCCCTTTTCATATGCCAGAGTTCTGAAGTCTTGCCATGATCACTAGGGATTCATGTTCATCACAAAGGCAAAGTATCAAAAAAGTGCACGTAGGCTCTGAATGAGACCAACTGGCATGTGGTCCTATTATCATAAGTGAGTTGAATGTGGATAATGGATTGATGGGCAAGTCAGACCAACCAGACCATCCGACATATATACTTGTTTGGTAGTGTTTGATGAATTCTATTCATTTTCCTAGATGCCAACATAGATCTCTTTCTTTCTTTTTCTTTCTTTTTCCTGTTGTGCGCTTGTGTACAATTACTTAGAACCATTTTTCGCAATGGGTTTTCAAAGATGAGCTGTATGCATGTGGCCATGATCGCCATGCATTATTAGGCAACAGTACTAAATCATACACAGTATAAGTTAATCAGTACGCTACCATTTGGGATCACCTACGAATTACGATTAGGTATCAAACTAACAATAAATGCACATTATTCTCCGGTTTATATGAACCAAATACGAGACTCTCATGTAACTAAATGAAAACATATACTGCCACGCCAAAGATGAGTTGAAAGTCATTAAACATTATTATAGATGGAGGTAGATTGGCTTATGGATTAAAAATTAATAATCCTAGGTTCAATGTGTAATCGGGACTAATCTCTTTTTAAGTACTTTTTGGTTCTGAGAATCCTTCCCGTAAAGTCGCAATGGCTCGTTTGTATTTGTAATTTTGTAAGCGCCAAGTGCCAACGACTCCTTAATCACGCGCGAAAACTTGATTTTAAAATAATAAACAAGTACCGAGAAAACGCACGTGCTGATCTGTGCAACCTAGGAGGATTTCCCGCGACTAATTATTTAATTAATTAATTTAATTCAATGCCCTAATGAACCAGATGCATATTCGACGGTCAGGATCTAAGGATTTACGACGCGTCAGCATCACCAACGGCTTTTTGAAAGTAGGGCCCACTGCATTAACTGTTTGTCTGCTGAAAGTGGGGGGCTTTCTGTATGCGACACGTTGGATTGGATATCAAAGTCAAAAACACTTTCTCGTTATTGGAAGTTATTACGATTTCGAAATATTTTTTTTTATTTTTATAACTTTGATATAATCCAGTTTCAAGCCTTAAGGTTTGTGATAATATCATAAACACCCCCTATTTTTAGAAACATCACAGGGCGACCCTTTTGTGTTCATACATAGTAATATAGTATACATTCCCATGTCAATTATATGATTGTTGTAAGGTTGTCACACATGTTACAACAAAATAAATAAATTTGTGTAATATTATGGGAGTAGTAAGAATTGGGGGCAAGATCAAAATGAGGCGGTCATATATTTACCAAAGTATATCATTAAATTGTTTTTTTAATTATTTATTTCATAATAAGAATATACGATATTTGTACAATATGACGAAAGTTATAATCAAAAGTGGCATATTAGGTTTTTAATTATTGGGATCTAAGGCAATCATAAAAATGAGACCTCTATTTACATTGACATGAAAATATTGTCACACATTTTTCTTTGGATTAGAATTTTTTTAATTTTTTAACATAAACGTTATTAGATATAAGACCTAATCCAAGATAAATGCTCTTAATTATTTGAAGTACACGCGGCTTACTGAAAATTTCTCCATTAGAACTTAAAAAATTTCATATGTTTGGATTGATGCATAGCGTGCAATTGAAACGGTGTCCCAAAGATAATTGAACAAGCTCATATTATTTGTCGAAAAACATGAATTTTCTTTATTAAAGTAAATAATGAAATTGAATTGCGAAGTTAAGTTTATTGCGCGCCACGTGCAAACTGAAAAAACATGTATGGCGCGTTATGACATTATCTAAAACTCAGGGTGGTTTCTGATATTCTCTGAATTTCGATTTCTACCTGAGTTATTATTTTTCTGTTGTTGGAAGAGATGACATCATGTTCAATACTTCTTAACTTCCTTTTCTTTCTTCTCTTGCTAAAAAAAACTTCTCCTTTCTTTTATACAACCCCATTCTAAATTTAACAACTCTCTCTCTCCCCATTCTGAAGAACAACAACATCTTTCAAACCCAAAAACAGGTACCAATATTTCTCAAATCACAGCCTTATTTTTTAATTTTTTTTAATTTTAAATTCATGTGTTTCATGGTATTTAATTTCCTCATGCAGTTACCATCGCAATTATTCTCTTTATATTATGTTTCGGTTACAAATCCATGATGGCATTCACAAATTTTGAAATATCAAAAGTCATAAATGGTGATTTTGCACCTTTATTATCTGCATTATTGTGCTTATAGCAGAAGCTTTCAATTCATGGTTTTTGCTTCTCATTGTATTGAGATTTTTTCAGGGTCGTCTCCATTATATGCATTGTTAAAGTTCAAAACTTTCATGGAAATAGTGGAAGTTTGCATGACAAAGGACATAAATTTGTTGATTGTCTGAGCAAATTGAATGAATTTGCGATCTGGATTTTTGTAAAATCGAGGATCAAACACATTTAAGGAGAAATCCATTTCAGATTTTTTTGTCATTTGCAATCTGGGCATCCTTATTGTTGGTTGATATGTTAAAGAAGTGGTAGGAAGTAGTGAAATGGGTTAAAATGGATGGAAAAGAAGATGGTGAAGCATACGAAGAGCAGGCTTCCTCGCCTATTCAGGTTTTGCAGGAGATATCCGAGGAGGCATTTAAAATGGCAGGGGAGACACTGCAAAACATGTACTCGGGTAATTCGAGCATGCCGCCATTGGCACCGGGGCATAGACGCTCCCAAAGTGAAGTTGTAACTACGAGACACCGGCGCAGTAACAGCTTGCAGAAATTGAAATGTCAAATGCAGAAGGCTTGGAAATGGGGTAGCAATTCGAGGGGGGATTTGCGATTGGCTTTCAATCCTGAGGTTTTGGCAAACCAAAAACGCCAATGGTATCAGCTTCACTCCAGATCAAAGGTGTTTTTCTGTAATTCTTGCTGCCTGGAATCCCACTTAAAAAGTTATATTCTTTATCAATTTATCTTGTGCCTAATGAATTAAAATTTATGATGATTCCATTCTAGGACCGTATAAAATTGACAGAGCCAGATTCACTGTTTGAGCATTTTATTATCTCGGGGCTTCATCCTGACGTTAACCTTGAGACTGTGGAGGGTGCATTTGTCAAGAGAAGGAAATGGGAGATAGATATGATAAACTCTGGAATAGTAGACCTTACATTGCTACAGCAGCGGGGACCTCCAATCCCAACGTTAGAACCTCAGGTTGACTGCATAACTGCACTTGTTTCAACAGTAAATATGAATATGTTTTCAACACTATCTTTTTAACATTCAGATATGATTTTAGTCGTATTTTCGGACAATGCAATCTGTCCTGATGAGTTTTCCTTGTAGATACAAATAATTTTGAAGTTCCTCAATATAAATACATTGGATCTTAGTTCTTAAAGGAGAAAAAGAAAGAGACTTTGGATCCATTATCTAAAATTTCGCAAGATTTTTACGTACTGCATAAATAGGCAGTCATTTGTGGTTGTCTTCTGGCATGTGATGATAATATACTTATTTTCCAAATGTGTTTACTGGATCCACAGATACTTTTTAAATATCCTCCTGGGAAGCGGCTAGCAATGCGTTTGAAAGATTTAGCTGCCTTTTGTTTTCCTGGAGGGGTTAAGGTTTGATATTACTCATTTTCCATGATGCTAAGTTCACTCATTAAACTTATATTCATTTAACACTTATGTTGTATTGATGTAATTCTAAATGATTCTCTTGAGTGAATTTTCATGATACAGGCACGGTTAATGGAGAAGACTCCTTCACTAAGTGATTTGAATCAAGTTGTTTATGGACAGGTGCACACCAAATCGTGTATCTTGTACTCTGTGACATATTTATTTCTCACCCTTTCAAAAACTTCCTATTTTTTCCCATCTATCTAACACAACTTCTTGTTTGTTGGATAGTTTGCATCTGTAACAATCTTTTGCAGTAGTGGGTTCTGTATAACAAATCAACATGTGAAGAAAAGTAGCGATTTTAACATTTTCATCGTATTCTTGTTATATTTCTTCATCTACCTTTTTCTATTTGCACAAACAAAAACAAGTGAGAAAAAGAAGAAGAATACAAAGCATAACAGGTATTGAACAATGAAAAAGTAGGTGCCACATAATTATCTTTGTCTTTGTTCTTCCTTGCTCATACCAGAACCTACGTCTAAACTGTTAGGAAGTGAGTCACAATGTATATTAAGCTAACACCCTTTTCCACGTGCAGTCCATCCTGCACCTGGATAGGCAAACATACATGTAGATAGAGAAACATAGGTGCATCCCCAACCTGCACGTTGCAAACTATTAAATAAGTGGGGAACATGGATATGAGGCTTCGAACACGGGAACTCTGGGAGATAAAGCTCTGATATTTGATACCACCGTTGAACCTCGAAAGCTTAAACTATTAGGGAATGAGCCAACAATGTATATCAAGTTAAGATGATCTTTGAAAGCTCTCCTCTTTGTCATCAAGTTAGCCTACTGAAACTCTTTCTCAAATATTTAGGTCGGTACCTTGCCTTTTTAAACAGTCCCAATAGAATTTACTTTTCAGAGTGGAAGCAAAGATAGCAACAATGTTTGGGGCTTGATTGATTTCAAACCTTTATTTTTAACTATACAAAACTGATCTTGTTTCTGGAATAAGTCCTAACTTTTATCAAGATATATCCTCGTGAAAAAGTGTGAGTCATATCCATTAGAGTTTTGCATTTGACTTGCCACTTCATGTTTTATCTCATTATTTTTTGATTAACTTATAAATCTATAACACAGATAGCACTCTAATTAGTTGATATTCTCTTCAGGAGCATCTAGGCAAAGATGATTTAGCATTTATTTTCTCACTCAAGGTATCCTATGTCTTTATTTGTTGTCTCTTTTGAAGATTTATGATACCTTCTTGCTTTCGCAGTGTGCTATTTATATATGTTCGTAGCACACATGGTTTCTGAAAGTTATCTTTGTGCCCTTTGATCAGGTGGCAGACAATGCAACACTTTATGGTATTTGCCTACATGTGTCAGAAATTGTTCAGAGGCCTCCTGCTATCTTAGGCATCTCATCCCCTCATCCTCATTCATCTGGAGGACTCTTCCGTTTTTTGGTATCTGCACCTCGATGCTACTGTGTGCTATCCAGAGTTCCTTTTTTTGAGTTACATTACGAGATGCTCAATAGGTAATGCGATGGAATTTTAATTTCTCTATAACCTGTAAATATGGTATAGACATTTCAAATTCATTTTTTATCCTCATGAAATCAATCGCTGTATTTTACTTGGATGCAGTATCATTCAAGAGGAGCGTCTGAATCGAATAACACAATTTGCTAGTGAAATATCCCTCCATGATTATGTTCCTACGTTGCCCAAAGTACATGATGAAATGAATGATCATGATGATTCCCCTCATAAGGAGTCATTTGATGATTGGATGGACTCTGCAATACCTGTTGACAGTGCACTAGCCCTTACGGCTGCTGGTGCAGGAATTAGATCGGATGATGAGACTCCACCTTCTTCACTCAAGATATGGGACCCTCAGTCCCCTGAAAGTGTTTCTGCTAGTGAGAGTTCAGATTTTAGTCAAGTACGGTATTTAGACAAGGATGGTAGAAAGGATTCACAATGTTATGATGACTATGGTTTTGAGGCCATAGAAACTCACTCGGAGACTTCAGAAAGAATATATGGAAGCTATGGAAATGGCCACACTTCTCCAGAGGTTGGGCCATCTTTCTCCTCCAGGAATCGCACATTGGAGAGTCTTGGGAGTTCTGAATATCTATTTAGGTGGTAAATATATTGTTATCTTACTATTTGGTTTATCATTTTGTGCTTAAGACATAAAATAATTGATTGTTTTCAGAAATGGCCATACTTCTCCAGAGGTTGGGACATCATTTTCCTCCAGGAGTCGCACATTGGAACGTCTTGGGAGTTCTGAATCTCTATTCAGGTGGTAAATATATGGTTATCTTACTATTTGACTTGTCCTTTTATTCTTAAGACATAAATTAGTAGTTTTTCTTTTACCCGTTGCTCTGTTGGTATATATGCTGTTACATGGGATTCAGTAGTTCTTGAAACATTTCTGCTACTTTTATGCGGTCATTTGGATATACCCATTTATAATTTCTCTCTCAATTCTTTATGGCATGTCAAATAAATTAATGATTCCCATTTGTCTAAGTACAACTTCAATAATATATTATTATCTTTGGCAGTCCAGCTAGAAGCATGGTATCAGAGGATGACGACGATGACCTTTTCTCAAATTGTGAGAAAGAGTTTGGTGATGAATTGATAATGGAATGGGCTAGGGTGAGTTTATCAATTTTTATCAATATCTTCGATGTTTACACAACTTTTTTTTTTCTTTCTATGTAAGTGATATTTTGAATTCCATATGACAGTTATTTTTGTATAAACTGTCTATGATAGGAGAATAAGAACGATTTGCTACAGATTGTTTGTGGTTTTCATGCTCTGCCTCTTCCTCAACCAGGAAGTGAACTAGCTTTTCAACCTCTTGACCATCTACAGGCTATTGAGTATAGGCGACCTCCAGTTACTGCCCTTGGTTTTGATGAAAAAAGTTTAGATTCGTTTGAAGATCCTGGGGTATTTGATTAATTACTCATTGTTCTTAGGCCACTCTCTCTCTCTCTCTCTCTCTCTCTCACACACACACACACACACACACACACACACATATTTTAGCATTTTATAATATTCACTCAACATTACTTCACTTGGTTAAAGGTCAATGCTAAATTGGCTGCTGCTGAGGAAGCTTTTGCACTATCACTATGGACGACTGCTACAATTTGCCGAGTTCTCTCCCTTGAAAGCGTAAGCTTAATTGTTTTGCTCAAGTCCATGTTAAATTTTTTTCATTATATGGTTCAGATTTTTTTTTTCTTCTGTAGTAACCAATATATCATCATGTCATGTAATGAGTTTCTATTCTTTCCTATGTGATCAATGTTTTCTCAATATAAGTTTCACAGGAGGGAAATAACACAGCCGGTGAAAATTTGTTTATAAGGCCAGAAATCCCCAAAGATCTAACATAGAAAAAGAATAACTGGATAACCTGTAACTGTATTGATGTGAGCCCTCCATCCGGTAGGGTTTTTATCATTTTCAAATTTGAATGGCAACAAGGAAAGCTACAAGGACTGTACAACAATTCTTGCTCCTGTGACCTTTGTAACACAAAGTAAAAGTGCTGTATAAGCCAAAATCTTCGAGGAAACACCACAACTCTAAAGACAGCCCAACTTTGTGGACTATTATCATCTTCGTATGGCCATCTGAGTTAAGTCAATCGAGTGAGACTAAAAGTAACAATGGTACCACCACTGAAAATGACGTTCATGCTTTAGCTTATCTCATTTTCATGTGATTTACCTCTTAATAAGTTGGTAGATAAGGTACTTATATACAGAAACAATATGGAGAACTTGTTAGCATAGTTCTTCTGGAAATGCTTGCTACATGATCTTAAGCCTTCACATTTTGACCTAACAGTATCTTTGAAAGTGGGCTGATGTTTGTGGTCAAGAATGTACCCACTTTTGCCCCAGGAAAAAGAAAGTTTATTTTGTCCCCCAAGTAAATCTTGTTGTCTACTTTTGTTAATTCATAACTGGTGTTTTTTTTCCAGATTTTAGCGTTGGTTGCGGGTGTATTACTAGAAAAACAAGTGGTGGTAGTGTGTCCGAATCTGGTGAGTTAATCTTTGTATTGGAATTACTTTGTCAATCCTGAGTGCAATTTTTTTCTTCTTCAAATTTTGACCATTTGACACTTCACTAATGCAGGGTGTGCTATCAGCTACAGTGTTATCTCTCATTCCCATGATTCGTCCATTTCAATGGCAGAGTTTAATGCTTCCTGTAAGCTCAATATTATTAGTGTTCTGCATCTACTTTAATTGGTTTATATATGTGAGTTTATGTGTACTTTAACGAAACTTGGGAAGTCTGAGTTCTTAAATATTTAATGATAAAACTGTTCTGGGGTTTTATCGTAAATAAAGTTTGTTAGTTTTAAACCCCTTCAACAATACTGAATTTCCACCAATGAGGATTACATGCATAAACGATGGTGCTTTGTTCAGTATACATAAATGTTTCCTAATACACTGACTTCACTCTTGGATTTGTCCTGTCCTTGTATCACACACACACACACACACACACACACACACACACACACTGTTCTTTGATAATATTGTTTCGTCTCGGATGGTCGTTTTCCAAGTATTCTATAGGTGCACTAGTACTTCTTTATGGACATCATATTTTCTTAAGTTTCTTCAATATTCTTCAGGTTCTACCAGGGAAAATGCTTGATTTTCTTGACGCCCCAGTTCCGTTTATTGTGAGTTTCATCCCATATTAATCGTCGTACTTGTATCTTTTGTTATATGTATTCAATTGCATTTTGTTGTATGGCTAGTTAAGTTTAAGGCTTGATTAAACTCAGTTGATTGCTTTGATTGAATATTAACCAAACCAGAATTCTAAAGGGGATGCCAAAGCGAAATGCATAATATTGCTTCGCTTGGAATTCTATTTTGTTCCTAGATTATATATAGGAAATACTTACTTCTAGAAAATTCATGTAACTCTAAGTTCGAACTTGAATTTCAGGGGTTGTAAGAAAATGGTACCATTGTTTCCAGTTTAATTTTTTTTTTGCTCTTATCATTTTGCAGATTGGGATACAACAAGTTCCTGCAGATCTAAAGAGGAAAGCATGGGATCCTGTTCAAGTTAATGTGCAAAAGGATCAGGTTTCTTATTTTTACTTTTTTCCGCTATCAAATATAGATGATCTCTAAAACACAATGGAAAGATTTTTTTTTTTTTTTTTTGAATTTTTGCATGCTTGAGAATCACACAATTGAAATTGATCATTCTAGAACTTCTGAAATTTTGAAATTTGTTGCAGTTTATAAGTTTCCTTTTGGACTAAGAATGTCTTTTTTTCTTTGGGTCTGAGGACTACCAATGTATGTGCTTCAAATTGTCTTTTTTAATTTTTTATTTTGTAAGGATGAAAAAACATAAAAATTTCCGTGGTCTTCCACCTTGTATCTCTTGCGAACTACGGAATGCTCAGTTTTCCTTGCAACTACTTTGATGGAATTATGATGTATTTTATAGTTTTCAATAATTACCCAAAAATTTGCAAACTAAGAATAATAAGTATCCTTGCTGTTACTTTATTGCTCATGCAGGTGAAAATGTGTCATTTGCCAACACTTCCAAGACATAAAGATCTAGCCTCTGAACTAGGGCCCATCCATGCTAGACTGTCACGTGAAGGTTCATTTGCTAAAAAGCATCCTGTATATAGGTGCAACGAAGTGCAGGTTTACTGTCATACTTGCATGCTTACTGCTTCTGCTCGTGATTCTGATGGATTTACACTAACAAAGAGTGATGTTGCAAACTTCACTCTCATACTTGCATGCCTACTGCTTATGCTCGTTACTCATATTATGGAAAAATGTTTTAGAATCTATAATTAAAGGCCTGTGGTCATCCCGTAGCTAACGAGTCCAAAGCGAGTTTTTTAGTTTTCAACAATATGGTTATGATACTTTTCTAAGCAGTTTCACTCTTTTACGTTTCAGGTCGAAGCTGCAGGTCAGTTTTTAGACGTCATGAAGAAGTACTTGGAGTCACTTTGTTCTGAGCTAAGGTCTTACACAATAACGAGTGTACAATCAAACAATGACAGGGTAGAGAAATTAATGCCATAGTTTCTATATTCCTCCAAATCTTCAATAATATAAAACTGTAAATAGCTAAATATCACAGAAGACCTGGCTTATTATACTTTTTTGACATATAAATTTTTTCCTGTCTATTCAGGTTTCTTTACTTCTTAAAGAGAGCTTCATTGATTCCTTTCCTAGCAAGGACCGGTCATTTATCAAGGTAACGTGCAATTCTTTCTAAATGTCTCATGCATATTTCATTACATTTACTTATCTATTTAGGTTAAGTTGTAGTTGAAAGCAGTTATTGTATCACCTTTCTATTATTTCATCTGCAACTTTCGGCTTCTACAGTTGTTCGTAGACACACAAATGTTCACTGTTCTATCGGACTCTCGCCTGTCAAGCTTTGAGAATGGTGAACCCTAAGTTAAACCTTTTACAAGTTTAAGTGCATCGTTGTAAGATTCCAAGTTGCAACTCAAAGATTTTTCTCAAGGGTAATGGCTTCTGCAACAGTTGACGAATCACAAGGCACAACTAATTCAGAGTGAGGGGGCGGAATGGCTTATGGTCCTTTTGGTGATGGCCTGTCCAGGAATTTGCCAACCTAATATGGTTTGGGGGCCACGCCACTATCTCTTGCAAACTGCTGGCTAGAGCCTGCGGCAAATACTTTGTAACATAAAGTTATAGTCAAAAGTGCAAAATCCCCACACCACCATCTATTGTAGTGCACACACTAAAGGATCACAATCCCAATTATTTTATGGGATTTGATGTTGGATCTATAAGAAACTTCCATCTCGTTCAAAATCTTGTAAATGTCAATAGACAAAACATAGTATTACGAGACTCTTTTTTCTGATCAAATATGTTTTAGCCGCTGATGCTTAACTTGTTATTGCCATAGGTAAATGTGAATTGCATCGAAATACATTTCCCTTGTTTTAAGGGCAGAATAATCTCGACTATTTTCAATGAAATGCGAGGCTGAGCATAAACAAAAAACCTGATTTCAGTAAATGTAAACACAATTGTAATATAGTACATACCCTTGTATTATTGGTTTTACATGCAAACACAGTTTCCAACCCCCAAAAGAAAAATGTTTCCACTAAGCTCTTCATTTTGATCACATATACATTGCCATAGTCTAATTTCTGAGGGCAATGTGGCATCGACCGCATTTCCGTTTACATTTACATTGTCATTTGATGCAGTGGCTAATGCCATCGGTTAATTCTTGCAGAAGCACTGTACAGAGGTGAGGTGCTATGCAAGGGCTGCCTCACAGTAGCCTCTGGTTTCTGCACTGTTACAGCAATTGCGTTTTCTAGAAATGGCAACCTTAATCAAATCATTTCTCTTCATCCTCGGAGTCTGATTTTGCAAAAACTGTTTCGGGCTGGGTTTGTGCATAAGCTGGAGCAATGTACTTTGGATCTTTTGCTGCAACATCCGCAAACTTCAGTATGGCTTCTCTGGGATCTTCCTCCATCCAAGTCTCCTTGATCATGCCCCCTTGCTGAGACGGGACTCAAAGGATGAGTGTCTTTTCTACAGTCGCATTAAATTTGGAAAGAAAAGATAAATAATCAATGGAGAAATAACCATTACCTTCATAAGGTACTGGGTCAATAAGCTTCCTTTACTTGCACCTACTCGTCCACCAAAGCCTGGCCCTGTCATGGGAAGTTCAGGCTTACGGGATTTCAGTGGGTCCTTCAATGTTTTCTCTCGCTCACGCTTACGGCTTGGTTGATCTCTAAATAAAGGTAGAGCATGAGGGTTGTGAATCACTGGTTTTGCCTCAAAATCGTCAATAGATTTTTTCCTCGGAGCACGTGCAACACAAACAAGAGCTCCTTTTTCACTAAGGGTTGGATCATATAACACATGAGTTCCTCCTTGGCTTTTATCTCCTGCTGTTGCAAAGATCTTCACAAACAAAGGCATGTGAGACTTTTCATTTTTTACTTTTGGAAAATCGAAGGCATGTAATTATGAGTATACTTTCATCCTTCATTTATTGTGCATGCATGTGTATGAATGTGTTCAGTGATTCTCAATAGATCAACAAGCGCTTAAGAAAAATGATAGATTAAACAAGCATGTTATTATTGAGAGTTTACCTGATTGAGTTTTGGGTGCCAAGCACACTGTACAACACTACAGGTGGGGGATATCCCAACTTTTGAAACAAGTTGAAGTTTTGCTCGATCGAAGAAGCATAGCAAACCTCCAGTAGTGCTCTCCCTTTCAACAGATGTTCCAGTCAAGAAGAGTTGCTCATCAGGACTAAATGCTATATTAGTTTGGGCATAGTTGTTTGGGAGATCATCAAACACCTGAAGAGGATCCTTCATCTGACGCAAATCCCAAACCTGGTACACATGTAAATTAGAAGGGAGACACACAACAGAAAGAAAAAAAATTATGACTTAGTCCGATAATAAACAGCAGTATACTCCTTACTCATGTAATTCATTACCTTCAATGAACCATCAAGGCTTCTTGATAGTAAGATTCTCCCATCCATAGAAAACTTAAGTGCAGTAATATCATCTGAATGACTGTTTTGAACATGTATATCTGGCCTGCTTCCCCATCCAGGCTTAAGGTTCCATATCTGTCAGAATGATACATGTTATGTGAGAAGAAGCTGATGGAAATGGCATTAAGTACGATAACATCACAAATCTATCTATCCAACCAATGCAAACTTTCATTTTGAGGTGGAGGAGACCTAGTTCGCTTTTTTAGTACCGAGCCCATTTGAAGTAAGAGAGATTCAGCCAATACCTGTATAGAACCATCTCCTATACCACCTGCAATGCGTTTTCCATCACGATCCCAGGCACAAGTGGTGACCGGAATTCTTCCAGGCCTCGCAAGTTTTGGCTTGATTACCTGTTCATTGAGGTATTGCATCATTTAGTTTAAAGCATCAAGTTCGGTAATATACCTTCTCATTAATTAAAAAAAAGTAAAACAGAGTATCCACAGTAGAAATCATTCTAAAAGGCAAAGTAGCATTATCGGATCCAGGATCAATAATCCAATTTACTATTACATAAAGCACTTGCAAATTCTGCAGAGAACTAAAACCATTTTGCTAGTCACATAGTTATGCAAGACAACCGAAACCAATATTATACAAAAACATATCTTTAAGCAAGACCCAAAACAATATCGAACCTGTTTCTGAGTTTTGAAGTCATTGACATCCCAAATACGCAGTGATCCATCCTCGGATGATGTCAAAATGGTGTCTTTAGTTCTAGGGTGCCACTCTCCACAAGTCAATCCAGAAATGTGGCCCTTGGTATTCTTGAGATCACGAATATACATGTCCCCCTTTACAAACTCTCCCAAAGTAAGCCCATCGCGGTCATATATCTGAAAATTTCACACAAAGACGAAAACGGTATAGGAAATGCCCATTACGCGCCAATCTCATATACACAAAACCAAAATCAAAGAAAGCAAAAAATAATAAAATTCACACAAGAAGATGTTGATGAAGAGCACCTTCGCTTGAGCTGAGCCTGTAACACAGAGAAAACGATCGGCTGTTGGACTCCAGCTTATGGTACGAACTTGATGACCTTCAGATGGTTCGAGCTGCCTAAAAGATTGCAACTTTGAATTCATTCCTTGGAAATCGTACATTCGCACAGAATAGTCATAGCTACCGGAAACAACTCTAGACCCAGTGTGATCGACGGCGAGGGCCGAAACGACCTTGGTATGGCCCTTCAGCACAATCTCATTGCTTAGCGGAATCCGATACCTATTCTCCAACTTTGAATCCGAATCAGAATCCGAATCCGAATCGTCCATGTTGGACCCCACCGGCGGCCTCGGCGGTCCAATCATCTCGCCATCGTCGTCGTCACTCTCGGTAATCTCAGATTGTGGCAGCGGAGGCGGCGGTCCAATCATGACATCGCCATCTCCATCCTCATCGTCTGCAGGGCTAGGTTCAGGATTAGGGTTAGGTTTAGGGTTTTTGGGGGCGCGGAGGGAGGTGAGCCAGGTTTGGGAGGAGGAGGAGAGAGAAGGGAGGTCGTTGGTTTTGGTGGAGGAGGGTTTTTCTGGAGGATTGTTAACAGAACGACGAGTCGTGTTGTGAATGGCTTCGAGAGAGGTTTGAGCCTTGGATTGCTTGCCAAACGTGAGAGGAAATTCAGCTCTGATTCCGTCGTATATCTCTGCCTCATCGTCCGCCATTGGAATGTGTCTCTCTGCACTGTGCTTCTTCTTCTCCTCCTTTATCGATGTCCAAAACGTCGGCGTTTCTGGTGTTTTCCGACTTAGACTGGTTTATACGTGTTCAAGCTCTACCGCCATGAATTTTAAGATTTCGTTGCTGTTTGCAACTTTGCCGCGAGAGAAAGAAATAGCTGGTGGGTTGGGGTGGCCCAATTACTGCCCCATTTTGGACTAAGCCCAATTTTTGAAATTTTTTGGACACCCCATGCCCATTTTGGACTGAGCCCAATTATTCGTTGCTTATATGCTTATATCCGATTTGGGGCTTAGAAAACTAATTTGGGCCTTAGCGGCTAGCCCAATTCCTGACGTTCCGGAGTTTCCAATTCATCTCAAACCCAATTATTTCCCAAGTGCGCCGCCGGGCCCACATATCCAATCTTTTATCATACGTGTCTATTATCTACATGTCATTGTGAGGGATAGATGTGACCTCCTAAATCTGAACCACCACATATCTTGGACTCTTACATGTAAATGGTGTATTTTTAATTGTCGGCTGAAAATCTAATTGGTTTTATAGCAATTATGTAGTCAATGTCAAAGTCAAACCCCCATATTGGTCAATTCATCCACAATGCATAGAATATTAAAAATTAAATGAACGGTGATGATAGACATTGGCATGTATTAGCAGCCTCAACGTAAGCTAGCCTATAAACATATTAATTTATAAATTAATTCAATCATTATACGAAATGAAAGTGGCCAACAGACCCTAGTTGCTTGGGGTTCAGCGCATCATAAAAAGAATGGGACCAAGGTCATTTTATGTCTGACTTTGACTTATCTTTAATTGCTTGGTTATGCGCAATTGTCGTGGCTTCGATTCGATTTCTCATTTTTCAAACCAAGACTTAAACGGGAGCCGTGGTGGCAGTGGGTTGTTGCGCTAGTCTTCTTAGGATTCAGACTACATGGGTGGGTTTAATGTGCCCTGTTGTAGGGCGGTTCTTAATAAGTGTGAGGTTTTATTAAAAAAAAAAATATCGGTCATATTAGTAGTGAAACTATTTATTATATATTTTATTTTATTTAATCAAATTTTCGATGTGAGACTTATATTCTTCAGCACCTGGTTTAAAACAAAATATGTACCCAAGACATTATACATCTATGAGTTGTGATCTGTAACGCGTGTTTGTTTGTATATCAAGTTGATTTGAGGCGAAATAGAAAATGATTACAATCAATATGGAAAATCTGGTGAACTCATACCAACGGATTTTCCTTCTGGGCAAAATTTGATGGCGCTTATGTTTGGAATAGGTGGCCGCCGATTTGGCGCATTAGCAAATGATGCAAACTCGATAAATGCAATTCATATATAGTCGGTATAGTAATTAGCTACTCAATGCAAAAGTCAAACCCCCACATGATGAATTTCACTCTCTTTGGCATGAACGGTGAAGGGGAGCCAGCCACAATGCGTATGATATATGAAAATGTAATGAATGGTGATGATATCATCCATGATGTCTGAACCTTTTGATCATGACATATATCATGCACGACTTCTTTCTATAAATTATCCAGGAAAGTGGCCAACAAAAGCCAAACCCTTTTACTCTTGCCTTTTGTTTTCCCGTGATTTGCTATCTTCTTTATTAAGTTTGGTACTTTGGATAAAGAAGACTTGGGTTTTTAATTTGTCGTTCTTGCTGGTTCTTCTACATGGAGATAAGTTGTGATCTTGAGAAAGCTGGTCACAGTTTCAAAAACTCTTCCTTTTGGACTGACAATGGCGCGGGAGTTTTCTCATCATCTTCACGTGGAGAGGATGATGAGGAAGCTCTCAAGTGGGCTGCTCTTCAGAGACTTCCAACTTTCCAGCGCTTGAAGAAAGGTTTGATCTCTACATCCGAAGGCGGTGCCGACGAAGTTGATGTGAGCCGTCTTCAAGTACAAGAAAGGAAGAATTTGATTGAGAGGTTGGTTGGAGTAGCTGAAGAAGATCATGAGAACTTCTTGTTGAGGCTCAAGAACCGCATTGATAGGTAAGAATTTAGAATTAATCTCAACTCTACATGTTGCTCTTTTCTTGAATTTTCTCTGTTTTTTTTAAATTATATATTTATAGTAATGGGTTTGTTGTACTTGGAATGTATCTCAGAGTTGGAATTAGTCTTCCTACAATTGAAGTTAGATTTGAGCATTTAAAAATTGCCGCTGAAGCTTATGTAGGAGGCAGAGCTCTGCCTAGTGTCTTTAACTACTGTGTTAATTTAGTGGAGGTAATAATTGACCACTAAAATTCAGTTTGTGTATTGCATCCATAATCTTGGTGTTAATACGTTCTAACATGACTATTTGTTTCTGGGTTCCAAAGGGTTTGTTGAACTCCTTCCGTATTCTTCCTAGCAAGAAGCAACACTTGACTATCCTTAAGGATGTCAGTGGGATCATCAAGCCTTGCAGGTGAGAAAGTTGCAGACTATGTCTTATATATATATATATATATATATATACATTTGTTGGAGTTTGTGTGGCCTAATACTCACTTGGTTCATGTGTTTGCTCAGAATGACACTGCTTTTGGGTCCTCCGAGTTCCGGAAAGACCACACTCTTGTTGGCTTTGGCGGGAGAGCTTGACCAGGATCTGAAGGTTACACAAAATGAAATGGGGCCTTAAGATTTTTTATTTTAGCTTTAGTCTAAAGGTATTACTCTTGGATTATGTTACTAATTAGTCAAAATTCTTGTGCAGTTTTCTGGACGTGTGACCTACAATGGTCATGACATGCATGAGTTTGTGCCTCAGAGGAGTGCTGTCTATATCAGTCAACATGATGTTCATATTGGAGAGATGACAGTCGGAGAAACATTGACTTTTTCTGCAAGATGTCAAGGGGTTGGAGCTCGTTATGGTTCGTTTACAGGACTTCTTTTTATTGAACTTTCAGAATCAGACCAAAGACTATAACAGGAAAAGATGACTGAGGTTTTTTTTTCTTCTGAATTTTGACAGATATCCTAGCAGAGATAAGTAGAAGAGAGAAAGAAGCAAATATTAAGCCAGATGCAGACTTGGATATCTACATGAAGGTGAGAATATCTACTTAAGAGGTCTGTAAACTACAACTATATTATGGACACCATTTTTCTTGGATGATTAGTTAATTTTAAGTTGTTTTTTGTTATTATAGGCAGTGGCATCAGAAAGCCAGAGGGCACAAGTGGTGACAGATTATATTCTAAAGGTAAAGCATCATATTTGTTTTTGCAATAACAAAAGGACTTTTGAAAATTACCCTTGCACTATTTCTCTTTGTTGATCAATAATCCATTTGATTTTCAGATCCTGGGACTGGATGTCTGTGCAGATACCTTGGTAGGGGATCAATTAATTAGGGGCATCTCTGGAGGACAAAAGAAACGAGTCACAACGGGTAAACAAAGTGTTGTTCTTGCATTAAAGCACATGCATTTTAAATTTAAGTGGCAAATCTTTGACAAATGAATCATATATAGGTGAAATGTTGGTTGGACCTGCTAAGGCATTATTCATGGACGAAATATCTACTGGTTTGGATAGTTCAACTACATATCAAATTGTGAATTCGATCAAGCAATATGTTCATATTCTCAAGGGGACTGCATTCATCTCACTGCTGCAGCCAGCGCCTGAGACTTATGAACTATTTGATGACATTGTTCTCCTTTCTGATGGTCAAATTGTGTACCAAGGTCCTCGTGAACAAGTTCTTGAATTTTTTGAATTCATGGGCTTTAGATGTCCTGAGAGGAAAGGTGTGGCCGACTTCCTGCAAGAAGTAGGTCCTTATATTGCTTTGTTTTGATCTTGTGAAAATAAAGAAAATGAGCATCACACATGGAGTCTCACATAAACTATGTTGTAGGTGACGTCAAGGAAAGATCAGGAGCAATATTGGGCAAGCAAAGATGAGCCTTACAAGTTCATCACAGTAGATGAATTTGTTGAGGCATTCAACTCATTCCCTGTGGGACGCAAATTTGCAGATGAACTTGCAACTCCATTTGACAAGACAAAGAGCCATCCTGCTGCACTAACAACAAAAAAGTATGGTGTTCAAAGAACAGAACTATTGAAAGCTTGCTTTGCAAGGGAATTCTTGCTTATGAAGAGGAACTCATTTGTCTACCTTTTCAAGCTTACCCAAGTGAGTTTTAACTTTACTTAAGCTTCTACTATAACCATTCTTTTGTCTTGTGCTCCTGGGTTTGATTTTTATTTTTGATTTTCCTTATTTTTAGCTCTCAATCTTGGCTCTAATTACAATGACACTGTTCCTACGGACTGAGATGCACCGTGATTCAGTAAGTAACGGAGGAATTTATGCTGGTGCTTTGTTCTTCTCTATGGTTTCTGTTATGTTCAATGGAATGGCAGAGCTTTCTATGACAATTGCCAAGCTTCCTGTTTTTTATAAGCAAAGAAAACTACTCTTCTTTCCACCATGGGCATATGCCCTTCCCGCATGGATCCTCAAGATCCCTATCACTTGTCTTGAAGTAGCTGTTTGGGTATTTATTACCTACTATGTCATTGGATATGATCCAAATGTTGAAAGGTAAAACAACTAGAAAAGTTACCACTTTATGGCTAACATTTGTTTTCATGTTTTCTCCATTAAAAAAATTAATGAATATTCATGCACATGATGCAGGTTGTTTAAGCAGTACCTTCTACTCTTACTCATTAATCAGATGGCTTCTGCGTTGTTCCGATTCATTGCTGGAGTTGGTAGAAGCTTGACTATCGCGAACACATTTGGATCATTTGCTTTGGTCATGCTTTTTGCTTTGGGTGGCTTTGTCTTGTCAAGAGGTATAAAACAAGTAAAGAAACTTCATGTTACATTGCTTGATTGGTATGCAATGGTGTTTATTTTCTTTTGATTGTTTCCACAGAGGATATAAAGAAATGGTGGATATGGGGCTATTGGATATCACCTTTGATGTACGGGCAGAATGCAATAGTAGTCAATGAGTTCCTTGGAAAGAGTTGGAGTCATGTAATCCTTTGATTTGCCTTTTTCAAACATTTTGGCTTGTGTCGCTTATTCATAGTCTAATTACTTTTTTCTCTTGAAGGTTCTTCCAAACTCAACAGAACCGTTAGGAGTTGCTGTTCTGAAGTCCCGCGGATTCTTCACTCATCCATCTTGGTATTGGATTGGTGTGGGAGCATTGGCTGGATACATGCTTATATTCAATATTTTTTTCACTTTGGCTCTCACTTATCTAAAGCGTGGGTACCTTCACCTTATCTTATGCGCACTAAATCTTACAAGTCAGACTTTAACTCATAAGATATAAAACATTGTGCAGCATTTGACAAGCCACAGGCTGTTAGATTGGAAGACTCTAGCTCATCTCCTCAAATTGGCCAAGGTGATATATCTCATAAGTAATGTTTGTGTATGTCTGCTTTGAGTGAAATATGATTAATATTTTTCCCTTTTTGGTGAAAATAAAATGTTATGGACGTACAGAGAATGGAAATGGAAGTGTATCTTCCAGGTCCTCATCTGCAAGGACAGAAGCTACTGCTGACACTAACCCTAACAAGAAAAGAGGAATGGTTCTTCCGTTTGAACCATATTCTATCACCTTTGATGAAATCACGTACTCTGTGGACATGCCACAGGTGATTTATATATGCAACCACAGTTTAAGCGTGTTTGACTTTTGGCAAATCTGGTGCAAGTCCAACATTGTAAGACTTTTTTTAATTCGGACTTGCAGGAAATGAAGAATCAAGGTGTTCCAGAGGATAAATTGGTGCTCCTCAGGCGTGTGAGTGGTGCTTTCAGGCCTGGTGTTCTTACAGCTCTGATGGGAGTGAGTGGTGCTGGTAAAACTACGCTAATGGATGTACTTGCTGGCAGAAAAACTGGTGGTTATATTGAGGGAAAAATCACAATCTCTGGGCACCCAAAGAAGCAAGAATCATTTGCACGGATTTCTGGATATTGTGAGCAGAATGACATACATTCTCCTCATGTTACTGTCTACGAGTCCTTGATGTACTCAGCGTGGTTGCGTTTACCTGCAGGAATCAATTCAGAAACTAGGAAGGTTGGTATTTTAAGTTACAAACTATAGTTTCTAAGATTCATTTTGATTCTTATGAAGTTTTGCTGTTGTGAACTAGTTGAATCGATTGAAAGTTTGGTCCACTTTCTAATCCAAGTTACCATTCATGTTCAACTTTCACATATTTAGAGTGAGCTATTTATGAGCATTGTTAAGTTCAACAAGTATTCCTTCTTTTTGTTAAAAGATTATCAACCAAGATTGGACTTGTTGTACATATGCATGATTTAAAAGTTCACTAAAGCTGGGTTGTTAGAAAAATAAGTTTGTAAGTCAACCACCTGCCTCATCAAGTTTCATAAAATGAACATGATTGCAGATGTTCGTTGAGGAAGTGATGGGACTTGTGGAGCTGAATCCGTTGAGACAAGCACTAGTCGGGTTGCCGGGTGCGAATGGTCTCTCAACAGAGCAGCGGAAGAGGCTGACCATTGCGGTTGAACTCGTGGCTAACCCCTCCATAATATTCATGGATGAACCAACTTCAGGCTTAGATGCAAGAGCTGCTGCTATTGTTATGAGAACGGTTAGGAACACTGTGGATACTGGAAGAACAGTTGTATGTACCATCCATCAACCAAGCATTGACATATTTGATGCTTTTGATGAGGTGAAAATTCTTCATATATCGAAAGATTTTGGACTTAGAACTCTACTTCATTGATCTGTTCTACATGAGTATGATTATTTAACATGTCATTGCAGCTATTCCTGCTGAAGAAAGGAGGACAAGAGCTATATGTAGGGCCACTTGGCCGTCATTCTTTCCACCTAATTAAGTACTTTGAGGTATGATGAATCAAGAAATTTCGAGCATGGATATATCTGTATATTTTCTTTAAAGGTTTTGCTAATACATGTATTTTTCTATGAAGGGAATTGAGAACGTCAGTAAAATCAAGGATGGTTATAATCCAGCAACCTGGATGTTAGAAGTCACCAGTTCAGCAAAAGAAGTAGCTTTGGGGATTGATTTTGCTGATGTGTATAAAAAATCAGAAATTTACAGGTTTGGTTTTATATTGGAAAGAACCTCTCTCTTCCTGAGCAAGACTTGTTGGTGAAAACATACTCATCTATGGCATGTCTTTCAGGAGAAACAAAGCACTTATTGAAGAACTGAGCACCCCGGCTTCTGGTTCTGAGGACCTCTATTTCCCTACTAAATACTCTCAGCCATTTTTAACCCAATGCATAGCTTGCTTATGGAAACAACATTGGTCATATTGGCGCAATCCACCATACACTGCCATAAGGTTGATCTATACAACCTTCATAGCCTTGATGTTTGGGACAATGTTCTGGAACCTTGGCTCCAAAACGTAAGTTACAATGCAGAACAGAAAGACAGATATATATATATATATATATATATTCTTACCAATATATTTTCTTCCAAATGCGATTTTGAAAATTTTGAATCCAGGACGAAACAACGGGATCTCTTCAATGCAATTGGTTCTATGTATGCTGCTGTTCTCTTTCTTGGTATTAAAAATTCTACAACAGTGCAGCCAGTCGTAGATGTGGAAAGAACAGTCTTCTATAGAGAACGAGCTGCTGGAATGTATTCTGCCTTGGCATATGCCTTTGCACAGGTGACTGATCATATATTCTACTAACATAATATTTTAGGTTTCACTGAGATTACTTGTATTATTTATCTTATGCCATTTCCGTATCTTGTTGCAGGTTACAATTGAGATCCCTTATGTTTTTGCACAAGCAGTTATCTATAGTGTCATAGTTTATGCAATGATTGGGTTTGAGTGGACTTTGGCTAAATTCTTGTGGTACCTGTTCTTCATGTATTTCACATTTTTGTACTTCACCTACTATGGCATGATGGGTGTGGCCTTGACGCCGAACCAACACGTTGCTGCTATAAGTGCCAGTGCATTTTACGCAATATGGAATGTCTTCTCAGGGTTCGTCATTCCCCGAACTGTAAGTGCTGCTTACCCTCAACTTGTAGTGCATGTTTTTTGTGTGCATAGAATCTGTCTTCATGTCTTATTTTCTCATCCTGTAATTTTGATTCGTGTTCATTTGGCCAACTACAGAGGATTCCTATATGGTGGAGGTGGTACTATTGGGCATGTCCAATGGCTTGGACCTTGTATGGACTGGCTGCGTCACAGTTTGGAGATATACAGGACAAGCTTGAGACTGGTGAAACGGTGGAAGAATTTATGCGGAATTACTTCGGTTTCAAGCAAGAATTTATAGGAGTGGTGGCTGCTGTGGTGGTTGGATTCACTCTACTCTTTGCACTTATCTTTGCCTTGTCCATCAAGATGTTGAATTTCCAAAGGCGATGAAATTTTTGTTTCAACAGGATTGTCTGGGGATGGCTAACATGTCAACAACTTGTTCATCATCTAGGAATTTCTTTGATCTTATGTGTTGCAGTTTTAATTGTATAATTGGACAAGCTGCTTATGAGATACAAAATTTATAAATAATGATATGATTCGTTTACAAGTTTCGAATTTTCGAGGGCTAATCACTCCACAAGCAGGCCAAAAAGTTGGCACCAACCATTATCGTTTTCGCCTCTATCATGTGAAGCCTGACAACTGACACAATTATATTCGTGAAGGCCATGCTAACTAAGTTGATTGTAGAAGATATTAAGCTCAAACTTACAAGTTATTTTTTGATAGGGAAAGCCTCTATGTTGATTGTAGATATAACATTATATTATTATTTGTCGCCTGCTAAATTTCATGTAGTATTAACCTGAAAATTAAATGTTGGCTGGAAAGCAGCAGGAGAAATGCTTTAATCAGCAGCAAGCAGCCAGTTTAGAGTTTAAAATGACGGTTTTAAGAGATTTCGCAACGATTTTGTGGATTTTGCGGCGAATATCTGACTTTTCGTGACGAAATTCGGGCACCTAATCAGGGAAACACCCTTTAGCAACACTTTTAACCGCTGCTAAGCGTCGCAACAGAGATATTTAGCAGCGTAAGCCTAAACCGCCGCTAAAGGTCAATTTTGGAGTTCCGGTCGCCTCTCCAATCCCGAGACTATTACAAATGCATTCTTCCACACATCGTGCATTTAGAAATCTACTCACTACAGAAAAAGAGAAGACATTTTCTTACGTGTCCATGTTTACAATTATTACAAGAAAATATTACAAATTTCACTACTGCTATTTCACTACAAATATTACAAATTTGCTGTGCAGAACTCCTTTCCCGCTTGTCAGTACTTGGGTGATCACTCCCCCATAATTTAGATGTAACAAAAAAGTAGTCTCTTTCAAAATTCTCATAAAGAATTGCCTCTGTCAAAGCATTTACTAGAGCTGCCGGCTCAGAACCATAAATCTTCGCAGTGTCAAAATGCCGGTAACCCATCTGCATTACAAAATCATGCACTTTTAGAACACATTCATTCAGTGCTTGATAAAATAAATAAATAGTAAATAGTTGGAAACTAGAATATCTGTATGATCAAGTGAGTGATTGACAGAGTTGCAAAACAAAAGGCAGTACACAGCAAGCATGGAGTTTCTGTTTTGGCCTTCAATGGCAAAGGTTGAGGAATTAATATGGGTGAGCCTCGCTTGCTTAAAAATGGCCATACACAAACCAAAGCTTAAGTATTAGACTTTAACAAACTCATAATTAGGCTGTGTGTGTTGAGATAATAAGCAAGGAGGATCCACATGCTTGATTTTTGTTAATTTATGCATCTTAGCTAGCACCACCAGTGAGGCTTGTGATGAGTCACTCACAGGTGTCATTCATATTTCATTCTATGACTGCTACGAACACCAAATTTTATTCACCAAATGACGTAACAGTGTTTAATTGATATTTTATTCACCAAATGACATAACCTAATTGATGTTTTATAATGACAAACTTATTTGCACTCTCTCTAAAAAAAAGTGTAAGAGATGTTTGGGTTGTCCCAATATCATGAAGCCATTATTCGAGTCTACTACAATGTGAAAATACCACAGGGTAAGGAAAACTGCAAAAGTAATTTCATGCTAATACAACAGAAAAATAATAGAGATGTCAATCTTCAAACTAATAGACCCCAGAGAGGTAATCTAAAAAACTCTTCTAAGGAATTGGTTTCATCAATTCAAACATTTTGAATTTAATCTTCTTCCTTTAATTTCATGGTTCTAATAAATTACTGAATTTATATCACTAAAAGCATAACCAAAGTAACAACAACAAGAAGGAAACCAAATCAAGACGAACTTGTATATCAGGGAAAGAAAAAAGGATGCAAATTTTGGTTTTCTACCGGTCAGATATGTGGAAAATGAAAATAAAAAGATACGATCTTTTGAACCAGTTAGATATAAAAGGCGCAAATTTTCTAGTGCAGAAGCTAAGCATTTACCTGTTTCGTTCAAATTGGGAGCATGGTAGTGCATTTCCCCTGTTGTTACTCATCTTTCATGGCAGCTATGGCACCGTAGGAGTGCTGGCGACGACGGTTTGAAGAATTAGGTTTAGGGGTTTTGTTTTCGGTCGAATAGATTTGGGGATTTTGTCAAAACGGGTTGGTCGACGTCGCGACGATAACCAATTGGTCCCAATCGTAGGCCTGAAATCGTCATTTCATATTCTTCAAGTTCGGGTGAGGAGAGAAAGAGAAATTGGGCTTTTTTTGTGGCCCAAAGATACTTTTGTATTCAGTAATGAGCCCAATCTAGAAAAAGCATGTTTTAAATAAATATGATTGGAATAATTGCGGTTGTTGTAGTGGGAGTGTGGGATGAGGAGATATATCTTTCCATTTTCAAATTTTCTTGAAGTACTTTTCATTTTATTATTTTACCCTTATATATAAAATGGTGTTCCATTTAACATGTTAATTAACTTAGGGCATTTCGTTTGGTCGAATCGAATAGGTTCGCTGATACTCACTTGAACTAGAAGTTCTTCGTATCTTCACCTATGTTATACTTAACTATGAGGCAAAATACCAAACAAAATTTTCCTTTCTCCTTTTAGGTTTGAATACTATGTGTACATATATAGTTGGTATAGCTAGTCAATGTAAAATCAAGTCGTGAGATTGAAGGCTGTTGATACCATGTAAAACAATAGAGAGCTCAGGAATTGTTTGATGAGCTTGTATCCATCAACACAATGGAACAGTAAATTTATATTAGCAAAACAACAATATCAGTTACAAGGATTACATCATATCCCTATATAAGTGGGAGCCAAACCTATACATTTGAAATACAAATAGAAAACCATATCAGATTTGTTGGAGCAGAAATTCTTACAATAAAAATGTCTTCCATAAGTTCTTGGCTTTACTCCGCACACAAGATAAACAAATCTCCAAGCAATACTTCCCCCGAATCAGATAAGGAAGGGATGGGTACCTGCAAAAGATACTTCTACGCTCAAGTCAATTTTTGTGTGTATTTGTGTGCACCAGTTAATCCGAAATCACGTACCTTTCTCTGGTTGTGGAACTCCACATTTATACCTGGTGACAGACTTGGGGCGCAAGCCTCACTTTGCACGTCTTTTGTCTACTTCCGCCATTTCCGGTTAGCGTGAGTTGCGCGTTGTCAACTCTCAACGGTGTTCACGTTGTCCCTTGATTCATGCGGATTGGGGAGTGCAGGCGTTTGAATATACCCACGAACCTATGTCAGGCCACTTGTACACGAGTCAACATGGGGTAATGCGCTTGTGAACCCACGTTCAGTGGTGCATATCCGAACCCACGTTGGGCGGTGCACATCCGGAATCACATTGGGTTTACGCGCATTCGAACCCATATCGGGCCAATGTCAATACGAACTCACGTTGGGGGCTTATGCATATACGAACCCATATTGGATCGAACCCAATCTGAGCTCGTGTTGGGCTTTCGCACAAGAGAACCAGCATTGGGCCAACACCCATATAAACCTATGTTGGGTTGTGCCTAAATCTGATCCCGTGACGTGGCGGATAGCGAATTATTTTGCTCCCACAAGATTACAACTAAGGAAGTCCACACAGACTAGGACTTCTTCTCCAATCCTGTTACAGATTTTGAATTTAAACACCTATAAGCTTTGTCTAACAGAATTTCACTCTCTTTGGCGTGAACGGTGAAGGGGGAATTTAAACACGTATAAGCTTTGTCTAACAGAATTTCACTCCCTTTGGCGTGAACGGTGAAGGGGGCCAGCCACAATGCGTGTGATATATGAAAATGTAATGAATGGTGATGATATCATCCATGATGTTAGAAACTTTTGATCATGACATATATCATGCACGACTTCTTTCTATAAATCATTCCAGGAAAGTGGCCAACAAAGGCCAAACCCTTTTTCTCTTGGGGAGTGCTAGCAACCTTCTCTCCAACCTTTTCTTTTGGATATTTTCTCTTCTTCTCATGACAAGTGTCAATTTCTTTACACTTAAAACAATGTCATTAATACATCATACAAACTAGTTTTTGTTTTCCAAGTTTACCCTTATTAAATGTATTAATTTTTTTTTAATAACAAGCTAATTTTTTTTTACAACTTTCTTACCACCTTGTTAAAAAAATAAAATAAGAAAATGAAAACTAATTTTTTTTTTCCAAAGAGAACGTGTGTTTTGTTAAAAACAAAATAAATATGATAACAACATCTTGAAACAAACTTTATTTTTAAAGAAAAAAAAATGACGTTTTTTTAATTATATAAAATTATTATAATGTGCTAAAGAAGTGAAACAAAATTTGAATAAATTGAAGGAAATATAAAAGCTAATATATTTTAAAAGGGTAAACTTGGAAAACAAAAACTAACTTGTGTGATGCATTAATGACATTGTTTTAAGTGTAAGGAAAATGACACACATGAGAAGAAGAGATAAGGTCCAAAAGAGAAGGTTAGAGAGAAGGTTGCTAGCATTCCTCTTTTCTCTTTTGCTTTCTGTTTTCCCATGGTTTGCTATATTCTTTAATTTGTAGCTCTAGCTAGCTCTTGCTGGTTCTTCTACAATGGAGATAAGTTGTGATCTTGAGAAAGCTGGTCATAGTTTCAAAAACTCTTCCTTTTGGACTGACAATGGCGCAGGAGTTTTCTCATCATTTTCACGTGGAGAGGTTGACGAGGAAGCTCTCAAGTGGGCTGCTCTTCAGAGACTTCCAACATTCCAGCGCTTGAAGAAAGGTTTGATCTCTACATCCGAAGGCCGTGCCGACGAAGTTGATGTGAGCCGTCTTCAAGTACAAGAAAGGAAGAATTTGATTGAGAGGTTGGTTGGAGTAGCTGAAGAGGATCATGAGAACTTCTTGTTGAGGCTCAAGAACCGCATTGATAGGTAAGAATTTAGAATTAATCTCAACTCTATATATTGTTCTTTTTCTTGAATTTTCTCTTATTTATAATAATGGGTTTGTTTTACTTGGAATGTATCTCAGAGTTGGAATTAGTCTTCCTACAATTGATGTTAGATTTGAGCATTTAAAAATTGCAGCTGAAGCTTATGTAGGAGGCAGAGCTCTGCCTACAGTCTTTAAGTACAGTGTTAATTTAGTGGAGGTAATGATTAACCACTAGAATTCAGTTTGTGTATTGCATATATAATCTTGGTGTTAATACATTCTAACATAACTATTTGTTTCTGGGTTCCAAAGGGGTTGTTGAACTCCTTCCGTATTCTTCCTAGCAAGAAGCAACACTTGACTATCCTTAAAAATGTCAGTGGGATCATCAAGCCTTGCAGGTGAGAAAGCTGCAGACTATGTCTTATATATATATATATTTGTTGGAGTTTGTGTGGCTTAATACTCACTTGGTTCATGTGTTTGCTCAAAATGACACTGCTTTTGGGTCCTCCGAGTTCCGGAAAGACAACACTGTTGTTGGCTTTGGCGGGAGAGCTTGACCAGGATCTTAAGGTTACACAAAATGAAATGGGGCCTTAAGATTTTTTATTTTAGCTTTAGTCTAAAGGTATTACTCTTGGATTATGTTACTAATTAGTCAAAACTCTTGGACGTGTGCCTCAGAGGAGTGCTGTCTATATCAGTCAACATGATGTTCATATGGGAGAGATGACAGTCGGAGAAACGTTGGCTTTTTCTGCAAGATGCCAAGGGATTGGAACTCGTTATGGTTCGTTTACAGGACTTCTTTTTATTGAGCTTTCAGAATCATACCAAAGACTATAACTGGAAAAGATGATTGAGGTTCTTTTTTCTTCTGAACTTTGACAGATATCCTAGCAGAGATAAGTAGAAGAGAGAAAGAAGCGAATATTAAGCCAGATGCAGACTTGGATATCTACATGAAGGTGAGAATATCTACTTAAGAGGTCTGTAAACTACAACTATATTATGGACACCATTTTCTTGGATGATTAGTTAATTAAAGGACAAACTATATTTCAGGATTCAGGGGAGTTTTTTTTTGTTTTACAAGATGTTCTTTAAATGATCAACCATTTAGTGATGTTCATTTTAAGTTGTTTTTGTTATTATAAGCAGTGGCGTCAGAAAGCCAGAGGGCACAAGTGATGACAGAATATATTCTAAAGGTGGAGCATCATATTTGTTTTTGCAATAACAAAAGGACTTTTGAAAATTACCCATGCACTATTTCTCTTTATTGATCAATAATCCATTTGATTTTCAGATCCTGGGACTGGATGTCTGTGCAGATACCTTGGTAGGGGATCAATTAATTAGGGGCATCTCTGGAGGACAAAAGAAACGAGTCACAACGGGTAAACAAAGTCTTGTTCTTGCATTAAAGCACATGCATTTTAAATTTAAGTGGCAAATCGTTGACAAATGAATCATATATAGGTGAAATGTTGGTTGGACCTGCTAAGGCATTATTACTGGTTTGGATAGTTCAACTACATATCAAATTGTGAATTTGATCAAGCAATATGTTCATATTCTCAAGGGGACTGCATTCATCTCACTGCTGCAGCCAGCACCTGAGACTTATGAACTATTTGATGACATTGTTCTCCTTTCTGATGGTCAAATTGTGTACCAAGGTCCTCGTGAACAAGTTCTTGAATTTTTTGAATCCATGGGCTTTAGATGTCCTGAGAGGAAAGGTGTGGCCGACTTCCTGCAAGAAGTAGGTCCTTATATTTGCTTTGTTTTGATCTTGTGAAAATAAAGAAAATGAGCATCACACATGGAGTCTCACATAAAATATGTTGTAGGGCACGTCAAGGAAAGATCAGAAGCAATATTGGGCAAGCAAGGATGAGCTTTACAAGTTCATTACAGTCGAGGAATTTGTTGAGACATTCAACTCATTCCCTGTGGGACGCAAACTTGCAGATGAACTTGCAACTCCATTTGACAAGACAAAGAGCCATCCAGCTGCACTAACAACAAAAAAGTATGGTGTTCGAAAAACAGAACTATTGAAAGCTTGCTTTGCAAGGGAATTCTTGCTTATGAAGAGGAACTCATTTGTCTACCTTTTCAAGCTTACCCAAGTGAGTTTTAACTATACTTAAGCTTCTACTATAACCATTCTTTTGTCTTGTGCTCCTGGGTTTGATTTTTATTTTTTATTTTCCTTATTTTTAGCTCTCAATCTTGGCTTTAATTACAATGACACTGTTCCTACGGACAGAGATGCACCGTGATTCAGCAAGTGACAGAGGAATTTATGCTGGTGTGTTTTGTTCTTCTCCATGGTTTCTGTTATGTTCAATGGAATGGCAGAGCTTTCTATGACAATTGCCAAGCTTCCTGTTTTTTATAAGCAAAGAAAACTACTCTTCTTTCCACCATGGGCATATGCCCTTCCCGCATGGATCCTCAAGATCCCTATCACTTGTCTTGAAGTAGCTGTTTGGGTATTTATTACCTACTATGTCATTGGATATGATCCAAATGTTGAAAGGTAAAACAACTAGAAAAAGTTACCACTTTATGGCTAACATTTGTTTTCATGTTTTCTCCATAAAAATAATAATGAATATTCATGCACATGATGCAGGTTGTTTAAGCAGTACCTTCTACTCTTACTCATTAATCAGATGGCTTCTGCGTTGTTCCGATTCATTGCTGGAGTTGGTAGAAGCTTGACTATCGCGAACACGTTTGGATCATTTGCTCTGGTCATGCTTTTTGCTTTGGGTGGCTTTGTCTTGTCAAGAGGTATAACACAAGTAAAGAAACTTCATGTTACGTTGCTTAATTGGTATGCAATGGTGTTTATTTTCTTTTGATTGTTTCCACAGAGGATATAAAGAAATGGTGGATATGGGGCTATTGGATATCACCTTTGATGTACGGGCAGAATGCAATAGTAGTCAATGAGTTCCTTGGAAAGAGTTGGAGTCATGTAATCCTTTGATTTGCCTTTTTCAAACATTTTGTCTGCTTTTGGGTCCTCCGAGCTGGTCTTTGATGGGCGGATCGAGTCGGGCCTTCTTGCCCTAAAACGAGCTGAGTTGAGCTTTAGACACCTTAGCCCAAGCCCAATCCTCTATAAAATGGGTTGGGTTGGCTCATGGATCACACCAGGCATGCTCGGGCCTCCTCTCAAAGTAAACTTAGGTTTTAGCCACACAAAAACTTTCACTTTTGAAAAATGCCAAAAGTTTTCTGAAAAAGGCAGAAAAACCCTCAACTTTCAAACTAAAAACATGCAAATGTAAAGGATTCTTTAGGAAATCCAAAATTAATAAGGGCATTTTTGTCCATTTTGGCTTTTAAAAAAAATATTTCTCTCTCATTTGACCTTTTCCAAAATGCCCCCATCATCATTTGGCCCACATGCCCGCCACCCCAAACTAAAATGTTTGAAAGGGGCAAATTAAAGGATTACATGACTCAACTCTTTTCAAGGAACTCATTGACTACTATTGTATTATGCCCGTACATCAAAGGCGATATCCAGTAACCCCATACCTAATTTCTTTCTATCCTATGTGGAAACAATCAAAAGAAAATAAACAACATTGATACCAATTAAGCATTCTAACATGAATTCAAGAACTTGTTCATGAGGACCTTGGTACACAATTTGACAATGAGAAAGGCGAACAATGTAATCAAATAGTTCATAAGTCTTGGGTGTTGGCTGCAGCAGTGAGATGAATGCAATCCCCTTGAGAATGTGAACATATTGCTTGACTGAATTCTTAATTTGATACGTAGTTGAACTATCCAAACTAGTAGATATTTTGTCCATGAATAATATCTTAGCAGGTTCAATCAATATTTCAAATATATAAAATTCATTTTCAAAGATTTGCCACTTAAATTTACAATGCATGTGCTTTAATAACAGGAAACCTAGCTGGGTTGGGCTTTTTCTTGATGGGCTAGGTTGGGCGCCATCAACCCATGGGCTTTCTAGCCGTATGATGACCCATACGTCCAACTCAACGAGAAAAAACCTAACCCAACTCATTGTTTAGAGGACTGGGCTTGGGCTAAGGTGTCTAAAGCCCAACCTAACTTGACTCGTTTGAGCCTAAGAAGTGCCTTTTGAACCAGTTAGATAAAAAAGACACAATTTCTCTAGTGTAGAAGTTAACTATTTACCTTGTTTCGTTCAAATTGGGAGCATGGTAGTACATTTCCCCTCTTGTTACCCATCTAATAGAGGTGTTATGGCGACGGATGTTTTGAAGAACTAGGTTTAGGGATTTTATTTTCGGTCGAATATATTTGGGGAATTTTTCAAAATGGGTTGGTCGATGATAATTAATTGGTAGGCTTGTAAAATAGGTTAGGTCATGTCGACTCAACTCTAAGAGAGGTTAGATTAGGTCCTACTAAATTACGAGCTTTTTTGGCCCTAAAGGTTGAATAGGTGGGACCAGGCCAACATTATGTAAAACATGTTAAGCCGAAGTTCTACCCAAGAGTCAAGCATTTTTGGGCTCATGTGCGGGCCAATGGGCTGCATCCTACATAGCGGAAAGGCTATAATGAGGGCTTAAAGTGAGGAGGTTATTTGAGGAGGTCAAATCTCATCATCAACAAATGTAAAGAAATCATGGGACTTAAATATTTTAAATGTTTTGACGGTTGGATCGGTCTCTTCAAATAATAACCTCCTCACTTTAACTCCTCATTGTAGAAGCTCCCTCCTATATAGAATACATTAAATATCATTATACTTAATTAAATGCAATGATCATTAATACTAGTTTACTTTCATAAAGATATTGAATGTATTGATAATTAGTGTTATATTAAATTGGTCATTATATTCTTTCAAATATTCGAATTAAATACAAAGCATAAATAATATTAATTTAATTTATTATTTATTATTTGTTCATTTAAATATTGGGCCAGGATGGCTCATAACTTAAAAAATAGGGCCGAATTCGACCTAGCCCATCGAGCTTGGGCCAGTTTTACAAGCAAAGAGATTTGAAGGCTTATAGAGGTATGCCAAAAATAACATATCAAAAAGCCAGATGTCAAATATTATTTTACTCTCTTAAAACTTTATGCATCATATGGGCCTCATTTGCTTTAAAAATATAATAAAATAATATGATATTTGGCATTTCAGGTGGAGTTAAATTTTTTCCTAAATGTCAGATTTGCCACAAAAGACATCAAATTCAAAATTAACATTTTATATTTGACATCTCCCTTGGAGATGATCTACGAACCTAAATGGATCAAATACAAACTATAATAAAGCCTAACTTCTTTTTTATCCTTTTGCGTTATATCCTATTTTTGTTTTCTTATCAAGCAAGCACGTTTTAAATATGTGAACAAAAAAAAAAGCATGCTTTAAATATGTGAACAAAAAAAAAAAAATGCTTTAAAATATGTGAAAAAAAGCATGTTTTAACTATGATAGAGGAATAATTGTGGTTGTAATAGGAGTGGAAGTAACGTTTGCATTAACCAACTACATTTTTTGGTATTTCGAATGTTTTATCAGTCTTTGCCTTTTGCTTTTGTATATATAAATAGGGATCGATATAGATGGTGATGTTGCATTACTTGTAGTTTTGTGTATAATTTGTTTGTTTTTCCCCCAAGTTTGATATTTTGATTTGCCTTTTAAATATTCATGAAGGCAAGTTATACAAGGAATTCCTTAAGAATGGCCAACTCAAAAGTGTGATTAAACGAAAGGTCGCGTCAGCCCATGAGTCACATGATAACAACATATTATGAACAAAATATCTTCTAAATAATCCTTTCCCATAAATACAACTTTCCTTGCATTGCTTAAAAAAGCAAACCCAATCATACACTTCTTTATTCTCTTCATTTCTCCTCATGTTATTTTGTTTCTTGGCAAGAAAGTTTGGGAGAAAGAAATTGCAGCTGTTTTACAATGGATATGATGAGTGGTGATCTTGAAAAGGCAGGCCATAGTTTCAAAAGTGGTTCTTCCTATTGGGTCGACAATGGCATTGCAGTTTTCTCAACATCCCCACAGGTAGAAGACGATGAGGAAGCTCTGAAATGGGCTGCGCTGCAGCGTCTTCCTACTTATCGCCGTCTAAAGAAAGGTTTGCTCACAACACCTGAAGGCCATGCCAATGAAGTTGATGTGAAGCGTCTTGGTTTGCAAGAAAGGAAAGGCTTGGTTGAGAGGTTAGTGGGAGTAGCAGAAGAGGGCCAAGAGAGCTTCTTGTTGAGGCTCAAGAGCCGCATTGATAGGTAAGATTTCACAATCTAGTCTTCTGTGTTTTCTTTGTTTTTGATCATAATGGGATTGTTTTTTCTTGGGTATCTCAGAGTTGGGATAAGCTTTCCTACAATAGAGGTCAGATTTGAGCATTTAAACATTTCAGCTGAAGCTTATGTTGGAAGCAGGGCTTTGCCTACAGTCTTGAACTATTGTGTTAACTTAGTGGAGGTAAATTATATATTATAGAACATTTGATTTTCCTGTCAAATCTCACTATATTCTTAACAAGTTATTTGTTTCTGTGCACCAAAAGGGTTTCTTGAATTGCATCCATATTCTTCCTACTAAGAAGAAACACTTGTCTATCCTTAAAGATGTCAGTGGGATCATCAACCCTTCCAGGTGAGAAGAAAGGCTCTGTCCTATCCATGAAATAAACTCAGTTTTGTTCATCTTTATATATTGATCTCTTTCAATTCAAGATTAGTCTTTGAGGCCTAAATATGCATGCTCATTTGATTACTCATTTAATATAAATAATTAAATACTTTAATCTAAATAATTAAATACTTTAATCTAAATAATTAAATACTTTAATCAGTCAACAAAATCAATGCAATTGATATAAACTGGGATTCAACTATATATCAATTAATCATTAAATCCAAGCGAAATCTATGGTTAAGTCAATACTTAATTATCCTAAGACCCTTATCTTTTAATTAATTGAATATATATTTATTAATCAATCACTAAGCCCACATGGCCCAATCCATTTTAAACTTAAAGGAGGACCAACACTTCATCTCCCAATGTGGGACAAAGTTTCAACTCAAACTCTCTACCCTCCAACATTTTCACCAAAAAGAAAGTACTCTACTCACTTAACTTAGTGTTTTTCCTTTTTTGGCAGAATGACACTGCTTTTGGGTCCTCCAAGTTCCGGGAAGACCACACTCTTGTTGGCTTTGGCTGGAAAGCTTGGTCAGGATCTTAAGGTTAAACAAATGCAATGCGCCTTTAATTTCTCTCAGATTTTCTATCAATTTTTTTTTCCTTTCAAGCTTTACCCTTTAAATGTTACTCTTGGATTTTGTTTTTAATTTATAAAATAGAAATACTTGTCCAGTCTTCAGGAAGTGTGACTTACAATGGTCATGACATGCATGAGTTTGTGCCTCAAAGGAGGGCTGCCTATATCAGTCAACATGATGTTCATATTGGAGAACTGACAGTCAAAGAAACCCTGGCCTTCTCTGCAAGATGCCAAGGGGTTGGACCCCGTTATGGTTGGTTTATAGGACTGTTTCTTATTTAGTTTCCTTTGATTTTCAAATCTAGACCAATGGATTAAAACATGATTGGTTTTGATTTTGAATTTGGGCAGAAATGATAGCAGAGCTAACTAGAAGAGAAAAAGAAGCGAATATTAAGCCGGATCCAGATGTAGACGTCTACATGAAGGTGAGAAATAAGTTACTTTAAGACTCTTAAATGAAGAAGTCTGTAGACTAGTGCTATATTTCAGGATTTAGGAGATTCTGCTATATATGACCTTTTTCTTCCTATAAGATTGAGACTTCCTTTTTGCTTGTTCTACGATATGCTTTTCAAATCATCAAACATTTCTGTTGCTTTAATTAATCCGTTATGTTATCATAGGCAATTTCAACAGAAGGCCAGAAGGAAACATTGGTGACAGATTATATTCTTAAGGTAGCATCAATAATTCTTCTGTAATAAAAAAGGACTTTTAGACATTACCATCAACTAATCAATATCCATTGATTTGCAGATTTTGGGATTAGATACTTGTGCAGATACCTTGGTGGGGGATGAATTATTAAGGGGTATCTCTGGAGGGCAAAAGAAACGAGTCACAACAGGTTAACAAAGTAAAATTCTTTACATCAAACTTGTAATTCAACTTCTTCATCAAGTAATTGTAGAATTTTTGATAATGTGTATAGGTGAGATGCTTGTTGGACCTGCTAGAGCTCTATTCATGGATGAAATATCAACTGGATTGGATAGTTCAACAACTTATCAGATTGTAAATTCAGTCAAGAACTATGTTCACATCCTTAATGGGACTGCAGTCATCTCACTGCTGCAGCCAGCACCTGAAACTTACGAACTTTTTGATGACATTATTCTCCTTTCTGATGGCCAAATTGCATACCAAGGCCCTCCTGAACAAGTTCTTGATTTTTTTGAATCCATGGGCTTTCAATGTCCTGAGAGGAAAGGCGTGGCTGATTTCCTGCAAGAAGTAGGTTCATATATAGCTTTTTGCTTCATCTTGTGAACATAATTAGATAAGCATTAAATGTGAGTCCTATAACCTAATATGTTCTAGGTGACGTCAAGGAAAGATCAGGAGCAGTATTGGAAAAACAGAGATGAGCCTTACAGGTTCATCACAGTTCAGGAATTTGTTGAGGCTTTTCAGTCTTTCCCAGTGGGTGGAAAAATTAGAGAAGAACTTGCAGCTCCATTAGACAAGACCAAGAGCCACCCAGCTGCCTTGACGACCAAAAAATATGGTGTTAGAAAAATGGAACTATTGAAAGCTTGCTTTTCAAGGGAACTCTTGCTTATGAAGAGGAATTCATTTGTCTACATTTTCAAGATCATTCAAGTTAGTTTTGACTTAATTTTAACTTCTACAATAGCCTTTTCCTTTTTCTTCTGTGTGCCTGGATTTAATCTGGATTGCTTCTTTTCCTTCGTTTTAGCTTGCAATAATGGCACTGATTACAATGACTGTATTCCTACGGACTGAGATGCACCGTGATTCAGTAGCTGATGGAGGAATATTTGCTGGTGCTTTGTTCTTCTCCTCTGTTACTGTTATGTTCAATGGAATGTCAGAGCTTTCTATGACTGTTGCCAAGCTTCCTGTTTTCTATAAGCAAAGAGACCTCCTCTTCTTTCCGGTGTGGGCATATGCCCTTCCCACATCTATACTCAAGATCCCTGTCACATTTTTAGAAGTTTCTGTTTGGGTATTTATCACTTACTATGTCATTGGATTTGATCCAAGTGTTGAAAGGTAATTAAGTACGAAATTTGTCACATAACCCTTTACATTTCTCTTCATATTTGTTCTAGCCCATATAATATATAATTCTGAAAATGATGCAGGCTGTTTAGACAATACCTTCTATTCTTACTCATTAATCAGATGGCTTCTGCATTAAACCGATTCCTTGCTGGAGTGGGTAGAAGCTTGACAGTTGCTAGCACATTTGGGTCCTTTGCACTGCTCATGATTTTTTCTTTGAGTGGCTTTGTCCTGTCAAGAGGTATGAAATAAGTAAAGCAAGGGAACACCACTTCTCATAATTGCTATATAATGCTTTCTAATTTTCGTTGGTTGATGTCATAGAGGATATAAAGGTTTGGTGGATATGGGGCTACTGGATATCACCTTTGATGTATGGGATGAATGCAATACTAGTTAATGAGTTCCTCGGAAAGAGTTGGAGACATGTAATTCCTTTACTTACTATTTTCAAACATTTTTGTGTTTGTCTGTTCTATTTTGGTCAAATTCTGTGTTTGCCTCTTAGTAATTATGAATTTTTATTCGTATTTAAAGGTTCTTCCAAACTCAACAGAACCACTAGGAGTTGCTGTTTTGAGATCTCGTGGATTCTTTACACAGTCATATTGGTATTGGATCGGCGTAGGAGCTTTGATTGGATACATATTCATGTTCAACATTTGTTTCAGTTTGTCTCTCACTTATCTAAACCGTAGGTACCTTCACCTAATCTGCTCTAAAACTTAGATAAGTGAGAATTTGACTTATACTACCATAAAATGTTATGCAGCATTAGGGAAGACACAGGCTGTTAAATCAGAAGAATCTCAAAGCAATGAACATGATGAGAAGAGTGGAAAAGTTGGTTGGTCACAGAACAGAGGAAATAGCTTGATTCCGCAAGTCAGCACGGGTGATATATCTCTCAGATAATGTTTGTGCTGTATGCAGTTGTTTATTGATGATGAAAATTTTACCATTTTTGATGAAAACTTGTATGGACATGCAGATAGTGGAGATGGAAGTACCTCTTCCAAACCCTCATCTGTCAGGACAGAAGCTACTGACACTAATCATAAGAAAAGAGGAATGGTTCTTCCCTTTGAACCACATTCCATCACATTTGATGAAATCACGTACTCCGTGGACATGCCACAGGTGATATATATATATATATATATATATATGTTTGTATATATATGCAACAAACTTTCAAACATGTTTGAGATTGGACAAGCTTGTACAACTCCAAATTATGAGTAATTTTGTTATTCCATCTTGCAGGCAATGAAGAACCAAGGTGTTCTTGAGGATAAATTGGTGCTTCTCAAGTGTGTGAGTGGTGCTTTCAGGCCAGGTGTTTTGACAGCTCTGATGGGAGTGAGTGGTGCTGGTAAAACTACTCTAATGGATGTACTGGCTGGTAGAAAAACTGGAGGATATATTGAGGGAAATATTTCAGTTTCTGGGTACCCAAAGAAGCAAGAATCCTTTGCCCGAATTTCTGGATACTGTGAGCAGAATGACATCCACTCTCCTTATGTTACCGTCTATGAATCCTTGATGTACTCAGCATGGCTGCGTTTATCCACCGAAATAAATTCTGGAACCAGGAAGGTCAGTGTCCTGAATTAGTAAAGCATAATTTTCTAAGCTTTATTTTCTTTTAATGCAATTTATAGTCATGAGCACGCTTGAACTGATTTGAAGAATTGGTTGTAGATGTTTGTTGAGGAAGTGATGAGACTGGTGGAGCTGAATCCATTAAGGCAAGCACTAGTAGGGTTACCTGGTGAAAGTGGTCTCTCAACTGAGCAGCGGAAGAGGCTGACCATTGCCATTGAACTAGTGGCAAACCCTTCTGTAATATTCATGGATGAACCAACTTCAGGTTTAGATGCAAGAGCTGCTGCTATTGTAATGAGAGCTGTTAGGAACACTGTGGACACTGGAAGAACAATAGTGTGCACTATTCATCAGCCAAGCATCGACATATTTGAAGCTTTTGATGAGGTGAAAACAAATATTGACTAAAGAGATTGAAATGAACTCTGTTTTTTGTCTGTTCTAAGTGATTAACATATATAACATTTCATTGCAGTTGTTTCTATTGAAGAAAGGAGGACAAGAGATATATGTAGGGCCACTAGGTCGTCATTCTTGCCATTTGATCAAGTACTTTGAGGTATAATCTTATGAAAAATAAGGAAATTTTAATGATAGAATATGATATATGATATTCCTATCTTTTTTGCTTTTTTTTTTTTTTTTTTTGGGGAAACAAAGGTTTTCCTATAATGTAATTTTCTGTTCAGGGAATTGAGGGAGTCAGCAAAATCAAGAATGGCTACAATCCAGCTACTTGGATGTTGGAAGTTACGACTTCAGCAAAAGAAACAGAATTGGGAATTGATTTTGCTGATGTATATAAAAGCTCTGAAGTTTATAGGTGGGATTATCAGACCGAAAAACCATCTACTGCATTACAAATTTGAACCAACACTAAGTTAACAGAAAAACAATGAAAGAACCTCTCTACTTAAGTAAGATTTGCTGATGAAAGTGATTTTTTTCAGGAGAAACAAGTCACTTATTCAAGAATTGAGTAACCCTGCGCCTGGTTCAAAGGACCTCTATTTCCCTACTCATTACCCTCAGTCATTTTTCACTCAGTGCATGGCTTGCTTATGGAAACAACATTGGTCATATTGGCGCAATCCGCCATACAATGCCATAAGATTGATATACACAACCATCGTAGCCTTGATGTTTGGGACAATGTTCTGGAACCTTGGTTCTAAAGTGTAAGTCATAGTGCAAAAGTAAAAAATAGGTCTAATCGAAGATGATATATATTCTTGCATTTGTAATTTTGGATTTGTTAAATTCCAGGACAAAGCAACAGGATCTCTTCAATGCAATTGGTTCTATGTATGCTTCTGTTCTTTTTCTTGGTACTAAAAATGCCATGACAGTGCAGCCGATAGTGGCTATTGAAAGAACCGTCTTTTATAGAGAACGAGCTGCTGGAATGTATTCTGCCTTGGCATATGCCTTTGCACAGGTGACTTGTTCTTTATGCATTTTACAAACATAGTTGTCATAATGCATCCTCTTATCTTACTTGCCTTATGCTAATTTGATTCTTTGCTGCAGCTCACAATTGAGATCCCTTATGTTTTTGCGCAAGCTCTGATCTATGGTGTCATGGTTTATGCTATGATTGGATTTGAGTGGACTGTAGCTAAATTTTTTTGGTACCTATTCTTCATGTTTTTCACATGTGTATACTTCACCTTCTATGGCATGATGGGGGTGGCCTTGACGCCGAACCAACACGTTGCTGGTATAAGTTCTAATGCATTTTATGCATTATGGAACCTCTTTTCAGGGTTCATGATCCCACGAACCGTAAGTGTTGCTTGACCATTGAAGTTTCTAGTACTGCAAGCTTTTTTCTTTTCTTCAGTTAATAGAATCTGTATTGACGAAAAAATTTTGTTCTGGTTCTTTGACCTCAATCAGAGGATTCCTATATGGTGGAGATGGTACTATTGGGCATCCCCAGTGGCTTGGACCTTGTATGGATTGACGGTATCACAGTTTGGGGATATACAAGATAAGCTCAACACAGGTGAGACAGTAGAAGAGTTTTTGAAGAATTACTTTGGTTTCAAACAAGAATTTATAGGAGTGGTTGCAGCTGCAGTTGTTGGATTTTCCCTCCTCTTTGCGTTTATCTATGCCTTGGCCATCAAGATGTTGAATTTTCAGAGGCGATAAGAAATTTTGTTTCGAATTATTTCAGTATCATATTTTAGGCTCTTTTTTGAATGGCAAACATATCGACAACTATATATTCAAGGATTATCCTCATCAGCTTTGATATTATATGTTGAACACAGACCACCATCGTCAAAAGATGTAATTCCGCAATCTATCTTTCTTGTATATATGTAGAGACTCTGTAAAGATGCTAGAGGCTTATGCATATTCGAATATATGTTACTCAGTTATCAAATAAAGGCATTTTGTACTTACACTACAAGTAAATTTATACGTACTGTCAGCTTTTATTATCGGTTTTTACCTTTTGTTTCACATTCCCGTGATATAATATGCATTCAAAAATAATTGAGTATAATTTATTGATCTCCATTGATCATATGTCTCTGTGTGTTAGATACTTAATATCTGATGGACTCATTGAGAAAACTAATCATGGCTATCATTTTTCAGTCAGTGAGAAGGCTATCATACAGCAACTTCTTCATCTTTTGGTTTTCTAATGAAAATATTGGGCATATATGAAGTACTTTGAGGGACACGATCTTTTATCCCGCTTCTCTCCTCGTCCTTTTTCTTTTTGGTAAGGAAGCACTATAATAAATTAGGAGTACATACTGTTCAAAATTAAGCCAGAAGAAATAAAATAGCAACCATCCAAGCAAAGGGAAATGAGCACTGTAAGGCAGCCATATGATTTGCTTTGGTCTACAGATAGTGTTTTATATTTGTGTCAAAAAGGCAAATAAGTTAATGATATGAACATCAGGCTTAGAAAAGTTATCAGAAATGGAGTTAAAACAGTTTCAATTCAACTATCTATCTTTCCATGGATTCCATTTAACTGAAGTTCAAGAAGGTGACTTCAAGAAATACATACAACTGAAGTGTTTTAACTGAAATTCAAATTCAACAATAGGATTGAAGTTTGCACCAAACCCAATAAGAGACTGCATAATTGGAGGCTGGAGCCTAGAGAATCCATCTTAGCCCCAAAAAATTTAAAATGAAGTTTAGATAATCCATTTCTAGCTAGATCAATAATAAGATTTACCTTAGAGATTAGCCAAGCCTTATCGATGCGATGAACGAAATTAGAGGAGCTTTTATACAACTCTACAACCAAAGCTCACAAGCCAGAAACCCTTGTCACAGTGCCAAACCTTTCTTTCAAATCATATAATACCAATAAACTGCAACCTAAGACTACCAAGTGTTTATTTATAGGCTATGCTTATAAGGGTTACATTTGTTATTATCTGAAGACACACAGACAGTTGATATCAAGGCATGTCATTTTTTATTTATTTGTGAAAGTTGACTTTCCATACAAGTATGGTTCATTACTGCAATCAACTACAGGTTCTAATCCTACTTCAACTTCATTCTCTACTCCTGCACTTCACATTCCTCTTCACCCAAATGCACCTGGTTCTGCTGTACCATCCTTACCTATTGAACCTATTCAAACTTCAGTTTCTTCTCCACCCACCACTCTGCAGATGAATTGTCATTCTAATCTTCTCTCTTTCACCTCTTGGGTTTGTGGATTAGAGGTAGAATTGGATTGTACTGGAAATGATAAATATCATTTATTAGCACTAGTGTCTTAGGTTTGTGTCGCAGCTCCCGGATCTTGGGTCCAAGGTCATGAAAGAGATTATCTAAAGCCACACCTTTAACAGTGGCAGGCGTATATTACTTATAGGAACCAATTACAAGTTACAGAATCTAGATAGAAGTCTAACTCTATCGAGAAAAGTAAAAGGGATTTATAAGGAATTAACATGTGATAATGACAACAGATAATCTAAGTGTTTGTCTTCGACTTGGTTTCTCCTTCACACACCTGCAAGCTGACAGGGCGGCAACAAACATGCAGCTTGTCAACCAGCAGCTGAAACCGATGAGAGGAGAGACCCTTGGTAAAAATGTCGGCAATCTGATCATGAGTGAAAAGGTAGCCGACCTCCAACTCTTGGCGAACAACTTTTTCACGAACGTAGTGATAGTCTACCTCAACATGACGAGTGCGAGCGTGAAAGACAGGATTAGATGCCAAAAAGATGGTGCTAATGTTGACACACCATAGTTTAGGACAAGCCAAAGTGAGCTGAAGTTCACAAAAAAGTGAACGAAAACCAAGAGAGGGCGGCATCAGTGTAGGGCAACTAATTGTATTCAGCCTCTGTACTAGAGCTAGAAACCCCTCCTTGTTTCTTAGAACTCCAAGAGACCAAGCTAGAACCAAGATAGAGACAATAACCGCCAGTGTAGCGGCGGTCATCAGGATCCCCAGCATAATCAGCATTGGAGTATGCAGTAATAGTGAGGGCACCCAACCTATAGAACAGGCCATGAGTAGAGGTGCCTTGGAGATAACGCAAAATACGCTTCACGGCTAACCAATGAGTCGAAGTGGGCTTGTGCAGTGCATGAACTGGCAGACTTGGTTGACCACAAAAGCAATGTGAGGACGGGTCAGAGTGAGATATTGGAGAGCACCAACGATGCTACGATATTCGGTGCAATCAGCCAAAGGTTCTTCGTCATGTAAATTGATGATCAGTTGGTTTGGGTGAAAGATAAGCCTGCAGGGGTGCGACGGAGAATAACCCAAGTCCATAATGAGCCGAGTAATATGGCCAGGGTCATTGCCTGGAATAAGAATATCGTCAACATAGATTAATAAATAAAGACAAACTGAGCCATCAATAAAAATAAATAAGGAGGAATTTGAAGCAGAAGCAGTAAAGCCCAAATGCTCTAAGTGAGTAGAAAAACAGTTAAACCAGGCGCGAGGAGCTTGCTTGAGCCCATAAAGAGAATATTTTAACTGGCAGACATGACAAGAAGATTGGGGGTCCACAAGACTAGTGGGTTGCTTCATAAACACATCTTCAAAGAGATACCCATGAAGAAAGGCATTCTGAACATCCAACTGACGCACAACCTAATTAAACTGGACAGAGAGTGCCAAGATAAGGCGAATGGCAGAGTGATTGATGACAGGCTAAAGTTTCACCATAGTCTAGATCCTTTTGCTGATGAAAGACGAGCTTTGTAACGTTGAATCGACCCATCAGAATTGCATTTAATACGAAAAACCCATTTGTTGGGCAAAATGTTCATGTGAGAGGTCGGTGGCACCAACACCCACGTGCCAGCACTTTGCAAGGTGTTGAACTCATCTGCCATAGCATGCCGCCATTCAACCTGTGTATTAGCTTGACTGAAAGAAGTAGGCTTAACAAGAGCATTAGTATAATCCGTAAGTAAAGCATGATGAGCATAACAAGGATTAGGTTTATGAATACCATCTTTAGCACGAGTAACCATGGAATGAGGAATGGAAGTGCTTACTGTTTGTGCCTAATAAATCACGATCATAAACTGACCAAAGAGACCTCCTCTCGGCCCTAGCACCTACTTATGAACTGAAACGGCCACGTTTCGTTAGACATTTCGCTTTCACGAAAACAAAAGAAAAGCTGCAAATGCAGAAACCTTTTGGCCTCGCGACCGCGGTATTATAGGCCGAAGCCGAAGGCCGTAAAGGCCACGGCCGAAGATACTGTGGTTAAATCGTCACGTGGCTTCAGGGTCTCACACCCCATTTAATGAAGTAATGCCTCTGACTATCGCAGCAAGTCCACTAGTCGCAAGAAGCATTTAATGCACGAGGGGAGAGGGGAAGTGATTGAAGTCAGGATTTGGTAATGGAAATCAGAGTGGTTAGGCGCCAATACTCTCACAAGTAATTTTACAACTTGAGGTCAGATCACCAACCATCAGACCAGGGCATTAAATGCGTTCCCACGGCCAAGGGGGCAGAACCCACGATCAGGGCAGTGGCCGAGATTTACCAGGATCTATGAGGGTCACACCACCATGCTTCACGATCCTAAATGCCGATTTGACTACCCACTTGCCCCGATCAGACTCCACCATGCAGATCTTTTCGGCCTCGATTGTCCCTCCAGGACTCCCCCTATAAATACTAAGCTCAAGACTACATTCAAGGAGTTCAAACATCAAACCAAAAGCCTCCCACGGAGCAAATTATATTTCCTTGTCATGCACTTTCAATACCTTTATTTGTTTTCCTAGGAGTAGTGGTAGATTGTAAGGAAAATCCATTCATCAATATATCATACGACCCGTGGTTTTCAAGGTGTCGGAGCACCATATCTGTTATCATCTCATTCACCCCATATATCATACGACCGTTGTTCTTTGAGCAACGCACTGAGCACCGCCTAAAACCCGCCACCAACACCACCACTAAACGGCCTTGTAGCTCAGCCGTGAACCCGACGGCCGAGATCGGTTCCTCTCTCGGCCACAATCGTTTGATCAGGAGTCGAACTCAAAACAGGCGCATCATTTTACCATCTTCTACCCAAACCTCATCACCATCTCGACGCACGGTAGACTGTCCTGGCACGCCCGCGCACAACCGCACCACATCCAAAAGAAGGACGTTACGTGTTAACGCACATCCTCGGCCTGGAGTACCAGGCCGTGAGATTTGCGCAGCCAACACTTACCAAGGAAGTAGCATGGGTAGATAAGGTGTTGGACGGCGGAATAGAGGGATCATGAGGAGGAGAAAAAGTAGTAATGCAGCGGTGGGGATCTCGACGATATGTGAGAATGGTGGTGGTGGCCAGGGATGGAGTTGAGCTAGAACATGACGGATTTGGGGAGACAAAGGCAGGCATGGGCCGGGCAGGAAGTGGCCCAGTAACAAGAAGAGGTGGGACGTGGACCGGATGGGGGGAGGATTGATCCAAAGCTTGCAGCGAAACAGTCTCAAGGAAGGGAAAATTGTTTTCATCAAATACAACATGTTGAGAAAGAAAGACTTTTTGTGTTGATAAATGTAAGCACCAATAACCTTTTTGATTAAGTGAATAGCCTAAGAAAACACATTTTGTATAGCGAAAACTGAAGTTTAGTGGAATTATAAGGACGAAGAAAGGGAAAGCATGCACAACCAAAAGTTTTCATTATGTGATATTGAGGAGCTTTATTAAATAAAAGGTTATATGGAGAAGTATAATGTAAAATTTTGGATGGGAGACGATTAGTTAGATAGACAGCAATGTGCATGGCCTCAACCCAATAAGAGGAAGGCATAGAAGCATGGGCTAAAAGTGTAAGCCTAGTGTCAACAATGTGATGATGTTTACGTTCAGCAAGCCCATTTTGCTCAGGGTGATGAGGACAAGAAAGGCAATGATGAATACGATGGTGGGCCAAAAAGGCCTAAAAAGGTTTATTGAGGTATTCACCACCACCATCAATTTGAAAAACTTCAATTGTAGTAGAAAACATGTTTTCCACCAAAGCCTTAAATTTACTAAAATGAGAAAATACTTCATATTTTAATTTCATGGGATAAATCCATGAATAACAAGAAAAATTATCCACAAATAAGACATAGTAGAGAAAACCAGAAACAACACACATCAAAATAAATTAATTGAAGAGAAGCAGTAGAGACAGGGACAGAAGAAGAAAATGGTAATTTCATACTTTTGCCCAATGGGCATAAATGACAAATAAGATTACGCTTAGATTTTGAGCAAAGTACACGCAATTTATTCCTATGCAAGCGAACAGTAACAACATCGGAGAAAGAAGGAAGCGGAAGATCATCATGAGAGGAAGACGAGACCATTAAAATATAGAGACGAGATAAAAATAATCAAAGGATCGAACAGGAGGTTAATCTTGTGCTCTAATACCATGAAAGAGATGCTCTAAAGCCACACCTCTAACAGTGGCAGGCGTATATTACTTATAGGAACCAATTACAAGTTGTGATTAGTACAGAGTCTAGATACAAGTCTAACTCTATGTATCCCGCCTTTTCAATACGATAAAATTAGAGATTTTCTATTTAAACCTCGCACTTCTCTTTGATCACCTCATATTCTAAGTTCACCCTAATTTTTAATTCAAATTTTCACAATTTCTAAGAAAACCCCACTATTTTCCTAAATTACATCTAAATAGACACCTAGCATAAATAAAAAAATATTTAAAAAACACATCAACCTCACACCCCACACCTAGCTATTTTGCCCCTTACTATTTTAAGTTCACCTCAACCTCAACCTCAATATTGCAACAAAAATATATATATTAAAAATTAAAATTAAAAACTTGCCTATTCATCTTCTTCCTCTATCCATCCGAAATGAGCCGCCGCCACCATTGGGAAGTTGACGAGCAGCAGTAACTCGTTTGTTGATGGTTGTTGAACTCTTGTTTGTGTCTCTCAACTTCATTCACATTAAAATCATGGCCAATTATTAGGTCTGTTTCTATGCTTCCTATTCTCCCAAATTCTAATTATCTTTGACTTGTTTTATTATTAAGAAGGTGGAAGAGTGCCAATTTGGGCTTTATCATTGTTTCAAGTTCTGAAAGGATTGTGAGCCATTTGAACTCTGATCGACGGGTTTTTCTCATTGGGTGATTAGAAAGCTAGAGGAAGAAGATGAGAAATCCATAAAAATAAAAAAGTTTCCTTTTATCAATATTTGTTTTATTATTCAATCGGAGTTAACGGGTGTTATCTCTCTGTTAAGTATGAGGACAGGTGGCGAAATATTAAGAAAGAAACAGGAAGGCACAGGAAAATTGCTCTCGTATAAGTTACCATACTTAAATATGAAGAGTGTATGGATGTATTAGGGTTAAATATTAAGTTGGATTACTTTTTTGTCTTTTTACACAATAATAAAATTTAAGAGCTTAATAATTTAAGTATTGGGGTGAACAAAAAAATGTGTGGGGTTTAAATAGAAAAACTCTAAAATTATTCAACAAAAATGCGCATAATGATATTATGTTGGGATTATCATTTATTCTATCCACATTCATTTTTAAGCACCAATCATGGTATTGGATTAAGCTAATCAAAACCTACGACTTATCCTACCAATCAAACGAGTTAATGTTTAAAAATTTATCTTTTCTCCCTTTCTTCCTCATCTTTTATCTCCTTCCTTCCGATGTATGTTCTCAAATAATGTTGAAGAATGTTTCCTCTATAGGCAGAAGCTCTTAACCACCACTTAGATCATGTTTAGTGACTAGGATTAGATTGAATTACGAGGCAGAATTCGATTCCATTGGCTTGGAAAGAATAAAAATATTATTTTATTTTGTGTGGCGGCTCCCGGGTCTCGACTCCCACCACCTAGTGCATTTCCATATAGATTCACGCAAAAGTCTAAAGGCTTCATGATTGTGTTTCCCACTTCAACTTGTGAGCTCATCCAATTGCTTTTACAACATAATGCACTTGTTTTGTACTCAAACAATAACGGCAACGTGATTATATTATAAAAAAGTTTCCCCTAACCATAATTCAGATGTGACAAAGATGCCATTTCTCTATCTACTTTCCCATCGATTATTTTCGAGACTGCTACAAACATTGTACTTGTTCATACAATAAGAGGTAATTACATGATGATGAAGTCATTCCAAATACGTCACCTCCCACTACCAAGGAGAAAGTACGCATATATATAATATATAGATGACAAATACTTGTAAATGTAATAGCGAAAATAACAGAGATACCAATCTTCAAACTAACAGACCTGAGGTCATCTAAAAACTATTGTGAGGAATAACTTATTGGGTTCATCAATTCTTTTTTTCTTATACAAGCAATATTGAATGAGGAAGAATTCGAACACAGAGCTACAAGCCCCTTGCCTTGGTGATCGATCAACGTGATATGGTTCAAATATGGTTATGAATGATCCATCAACCATAATTAGATGTGATATATATGTCTTCTCTTTCTATTCTGCAAGTAGTAATTCATATGAATGCTTGAGTGTAGTGTGAACAACATTGATAAAGGTGATCCATCCACGCGGTCAGCTAATATGGTCAATATGAATGATCCATCAACTTATGATGTACAGCAGATGGGAAAAGTGATTGAGAAGGACTTAAGAGTGTGTGTGTGCAAGGGAAAAATCGAAAAACTGTAGGTTTGGGTATTGAGTTCAGAATCGGACCCATGATCCGCGTTTTGAAGAGAACGACGTCACGAGTCCAACTTTGATGCAGCGGAACAAGAACAAAAGAATAATTTCGAGCAAACTTAACTTTGTTGATTCTAAAAACACCCGAAATTAAAAATCTAATATATTAATTATGAGAATACTCAGGAAAAAAGTAAAGAGATGAGAGAAAAATCTCAATCTTCATTCACTAAACAAACATGAACTGCCCTTGAAGTCTACTAGCCTACCAACTTTAATAGCCAACAAAAACAAACGTTTGGCCCCATGAACTTCTAAGCATTATTGAAACACAGTAATTAAAACATTATTGCAATACTTAATAGTAATTAAAACGAATGTGTAAAGACTTCAAATGTTAGGTAGGATAGACTTTATTCATCATGATCAATCATAACCCCACTCAAGTTTTTATATATTTTAAAAGTAATATACTGTTATGTATAGATATGTATATTATTTCAAATACTTTACGTTTTGATATGTACCCACATGTGTTGTGGCGGATCTATTAAGGCACAATGAGGTGCTTCAAATTGCTCATTTGCTTAGTTGGTGGTGGTGCACTCAAGGTGTACAGATTACCTTATTTCCATTTTCAGCATTTAAGTAAATGTCTTTGTCCTTTTACTTTAATTTATTTTTATATTACTCCATTTACTTAAGTTTACAATGTAAATAAGGAAGTACCCCCTATTTGGATTCAAATAAAAATACTAGAAAATCAAATTCCCACCAAATCAAAATATGAAAAATCAGTTTTAGTGCAAAATACGATTTAGGCTAAAAATGATGGCTCATTAAGTCAATAAATACTTTATATTAAAATCTCATAAAATCAAGTTTTCTTATTTGATGTGTAAGGAATAAAAGCCGCCAAAAAATATCTTGAGAAAATAATTTTTTGAAAAACCATTTTTCATACTTAGTCAATATTTTTACATAAAATATTTTTTCATGTATGATAATATGATATAAATGCATGAAGGGACCTAAGGTTTTTTTTAGTTTGTGAAATTTTGATTTTTTCTTTCTATTGGGTTTAATGGAGAAAAAAGCTTTAAAGATATTTGCTAAATCGCTGCTCTTTGTCTATCTCTTACAGTTTTTCTTGCTTAAAATGTATTTGTCTATCTCTTTGTCAAGGACAATTATGATTGCAACCAATAGGCAATATAATTCTTGACATATGTGATATATATATACTATTTTTCGTATGTATTGTGAGTTCGAACTTTTGATTCTTTATAATTTGTAAGAGGTCCCCACACATATGAAATCCTGGTTTCGCCACTGCCCTATCAACCATAATTCAAATGTGACAAAGATGCCATTTCTCTATCTACTTTCCCATCGATTATTTTCGGGACTGCTACAAACATTGTACTTGTTCATACAATAAGAGGTAATTACATGATGATGAAGTCATTCCAAATACGTCACCTCCCACTACCAAGGAGAAAGTACGCATATATATAATATATAGATGACAAATACTTGTAAATGTAATAGCGAAAATAACAGAGATACCAATCTTCAAACTAACAGACCTGAGGTCATCTAAAAACTATTGTGAGGAATAACTTATTGGGTTCATCAATTCTTTTTTTCTTATACAAGCAATATTGAATGAGGAAGAATTCGAACACAGAGCTACAAGCCCCTTGCCTTGGTGATCGATCAACGTGATATGGTTCAAATATGGTTATGAATGATCCATCAACCATAATTAGATGTGATATATATGTCTTCTCTTTCTATTCTGCAAGTAGTAATTCATATGAATGCTTGAGTGTAGTGTGAACAACATTGATAAAGGTGATCCATCCACGCGGTCAGCTAATATGGTCGATATGAATGATCCATCAACTTATGATGTACAGCAGATGGGAAAAGTGATTGAGAAGGACTTAAGAGTGTGTGTGTGCAAGGGAAAAATTGAAAAACTGTAGGTTTGGGTATTGAGTTCAGAATCGGACCCATGATCCGCGTTTTGAAGAGAACGACGTCACGAGTCCAACTTTGATGCAGCGGAACAAGAACAAAAGAATAATTTCGAGCAAACTTAACTTTGTTGATTCTAAAAACACCCGAAATTAAAAATCTAATATATTAATTATGAGAATACTCAGAAAAAGAGTAAAGAGATGAGAGAAAAATCTCAATCTTCATTCACTAAACAAACATCAACTGCCCTTGAAGTCTACTAGCCTACCAACTTTAATAGCCAACAAAAACAAACTTTTGGCCCCATGAACTTCTAAGCATTATTGAAACACAGTAATTAAAACATTATTGCAATACTTAATAGTAATTAAAACGAATGTGTAAAGACTTCAAATGTTAGGTAGGATAGACTTTATTCATCATGATCAATCATAACTCCATCAAACTCACTGCTTTTTTGTGACATGGGCTTTTTCAGGTGTTTGACGTCACTTAGTAGCCCAAAACAACATTTTAGTTTTTGAGCTAATGTTCGAAAATTTTGTTATTTCTCGCTTTTATTTCCTTTTTGGATTCCTAGGGTTTCTAGGACTTGAGCTAGTATTTAAACCAACTTTAGCTAAAGGTTTAGGTTGTTACCCGATTATCATTCAGTACACTTTGGAGTGGATTCCAAACTTTGGTTCTCTTCGGCCACTTACTTGATTGCCTAGGCTATGATATTATCAAGTTGCGTAATCATGCTACATGGTCAATTAAATCTGGAAAGATAACGTGGTTGAAATAGGTCTTTAATTTTTCACGTTAATACTGATGAAAAATAAGTTCTATACGGAATTTCTTAACGAAGGCCAACTCACAAGTGATTAAATGCAGAACATTTTTGCCCACCACCCTTAATTGGTGGTGAGCCTTGTCATCCATTAGTTGCTGTTGCATGAGTGTGATTAGTCTACATGCTACTCAAATCTCAAAAAAAATTAAATTAAAATTATCCAAACAATAATTAACATGGTGATGACCAAAAATATTTTCAGGTGATGTCAACCCTTATGTCACGTAAAGACCTATCTCCATATATAACAATGCTCCCCGCATTGCTGAAAAGAAAAGAAAGAACGTTGTAGCTGTTTTACAATGGATATGAGCCACGCCAATGAAGTTGATGTGAAGCTTCTTGATTTGCAAGAAAAGAAAGTCTTGCTTGAGAGGTTGGTCGGAGCAGTGGAAGAAGGTCAAGAGAGCTTCTTGTTGAGGCTCAAGAAACGGATTGATAGGTAACAGTTCACTATCTTTCTCTGTCTACATATATGTATCGTTCTAGACTTTCTTAAATTTTCTTTGTTTTATTTTTATTTTTTATCATAATGGGATTGTTTTTCTTCGTATCACAGAGTTGGAATAAGCTTTCCTACAATAGAAGTCAGATTTGAGCATCTAAACATTTCAGCTGAAGCGTATGTTGGAAGCAGGGCTTTGCCTACAGTCTTGAACTATTGTGTTAACTTAATGGAGGTAAATGATATATTATAGCACATATGGTTTTCCTGTCAAATATCACTACATTCTTAAGAAGTTTTTTGTTTCTGTGCACCAAAGGGCTTCTTGAATAGCATCCATATTCTTCCCACTAAGAAGAAACACTTGTCTATCCTTAAAGATGTCAGTGGGATCATCAAGCCTGGCAGGTGAGAAGAAAACCTCTGTTATGTTCGTCTTTTTCAATTCAAAATTAGTCTTTGTGGTCTAATATGCATACTCACTTGGGTTTTAACCAAAAATAAACTACTCTACTCACTTAGTTCAGTGCTTCCTTTTTCTCTCTTTTTTTTTTTTTTTTTTGGGTGCAGAATGGCTCTGCTTTTGGGCCCTCCAAGTTCCGGGAAGACCACGCTCTTGTTGGCTTTGGCTGGAAAACTTGATCAGGATCTTAAGGTTAAATAAATGAATTTAATTTCTCTAAGATTTTCTATCAATTTTTTCCCAAGCTTTACCTTTTAAATGTTACTCTTGACTTATAAAGTAAAAATACTTGTCCAGTCTTTAGGATGTGTGACTTACAATGGTTATGAGATGCATGAGTTTGTGCCTCAAAGGAGTGCTGCCTATATCAGTCAACATGATGTTCATATTGCAGAAATGACAGTCAAAGAAACCTTGGCCTTCTCTGCAAGATGCCAAGGGGTTGGACCCCGTTATGGTTGGTTTATAGGACTGCTTCTTACTTAGTTTCCTTTAATTTTCAAAACTAGACCAATAGATTAAAACATGATTGGTTTTTATTTTGAATTTCGGCAGAAATGCTGGAAGAGCTAACTAGAAGAGAGAGAGAAGAGAATATTAAGCCGGATCCAGATATAGACATCTTCATGAAGGTGAGAAATAAGCTACTTCTGATTTAAGACTTTAAAATTAAGAGGTCTGTAGCTTACTGCTATATTTCAGGAGTTAGGAGCTTTCTGCTATATGTTAACTCTTTGTTCCTATAAGATTTGAGACTTAATTTTTGCTTGCTCTACGATATGCTTTTCAAATCATCAGACATTTCTGTCGCTTTAATTAATTGTTTATGATATTATAGGCAATTTCAACAGAAGGCCAGAAGGAGATATTGGTGACAGATTATATTCTTAAGGTACCATCAATAATCTGTAATAAAGAAAAGCACTTTTAGTGATTACCTAGAACTAATAAATATCCATTGATTTTCAGATTTTGGGATTAGATACTTGTGCAGATACCTTGGTGGGGGATCAGTTATTAAGGGGTATCTCTGGAGGGCAAAAGAAACGAGTCACAACAGGTTAACAAAGTCAAGCTCTTTATATCAAACACGTAGATTTTTACTTCGTCGTAAAGTAATTGTAGATATTTTTTTTGATAATGTGTATAGGTGAGATGCTTGTTGGACCTGCTAGGGCACTTTTCATGGATGAAATATCAACTGGCTTGGATAGTTCAACGACTTATCAGATTGTAAATTCAGTCAAGAACTATGTTCACATCCTTAATGGGACTGCAGTCATCTCACTGCTGCAGCCAGCACCTGAAACTTATGAACTTTTTGATGACATTATTCTCCTTTCTGATGGCCAAATTGTGTACCAAGGCCCTTGTGAACAAGTTCTTGATTTTTTTGAATTCATGGGCTTCAAATGTCCCGAGAGGAAAGGCATAGCTGACTTCCTGCAAGAAGTAGGTCCATATTTAGCTCTTGTTTGATCTTATGAAAATAATTGAGATAAACATTAAAAGAGGAGTATTATGTATAATTTCTTATTTGTACCTAACATGTTGTAGGTGACATCAAGGAAAGATCAGGAGCAGTACTGGACAAACAGAGATGAGCCTTTCAGGTTCATCACAGTCAAGCACTTTTCGGAGGCTTTTCAATCTTTTTCTGTGGGGAAAAGAATTACTGAGGAACTTGCAGCTCCATTTGACAAGACCAAGAGCGACCCAGCTGCCTTAACGACCAAGATATATGGTATAAGGAAAGTGGAACTCTTGAAAGCTTGCTTTTCAAGGGAACTCTTGCTTATGAAGAGGAATTCATTTGTCTACGTTTTTAAGCTCACTCAAGTGAGTTTTTAGTCTATTTTAGCTTCTATTATAACCTTTTCTTTTTCTTCTGTGCACCTGGATTTAATATGCAGTACTTCTTTTCCTTATTTTTAGCTTGCAATAATGGCACTGATCACAATGACCGTATTCCTACGGATTGATATGCACCGTGATTCAGTAACTGACGGAGGAATATATGCTGGTGCTTTGTTCTACTCCTTTGTTACTGTTATGTTCAGTGGAATGTCAGAGATTTCTATGACTATTGCCAAGCTTCCTGTTTTTTACAAGCAAAGAGACCTCTTTTTTCCGTCGTGGGCGTATGCCCTTCCCACATGGATTCTCAAGATCCCTATCACGTTTTTAGATGTTTCTGTTTGGGTATTTATCACTTACTTTTTCATTGGATTTGATCCCACTTTTGAAAGGTAATCATGTACAAAGTTTTGTCACGTACTCGTTTAATTTGTTTTCATGCTTGTTCTAGGCCATACAATATATCATTCTGAAAATGATGCAGGTTGTTTAGACAATACCTTCTGTTCTTACTCATTAGTCAGATGGCTTCTGCGTTAAACCGATCCATTGCTGGAATGGGTAGAAGCATGGTTGTTGCTTACACATTTGGGTCATTTGCACAGCTCATGCTTTTTGCTTTGGGTGGCTTCATCCTGTCAAGAGGTATAAAATTAGTAAAGTAAAGAAACACCACTTCCCATTAAGTGCTATCCAATGTTTTCTAATGTCCTTTGGTTGATGTCACAGAGAATATACAGAAATGGTGGATATGGGGCTACTGGATATCACCTTTGATGTATGGGCAGAATGCAATCGTAGTTAATGAGTTCCGGGGAAAGAGTTGGAGTCATGTAATACCTTAATTCACTTGCCATTTCAAACACTTTTGTGTTTGTTCCTTAGTAATTATATTGTTGTCCTTGCTATTAAAAGGTTCTTCCAAACTCAACGGAACCGCTAGGAGTTGCTGTTTTGAGGTCTCATGGATTCTTTACACATCCATCTTGGTATTGGATTGGAGTAGGAGCTTTGGTTGGATACATACTCGTCTTCAACATTTGTTTCACTTTGGCTCTCACTTATCTAAACCGTTGGTACCCTAACCTTACCTGCACTAGCTCTTAGAAATGAGAATTTAGCTTAAACTACCATAAAAATGTTATGCAGCGTTAGAGAAGCCACATTCTGTAAAATCAGAAGAATCTCAAAGCAATGAACATGACGAAAAGACTGGAGAATTTGTTCAGTTAGAGAACCAAGGAAATAGCTTGATTCTGCAAATCAACACAGGTGATATATCCTCTCAAACACTGTTTGTGTATATCTGTTTTGTGTGGAATTGTATATTGAAGACCAAATATTACCACTTTTTATGAAATTTTTGTGGACATGCAGATAATGCAGAAGAATGTATTCATCATAACAATAAAAGAGGAATGGTTCTTCCATTTGAACCACATTTCATCACGTTTGATAAAATAACGTACTCTGTAGATATTCCACAGGTGATTGGACAAGTTTAAAACATGTTTGATATTAGACAAGTTTGTGCTACTCCCAAATTATGAGTAATTTTGTGAATCCATCTTGCAGTCAATGAAGAACTCCAAAAGTGTTGTTGAGGATAAATTGGTGCTCCTCAAGTGTGTTAGTGGTGCTTTTAGGCCAGGTGTTCTAACAGCTCTGATGGGAGTGAGCGGTGCTGGTAAAACTACACTAATGGATGTACTGGCTGGTAGAAAAACTAGAGGATATACTGAGGGAAATATTTCAGTTTCTGGGTATCCAAAGAAGCAGGACTCATTTGCCAGAATTTCTGGATACTGTGAGCAGAATGACATCCACTCTCCTTATGTTACTGTCTATGAATCCTTGATGTACTCAGCATGGCTTCGTCTATCTACGGAAATTAGTTCTGGAACCAGGAAGGTTGGTATCTGCTAGTTAAGAATAATTTTCTACTCTTTACTTTCTTTTAATGCAATTTAAAGTCATGTGCTTGAACTGATTTTAAGAATTGGTTGTAGATGTTCGTTGATGAAGTGATGAGACTCGTGGAGCTGAATCCATTAAGGCAAGCACTAGTAGGGTTACCTGGTGAAAGTGGTCTCTCAACCGAGCAGCGGAAGAGGCTGACCATTGCGGTTGAACTAGTAGCAAACCCTTCTGTAATATTCATGGATGAACCAACTTCAGGTTTAGATGCAAGAGCTGCTGCTATTGTTATGAGAGCGGTTAGGAACATTGTGGACACTGGAAGAACAATAGTGTGCACTATTCATCAGCCAAGCATCGACATATTTGAATCTTTTGATGAGGTGAAAACAGATATTGACTTAAGACATTGAAACTGGAACTCCATGTGTTTTGTCTGTTCTAAGTGATTAGCATATGTAACATGTCATTGCAGTTGTTTCTAATGAAGCAAGGAGGACAGGAGATATATGTAGGGCCACTAGGTCGTCATTCTTGCCATTTGATCAAGTACTTTGAGGTAGAGTCTGATTGAAACTCAGGAAATTTCAATGATAAAATATGATATTCTTATCTTTTCTGCTTCCTCTTTTTTCAGAACGGTTTTCTTGTACATGTAATTTTCTGTGCAGGGAATTGAGGGGGTGAGCAAAATCAAGGATGGCTACAATCCAGCTACTTGGATGTTGGAAGTTACCACTTCAGCCAAAGAAACAGCATTAGGAATTGATTTTGCTGATGTTTATAGAAGTTCTGAAATTTATAGGTAGGTTTATCAGACCTTGAACCATGCATTAACTTTTACTGATGAAAGTGATTTCATTTCAGGAGAAACAAATCCCTTATTGAAGAACTGAGTACCCCTGCTCCGGGTTCAAAGGACCTCTACTTCCCTACTCGATATCCTCAGTCATTTTTCACTCAATACATGGCTTGCTTATGGAAACAACATTGGTCATACTGGCACAATCCGGAATACAATGCCATAAGGTTTATCTACACAACTGTCGTAGCCTTGCTGCTTGGGACAATGTTCTGGAATCTTGGCACCAAAATGTAAGTCACAGTGCAGAAGTAACATAGATGTAATAGAAGTTGAGATTCTTGCATGAGTAATTTTGAGTTTGTTAATTTCAGGACCAAACCGCAGGAGCTCTTTAATGCAATTGGTTCTATGTATGCTTCTGTTCTCTTCCTTGGTATTCAGAATGCTATGACAGTGCAGCCGATAGCGGCTGTTGAACGAACCGTCTTTTATAGAGAACAAGCTGCTGGAATGTATTCTGCCTTGGCATATGCCTATGCACAGGTGACTTATTCTATATGCATTTTACAAACATAGTTATTATTATGCATCATCTTATCTTATTTGTCTTGTGCTAATTCGATTATTTGTTGTAGGTCACAATTGAGGTCCTTTATATTTTTGCACAAGCTGTGATCTATGGTGTCCTAGTTTATGCCATGATTGGCTTTGAGTGGACTGTGGCTAAATTCTTTTGGTACCTTTTCTTCATGTTTTTCACATGTTTGTACTTCACCTTCTATGGCATGATGGGGGTGGCCTTGACACCAAATCAACATGTTGCTGCTATCACTTGTAATGCATTTTATGCATTATGGAACCTCTTTTCAGGGTTCATAATCCCACGAACCGTAAGTGTTGCATGCCCTTTAAGTTCCTACTACTGCAAGTTTTTTTTTTCCAGTTAATAGAATCTGTATTGATGACAAATTTTCGTTCTTGTTCCTTTGGATGCCATATCAGAGAATTCCTATATGGTGGAGATGGTACTATTGGGCATCCCCAATGGCTTGGACCTTGTACGGATTGACTGCATCCCAGTTTGGAGATATACAGGCCAAGCTCAACACAGGTGAAACAGTGCAAGAGTTTCTGAGAAATTACTTTGGTTTCGAACAAGAATTTGTGGTAGTGGTTGCAGCTGTAGTCGTTGGATTTACACTACTCTTTGCATTTACCTATGCCTTGTCCATCAAGAAGTTGAATTTTCAGTGGCGATAAGAAATTCTGTATCAATTAATTTCAATCAGCATAGTTTAGACTAGGGTCTCAATAGCAAACATGTCAACCTGTTGACCATTTGGGACTAAGCCTCATCAACTTTAATACTTGTAAAAAATCCACCTAAGAACGGAGGGAGAAACACTTCCGTCAGCATGTAAGATTTGTGTTGTTTTAAATAATCTTTTGCGGCCGTTTGCAGCGATTTTATGACATTTAGTGACAAAAATTTAGTCTCCAGATATGATAGTCGCTTTAGCAGCAGTTTTTTCCGTCGCTAACCGTTGTAGATTCATGAATTAGTAGCGGAGATTAAAGCCGCCGCTAAAGGTTGCATAGAATGCCGTACTAAAATCCTTTAGAAATGTGAGCTTTTACCGTCCTTCCCTTTTACGCATTATAATTTTGGGACGCTGCTCTACTTTTAAAACGGGCAAATTTTGTCAGATGATCCTTTTTTTATTTTAAAAAACCATAATGTACAAATCGGTGAACAAGAAATCCACCAAATATACAACCACCACAATCTTAAAACTCAGATACCCCTCTACCACATTTCACTTGCAAAACTATAACTCTACAATACTACTGCTTTCCAATCCATAGATTAGTAAAAAATAAACGCCCTAAACTCTAAAGATGTAGATGCCCAAGACGATGCCCGAAACTGTATACGATGTCTCATAACTAATCTATCTCATCACCCTTAACAAAAACAAAAACCCTCCTATTCCTTTCCACCTACAATACCCAAAAAAACTGCCAACATAGCACATCTTCCCAGAACTTCTCGCTATGTCTTTCCTCCAAAAAGATTGAACCTCTCTCCAAACAACGCACTGCATGAGGCAAGGAATGCCCCATGCACTACAAGTTGACTGTGAGTTAGCCCCATGATACACTCAAAGTACTGTCCTTCCTCCTTCTCAACCAAGACCCTTGTAAGTTTAAAAAGGGCACAATTAAAGAGGTTTTCAAAACTAAATGAGGAAAATTACATAAATAGTTCAATGGGTTATGAAGTCTTAATATGTAATAAATCTTAGTTATATACACACCACTCAGTTTATGGATTTATGTATAATACTTTAACTAAGTTACACAGCCAGCCACCAATACCAATATCAAAGTCAGTACTTCAAGTTACATAAAGACAGGTTTAGTGAACCAGCCACCAATACATGAAACCAGCTTTTTCTTTTTTTGTCAGAAAGTGATAAAATTCTTTGCAAAGACCCAAAAAAGGGCATCAAAATATACCAACAAAACAAGGCAGAACAAAACTAAGCCCAAACAGACCGTTTCAATGAGATCATTCTACACCAGAACAGAAAACTAAAATCGTAGATACATTGTAGAAAGAAAAGTTACCAGAATTGGAGTTTAAACTATTTCAATTCAACTATATCAGTATATCATTTGTGAACTAGGATCAAAACCTTCATAAAATTAAGAACATGCTTCGATTTCAATGAGGATACATAGACCAAAATATGTGTGAACTTACGAACATTACATGTTGTTGAGTTTTTTTTATAAGAAACCACAATTTTATTAAACAGCCACAATGTACGAATCAGTGAACAAGAAATCCACCACTCTATCTCATCACCCTTGACATCATAAAAAAACTCTCCTATTCCTTTCCACCCACATTACCCGAAAACTGCCAACCTTGCACATCTTCCTAGAACTTCTCCCTGTTTCTTTCCTCCGAAAAAATTGAACCTCTCTCCAAATAATGCATTACATGAGGCATGAGGAATGTCACATGCACTACATGTTGACTATGAGTTAGCCCCATGATACACTCAAAGTACTGTCCTTCCTCCTTCTCAACCAGTGACCCTTGTAATTTTAAAAAGGGCACAATTAAGGAGGGTTTCAAAACTAAATTGAGGAAAATTACCTAAATCTTAGTTCAATGGGTTATAAGGTCTTGATATGTAATAAATCTGAGTTATATACACACCACTCAGTTAATAGATTTACATATAATACTTAAGGTACACAGCCACCAATACCAATATCAAAGTCAGTGCTTCAAGTTACATATAGTTAGAATCATATATTCACTACTCCAACACAAAGTGGGAAGGATGAAAATTTCGATTTACGACAAGTTATATATCTGGAAAATAAAAAATTTAAATAAAAAGAAGATGCAATTTTGAAACCAGTTTCTTTTTTTCTTTTTGGTCAGAAAGTGATCAACTTCATTACAAAGACCCAAAAAAGGGCATCAAAATACATTAACAAAACTAAGCTTAAACAGACTGTTTCAATGAGATCATTCTACCCCATAACAGAAAACTAACATCTTGCCGACTTTGTCCAAAACTGAAACCAGTAAGATATCTGAGAAATAAAAAGGGGGCAAAGTGAAAAAGCCAGATTTTATACCTTGGCTTGGACAAATTGAGACGATGGTACAGTGCTTTTCGCCTCTCTTCACTTATCTGATAGAAGTGTCAAGGCGATTTGGTACCGTTGGAGCCCAACCGACGTCGCGGTGGAGAATTAGGTTTAGGGATTTCGTTTTGATCGATTTTGGGGATTACAGCAATTGGGTTTTTCTTGACCAAGATTAAAAAAGAGAAGAAATCGGGTTTTCTGGTGACCCAAAGCCCCAAGGATAAGGCCGTATTCAGTAATGAGCCCATTTCATGTTTGGACTTTTGACTTTTGACCCACAGTATAGAGAACCAATCTGTTGGTTTAGGTTTTTTTTCCCCTCATTTTCTTTTTTATTTAGTAGCTTACTTACTCGTCTTTTTTTTTTTTTTTTTTAATGGATATATGTTTTTAATTTTCCTAAATATAATTTTAGCAAGTTTGTTTCAATAAATAATAAGAAATTTGGGTTAATAATTCCTTAACAACATAGATAGGGAGTAAAATACGTTATTCAGCAAAATTTCAACAAAAGTTTTGATGAAATATTCGGTAATTATAGAGTATTTGAAAACTAATTAATTTAAAAAAAAAATTAATGTGTAGTATTGTATTCAATAATATGTGAAAGACACATGAATTTTGTCCGTTTTATTTATAAATTTATAAAAGTACATGTATTAAATGCGAATAATACATTTGTGTATAAGATGTGTATAGTACATTTGATTTTGAAAAACCCGATATTTTTACCATATCTTTGGGAAGCGTATGTCTACAATACCCGTACTATACCCAAATTTATTAGCTAATTCCAATATTGGCCCGAAAAATAAGACATTACAATGTTCCATTGAGGCAAAAGTCCAAAAAAGTTGGATAATAGTAAGCTTGGAAAACAAGAAAAGAAGTTGTACTAGTGGCGCTGAATCATTGAGGCAAACATTAGTAGGGTTACATGATGAAAATGGTCTCTCAACTGAACTAAACAGCGAAAGAGGTTTGAATACATAGCAGCACTTGCATACCATGCCTATAAATAAGCCTTGTGGTCACATGAAAATTAAGAGAATTGCTGAAAGAAACTCTCTACTTGAGTAAAATTTGTTAGTGAAAGTAATTCGTTTCTCGTTTCAGGAGAAACAAATCACTTACTGAAGAATTGAGTATTGCTGCTCCTAGCATCCTCAATCATTTTTCACTCGATGCATGTGGCTTGCTAATGGAAACAATATCGGTCGTATTGGCGAAATCCAACGTAGAGTGTCATAAGATTGATCGATCTACACAATCATCATACAAAGCCATAAGTAAATCCATGTAACAGAAGTTGATGTTCTTGCATATGTAGTTTTGAATCTGTTAATTCCATGACAAAGCCGCACCGGAAGATCTCTTTGATGCAATTGGTTCTATCTATGCATGCCTATGTTCTATCTACGCAGTTGAACGAATGTTTGTTTATAGAGAACGGGCTGCTAGAATGTACATATATGCCTTTGCACAGGTGACTTCCCAAGCATTTTATGCACTACGGAACTTGCTTTATCAGAGTCCAACTGCTTCATCTATAACTTGGTAGCCACATAAACTCTACCTATACCTTTAAGAAGTCAGTTTTTGAAGGAACAAAAAGAAGCAGTGATTTTTTACCAATTCTATTTAATCTTTTGTTCATGTTTAATGAATGGTTTTGCACAACTATACAATCTGTTACTTGTATTGATGGTAAATTAATTATTCTTCCGAGATTTACTAAATTGCATGTGGTATTCTGGTCGAAGGAAAGTGAACGGCATCCGTAAATCAGAAAGGAAAAGGACTTCAACCGGCAAAACGTAGATAATTGTGTTTTAATTGACAGTTTTCTATCTTTCGCTGCGGTTTGCGACGATTTTCTAATCTTTAGTGACAAATTTATGGTCCCAAATTATGCAAATAAAATTTAGCTACGGTTTTTTTCGTCGCAAAGCGCTGTTAAAAACAATTCTGCGACGGTTACCCAAAAACCGCCGCTAAAAGTTGCAAGCAGTGTTTAATTCCTTCTCCCCCCTTGAAGGTCGTTGTTTGTGTAAATATAAAATTTAATTTAGTTGCTGTTTTAAGAAAATTGTTGAACACATAAATTCTGAGGTGTACAAATTGCTGTGATAAATGTTATCTATATTGTTGTAAATTAAGGGGGAAGAAATAAAACAGTCGCCATCCATCAATAAGTAATTCACTATAAATGCCCACTCACGGTAGTAAGATTTGCCTGCTAAAGAAGACCACCATTAGAAATAAAATGAAAGGCAATGCATGTGCAAACGAACATCAAATCAAAAGCATCGTTGCAAGACTAGGGAAAATAGCAGAATTGACGTTTAAACATTTTCAACTCAATTATTTGTGCACTATGATTTGGAAATAAGACATGACGAACTTAAAATAATGTCCTTCCCCTTCTCTGCCAACGAATTTAATGTAACGTTCTTCCCGTTTCATAAACTTTCTGATGCCTAATATGGCCGGAACATGGTTAAATATATGTTTTCCTAGCTGCATTAAGATAAATTTGATCCAATCTTGAAATAGAAAACTTTGAAGGATAATTAAGTAGATAGCTTAAACATAAAGAATAATTCTACTAATTTTTAGTACATATTTAAGTTCATAACCCTACCTTTTTGTATCTATCAGACCAGACACAGATAAAGCTCACTAAGAAGGTAGCATATATACATACAAACGAAGTGTTTTAACTGAAATTCGAACTCAACAATAGGACTGAAGTTTGCACCAAACCCAATTATCGAATACATAATTGGAGGCTGGAGCCTAGAGAATCAATCTTAGCCCCACAAAATTTAAAATTAAGGTTTTAAATGGACCTACCATAACATTTACCTTAGAGATTAGCCAACCCTTCTGCATGCTATTAAGGAAACTATAGGAGCTTTCATACAACTCTATCAAGAAGTCACACACCACAAACCCTTCAACTGAGGGTTGTAACAGGATTGTTTAAAGAAAAAAAAAAACTTGGCATCATCTGGTCAGATTAATCACAAGTTCTGTTCTTCTTCGGCTGTGTATTCGAACGAATATCTTTTTATGAAACAAATCTTAGGTACATACTTATCATTTCATTTATAGACTCATATCTGATACTCTTAATCAGATGCACAGCCACCAATACCAATACCAACTCAATTCTTCAAAACATATTGAGTTAGAATCCTACATTCACTATCCCCAACAAAAAGTGGGTTAGGGGGGGTTGGGGGCTATATAAGCCTGTGGATATGTATATATATTTTCTTAATGCAATCAGCTACAGGTTCTAATCCTACTTCAACTTCATTCTCTACATTCCTCTTCAACCAAATGCACCTGGTTCTTCTGTACCATCCTTACCTATTGAACCCATTCAAACTTCAGTTTCTTCACCACCCACCACATCTACAGATCAATTCTCATCCTAATCTGCTCTCTTTCACTTCATGATTCCGATAAAATTTTGAATCTATTTCAGAAAACCCATAACCAAAATAACGATGATAACGAAAAAAGATGCAAACTTTGATTTTTTTTACAAAGATCGACATGTGGAAAAAGAAAAAGAGAAGAGCTGCAAATTTATCAACCGATTAGATATCTATTGAAAAGTTCAGTGCTTACCCCATCTTTACGAATTCGACGGAGGTCTCATGGCGGCGACGGTAGTGCAAGCAACGTCGTGGTCTTGGGAATTAGGTTTAGGGATTTTGCTTTTGTCGAATGGATTTGGGGATTCAAGTTCTGAACAGGCAAACAGGGCCGATCGACGATAGCCGTTTGTGATAAGATTTGGGCCATAATGGCAGGCCTGATATTGTAATTTTCCTCTGTACTGAGTAATGAGCCCATTTCTTGTTTGGACTTTCGACTTTCGACCCACAAATATTGAAAATCAAACTATTGGTACAAGTGATCGTCTAGGTTCTCACATGCAAATTATTAAGATATAATGAGAGTTCGAACTTAAGACTATTAATCTGCAAGTCAATGCCGTTTTTCACTGAACTAGGCCCATTAGTTGTTCAAATTTTCATTCTTTACCAGAAGTGATGGCCATAACTTTTATCCCCTTTTTGTTCATTGGTTTATTAATTTATTTTTATGGTTTAAAATTCGTTTGTATTATATATAACTACATAACTATTTAGTCTTAATAGTTGTTTACATAACCAAAAAAGCTACTTGGTGTATGTGTGAACGCGCACCAAAAAATCAGTATGCAAAAAATATTGACTGAATTTATGTTCGGATTAAAATATCCTCCTTACTTTGGCCATGTTTGGCTTACCATAACTTGTAGAAAACCAAAGCTTGGATAGAAATGATAAAAAGCAATACCACAACATGTCAATCTTTTATTAAATTCTATGTCCCCATTTATTCTGGGTCCACAGTGTAGGTAAAGCATTACCATTTAGGTTTATGTTTTTGCACCGAACCAAACACGCTGCTTGCCCTTAATTTGTAAGGAAGGTTTTTAAGCCCTTCAAGAATAAGTGTTTCTATTCTACAAGTAAAGTTATTACGTTGGTGGGGGACACAACATGATTTCTCTATCTCATTCTCAACCATAAGTTACATGTGACAAAGATGTCTTCTGTCTTTTTTCTTTCCCATAGGAAGTAATTTCATGCAGAGGATAAAGTGATGTCAAATACTTCACCTCTCCCACTAGTCAGGGAGAGAAAGTAACCATATATATATAGATGATAAAGACAATAAATGCAATAGCAAAGTAATAGAGACACCAATTCCTTTTAAGGAATAACAGACCTCAGAGGTAATCTAAGAACTCTTCTAAGGAATAACTTTTTGGTTTCATCAATTCCTTTTCTTTGATCCAAGCGATATTAAAGAAGGGGGATTTGAGCACATAAACTGAAATGCAGGGATAACTGCTCTTAATTACATAAACTATAAGCCCTTTTCCTTGGTTTCATTAATTCTTTTAATACAAGCGATGTTGGAGAGGATGGATTTTTAAACACAAGCCCCTTACCTTGGTTTCATTAAAATTGATAAAGGTGACATCAACGTGGTCAGATCAAATACTTGATAAGAATGATCCATCAACTTGCTATGTGGTCAATTAAATCTGGTCGGATAGTGCGGTTCCAATAGATCTTTGATTCTTCAAGTTAATACTTGTGATTAAATGCAAACTGGAATTTCTTAAAAAAAGCAAACTCAAAAGTGATTAAATGCATAAAGCATCTTGGCCTCACCACCCTTAACTGGTGGTGAGCATTGTCACCACATTATTTCTAGTTGTAGTTGCATGAGTGTGATTTAATCTACATATTACATAAATCTCAAAAGCTAAAATTATCCAACGACAATTAACGTGGTGGCCAAAATTATTTTTGGGTGATGTCAACCCTTATGTCACGTAAATACCTATCTGCATATATAACAAGTCTCCTTGCATTGCTAAAAAGAAAAGCATAAACTTTGTAGCAGTTTTTCAATGGATATGAGCCATGCCAATGAAGTTGATGCGAAACATCTTGGTTTGCAAGAAAGGAAAGGCTTGCTTGAGAGGCTGGTCGGAGCAGTGGAAGAGGGTCAAGAGAGCTTCTTGTTGAGGCTCAAGAGCCGCATTGATAGGTAAGAGTAAACAATATTCTCTAGTCTACATGCATATCATTCTAGATTTTCTCAAATTTTCTTTGTTTTTTTATATTTTATTTTATCGTAAGGGGATTTTTTTTGTCTTGGTATCTCAGAGTTGGAATAAGCTTTCCTACAATAGAAGTCAGATTCGAGCATCTAAACATTTCAGCTGAAGCTTACGTAGGAAGCAGGGCTTTGCCTACAGTTTTGAACTATTGTGTTAACTTAGTGGAGGTAAATGATATATTATAGTACATATGATTTTCCTATCAAATATCATTAAATTCTTAAGAAGCTATTTTTTCTGTGCACCAAAGGGTTTCTTGAATTCCGTCTATATTCTTCCCACTAAGAAGAAACACTTGTCTATCCTTAAAGATGTCAGTGGGATCATCAAGCCTGGCAGGTGAGAAGAAAGGCTCTAACCTACCCATGAAATAAACTCTGTTATGTTCATCTTTTTTCAATTCAGAATTAGTCTTTGTGAACTAATATGCATACTCACTTGGGTTTTAACCAAAAATAAACTACTCTACTCACTCAGTTCCGTGCTTCCTTTTTCTTTTTTTCTTTTTTTTTCGTGCAGAATGGCACTGCTTTTGGGTCCTCCAAGTTCCGGGAAGACCACACTCTTGTTGGCTTTGGCTGGAAAGCTTGATCAGGATCTTAAGGTTAAATAAATGCAATGCGCCATTAATTTCTCTCAGATCTTCTATCAAATTTTTTTTTTTTTCCCGAGCTTTACCCTTCAGTCACTCTTTGTTTTAACTTATAACGTACAATACTTGTCCAGTTTTCAGGAAGTGTGACTTACAATGGTTATGAGATGCATGAGTTTGTGCCTCAAAGGAGTGCTGCCTATATCAGTCAACATGATGTTCATATTGCAGAAATGACAGTCAAAGAAACCTTGGCCTTCTCTGCAAGATGCCAAGGGGTTGGCCCCCGTTATGGTTGGTTTATAGGACTGCTTCTTACTTAGTTTCCTTTAATTTCAAAGCCAGGCCAATAGATTAAAACATGATTGGTTATGATTTTGAATTTTGGCAGAAATGCTGGTAGAGCTAACTAGAAGAGAAAGAGAAGTGAATATTAAGCCGGATCCAGATGTAGACATCTTCATGAAGGTAAGACATAAGCTACTTTATTTGATTTTAGACTTAAATTAAGAGGGTGTAGAATAGTGCTTTATTTTAGGATTTAGGAGATTCTGCCATATGTGAACTTTTCCAATAAGATTTGAGACTTACTTTTTGCTTGTTCTGCAATATGCTTTTCAAATCATCGGACATTTCTGTTTTAATCGTTTATGATATTATAGGCAATTGCAACAGAAGGCCAGAAGGAAATATTGGTGACAGATTATATTCTTAAGGTAGGATCAATAGCTCTTCATTAAGAAAAGGACTTTTAGAACTTACCATCACCTAATCAATATCCATTGATTTGCAGATTTTGGGATTAGATGCTTGTGCAGATACCTTGGTGGGTGATCAATTATTAAGGGGTATCTCTGGAGGGCAAAAGAAACGAGTCACGACAGGTTAAACTCAAGTTCTTTACATGAAACTCAAGTTCAAAAAGTAATGGTATAATTTATTTTTGATAATGTGTATAGGTGAGATGCTTGTTGGACCTTATAGGGCACTATTCATGGATGAAATATCAACTGGGTTGGATAGTTCAACAACTTACCAGATTGTAAATTCAGTCAAGAACTATGTTCACATCCTTAACGGGACTGCAGTCATCTCACTGCTGCAGCCAGCACCTGAAACTTACGAACTTTTTGATGACATTATTCTACTTTCTGATGGCCAAATTGTGTACCAAGGCCCTCGTGAACAAGTTCTTGATTTTTTTGAATCTATGGGCTTTAAATGTCCTGAGAGAAAAGGCGTAGCTGACTTCCTGCAAGAAGTAGGTCCATATTTATCTCTTGTTTGATCTTATTGAAAACAATTGAGATAAGCATCAAAAGAGGAGTATTATGTATTAATTTCTCTTGTGTACCTTACATGTTGTAGGTGACATCAAGGAAAGATCAGAAGCAGTACTGGACAAGCAGAGATGAGCCTTACAGGTTCATCACAGTCAAGCACTTTTCGGAGGCTTTTCAATCTTTTTCTGTGGGGAAAAGAATTACTGAGGAACTTGCAGCTCCATTTGACAAGACCAAGAGCGACCCAGCTGCCTTAACGACCAAGAAATATGGTATTAGAAAAGTGGAACTCTTGAAAGCTTGCTTTTCAAGGGAACTCTTGCTTATGAAGAGGAATTCATTTGTCTACGTTTTTAAGCTCACTCAAGTGAGTTTTGAGTCTATTTTAGCTTCTATTATAACCTTTTCTTTTTCTTCTGTGCACCTGGATTTAATATGCGGTACTTCTTTTCCTTCTTTTTAGCTTGCAATAATGGCACTGATCACAATGACTGTATTCCTACGGATTGATATGCACCGTGATTCAGTAACTGATGGAGGAATATATGCTGGTGCTTTGTTCTACTCCTTTGTTACTGTTATGTTCAGTGGAATGTCAGAGATTTCTATGACTATTGCCAAGCTTCCTGTTTTTTATAAGCAAAGAGACCTCTTTTTTCCGTCGTGGGCATATGCCCTTCCCACATGGATTCTGAAGATCCCTATCACGTTTTTAGATGTTTCTGTTTGGGTATTTATCACTTACTATGTCATTGGATTTGATCCCTGTGTTGAAAGGTAATCCAGTACAAAATTTTGTCACATTCTCCTTCATTTTTTTTGTTCATGCTTGTTGTTCTAGCCCATTTAATATATCATTCTGAAAATGATGCAGGTTTTTTAGACAATACCTTCTATTCTTACTCATTAGTCAGATGGCTTCTGCGTTAAACCGATCCATTGCTGGACTTGGTAGAAGCATGGTTGTTGCTTACACATTTGGGTCATTTGCACAGCTCATGCTTTTTGCTTTGGGTGGCTTCGTCCTGTCAAGAGGTATAAAATAAGTAAAGTAAAGAAACACCACTTCATCTTAAGTGCTATACAATGTTTTCTAATGCCCTTTGGTTGATGTCACAGAGAATATAAAGAAATGGTGGATATGGGGCTATTGGATATCACCTTTGATGTATGGTCAGAATGCAATCGTGGTTAATGAGTTCCTGGGAAAGAGTTGGAGTCATGTAATTCCTTAATTGACTAGCCATTTCAAACACTTTGGTGTTTGTCCCTTAATAATTATATTGTGTCCTTGCTATTAAAAGGTTCTTCCAAACTCAATGGAACAGCTAGGAGTTGCTGTTTTGAGGTCTCATGGATTCTTCACACATCCATCCTGGTATTGGATTGGAGTAGGAGCTTTGATTGGATATATACTCATATTCAACGTTTGTTTCACTGTGGCTCTCACTTATCTAAACCGTAGGTAACTTCACCTTATCTGCTCTAACACTTAGATATGTGAGAATTTTACTTATACTACCATAAAAATATTATGCAGCATTGGAGAAGCAACAGGCTGTTAAATCGGAAGAATCTCAAAGCAAAGAACATGACGAGAAGAGTGGAGAAGTTGGTTGGTCACAGAACAAAGGAAATAGCTTGATTCCACAAATCAACTCAGGTGATATTGATATATCCTCTCAGATACTGTTTGTGTATGTCTGTTTTCAGTGTAATTGTTTATTGATGACCAATATTGTACTCTCTATGCAGATAATGGAGAAGAGTGTACTAATCATAACAAGAAAAGAGGAATGGTTCTTCCATTTGAGCCGCATTGCATCACGTTTGATAAAATCACGTACTCTGTGGATATGCCACAGGTGATATAACATGTTTGAGATTGGACAAAATTTCTGCAACTCCAAAATTATGAGTAATTTTGTGAATCCATCTTGCAGTCAATGAAGAACCAAGGTGTTGTTGAGGACAAATTGGTGCTTCTCAAGTGTGTTAGTGGTGCTTTTAGGCCAGGTGTTCTGACAGCCCTTATGGGAGTGAGCGGTGCCGGTAAAACTACTCTAATGGATGTACTGGCTGGTAGAAAAACTAGAGGATATATTGAGGGAAATATTTCAATTTCTGGGTATCCAAAGAAGCAAGACTCATTTGCCAGAATTTCTGGATACTGTGAGCAGAATGACATCCACTCTCCTTATGTTACTGTCTATGAATCCTTGATGTACTCAGCATGGCTGCGTCTATCTACGAAAATTAGTTCTGGAACCAGGAAGGTTGGTATCTGCTAGTTAAGAATAATTTTCTACTCTTTATTTTCTTTTAATGCAATTTAAAGTCATGAGCAAGCTTGAACTGATTTTCAGAATTGGTTGTAGATGTTCGTTGATGAAGTGATGAGACTCGTCGAGCTGAATCCATTAAGGCAAGCACTAGTAGGGTTACCTGGTGAAAGTGGTCTCTCAACCGAGCAGCGGAAGAGGCTGACTATTGCGGTTGAACTAGTGGCAAACCCTTCTGTAATATTCATGGATGAACCAACTTCGGGTTTAGATGCAAGAGCTGCTGCTATTGTTATGAGAGCGGTTAGGAACATTGTGGACACGGGAAGAACAATATTGTGCACTATTCATCAGCCAAGCATCGACATATTTGAAGCTTTCGATGAGGTGAAACAGATATTGACTGAAAAGATTGAAATTGGTACTCCCATGTGTTTTGTCTGTTCTAAGTGGTTAGCATATGCAACATGTCATTGCAGTTGTTTTTAATGAAGCAAGGAGGACAGGAGATGTATGTAGGGCCACTAGGTCGTCATTCTTGCCATTTGATCAAGTACTTTGAGGTAGAATCTGATTAAAACTCAGGAAATTTCAATGGTAAAATATGATATTCTTATTTTTTTCTGCTGCTTCTTTTTTCAGAAACAAGGTTTTCTTGTACTTCTGTGCAGGGAATTGAGGGGGTGAGCAAAATCAAGAATGGCTACAATCCAGCTACTTGGATGTTAGAAGTTACCACTTCAGCAAAAGAAACGGCATTAGGAATTGATTTTGCTGATATTTATAGAAGTTCTGAAATTTATAGGTTGGTTTATCATACTGAAAAACCACCTACTGCACTAAAAGAAAATTGCCGAAAGAAGGCATAAGTAAAATTTGTTGATGAAAGTGATTTTGTTTCAGGAGAAACAAATCCCTTATTGAGGAACTGAGTACCCCTGCTCCTGGTTCAAAGGACCTCTACTTCCCTACTCGATACCCTCAGTCATTTTTCACTCAATGCAAGGCTTGCTTATGGAAACAACATTGGTCATACTGGCACAATCCGGAATACAATGCCATAAGGTTGATCTACACAACTGTGGTAGCCTTGCTGCTTGGGACAATGTTCTGGAATCTTGGTTCCAAAATGTAAGTCAGAGTGCAGAAGTAAAATATATGTAATAGAAGTTGAGATTCTTGCATGAGTAATTTTGAGTTTGTTAATTTCAGGGAAAAACAGCAAGAGCTCTTTAATGCAATTGGTTCTATGTATGCTTCTGTTATCTTTCTTGGTATTGAAAATGCCATGACAGTGCAGCCAATAGTGGCTGTTGAACGAACCGTCTTTTATAGAGAACGAGCTGCTGGAATGTATTCTGCCTTGGCATATGCCTTTGCACAGGTGAGTTATTCTATATGCATTTTACAAACATAGTTATTACAATGCATCATCTTGTCTTATTTGTATTGTGCTAATTCACTTATTTGTTGCAGGTCACAATTGAGGTCCTTTATGTTTTTGCACAAGCTGTGATCTACAGTGTCCTAGTTTATGCGATGATTGGATTTGAGTGGACTGTGGCTAAATTCTTTTGGTACCTATTCTTCATGTTTTTCACATGTTTGTACTTCACCTTCTATGGCATGATGGGGGTGGCCTTGACACCAAATCAACATGTTGCTGGTATAACTTCTAATGCATTTTATGCATTATGGAACCTCTTTTCTGGGTTCATCATCCCACGAACTGTAAGTTTCTGGCACTGCAAGTTTTTTTTTTCTTTTCAGTTAATAGAATCTATTTTGATGACAAATTTTCTATCTGGTTCCTTTGGCTGCTATCAGAGAATTCCTATATGGTGGAGATGGTACTATTGGGCATCCCCAATGGCTTGGACCTTGTATGGATTGACCGTATCACAGTTTGGAGATATACAGGCCAAGCTCAACACAGGTGAAACAGTACAAGAGTTTCTGAGAAGTTACTTTGGTTTCAAACAAGAATTTCTAGGAGTGGTTGCAGCTGTAGTTGTTGGATTTGCACTACTCTTTGCATTTACCTATGCCTTCTCCATCAAGATGTTGAATTTCCAATGGAGATAAGAAATTCTGAATAGCAATCATGTTATCAGCTTGTACACCATTTGGGAATTAACCTCATCAAATTTAATATTGGTAAAGTGGAAGTTCATTGCTTAAGATACAAGGATTTTTAAGTTTTTGTATGACATGGAAGAACTCCTCTCGATTTCGTTGTAGGTATAATATTAGCCAAATGGTAATTAAGTTCTTTTTTGGTGGTTTACTAAATTTCCTGTTTGTATATTAGGGGAGGAAAATTAAATATCCACCAAAGAAAGGAGGGAGAAACACTTCAATCAGCATAAAATAGGTAGTGTTCTTTTTAATGACGGTTTTGAACCTTTCGCTGCGGTGTGCGGCGATTTTATGACCTTTTGCGACAACTTTAGGCTCTCTTTAGCAACGGTTTTTATCGTTGCTAACCGCTATAAAATCCCTAATTAGCAGTGGAAAGGAAAACCGCCGCTAAAAGTTGTATATTGTGCTTGATTTTCCTTTGTAATGTGAGGTTTTACCGTCTTTCCTTCCTGCACATTGCAAGTTTGGGACCCTAGCTAGTTTGAGAAAAGACACAATTTGTCAGATTATCCTTGTTTCTGAATATGTCATGCTAATTTATTTTTAAAAAGTTTCCCAAGTCATTTTTTGTTGGTTTTTAATGGAAATATTGGGCATATTCAAAGTAGTTTAGAGTGGCACGATCCCGCTGCTCCCCTTTTCTTTTTAGAAAAATTAGGTATTAGACATAATTAAGTTTACTAATTAGTAAGTGAGATATTAGGTATTTTGGTTTGGGTTTTAATACCTAAGAAAAAATTGCTATTTTAGATTAGGCCAAAGACTGGCCCAGATTCGTTGGGCCTGTTTAAAAATAACAAATGAAAAAACAATTCTACCCTTCTTCTTAAAAAGCTTGGCCCATATGTAAACCTACAAATTAAATGACGTTTTTACCTCTGAATGTTTAAACTACGCGCGAGTTTCTCTTTCTTTTTCGTTTCAGAGCTGTGGTTGTGAATCTGCCGTTGGAGCTCAATTTTCTGTAGGTTTTCCTTTTATTTTCTTCGTTTTTCGCTTTCTTTTTTCTGCTACGCTCGCTCGATTTGCATCAATGACCGCTTTGGGTGATTTCTGTTCTCCTTAGTTCGGGTATTTCGAGCTCAATTTTGTGGCTCGATTTTGCAGCGCGATCTTGTAGCGTTCAATGCTAAACCCTATATTCTTTGTTTTGTGATCAGATTTGATTTTGAGTTGCTGTTTGGTTGTAGAGATTTTTGGCAGTCCAAAGTTTTGAGGTATGAGTACTTTAGAACTTGTTTTCGTTTATATCGACTTGTATGTGGAATTTAGTTTTAGTACTTTTATCGTGGTTTCCTTTTGGTTTCTATTCGAATTGTTTTTATTTTCTGTCATAAATTGCATCTGCTTGTTGTAGTTTTGGCAGAAACGCATTGCAGTTTCTTGTTTCATAATTCGATTTCAGACTAATATTTGGAAGTCTATTGGAATTTTACAAATGCTCATGTACATTATTTATTGATTTGAATTGTTTTCTGTTTTTGTTTGTTGTTTTGTTTGCATTTTCAAGGCTAATGGAGGTGTGTGTCATTGCCAAGTGCACATAAAAGTCGGAAACCATTATGTTTTCAGTTTCATCAGAGTCATCCATGGTTGATATTTTGAAGACTTTGTGTCTAAGGTTTAAGGGTTTGTAGTTGGGTTGTTTTACATTAAGGTATTCGCTGCCCAGTTATCCGAGTTGTTTTCTAGAAACGGATAGCGATTTGGACATAATGAGGACATTTTTATTTGTATCAAATGAGAAGAGTGTTGATATTTTAGTGAAGGATTTATGCGGGAGCAGTGAATATAGTGGTGATTTTTGTGTAAATAAGGAGTTGATAGCATGTGAAAAGGGCGAGTCATCGTGTTCTAGTATTGTCGAAGACAAAAATGAATTTTTGGGCAGGTCGAGAAGGCAAGTGCTAAGCCTTTGTTGTCGAATGAGTGGGAGACGTACATACATCATGTAGGGCAGAAGTTTGACGGTGGTGCAAAGGAGTTCCGTTTGAAATTGTGCAAGTACGCTCTTGAAGTAGGATTTAATTTTTTATATGCGGCAATGACAAGAAGCGGGTGGTTGCTATTTGTTCGATTAAGAAATTGGAGGGTTGTAGCTGGCGTGTTTATGCTTCTCGTTGTGAAGCTACTAGCTGTTTTGTAATTCGGACATTAAATAATGTGCATACATGTGCGGGTTGGATAAGGGAATCAAAGAGTAAGATGATGAGGTCTCGTGTGGTGTCCTCCCTCATTGTGGACAGAATTCGTGCAAAACCAGAGCTGAAGCCAGTTGAGATTATACACGAGTTCAAAGATTATTATGGTATAGGCATTTCATACTACCATGCATGGTTTGGCAAAGAGTTAGCTAAATTGAACATTCACAGTGATGAGTCGAAGTCCTTCAATGAGTTAGTGTGGTATGCGGACGCTGTAAAAAAAACTACCCTGGTTCTCTTTGCACTCTTGAATGTGAAGCTGGAATTAATCTCTTTAGACTGTTTTTTGTGTCATTTGGTTGTTGCATTGCTGGATTTCAATATTGCATACCCTTGTTGCTCATTGATGCTACGTTTTTGAAGAGCAAGTACAAGGGGCAGCTTCTCTGTGCTTCCGGAAAGAATGGAAATGAAGGTATGGTTACTGTAATGTATTGCAGATTTCATTTGTTGCAATTTTTTAGCAAAACTGCATTGCAGTTTCTTGTTTCATAATTCGATTTTCTTAATAATTTTTGTATGTCTGTGGGAATGTTGCAACTGCTCATGAACTTAAATGTGTTTTAAACTTAGTTTTAGTACTTGGATCATGGATTTGCCTTTTGGTTTCCTTTCAAATTTCAGCAGATTTGTTTTCAAAAACTGCACTGCAATTTCCCTTTTTTGCTTATACTTGTGCTTTTGGTTTTGTTTTGCAAGGTTTTATCCTCTAGCTTTTGGAGTTGTTGATTCTGAGACAGAGGAGAATTGGACTTGGTTTCTTCAACATTTGGCTTCTCTTTTGCTACCGATGGGGACAGTGGTGACCTTTTTCTCGAATCGCAATCAAGGTTTGTTAAATGCAATGGGGTTTGTGTTTCATGAATGGCCTCATTCTTACTATTACTATCATCTCAAACAGAATTTGATATCGAAGTACCTGAAATCAGGTTATGGGAAATTGCTCCAAGACCGTGTTATCAATTTATTTAGTAGATGCGCATATGCTATTACCGAGGAAGAGTTTACGGTAGCAATGGAGGAGTTTATGATTGTTGGGAGTTCGAAAGTGAAGGCATTTATATCTGATTTGTCTAGAGATCAGTATGCCAACGCATATTTCAAAGGAATGCAGTATGGGGAGATGGCAAACAGTTTAGCTGAGTCATTTAATAATTGGGTTGGTGTGTTTCGAGATTTGCCGGTGCTACCTTTGATAGAAGGGATTCGACATAAATTGATGGTATTGAATTCTCAACGACAAATTGAAGCGGAGAAGTGGACAACAATTTTGTGTCCGGAGATGGAAACTAGACTGTGGGAAAATGCGGAGGCTGGTCGGACTTGGGTAGTTCGTCGTTCTAGTTTCACTGTTTTTGAAGTATTTGCTGATTATTCTGTGATGGTTGATCTTGAGCAAAGGACTTGTTCTTGCCATCTTTGGCAAATTGACGGTTTTCCTTGCACGCATGCGGTGGCTGCAATTCTAGCAAAGAAAGATTCAGTTTATGATTACGTGGAGTGTTACTACAGGACTGACTTCTTTCGAAAAGCCTATGAGAGTCATATTTTCCTATTCTAGATATTGGGAAAGGCTTGGGCAGCAACAGTTTGGCAGCTGGAGTTGTGCTTCGCCAATTACAAATAGGCCAGCCGAAAGACCACCAACAAAGAGGATCAAAGCTTTTGGTGAATTTAAAAAGCCCTTGAAATGCAGTCGATGTAGTGTTACTAGGCATAATAGGAAGACTTGCAAGGCTGTGATATGAACATTCCTTCTCAGTTGACGATTGCTTACGTTAGATATGGTTTAGTGAATGTATAGTCAGTTTCTGCATTGCACATTTTGCAAAACCTGCAGTGCAGTTTTAGTTGCATTTAATTGGCTACACAGCTTCTAATTGGATATTATGATTCTTTTTTGAAGTTAATGAAAATTATACAATTGTTTCATGAGTGGATATTCGTTTTTGACTGCCATTGAATGCTTGTTTTCAGATTTGAGCAGATTTTGTTGCAGAAACTGCAATGCAGTTTCTGTTTATTTGTTGCAGATTTTGACCGAAATCGCAGTGCGTTTCTTGTCCCATAATTCAATTTCAGAATAATTTTTGCTAGTCTATGAGAATGTTATAACTGCTCATGAAGTTAAATGTGTTTTGATATTAGTTTTAGTACTTTGATTATGCATTTACCTTTTGAGCAGCGGTGCAGATTTTGACCGAAACTGCAGTGCAGTTTCTCGTTCAATAATTCAATTTCAAAATAATTTTTGGGGAGTTTCACTAAAACACCCAAAATGAGGGTTGAAATTATAAAAAAAACCCAAGCACTATTTGAACATATAAACACACCCAAAACTCATCATTACACACTCAAAACTCATTTATAAACACACCCAAAAAGTTGACTTTGGGGTTGATTTTGGGTGTGTTTATATGTTTAAATAGTGTTTGGGTTATTTTTATAAATACATGTCTAGAATTGGATTTATTTATAAATTTGTATAATTTTTGCAAGTATATTGGAATGTTACAACTACTGACCTACTTAAATGTGTTTTGAACAAAGTACTTTGATTATGACTTTGGCTCTTGGGTTCTTTTCACATTTTTTGAGCAGATTTTTTATTTATTTATCTAAACTGCACTGCAGTTTTAATTTGTTCCAGTATTTGACCAGAAAATTTAGTGTAGTTTGTTGTTTCCCTTTCGTTTTGTTGCATCCTGTTCCAAGATTATATTACACTTTATATGTATAGGAAATATGTTCTCATATATCATAACTAGAAACATTTACAAACATCCACAAGAATTAAGATACATATTGTCTTGAGTTAACGAAAGGCAAATCACTAGAGACAATTAATTACACAGTGTTTGTGGCGTAGGAGTTTTGTGACATATTGTTCTCGATATTCATTCATGAAATTCTTGTCTACACTTTTTGGAATGGGCTATCCTTGTTCTATTTTATCCATGTAGAACATGACGAACATGCCGCAATCCAACCTGCAAATGAATACGAGATTAGCTTTTGGTTTTGAATGATTTCAAATTGTAATGAATGGTTGAGTAGACACAATTCTTACGAAGATGAATTTTGTTGAGCACATTCTGTGTCATCCTCAAATGGAAACTGATATGGATTTTACAGAATCCAATTTAGAGTGAGTTCTTCATTTGGGACAAATCAACCTGTGCAGGTGTAGGGGGGCCCTTCTTTTTGCTTCACAAGTTTTGGTATTTTTTAGTTTGTAAGAACTCTTGTGCTTGTGGTCTGATATATTCTAGCCACACTTCCACAATATTAACCTGTTTAAAGAAGAAGAAAAAAAGAGAAAAAGAAATGGTAATCAGTGCATTACATATTATAGTTTTGGTATGAAATTAAGCAATACGTATAATACTGAAACTGCATTGCATTTGTGTTTGTCTTTGAGAAATTAAGACAGTTTCATTCAACTTACAAAATTTTGAGCAATGTCAATACACTTTTCTTCTTTTCTAGGTCCCAACGATCTAAGTGGATTGTAGTGCCTCTAGTTTCGTTCAATTTTGTGAAATGTGAGAAGTGTAAAGTGAAACTCAGAACTTGAAATGATCGGGAAGAAGAGAACATTGCATTTCCCGAGTTTTTCAAGTAAGTGTTCATACAGGGCCCTATACCAATTTGGTTCTAAAAAGGTTTACATGTAAGCCTGCTATCATTGAATGGCAATTTGTTAGTATATATTTTTCGAAAACTACAGTGCCGTGTCTGTTTAAACAATTTTGAATTTTCAAAACAATTCTTACCCAAGTCCATGTAGACATCTACTGTGGACTATCTGTCTGCATGGGCCCTATTTTCTCCTCCTCTATTTGGATATAGGCCTCAATAACCTGTTTCACATTGATTGGAGAAAAATGGAATTATTAATGGGTGATATAGGTAGCACAAATAAAAATGCAGTGCAATGTGTGTTATAGAATAAGTATTTTTATATTTACGTTTTGTGACAATTCTAGGTCCCATACAATATCTTTGATATCATGGTTTCTCACTTTCTCATTATGGAGTCCTGCCCAAAAGTTATCACTGCGGATTCGAATACATGAAATTCACAAGATTAGTTTTAGTTTAATTGTAATTAAAAGATGAAAGAGTTGTTCTTTTGGAATAGAGATATTACCGAGGTTGAGTACTTAAGTAGTATTCTTGAATTCTGTCCCTGTCCTCCTTTGAAATTTTCTGCCAAACCTTCTTTTGACCTCATCCTAGTTTTTTCTTTGTTGGCTTTTGTTGTCCTTCATTTTCATCATTTGATTCTTGCATACCTACAGGTATTGAATCATAAAGGCTCATTCCTTTTGGGGGATCAGGAATTGGATTTGTGGCATCGGGTTGAGATGCCTCTTGTGTTAACTACAGATTGAAAGGAAACTAATTAGAAACTCCTTTTGATAAAACAGAAACTGCAATGCGTTTCCGTTTCTAAAGCGATAACACACTGCATTGCAGCTTCTATTTGCAATGCAAAATGAAAAGCAAGATCTTGAACTGCAATAATTGCATACCACCTTCTGATTTTGAGGATCCTCTTGTGTTGATTACTCCTCGGAAGAGATAAGCTTGAATTGTGGTAGTTCTTCATCATCCTTTTTTGCCTTCTTTTTTGGTTTCTTATTTTTTTTTTTTGTACACATAGCAAGATGCTTGAAGCCTCTTTCTTTCTATATTCTTCAGCCTTAGTACTCTTCAAGGAACATCAGGTGTTGGAGCATTTTGCTTCTTCTCTTCTTCCTTCTTTTCTTGTTGCTTCTCTTCTTCTTTCTCTTCTTCTTCTTCTTGCTCTTCAACTGGTTGTGTTGTAGGCAGATCCATCTTCATTTCAAAGATTGTTGGGTCTGACAACAAGCTTTGAATTTCTACATTGTACTTCTCTTCAATCTCCTTTTTCTTGGCAATCTTCTCCATGTCAATACGAGTTTCCTTGCCTTCCAATTCTGCAATCCTCCTTTTCAGATTTTGTATTTCCTGAAGCCGAATCAGATTCCACTGTCATGGTGGCAGTCACATATTCTTCTTTATCTAATTTCTCTCCGTATGTTGCCAACTCCGCTTCCAGCTCCTTTGATCTCTTTTCTCCTTAGATAAATATATCTCACAATTCCTTCATTTTCTTCTCACTGTCTTCATTTATTTCATCCTTCCACAATTGTAATCTTTCTGGGCAAACGAAGCTAGGATCTTGACGTTGGCGGTAGTTGATTTGGCCTGTCATGGACTTCACCAAAAGGTCTTGAATTGCAAGAGGTTCATTTCTAGCTTCATTCTCAAACATTTTCTTCTTTCCAGCCTATTTTAATTCTGGAGTTTGATCAGCATCATCAGGTTTTCCTTGGTCTTCTGCTCCCTCTGCTTCTCTTTGTTGTCCTTCATCATCTTCTTTTTCTTTTTTCTGCATATTGAACGGAAACTAATTAGAAACTGCATTGCATTGGAGGAAACGGAAAGCGCAATGCATAATTCTATGTTTATAGATTCTTATACCTTGTCAATGAGATTGAATGATTCAATGAGATTATATGCTTTCAAAATACCCTGTACAATGAGATTGAATGATTCAAAAACTGCATTGGATAAAATGCAAACTGCAATGTATAAAACACAAACTGCAATGCACTGTATACAGATTTTAATTACCTTGTCAACAGTGTCTTCCTCTTCCCTGGTAGTTTTTCGCTTTTTAGGAGTTTTGAAAATACCCTGTACAATGAGATTCACATTCAAGATACATTAAAATAGAACATGCGATAAATTGCATACCTCGATGTCATTCAAGTCCTTTATTTGGTTGAATCTTGTGTGGAGTTCCACAAGACTCCATTTAAGAATGGCAGAAGTTTCTTTCTCCTAGAATTGGTTGTATTATGTTTGTCCTATCACACAGTAGAAACTGCACAGTTCAAAAATAAGATATATCATAAATTAGGTTGAAAACTGTTTAGGATAAAACAGAAACTGCATTGCACTAAAGGGAAACTGCATTGCCTAAAACTCAAAATGCATTGCATAAGCCACTGTTTACTTACCAATATTAGGATAATGCAACCCGAAACAGCTCCAATAGAGGCTTCTCCTCCCTTCTTTGCTTTTGCGACCAAGGATTCATTCATGTAGGATGAAACAGCTCTTGCCTAAGAATAGCTTGAAAGTGTCTAGATTCACACAGTGCTCAAATAATTTCCAATGCAAAGTAGATGAAGCGTCGGCAAAAAGGAATGTCATGCAAAGATGAATCAATATTAGGCTGACCACTTCCTTGTCGTAGTCAACTTCTTCTTTCTTTTCCTTTGTTCGTTTTCTTCTTTTGCTCTGCCTTGGCCTTTTCTTTCTTCGGTTGGTTTGCCAAAGAAATTGTCTTTAGTAATTCTGCTTCTACCGGTTTTTGATGGTTTTCCTTTTCTTCAAAGTGCCTTATTCTGAAGGTAGCAGTGTACCTATCATTGACAAGTTTGACAGATTTTCCTTCATTTGGCGCCCTAGAATCGAATCACTGCATTGCGTGATCTTGAATGATTTGGTGCCAAATTTGAAGGACTTTGTATCCGGATCAAATTTCTTGAGCACCTATACTCTTGACTTAGCAGGTGCTCAAGAAATTTGATCCGATACAAAGTCCTTCAAATTTGGAACCAAATCATTCAAGATCACAGGCAATGCAGTGAATCGAGTCTAGGACGCCAAATGAAGGAAAATCTGTCAAACTTGTCAATGATAGGTACACTGCTACCTTCGAATAAGGCACTTTGGAGAAAAGGAAAACCATCAAAAAACCAGGTAGAAGCAGAATTACTAAAGACAATTTCCTTGGCAAACCAACCGAAGAAAGAAAAGGCCAAGGCAGAGCAAAAGAAGAAAACGAACAAAGGAAAAGAAAGAAGAAGTTGACCACGACAAGGAGGTGGTCAGCCTAATATTGATTCACCTCTGCATGACATTCCTTTTTGCGAACGCTTCATCTACTTTGCATTGGAAATTATTTGAGCACTGTGTGAATCTAGACACACTTTCAAGCTATTCTTGGGCAAGAGTTGTTTCAGCCTACACTTTCAAGCTATTAGGGATAAGAAAAAAGGATGCAAATTTCGATCTACGGCTAGTTAGATATCTGGAAAATACTATGCAATTTTGAAACCAGTTAGATATCTGGGAAATAAAAAAGGTGCAACTTTTCTAGTGAAAAAAAAAAAAAAAAAAACCAGTGTTTTTTAACCTTGTCTTGGACAAACTGAGATTGATGGTAGCTAAATCCGGCAGTGCTTTTCCCAGTTTGTACTTGTACTTCTAATACTGACCTAAAAACCAAAAAGAACAAACCCTACGAGTGTTTCCAAAACCAATACATTCACTATATTGTATGGATTCAGAAAAAGGATGCAAATTTTGAATTTCTACAAGTTCGAAATATGGAAAATAAGATTTAAAAAGATGCAATCTTTAAACCGATTAGATAGCCAACGAAGGAGCCAGTGTGTACCTTCTCTTTACCAACTTGACAGAGGGGTCGTGGCGGCTCCGGTGGCGCGAGCAACGACGTCTTTCTGAGGATTAGGTTTAGGGATTTTGTTTTGTCGAACAAATTCGGGGATTTGGAGAGGCAACAAAGTCGGGTAGGTTCGGATCGGGCGATGGACGATGGCCTGCCGGTTCTGAAGAGAAAAGAAGTCTCATTGTAGCCCAAAGCTTTATCTGGGCTTCTGACGTTTGACCACAATATTAATGTCAACGAGGCCCATATTATTTATTGAAAAAACAAATCAAAATTACTTGTGGACCACATCCACTTAGAATTAGAATTGATAATCCATTAGAAATATTGTACTCAGGTAATTTTAGAATTCGTTTAGGGGCACTCTTGTATTTATCTTAGGCAATTAAACACCTAGTGGGTTTAGAATTCTTTTCCTTTCCATTTTCCTTGTCGTCATACGCTTTCTCTGGGTTTAGAATTCTTTTTGTTTTCGTTTTCGTTTACCTAGCTAGCTGTGTATATATATTGCGGGGTAGGGCTAGCTACACAGTTGAGTACTTGTGTAGGCATTATTTTTGTAATTTCAACATGTCAACAACAACAACACCCATGTTGTTACCCGAAGAAATCTTGTTTGAAATCCTTGCAAGATTACCGGCGAAATCTCTTTTGCGCTACGCATGTGTGTGCAAATCTTGGAACACTTTGATTAGAAGCCCTGATTTCATAAGCGCCCATCTCCAAATCCAAGTGAAGAAAAATAATGCATGTGATTATCTACTCATCCCAACCAGCACAAAAAATTGCTTTTCAATCTGTTGTTCTAGTGGTGAAACATTTTCCAAGTGCTGGGATATAACGGTTCCTGATGCGCACGACTATTTTCTTTTCGTTAATGGTTCTTGCAATGGATTGTTTTGCCTCTCTGATGCTTGTCATAATTCTATATATCTATGGAATCCATCAATCAGAAAAATCAAGACACTTGTTCCCTTTCCAACAGATCCCTTTACCCATAGGGGCATTACCATGGCTCTCGGGTTCTGGTTTCATCGTGCTGAAAATGACTACAAGGTTGTGAGGGTGATGTGGTTTGCACACAAACGCAGAGGCAAAACAAGTAGTTTTGAGGTTGAGATTTACAGCCTTAGACTGAATGCTTGGAGAAGTATTAGTGCAATTCCCCCCGTTTCAATATTTAATGTCCGCCTTTCGTTAGACATATGTGCATGCTTGAATGAAGTTGTGTATTGGATGGCAATGGAGCGTAATTCCTTCTGTTTCATTCTTTCTTTTGATTTTGTCAGTGAGGAATTTAAAAGGATTATTCTACCTCATCAAATAGTGCTACCCCCACAGGTTTTCGAAGAAACTCCTCCGATTATTGGAGTGTCGGAGAAATCACTTTTCTTATTCCTTCAAATTCTACGACATGATGATGAGCAACTGGGTTGTCTTTATGAGGTATGGGTTCTTGAAATGGATGATACTTGGAAGAATACCTGCACGATTCTTATCCCCAAAATGGGATATATAGAATGCGCACGACCACTTGGGAGATTCACAACAAATGGCAGGTTTCTTATGGCTATGCCGTTGGGATATTTAAGATCGGAAGCTAAATTGCTTTTATATGATCCTCAGTCGCACCAAGCCACGGATACCGGAATCGAAATAGTGAATTCTTGTCAGTGTATCAATGCTTATAGTGAGAGTTTAATTTTACTTAACTGATAATCATGAGTTGTATCTATTTATTTATCTATCTATAAGCCACTAATTTGGCTATTTCTTTATTCAAGAATCCTTGCCCATGCAAATCACCTTCCATCCTTTATTGCATTTGATTTAGCAATTATCTCTCCCTGCCTCTCTCTTGTGTATTTATTCAAGGACAAAAATATTGCAATTGTATGAGATGAGGTTCAATCTCCTTCCCGAAAATATATTATCTCGTATCTCAAGCCAATTAAAGATAATTCTTGAGAATTATCTCGTAGAATCAAGATAATATCTTAAAGACTTCCTTCCAAATAAGCCAATATTATAGTCATTTTTGTCATATCAAGATTATCTCATAAAACCAAGATAATATCTCCAAGAATATCTTGAGATTTCCTTTATTCGGCCCATATCACGTGATTGGTCATAAATGGGCAAAATTGTAAATTTTGGGCTCAAACATTTTCAAACCAAAAAATAAACAGCCCTTGTTTTTATTAAATTACAGGAACACTAAGCCAACCAGCACAAAATTGTTCTAATATCGAAGCAAATTCGGCTCTAAACATGGTTTTTTTTTTTTGGTCAGGGAATACTATTCATTAATAGTGGAAAGCATTACAAATTGAGGAAACTCATTTCCAATGCAGCCCAATACCAACAAATAAAACAGGCCCAAGGATAGAAAAGCAAATAAACAGCAGAAACCCATAAAATATTAAACAAAGAAACCCTAGATCTAGAACACAGGAGCAGCCACACATAGCATGCCGACAACACCACCAGGAACAGATCTGCCACCACTAAGGAGGAGTAACCGACACCAGGGGTATCAAAGAGCCAAAAAAAAAAATCTCTCTCTGCTAGTCCCCAACCCTTCACGCTCTTGGGGAGGTGGTCTGCCCCTCCTCCCCTCCCCTCCTCTTCCTCCTGTTTTCCCCTTCTCTCTTTTCCCTCCTCTTCCTTTCTCTCTGTTTATTTTTCCTTGTTTCCTCTTCACCCTCCGTGGTGATTTTGCCTCACCCCCCGTGGTGATTTTGCTCACCCTCTGTGGTTCCCACCCAGAATGGGTGTTTTTCCTTTGAGCTCTGTCTCAGATCTGGGGTTTCTTGCCTCCACTTCGGTTTCCTTTAGTCTTTTTCTGTTCTTCCTCAAGTTAACCCTATCCTGTGAGACCCTTTATCTCCCATCTATCCATCTCCTTTCTTCCCCAGCCACCTTCACTTTTCACCCTCCACTTCTTACATCCACATAAGACTCACACAAATGCACCGCCAGGTGGTTTAGTAAATAATTTTGTAACAGTATACAGAATCCACTAGAATTGTATATGTGCTTTTACATGCTTAATTTTGAATGCCCTCTTCGTGTGTATAAATATTTCTGTGGATAGTGCAACATCTCACGCATAATATTAGAAATTGCTTTGTATTCCTGATGCCTATGGTTTTAACAGTTTTAAGGACCCGTTTGATTCACGGGAAAATGGGAAATCAATTGCTTTCCTATGTTTGGTAAGTCCAGGTATGGGAAATTGTTGCATGGTCCATAAGAAAGTAGGGTGTAAATGGGTTTTGTTTTCCCTCCTCATGGGAAAATTTGGGAAAATGAGCCAATATTAAATAAACATTTTTCATTATCAGTTTGTCTCCATTAACAATTTAGAATTACAATATATCACTAAATGCATTCTTTTTTTATTTGATTTAATATGGGTATAATTGAAAATTTATACAAACTTTGTTTTCCATTCATACTCAAAACAAACATGGGAAAGAAAATAAAGTGATATCTCTCGGTTACTTTCTCGACATTACCAAATGTGGGAAAAGAATCTTCCATTTTCCATCCCTTGTGAAATGACATAGGAAATTATTTCCCCTTTAATTCGTTCCGTGAACCAAACTAGAGTTAGAGGGAAGTCGGGCACTCAGAATTAAGGAATGCTGAAGAAGCTGCAGCTGCAGCAGGTACACATTCGGAGGGTGGTTGCCAAGTAAATGGTTATGAGGTTGGATCTGATGTTGTAGAATAGTCTCCTAAACCTATAAGTGCTAGCTTAACAGAGGCACAGGAGTTGGAGAAGTATATCACCATTAGAGAAGAGATGTATAAGAAAGCTAAAGAGTTCGATTATAAGATCATTAGTTTTGAAACAGCTATTAGGAGGCCGCACTTTCATGTGCGGCAACTCAATGTTGCAGAGCTTGAAAATTGGAACAACGGCCTAGACTTTATTTTTAAATTTTTAAGGAAACACATTCAGTTTCTTTCTCTAACTCCACGAGTTAGGACATATTGTAAACAGCTCCTATTCAGTTCCGCTTACCTAAAGACCTAAAATTGAAGGACCAAATTAATCTCAGCCACAAGATGAATTTATCAAAGGATTTTCAGAAGTTTTACCCCCTGAACTATCACGCTAATCGAACTTAACTCCTTGAATTATTTTGTCTGTCGATTTAGTCCTCAAACAAATTATAAATATCCAATTTCATCCTTACCGTTAAATTTTTTGAATTCCATCCAATTTTCTATCAAAACCTCACATGCTTGGCACATGGCCAAATTTTTTTAAAAAATTTTAAAATTACAAATTAGCCGTATCTAATTGTATTATTGTAATTTTGAGGAATTGACTTTTAATGAATTTATCAAAATATGGATCAATGGTATAGTCACAATACTAATGTGTGTGAGTTCTTTTAAATTTTAATTGTATTATTGTAAAATTACATTGTATGTTTAATATATATATATATATATATAAAGCAAAAGACAGAGAATGGTAAAACATTCAAAATACTAGAAAATGTCATTGGTTAATGCAAACATTAAGAATTGAAATTATTTTAACCAGATTAAGAATTGAAATTATTAATTAAACGAGTATAATATGGTAAATTCACATTTTGTTCATATTAAAAAAAATTAAAAGAAAAATCAGATAATGGATCCTATTTTTATAAACCTTATATTCTATGAGAGGTTCTACTCCGTGGAAACACTCTTTAATGGAACTTTAGCTTTAGCCGGTCATGACCAAGAAACCACTGGTTTCGCTTGGAGGGCCGGGAATGCCCGATTTGAACACAACTATTCATTATCTTTTTTAATTTAAAAATAAATAAAAACTAAAAATAAAAATAAAAATAAAAAGTCTCTCGCAGAAGCGGAAGCGCATGCCGAAAGGCCAGTTTAAATTAGATAAAATTGGCAGGCATTGCCTTTGATTGTATTGCTAATGTCCTTGGCCATTCATTTATTTAGAGGGTTTAAACTTTCCATACTTCAAATTGCACTCTTGCCGACATGGGATATCTATCTGCATTCATATTTAATTGCTTATTTATTCGTTTGTGCTTGTTGTGTGTAATTTTATGCTTGCATATGAGTTTTGGTGTTTTTTTGGATCGTTTAGTCGGAGAGAAATGGTGGAATCTTTTAATGCAATGGATTTCTTGTGGGACATGGTCAGTTACTAGGCAATTGCTTTGGATTTTGGTGTCTAGAAAATTTAGATACTCCATTTTTTTATAATTAATGTGGATTGGGTGGCTGTTGTATCTTTGCTCAATTCCCGTTATTAGGAATTCATGTTGATATAAAAGATGATCTAGTTGATAAGTATATCTCTTGGTGCAACATGTGCAGCAAGATTTTGAGACTGAAGTTGTGGTGGAGGAAACTCCTGCAAAGAAAACGTGTACTTCATTTCAAAATGCGGTGAACAATGTTCAAGAAACACCGATGTTTCTGGGGAGGAATTGGTGGGAGAGCCCGAAAAGAAAACTTACGCCTCTATAGTATGTGCCTAAACCCATATCTCTTGCTACTTCTATGTGAGGATGTGTTTATTTCCCTGTATGTGGCTTTGTGTATGTGATTTTCCTTGGGTATTGGCAGACATTACCTTTAACTGTATTGCTCTTGTCCTTGGCCATTCATTTATTTGATATAAAAGATGAACCAGTTGATAACTATAGTCTCTCAGTGCAACAGGTGCAGCAAGATTTTGAGACTGAAGTTGTGGTGGAGGAACCTCCTGACGAGAAAATGTTTGCTTCATTTCAAAATGCGGTGAACACCGGTTGTTTCTATGGAGGAACAGGTGGGAGAGCCCGAAAAGAAAACTTATGCTTCTCAAGTATGTGCCTAAACCCATGTCTTCTGCTACTTGTGTGTGAGGATGTGTTTATTTCTCAGTTTGTGCCTTTGTGTGTGTGATTTTCCTTGGGTATTGGCAGACATTGCCTTTGACTGTATTGCTATTGCCATTGGCTTTATTTGGAGGGTTTAATCTTTCCATACTTAAAAAATTGCACTCTTGCCGACATGGGATCTCTATCTGCCTTCGTATTTAAAAATTGCACTATTATTTATTCAATAAATTAATTCCCAAAATACAGTTTGGATTAACACATGACCAACAATATATGTTATGTTGGGCTTCCCTTGACTTTTTTGGGCCTCAACAATCCCTAAACATGATTCTCCACCACGATGGCGGTTGTTTGGAATGGCCACTATTCAAATAAGTTCAAGCCAAGTCTAGAGAAAGAGTGGATGGGATAATCCATTACATAAATCATCTCGTCAATAACCAATCGAATAATTATTGTTGAAAGTCATATAATTATGATCATTATTGTTAAAAGGCATATAAGCATGAATAATTATTGTTGTGATTAAGGATAACAATTTATAATAGGATTGGATAAACAACTGAGAAAGATTATTTGGGCTACTGTCGGTAACATTGTTGATGATGTGAGAGACTTACTCGTGCAATTTTCTTTAAAAGAAGTCCAATTTAGACCTTGGAAGTGTCACAAGGTGGCTCGTGCTATTGCCCGTTTTGCTCTACACGAACAAGGTCTTTATTATTGGTTAGAAGAAGGCTATGTATGGCTAATGAATTGTATTCTTGATGACCTTATTGTAACCAATGCTTTCGGTTAATGAAATATACTCCTTTTCTATAAATAAAAAAAGAAGAGAAATTATAGTATGTACTAATTTTAATTTAAAAAATATGGTTTTATTCACAATGGCAATGGCCCTTTATCTTTTTTCAACATTTGGACGAAACTCATATCTTTCTGCATCGACAAAATTTGGACGGGCCTGATCAAAGCCCAGGGATCATTATCTCTACGGGCCACATCTAACACCACGTCATTAAAAAGAAACAAATAAATAATAAAGAAAAATAAAATAAAAAGAGAACACGCCCTCACGTCACCAGCCTTACCACGCACCGCTTCAAGTTTCCGCTCTTCTCTCTCCATTTGGCTTTGTCGTTGTTATCACCAAATTTTAGGTGCCGTTTGGGGTTGTGTTTAAATTCAAAGGGATTCAAAATCTCCATCTTCCTCGAAGCTCAGCTGAACTCTATTGAAAATGACGCTGTCTCTGGCCTCAGGTCAGGTACCTCCTCTGCGAATTCCATTCACCGCCGAGGCGCCCAGACCCACCTAAATCCCTTCTGGTATGCCGCTCGACAACCATTCACCATATGATATGATCTGTTTGCTATTTTGTTCCTCCTTGAAATGGGGAACACATGTGAGAACGGGTTTCAAAACTAGTTACTTTATTTTATTTTATTTTATTATTTTGTGTTGGGTTTTGCAATTACTTACTCGTGGGTTAGGAATTCTTTTCCCCCGTTCAAGACACAATCTATACTCTCACTGTCATTGCTCTCGGGTTCGGGTTCCATCGTGCCGAAAATGACTACAAGGTTGTGAGGGTGACGAGGTTTAGACGCAAACGCAAAGGCAAAAAAAGTAGGTTTGAGGTTGAGGTTTACAGCCTTAGACTGAATGCTTGGAGAAGTATTAGCGCAGTTCCTCCCGTTTCATATGATGTCCATGTTTCGCGACGCAGATGTGCACTCTTGAATGGTGTTGTGTACTGGATGAAAATGGAGCCTAGTTCCTCCACTTTCATTCTTTCTTTTGATTTTGGCAGTGAGGAGTTTAAAAGGATTATGCTACCGCATCAAGTAGTACTACCCACACCGGTTTTCGAACAAACTCCTCCTATTATTCGAGTGTCGAAGAAAACACTTTCCTTCTTCCATCGAATTCTACGACAAGATGATGATGAGAAACTGGGTTGTTTTTATGAGGTATGGGTTCTTGAAATGGATGATACTTGGAAAAATACCTGCACGATTCTTCTCCCCAAAATGGGATATATAGCATGCCCACTGCCAGTAGGGTTCACAACAAATGGCAGGTTTCTTATGGCTAGGCCGCGGGGATGTACACACAGGGAAGTTAAAGTGGTTTTATATGATCCTGAGTCGCACCAAGCCACCGATACCGGAATCAAAATGATAGATTCTTATAAGTGTGCCGATACTTACAGTGAGAGTTTACTTTTACTCAACTGATCGATCATGAGTTGTATCTATCTATGTTTCCAAGTTCCATTTTATTTTATAATAATTAGGCAGTAGGTGGCTATACCTATACGTGCCTTTGATCGACTATCTATATATGCATTCAACACTTGTGTCCAAAATTGTGGTTGATCATATAAATATTTATTTGAGTGTAATTATGATGCATTTTTGGCTGAGTTTCCTTTGTGTTATGGTTATTGGAAAAAGTATGCAGATAGCTATGTATGACCGTAGTGAATGTATGCTCCATTCATGCGTGTCACCTTAATAATTTGTGGTTTTTGTAACAGTATACAAAATGCACTACAATTGTGTATGTGGTTTTACAGGGCTTAATTTTGGATCTGATGTCGCAGAACAGTCTCCTAAACCTACAAGTGCTGGCTTAAGAGAGGCAAAGAGTTGGAGAAGTATATAACCATTAGAGATGATGTATAAGAAAGCTAAAGAGTTTGATTATAAGATCATTAGTTTTGAAACAGCTATTAGGAGGCCGTACTTTCATGAAGGTGCTTCCTAAAAACAAATAAAAATAAAAACCGCACTTAACGAAAGATAACAGAATGTCTATAAATTGTAAAGTTCGGGAAACACAATGACCAGTGACCAAATTGAATTTTTATGTAAAACCCAGTGACCAAAAAAGTATTTAACCCAAAAATTAATATGCAATTAATACAAATATTGGGTGAATATATTTTTGGATTTAAATCTTCCCCCTTTTTTGGCAATCTTTGAAAGAAAAAAAATTATTGATAACTTTTTTTATTAAGAGGGACGATAACATACTAACTCACACACACACACACTATATGGATATTATGACTCAAACTCAGGGCCTAAACTGAGAACAATTACTTCAAATCATTACCCTGAATTTTTTTTTATTAATATAAGTAATAGCCTAAATTATTGTAGATTAAACTATTCAAGGATCATACCGTATATGCAGTTAGTATAAAGTTCGCTCATGAAAAATAGAGTGTAATTAAAGTATGACGTGGCACAAGCCAGGCATTACATTTCCTTATAATGTTTGTAATTTTGTAACGCTGGTGGACGATGATTGCATATTGTCCACTTAGCAGAATCCAAAAGAAAAGACAGACATTTTCTGCTCGCCTCCAACTCAAATCTCCCACTTCTCATTCGTTTTTATTCCTTTCGGATATTCAAATTCAACCAAAGAAAACAAATAGAAGCAGTCCAACTTGAACTGAAATACAAGAATAACAGTCCATCAGCTACTTCTTGGTTTCCTTTCAAACTTCACCTCCCTCATTTCTCTGCAACAATCTTCTTTGAGAAAGAAAGAAAAAGAAAACAGAACAGAGCATCAATCAGCAGAAGATGTAAGTCTCCCAATCTTTTTATCCCTTTTCTTTGGTGGATATATAACTTTGCTGCATACCAATTTGAAAGCTTCTTCCTTTTTACACATATGGATATGCAGGGAGAGTGGGCTGAAGCCAATGGATGCTGAGCAGCTCAGAGAGAACGCCCACAAGATGGTAGATTTCATTGCTGATTACTACAAAACCATAGAGAATTTTCCTGTTCTCAGCCAAGTGCAGGTTTCAACTCTCAATTCCATCTCTCTAATATCAATTCTGATTTAATTTCCAATTGCCATTAGCATAACGCCATTCAATTTTGCAGCCGGGATATCTCCGGGAACTTTTACCGGATTCTGCACCTACCCATCCCGAGCCTTTGCAACATATTTTTGATGGTATAGTTTCAATTGGGTTCCCCATGTTCTGGATTTCACTGCATACTTATTGCAAATGTGGCGTTTAGGATTGAAGTTTTTGGCCTGATTATGTAGAATAGATAACTTTTGTAAATTCTCTAAAATGCTGTCTTATACATGATAAATGTAATTTGTGTGGCAGAAACATGTGTGAAGAAAAAAACTTTTATGTGATTGCAGACATTCATGCTAAGATATTACCAGGGGTTACCCATTGGCAGAGCCCAAATTTCTTTGGGTACTACCCTTCCAACAGCAGCATTGCTGGATTTTTAGGTGAAATGATGAGCGCAGGCTTAAACATTGTTGGGTTCAGCTGGATAACTTCTCCTGCTGCAACTGAACTTGAAATGATCGTATTGGATTGGTTTGGTAAAATGCTTAAACTACCTGAAGAATTTCTTTCAGCAGGTGAGATGATTGATTTTTACACAATATATTTTTTAATGAAATTCCAAGTGAACATTTTTTCTTTTGTTTTTCTCTACCAAAAGTTGAAGAAACTTGTGTTGTGTTACTGCGGTGGAAACCTTATTGAGCTTCTTGACTTATGATTGAACATCTTGTTGCAGGAAAAGGTGGTGGAGTGATACAAGGCACAGCAAGTGAAGCTGTTCTTGTTGTTCTGTTGGCAGCTCGTGACAAGATTTTGAGGAGAGTAGGAAAAAATTCCCTTGAGAAGCTTGTTGTCTATGCATCTGATCAAACACATTCAGCTTTGCAAAAAGCTTGTCAGGTATCTTCCTAGTGTGCTCTACTATTCTTTCTTTTCCCATCTTTTTTTCCTATGGTTTTTCAGCAGTCTAGTCTTGCTTGCTAATCATAATGCCTTTCTTTTTTCATAAGATTTATTGTTTAATGGCAGATAGGGGGAATCCATCCCGAGAATTGCAGGCTGCTGAGGACTGATTCTTCTACTGATTATGCCCTTTCTCCCAATGTACTTAATGAAGCGATTTCAAACGACGTCACCAGTGGTTTAATTCCATTTTTCCTATGTGCGACAGTGAGAAACTGAAAAACCTTTGATGCTAACTTGTGTCCATTTTGTTAATCATATTGATTCTACCTTGTTATTTGACCACAATGAAATGTTCACTAATGTTGTGAGAAGACCAAAGAGGTCTTTAAATTTAATTAGTTTCTGAAGGGCATAAGAATGGTAACTTGTATGCAACTAAATATGAAATGTATGGAATCAATTTTGTTTTAAACAAAGCAAATAATTTAACTATTGAACACTTTCACACACAACCCATTACAAGTCAAACCCATCACCACTCCTTTGATACCACAGTGGTACAAGGGTTGGTGCATGTGTTGATAATGGAATACGGTTTACCATAAACTCATAATAATATTTTGAAAAAAATTTCATGGTTTTATATGTTATTAGAATTCTGGTTAACTAAAGAACCTTTGCATTTGTACTTTCAGGTCGGTACTACTTCATCAACGGCTGTTGACCCTTTGCCAGATCTGGGAAAGATTGCAAAGGTAACAGTTTAATTGTAAAATTTGCTTTAGACCATTAAAAATGGCTGCATTCTTCATGGTTCTTCATTGCCAGTAAATTTTAAGAAAAACCCTTTTAGATTGTGTAAATTTGACTTTTGAAAAATAATTTTTTAAGTTTTTATTGACTTCCTGCTTAGAATATGAGATTCCATATACCTTTTCTATTGTCAAGGCAATTTTTTTTAAGGATGTTTGGAAACAAGATCTAATCAATGATATTAAAGACTTACCTAGTTTAACCATAATGGTAATGCTTTGCATTTTCCCAGAGCAATGACATGTGGTTCCATGTGGATGCTGCATATGCTGGTAGTGCTTGTATATGTCCAGAGTACCGCCATTACATTGATGGTGTTGAAGAGGCAGACTCATTTAACACAAATGCACATAAATGGTTTCTCACGAACTTTGACTGTTCTGTGCTCTGGATCAAGGTATGTCATGGTGTAGCTGTGCACATTGTTTGTATGCTTATTATTTTTTGGTTCCTCCCAGTTTTTCCCACTGTTGCTCTCACTAAGAATTACATGCACCTTTACATCAAAGATTCATGCACACCATTATCACCCTTGTCTTCATTATATGAAACTTAAGAACTGACTCAAACACTTTTACATGAATTTTACTTCTCTGTAGTCAACTTCTAAGGGAAGCATTTTGATTTTCCTTTTGCATATGACCCTGTCAAATGAATAGGATGCAAGACTCACTGTGGCTTGCTATCGTAGTCCTCTTCACTTGTGTTTTGATACTTCATTCTTTCACTTTTGTTGTTCTTGTGGCAAGAAACACCTGATTTGTTGGTTGTCTTATGGCCCCAGTGGCTATAAATCGTGCTAATGCCAATAACCTTGTTTTCCATAAAAGAATAATAATCATGTGATGATATGTCTTCACTATATTCTAATAATCCTTCAGGAAATTAGTATGATCCACCCGATTAAGACTGTTTTCCGCTATATGATCAAATATCAGTTTTGTGTAACACATTTTGTTCTCATTTCCCAGTTCTCGTTATTTATTAATACAGTTGTTGATGCATGTATCTGCCGATACTTGGTTCATGATAACAGGATAGAAATGCTTTGATCCAGGCTCTGTCTACAAATCCTGAGTTCCTGAAAAACAAGGTAAATGTGTTCCTCTATTATTTTTTTTACTATTAGGTGCCAACAAATTAATTTGGGCGGATGAATTCTTTAACTGTGACAGTTGATGCCCAGCCAACAAAAAAATACTGCAACAGGTGTGCATGTTTACTGATAATGTTGTTGTTACTACAGGCCTCTCAAGCAAACCTGGTTGTGGATTACAAAGATTGGCAAATCCCACTTGGACGTCGGTTTAGGTGTGCCTTTGAACATTTTGCAGCCAAATAAAACTTTTTTGGTTTGTCTTAGTACACTACGATTTAAAGTACTCTTTTTCTTTGAGAAGGCAGGTTTATTAACTAATGTGTTTTAACTGAGCTTGAATGTTGAGAATACTTCATATTATGGAGAAAGAAGAATGTTTCACTGCCCATTATACCACATCTATGCCCTTTCAGATAGTTATCATGCTTTATAATCTTAATCATTGACTGCTGCTTCTAGATCATTAAAGCTATGGATGGTGCTGAGACTTTATGGTCTGGAAAACCTACAATCATATATAAGAAACCATATTAATTTAGCTAAACACTTCGAAGAGCTCGTTGCCCAAGACCCCAGATTTGAGGTAATGGTCTTCTTCATGAAGTGTCTTTTTTCACTGCTATCTTTTGTTACAAGTTGAATGCTATGGCATGAAAATTTCATGCAAACCTAATCGTGGTGTTGATAATTCACTACAACTCGCAGATTGTTACTCCACGGCTATTTTCATTAGTTTGTTTCCGTCTTCTGCCCCCTCATAACGACGAAACATGTGCTACTAAACTGAATCATGGCCTATTAGATGCTGCGAACTCAACCGGGAAGATTTTTGTTTCTCACACAGTAAGCTCACTGTTTACTTTATATTGTCACACACATTGACGCTGTTTTTCGTGTCCTGGTTTTAAAAGATTATGTAAATTCAGTGTTGCTGATGACTACCAACATATTATACAATACAGGTCCTGTCAGGGAAATACTTGTTACGTCTTGCAGTAGGAGCTCCATTGACCGAGGAGAGGCATGTGAATGCAGCATGGAAGCTTTTGCAAGATGAGGCTTCTGCCCTGCTTGCAACTCTTTAGTATTTAGGATGAATTATATCTCTCTAAATTCAATTCATTAACAAAACCCAAATACTGCCCTTGAATTCCATCTGAATGCTTAAAAAGATTTTCTTATTTATACAAACAAGAAAAAATTCTTGTAAAGCACAATAATATGTAATATGTTGAATCCTTCGGAGAAGTGACATACATTTTTCGGGTACTTTTTGAAAAATAATAATAATATGCACAATATTTCTACATACGTATTTGCTAGAATACTTCAATATATATGCATTTATAGAAACCTGATATGAGAGGCAGCTACATATGTTTGTTCCCTTGATAAATTATATGAGGCCAAAGTTCAAAAGTTCAATTTATGCATTACTTGTAAGACTTGAGGCAGAAGTTGATCAAAGATGATGCATTTTACAAACACAATGCATCATCTTATCTTATTTGACCTATCAGGTGGAGATCTTGTGCCAGGCCAATTAAATTTTTATATATATATTTCTGGGTAGATAGATTCTCATGCAAAGTATAAGCTCAGGTTCTTATTTCTGCACCACCCAAAATGGCACAAAGAGAATTCAAATTTACCTTTGGCATACTGCTTAGCATATGCACTGATTTAAAACAGAGAATAAATTCCTCAACTTGCCTTATCTCGGATCTTATGGACCGATTTTACGGAGACAAAGATGAGAAAATTCTCAGTAAAACATAATCTTGTGGAGCATAAAGTTCGATTGCAATATGATCTATAAGCAAGTGGAGGGACATAAGAAAATTTCAAGCTTAATACTGAATATTGGTCACTGGTCAAATGAGATGCTTGTGCTTCTGTGATCACAAAGTGTGACAGATACTAAAAGCAACTCTTGGCTCTGCTTCAAATCTATTTGGTATGAGCCAAGGGAACATGTTCCAAACTCCAAACTGGTCATTTTCAGTGATTGATAAAAATGTCTCTTTGGAATGTCCTCAACTTCTAAGGGATAAGGCATAAAGTTGGTTTTTTGGGGGGAGATAGGAATTGTAGGATGGTGATGCTTCTTTCTATTCTTCAAGAATATCCAATTTGAGAAGCATCATCTGGAAATATTCCATATCTGAAGTTGGTAATGGAAGTGTGAGATTGACTACAAAGATCTCCTTTTGGAATGTCCTCCCAACTTCTTAGGGCTAAAGGCACTTTTTTTTTGTCTTTGGAATATTTTTTGGCCAAACTCTTCATCAAGAATATTCAGTCTAAATCTTATATATTCATTGTTAATTACCTTTATATCCCTATACCTAAAGTGTGGCCCAATATTATAGAATCTGCAAATGTGCTTGAATTGACTTCGAAAATATCATTGGTCGGAAAGGTTTGAACAAACTTGCATCCTATTTTCAGCTATACCAAGTAGAAAATTCTTTCAATGTATCATTAATTGGTTGTCCACCTTAAAAGCTCTGGTAATATCTCAATTCTCAACCTTCAAAGATTTTTCTTTGAATAGGATACTTTATAGCTTTTTTGCCCGGTTTTTTTCGAAGACATAGACCGATTATTTTGTACTTGTTTTCACTCCTCATCAATAAAAATTATATCACCTTTGTGTCAAAAAAAGCCTTTTTTTGCCTTGGTTAATTATCGAATTCCAAAATAAAGTGGAAATTGACATTGTTTTGGTTGAAGGAGCATGTATGGAATATCTGTTTTTCTGGCCGACACACTTTCTAACACAAAACATTTGTTTAAAATGCTTTTGCCACGCATACATGACATGGGAAGAATCTGATTTCTTTTATTTTTTCTTTTAAAAACCCAACGGGAATATAAAATATGTTAGCACTTATATGGCTCGACGAAAATAATGGATCGCAGACAATGCACAATTTTCCTTTAAGCCATCAGATTCAATACATTGTTTTGTCATAAAAAAAATGTATTATCTTCGTTATCAACCTCTAGATTTGAATTCTGTTACCAACAATTCCCTTGGTAGGTATCTATAAAAATAAAAAAGGGGCTAAGATCCCCTTTGTAAGTTCTCAAAGAAACCTTAGTATGTCCTGGCCCTGAAATAGGTAGCCTGTCCTACCCTTAAACTTTTCAAAACCCGAAAAACAAATGTGCATTCTTTTAGTGGTAAAAAGGATCCACATCATTCTTTACATTTGTTTGTTAGGTTTTGATGAAATGGTATGATAAATGTTAATCTTGCATATCCACATATTCATTCTCAACCATAAATTCCGTCACCGACTTCACCTCCATCATGGTTGAGAATTACGCACACGAACACAACCAAATGATTGTTAGCTGTTTATTGAGGTAGGCCTTATAATGAATTCCGATCAATATAATTGGAAAAAAAAAAATCCTTTGACCGATAGCTAGCAGGCATGTTACCTACTTTACATATTCATCGTGGTTGAGAATGACTAATGCAGATGACGAAAATGATTGTTAGTTGTTTATTGAGGTAGAGTACATAATGAATTCAACATTGATCAACAGTTGAAAGTCATTCGCGTGATTGTTGCAAACAAAACTCTTTTGACAGATAGATAGCATGCCCCACCCCACCCATCCCCTTTGGCCTTTGTGCGTCATTTGCGACATGTGCAATGTATGTTGGAGAAGTTATCAACATCACATTTGCCATTTTCGTCTGCTCCCACTTAGCCTTGGTCCCCAAATGTACATAATAACTTTGGGGGAAGATAATTCAAAGGCAACATTTGTGTAAAGGTTAAGCCATTGGGGTTGGACCGACCTTGTGGTACACCTAGTCTTTTCAGCCGTACATAATAATTGTAGAGAAAGTAAAAATAAGCATGTATGGCTGCTTTCAGTGGCCATAATACGTGCAGGATCTGAGTCATCATTATCCCTAATTATAACTACCGACAATGGATTTGAGTCATCTCTCATTGTCGACTATAAAGAAAGCTAAAGAAATTAAGTTTGGTTTTCATGATTATCTAAGCCCAATGGCATTGCCTACTTAATCTAAAGAGGCCGAAGTTCATATTGAACTTTTAACCTAATTTTGTTTTTGCACAAGCATTTGCATATGCGCAAAGTGTTATGAATTTACAAAAGGTATTCCGATGAGTAGATTAGAATGATCGAGATTAGAAGTAATCGATTTTCATTGTTAATTCTACTATGAGATGCTGAATTGTATTAGTATCGCAAGGGAGTTCAATGCTAAACTGATTGAGTGGCGTCATGACACGTCTAGATTACTCTTTGAAATAGAACGTATCCAAACATTTGTTTTGAGTGATCAATACTTGACATGGACTCTCTGATGCAATATATGTCTTCATAGTGATCAATACTTTTGTTTTGAGTCTTTGACATAAGTAAGAAGTAGGTCAACTATTTGGATAAGCATGAGGCCGAAGCAATGTCCAAATCCAACATAATGCAGCTGGATGAAGCTGCTGGCCAGCTACATATGGATTAGCCAGAGCTAATATTTAAACTCCTGTTTATTCTAAATCAGCCCATTGAGTCATGGACCTTCTCATCATTAAATAACAACCAGCCCATTGAGTCAAAACCCTTAACAAAGTTTTGTCCCTAATTGTTGTCATTAACATACCTATTTCTAAGTAAGGACTTTTAGCTCAAGTTGTTAAAAACATTAATCCCTGCATCCGAGATCCGAAGTTCTATATTCCTTTTCCCCAATATCGTTTGTACCTTCACTTTGTCTAAATCATTCATCATATTATTCATATATTAAAACAATTGTCCCACTTGCCATTAGAATTTCTGGGAAAAAGAAACACAGCTTCATCTTCATGACATACATGTCAGTGAACAGTACGAGAAAGATTGTAGTCACAAGATCGAAATGGTCAATGGTGGTTTTCTTTTTTGAAGTTAAATGTAGGATTAAAAAAGTTAATCAACATCTAGTTTTAAATTAATTAGTGATCAGAATTACATGAAAGTCTACGAATTTCGAGAGATAGCTGAGGTTCACACTTGTGCCGACTTAGTTGAAAATTGTTGGTCTAAACTAGGTGGGGGGTTTGTGTGAGTTTGACAGCTCTTCAGAATTTGTATTGGCTCAGGTCAGCATCAATCAGACAAGGAATTGAATTCCAAGTTGAAGCATGTTTATGGTCTTCTTTAGTGATGGATACCATGCAAAGATGGTAGGTTTTAGAGACGAAATGTTTGAATGGCAGGTGGTGAATTACTGTTTAAACAAAGCATAAACACTGAGCTTTAAGCATGTTTTGCTCCTGTCTTTACTGGTTAATTACTTGGGTAGCACTAACTTTAGGAACTTTGTTTGGTTCAAAAAGAGCTTTTTGTTTTTGGTAAATTATAACTGAGAAGGTTACAGAATCCAAAATGAACAGTTTTGATTCTCTATCTGAAGTTTTCAATTCACACACATACCTACTTTTTACCCTTTAATTTATAATAAAGAATGAAAAGCATCCCTTTTTCTTGGGCTACTTTAATTATGCAGGTTTCCTTAGTTGTATTGCCTTTGAAATGCCATGCAATTTCAGTGCTTCACAGACATGAACCAGCTTAAAAATTGTTACCAAAAGCACAAGGGCAGCCCCACAGCCACATGTTCATGTCAGCTGGAAAGAAATTTGATCCTCCTCAGCCACTAGGGGCCATGCCTTTCCTAATAAACCAGAAAAGGCTTTACTGATTTTGTCATCATCTTCATCACTGCAGAAGCAGCCAAACTAGGTGATAAGTGCGGTTCCTGATATGTTCAACACAAAAAACAACACACTGTTTTCTTTAGGCACCCCAACCCATGAATTTCAATCCCTTGAATCAAAAAATTCATGCCCTCTGTGGCAGTCAGTTTTCTCTGCAAACCACAGGGCAGCACTGGGTTTTACCTTTTCATTATTATTATTTTTTTATACAATCTATTCTACTCTAATTTAATCTAAATTATAAAAAGAAGAATTCAAGGTATAGAGCGAAGAGCACATCTGCTCTAACCAACTTAGTTATATCTACCCATTTTCACTAATCTTAATTAAGGTGTTAGGGTGCCTTCATTAAAGAATCTTTAGGGTTCTCACACTCAAAGTAGTGAATTTTTTTAGGTTACAAGAGAGACTCTAAATTAAAAGGAAGGGAGTTTTTTCACAAATACTATCATGGTGCCATAGGAATTCGAACATTAGACCACTAGTCTACAAGTTAAGGCCCCTTTTTACTAGGTTAGACCTGATGAGCCCCCCATTCACTAATCTTAATTAAGGTCCCTTTTGGTTCACGGAACAGATTTGAGGGGAAATAATTTCCAATGTAATTTCTCAAGAAATAAGAAATTGAAGATTAATTTCCCACATTTGGTAATGTTGGGAAAGTAACTGAGAGATATCACTTTATTTCATTTTTCATATTTATTTTGAGTAGGAATGGAAAACAAAGTTTATATAATTTCCCAATTATATCCATATTAAATTAAATTAAAAAAAGAATGTATTTAATGATATATTATAATTCTAAATTGTAATGCATTTAATGATATATTGTAACTCTAAATTGTTGATGGGGACAAAATGATCATGAAAAATATGCATTTAATGTTAGCTCATTTTTTCAAACTTTCGCATGATGAGAGAAAATAAAATCCAAGTTGGGAGAAGAGCTTCACTTTTTCCCCTACTTTCTTATGTGCCAAGCAACTATTTCTCAGGTCTTGACTTACCAAACATGAGAAAACAATTAATTCCCCAATTTCAAGCCTCCTTTCTCATGAACTAAACAAGACCTAGGGGTGCTCAAACCCAATGTCCTGAATCTTAGAATAAATAACCCAAAAAAAAAAGTACTGATTTTCCCACTCTCTTTTTATCTACTTACACTCCATTTTTTTTAAATTGTATGTTCTCACTCCTCTTTTGTTTATTTAAACTCCCTTTTATCTTATAGTAAAAAAAATATTAAAAAACAAAAGAGAATGTAAGTGACTAAAAGGGGAGTGGGAAAATCATCCCCAAAAAAAGAAAACTTATCATCTTGCAAATCACAGTCGTTTTCAGCATTCTCATTCCGAATCCAGAAATCCACCACCACCACGCATTACACCACTAACAAACACACACTGTAAAGTGTAAACAAACAAAATTCACTCATTCTCGCTCTCTCTATCTATCTCTCTCTATGAAACATAAACAAATGGACGGTCTACTCGTAATCTAATATTTTTCCTTGTTTGATGATATCCCTGTCATCTCATCAACACCCGCAAACCCATGTCAATAATAATAACTCTTTTGATTACCAACATATTCGTTGTCTACATTCTCCTCTTTCTCAAATCACAGATGTGTGTATGTGTGTGTGTCTAGATTCTACAAAACAAAACATGCACAAGTTTTTTCATATAAATAATAATCGAGGCATATCATTATTTCACAATCTGAAATTGAAAACTAATAATAAACACACACACAAACCTTTCCCTTTTCTTATTCACCAAAAAACTACCCTCCGTCACCAATACTCTCTTTTACGTCCTCCTTCCTTCCTTCCTTCTCCATCTCGCTTTCTCACACGACTGTATAAACAACTTTACAAGATGGGCATGGATATGCATAGTTAAAAAGAAGAAGCAAAATAAAGAAAGACTCTCTCTTTTCTCGACTTCTACACGTTAAAGCCCAAAGCTTTATCGTCGCCATTAGCGTTTTTCTATCAATTTTTAGTGTGAGCTTTGTTTGCTCTGGTGTTTAATCTGCGTTTTGAGAGGCAGAGCTTGTTGGGCAACCTCCTTCACAGGCTTGCCTCAGCAAAACCTCCATCGGCTTACATCATTAAAATCAATTTTCAGGTCTGTTTTAATTTTTTTTGGTTATTTTTCCATTGGAAGTTTTGATTTTTCGTCATCGTCTTTGTCCCGTTGTGTTCCCTCTAGATAACAAAAGAAAATAGAGAGCGAAGAAAGAGAAAGAGAATCGTCTACTCTCTCTTCACCTCTCTTCGTTTTCCGTGTTGATAAACAAATCTGTTTGTTTCCATGTGCAATGTGTCTGCAGAGCTTTTATCTACAAATACATATTTGGTTACATCTCAAAACCCAGATGGTGAAATGCCCTTCTCTGTCAAACGATTCGATCTCTCTCGCTTAGCTCACCATCGACTTACTCTCTTCAATCGACTCCTTCACAAGTTCCGCTATATTCAATAATGGGTCTCACTCTTTTGCTCAATGGAACCTTTGCTTCATCACCAGCTCAGCAATCATCGATTACCTTTTTGGGAGCTTTGCAAGGTCTGCCCGTTTTGGAACTCTCTTCAATTTTCATCAATTTGGTACTCTTTCTTGCCTTCCTCTTCATCATCTCAGCCAGGCGAATATTTGTTTGTCTGGGTCGGATTAGAATCCTTAAAGACGATTTGGCCTCGAATGCGAGCTCAATTCGGCATAATAGTGTTGTTGATGCTGAAACTCGTGAGGTTAGAGTTGGTACAGACTTCAAATTTTCGGTCTTTTGTTGCTTCTATGTGTTGTTTGTACAAGTTGTGTTGTTGGGTTTTGATGGGGTTGGTCTGATAAGAGCAACTTCTAATGGGAAGGTTGTGGATTGGTCTGTGCTTTGCTTGCCAGCTGCACAAGGCTTAGGTTGGTTTGTGCTGAGTTTTGCAGCTCTGCATTGTAAATTCAAGGTGTCTGAGAAATTCCCACTGTTGTTGAGGGTCTGGTGGTCTGTGTCATTTCTGATTTGTCTGTGCACTTTATATGTTGATGGGAGAGGTTTTGCAATAGAAGGCTCAAAACACCTCCGTTCTCATGTTGTGGCAAATCTCGCCGTGACACCAGCCCTAGCCTTTCTTTGTTTTGTTGCATTTAGGGGTGTTACTGGTATTCATGTTTCTGGACACTCTGATCTTCAAGAGCCATTGCTTCTTGAAGAAGAAGCAGGGTGTCTTAAAGTTACCCCTTATCATGAAGCTGGGCTTTTTAGCTTGGCCACACTTTCTTGGTTAAACCCACTTCTTTCAACTGGGGCAAAGAGACCGCTTGAGATCAAGGACATTCCTCTTCTTGCACCACAAGATCGAGCCAAGACCAATTATAAGATCTTGAATTCAAATTGGGAGAAGTTGAAGGCTGAAAATCCTTCAAAACAGCCTTCTTTAGCCTGGGCAATTCTCAAGTCATTTTGGAAGGAGGCAGCTTGTAATGCCATATTTGCTGGCTTGAATACTCTTGTTTCATATGTTGGTCCGTTTATGATTAGCTATTTTGTCGATTATTTAGGGGGGATAGAGACTTTCCCCCATGAAGGGTATATCCTTGCTGGGACATTCTTTGCAGCCAAGCTTGTTGAGACCTTAACGACTCGGCAGTGGTATCTCGGGGTAGACATCTTGGGTATGCATGTAAGATCAGCTCTAACGGCAATGGTATACCGAAAAGGACTCAGGCTTTCCAGCACGGCCAAGCAAAGTCACACTAGTGGAGAGATTGTTAATTACATGGCTGTTGATGTGCAAAGGATAGGGGACTACTCCTGGTATCTCCATGACATGTGGATGCTTCCTATGCAAATCATTCTTGCCCTTGCAATTTTGTACAAGAATGTTGGAATTGCTTCTGTTGCGACGTTGATTGCCACCATTATCTCCATTGTTCTTACTGTTCCTGTGGCAAAGATACAAGAAGATTATCAAGACAAATTGATGACTGCGAAGGATGAAAGAATGAGGAAGACTTCCGAGTGTCTACGAAACATGAGGATTCTCAAGTTGCAAGCTTGGGAGGACAGGTACCGTTTGATGTTAGAAGAGATGCGTGGTGTGGAGTTCAAGTGGCTACGCAAAGCCCTCTACTCTCAGGCGTTTATTACATTCATGTTCTGGAGCTCTCCTATATTTGTTTCAGCTGTAACTTTTGGTACCTCTATATTTTTGGGTCATCACCTCACTGCAGGTGGTGTTCTTTCTGCTCTAGCCACTTTCAGGATACTCCAAGAACCACTCAGGAATTTCCCTGATCTTGTATCAATGATGGCTCAGACAAAAGTTTCCCTTGATCGAATTTCTGGATTCCTGCAGGAGGAAGAGTTGCAGGAGGATGCAACAATTGTCCTGCCAAGAGGCATCACAAAAACGTCAGTAGAAATTAAAGATGGTGCGTTTTCCTGGGACCCTTCCTCTCCCAGGCCAACATTATCAGGAATACAAATGAAAGTGGAAAGAGGGATGCGTGTGGCTGTTTGTGGAATGGTTGGTTCTGGAAAATCAAGTTTTCTCTCTTGCATCCTTGGTGAGATCCCAAAAATCTCCGGTGAAGTAAGTTTGTATTTTTGAATTTCTTATTCTGTTTTGCAACTCATGTTTTCATTCCTGGCGGGTTCATGAAGTTGTTTTTCTTAGGCTGACTATTAATAATTCCCAATGAATGCTTCTTACCATATCATTTCAGGTAAAGTTATGCGGTACTGCTGCTTATGTTCCTCAATCGGCGTGGATACAATCTGGAAATATTGAAGAAAATATTCTTTTTGGCAGCCCGATGGATAAACCAAAGTACAAGAAGGTTATCCATGCTTGTTCACTGAAAAAAGATTTGGAACTATTTTCACATGGAGATCAGACCATAATTGGTGATAGGGGTATAAATCTGAGTGGTGGCCAGAAGCAACGTGTGCAGCTTGCAAGGGCACTCTATCAAGATGCTGACATTTATTTACTTGATGACCCCTTTAGTGCAGTTGATGCACACACTGGGTCAGAGTTGTTTAAGGTTAAACTTGCTAATTGTATCATTGATATCACATTTCAATTGACTTGAATATGGCTAAATATATATTATGGGGGAATTGCAGGAATACATATTGACAGCATTAGAAGATAAAACTGTGATTTTCGTGACCCATCAAGTTGAATTTCTGCCGGCTGCTGATTTAATACTGGTATAGTCTTCAAACTTTTAATATATTGTTTCTGCAATGAAAGGTCCACATTGGCATCAATAGTCTGTTGCTTATTTTGATAAGTTAGCCAGTTAGCATATTTTGGCATTATTTTGAAGGCCTGTCCTACATTAGCGGTTGTAACATCACTGGTTGGCTTGGTATATTTATACTTGTGTTGTTTCTGTTAATTTATTGCAAAACTTTTGAAGTTTTATTTTTCCTTTTGTTTTCCATGCTTTCCCCTTCCATTTTCATTTATTCTCAGTTTAGTTTCCTATGTCTGATTTTATATAATCTACTTTATGTGTTTTTGAGAGTGTTCTGTAACCTTCATTTTCCATCTCTGAAGGTTCTTAAAGGAGGGCGCATCATACAGGCAGGAAAATATGATGATCTTTTACAGGCAGGAACTGATTTTAAATCACTAGTCTCAGCTCACCACGAAGCAATTGAAGCTATGGATATTCCTAATTACTCATCAGGAGATTCAGATCTAAGCTTGTGTGCAGATGGCTCTATTGAACTCCGAAAAAATCGTGATACACCTAGCAGTAGTGTTGACTGTTTGGCAAAGGAAGTGCACGAAGGTGCCTCAGCTTCAGAGCAGAAAGCAATTAAAGAGAAAAAGAAAGCAAAGCGTTCAAGAAAAAAGCAGCTTGTCCAGGAAGAGGAAAGGGTAAGAGGAAGAGTCAGCATGAAGGTTTACTTGTCGTATATGGCTGCAGCATATAAAGGATGGCTGATTCCACCCATAATCATTGCACAAGCAATATTTCAGTTCCTTCAAATTGCTAGTAGTTGGTGGATGGCTTGGGCAAATCCCCAAACAGAAGGAGACCAACCGAAAGTGAGTTCGATGGTCCTTCTTGTTGTTTACATGGCCCTTGCATTTGGGAGCTCTTGGTTTATATTTGTTAGAGCTATTTTGGTAGCTACATTTGGTCTAGCAGCTGCACAGAAGTTGTTTGTGAAGATGCTTAGAAGTGTGTTCCGGGCACCAATGTCTTTCTTTGACTCTACTCCTGCTGGACGGATCTTGAATCGCGTAAGTCTCTTGTTTTTGCTGGAATTTATGTGACTTTCTGTTTGTGAAAACACGTGTTACACAAACTCCTTTCATTTGCATATATAATTTTTGAATCGTTTACAATCTATAGGTATCAATTGATCAAAGTGTGGTGGATCTTGATATTCCTTTTAGACTTGGTGGGTTCGCTTCAACAACAATACAACTTATTGGTATTGTTGGTGTGATGACGACAGTTACCTGGCAAGTTTTGCTTCTTGTTATTCCTATGGCCATTGCTTGTTTGTGGATGCAGGTAATTAAATTTGTTGCCCTGATATTGTTGTGTTAAGTACTCTTTGGTATTTAGAAATGAAGGAGAAAAAAAAAAGGGGTATTGCTCACTGTTAGTATCATATTCAATTTCTAGCATTTCCTCTAAATGGTAGATAAATCAGATTTTAGAACTTTAATGACATAAGGTCTCAAAAAATACTTTGCATCTCTTCTTCAAATAATTGGGGGTAATACAATTACTTTTACAATTTTATTTCTGAATATATAAGATTCAGAAACTATGAATTCGCTGAGTCCTAATGCACCATCATTGTCTGGAGCCTGCAGTGATTGCTACAGAGAAAAGCATTTAAATCTTTTGGATCAATTCCTTAACTTTGAGTAGCCTTATTCTTTTGTCTTTTTGTCATGTTGCGTGTATGAATCTTCGAGCTAATTACTTAATGTTATGAAAACTAATTCAAAGGGTCTAAGATCTTTTTCCTGTTCCCCTTTCTGCTGAAAGTTATTAAATATTGCACCTGAATGTAAGCATTCTGTGATGCAGAAATACTACATGGCTTCATCAAGAGAACTGGTCCGAATTGTTAGCATCCAGAAGTCTCCAATTATCCATCTTTTTGGTGAGTCAATTGCTGGAGCTGCCACGATAAGAGGATTTGGACAAGAAAAAAGGTTCATGAAGAGGAATCTTTATCTTCTTGATTGTTTTGCTCGTCCATTCTTCTGCAGTATTGCAGCTATTGAATGGCTCTGTCTGCGCATGGAACTACTCTCAACCTTTGTATTCGCTTTCTGCATGATTTTACTTGTGAGCTTTCCTCATGGAAGTATCGATCCAAGTAAGTTTATGTCTTATATTCCTAAAGTTATCTATATGTTATCATGAGAATTGAGTTCTGTAAAACATGAGGTGAATATGAATCACAGAATGGGCATTTCAAAGTGTGCACCCACAGGAAAAAAATCTTTGAACTTCTCCTGGGAGTATCTACGACATCGTATCTCTTTCATGCTGACATTTTCCTTGTGACATGACTACACTATAATTTTAACCTGATTGAGTCTCTGAGATCATAATTTTCAACCATCATATCTTATAAACACATTGTTTACATTTTAATTTGTTGTAGTTTTCATTCAGTAGCGCACTTCGATGTGCTTTGTAGAGCAAAAGAAATCCCCTTTCTGCTAGCTTTAGAATACTGAATAGGTTTGAAAACTGGATTGGTATTGACATAGTTTAAAACTCAAGTCTCAAATGATTGGATGACTTGATGGGAAGATGATAGAGTAGAGTTTACAGATTATGACAAAATGCCATATCTAATGATAATTGGTTCTTTCATGAAGGCATGGCAGGCCTTGCTGTGACATATGGCCTGAATTTGAATGCACGCCTATCACGGTGGATACTTAGCTTTTGCAAGCTTGAAAACAAGATTATTTCTATTGAAAGGATTTATCAGTACAGTCAAATCCCAAGTGAAGCTCCACCTGTTATTGAGGATTCTCATCCTCCATGTACATGGCCAGAGAATGGAACAATTGAAATGGTTGATTTAAAGGTATGCTGCCTGCAGTTCAATTTCATGTTATCTTTACATGTCCTTGTAATTAATGTCAAGGGTAAGTTTTTTGTTGTGCCTATTCTTTGTTACGGGGATAGGTTTTGTTATGCTTATGCTTAATTTTAGGAATAATGTGTAGTTATGTTGCAATTGGATTGCAAAATGCTAACAGTCCTGCTTCTTTCTTCCTTGTTTCCTTTGAAGGTTCGTTACAAGGAAAATCTTCCTGTGGTCCTTCATGGGGTAACTTGTACTTTTCCTGGTGGAAAGAATATTGGAATTGTTGGGCGTACTGGAAGTGGTAAATCTACTCTGATCCAGGCATTATTTCGACTAATTGAACCAGCAGGGGGGAGGATCCTAATAGACAACGTTGATATTTCAACGATTGGCCTTCATGATCTCCGTAGCCGTCTCAGTATCATACCCCAGGATCCTACCTTATTTGAAGGGACCATTAGGGGCAATCTTGATCCCCTTGAAGAGCATTTGGATCATGAAATTTGGCAGGTTTGACTACTGTCGCATATCCTATCCTTTTCATTTTGGAATCAAACTACATTTTTCGCAATTCATGTAATTTTCTTATTACTTAAGCAGCAGGGGGTTTTCTTTAATATAATTATCAACAAATTTTAGTTCAGAATGTAATACTGGTCCTTGTATTAAGTCTATGTTGATCCTTGAAAAGTATACAGAAAATTAAAGTATTTTTTAGGAATTTGCACACACATGTATTATACACATAGTTCCTAACTAGGGTTGGATTTATTCGGTACAGGCACTTGACAAATCTCAGCTTGGAGATATAATCCGTGAAAAAGAGCAAAAGCTTGATACACCAGGTGCGAGTTAAATCTCTTACCCATCTGACTCTCTAAATAAAGGAAATTAGAATGTCTTGGTTTGTGTGTAGCTACCAATGAGTTGTATTTTTATGTTGAAATTGCAGTGCTGGAAAATGGAGATAATTGGAGTGTGGGGCAGCGACAACTTGTTTCTTTGGGCAGGGCATTGCTTAAGCAAGCAAAAATACTGGTACTTGATGAAGCGACAGCGTCGGTTGATACAGCCACAGACAATCTCATTCAGAAAATTATTCGAACAGAGTTTAAGAACTGCACTGTGTGTACTATTGCACATCGTATCCCAACCGTAATTGACAGTGATCTTGTACTGGTACTCAGTGATGGTACGTACAGTTGCATTTTTTGAAGGGTGGCACACAGAATTCATCAAAAAGTAGAAAAATAGTCTGAAGTCATGATTGAAAAATAAGCTCCTTCTCTTAATCCATAATCTGTATAGGTTAAGAAAATGTAAGAGTTTGCACACGGTTCTTTGCAAGATATTGAATCTTTATGTGCACTAGTGAGGCACTCAACTTCAGTAAGTTATTCATGTATTGCAAGTGCTCATTAACTGGATATTCTGGTGACATGATTCTGCATTTCCTTGAGAAAGTTTATTCTTTGGTGCTTAGGGGGGAGGTTTTAAACACCATATTTGATGTTTTTGCAGGTCGAGTTGCAGAGTTTGATACTCCTACAAGGCTATTAGAAGATAAATCATCCATGTTTCTAAAATTGGTAACAGAATATTCATCAAGGTCTAGTGGCATACCAGATTTTTGATTCCAATGTCATGGCTAAGAACCTTTGATTCAAAGGCAACAGCAAGAGCAGATGATTACAAAATGAGACAGTTGATGCCACCAAGTTTGTAGCGGCTGCTGCTGCATTCGGGAAGTTGAAAGATAATGGGAAGGATAAAGGTGCATGTCATGTTATCATTCCAAAACCCGATTGGAGGAAAATTGTTTCTAATTTACAGTGATTATGGGTTAATTCATCCCCCAAGCCAAATCGGGGAATTCTTTCACGGTCAGTGTACTTAGACAAATAAGTTGGGATGGTGAGAGTCGTAATAAATTACAAGAGGCAGAGATGGGGGGTATATTTGTGTTTAATCATGTTGAATAATGTAGTCTCTAGTTGAAGGAGTAGGCCTATTTATTTAGTTAGGCAATAGGTGCAGCTGGATTAGTCAATGTTTTTGGTCTGAAATGAGTCTATGTTTTATTCCACAGCAGAATGTTTAGACCCTGGTGCTAGAATATCATAATTCCACATTTTGTCCCTGTTTCCTTTGGCACTGAATGGATTTCACTCGAAAATTGAAAACTTGCATATAATTATAAACTCTGTTCTGGTTTATGACACTATGACCATGCTCATGCATGATTCTGTAGAAAATTAAACAATCGGCCGGATAGAAAATATATCAGGTATTTTGCTCATGATCCTTGACCTATAAAATTACTTTCAAACAGGATCAGGATCTCATCATAAATTAATTACGTGTTCAAATTAAAGACTGTTTTAACATGATCACCTCAAATTAAAGACTCTTTTAACATGATCAAGTTGGTGATCATGTTAAGTCGTCAAACTATCATACACTCAGTTCAAACAAAACCCTAATCAACTGTTCACATTTACAGTCTGATAACCTAACATATTAGATTGGTTGACAAGAAAACGGTTTTCACAATCATTACCTCTAGTTTGGCCAAATTTCACTTTGGTCCCTAAACTATACTTTACTCCATTTAATTTCAATTTTGGAAAATTTTCCACTGTAGCTTGCTGACCTAAACTAGAATTTGACTCAAATTACATAAACCAAAAATTGGCCAAACAAATCAAGATTTGTCATCATAAGGGCAATAATGTCCCTTGATTATCTGGAAAAAAAACCTCTTTTCAAACAAGTGGGTCATTTGTAGAGCCCAATTTGTATCCTACAGGCCAAATCATGCTCTCATCTAAATTGGGCCCAAAAACAAAGCTTACAGCATCACAAAGCAATAGCATATGCCCAAATCAGCACCATCTCCATCTTCTTCACCTAGTCCTTGTTCTTTCGCTCAGGTTCTTCTCTCTTGTTCTCTCTGAAAACTGCAGCTGAGCAGCGATGCAGGCCATTTCGAAGCGTGTCGGGCACCAATACCTGACTCCCTCGTCTTCAATCTCGTCGCTCAAGTCAATCTACCCTGTTTCCGATCACTGTAACCCCCCCATTTCCTCTTCATTTCTTAGGGTTTGATTCTCCCTAAGTTCGTGACGTTAATGTTTCAATTTGTCAATTTTGTAGATTATGGAGCTGATCGTCCGAAGTACGGATCTACCCTCGCCACTAAGGGAGTGGGGCACCTTGTGCGCAAGGGCACAGGTGGAAGATCATCTGTTAGGTAACACTCCAATTTATCATTTCTAGTTACGCATTTTTCAGTCTGGAAAAGGTAGAAAATTTAAAGAGTGAAAGGGTTAGATTGTTGTTGCTCCTTCTGTTTTCTGGCAAAATATAGGAAAAGTTCAAACTTTTTGTCAGAAATTGATTTTACTCTATTAGGACAGGATAGTTTTTTATCTCTTACATTTGCATTAGTAACTAAAATTTTCATTGGAAATGGAATGTAACTTCTAAGAATCTAACTACCAGCTCAAGTCTTGTGAGAAAAATGTTTTACGATTGCGCCAGGTGAACATAATGTCCTATTAATGGTTTAACTACACAGATGAGTCAAGCTTCTCATTTCTGAATTAAAAAATTAGTAAAATAAAACCTAGACAACATAGATTTTGAATCTGTTGATGTATTTCTTCCCATTGTGTTTCATATCTAGAAAGTAAACATTATGTTGGTCTCATTGAATAATGTGTTTTAGGTGAAATTATTCACTTTGCGAATTTAGACACTTGAGAGGGATTGGGCTTGCAATTTTACGTTGTCCCATAATTCTGTTGTTTACATTGTTTGGAAAATAATCTGTCTTTTTTCAGTGGCATTGTTGCTGCAGTTTTTGGATCTACAGGGTTCCTTGGTCGTTATCTTGTACAACAACTTGGTGAGCTAACTGTATATAAATGCTTTTAATTGGTGGCATTGTTACCTGCATGCATTTATTTCGATTGTGCTTGTTTTCATTGAGAACATTTCTGGTAGGAGATTGTTGGACTGAAATTGATCTGTGAAAATACGTTTTAAATCTTTTATCCTTAAAAAAGACAGATAGAAAAGTGTTTATAGTATTTTTCATGCATGTGTGTGCTGACTCTTTACTTCACTGCCAGCCAAAATGGGAAGTCAGGTGTTAGTTCCTTTCCGTGGTTCTGAGGATTCCCATCGTCATCTGAAGTTGATGGGAGATTTGGGACAGGTAGGGTAACCTGTGTTGTTCACATAGTTAAACATTCTTTCTCGACCGGCAATGCATTTGTTCTCCATTCTTCAATCTATCATGTTGCTGATCTTCTCACATTTCACATACACAGATAGTACCTATGAAATACAATCCGAGAGATGAAGATTCAATTAAGGCAGTCATGGCGAAAGCTAATGTGGTTATCAATCTCATTGGTATAAATTCTTCAATTGTAATTTTAGATGTTAAAGATATTTAAATCTTTGGAATCAATGAAGGAACACTTTGTAGCTTGGCAGGGAGGGATTATGAGACAAGAAACTTTAGCTTTGAGGAAGTGAATCATTCCATGGCCGAACAACTGGCAACGGTAGGCATCCTGCATTGACATTCACAACATTATTTGTCATTCTTATGCTGCTTCTGATCCTAGTGCCATCTGCTTCTCTTAAAAATTGGTTTCACAAAGCATCAAACTTAACAAAAATGGGAGTAAAAAAAGTGTTTCTAGTCAAAATTATTCTGTCTCAGTGACAATATTTTGTGTGTAATGATCTTCTCTAACAAGCTGCAGTCTGAGATGCTGCTGTAAAGCCTGCATTTGAACTTTTCTTTCAAGATAGTTATAGAAGGGTCTTGTGGGATCTCTCCCCCTCTTTCATTTGGTAGTAATGCATCTACTGTTTTTTTACTTCAATATTTTATTTTTATGCAGATTTCCAAGGAACATGGTGGTATCATGAGATTTATTCAAGTGTCTTGCTTAGGGGCATCTTCCTCATCACCCTCCAGATTTCTGAGGGCTAAAGCTGCTGCAGAGGAAGCAGTATTACGTGAATTGCCAGAGGTAGAATCATTTTCTTTGGTTTCTTGTATGTTGATATGTTTATTTCAGGAGCATAGTGTCTAACACTCACTTTCATGAATAGGCCACTGTTTTGAGACCTGCTGTGTTGATTGGTACGGAGGACCGAATTTTGAATCGCTGGGCCTTTTTTGCAAAGAAATATGGCTTTCTTCCACTTATTGGGGATGGATCTACCAAGTATGTCTTCAATATATCAATTGGAAGTTAGTTAAATTTAAATTTTAAATTAGTGTAAAATAACAACTTTGATCGTGCACTTGCATGCCTTTTTCTAAACCCTCGTTGGATATTTTGCTTGTAATACCTTCCACGCAGAATCCAACCTGTATATGTTGTTGATGTTGCTGGGGCAATCGTGGCAGCCTTGAAAGATGATGGCACCAGCATGGGAAAAGTTTATGAACTTGGTGGGCCTGAGGTCTTTACAGTGCATCAATTGGTAATTACTAATTTCTCATCTGTTTATGTGAATTTGTTGCATCAATGTGGAATTTTCTCTTGCTAAGAACCTAAAAACTGCAGGCAGAGCTAATGTTTGAGACAATACGTGAATGGCCTCACTACATGAAGGTTCCTCTCCCAATTGCAAAGGTAAACATGTAACGATGCAAATGTGTATGGATGCCAAGAGTGAATGATAGCAACTAGTACCAAACCCCAACCCCCAACAAAAAATAGAAAGTGTAATGGTGTGTCTTCAACATTTTCTTTCCATTATCATGTCTTGTGGATATATTTATAACCATGTCAGTGCCTGGTCTCCCAGTCCTAGTTGCATGCCAGATGAGCTAACTGCATGCCTATGTATGCCTTTTCCAATAATGTTTACTTGAACCTCAACTGTTTATGAATTTGAATGTTCCAGGCAATTGCAGCGCCTCGAGAAATATTACTAAATAAAGTTCCATTTCCATTACCTAATCCTGAAATCTTCAACCGAGATCAAATCCTTGCCCAAGCTACAGATACAGTCGTCTCAGAAAATTGTAAGTTCAATAATTTTTAGGATGAGGCGCGTAGTTCCTTCTTCCCCGTGTCTTTTTTTTCCTTTTTTCATCATTTTCTTGTCTATGATTGGTTAGTTTTCTCATTTTCCTTAATTTTGTGGTGGACTTTGTAGCTTTGACTTTCAGTGATCTTGGACTTGTGCCCCATAAGCTGAAGGGTTACCCTGTTGAGTTTCTTATCCAATATCGTAAGGGTGGCCCGAATTATGGTTCTACAGTCAGTGAAAGAGTGTCTCCAGATGCTTGGCCATGAGTCTCTTAGGCTTTTTAAGTCCAGGAGTGCAACCCACTTGGAAACTTTGAATCAGGTTTGAGGTGCAAGACTTCTGTTTCATATATATAATTTTTTTTCTTGTTTCCCTTTTCCCTCACTGGTGGCATTTAGAATAAATGTATTAATAATGTGAAGGTCGACACCCATTCTATTTCAAATTTGCGCCCATTCTGATGATCTACATGGGCTTTTTGGGGTTGCTGATGATTATATTCTTGGTAATCACAGGTTTTCAGAGGAGGTTGCTTCTTTTGAGAAAAAGTAGGAAGCAATAAAAGATATGGAGAGTTATGCTTTTATGATTTTCATATCTGTAACATTTGACTGAATTTCGACCATTTGTAATTTCAAGATATTTGGCATCTTTTTTACTTGTTCATAAGCCCTGAGCCATGAAGGGAATTTGATGTATCTTATTTATCTTTTTGCTTAATATCCTTGTAGTAGTGGGATGGGAAAATGATGGAGTTTTGTTGGCTTTAATTCTACCCTTTATAAATTAAATTGATAGATTCTATTTTCAGCAGTGCAAACCATTCTATATTTTATAGTTTTCTTTGCATCCTGATGATATCAAAGACACTCCATGCATAATAAAACAAGAAAATAATATTATCAGAAAAGGAAAAGAAGAAAAAAAAGCGACGACCAACTTCTGAGATGGAAATGTATTATAATCCAACTTCTTAAGAGTTTCATTTCTGATATTTTTTGGATCTGCAGCACTATTTCTAACTGAGGAAGCAAATACAATTTGCTCCTTAAAATTCTAGTTTGGCTTAAAGTCGTCATTCAACAAGAATATTTGCTTTTCTTGGAAAGTCTTTATGCCAAACTCATAATGCAAGCAAGGAAGCAAGAAGCATGATTTGGAACTGTAGTCTGAAGAAAATCTTGATGGAGCCAAATTGACTCATCAGACGCATTATGGAGCCAAATGCAGGCCATGATGACTTCTTTGAACGCATCAACTTAGAAGGAAAGAACACCGGGGCAGCATTTTTCATATGGCCGGGCTCTGGAGCTGAAACGCACTCCGGTGATTGTTGCTGCATCAACATCTACATAAACAGCAATGTTCAGGGAGCTAACAATTCGTTTCTGGATGGGAGTTGTGTGAAAATGAAGGATCCAGGAGTTCACTTGTTCTTTGGAGACGTGAAGTTGGGTAAATCTTTAAGAAGAAACAAGATGAAGAGAAGGAGAAAGAGAAAGAAAGAGGAAAGCCCATCTGCTTCGAAGCAGCAGCTAGGGTCTTGTCCCATGTTTTTGTATGTATTTTTCCCATTCATCTTGTTCCTTTCATTTTATGTCCATGAAATTGGGATTTGTATGCTAACTTTTTTGTGAAGTGGAACTTATCCAAACATCAACTTAGCCTAAGTAGAAAAGCTATTCTCATTGCAACCAAGTTTTTTCTGAGTTAATAGAGATTAGTCTATCCAAAAAGGAAGACGAGGTTTTTGTTACATATGTATACGAAACTTCTGTTACATGGGTTACCTATCCATGTAAGTGGGTCTCATCTCTTCTCTTTTTAAGAAATTTTCGTAAACGCTATGTGAAGCTCCCATACCATATGTAAGTGAGTATCATTTCTTCCCTTATAATAGTACAAGAAAGTTTCATAAATGTTATGTGAAACTCAAGTGGGATGGGATCACTTATCTATAAATGTAAGTGAGTCTTATCTCTTCTCTTATAATAGCATAAGAAAACATTCGTAAACGTTAAGTAAAACTCATATGAGATCATTTATCTATGTAATGTAAGTGAGATCGTTTATTTATGTAAGTGGATCACTTGGCAAGATTTGAGCTCTAGAAAAGAAACTTGTGTTCTCTCTCTCTCTCCCTGGTCCAGATCTTTAGATCTATGAAGATGATCACAAACAGGACACAAAGATCCCTTGTGTTGTGTGGTTAGACTCACAGAGATGTATAGTGGTTGCCCACTCTCATGCATATTAAAATTATGATGCCCAACCTCCAGCACAAAGAAGACAAGAGCTTCCTTACATGCTGTGATGTAATTGCAGGCTTAACGCTAGCCGATAGCTGCTTGAATAAATAAATAATGGACCTCACCACCACCTACCTACATATACACTTGAGGATAAAGGAGAATAATTTATTGTATGTATGAAGCACATTTTGTCACTTCAACCCAGCAGTCCTTTTCTTGTCTCTGGTGAGAAAAATTGTGCTCCACCACTAGTCCTTGTATCTTAGGCCTTTTAACAATTTAATTATGTGATTAATTTATAGTAGAAATGGAGAATCTTGCTTATGGGTTATGATGGTATGATTAAAAGGATATTCCACCTTTAACAAAGTAATTAATTAGGTGACGAAAGATAATTTTATTACCAATTGAATTCGAGTTCGAATTAAAAACATGTTCAATGACCAAACAAATTAGAAAAAGGTGTTTAATTATTTGTTGGTATCATTGTCATAATTGTGAATTCCTTTACCCTTTCGCAGCTCCCAATGATTGTGCTTCCCTAGACCAATGTCACCATGTTCATTGCTAAAAATGAAACATATATCTGTAAGTATAATAAGCAAGAAAACAAAAAGTAATCACCTAACCACATTGCCTAAGAGCAACCACAATGATGCTCTTTATTTTTTAGTTAAAATTTGGCTAAGAATATAAGAAAGCTATTTTAGGAGCTCTCTAAAAAATTTCAACTCCAACCATACTCCCTAATTTGGAGAGTTATAAGAGCTATAACTCTTTTTTGATTGGTCCATCTTTATTAAAAAATAAAATAAAAAAGGTTAGCATTAAATAAATGTTTGAAATACTCATTAAATAAAGCAGCATTAAATTATAGGGAGTCACTAGGAGTCCTTTCTCTCTCATTAGATTTAGGAGCTCCTAGAGGACTCCCTATTTTAGGAGGTGGATAGGGAGCGTGGTTGGAGTTGCATTTTTACAATTCCTCCCTAAAATTTGTCTAAGGAGGTAGTTTAGGGAGCCCATTGTAAATGCTCTAAGCGACTTTTCTTAAAAAACCCCAAGCCCTTTTTTCTTAAAAAACACTCATAGAGTTGTTTTCACTTTAAGAGGGAGGAAGTCAGTGTTCTTCCTCCCCTCTCCCCTCTTTTCTTCCTCCCTTCACCTCTTCCCTCATTTTCAGAGACAAATGATTTTCCCTATTTGTCTTCATTTTGTTGTGATTTTCATCCAACCATCACAGATGGCTGTGTCTCAGCGTCGGATCTCCACTTATGTTTCAGTGTCGGATTTTCACCACCATTCTTTTTGTGGTTTCTTTATATTTAGAATAAGTTGCAGAGACTCTTTAGGTTCCCTGTGTAGTTTTCACATTTTCTTTTGTGAAAGCTTTTCACATCTCCTTTGTGAGAGCTTTTCATTGCTCATTTGTGAGAGTTTTATTTGTATTGTTATGACTTAGTTTTTTCAAGTTTTATCTCTTTTTTATTTTTTTAAGTTTGCAATCTTAGTTGGGATGTCTATGCCAGAGTTTTTTCGATCTTGCGTAATTAGTGGAGGCGCACCAGATTGTTTTAATTTTGATGTTAGACCGCTCCGTTATTGTAATGACCCTTTTATGGCTAGTTTGTATTGACTCTTTGTGACTAATTACTTTTTTAACTAAATTATGAATGCAATTATGGATTTTTTGTTTTTTTTATTATTATAAAGAATATATATGTATAAACCCTACCTGTGTTGAGCATCTAAAAATCATTAGAGTAAAGAAGGCAGTAAATAAAATAGATATTTTTAGGGCAAAGTGGAAATTTACCATGCATGAGCCTTTTCCTTGATTGGGCAGGAGCAGTGTGGAGATAGAGAGTAAGGCCATGATTTGCTTAAGAAAATCCAATTAAGCTTCCTCATTAGATGGATCCTGTCCCTTCCAGTCACCAGTCAGTCACATGCAGATGCAGGAGAAAAAGGGTTGTTTGGGACAGCCATGGTTCCATGATTCCAAGCCTCGAGACAGCGCCATCTTCGCTACATCACTCTCTCTTCACTTGGAAGTCGAGTTTTGCACACAATCTGATAGATTGTAAATTGAGAACTTGGTTTGAAACTACTTTTGTAAGAAGCACTTGTACTCACCATAAGTGCTTTTATTTTATTATTTTATTTTTATCAAATACTCATAAGTGCTCTCTTTATAGACATTTTTACTAGAAACACGTCAAATATTTTATTAAAATGTCAAGTACTCTATAAAGAAACGTAATATATACTTCTTTATAAAGCACTTTTATAAGTCATAATGCGTTTTTAACCATTATAAAAGCTGACTAGATGAAATCACACCAAAATGTATGCTACCCAATTTCATTTTCCATCAAGAAATTGGTTGCTCTCTCTCTCTCTCTCTCTCTCTCCAAATCAATAGGTATTGACAGGCACGTTTTATGTCATTTTCCTTATTGGAAATCAACTATGATTAGCAAATGAGATGATTGTTCAAAATTCCTTCGCTAATAAGAATAAAGTAGCTCTTGCAATTATGAATTTATGATGGAGCCTAAAATATCAAATTCGGAAACATTGATTTTTTTCTAAAATTTTCTTATTCATGATCATCAAGAATGACAAGATTCCATGTGTTCTTAGTGTCATTCGTGGTTACCATCTGCGTATAAGTCTCCTCTTTCACACCCTAACATTTTGAGACTCACCTGTTCCAGCCACTCACTGACCTCCACGTGTCCAAATTAACATTTCTCACTCAACCAAAAAAGAGTTTTATTTTAATAAATAAAAAAAAGAATTGGATTTGAAGGTGCCAAAAAAGAGCGTGGGATTTTCAACTTCATGCAACGCAATTTGAGGGACGAGGAATGACATCACCTTCCTCAATGCGACACGGCTTTCCCATCATGCCACGCGGCGAAATCCTACCGGCTACCGACATGACGCAACACCCGGCTTACGCTGCTAACGTGCGCCACCTTTTCATATCTGGACTCTCCGACTTGCGAGCTCATAGTCATATTATACTCTCATTTCTCTCTGCCTCTCTCTCTCTCTCTCTCTCTCTCTCTCTCTGCCTCAGCACAAAGTTGCATAAAATTCTTGATCTTTCTCGGCAAATCAAAACCTCTGTAAGTCTCTTTCTCTTAATTCACTAGTTGGCATTCCTTTCTTCGACCTTTTTCATGTTTAAAAGTTTGTCAATTTTGTATCTTTAACTCCAAGACAACCTGTAACTGATTTTTTTTTTAAATTTAATTTTTTGTAATTTAACAGATGGAACCAACTCGGTCATTCCTCCTGATTCGTGGAATTCAAATCTGGGTTCTTCTAGATTTGGTCAATTTTAGTTAGCCCAGGTACATCTGTAGCTAAATATTTGTTCCTGAAATCTCTATTTCAGTTGTAGCTGTGAAAACAGAAAAAAAGAATCTTTCTTTTGTAATTGGGAGCTGAATATAAGCTCACATTTGTGCGTTCAGAAAAAAGGGTCAGGGTTTTTGTTTTGGTATAGTCTTGTTGGTGTAAGTATTGGGGTGGAGGGTTCTGCATTTGGGTTTGTGTGTGAATTTGGTGATTGATTGAGTTGATTTGGGATTTGGGATTTGGGTTTTGTGTGTGAATTTGGTGATTGATTGAGGGGATTCGGGATTTCAATTCGAATGGGAATTCGATGCTTGCTTGATTGATTGGAGTTTGAATCCAATGAGACGCCGCTCTCCGACCAGTGTACCATCCGAGCAAATGGAGAAGGGGACAGGAAAGAGTCAGAATACAAGAATCTGTTTCTTGGCCTCATTGTCTGTGTTCTTCTGGATGTTACTGTTGTACTTCCATTTTGTTGTGCTTGGAGGTAGTACCGTAGATCAATCTGTCAAATTACAGTTACAAGCCGGTCCAGTTTACACAGAATTGAAGCCTACCCGTGTAACTAGTGATCCTCAGATAGAAAACCAAAACACTGAATCGAAACCTATCCATGTAACCAGTGATCATCAGATGGACAACCAAAACATTGTATCGGCACCTACCCGTGTAACCGATGATCGTCAGGTGGACAACCAAAACACGGAATCAACCCCTACCATTGAGTCCCCTGCAAAAGCCATCCAGATTCATGAAGCGGAGAAATATCCATTCATGAAAGCATTGAGAACTGCTGAAGACAAGAATGATCCATGTGGTGGGAGATATATTTATGTGCATGACCTTCCCCCGAGGTTTAATGAGGATATGCTGAAGGAGTGTAGGAGTTTAAGCCTTTGGACAAACATGTGCAAGTTCACAACTAATGCTGGACTTGGTCCTCCACTTGAGAATGCTGAGGGGGTGTTTGGGGATACGGGTTGGTATGCCACGAATCAGTTTGCCGTGGATGTCATATTTAGCAATCGGATGAAGCAATATGAGTGCTTGACAAATGATTCATCTGTCGCAGCAGCTATTTTTGTTCCCTTTTATGCCGGGTTTGACATTGCCCGGTACCTTTGGGGATTCAATATATCAAGGAGGGATGCGGCTTCACTCGATCTGGTTGATTGGCTTATGAAGAGGCCAGAATGGGGCATTATGGGTGGCAAAGACCATTTTCTTGTTGCAGGAAGGATAACGTGGGATTTTAGGAGACTCTCAGAGGAAGATTCAGATTGGGGTAACAAGCTTCTCTTTTTACCAGCTGCTAAGAATATGTCCATGCTTGTGGTCGAATCTAGCCCATGGAATGCTAATGATTTTGGTATTCCATATCCCACATACTTCCATCCAGCTAAAGATGCTGATGTTTTCATCTGGCAGGAGCGCATGAGAAGATTAAAGCGTGATTGGCTTTTCTCTTTTGCTGGTGCCCCACGTCCTGGCAATCCCAAGTCGATTAGGGGGCAGATCATTGATCAATGCAGGAATTCAAAGGTTGGCAAGCTGTTGGAATGTGATTTTGGGGAAAGCAAGTGTCATTCTCCAAGCAGTATAATGCAGATGTTTCAGAGCTCCCTTTTCTGCCTGCAACCACAGGGCGATTCGTACACACGTAGATCTGCTTTTGATTCAATGTTGGCTGGTTGCATACCTGTCTTCTTCCATCCTGGGTCAGCATACACACAATATACTTGGCATCTCCCAAAAGATTATACAAGGTATTCAGTGTTCATCCCAGAAAATGACATTCGTAAGAGGAACGTTAGCATTGAGGAAACGCTAAGAAGAATTCCTCCCGAAAAGGTGAAGAAAATGAGGGAGGAAGTTATTAAACTTATTCCAAGTCTGGTATATGCTGATCCCCGCTCTAAGTTGGGGATTTTTAAAGATGCCTTTGATGTTTCTGTACAAGCAATTATTAACAAAGTTACAAAGTTGAGGATGGACATCCTTGAAGGTCGTACAGATGATAACTTTATTGAGGAAAACAGTTGGAAGTATGCTTTGTTGGAGGAGGGGCAACGTGAGGTAGGACCTCATGAATGGGATCCTTTCTTCTCAAAGCCAAAGGATGGCGAGGGAGATTCTGGTGGGACATCTGCTGAAGCTGCGAAAAATTCTTGGCATAATGAACAAAGACAACATCAATCATCAGGTAGGTAACAGCACAGCAATAAGGAATCCATTCCACCAATGGCTAATGCCTGAAGACAACAGATTAGCCTATGTGCCTTCCTGCATTTTGTTCGGGCAGGTATGGGCTCTTGCTGGTTCCTTGTCATGAACACTCATCACAGAACTCACCATCAAGATATCCAGAGACCCACATTCTTGTTCAAATCCAAAACATACAAATAGTTTCTGCTTCTAGTGCATTTTTCCTATACTGATATTTATACTTTCTGCATTGTGTAATTTTTGGTAGTTATTCTTTGTGATGTAGTCTAGCCAAGCTTTCATGTTCTTATCATCTTACAGGAAATAAAAATGAGTAATTATTAGCCCTTTATGTTATCATACGAACTAAATTCAAGTATGATGTTGCCCACATACAGTTCATTTTATCTGTTACAGGAGAGCTTTGATACCATAAGCTTAATCTTCTGCACAAAATTTAGCAAATCTGTTATCTTTACCAAAGTTGAGCGACTTTTTAGGATCACAGATTTTACCAAATTGTGTATAACTTTATTTACCCTTTCCATATATGATTCAATTGACTCTGAAGAAATTGAAAACAACTGTGAAAAGAGCTGAGTATGAAGAGATGTTTAACACAGGTTTTACCAAAGTTAAGCTGATACAAAGCTAAGGATGTTCAACATTGACAAACAAAACCAAACCCATCATCTCTTTCAGAATTTAGATTTCTCTGTTCTATTCTATGCATGCAAACTCCATCTTCTTCAAGTCCCAAAAATTTCTTTTGAGTTTTGGTCCGAAGGGCAGCTTCTCCCGCTTACATGAAAAACAATGATAATTTTGTCTGGCTTTCTTAGGGCATTCCTCAGTTTGATGCAAGCCACACAGCTCTAGCAGCAACTTTCTTATTAGGTTTCTGCCTTCTGCGTGTATATATTCAAAAACATTCCTTTTATACGACTCATGTTCTTTCCCCGACAATTTTGCCGCTAAAATTGAGTTTGGGCCTTTTGATTGGGCCACTCTTAATTCGATTTTGATCCCAATTTATATATAAACGGTAATTTAATTTCAATATGATAATCGAGTTAGTATCGTTTGAATGCAACGGTCCATTAGTATGATAGACAAACTACAAATTAGAGTTAATCACTCCAACTTAGTTAAGTAATTTATTTTTATTTTCATCACATGCAACTCTTTGGTGATATTTTAAAAAAAAAAAATTAAAATTTGCTGAGAATATGTTCATATTGTAACACCCAAATATGGTCCCAAATTCGCTTCCGACACTCTTTCTCTAATACTGCGATTTGGTTTTTCAATCTTCCCTTCTATGTTTCATGTAAAGTAATTTGATACGTCAATCCTCATTGTAATTTCTTTTTGACTTAAAAAAGGGTCATAAGGAGCATTTTGTTTGTTTAATTTGACAATGAAAATCATAAGAATTAAGAGAATATTTTAAGCACCACCATCTGTTACGTAATGTTATCATTTTACTCTATAGTATAACTTTATAAATCCATTACGTACCCATAAATTATATTATAACCAGTGAATTACTAACACAATGTGACGTGATGGCGTCAAATTTTTTTCGTAAAAATAGGGTGGCAGTAATGCACAAGCTGCATGCGGCGGAGGGAGCCTTGGAGAGCAAATCCAGAGTGAGAGAGAGAGAGAGAGAGAGAGAGAGCGTGTGGATAAATGCAGAGCAGCACGAGATAGAGATCAGCATTTAATGATGCCAACATCTATGCTCTTTAGTTTAGTACAACAAAAAGCCAAGTGAAATTCAAACACCAAATAGAGAAACAAAGATTCATAGAATTTTTTTTAAAACATAACTGCCTTTGGTAGTAAATGAATTAAAGCTTAACCATAAATTCCCGTGAAAGCTATAGCTCAAGCTCTTCAGCACTACCAAGGATCCTCGTGATGTAGAGCTCTTAAATTTCACGAGTTTTGTATTTCAACTCAGAGCTCTCTCTCAGCGCTCAGAGAGAAAATGCTTCCCAAACCCAAAACCCTGTTCTTAATTGATCTCATCTCCCCAACTCCTTCAAATACCCTAGACTTCTTCCTCCAAATCATGCACATTTGCAGCCTAAGCTCCATTGTTGTCATCTTAACTTTCTACCATGGATTTCAAAACCCATCTTTTCGTTTCCATTCTCTTCCTTTGCTCGGTCTGCCTTCATGCAAACACTCTCCAGACTTACATTGTTCAGCTCCACCCACAAGGTGTGACCAGCTCTTCTTTTGCTACTAAGCCTAGTTGGCATCTCTCATTTCTTCAACAAACCATGTCATCTGAAGAAGACGCTTCTTCTCGGCTTCTCTACTCTTACCATTCTGCCATGGAAGGCTTTGCTGCTCAGCTGTCTGAATCTGAGCTTGAGTCCTTGCAAATGCTGCCTGATGTCATTGCAATTAGGCCTGACCACCGCCTCCAAATCCACACAACTTATTCATACAAGTTCTTGGGGCTTAACACTGCTTCAAGTAATGGTGCTTGGCACAAGTCTGCATTTGGTCGAGGCACGATCATTGGGGTGCTTGATACAGGAGTTTGGCCCGAGAGTCCAAGCTTCAACGATCGTGGGATGCCACCAGTTCCCAGAAAGTGGAGAGGGATTTGCCAAGAAGGGCAAAACTTCAATTCTTCGAATTGTAACAAGAAACTCATTGGTGCCAGGTTCTTCACTGAAGGTCATCGCGTAGCTTCAGTGTCATCATACTCACCAGATGCTGGTCATGAGTATGTGTCACCGCGTGACTCCCATGGGCATGGAACACATACATCATCAACAGCTGGGGGTGCTTCTGTCGGAATGGCAAGTGTTTTTGGCAATGCAGCTGGTGTGGCTCGAGGAATGGCTCCCGGAGCACATGTAGCAGTGTACAAAGTCTGCTGGCTTAATGGATGTTATAGCTCTGATATCCTTGCTGCAATGGATGTTGCAATTAGAGATGGAGTAGACATTCTCTCCCTCTCTCTAGGTGGCTTCCCCATTCCACTTTTTGATGACAGCATTGCAATTGGCAGTTTTCGTGCAGTGGAGCATGGAATTTCAGTTGTATGTGCAGCAGGCAACGGTGGTCCAATTCAAAGCTCAGTTGCCAATGAAGCTCCTTGGATTGCTACCATTGGTGCCAGCACACTAGACCGAAGTTTTCCCGGCATAGTTCAAATGGGGAATGGAAAATACCTCTATGGAGAATCCATGTACCCAGGAAACCATCTTATGAGAGCTGGGAAAGCGCTTGAACTGGTTTATGTGACAGGTGAGAATAGTGGAAGTGAATATTGCTTCAGAGGGTCTCTCCCAAGAGCAATAGTCCGCGGCAAAATAGTGGTTTGTGACCGAGGTGTCAATGGAAGGGCGGAGAAAGGTGAAGTAGTGAAGGAAGCTGGAGGAGCTGCAATGATTTTGGCAAATACAGAGATAAACCTAGAGGAGAACTCTGTTGATGTCCACGTCTTGCCTGCAACTCTGATTGGCTTCAAAGAGTCAGTTCACTTGAAGGCTTACATAAACTCAACAAGGAGACCAACAGCTAGAATTGTATTTGGAGGCACAGTTATAGGAAAATCCAGGGCACCAGCAGTAGCTCAGTTCTCAGCTAGAGGACCGAGTTATTCTAACCCTTCAATCCTCAAACCAGATGTGATTGCTCCAGGGGTCAACATCATTGCTGCTTGGCCTCAAAACTTAGGTCCCTCTGGCCTTCCAGAAGATTCTAGGAGAGGAAATTTCACTATCATGTCGGGGACTTCAATGGCCTGTCCTCATGCCAGTGGAATTGCTGCTCTTCTACGCTCAGCTCATCCGAAATGGAGCCCTGCGGCAATTAAATCTGCTGTTATGACAACTGCTGAGGTAACTGATCATTCAGGAAAACCGATAATGGATGGAGACAAACCAGCCGGAGTTTTTGCAATTGGTGCTGGACATGTAAACCCTGAGAGAGCCATTGACCCGGGGTTGATTTATGACATCAGGCCAGAGGAGTATGTCACTCATTTATGCAGTCTTGGATACACAAAATCAGAAATTCTAACTATCACTCACAGGAACGTTAGCTGCCGTGAAATCCTGCAGATGAACAGGGGTTTCAACCTCAATTACCCCTCCATTTCAGTAACTTTCAAACATGGCATGAGAAGTAAAATGATCAAACGACGAGTAACAAATGTGGGAAGTCCTAATTCCATTTACTCGCTGGAACTAATGGCGCCTAAGGAAGTTAAAGTAAAAGTTAAGCCTCAAAGGTTAATATTCACAGACATCAATCAGAGTTTGAGTTACAGGGTATGGTTTATATCAAGGAAGAGAGCAGGAACAGCAAAAATGAGCTTTGCACAAGGGCAGTTGACATGGGTCAATTCTAAGAATAGCTTGCACAGGGTTAAAAGCCCGTTCTCGGTGACTTGGAAGTAACAGGGCTGATTGCAATCATGGCACCAGAGTGGTCATGGTAGCTCTACTCTAGAAATCAAAAAATCCATTGTTATTGACTCATTGGATTCACATTTATGAGATTTAAGGTTGAATATTTATCCTGGCTTTGTGGGGTATAAAACTCGAGAGATACAAGCTATGCCCTTTTATCATCTGATAAAGGCAGAGGCTATTATTGTATTAACTACTAGTCTTCTATGCTGCTCGGAGTCTTTGGACTATGAACTTTTTCTACTCAAAATGTTTCTGCAGTGATAAAGATTCATGTTACCCTCCTTTTAGTCAAATGAATTTACATTTATAAATCTCATTATCTAGTATACTGATCCTGTTTTCTATCACCTATGTCCTCAATTGAGCAGAACATGTTAAGAAATTTCCAATACAATATGAAATCCGAGGCAGATATAGATACAAACTTACAAGGTTATCAATGCCTTAACAAGTCTGCACCTTCATAGACTAAATTGTTTAATCTGTCACCATCGTATCATTTCTTCTAATCACAACGGAGTAATTAAAAGAAATAAGGCTTTGAAACACAATCTTTCTCACCTCTATAACTCAAAATACATAATACTGACATAAATCTCAATAAGAACAGAAAAATTGGTTGAATCTGAAGGACCACGCTGTACTTGCATTAAACTACATGCGTGGACTAATAAGATTCCCGAGTTTCATTTGACTTTGAAGAAAGCCAACATGGACAAGATGACAGGGAGGAGAAAGACAACAGATAAGGATATACATTGCCTCATTTTTTGATGAATTGCAAGCCATTATCATTAGCATAGCGTTCCATGAATCTCATGAATCTGTCCCAATCTCTCGGAGTCCTCATGGTATACTTTGCTTCAATTCCTGCAGGCTTTCCATTGACAAATTTGGCATTGACATCAACTGATTGAAGAACACCTTCTTCATCAATCATGTAAAATCCAGTGATGTCACCAAATTCACCAGAGGAGTCAAAAACAGAAGGTTGCTCAAACTTGAATATAGCCACGCCATTTGTACCATCTTTTGATTTAGTTAGCCTCACATCTGGTATTGTCTGTTCATCAGTTCCTTGGATAAACTGAATTTTTGGTTTGACCATCATTGTAATAGATCTAGATGCTTGAGTACACCGTCTTATTGGCGCCCATTGGGGACGAGACACGTGCAAAGACTGACCATTGAACGTGGACTTTGCACTTCTATGGACAGCCCAAGATAACAAGCCTACACAATCAGAACACATATCATCTACTAGTATTATGGCTCTGTTTCAGAATCCATGTCTCAGTTTTAACTTTTATCAATAATTCTCTCTCATTAAGTACTTGAGGAGCCCTAATGGTCTCTGGGGTTTGGGAAGGTGGAGATGACACACCTGAATTCAAATGTTGAGCTTTGATATAGAAAACACAGAACTGAGTACGTATTTAGTAATTTCGTTTGAACTGAATGGTTTAGCAACATAAATTTGGTTTATGAAAACATACAAAAAAGTAGCAAGATAAACCCAATAACGCTTTTAGTGTTTCAATTGCTAAGAATCATAAATAATTGATATCCAATTAACCCTTATTATACATTCCTACACTTGCAAGCTCATCAACTTAGAAACTTCCAAAACTGACACAAAGTTTGAAACTTCAAACAAACCCATGAAACCATTTCACCCCATTTGTCCCTTCATCTATAATTTCCCAAAAGCATAACCCAGAAACCTTAATGCACTAAGTCAAATTATGACACAAAAAATAAAACCATTCACCACAGTAAAGTGTACTGCTCGAAATTAAACAACACCACATGCAGAAAAGAAGCCACAAAGAGTACCAGAATGAAGGCGTGGTTGCTGCAGACAGTGTGAGACTGGAGAGGAGAATGCAAGTAACTGCAGGGTTGCCATTGTACAAGCACAGAAAGAGAGAGACAGAGAGAAAGAGAAGAAGATATACTAAAGACTCAAAGAGTGTTAAAACGGAGAGTATAATTGTGGTTTGGGGATAGAGTGGTGTGTAACAAGGACAGCCATTCACTCTCAGTACGTTCTCAGCTTTTCAAAGGATTGGTGGATGGATATACGGAAGAGAGAGAGAGAGAGAGAGAGAGAGAGAGATTGGCACTTGCTACTTGCTACATTCTGGTATGTTGTTGTGACTCTGGGCAAATTTCTACAACCCGACACGTGGCATCTTCTGCTTCTTTGGGTCTAAGTCCAATAATTGTGTGGCACCAGTTGAGCATTGTTGGGTTGGGTCACAACCAAACAGCCCAATATTGCAAGTTCTATACAGTTTAGCCCAATTTCTTGCGCTCTTTGTTTTTGGATTTTTGCATGTAAAATTGTCAATGTATGGTCTTTGGTTTTGACCTTTCAGAACAATGTGTGTTCTCTTTTTTTTTCTTTTTTTTTTATAAATTAATATATATTTTTTAATTTTTACAAATGATCGTTTAAACCACTTTAAATTAATCTCATTTACATGAAGATGATCAAAATTGGGGTACAAAGGAGCGGACTCGCTGTCCTGACCAATATGTCTAACCCACATATGCACACTTAGAAATCAACCATAAAGAAAATTCCAACACTTAGCCACATCATTACAGTCTCAAAATTAAGCATTGTTTTGATATGATTAGCTTAATGATTGAAATCAATCTAATTATTGTTGTATTTAATATGATTTTTGATAAATTCGATGTGATCCTATCCTATGATATCAGCATCCGCCAAATCCTTTACAAGCCATGCCTACTTGTTAGAGATTTATTTGATGTTTGATAGCCTAATCATCCTAGTGTGTCGTCTACGGCTCTAGTTTCCACTCCCCCACGACTTTTCCATAATTTAGAATAAGAAAACAAAGAGAACTGAAAATGAAACCATATCTCTATACATATTTTTCGAGTTTTCAACATGTAAATAAACACATCACGTTTAATATATGTCAGTTTTGACTGAATTATAAGCGCAATTCCAAAATTTCTAAAAATAAAAATAAAAACATATTGTTAACGTTAAAATATTTATTATAAATATATATATATATTTTTAAAAAGGAGCAGATAATTACATATGTTCATGAGCATAGACTATTCCAAGTCAGAGGCCGACAAGAGAGAGCTTCTTGGTTGGTAATAAAAGGTGATGCTGCAATCCAATCCAACTGTTGAAAATTGAATGAAAAGAACAATTTAGTTTGTTCATCATGTGACCGTGAATCATGACTAGGGTCTCTCTTACCCCGACTCTTCCTCAACCTGAGCCACTTTCCCTTCTGATAAGTCAAAGTCAGATGGCCCCAAACATTACCGCGTAACACATTGATTTCGGCGGTTGCCTTTTGGCAGATGAAATAAAGGAAGTGGTCATTTTGAACCATGGCGGCATTGGCTCGTTATAGCATTGTTAGACTCAGCCGCTTTACGCGTTGGGATTAATTTTGTACTGACTCTAATCATTGATGCATTGTGAATAATTAGAATAATTAGAGTTGGGTAAAAGACGTATGCGACTGGTCATAACACATCCTTTTAGACAATCAAATACAAAATGCAAGTTGTACAACTTTTATGAACATTTAGGTGGGTTATAAAGGAGTACTAGTGTGCCACATTTCCATGTGAACATGTCACAACGCCAAAATTGAAGACTTCCATTGCTACTACCGTCCTATGGCCATCTTGTAAAATGTTGTGTAGTGGAGAAGGTGCCACGCATGGGTAGAAGTATTGGAGCACTTATTATAACCTTGATTTTGGGATACAATGGAGGGCTATGGCCGTACGGATAATGAGACCCACATTACTGTATTGTCGTATAATATTTATGCTGCCATACACTTAATTAGCTCCTCATTATAGTGGTATTTTTCTTTCCAATTATAAAAGAGGTCGCAAATTTACTGAGAAGAAAAAAAAATACAAATTTATAAATAAATCCAATCCTAGACATGTATTTATAAAAAAACCCAAGCACTATTTAAACATAGAAACACACCCAAAATCAACCCCAAAGTCAACTTTTTTGGTGTGTTTATAAATGGGTTTTGAGTGTGTATAATGATGGGTTTTGGGTGTGTTTATAAAGTGTTTTGGGTGTTGGGTTTTTTTATAATTTCAACCTCCATTTTGGGTGTTTTAGTGAAACTCCCAAAAAAAAAATGTATCCAAAGAAGAGAGGAAAAGGTTTTGTGGTTAGATTTGTCGCCCAACTTATGATCATGTAGAGCACTACTTCCTGCTCAAGAGAGACACCAGTGTTCTACCATATATTTGGTCAAACTTGCAGCTACTTATGAGAAATCCAAACAATCAACGGAACCATGATTAAAAGGTGCCAAACTAAAAATACAAATGAAATGTTAAGGGTTTAATAAATATATATGTATAATAACAAGCAGTTTGTAGTTCAAGCGATTAAGAACATTTTACCTTGTATCTGAGATTCTAAGTTCGATTCTCCGCTTTCTCAATATCACTTATATATATATAATATATGATCCAAGTTACGTTAAATTTATGATCCACACATAATGGATTATGTTAAAAAGAAAAGAAAGGAGGGTAAAATATAATTAATATTAGTAGCAAAAAGATGATGACGCAAGGGATGAAGCCAACAAACACGGGGCATGTTGAAGATGTTTCTAAGTTGACCCGGCGGCTAAGAGACATTGCCTTATTTCTCCCGCAGTATTGGACTGCACACAGACCCCCTGTAGGCTATAGCTATAAATATATATACACAAATACACACAAACAAATCAAACTTCAACAATCAAACAACAACGAAACAATCCATTCCACCAAACTTTCCCCTTTTTCCCTCTCTCTCTCTCTCTCTCACTCTCGTCTCTGTTTATATTAATATACTTTTGCTTGCTGCTCAGCCCAAATCGTACGTAGAAGAAAAAGAAGTCTAGAGCTGGTAGGGAATATGGCCATAGACGAAGGAGGCCTAGCCAGACGGCTGTGGTTCAAGTTCAGAGACGACTCTGTTTTCTCTCTCTACACTCCCTTCTTCGTTGGCTTAGCCTCTGCTACTCTGCACTCTGAAACTACCTTTCGCCATTTCATCTCTCAGGACCTCCATTTTCTCAAAGCCTTCGTTCTCGCGTATGTTCCTAAGCATATAAATACACCCATATTGATCATTTTGATAGATACACCCAAGCTGAGTAATGGGTTTTGTTTATTTTTCTCAGATATGAATTGGCGGAAGATTGTGCAGATGATGAGGACGACAAGAATGGTTTACGCGATTTGAGAAAACGTGCCGTCGGCAGGCTTCAAATGCACGACACATTTGTCCGAGTAAGTCAATAGATTCTCGTCTCTTTCTCTCTCTGTTGACTTTCCTCCCCTGTTTTCTTGTTTGTTTACAATGTATATATGTTTGCTTGGCACAGAGCTAGTTTTCTTAGATTCTGTTCGGCTGCCGAGAAAACTTGCACAGAAATTAAGGGAAAATTTTGAATTGTTTTTTTTTATAGTTTCTTTGCCAGAAATGCAACCGTATATTAAGATTAAGACTCTGTTTTGTTTCCGTAATTAGTGGACAATTAGTCTATTCAGGCTTTGCTCATCATATCAGTTTTTATTTCTTTGTATTTTTCCTTTTAAAAACTTATCACATGGATTGCTTAATGTTGTTGTTCTGCAATAATAGCTGCATGAATCATGGTGTTCATCATTATATATAATCACCATAATCATGGTCACTAATAATACTTTTGCCTTATAATTAATCATCATTTCATCACCAGATATTCATCAATTATAATATTTCCCATAACTGTTCACAATAATTTGACTTGTTTATTGTAATCTCTGCTAGTTTTAGCTCATTTTTGTGTTCATAATTCATGTTAGTTAGTTCTGGTTTCAGTAGTTTGAATGAAATGAACATATTATGCAGGAATGGGGTTTTGAATTCCCAAATGAGGACATTTCTAAAGACATTGCAACAACCAAATACACAGATTTCTTGCTTGCAACAGCATCAGGGAAAATTGAAGGAGAAAGATCGGTTCTGGACAAAATCGCAACCCCTTTCGAAAAGACCAAGGTTGCTGCATATACACTTGCTGCTCTGGCTCCTTGTATGAGACTCTATGCCTTCATCAGTACTGAGATCCAAGGCATTATAAATCCTGATCAAGATAGCACTCACATTTACAAAAGCTGGATAGAAAATTATTCGTCTCAAGTTTTCGAGGTCTTTCTGATTATAAATCAAAGTGTTTTCTGATACCCTTTGTTTTAAAAAGTTGTTAATGACCAAACATGAGTATTTATTTCAGGAAATAGCCCTGCAAAATGAAGACATGCTAGATAAACTTAGTGTTTCTTTGACTGGTGAGGAGCTTGAGATTATAGAGAAGCTCTATCATCAAGCTATGAAGCTTCAAGTAGATTTTATTGCTGCTCAACCAATTTCTGATCAGCAATCTGTAGTTCCTTTGTCTCGGGTGCATGACTATAGCAAACGCCATCTTATGATACTTTGTGACTTTGATTTGGCATGCACTGCTTTTGATTCTGCTGCCATATTGGCTGAGATTGCGATCATAACAGCACCAAAGGCCGATATGGATGGATCTGATCAAACCCAACTTGCTCGGATGCCATCAGCAGACTTAAGGAGCACATGGGATGTTCTTTCAACCCAATACACTGAACAATTTGAACAATGTGTAGAAAGCATTGTGGCCAGTGAGAGAGGTTTGATCAAAACTAATTATTAAGACTTGATTTTGGTTGATGCTTAGCATGAAATTAAACGTTATGTTCCTAAAATCTTGCAGTGGAAGAATTCGATTATGAATGTCTGTGTAGCGCGCTTGAACAACTTGCGGAGTTTGAGAGAAAGGCAAATGAAAGGGTGGTTCAGTCAGGAGTGTTGAAGGGTTTAAATGTGGAGGATATAAAAAGGGCTGGACAGAGCCTCATTCTGCAAGATGGTTGCAGAAGCTTCTTTCAGAAGATTGTGAAAAATGAAAATCTGAAAACTGATGTTCATGTGCTTTCATACTGCTGGTGTAATGACCTCATTGTATCAGCTTTCTCTTCAGGTATGCTATTTGGAAATGCATTGTACACATTTTTTTTGAAGTGATATATTCAATTGATATCTAATTTCAATTGTGCAGGAGATTTGAATGTCTTGAATGTACATTCAAATGAGTTGGTTTATCAAGAATCTGTCACAACTGGTGAAATTGTAAAGAAGATGGAGTCTCCCATGGAAAAGCTTCAAGTCTTCAACGACGTCCTAATCGACTGCAGGAGCGAAGGCAATAAACACTTGACAGTTTACATTGGAGGCTCAGTGGGTGACTTGCTTTGCCTGCTTGAAGCAGATATAGGCATTGTAGTTGGTTCAAGTTCAAGCCTAAGGAGACTAGGTGATCATTTTGGTGTTTCCTTTGTCCCATTGTTCTCTGGCTTGGTGAAGAGGCAGAGAGAACTTGCTGATCAAGATTGTGCCTCTAATTGGTGGAAACCATTGTCTGGTGTTCTTTATACGGTGTCTAGTTGGGCTGAAATACAGGCATTCATTTTGGGTACATAAAAGCCACCTCTCTCTCTCTCTCTCTCTCTTATCTTTTCTCAAAGAGAAACAACATAGTATTAGTAGTAGGCTATACATATAGAAAGTTGGTGGCTGTATTTTCAATTGAGTGCCACAGGCCAGCCCCTCTTTTTCTTTTGGGGACTGCCCCAGGAAAAAAAAAAAAAAAAAAAGGCTATCCCTTTATTTATTTATTTATTTGTGTTCAACTTCAGCTTTCTTTAGATTATTATATCCTGCAGGTTCAAGCAAGTTGGTGTTGAGAAAGATTTCAATGGCAACTTTCTGGCAGGAGAGAGAAAGAGAAGAAGATGTAATATAAATTTGTACATCAAACACATATTATTCTTTTTTTTACACCTTCCATTTGCTTCTGATGATATATTGGATTGGAGAAGCAATTTTGGAAGTATATATGACATAAACTTGGCTACTGCTTGCCACATAGCATATATAGTCTTTATTTTTGGCCAACTAATTTGGCATTGTTGAGGCCCAAAAATCCAAGGGGCTAAGCTCAGATTAATTCTTGGCCCAACACAGATAATTGAATGCAAAAGAAGCTCAATCGGGACAAAAGAGAATTTGTAGAATGCACCAATGCAAGTTATGGGCCACGCGTCATGCCAAGCAAGCTCGTGCAAAAGGGCCAAGAGCATGCCAACTTTACAAAATCACACTCACATACCCATTCGGTGTTACTTGGCCCGATTATAGCCTATCACGGCATAATAAAACTCAAGTACAAGCATAGGTGTCGTGCAAGAAGAGCCACTATTCTAACACCAAGCTATGCCACAAGCTTAAGTGGACCCAAACCACAAAATCACATGAGGCTTGCTGAGAAGATTGTGGTATGGAAGGAAACAAGTGATCACAGGGCCCATTGAGGGTTCGAGGAATGAAAGTTTTAAGCCACTTGGGAGCATTAAAACTCAAACTCATTCCTCGGACCCAAATACATGGGTTAGTATGAGAGAAAAAGGGGAAATGGTCCAATGCCTTAGGAAGACATCCAGTAGCCTGCATTAGGGGTGTCAATTTTGGACACGACCCGATACACAACTCGAAACCCATACGAGAAATTAGCGGGTTCAACCCGCACTTTAAAAAAGCAGTCAATTTGGGTCAACCTGTTCGACCAGGTTTAATAAGCAGGTGGGTTTCGGTCAACCCGCTAACCCGCTATAATACCTACCTAACCCGTTTATTAAACGAGTCGTGTCAACCCGCTAAAAAATGAAGAGAAATGGAGACTTCAGCACACACACAAGGGGTTTCGAACCCCTACCACCCTTATTTCTCTCAAACACCTTATCCACCATGCTACAAACAACTTTGTGATTTTATCATATGTCTTTTAATATTTATAATGTTTCTTTTTCTTTTGTGTTTTCCTTTCTTTTCCATCTCTCTTCTCCACTTTTTTTTTTCTTTCTCCTCTCTCTTTTTTTTTCTCTCTTTTCCTTTCCTCTTCTCTCCTTTTTTCTTCTTCTTTCTTTTCCTTCTCTTTAGTTTTCTCTCATCTCTCTTTTTTCTTTCTTTCTTTCCTTCAATCTTCTCTCTCTCTCTCTCTCTCTATTTTTTTTCTTTCTTTTCCTTCTCTCTTCTCTCCTCTCTTTATCTTTTTTTTTCTTTCTTTTCCTTATATTTTCTCTACTCTCTCTGTTTTTTTTAATTTAAATTTTTTTCAATTGTGAGTTTCGTAACATGCATATAATTATTTATAAACCCGTTACACGACTCGAAACCCGCACGATAAAAGACGACCCGAACCCGACACGACACGTTTATTAAATGGGTTGGGTTCGGGTTAAGCATTCTTGACACGTTTATTATCCCGACACGGCACGAACCCGACACGACACGACCCATTGCCAGCCCTAGCCTGCATACTTAGATAAGCCCACATCAAAAGAATGCTCAAAATTAATAAAGCCACTTCCAGCAACTTGACGAAAACCTATCAAACGCTGGAAATAACAAGTCAATAACCTAATACCGTGCATACAAGCCCAGCCCAACAACTTATAAAAATCTGGCACCAAGTTCCACCTTTGTTAGAACTCCAAGAACGGTCAACAAAGAAGCCATGACAGAGACCAAAGGAAATTTATGAAGGTAGGATGAATACCCATCGGACAAAAAACTCTACCCATCTTTTTTTCCATTACAAGCTTCGCTTTGAAAACCAAGAGGGAAAACAGGTGGCGCCTCACCCTCATGGGGAGGTCCAGCTACATCAAACCCTTAGAACCACAAAGGGTTCCTTACCCATGCACCTTGGATAAGAGAATTTCACCAAATTAGATCAAGTAAGAAGAAACAATGAAAAGGGGAAGGAAAAGTTAGACGAAATTAGGGCTCTTTCTGCCTATAAAAGGGAGTTTCTCCTACCCAGCGAAATCATCATACTTAGCCTGACCAAGCTTTGTCAAGCAAGCGAAGAATTTGCTCAAGCCACCCAATCTTCTTCTTCGTTTGTTTTTCTTTCTTTAAAACAGAAATCGTTCTAATTTTCCTCTGTCTTACTCCAAACTTTCATTCTCTGTAAGAAAACCATGCTTCTCTCTCTCTCTCTCTCAAATTGCTAAACTTGTAAAATCTTAGCTCCCATGCCACAAGCTCCTCAAGCTAAGTCACTCATCAATTTATTTTGATTATCTGGCTATTAGTGAAAAGAACCTAATAGTGTTTTTCTAAAGTTTCATCAGACTTTTCAAAAACCCTTTTGGGAGCTTGGTTCTTGAACTCAGGCATTTAGGGAATTTTTGTTCGTTTTCTTCTTACGGCAACCCAAGCCATTCGTCAGGCTTTGGAACAAAAAAAACCCTACAGGCATTAGGCTGGGTAACCTCAAATTACTGGAAACCAATTTCTAAGGTGGGTGCTGCTTCACATCATGAGTTTCTAAGAAATGTACATGGATGGTGGTCATTATCATAAGTTCGTAACCCATTTAACTTTATCCATTCAACATTCGAGTCATTTGGGAGTGTTTTTGGAGCAGTGAAAAGCACTTTTAAATGAGTGAAAGCGCTTCTATCTTGTAAAAATGATGTTTGGCAAAAATTGCAAAAGCGCGCTTTGGGTGAGATCTAAAAGCCACTTGGAGTGGTTTTGAAAAAAGCACTTGAGAGGTGTTTCTTCTTAAAAGCGTTGTAAGACAAAAACACAAGAAGCACTTGACTTCCTTTAATGAAACTTTTAAAATGCCGAAAGTACCCATATTTTATTTTTTTAAATGCCAAAATACCCTTTCTTTCTTTTTCTCTCCTATTACTTAAATCCAGTGCATTCACATAAGATATGGAGAGCCACTCTGAAATGGAAGACATGGATTTAATCAATGGTAAAATTCCGAATTTTGTATACAGAACTTTAAATTTCAGTAAAATTGAATGCCCTTTCAAATATTAATTTGAAAAAATTTCTCAAACACTGGAAGAACAGTATATATATTCAACAGGAAAAGACAAATAAAAGTATAAAAATTCACGCTACACAGTGAACCAACAAAGGAAGATAGCAGCAGCATATATGCCTAAAGCCAACTTCCCTCTTGTGGAAAACGTATTCTGTTCCTCAATATTTTATATTTTATCCTTTGTTCACAGGAAACATAACTTTATTAAGAAAAATTGAAACAACACAAATACATTGAACCAGATGTCAACCTAAAAGACTCAAGAGAAAAGGATGAGAACAGAAAAGAAGGCTCAAGGTAACTTTTTACTGTGTCAGCCAAACACTCAACAAAATATCAAAAGTACTTTTTATGTAATGTAAAAGTACTTTTAAATGTGACATCCAAACGACAAACTATTTTTTTTGTAAAAGCGCTACTGACATAAGCAATTCAGAAAGAAGCACTCCCAAACAAGCCCTAAGGCCCTTAGACGAGTCCATATTTTTTAATCCTTGAAGCCCGACTAACTTGGATCTTTTCCCCTTTTTCTAGTTGTCCATAAGTTGTTCAAATGTCCTATAAGATAAGCTGTATCTATTTTCTGTCATTGCTGTTTCAGACACACAAAGTGGGAAACCAGAGGCTCATAGTTGTAAAATTTTCCTTATCTGTCAACATTTTTGGTTCTGCATAAAAAAAATGTTAGTAGCGGTTGGGTTAGATATTCTTTAGCTAGCTATCCAATCTTTATTAATTACAGCCATGAAAATGTCAACACATTTTAATTAGCCCAACAAAAAGGAAGTGTTCAACGTATGGAAAGCTTCCGTCACGACTGACGACCCAAAAGTCAGAAGAAACCAAACTAGTTGGAAGCAATCAAAACTAGTAGATTTCATCCAAAGAAACTGTGGATAATTTTGTGAAACCAATTTTGTACGATGAGAGAAATACTAACCGAACTTACTCAAAAAAGAGTCTCTACATGTATTTGTTTGCTTGATACCTCATGTTCATTGTGCAAAGGTGACAACGAATTCATGTATAAGCTCTTTTTTGAACAAGTCTTGTTAGTATTTCTCATATTTGAAATGAGTGATATCCTATCAAGTAATTTTTTTTGGATTTGTAACAATAATACTGTAGCTTGTTAAAGTCATATGATGACTTGCAAGGATTAATGAGCCCAAATTATAAAAATACTTTATATAAAATGAATTTTAGAAACACACCCAAAGCTCATTTATAACATAACAAATGGGCTTTTAACTTCTTATAAATTACAAAAATACCATCAATTTTTTAAAACAAGTCCAACCCCAAAAGCTCATAAAAAACCCAAAGCACTCAATAGGCATCAAAGTAATTTAATAATCAAAATTAAATTAAATAGAGCCATCTGTTATTTTTTGGGTTTTTTTAGAGGTTAGTTTATAGAAAATTAAAAGGTGTATGGTTTATTTATATTTTTTGTGCTAAGAATGGATATATGATTAATTATCTCTTATAAAAAAAAAGGGGAAGAGAGGAAGAAAACATGACCCGGAATTTAATGAGAGTGGTCAATAGCGCTTAAGCATGCAATTTGTTGAATATATATAGAGGCTGCAGGGTCATGCTAAAAGAAGAAAATGCAGAAAGATCAATTGGTGCATATGGTTGAGTGAATTTTCCCAAGGGGAAAGTCCCGGAGTGGAACTAGAAGAAAATGGAGAAGTTACAAAGAGGTTTTGGTGATGATGGGGAAGAAGAAGGGTATGATGCGGTGGTTGTGGGGTCCGGCTACGGTGGTTCTGTGGTTGCTTGTAGGTTGTCCATGGCAGCTGCAGGCATAAGGGTTTGTCTACTTGAGAAAGGCCGCAGATGGGAATCTACAGATTTCCCAACTGACAGCTTCAAGTTGTTGTCATCTTTGAGGATGGAGAGCCGGAACCTAGGCCTTAGTTTTGGTTCCAAGGATGCACTAATTCAGGTCTGTCTGTACATGTGTTTCCTTAAATATTTCAGGTTTCCATTTTCCACAATTACTGTTTTATTCTCAATAGCATGTGGTATCCTTGGGTTTTAGAAGGTAATTTGATTCTCTTGACGAGTGATAAAAGAGAAATAGATACATAGTCGTATATAAAGAGAATAAATAAAAAGTAATTCGGTTCTTTTGACGTGCGATGAGAGAGAAATAGATACATAGTTGTATATAAAGAGAATAAATAAGTAGAAACTGTGGAATATGTGCACATAAAATCAATTTTCTTTTGACCCAAAAAAAAAAAAAAAATTCAATTTCCCTTTTTCAACGAGGATGGGTGAAACCCGGTCATTATAAAATTACATTAAACTCTTATAATAAAACGTGCTTACGGGGCAGAGTCAACAAATGAAGTTGAAAATCAATAGCCTGAACAAAACATGTCGTATGTATAGGTATACGAGCAAAATGATTCTGTAGCAGCAGTGGGTTGTGGGCTTGGTGGAGGCTCACTGGTGAACGCGGGAGTTATGATGCCAACGCCAGTTCGGGCCAGACGACATCCAAAATGGCCAAACGACTGGGAGAAGAACTGGGATCATTGTGGGGCTTCTGCTGCAGCCATGCTCAAAATACAAAGTGTTCCTGTGAAGTTTTCTATTGGGCAGGCCTTGGAAGACATCGCCATTAAAGAAGAGGTTGGAGAAACTTCTGAGACTTCTGTGAAGCTGACTGTGAATTTTGACTTTGAAGATCAACGTCCAGGAAGCTCTGAAACTTCGAAACTTCAAGAGATGGGGAGCTGCTTGGCCTGTGGAAATTGTCTTTCTGGATGTCCTTATAATGCCAAAGCTTCTAACGACAAAACTTATCTACTTTCAGCAATCCAGGCATGTCTTATCTATAATCATCCCTTTACATGATATTGAATTTTTTTTTGGTTGGTACTGTTAGAGACTCTTAATATTGACGACAGTCAAACCAAATTAAGGAGATTTCTGTTACAATTGTTCATACTGTTGAGAGTATTTGTCCCATATTGAAATGTTAAGGGACCTAGCCTGGGTTTATAAGGATTTGGGCTACTCCCCTCACTGCCAATTGGTTTTAGGGTGGAACCTCAACTTCCTTCATGATATCGAACAAGGCTTCACATGTTGGGCCCAACGGCCACATGTGCTCTCACGTCACCCAATATGTATTGTCCAAGTGTTAAACTTGAAAGTTCGCCACAAGTGCGGGGGCGTATTGAGAGTATTTGTCCCACATTGAAATGTTAAGGGACCTAACTTTAGTTTATAAGGATTTGGGCTACTTCCCCCATTGCCAATTAGTTTTGGGATAGAACATCAACTTCCTTCACATACCCATAATTGCCTAATTGTCTGTTATAGTTCGACTAACCATTGCAGCTTGTATAAAATCCATGTGATAGTGTTTATTCAGATATGAAAAGAATCTGTTTCTACATGGTATCTAGAGCCACCATTTTCCTTTAAAATTATTCTGCTTCTCTTCCTTTAAAATCCTTTCTACAGGTACAATAAAAATATATTTAGGCCTAGTAATCAGCCTAACTAGGGTTTTTAAGCCTAACCCGACCTTGATGGCTACAAGCTCTAATAAAGCCGGTATGTGCCTAATTTTCGAGTTAGGCCGGCTTGTCTCAGTGATGAACCCGTACATGCATTAATTAATATTTAAGTTGACCACTACAACCAATACAAATGTTGACTTCTTGTGAAGCAGGCTGGATGCACTGTTAAAACTCAATGCCAAGTGCAGTATGTGATTAGAAACACGTACGACAATGACGGCAAAAGTGGCAGAAGAAAGAGAAGATGGCGGGTTTATTTGAATGAGATTGATTACGTGACATCCGATTTTGTAATCCTATCAGGTAAGCGTAGAACAGTACTACCACGTCAGCATATGATATTTCCATTCAAAATTTACTATGTGACGTATTTAAAAGAAAATTAAAACTATTTATAAAACTGGAGTTTGACTTCCAATTTTACCTTTTGGAATAAAATTAGAAAAGAAGAAAATAAAAAATCCTTCAACTGGGAGTACTTTCCACCCCACATCTCCGTTTATTCCTCTATTTTCCTTTTTAGCTTCCTCTGCTTTTCTACAACGAAGGAAACAAACTCACATCCCAAACCTCTCCTCCTGCTAATTTTACTACCTGCAATTCTATCTCTACAATCAGCTTTGGTTGTGGATTTTGTGTTCAATGGCTTCAACCCCTCAGACATGCTGCTTCTTTACAGCAACGCTACAGTTGAAACTCTAACACTCACAAACAGCACAAATTTCTCCATCGGCAAAGCAAGTCCAAGATCCCCACCAAGGCACCCAACTCTTCATATGTGTATCGTTTCTCAACTTCTTTCATCTTCTCCCAATCCTTCAGTTTCTCCATGGAGTCGTCTTCCTTGCCTTAAAACCTCATGTTCCAATTTCTTATTATTTTGTATTCTAACCATCACACTATGAGGATTACCATGATGGAAAAACTCTACAAAAAAGCAAACTGAAGTAAAGACTATAAGAAGTTCTTTTGGGACGTGAATTTAAAACTAACTATAAAATAAATTGGTAGCTGATGAGGAGAGGGAGAGAGAGATGGAGGATGGACTGTATAAAAGGTAGATGGATTCAATGATACTGTTGATAAAAAAAACAAAAAGAAGAAGACTTCAATTGGCATAGATAAAGGAAAGAAACGGTGGAGGTAGGGTAGGGTAGGGTTACCGCTGAGATTGGCTGGAGCATTCTTTTATTTTATTTTATTTCTAATGTTATTTTAAAGGGTAAAATTGGAGGTCAAAGTTGAGCTGTACAAGTATTTTTAATTTTCTTTTAAATGAGACATGTGACAAATTTTGAATGGAAGCATATGCTGATGTGGTATAGTTCCGTACTATTCTATAATTTCGCTAAAAGTACCACGTAGACCTTGTGGACATTTTGGTCTCCATGGAAGATTTTAGGGTTATTCGTTTTATTAGTTTTTGAACTTAGACTCGATTTGTAAATGAAAGTAAAATGATAAAGACATTTACTTAAATGTTGAAAATAGAAATAAAGTATGTCATGGGAGAATATATGTTTTTTTCTAAAAATATATATATGTATATATTTATATGTTTTTTTCTAAAAAAAGTTTCGGTGAGAGATATATATATATATATATATATGTTTTTTTCTAAAAAAAGTTTGAATTTTTTTATAATATTTTATTCATATTTTAATCAATTTAAAACTAAAAATATATATATAATACCATTTTACCTGTATATTTAACAAAAAAAAGTTAACAAAATTGACGGCAAAACCATTTGTCTTGACGAAACTGAAGTTAAAGGACCACGAGAACGATTTTGAAAATTGAGGGATTCAAATGCAAATCGGGTCTAAATTCGGGGACTAATAAAACGAATAACCCAAAATTTTAACAAGTTAATTTATATATGTGTTTTTTTTTTAGGGGGAGTTTTTGGCACGACTGAGATCCTGTTTCAGTCACAAATGAGAGGGCTGAGAGTTTCAGAAGCTCTTGGCTCAGGGTTCAGCTGCAATGGAAATAATGTTGCTTATCTCACGGGAAGCTCGACGCCATTGAATGGTTATGGACTAGATAAGAAGGAACTCTTTAAGATTCCATTTCAAGCAAGGCCAGGACCCTCCATCTCAACATCTTACACTTCATCAATGGGTTTTACAATCCAGGTTTGGAGCTTCTTATATATACTTTATTTATTGTCTTTTGGTTGCTAGTATTAATATTTTAGCCACACTACAAGAAAACAATGTTAATAGTCACATCCGTCACACATGATGAGGAACAATGACTGTTGGTTATTACTATTGGATACTAATAGTGCTTTTAGTCACCCCATCTTGTACCACATGGTAGTTACTAATTATGTTTCTTGCGCTACATAGTGGATATTAATTATGTTTTCTTGTGTGTCGTGAAAAATCTAGATTAAGTCAATATTTGGTTAATTTCCCCTTGTGATCCACATGCAGAATGCTATACTTCCAACAGCTTATCCGCACCTTCTATTCAAAGGAATTTTATCCTATGGATGGCCTGGTGGATATTGGTTTTTTCATGGGATTTTAGACAAGATAAAACTTGCAATGGGTTTTAAAGCAACTCAAGCAGTGGCTCTTCTTGCATTTGGACATGATGAGAGTGATGGCAAGATCATGTTAGAGAAGGGCACCAACAAAATCAGCTTTATCCCACCTCGTGATCCCCTTCTCCCACGAAAAATCAAGGTCTTTCAAAAGCTCACTCAGAAACTAGGAGGAGTTCTCTTCATGTCAAAATACCGGAGCACAGCAGTCCATCTTTTAGGTGGGTGCAATGCATCATCATCAGGTCCTTCACATGGTGTTTGCAACCCCAAAGGGCAGGTTTTCGACCCTCTGGCCACGGTCCATCCAGGCCTCTACGTGTGTGATGCTTCTTTGATCCCATGTTCCGTTGGCATCAACCCATCTTTTACTATTGCCACTGCAGCTGAGCACATAAGTAGGCACCTTGTGCAAGATGTTTTGGAGTACAAGATCAGGAGAGAAGGTACTAATTATCTTGGAGGTGTTCAAGATCCAGATTCCTTCACTGAGAAGACTAAGACTAAAGATAATGGCCGGAGATCGGTTGTCACGTTTAAAGAAACCATGAGAGGTCATGTTGGGGGCATGCCATGCACAGCTTATCTCAAAATGAAGATGAACCCTCATGGTGAGGACCAGAAGGACTCTGATATTGAATGGAACTTGGGTACTAATATTCATGGGAAATCTCATCCCCTTCTAAGAGGGAAAGTTGGAGGGCATGTAGAATTTAGAGGCTTTGAGAAGGATAATTTACACATCATAGACGGGGATGTAAATTTGTGTGAAGTGGATTCCAGAACTCCGTACACACACTATATGCGTTATCATCTTCATCTTGTGGCGTCTACCGGTTCAAGGTATATATGAAGAGTTAATATTCTCTTGTTAGACTTATGTTGCTAGAGTGCGAGTTTGAACCATACATTTTGACCAAAAAATTCAACCTCCTGATCGTATATGTTAATTCTGGCATCCAGATATATTCTAGAGGGGAGAAAGATAATGAATCCTTATCTCCTTGCATCATATGCACGGAGGGAAGCTACCACACTGCATGTGACATTTGAAAAAGTTGCCGACAAAAGCTCAAAGAATGATGATCATGACAAGGTGATATTAAAAGGGGAGCTTAGTATTTCCATGATGGAGCTTCTTAAGAGCCTCGTGAGCTTTGAAGGAAACAAGAAAGGAAAGTTCTTAAGCCTCCTCTCAGGGACTCTCTTCAGAACCTATTTCTTGCAGACACCTCGAGGGAGCCAAGAGCACTTTAATCTGTCAGATTGTGAACACAAATATTCTTATCCAAGCAGCACTCTTCACGACATAAAAACAGGTATGTGGACGTGAAGAAAATTTGAGTTCGATCGTAACGTTTTAGAAGCCCGAAAACTAAAATCTATGTATGCTTGCAGAAGATGGAGTGGTTATCAGTTGCAGGCAATGGAAGTGCCAGCAAAGTTTGTCAAAACTTAGAGGATCAGATGAACAACGAAACCCGATTCTCCTTGTTAATGGATATGCTGTTGAGAGTTACTGGCTGCCAACAGAGCCAAATGACTTGGTCAGAACTTTGATTGAAGAAGGGCATGAAACATGGCTGTTACAATCAAGGCTGCATGTTCTGAACCCTTCAAACAATTTTACCCTTGAAGATGTTGGAAGATTTGATATCCCTGCTGGTAATTAAAAAACATAGATCAATCATATATGGTTATATATATCTTGAGCATTTATAATTTCTAATGTTTCACTTTTTCCCAATTAATTTGCAGCAATTAATAAGATGCTTGAATTGCTTGGGCCAAACATAAAGGTGCATGTAGTTGCACACTGTGTTGGAGGCTTAGCCATACACATAGCTCTCATGGGAGGTCATGTCTCTGCTAGCCATATAGCTTCTCTGTCTTGCACCAACTCTTCCATGTTCTTCAAGCTTAATGCTTTGTCCACTGTCAAAATGCGACTTCCTCTGCTCCCAGTGAGCCCCTCTCTCTCTCTCTCTCTCTCTCTCTCTCTCAAACTCAAAGTTCAGGTGCTAGATTAGGTAATGTACTTAACGAAGGATGATTACTTAGTTCTCTATAATTTATATAAATGTATGTATATGCAGGTATCAATGTTCATACTTGGAAATAACAAGACGCTTCCTCTTGTGGAAACATCAACATCATCACCAGTGAGCTCACGTCATAGGCTCCTGAAACTGATAGCCCGCCTGATACCGCGGTACGAGAGATGCAGCTGCAGTGAATGTGAGGTTGTCTCCGGCATATTTGGGAACGCATTCTGGCACGAAAACATAAGTCCAACAGTGCACCAGTGGTTGAACAAGGAAAGCTCAACAAGGCTTCCAATGGCAGCATTTCCCCACCTCAGAAAGATCTGCAACTCCGGTTTTATAGTGGACAGCAATGGCAGCAACTCCTATTTGATCCACCCACAAAGAATGGCTCTCCCAACACTTTATATATCCGGTGGGCGGCCTCTCCTTGTGACACCTCAGACTTCTTTTCTTGCTCATAAATACATGAAGCTGCACCAGCCAGGGTTTAGGCATGAGAGGGTTGTTGTGGAGGGTTTTGGGCATTCAGATTTGTTGATTGGAGAAGAGTCTTGCGAGAAAGTGTTTCCTCACATTTTGTCTCATATAAGATTGGCTGATGGTGATGAGCAGCAAGGAAGAAATGTTCATATCAATGTTGCTGAGGGGAAGAAGGTCTTGTCTGATTCAGAAGCTGATCAATATCAATATGAAGAAGGATTTGGAGGATTTGGAAGTACTTGGTTCTCTCCTTTTGTTGTTCTTCTGCTGGCTCTTTTGTTGGTTTCTCTGTTGGCTAGATTGTTTTAATAATCTTTATATATATATATATAAGGAAAATTAAAGTATATATGTAGTTGGGGATTTAAATTTAGAGTCAAATTAAAAATAATGAGACATAGTTGTTCTGATGATATATTGGAGAAGCGTTCTAGTAAATAATGCAGGGGTCGCTTGCAACAAATTATAGTGCACTGATTCAATGCTAAAGTTCTTTGATCAAATTTTGTCTTGAATTTCTTTTTGTAAAGAAATATTTTCATGAGGGATGAGGCCCAAGAGGGATTCTTGGACCAAGAAAGAGCAATTGGGGCTCGTTAATTGTTATGTATATTAATTGGGCTTAAACAATTGGAGTTTGAAGTTTTCATTAGTGTGATAAAAAAATATATATATATCATAAAAGAAACTTTTGCATTTCACTTTTCAATTACTTTTATTTATATAATTCGCAGAAATATTTTTGCTCACCACTTTAATCCAAGGTATATTATTATCATCATTCTTAATATTTGACACGTGTCTATGGACATAACCATAATTAATTCTTTACTTTGTATTTATGAAATCATAGTTATACCCATGAATATATGTCAAATATTGAGAAAGACAATGAAGATATACCTTAGATTAAAATAGTGAGCGAAATGCACTATTGTTGTGAGGGTTTTGCTCTCACATCTTCAAAAGCAAAAGTGTATGTAGTTCACAAGCCACCTGCTCAACTCAAGAATCAAAATAATATTTTCACTTATAAAGTCATGAAACCCAAAATAATGATGAGACAATAATAAAACACAAATAGTTCAAAACCTGTTCAAGAGTCAAGACCACACAAAAATGGCACATAGGGTTTGAATTATTGTCATGCACTAGGGTTTCAAATTAAATTAGTGAAACCAAATGTGGGTCCCAAAACATCATGGACCCCAGCTCATGCATGTGGGACACGTGCAGCCACAAGCATTGTGATCCCTTTTTTTTTTTAAGTCTCCCTTTACAATCATGAAAGTTTTGGTTTTTGGTGTGCCTTGGCATAAACCCATGTGAAAGCATATAACCATCCATACCTTCTTCCCATGGGTTCTTCAGATGAGAAGGTAGGATTAAGATCACAAACAAAAAATCATCAATCAACCCAATAATCTCTTAAGGCACCCAAAAAAAAAACCTCTCTCTCTCTCTCTCTCTCTCTCTCTCTCCAATAATAGGGTGGAGGTTCTTCTTCCCAAGGAAGCTGCTGTTTTCACATGGGTTTCCCATCTGTTCTTAGAGCAGAAATAGTAGCATTTGTTGAATTATAAAAAGTGCCACTATATGACATTACCACTATTTTTAAATGTACGGCTCTGCATGTGTCCATGTGAAAATTGGCAGTATAATAACGAAGAAGGAAAAAGAAAAAGGGGAAAAAAAAAAGAATTTAATCTGAGAGAAATGGCAGTAGGTGGGGCTTAGTTCAGACCACCATTGATGCACATCACTTTCTTCCATTTCCTCCTGTTTGCTCCTCCTTTTTTTTGTACTCTGTTTTCCTTTATAATTCACTTGGGGCACTCCCCATTGGGTGTGTTTTATAGAATTTTTGTTTAGATGCGTAAATTTATATTTTTATAGCGATATAAAGTAAGAAAAATCAAACTTAGAACTTCAAGTGAAAGAATAAATACTCGTAACCACCTCGAATGTAAAACTACCAATGTTTCGGGGGGTGTAGCACTAAGTAATAGGAAGGTGCCCTGCATATTAACATTGAGATATGGCCCATATCAATTCGTAATATTTAAATAGAGCAGAGTTTTTGGCTTTGTTTAAATGTTTGGTTCACCCTGTAACATGGCAAGATTCTCTCGTATCAATCATGAGGAATAAATGACATGTTCATTTGAGTTATTTAGTTCTAATTAACCATATAATTCGATCATGGGTATGAACTGGCCTTGCTTTTTTTATTCTTATTGAGACATTAAAAAGTGGGAAAACGAAGGTTCATAAACTGTGTAAATTTTTCATTATTTCTCAATTTTTTTTTACAGCAAACTTGTGAGAATTATCATTTGGGTTTGATGTTAGCAAATACACACGCTTGATATTTTTCTTTTTAATCATGCAATGATGGATCCACTTTAGGCACAATATTTTCTGAATCTTTGTCATACTTAGAATAGAAGTTACCCTATAGTACAAGCTGAAGCAGGAAAAGCTTGAGATGAAACCCAAATCATTCATGCATGTAGCTTTTGGAGTTGGTTCCACCACATCCTTTGTGTAAGGCTTAAGATAAAGTGGCTTTTAAGAAAAATCTGTCCCAAACTTCCATGTCCCAGGTATAATTGTTTTAAGGTTTATTTATAACAATGCACTCTAAAATTACGATTAAAGTCTACTTTGTCTTCCGAAATTGCTGTAAATAAGCCTTGTTTTAATTATTGCTCTTGAACATAAATATAGTATACGTGTAGCATTTCAACTTCCCAAATGCATAAATCAACTGATGTGAATGAGAGAAAAACTCGTAGAAGTGGGTTAGGTCAGTTGACCAAGAGTAATGAGTCCGTTCCCTTGCACTCAACTTTGAATTCCCTTTTCCATAGATTAGATTAACTTAAAGTACATTATCGTTGTATTTAAAAAAATGAAAGAAAAATCGTACAAACATCATATTGGTTTTCCAATTTGAGTTCTAGGAATTAAAAAGGTCTGATCCATTTCTTATTGGGATCAAAACTTCCCCCAATACTGGATAAACCATTTTACTGTTTCATCTCATTAGTTTTAATTTATAAGAAATAATTAGATAAGACAAAGAATTACGGAAAAAAATGAAACAATTTTCATTATGGGATTATGATAACTCATCACTCAAGTTGACCAAATATGATAACAGATAAATAACAGAAAGAAGAAAGAACACTTAGACTGCATGAGAGAGAGAGAGAGAGAGAGAGAGAGAGGGGTATGACCACATTCTCCATCCCATGTTTGGTGTCGGAGAAACTTCCAATAAGTCCAAAGCTTTCCCCGTCATTACTTGCAGTTAACAGCTATTGCAGTGCCCAAGATCTCACGAGCCCTTCAAAAAAACTATTATTAGAAACTCATCAATCCGCCAATTCAATTATTGTTTATTTATAAACCAACACATATACATTAGCCAATCTTCTTTCCACGACACTCTCCCACCTTCTCTGTATCAGTTTTCAGAGAGTGAAAATGGTGGAAAGTCAGAGAGATTAAGCCAACTAACAAAACCCAACAAGCATTGCAAGATGCATTTGAAAACCCAGTTCTTGATTTTCTTCTTTTTGTGTTGTTTCATTGGTTGTTCATCATTTGGTTTTGCTGCTGTGGCTAATGATGAAGTGTCTGCTTTGCTTTCAATAAAAGCTGGTCTGATTGATCCACTAAACAGCCTCAAAGATTGGAAGTTGCCAGAAAATGTGGCTAGGTATGAAGCAGCTCACTGTAATTGGACTGGTGTGTGGTGCAACTCTGAGAAGCATGTTGAGAGGCTTGATCTCTCTCACATGAATCTCAGTGGCCCTGTATCAGATGACATCCAATGGCTCAAAGGTCTCACTTCTCTCAACTTGTGCTGCAGTGCGTTTTCTTCATCTTTGCCAAAATCCATGGCAAATCTCACGGCATTGAAGAGCCTTGATGTCAGTCAGAATTCACTTGTTGGTGACTTTCCATGGGGGCTTGGGAAAGCAGGTGGATTGAAAACATTGAATGCTTCAAGCAACAACTTCTCTGGTTTTCTTCCTGAGGATCTTGGCAATGCCACTCTGCTTGAGACTCTGGATCTTAGAGGGAGCTTCTTCCAAGGCTCAATTCCAAAGTCCTTCAAGAACTTGCAGAAGCTCAAGTTTCTTGGGCTTTCTGGGAATAACCTCACTGGTCAAATCCCATCAGAGCTTGGCCAGCTTTCCTCCTTGGAAAGCATAATTCTTGGGTACAATGAATTTGAAGGTGGAATTCCAATGGAGTTTGGGAATCTCACCAACCTCAAGTATCTTGATTTGGCAGTTGGCAATCTTAGTGGTGAGATTCCAGCTGACTTAGGCAGGCTTAAGCTACTGGAGACTGTGTTCTTGTACAAGAACAATTTTGAAGGTAAAATCCCACCAGAAATGGTAACCATTACTTCATTGAAATTGCTGGATCTCTCTGATAACATGTTATCAGGGGAACTTCCAGCTGAGATAGATGAGCTGAAGAATTTGCAGCTTCTGAATGTAATGTGTAATCAGTTGTCAGGCTCAGTCCCTTTGGGACTTGCAAGTTTGACTCAGTTAAGTGTTCTTGAGCTATGGAACAATTCATTCTCAGGTCATTTACCAAGTGATCTTGGCAAAAATTCCCCACTGCAGTGGTTGGACATCTCATCCAACTCATTCTCTGGTGAGATTCCATCAACATTGTGCAATAAGGGCAATCTTACCAAGCTCATCCTCTTCAACAATGCATTCACAGGTCCAATTCCAGTGAGCTTATCGACATGCCTTTCACTTGTCCGTGTTCGAATGCAGAACAATCTTCTTTCTGGGACAATCCCAATTGGTCTTGGCAAGCTTGGGAAGCTTCAGAGGTTAGAATTAGCAAATAACAATCTCACTGGTGTAATCCCAGATGACATTTCTTCTTCTACCTCACTTTCGTTCATTGATATCTCTAGAAACCACCTCCATTCTTCTCTTCCTTCTACCATTCTTTCTGCTCCAAGTTTGCAAACCTTGATGGCCTCAAATAATGACTTAGTAGGAGAGATCCCAGACCAATTCCAGGACTGCCCTTCACTTTCAGTGCTTGATCTCTCATCAAACCATTTTTCAGGAACCATTCCAGCAAGCATTGCCTCATGTGAGAAATTGGTAAGCTTGAACCTTAGGAACAACCAATTGACTGGAGACATCCCAAAATCAATCTCCATGATGCCCACATTGTCCATTCTTGATCTATCCAACAACTCTCTAACTGGTGGAATACCAGAAAATTTTGGAATCTCTCCAGCCTTGGAAACTCTCAATGTCTCATACAACAAGCTTGAGGGTCCTGTCCCAGCAAATGGTGTGCTTAGAACAATAAACCCAAGTGATCTTGTTGGCAATGCTGGTCTCTGCGGTAGTGTACTCCCTCCGTGTATGAGAAACCCAGTATTTACATCAAGGCATAGGAGCTTGCACACAAGGAACATTGTTGCAGGATGGGTTATTGGGATTTTATCGGTTTTAGCAGCTGGAATTGCACTTTTTGGTGCTCGATCTCTTTACAAAAGGTGGTATTCGAATGGAAGTTGCTTCGAAGATAGTTTTGAAGTTGGCAAGGCAGAGTGGCCATGGAGATTGATGGCATTCCAGAGGCTTGGTTTCACAAGCGCTGACATTCTGGCTTGTGTGAAAGAATCAAATGTGATTGGAATGGGAGCTACTGGGATCGTCTATAAGGCTGAGATATCAAGATCAAACACGGTTGTGGCAGTTAAAAAGTTATGGAGACCAGCAACAGATGTTGAAACAGGAAGCAGTGATGATCTAGTTGGGGAAGTGAATGTCTTGGGGAGGCTAAGGCATCGAAACATTGTTCGATTGTTAGGATTTCTGAACAATGATACCAATTTGATGATTATATATGAGTTTATGCACAATGGCAGCCTAGGAGAAACCCTGCATGGCAAGCAAGCAGGGAGGTTACTTGTAGATTGGGTTTCAAGGTACAACATAGCAGTTGGTGTCGCGCAAGGTCTCGCTTATCTCCACCATGATTGTCACCCACCAGTCATCCATAGAGACATCAAGTCCAATAACATACTACTTGATGCAAACCTTGATGCTAGGATTGCTGATTTCGGGTTGGCACGGATGATGGTTCGAAAAAATGAAACAGTTTCCATGGTGGCTGGATCATATGGCTATATAGCCCCTGGTGAGTTTCTACCTTCTAGTTTCACATCTTAATCTTTTACACATTTCTGTAAGTTTCTTGTCACTAACAAGTTTGTGACTTTGTGTGTACTTGATCAGAATATGGATACACATTGAAGGTTGATGAAAAGATTGATATCTACAGCTATGGTGTGGTTCTGTTGGAGCTTCTCACTGGAAAGAGGCCATTAGACCCCGAGTTTGGAGAATCAGTAGACGTCGTGGAATGGATTCGGAGGAAGATTAGGGATAACAAGAGTTTAGGAGAAGCATTGGACCCCAGTGTAGGAAATTGCTTGCATGTTCAAGAAGAGATGCTCCTAGTCCTTAGAATAGCATTGCTTTGCACTGCCAAGCTTCCCAAGGACAGGCCCTCAATGAGGGATGTCATAACCATGCTTGGAGAGGCAAAGCCTCGGAGGAAAAGCATTAGCAAGAACAATGAAGCTTATGCAACTAACAAAGACCAGCCAGTGTTTAGCACCTCACCTGTAAATGGCCTTCTCTAGGGACAGTAATTTTGAGTTTCCCTATTTGGCTGTTATTATTTTGATTTTTCATGCTGTATGTAAGATTAAGATTGCGTTTTGTTAACGTTTGTAATCAATAGTTCATATATCTCATTATTAGAATAACATCTCAAGTACAAAATAAGTCACAGCTTAATTTTTTCCAATCTTATTGACATTTTATTCTTACAAAACATTCTGTATCTGTTGGCCTTCATTTTGGGTCTGGTTGTTCTGTATCAGAATGTGTAAAATTTCAGTTTCAACAAGCCCCGCAACAACATTGATCATTCTCATTATCAAACATTTTATCACCATTAAACAAGGGAAATCGAAAACAACCCATCTGCTATAACAGACAAGGGGATTTGAGTGTGTCCCCATATATACAACTTCAACAACATCATTCACCAAAGTATGCAGCATATGTATATATATAGTACTATGACATCGAAAATTAAGATGGCTGTGGCTTTGAAAAAGCAGGGAGATGACTCTCAGAGAAGGCGTACCAAGAATAAAATGAAATAACATTCGATAGCAACCAAAAATGAACCCAAAAAACCAAAAGGTTTCTCTCTTTTTTACCAAAAGCTCCAACTATACGTTTCATCCACTTTGTACATCTTCAACCATAAGTCGTCTCTTCTTGCTATGTTATGAGAAATGGAGCTATATCGGCTGGCATCTTTGCCTCACATTCTTTTCCTGTAGCCTTGGAGCTGCAAATTAAACTAACAGAGTCAGTATCGGGTAAAGCGGTAGCTTTCGGAGGCAAAATTGATGCTTCATTCACATCTACATACCAAGCCCATTAGCCTCAGATGTCCTCATAATTCTTAACCTCTTCACAGTACCAAGAAACATCCTGAATGCAAAATATGTGAAAATGAATAAGGTGTTAAGAAAAAAACCATATACTGTACTCAGAGATGGGTTTTAAAATTTTAGATACCTGATTCCTCTAATACAGAATTTATACGAATTAGATGAAACAAGCACAATTACTGAAGTCAAGTATAGTATTTCGCGTGCGCAAACACAGCCCCTAAATTGATAGGCTTACCCCCAAGGAACATCTCCAACAAGCATCCAGTCTCCATCTTTGTCTTCATAAGTGAGCACAAACTCAAATGATCCATCCAGCAACTTTGACGGTCTAGTTGCTCCTGCCATTATACCATGCTCCTCCTGACCACCTGAACCTGATTATAGATAACGTACCGCCATCAGTCAAAGTGAAATAAAGACTCCGTCAAGCTAATATTAATAAATTCTATCTTGTCCAAATAAAAACCATACATTTTGATTGATAGATATTATGCGTATGACATTTATCTTGAATCCCAACATATTCAAGAAACCAATAACTTTCAACTTTCCTACATAGACAAAATTTGGCAAATAAAAAACTCAATTTTCATTTTTTCTTCATTTAATTGGCATTCCAAGAGAGCTTGGTAAGATGATGCCACAGTGTATAGAACGATCATTGTGCAACTCAAATTCGAGTAGCCTGGATTTTGAAATTCAATTTTGAATATCAAAATACAAAAGCTAGAATTACTAACGTATTGAGTTCAGATGCATAGAGGGTCCATCGAACATATCTTCCAATGTTTGTGCTAGAGCTTCATAGCAACTCTGTGCACTTAGATTAACCTTCCGCCCAATTGGAGTTCCATCCATATTCACCTTCACAAATAGGGAGCCCCTCAGGTGCCCTTTCTCCTTAGCATTTCCACTGTTTGCCTTCCCTGCAGTATTCTTGCATTCATTTTTCTCATCTACTGAGTTAAATACTTCAGTGGATGAAGATTTCGCTTGGGTAACCAAACTATTCATTCTATAAGTTCTGATTGGAGGCCATCCCACAACCTGACTGCTTCAACCAACAAAAGATACAATCAGACAAGAAAACAAAAACGAAAAACTTCTAAAAAACAGAAGAAAATTACCATAGCTCAATACATATGACTCCCACTATGCAACCCATATTTTTTCAAACAACAATGAAAAGAAAAAGCTACTTTAATGCTTCTGGGTAATTACAAAATCACAAATACGATTGTGTGCACGATAATGTAGAACCATAGTGTTGTTCCGATATACACGAGTATTATAACTCCAAGATGTAAACCAATGCTTCCATCAAGGATATTTGGCATTGTGCTAAGCAAGCAGAGATTATTTGCCTCCAGACCAACTGCCAATATGGAATACTAATTATGAAGTTAAAGGATAATGGGGATTCCTTGTCAGGATGCTAGGTTCTTAAATCTAACAACATTTGCCAAAAATAGAAAGTATGTCATAAAATCAAATCAAGGTTAACATGGAACAGAACCACGTTTGGCAAGCTATAATGCTAACAATAATTTATTGTGTGCAATAAGAGAAGGAGAAAGCCTAGAGTACCTAAAACTAGAACATCAATGAATGAATGAAACTTTAAAACAAAAGGCCCAAAAAAACCCTCTCTTTTTTCGACTCAAGTCATACCTGGCACCATTAGCAGCTGCCACAGAATCAGCACTTCTCTTGGTCCCAGCTGTGACATTAGCACTGCTCAATGAAGAAGAAGATGAGGAGGACGAAGAAGCTGATGATGAAGACAAAGATGAACGCACAGAAGGAAAATCTTTAGCAGTCAAGATCCTAGCATATTGACCCCTTGGGCCTTGTTGGGCCTTCCCTAAACAACCACCAGCACCTCCACCAAGGCTCAACCCAAGACAGAGCTCAAGCTCAGACTCATCTGGGCTAGAAGAGTCCTCAGAAGACATGGCCAAGTTGTCTTCTTTAGACAGCGTTGACATAATCAAAGACCCACCAGCTGAACCTCCACCTCCACCACCACTACCCAAAACACCCTCCATTGACATCTTTCACCTTCTGACTCAAATTCAATCACAAAGCTCAGAGGCTCAGAACCCAGAAGTTACTTATATGCTTGTGCCTTCGTATAAAAGAGCAGACAAGGGTTGGGTTCAAGAGAGGCTCAATTTGGAGAGGAATTTTCAATTACAGCAAGTGATTGAGATGGAAAAGGAACAAAAGGAAGAAGTGGGTTTTGCTTGGGGCAGTGATCCTTTGCGCAAATTTACACAAAAATCAAACGCTTTGTCGGCCGTTTCTGCAAATTTTTGTGCACAATTTGTTGAACAAAAAATGAAAGCTTTATGCTTTGTTTGGTCGGTTTTGGGAAAGAGAAAGAAGGGCAAAAGGTTGGTGTTTGCTTTGCCTTGGTTTGGGGTGGGTGGTGTTAAAACGAAAGAGGATGGGGTCTACCCATACTCATTGCTGCCGGGACCCACCTCTGTCTACTGTCTGCTTTATGCGCCTCATCAATATCTTTGCTTGCTTCTAGACTACCTCAATTTATCGTTCTCGTCTGACGACACCAAACTTATTACTTACTCTCTGCTCTCATTTATATATATATATATATATATATTAATGGAGAATTTTTTTGTTTTTTGTTTTTTTTTTCTGTTACAATCGATCTTCCCAAAAAAGGAATTCAATCTAGGATTAGTGAGAACTTTGGAATGAAAAACACTTTTAAAAAAAATTTAATATAACCAAAGTGATAAATTATTTGAACTTCAATTTAAAAAGACGGACTCACTACTATAATCAACTGGCCAAACCCATCTGTGATCAATAGTAGATTCATAAAACTAGAAGGCAACTACCTTCAAGCTTCTGTAATTTTTTTTTCTATATAAAAGAGTTTTTGAAATATAAACCATGAAACCAACTGAAAAACGGGAAACGAGATTTTCTCGTGTTTTTCAAGTAGAAACGAAAACATAAGATGGGACCCGCCGCAACCCATACGCTCCAAACGACAAGCCGACAACGTGGGTCCACAAAACACAGGTATCAACACGTCGGAGTTAGGACCGCGTGGGGCCCTCGCTTGGTGAACACGTATCTTGTGACACGTGGGGAACAGGGAAACATCGGATTTAATGTGGACAGCTCAACGGACGATGGGAAGGGACACGATTGGCCAAGCTTTCAGGTCCGGGAATTTGTGAAACGTTTTAGAGTCCGTTTGCCACGTGGAGCACTCTAGCATAGCTTGAGCTCGGCCTTTGACGGCGTCGTACTGGGGGACAAAGTCCGTCAACGGTGGATCGGCTCATGTATATAAGTGGGCCCAAGGAATGGAGAAAAATATCATATGCCCGCATCATCAGACAGTTCCATGCTCCCCCACACTCATTCACTGTGAGATGGTGACACCTCATTTGGAAGTCTTTAATTTAAGAGGGAACAATCAAGTGATGTGGAATTTTGCCAACTAAAGTTGAATAATGGTATCTTCTTTAGTTCAAGCCACATCTCCACTAATCAATTGCATTAGGTTAAGATAAGCTAAATGATGATAAGGTTTTCAGATTAGTTACTTTTATTATTGTCGACGGAACCGTTATTAATGAGCACTCTAAAATAGTCATCATACATTCCATCTGACGGAAAATGTTAATAACGGGTCATTAGGTTACCATAGAAGATATTTTGAAGGAATTAATTATAATTAGAAGACACCATATACAAGACAATTAAATTAAGCAATTAAAAATGATGAAGTTTCACAATCTTGTCCATGTCCAAATGGGACAAATCAAGACACAACTTTTTTGACTTTAAGATTTGTCTTATCATGGATGGACGGACCATCCCATATCCTTCGTTTGTATTTTACTTCAAGTTAATATTTAGCGTTGGACCTAAACCTTCTAGGCCCTACATTTTTCTTGGGAAATTATAGAATGGCTTCTGAAAACTTTATTTTCATTTCACCAAATCACTTATTAAATAAATAAATAAATAAAACATTCTAGGGAACTATGTTTGGTCAGTCCATCCCAACTCAACTTTCTCAAACCCGGCCCAAGATTAAAAACCCAAAGCTTCCTCAAGAAAAAACTGAGATGGGCTGCAATGTATAACTACAACCAAAGCTCTCTTATCTTCTTCTACTAGGCAAAATACTCTGCTCAAGTGTAATTCAGTGTGAAAAGCTTCTACTATTGTACCACTCTGTACGAAGGTTTATGTGAAAAGGAGAATTTATATGGGCAAATACTCTTGCTTACTGATGTGTTTATTACTTTATTTCTTCTCTGGATTCACTGATTCTTGAGTGCTACAACCGGTGCATGCTGTGCAAGCTGGAGCAGGGGTGTCAGATATACCGATCCGCATTGTTTGCTGCTTCACTTCATTTTCAGGAACATAAACAAGGGCATCCATGATTAGGATGTCCCAATCACGAGGTATGAGATATGAAAGCCAGGTGTCATCTGCGAAAGAGAAATCGGTATCAAAACCCAAGTGATATGTACTATGTGATTGAATTCCAGAATCAAACACGAAATAGTGTAGTTAGTATCCAAACATTCCGCACAAGATAATTTGTAAAGGGCCCAGCATTGACAAGGAGAATAAGTACAGAGCAACAAAGGATGCCTATCAATTATCTGGGTTTGGATGTAAAATCATGTACAGCTGTTATGGTTTTAGATGTAAAATCAAGTAGTACACACATGGAAGTGCATGAAGAAGAATCCTAATACCAAAATAAGAAATACAGGAGTGTGCTTGAGCACATGTGCACAATGTATGTCTTTAAGTGTATGTGCTTGTGTCTGTGGACATGCGATGATCTGTTTGCGTGTAGGTAAATCAATACGAACCTCCATTACGTACAGCCTTCACCTCCAAGACTCCCCCACCTCGTGGTCCGGAAACAGGAAATGTGCAAGATACAGAATGCCGCTTATGAGCTACTGCAAGCGATGCATTGTACCATGGGCCCTTCACAATAGGTTCCCCTATAGCTTCTATGATTGCCGGGTTCTTACTGGCTTTCTCCATGGCCTTGCTGCAAAATTTTCAGGAAAGGATTAAACGTGAAGCCATAACTTAAGTATACATATAGGACAGTGAAATGGTTTAGGGCTGTTCCTCAACCTCTATATAACCCCTTCCCCCTTCCAAGAAAAATTTCTCATTCTTCCCACAGACCTCTACCAATGAATCAACAGTCTATAAGTAGAACTGCCCTAAACTTCCAACTTCAAGTGGGAACATTGTGTCATGATTGGTGTATGCAGAGGAAACAAAGCACACATCAAACAAGAAAGATGCTGACACGTAAGACATTTATTCCAGATAAGATGAAGTCATAAACAAAATTTGGCTAGTTACAATATTAACTCGTAATTTCTATGGTTTCTTTAAAGCTTATGCGAAAAACTTCTCATGAACTACATTACAAGAATGCTCAAATTCTTTGCACATTACCAAGTTGTCGATTGCACAGTTCGATCTAATTAGTAAAGCCAGTCATATAACTGGTCCAAACTATTTTCAAACACAAGAAATGAAAACCACATTTTTCAATCAAATGACTTTAGATTTTAAGCTAGAATAGCAGACACACACACAAGACAAGACTTCATAACATTAAGAAAACCAATCACATACAAAAATACATATTGTTATTAGAAATACCCAATGCAACCATCCCAAGTTCCCTATCTGAGCAGGCAAACAGATCTATCATATTGTTTAAGACACGAGAAAAAAGTCCCAGATAATCTTAAAAATACCTGCTGCAGCTCTGATAAATAACAAGATCATTAAGAGCGCTCAAAGCTACACCTCCCGTAGTAGTAATCAGAAGAAAAGACACTGCTTTACGACCAAACGAGCTCTTCCCTTCATCCACAGTCTTTCCCGAACTGCAGCAATAAGTCACATATATATGATCTCAAAACTACAAAACTACGAAATGGGTTTAGCCCATAATAATTGTTGTTGAAAGAAAAAAAGCGGCCATTGCTGTAACAGCTGCTATTCAAATGGGAATTAGAATTTGATCAGAAATCAGGGGTTTTGAACAAAAACAGTATAAATTTGAACCTGGAAAACTGTGATGCTGAGGAGCTCTTGTTGAACAACGAAACCAACCTCCTCGCCAGCATTTCTCTCTCACTCTGAGTCTTCTCTCGTATATGCTGTGTTCTCGTAGTACTTCTGGTGCCCTTCGCTTCCAATTTTCACGAACCCACCGTGACCGACTGGACTGTTTTGTCCTTCTCAAAGTAAAGAGTGCGTATCGGAGTCGAGGTCCATTTCGTCAAAAGGCCCATGGTCCGTATTTGCTTGGGTAAATTTCATGACCCAATTACAATTTATTGAGTACATTTGATGGAGGACTTCGAGGGTAAAGGTAACTGATCTTAATCACTTTACAAATGAATTATAAAAAGTTCTTGACTGCCGAATCCTTAGCTTAGCCTGCCTTGTCGAGGTAAAGGATTACTACTAACAGTGCATTTGATGCATCCACCATATCAGTTCTGTTTTTTCTTTACTCCACTTGGTTCATCGAACTGGAAATAGGACGAGTAGTGGTGACCCCTATCAGCCTACTCCACCCCTCTGACTGAGCCTTCCCCATCGTCTCGATAACGAGGGCTGCCTGCCCCATGACCCAATTACAAAGGAATTAATATGATAAACCAAGTTTTTGTTCTTGGTAAATTTCACTAATGCTTCTACATTTTAGTTTGTATCTCATTATAGCGTTTAACTTTAGGCATGTCTGGTTATAATTTACCCTAATACAGGGTAGGGATTAGAAATTTTAGCTTTCTTTGGGACCGAAAGCAATAGCACCATTAGATGCCTTACTCAAACTATCTTTTAAATTATATATATATACACACAAGAATGTCAAGTATACATAGAGTTACAGCTTACAACAAGGCTGGCCATCTAATGGCTCACTCATCTGTATATCAATACAACACGTGCATGGTGAAAGAAACAGTGATTCTTCAAGTGGGTTTCTGCACTAACCAAGCAAACTCAACTTCTTTCATCTCCCACCCAATTGTTCTTCTCCTTTGGTCCAGTGGGACCTTCCTCCCCATAAAGCTCAACTGGAAACTTACTGAAAATGTTCTCCACTGAATATTTAAACATCACAGGCAAAAGACTGATAACTTTATCAAGCTCAGTTCTTGAATTGTACACAATTGTTGGACCCCATTCTCTCATAAAATTCAGCCAACATGGCTCAGTAACTACCCCGTCTCCAAGATACTCTGCTGAAACAAGTTCGTAATGGACACTCGAATCCACAGATAGATTACTACAAGCAGCATCGTTCCTTATTCCAACTCCAAGCTTGTCCGACCCCTGAAGGTAAGTCCCGGGATGAGGGTAGCTCGCATGTCCACTTTTCGATGAGTAGACAATAGCTCTATTCCCTTCTATGTACTCCAAATCATATGCATCTACCCATTTGCCACCGCTGTGCTGTGAGAAGTATATACTCCAAAGCTCTCCTGAAAAGTTGCAGATGCGGAGTGTGAAATGCTCCCAGTCACCCACATGCTGTCCGATCTTGCTAAGAGGGATGTCCAGAGGTCCAACTTTGATAGTGGCTGGTCCATTGAAGGGGCAAAACACCCACATTGCAATGTCAGAAAAAATCCCACCAAGAGCTGGTTTCACATGAACATAAAGTTTTGCACTTTCCAAGTTTCCATGTTTTATAATTTCTCTTAGATCATCATTCGGCAAGTCAATCCAAAACTGGCCATCATTTGTTCCCCCACTTGGCAAGTTTGAGCCGCTACCATCAATAGCCTCACCAACAGATGTGCCAGATTTGTACAATAATGCTCCACTTTTGAAAAACCATGAAACAGAAGATGGCAAGTAGACCTCTTCTGGATGAAAGAAAACGGTGGGTCCATAATGATTGATAAGTGAATGAATTTGATCAAGATTTGGCATTCCAGATAGCTTAGGATTCAGATTCTTCAAGCATCTAATGTGTAGATCCTTTACAATGCCCAAGTCGTTACTGCAGAAAAATGTACCTACAGAAACCCCCTTCCCCATCATTCCTCGATGATGTGGTCTCGTAGTCCAAACTTGAAAAGGAAGATTTAGAGATGTTGTAATGGCATTAAGAATGAGTGTGTAAGTTTCACATCTGTCAGTTAAATCAGCTCGAACGCACCTCACTTCATCCAGCCCAGGTTTGTCAGGCTTGTTAGTCACTAAAAATCCCATTGCTTTGTAACCTTCAGGTGGCTGAGGTAGCCAAAAGTAGCCACATGCAGCATAAATTTCCTCATTTCCTTCGTCAGGACTCCATACTAATGTGTAATCAAGTGGTTTGCTGAGAGCCGGGGGCTTGACGCGCTCCAAAACATCGGCTGTTTCTGGCATATCGGCCTCTCTAACCACAAGAACAAAACCGTGTAAAGGCTTATCATTAGATTGGCAATAGTGGCCAATGCTATGGAATCCATCAGGTATTCCCGCTGGTTTATAAAATGTAACACATTTTTTCTTGTCCTCTGGCAGAGAGCAGGTCCAGATGAACTCAAATCTGTTGATTTTGAAAACCTCTATTTCTCCAAGACTTACTTTTCCAGAAGCAAAACCTTCACCTGAGAAGGAAAATACATGCTAAAATCACTAAGAAAAGTAGTCCAATATATCATTCAAATAAATAACTGGAATCACAAGACACAATTTTAAACTCTAGGTGGAATTTTGTTGAACACTTTTCATCATTCTCTACTATGAATGCCCAAACACTCAGTTTTCTCATTGACTTTATTAAGGTTTTCCTTTTTTGAGTAGAGTTAATACTCAGCCATGCTTGAAGATATTGTTTCTGTATTTGCACAACCTCCAAAATTTTGCATGTTAATCAAAATTCAGCTGCAACATATGTGAATATGAAACTACAAAAAGATTGAAAGAATTTCAGAACCTCTTCATAATTAATCCCAATAACGAAGATAGCTAAATAATATGTAAGAATGGCTTTCAAAATAGGGAAAAATATTGAAAAGGGCGGAAAGGAGATGGTAAGCAGTATACAGATATCACCCCATCATAACTTGGAGAGTATATATGGAAACTGAACCCCAAAAGAAACAAGCTATATACAACATGCTAATTCCAACAAAACCAAAAAAAAAGAGATACACCATAATCTAGAAATCTCACAATAAACAGCAAGCACACTAAGCACTTAAAAGAAGGAAAAAAAATCCACACATAAAATGAAGTTCAAAATATTTTGAGGCACAAAACTGACAAGCATATCTCTATCTCATATTCTATTATTCAAGTAAAGCAAGAACAGATATGCGGCCCCAACTGTTGGAGCTTTAAGTAAGCAATTCTGTACTCAGAAAAATAAAACATCAGAACTAAAGGAATATTTCATAGTTCCTACCCTTCTACAAGCCTCAGCAAACTGAACCTAATTATTAAGGGCATAAAAGACCATTTATAAGGGGAAAGAAGCTTTAAGAGGGACATAAAGGAGAAAAGGAATATATTCTAGTAATATGACTAAGTTTTGTATGGAAACTATAAAGAGAAATAACCAAACAACCAATATGAAGTTAAACCATCCCAACCAAAAGGTGCATTCTTTTGATGTCATGCAACATATGTGGTACAATACAACTTAACCCCAGTCTAAAGCATATGATCAATGGAGAGGCTGTTTGCACACAAAATTCTACACTACAGATGAAAAACTGAGTCATCAAGCAACACAGTAGACTAAACGCACTTATGACTGAACCATGATATTGTGAATTTTGACATGTTATATGAGCATGGCCAACCATAGAGTAGCCTGCCGAGAGGACAAACTTACCAGAAGATACAAAATAACATATACAAACAGAAAATATTGGGCTTGCATAGATTGTAATTTTCATATTAGCAGCCAAGCTCAACTTCAAACGGCCATTGGAGCTTCATGATTCCCAGAATATGCTAAATTCTGATAAGTCCGGGTACTTTGTATGAGGAAATCAAACTAACAATATAAATCAGTAATTCCCATATAAAGCAAGCACTGATTGGTTTGTGCAAAACAAGTAACTTTTTTTTTCTGTACAAATGGAAAAAGAAAATAGTTTTGTTTATAACGTAGTTACAATTTATCTAAAAAGAGAACGGCTATAATTCATGATCCATTCAACAACCAGAAATATCCATTAACCAAAAAAAGCAAACTATCACAACCGCAATTGATTGTCTTCAGCACAATCCGCAAAGCATACTGCCCAAAATCCATGAACAATCCAAATAGTAATAGAAACCCACATTTTAAATTACCAAACAAAACGAACAATCCAACAAAGATCAAAGCTTTGCACTAAAACCTTCATACCTGGAGGCCACTGAGGAATGGGATCAGGCAGAGAGAAGGGTTCAGGCTCTGGTGGGAATAAATCGGTGAGTTTCTTCCAATAGAAGCACTTGCACCCGAACATCGTTTCCCCGAAACCGAAACTCTCTCTGCCTCTTTCTCGCTCTCACATAAACAGGACGAGGGTCCGCCTCTGTATCTCTGATTCTATGATCGCAAACGTAACACACGGTTCTCAAATTAGTTTATGGATTGACACCACCTTTAAGTACAGATATTTCAAAATTCTGTGACAAAGAAGAGTCATTCTTTTGGGGCCCTCTCCCACAGTGCACAACTTTATCGCTCGATAATGAAAGATGATGATTTGATTTGAATGCAAAAGATGACATGATATTTAATTAAAAATTTGTGTTCATGGTGCAATACTGCTAAGTAGATAAGGGATTTTTCATTTTCTCCTTTTTTTTTAATGTATAAAAAAAATAACTAAGAGAATCTCGACGAATTTTAATCAAAACATGAAAACTATAAAATTTGGAAATTCAAAGAATGAAGCTTTTCTTAAGATGAGTTCACCTTTATTTATGGGAAAGTTGCTTGTAATAAAGCCAATGCAGCCAATGAGGATGGTAGGTCACTTTGGTCGTATTTGAAAAGAAAAACATGGGGGATTGACCTTGATAGTCTGAATATTCTTTGGTAGTAAACAGTAAATTGTAATTTGAGAGGAAAACAAGCGTTCATTTTTTTTCTTAGTCAAAGAGATGCTTCATTGAAATAAAGAGAAACCAACATAAAGTATCCAGGAATGAGGGAACTCCACTCAACTAGATAACAATAGGTAGTGTTTTTTCAACACTTCCATATGTCATCATATTACGATCCCTCTCAAAATTTACGATGCTGAAATGAAATGTAAAAGATGAAAAGGTGAAAATGTCAATGTTTTTTTGTCGAGAATGAGAATTTGAACACAGAATCTCGGCTGCATAAATAACTATTGCTACCAACGCAATTCCTTGCAAAAAAGAAACTGCATGCCTCAAATGTACTTTCTTCCCATGTGGGCTTGTGTTGTGAAGCTTATGGTGCACTGGTGCATAATGTAGGACACGACACAACAAATGACGTCGTGTCGGTCCAATCATAATTTGCAGTCTTTTTTTTTTTTTTGTGGTCAACTGGAGAATTCATAATTCTCAGTTTCTGCTACGTGTACGGCTGTAAAGTAGTTGTATTTCATTAATTCAACACGGGCGGTCGTTTGGTCTCCTAAATTTAACTTTCTGCATCTTTCTCATGGCAGACAACACGCCAATGGCAATGTCATGTCATTTCCTTCAAATTTTGTCTGATTTTTCTTGCCGTACTACTCTCTATATCATACTAATAGACAAAAAATATATATATTATATTTTAACCACCTTTTAAAGAAGCAAATTATTTGCTCCACACAATGAAGAGAGTACTTTCCTCATCAAATAACCACAATTATCATAAGGTGTATCGATTTTGACCCTTCTGGTGCTTGTAAGACTTTCAAGGAAAAGAAAAGATGAATAATAAAGATGAATTTTCTTGTGGTGTTCGGAAAGTATTAGTTAATTCCATAAAATGTCGTAGACGTAAACTTAGCCAAATTGATTAGAACAGATTGAACCGAATTTGAATCTCTCTCTTCATAATTTAGAGTAGAATATCGCTTGCTTTAATATAAAAAATTCTATAAAATGTCAAAATACATGTCAACGACGATCGAACAGTTGTACACAGATATTACTGGTTGTTGGGTCCAGGTGTCAGAATCTTGTGACTTTTCAGAAGGGTTAGGTAAGAGCATCCAACGGAGCATGTGATGCAGGACAGAGCTTTCAGCTTCATGAGGTTCCAGTGAGCTTTCCCATTTTCCAACTAACTAAATGAGACAAGTTGATATTTTGCACCAAGTTAAATCCGAGCCTTCTCAGCCATTCAAATAATATCATAATTTCCATTTACAAGAAAAGGGAAAATCACCTTTCTAGCCGCCCCTTTATATATCAGCAGCACTGTTGCAGAAGACTCAATAATTAATTAATTATTCTTTGTAATTTACAGCATTGGTTGGAACCCCAGAAGTTGGTATGCTTCTTTCTTCTCCTCCTTCCTGCTTGCAATTTCATTTTCTCAAGCTTTGAAGCCTTTCTTCATGGGAGTTTTTTTTTTTTTTTTCTTCTTTTCTGAAGAGAAATGTTGCCTTTATAAACATAGCACTTTCTTTCTTGTGTCTGCAACTGCATAATTGAAGAGGAAAGGGTTAATTTATTTGCCATTTTGCAACTTCATAATGCAACTCCAGTAACTCATATATATTATGTTGTCATTTTGCAGAGAATTTTCATCTACAGAGCAGAAAGGGAAAATTAGCAAAAAAAGCTTTCTTTCAAAGAATATCAATCATGTTGCTGAGGAGCGCATCAACACCAGTTATTGGATCTCTCCTTTCATCATTCTCAGCAGACAGTCCCAATATCATTAGCAACCATCACTCTGAGCCCACCAAACCAACCACCATCCACCATACTCCCTCCAAATTCTCATTCCACCAAACTGGGGCTCTCAACATCTCACACAATTCCTCACCAATCTCTCCCTCCGTTGATTCTGACCGGTTTTCGTCCTACGGGTTTCGAAGGGCTCAGTCTGATGGGAACCTGGAAGGACTACTGGCCTATGCTTCTTGTCACCAAAATGAAGATCATGTCTCTGACTTAAAACCACCCAAGATTTTTCCTGGAAGATTCAAGTGCACGATGCTGCAAACTATCCCATCTTTTTCACTTCATAACTCAGATGTTGAAGAAGATAGTGATATAGAATATGAGGATGAGGAAGAAGAGTTTGAGGAGAATGTGGAGAGAGTTGTGGCCATGGAAGGTGAAAATGTTGGTTTAGAGGAGAAGGTGAAGAACATGAGCTTAACTCAGGATGTGAAATTTTTGGACAAAATATGGAGTGCAGGTTTTGAAGAGAAAAGAGAGCTTGTGAGTCGAGAAATGCATCTTGCAAAGGGGCTTGGGATTGGTGGAGGCCGCGGCGGCGGCGGCGGGGGTAGCCGCGGTAGAGGAGAGGTTAATTGGGAAGGATCTGGTGATGATGGAGGAGACAACCATGGGGCTGAGGGGCATTACGAGAAGCTGGTTGAGGAAAATCCAGGCAACCCTTTGTTTCTTGGAAATTATGCTCAATTTTTGTATCAGGTGAGCCTCTTCTGCTTCAATAAATTTGTATTTTTGACTTGTTCCTTTTTTTATCTTTGTGAGTGTGCTCAAATTGCATGTTTGTTTTCAGACCAAGAGAGACCTTCATGGAGCAGAGGAATATTACTCTCGAGCCATCCTAGCAGACCCTAAAGATGGTGAAGTTTTGGCTCAATATGCTAATATAGTATGGGAGCTGCACCACGACCAAGATAGAGCCCTGAGCTATTATGAACGAGCAGTTCAAGCTGCACCTCAAGACAGGTACGCAAATTTTTGTGTACATCAAACATGTTTTGAGATTTTGAAAGCCCTGTTTAGTTTGACATAATTTTTTACTTCTTGATTTTCAGCCATGTCCATGCGGCATATGCTAATTTCCTCTGGGAAACAGAGGAAGACGAAGATGAAGATGAAGCTTATGCGGCAGGGAACGATCTTCATGCCATGCCGTCATATCGTCACGAAGGAATTATAACTTCAGCAAGTGCCTAAGAAAATTTTGATAGCTTTGTAATGACGGTGACTATGGGATGTAAATCTATATAGGTGATACATTTGCGATTGTGGTCATGTATTTAAAGAGGAATTTTCAGTACATGATCTTTGTAGGAAACAATGATTCAGAACTTCATGAAGAATGTTCATGGCCTATGCATAAAACATTTTTTCCTGAGATGAATGGTCTCAACTTTTTCCCCTTTCTCTGGTGATGAAGGCTAAAGCAATAATAAGAATAAAACTTAAACGTAAAAAACGTATGAGAATCATGAAAAACTGAAAGGCTTCATATAGAAAACTTGAAACAAACATCTTATCACATTTCCTCACAACTTGGGGCTTGAAAGGCCCAAAATTCCCCGCTTGAATTGCATGATAAAAACCATCCAAGGGGAGAGAAAACTTGTAAGCATAAACCGTCGACTTAAGTCCAAATAAACTTTCATGTAAGTGACATTGAAAAGTACAAATACAATTTCATGAAACCATCTAGAGGAAATATTAGACTGGGAATCTTCTGCATCTCGAAAAGCTTTCAAACACAGATAATGTTTCCCTTGATCTTCTGCCTGTGTGCTTCTAAAATCCTTCCTCTTATCGTGTGCCACGCTGTTGGAAACCATTGCCTCTCGCTCTGCTGTAATCTCCACCGTCCTGGTAACTACCCCTGCCTGAACTCCGGCCACCAAAACGCCCCCTTGTGGCTTCAGGTTGGTAACTGCCTCTGCCTCTCCCCCTTCCTCCTGCAAGTAAGGAGACCATAAGTTCAGCAAATTAACATTTTACCTCCACTATAAAACAGCAGTATATTTCGCTACCCAAAACATGTAATGAAACCTGAAAACTATTGCTTAATAATTCGGTATATCACATTCTAAGTGCTGGTTATGCCAATTAACTTCACTAAGCATCATTCCTATAAACGTACTAAAACATTTTCTGAACTGAACTCATGAAAGACAATGATTTGGTTCCATGGAAAACCTTGAAACTAGTGAAAGCACTTAATACATCATGGAAGTACTGCAGTAAGTAGATTATATGCAATCCTATTAATGCTTCTGAATGACATTTCAGAACAAAAAGAAGGAACATTGCAAAGCAAAATTGATTGAGACTGAAATTGAGAAAAGGCACGTCTCTACCACCAAAATATTCTAAGATTTGTGAAGGCAGCACCACTTCCATGTAGCAGCTGCCAACACCATCACATTCATATCCACAAAATCACCTCAGTAAGGACAAAACATAACCATAAGGGCCATCTCCAAGACTCCACCCCACATCCCATAAATCTATTATAAAGATTAAATCCTATAGGCATCATCTGAAAACACGTTGCTACATCAAAGACGTTAATGAAAAAAAATAATGAAATTAGGCACATACTTCCTCGAGCAGCTCCAGTGCTGTTTGGTCTCCGCTCCTCAATGTAGACTTGCCTTCCAGCCAACTGAATCGGAGATGCCTACAGGGAAAAACACACATTCAGGCCATGCAAAATATATAGAGACTACAGAGCACGGTATAAGAGTAATGTTAACAAGAAGCTTGATAAAGTTTAATAAAATGCGCCAAACATTAAAATACAGCATCAATGGACCAGCAATCCATCACATATACCACAAAGCCTCTACAATCAAAACTAAACAGTAAAATAACACCAAGGACCACATGAAATACAAATGTCTAATAAAGGGAACTGACCAAAGATACAACAGCCACCCAATCCACATTAATTATAAAAGAATGGAGTATCTCTAAATTTTCTAGACACCAAAGTCCACAGCAATTGCCAATAACTGACCATGTCCCACAAGAAATCCATTGCATTAAAAAATTCTACCATTTCTCTCCAACCAATCAACCCAAAAATTGCACTGAACCCCAGACATATGCAAGCATAAAATTACAAACAACAAGCACAATCCAATATATAAGCAATTATATACAAAGGCAGACAGATCCCCAATGTCGACAAGAGTGCAAGATATGGAAAGTTTAAACCCACTAAATAAATGAATGGCCAAAGACAAATTCAAGAAGACCCAAGGATCCTGAATAGATCCAATAAACATATATGAAAACTGAGAGTACTTCCATCAAATAACAGGAAACTTGCCTTAATCCATAATATTGAAAAGCGAAAGCAAATAATACATCAATTTAATAATATAAAAATTCAAACCTTGAGTGCATTGTGAACGCCAACAAGGTCTTCAAATTCAACAAAAGCATAGCAAACTCCAATTTCCTGCATCCACCAATTTCTACTTTAGCTCCTATCAAGTTCATATATAGTGACACTAAGTAGAGAGACAAACTCACCTTGCGAGCCCTAACAAAGACCCCATCAGGTTTAATTTGACCAAAGTTCTTAAACTCCTGCTCGATCTCATCTTCAGTAACCGTAGGAGGCAAGTTTCTTACATAGACGGATTTCAATTCACCTGGAACAATTATTTAAAATGAGGTTCAACTTACAAATGCTTATACTAAGTTAAATTCAATGGTCCAACCTTCACCTTCACCAAGTCTCAAGCATACAGCAGTAAATCCCCAATTCATAAAACTACAACACGTCATACGTAAGAAACTAAACTTTCATTCCTAAATTAGTCATGCATGCTCTTATTTCAAAAACCATATCGAGAATCTTTGCCATACAATTCATAATAGAAATTAATGACATGGTCTTTGCATCGGTTCAATTCCGATAAAAAGCAAAGAATCTCTCAGATATTCCTCATTATAACCAGAAGTAACAAGCAGCAAGGTAAAAAAAAGTAACAATGGATAATTTAGTTTCTGAGGTCATTAAGCACTACAACATGGCTCAAAAACAAACCACCTTCTTCCTCTAGCGCGTAACCTTCCTCTGCTGCTTCTGCCCCAGACTCAGGCACAAACGATAGAGCAGAGTTGGATTGTTCAACAGTGGGCTGAGGCGTGTAATTCCATTCTGAAGGAGCTTGAGCACTTCTGGAATAAGGTTGTGGAGTTATTGCTGGTGCAGATGGCCCTTTAGCAACTCGCAACTATTATTTTCCAGTCATATACAACAAAACAGTCAAACATAAGTTATTAAAGCATGCTCAACAAAATATGAGAAGATAGATAATTGAATATAAGATTGATGCACAATAGCAATATAGTCAAAGCCAATGCCTGCCAAAACACAAAAAAACACACACAAAGGCACAAATGGGGAAATAAACACATTCTCACACCGAAGTAGCAAGAGTCATGGGTTTAGGCACATACTATAGAAGCATAAGTTTTCTTTTCAGGCTCTCCCACCGGTTCCTCTACAGAAACAGCAGGTGTTTCTTGAACAGTGTTCACCACGCTTTGAAATGAAGCATATGTTTCCTCTGCAGGAGTTTCCTCCACCACAACTTCAGTCTCATAATCTTGCTGCACCTGTTGCTCTGGGAGACTATACTTGTCAACTGGATCATCTTCTATATCAACAGAGTTCATGTACTCCCTTGCCTCTTCCTCGAAAACATAGTCAGAAACTGCAAAAACACCGAGTTATATCCAATACATACACACCAAAATATCTCCCACAAACTAATCGTTGAGATCTTTGCAATGATGCATAGAGAGCACTTCTCTAATTCATAAGGATGATACATGCATGCATACCTTCCACAATAAACAGCCAGAAAAAGGAATATTCAAGCAGCACAAGCACACAGCTGCATAAAAGGGCTTACCCAAGTCTAATAGTAATATTATCTTGACTTACCAAGGGTAAATAGAAAATGTAAAAGAAAATAGAATCATTATCAAAATCATTACATGCTCAAAAGCATAGTACTCTGATATTTATAAAGAAAATGTCCACACATGGGAACCCCATGCCAAAAGTAGCTCAATAAGTAAAAAGAAATTCCAATATAGCAACTAATAGATGAAATCAGTACAGTGTCACAATACCTGGTGGCTCTGGAAGAGGGCTAGAGGCACTCAGTTGCACATCATATCTGCCTTCTGACTGTATGGGTGCAGGATGTTGTAAAACAACTCCATCTTCAACGTACTGAAAGATATCGTTGAGAACAAAGTAACCTTTGTCCTGAGGAGCCAGAAAGAAGGTCTGGACAAATTTCCTCTTTACAGTGGAGTCCCTTGTTTTAACAGAACCAGAAACCATCACAAGAATACCTCCATTCCAAGAATCAATAGAATTGATTGTCTTGACCTCAATTGAAGTAAAATGTAGTGACAGTATGTGTGTATGAATTTGCTGCAGAAGAAAAAGATATCTAATGAACCAATGACTTAACAGGGGCGCAAAAAACAGCACAAGGGTCTCAAACAAATCAACTTAGGAATACAAATGACAGACATGCTCGTCTGTATGGAAAAGGTTATGCATGAACACTCAAAAAAATTGAGACAAAAGACATACAAGGAACATATAACAAACATAGAAATCACAAGTAAGATAAAGCCAAAAAAAAAGGCAGGTATTACATATAAATTTGCTTCCCTGAAAACAATGTAAGGCTAAATCAAAGACATTCATCTTGAGCTCGTAATTATATCACAGACACAATATCTTAAATTCCTAAGGTGATAACAATTCCAACAACTCAATCCATATAAAGTGACCTTTCTTGGTCTTGGTTGGTGAATGGGATAGAGCTTTTTACTCGAACTAAAAGCACAATGCAAAGAAATAAGTAATTAACAATAAAAAAAGATCGATTCGCATGTCGATTTCATTTATCAAACTGTATAAAAAGAACTGAACCAAGAAAGGCAACAATTACCACTATACTGGAAGCAGAATCTGTGGAATCACCATCGACATGGATAATGGAACTTCCTTCTGAGTAGAACTGATGAACAACATCTGGTTGCTTTTGAAGAACCTGATAGTACTGCCCCACAAAGTACGACCCCACCTGCAAGAACCCCAAATCACACATTACACACATACGCAACCCTAAATCTATACATAAAAATATAAATATACACTTGAAGGTTGCAGGAATTGAATCTTGACCTGAACAGCACTAACAGCTCCAGGATAAGAACTTGCCATTGCCTCCTCTCTCAACACAAACGCATGCAGCGACGGTGAAATACTTCCGTGTTATACTCTACGAAACCCTAACTCACTGTCGTCTACACTCTGATCGATCGGTCACAGATCCACACACAAGCCAATTATATATCCCAAACCCTAAACCCAAGGTTTTACGGCACCTTGGGATTCGTCGTTCGAAAGTACCAGAAGCTCAGACCGCCAAGAAATCTTCAAAACCAAGGAAACGATACAGAGCTTAGCGTCGAGAGCGCGAGAGAGAGACAGAGAGAGTGGGCTTTGTATACTCCAAAGGGTTCTGCCTCTGCTTCTTTCTGCTTTTGCTTGCTTCCGGCTTTGGCTTATGAGACTCCGATTCGCTAATTTTAAAGGGTTTTGCTGCAGAAGATCACAGCCGTTGGATTACTTCGAATCGCAACCGCTCATCAAAACCCAGGAAAGCTTGCGTAAAGGTACAAAATAACCAAGGGAAAGGTGTCCAACCAATATATCAAGTAATCTCAGCGTTTCATTTTATTAAATGGACGGCTGATATTCGAATGAAAACACGTAGCACAAGTTTTTATTTAGGGTCATGCTAGAGAGATCAACTTTAGATACCAACTTGTGTACCATTTCTCTAATAGAGGTGAAACCTACTAATATAATGAGTCTCGCATTCTATTAGAGAGATGGTACATAAGTTGGTATCTAAAGTTGATCTCTCTAGCATTTTCCTTTTATACTTCAGATTTTTTAATGCATATTTCATTTCAACTGTTCAATAACTGTCTATAATAAAAAAATCAAGTTCTTATTGTGTCGCGAGAAAGTAGTTGTGGATGAGCATATGGAGAAAAACTTTCATATCCTTGTTTCATTGTTGTTTTTCTCCGTCTCTATCCTTACATCACCTATCAAAAGAGGGAAGGGATGTGGACAACGAAACGAAAATATAAAAGCATTTCTCGAGCATATGAGGAGATGATCCACTTGATCTTTTGGTCGGATTTGCTAACGTGGGGCAAAGGTCATGGCATCCTAGTTTCCTGCCTTTGAGTCTCAGAAGAGTACGAGTGCAATCTCGTAGGAAGGAGAGGTACGGTGTAGTTTGACAATTAGGGTTCAAGTCATGTGTTTGGATTGGCTATTGCCAAACACAGAACATGGATGGAATGTTAATGGAGGAACTGATTCCCAAAGCGTCACTGTCAATCACCCCATAACGTGAGGAGTTGGGCAGGTCTGATTTTCCACTACCTAAATAAGGCAAAGAGATATTTACCGGCCCACAAAAAGCTAAAACAAGAAGGTAAACAGAAATTTGCTTTCAACAAGGAAAGACTGTTGGTTTTGAAGATTCCTTTCCTAGCTTTTTTCTAATTTATTTAAATGAAATGACACCCCACATGTTAGAACCATTTTGTCTACCTTGAAGTTGGAGGAACGATGGATCAGAAAATTTGAAGGCTTTCAGTACGCAACAAATAAATGGCATTGTTGAAGATCAAGAAATTTCTACGCGTAAAAATGTTTGAAAATAATTATCTAAAATACATTTGCCATACACGACTAGAACTGATCACTAATTCCCGTCTCTTCAAAAATCTTTGTTAGCTACAAACCAATGTTCCCCCAACAAAAAACTTGTGTCGATTGGGTTCTGTAAGAAAAGGAGAAAATTAGATTACATGGGCAAAATATCGCAGGCTAGTCCTGCCAACTCAGTAGTAAGTCCCATAATACGCCTGAGGCACTGCAGCAGGTTGCGGCGCTGGTGCTGTAGCTGCCGCTGCTACTGCCACGGTTGGCTGTGCGTAACTTTGTGGAGGGAAGGCCTGCTGAAATTGTAATTAAACTATCAGCTCAGAAAACATATGGGAGGGACAAAGAAGAAAGGAAAGCAAAAGAAAACGAAAAACAAATTAAAAGATATCGATAATGTGCTGTATACCTGAGCAGGATATGTAGAGGGATAAGCACCATAAGCAGCAGTTTGTGGCGTCGTTGCGGGCATTTGTGGATTGGCATAGCCACTTCCATAACCACCATATGCATTGTATGGCTATTAAAAGAAAATTTGAATAAACAGATCAGATAAATAAATTTTTTTTAATTGAAATGAGGACCAAATCCAATTTTGAAGCCAAATTGCTATCTGGAGACATCTCTCCCTACTAAATGCATCACGTCAGAAAACTACCTGTTGAGTATAACCAGGGGTCCACTGTTGTCCCTGTGTAGCTTGCGTAGCTGGTGGCCAAGCTTGCGGCTGTACACCATAACCAGCTGGCCACTGGCTTTGTGCACTTGGGTATGCTCCCATGATAGACTGGGCAGGCGAAGGAACGCCAGAGTAAGACTTTGCCATCTTTACTTTGTCGGAAGATAAAAAGTCCTCAGCTTGACGTTTTTTCTCTGACATGCTGCTCCTATGAGGTAAGAAGAGCTTGGCATGGCGATCCTCGGCCTTCTTTATAGACTGTGCATCTCCAAAGAGATTAATAAACTGCAAAATCATTTCCAAGCACATCAGAATTTTAGGCCAAAATCCAAGAGAAACAGAAAATTTGTGTTCCAAGGCACAAAGGACAAATGGAAATTAAGATATTAAAGAAACAACTAAGATATTTCATCACTGGCTGAACATCACATGCACTCAGGTAGTAATAAAGCACCACAAGACTTCCAAATAAAACTCACAAAGCAGAACAAACCTCAAACCTTTCCACTTCCGGAGGAAGTCTACTACTCCTCAAGAACAAAAACATCAGAGACTCCTCCAGTTAACAAAAAACTGGGTCAATATTAACCTCCCGAGCTTGACCAACATAGAAACTCTCAGGCACTTTACATATTCCCTTGAGTTTCAAGAGTGTAATGTGTGAGTATGAGAGAGAGGATCCGGTCAAAAATCATGTAACTCAAGGAGTACGGTTTTATATATAAACACCTCTTTGAATATTCATCTTACAAGAAAACATAAAATATATGTACCTCCAAATAGATACTAGATAGCTCTTCTCTGTCGGTAACACTCGCGAAATTGGGGTTTTCTGAGCTGGGCTCTATGAACTTCACAACCAACGAATCTAAATAATCAATTTTCTTTGGCAATGGCTGAATTGACTCGAAATGTATCAGAGCCTGCAAGTAGAATTAAAGAAAAACGTGAAATTAGTTTATTTTCTAAGAGAGAAAATGGAATACATATATATTATGCAGAGAGAGAGAGAGAGAACCTCAAGTAGTGGTTTTGATAACTGTACATGCTCAAGCGCTTCAACTACAATTTCTCTAGCTTTTTCAGCATTCAAAGATACCTAGGAACAAATGAAAAGAAAAAGCAACGAGATGCAAAAACATTTAGTTCACAGATGCATATCCTAAAATGGCACAAAAAATTCAAGGATGCATATCATAAAAGGACATCTAGTTCACTTGAATTAAGTTAAGTAATTTCGGCAGTAATCCATAAAAAAGACAGACATTAACTAACAACCTACCAGGTATGTGAACCGAGAGTACTGAGCAAACAACATGGGTAATGTCTGTGAATGCTCTTTTCCTTTTTCAATGGCAATGGCCTGTTCGTATAAAGAGTAGGCAGCTTCCACATTTCCCTGTGAAAAATAAAGAGACAATCAGGTTCAAACATGCAACATGTGTAAGGAAACTGGTAAGGTTCAACTTGTTTATATCATCTCACCAAGCGGTGTTCCATGTTTGCATGCTTAACGATTGCTTCAAGAAGCCCGGGTGAAATTTCAGAATGTACAAGTTGATAGGCAGCCTGAGCACCAGGTATATCCCCACTCTGCTCTTTGAACCGACCAGCAAAAAGGTGAATCTCTGGTTTTCTCTGCCATTTCAAGACAAACAAGTCATACATTAGACATTCCCAGATAAAAAGAAATATTCCTCAATCAAGTGATAACATGAGGGAGGCGAGCTCCAAAATGTAGTTCATATAGCAATATCAACTCCACACATTACTCTACTTAAATCAGCATATGGTAATACACCCTCAAATTCAATATAAGACAAGTGCAAACCATGTGCAAGGCTGATAATCTGAAACAAAAAGGTCCCTGTTATCTATCTGTTTTTGTGGGGCGGGGTGTAAACAGATTGCACTTTCCTCATTGCCCGTTCCTCATCCAGGAAAGGTGAGGGTTACAAACATAACAGAGAACTCCTTTTGAGAGTTCAATATCCAATAATCTACAACAGTTTCAACACTTGAAATATAAGTTCACACTCATGTTTGTAACTATGACAGGTCAATATAAACTCCGTTCTAGACAAAGAAACTTGGGAATTCATGCACAACAGTGGACTTCATAACCATCTCAAAGACAACTTCCAAATTTCAACTACCTTAGGACTTCAATTATCGACACAATCTATCCCTTTAACTAGATTTCTTTTTCTTTTTTTCCACTAACCAAACTACTTACATGTATTCCAGATAGATGAGAAAAAAGGAAGGCGTGGTTTTTTTTTAGGGAGTTTCACTAAAACACCCAAAATGGGGGTTGAAATTATAAAAAAACCCAAGCACTATTTAAACATATAAACACACCCAAAACCCATCATTACACACACTCAAAACCCATTTATAAACACACCCAAAAAGTTGACTTTGTGGTTGATTTTGGGTGTGTTTCTATGTTTAAATAGTGCTTGGGTTTTTTTATAAATACATGTCTAGGATTGGGTTTATTTATAAATTTGTATTTTTTTTATTATCATTACTTTCAAAATAAACAGTTATAGAAGCTCATTCATCTCTTAGCTCTAGATGTCAAAGTTGATAGCATACAAGAAGATAAATTACAAGGACCAACCTTCACAAAGACCTGGGTTGCACGAGCAAGAGCATTATTGGCAATATCCAAACTTCCAACGGCTTCCATACAAAGAACATATCTAATCCAGTATTCAGGATAATTAGCGCAAGCAATTAGGCATCTTTCATATAACTTGACCACCTGATTCACAAAATCAGAAACCTAATTACAAAAAGGTGCATTCATACACCACAATAATAACCAATGGATAAAACAAAACACAAAAGAGATATGCACAAGAAATACTCCATTAGTAGAACAGAGAGGCCCCTCAAATAGGAAAGGAGGGACCCTCCTTGCCTGACAGACAGATGGTTAGGAAGATAAGAAGATACCTGCATGCATAACATTGGAACTTTAAAAATAATAAAATTTACTAACAAACACATCATGAACCTAGAACGTGCACTGACAAATGAGGGTTTGAAATACTTAGCCTCGAAGAAACCAAATCGAAGGCCCATGCTTTAGTCTCAGTTCAAATTCCCGTTTTAAAAGTTGCTTCATCCAACGATTTAGCCAATAAAGCATATGATGCAGCAAATATTACTTAACTGTGAGTTACTGTATTACAAGCAGGATAGCTAAAAACTACAGGCCATAAAATCAAAAAAGGAAACCAAACTCACTGAAAATACCTTGTTAAAGTCGCCTTCCCTTTCTATAAAGTCTAGGTAGTTGTTCCAATTTTCAAGCTCTGCAACATTGAGGGGCCGCACATGAAAGTACGGCCTCCTAATAGCTGTTTCAAAACTAATGATCTTAGAATCGAACTCTTTAGCTTTCTTATACATCTCTTCTCTAATGGTGATATACTTCTCCAACTCCTCTGCCTCTGTTAAGCCACCACTTACAGGTTTAGGAGACTGTTCTGCAACATCAGATCCAACCTCTTCACCATTTACTTGGTCACCACCCTCCGAATGTGCACCTGCTGCAGCTGCAGCTTCTTCAGCAGTCCTCAATTCTGAGAGTGGCCGACTTCCCGCTAACTCCTTAAAGCTGTTAAAACCATTGGCACCATGAATACAAACCCATTTTCAATATTATGCATGGGATGTTGCACTATCCACATAAATATTTATACACATAAAAGGACATTTAAAACTATGCATGTCAAAGCACTCATACAATTGTAGTGCATCCTGTATACTGTTACAAAAATCACAAATGACGACATGCATTCCTAAATTGATGAAAAGTAGAATACAAAAAGGGCTCTTGTGGAGGTCATGTGGCTTGTATTTGAACACCTTTAAAGTATTAGGGTTACTCGCATTGCAGGGAGCATACATTAACTATGGTCATACATCCTGGGACAAAAAATTTGGAATCAGACGCTCCAAAACAAAATTGAAAGAAAAAGGATGTGATGTTCAATGCAAAGGGTAGAATAGATAGAAATCTTTTCCTAAGTTCTTCACTAAATTTCAGGATTTTGCATATGCATATACTCCAAACAATGTTAGACTTATTCATGGATGAGTACGTGATATAAAAAGCACAGGGAAGCAATGTATCACACATACAGGTAAAAGCAGTCCCCTAATTTATGAAGCAAACAATTCAGAAACCATCAACAAGAACAGGCAATCACCTCTGGCATAATTTTCAATGCAATACTAGGCATGGAAAACCCAATTATGATAACCCAAAAATAAAAAACAAAGAAAAATATAAAAGAGAACCCCAGTGTAGATTTAAAAATATAAACAAACATGTAAATTTGCTAGGAGTCATCACCTGTTGAAATACCGATCCAGTTGTTGATTTGGATTCTCTAATATTCGTGAATAGATCATGGCAAGGCGGCCCCACTCCTGCTGCATGTACTCATATTCTATGTACTTATCCCAAAGAGGAAAAGACAGGTAATCTGTTCCAACATAAGCTAATCCTCGCTCAAAAAGCCTGAAAGACCATAAAAAAGGAAGTGTTGTGATGAGATGAGTACAAGTATCAATACATATGAGTTAAAGACATCCATGAAAGGGAGACACCGGCACAATTCACTCTAACACCATATGACACTTCTAAACGCTGCATTTACCTTCCTGAAATAAACCATACTATGTCCGTCAAATGGAGCAGTGATAGAGGCCATCTAAGCCCTTAACTGGACGAGATCTTCTCAGCAGCAATTTGCATAATGATGCACTTCAGAGTGTCAAAGTTAAATAGAGCCATAATTCATTGACTAAATTACTAAGATGCAGGTCTTCATGGTATGGGAGTTTGAATGGATATTTGAGGCCAAAAAATGGTATCAGATCCTTATAAACACAAAACGAAACAAAAAGCTACACTAGTACAGCAGCCTCAAAATCAAGGGATTGCACATCAGAAAAGGATTTCTAAAGTGCATTCCCATCAAACCTTTCCGTAATACATGTGAAGAACCACTGTTGCAATCATACTGAAATGACGTTAGAAAGCAGGAACACCAGTTTCTTGCAACTGAGAAAAGCATGCAGTCATAAACTACCAAAACAAAGACCAACAATAAGAATGCATAAATGAACAGCTATTACCTTCTAACAGTGTCTGGATCTCCATATGTGCTTATGGAAAATATGCAGTAATGCAACCAGATGTCAACTGAATAGGTAACACCTTGAACTGCTCGTTCAAAAACCTCCACAACTTTATCCATAGAACCTAGACGTGCCTCATGATCCGCATACTTTTTCCAATAACCATAACACAAAGGAAACTCTGCTAAAAACGCATCATAAACTTTTTGAATTTTCAGTATGTTATCCTGCATAAGAATGTTGAGCAAATGTTAATTCCAAAGAGGTGCTAGGTGTTATATACAAATGAAATTCAAATAGACAATGAATTATGAAAGCAAGAAGTGGTGACAAAACAGTAACCAACAAGACCTACGGTATTAACAATTAGTGTCACTATAGAAAAACAAACAAGAAAGTAACATATGCATTCGAAGGTAGCTGCTTTCATATACCCAGTTATGCAAATCCATGGGAACATCATGGCATACTAAGAGAACTAATCTCACATGACATCTAAGAACATATACAAGGCACTATTAAGTTCACAATTCTGCAATCTCAGATGACTCATACTTGAATAAAGAGAGTTTCTCACAAGGCACTATTAGGTTCACAATTCTACAACACCCATGAAAATCCCACTGCCATCTCTTGATGTGCTTACATTGGGGAAAAAGAGAAACAGGAACATTCAACCATATGCTTCATCTAATGACTCAAAATTCAAGCTAACATACCTCTGCAACTTTCTCTGTCTCTTCAATTAAAGCAGTCCAGGCATTAAAATCCAAGGAATCAGCTCTCACAATGTTCCAGAGTCTATCTTCTTCAGCAGACATAGCTTGAGCAAAATAAATAAATAAATATAAGAAAAAATGTAAAAAGTTAAATGAAGTGAATCCGGATTTTCAGATGCATAATCTATAAGGAGGAACAAAATAGCAAACAGATCAAATCATATGGTCAATGGTGTCAATCGGCTAAACAAAAGGTTTTTTTTTTTTAAAAAAAAAGAGAAATAGCATACCAGAACCATCTCCAAATTGTTGAACATCAACAGATCCGGCCACATTATCTGTAGCATCTCCATTATCAACAGATGAAACAGTTCCTGTTCCGGAAGCAGCAACACCATTCACAGAAGAATCATAACTAGCAGCATGAGATGACTCCATGGCATCATTTTCATTACCAGTAACATTCCCACCAGCATCTGTCACTCCAACAGATGGTTTAGTCTCGTATGTCGTGTAACTATCTGATTGTTGAATGAGAGAATTGGGATCCGCAGAATATGCATCTGCCGGAGCAGCAGAAGTAGAAAACTCTGTGGTCTCCTTAGAATGCAAGGCACCAGTATCAGGAGCAATATTTGAGTTGGCATCAGTGTAGCCCGTCGTGGTATATCCTGCTGATGTATATCCCATCACTGCAGATGTTTGAGCAACAACTGTCTCACTATCCCCCATACTTGACGATCAAATTTTTGCTCTAGTATCGTGCAAACTGCAAGAATATAAACAAAAAACTTATAAGCTCTTCAACAATTGAGACAGCAAGAGTGGCACACTTAAATACATCTCTCACTAACAGTTTGGACAGAACAAGTGTGCAAATAACCCTTTCAAGACTTCAATCTAATCAATCCCAACAAGAAGAACCCAATCCATATAAAAGTGGTGGGGGAAACGAAGTTTAGGTTCATTGCATTGAAATTTACACTTTATATTGGATAGGATAAAAATAAAAATCAAGTAATCTCGATGAATTTTAACAATTTATATGAATTCTCCCTTTCCCAATGAACAATAATATGTTGCACCACTCTTTAATTTCATAATCGAAATTATAATTTTCTAGAACCTAAAACAAGGAACTGTACCAAATTTATGTGTGTTTTATATACAATATAAATACTACACTAAGGCCACTTAACTCATTGAAGATTAAAGAAATTACAGTAAAATTAAAGAAGCAAAGCACAGACTACACGCTTAGCAGCAAATCAAAAAATACGAGAAACCTAACCAGGATTAAGCCTAGGGTTTGGCAGGATAAACCCTAATTCGAAAGCGCAACAAAGAAGGAAGGGGAACGGCGGTTAATGGAACTCGCAGAGGAGGTACCTGGGCCACAGACGGCGTCGTTTTCGATAGAGTTCAGCTCAGCTTCGAGGAAGATGGAGATTTTGAAGCCTTTGAGTAAAAACTTTTTGGTGGTAAAACGAAACAGCAGAAGAGAGAGAACAGAGGAAACTTGAAGCGGTGGTAGACGTAGGGCAGGTGACTCTTTTTATTTTCTTTTTCTTAATTTATTCGTTTCTTGTTAATGACGTGGAGCTTTTCTTGGATGTTGGATTTGGGCTGTGCAGATGATGATGCCTCGGCTTTGATCAGGCCCGTCTAATTTTGTGGACAAAGACGTTTTGGGCATTTTGTGAATGACCATAGCCCAGTCCAAAAATATAAGTACACTGCTTCCTTACTTCCTTGCTTTTCTGGAAGTTATAAAAATCACAGTTTAACGCATATACAAAAATAATCCATCAAAAACACAAAAAGAAAAATGGATACGCATATGTCAAACTGTGATTAGAAATATGGAGAAGAAAATTTACCGTATTGTTTGTTTAATCATGTTGAAAAATTGTCAACCTTACTTGCAATTGAGATCGTGGAATTAACTATGGAGGAGAAAACTTATCATATGATTAGATGACTTTTAACAATAATGATTTAGCATCCATTTTCACTTGTTTGGATGGGATTGTATTAGAAATTGAAGTTCAAGTACGAAAGAAATTTCGAAGATATTCTAAGTTCAAAAACAACAAAGGGCCAAAATAGAATAGGAAGAAAGTAAGATCCATGCCAAACTTCTTTTTCTCAATGATTGATGCAAAAACAACAAAGAAGATAATGAAATCAAAAGCTAAAAAGTATAATCTTGAGGGAAGCAAAATAGTCTTGTGGAATATGAGGTTAAAGTCTGGTATCTCTCAACCATAAATTGTAGCCTTACTAATCTCCATGCATAAGCACGTGCTGCGTACTTTAAATATTGGAATCCTCCAAAATTTGAATTCTTGTTGTTTGAAGTTGGTTATGTTTAGGGTGTTAGAGCATCCACAGTGATGGATGTATGTTAAATATACACTCCGAGTCACTGGAATGGTCTCCAATGAGGAGATGTAAATGGATGTAAATATACATCACCACCATAGGGATGTAAAATAAAATGTATATTTACATCTATTTTTACATCCCTTGTTGGCGGGACCCACTCGAGAAAAGAGAAGAAAAATGAAGAAAAGTAAACATAAAAGGTTGGGACCCACGGCTACACCCCCAATTTACACCCCACTAGAGCAAAAACATATTTACACCCCCCGGAGATGTAAAAGGGATGTAAAAGTGGCATTACACTCCCGAATTTACACCTCCCACTGTGGATGCTCTTAGAGAAGAACTATTGGTTAAGTGATCTTTTTATTTTGCTTATTGATTCACATATGAATTTGGTTCATCTTCTTCATTATCTACCATTATCCTGTTATTATAGGAGTTGCAATTTTTTTTTTTTTTTTCTCTTCGTCTATATTTAAAGCGTATAACCGCACGGCTATACTCGTTAAATATATTCCACACACCATACTTTTAGTTACTAGGCTATACTCATTGACCACAAATCCTTTGGACCATAGAGTCGAGGAGAATGGGACTACATGTTATCAATGACGAACAACATTGTTGCCAGAAGCCAAGACTAAGATTCATTGTTTGATAAAAAAGAAAGACTGAGATTCATAGAAATCATATTAACCACTAAAAGAGAAGGAAACCAATTCTAGCAACCGAAAAAGTGAAAGAGCACAAATTAGAAAAACTATTAAGGTCTGCGAAAAAAGAAAAAGAAAATCAGATTATGCCTTTGCATTCAACTGACTGTGGGTGGCTTGAGTAACAACATGTCTGCAGATTTTCATCTGCTACACCGGAGTTGAAAGGAAGAACACGGTTATGATTTTCTACTCTGAATGTGTTTTTATTTTAGTGAACTTTTATTATTTATTTTGTTAACTTTTAGTTTTTTATTAAGTTAAATTAATATATTATGTAGTAAAAATAAAATAAAATTGATTTTTTACTCTCTTTTTTCAATCCTTAGATTAGATCTAAGATCAAAGGGTGAGTGACAACAAGTCTCTTGGACCGTATGAAAACAGGACTGATAAACATATATAAATTCTTGAAACTCATACACATCACACCTTACGAAAGCTCAATTCATGAAAGAAACAGATCATTTGGCACATCCAAATTGATCCAATGTGATATGTCTAACATTAAGTTGAAGTGCAACTTGGTTTCCTCATTCCAAGGCTTGCTTGCTGTTTCTCCATCATGGGTTTTTGAATTCTACTCTGCACAACCCCATTCTTTTTATCAACGCTTTGTTGGAGCCTTTTGGTCATGTTCACAGGCCTTGCTGCCTTCTTCACCTGACTTTGGACGATCTTGGGTTGCTGGGGCTTTTGGGCAGCTGCCACTTTCTCTTTTGTGTTATGCACTTTGACAGCCAATGAGTTTTTATCAACCACCTTGTTCCTGCTTCCAATCATCCCATCATTTTCTGAAAACCAAAAATCAAAAAGTAAAACTTTCTGTTATCTCATGAGCTACTAAATTTTGGTGTAAGGAAATCATAAATGAAATTACCAGGGCTAGATAAGACGGCACGGGGACGAAGGATTGAACAAGCTCTAGCATCAGCTGGTTTTGTAGCCTTACCAGGATTTCTACTGTTCTCTGCTGTCCTTGACAAGTATGTTTAATTTTTCAGATAAATGTGAGTGTTAATTGAATGTTTGAGGGTAAACTTTGTTAAGGTTCAATCAAACCTTTGGATGAAGAAATGGAGTGTCCCGGTAGCTTGGAGACATAAGCCTTCTTGGTTATGGCAATTGATGGTGGAGAACAGCTTTGAATCTCCTTCCCTGCAAAAATATATATGTATTTGATTTAGAATTTCAAATATTAAGTTAGATGACAGTTTCTTACTTCGAAATTTTACCAGGGACAGATTCATCAGAGGCATTTGTCAACAGCAATGTCCTGTGATGATTTTGTGGGGAAAAATAATCATCTTGTTCTTGTAGCCGCACCTTCACTTTAGGATACACTTCAAAATCCAAAAGAAGCAAAACAAAATTACATTATATCACACAAAAAACTAAGCTCATGAAAAAAAACCCGAAAATTTGAAGAACAAAAAAAATTCTGATCTAGAATTACTCGCTTCGTTGTTTTGTTGTTTGTGCTTCTACAGCCAAAAACAAAGATTGCCCACAAGTAGAATATGAAAATGTTAGAATTAGAGGGTTAACAGAAGGTTTGTTTAGAAAGCAAGAGACAAAAAGCTCAAAAGAAGAAAGGTAGGCATGGAAGAAACCTCACTTTTTGGAATTTGCTGTCTGTTTTCAAATTTGAATGGCTTTGCCCTTTAAGGTTGGTTTCCTTGGAGAGCCTGAAGAAATCTTTGTTGGGTTTTCAAGCATACAGTCAATCAAGTAACCTGAGTTGGAGTCCGACACAAGTTCATATGAGCACATGATACCTGATAAACTGAATGATGCCTTCTTCATATCTTGACTTGAAAACCAAGCAAGCAGAATTGATTCTTCGGTCACTGAGTGGCAGAATATGTGATGAAACCCTTTTCCTACTTAATCATAATGATTAAGGTTTAACTATTTTAGGGGCTATGTTTGAGGAATATGGGTTTGAAGTTTGGTATGTCAACCATAATTTGTAGTCTTACTCATCTCCATGCATATCACATGCCGTTTGAAGTTGAAGTATCCGCACTTTAAATATTGGAATACTCCAAAATTTGGATTCTTGCTGTTTGAAGTTGGTTATGCTTAGGGTGTTAGGGAATAACTATTGGTTAAATGATCTCTTTGTTTTGCTTATTGATCCACATATGAATTTGGTTCATCTTCTTCATTATCTACCATTCTCCTGTTATTGTAGGAGTTGAAATTCCTCTTTTTTTTTTCTTCGTATATATTTAAAGAGTACAACCGTGCAGTTATACATTCGAAATATATTAAAATTTAAAGGGTATAGTAGTAAAATATATTCGAATATTTTAATCGTATACGCCGTTTGAAATATATTAAAATTTAAACGGTATCGCCGCGCGGCTATACTGTTGAAATGTATTGATATTAAAAGCGTATAGCCACTCGGCTACATTCATTCAATATATTCGAATATTTTAATGGTATAGCTGCTCGGCTATACGGTTGAAATATATTAATATTTAAAGTGTATAGCCGCGCGGCTATACTCGTTAAATATATTTGAATATTTTTGATGTTATAGCCGTGCGGCTATACTTGTTAAATATAATCGTCCAGCAAGTGTATAGCTGCGCGGCTATACACTTTAAATATATTCGAATATTTTAATAGTATAGCCGGGCGGCTATAGTCTTTAAATATATACATATATATATGAATATATTAATACGGCTATACGTTTGAAATAAATTAATATTTAAAACGTATAGCCGCTCCTATACGCGTTAAATATATGAGAATATTTAAATCCTACAGCCGCGCGGCTATACGGGTTCCGGCTGTACGTTTGAAATATATTAATATTTAAAGAGTTTAGCCGTTCGGCTATACGCATTAAATATATTCGAATATTTTAATAGTATAGCCGCGCGGCTGGACCGTGATTTGTGCAACCGAGTTGGGTTTAGGTATAGACCAGTTGAGCCCAATTATAAGTTGTGGACAGGCTCAAAGAACTCATGGGCCAACTACAATTCCAAGTCGTAAAACAAAAATCCAACGACATGCCGTTTTGCAGAAGTAAGACTTTCATTACATAATCCACCCTCCAAACCCTCCTCCTTCCTTCCCTGGTGTAAACTCGCAGTCCATCTATCCACTGTCTCTCTCTCTCTCTCTCTAATGGCGGCCCAAGCTCGAAAAGGAGGCATCTCCCTCCCGGAAAGGCGAAACCCTAAGAAGGATGACGAAGGCGTGATCGCGAAGTTCTCGCAGTCCCAAGTCGTCGTTCGGGGCAAGCAGGCCGCAAACGATGCCGCATTCGTCACTAAGAAGCTCATGAAGAGTACCGGCAAGGCCGCTTGGATCGCCGGCACCACGTTCCTCATACTGGTTGTGCCATTGATCATCGCCATGGACCGCGAGCAGCAGCTGAACGAGCTCGAGCTCCAGCAGGCCAACATCCTCGGCACCTCAGCCCCGCCTCCTAAGTGAGTTGGGCCAGGCCGGGTCGGGTCCGATACACCGGTACCTTCCCCCTCTTTCATAACCATTCTGTATCGCTTTGGTTTGAGATTGGTGAACCTTTTTTGGGGAGGGCTTTCTGTGATGGTTGCGTAATTTCCTAGGGTTAGTGAGATTCGATTCGGAATTGCAATAATTTCGAGAGTTTTAGTGTTTTTTTTTTTGGGAGAATGGAAGTTCAATGAATTACTGAAATGCCTGACGGTGCATTTGTGTGTCTTATTTGGGCATGAACAAGTTTAGAGCTGAATTTGCTTCGATATTAGAAATATTTTTTGCTGGTTGGCTTAGTGTTTACTATTCATAATAATCCCTTGTTGTTGTATGTGCCCTCTTTTGTTTAATTCATAGCTTTTAAAAGAATTTTCCCATGTACAAATGTATTTGTCATGCTTGCAAATATTGGGATTTTTCTTCAACAAATGTTGTTATTGAGCACTATGCCTAAGAACCAGTGATTTTGTGTTGTGATTGTCTAAACTTTCATATGCCAAGCATCTTGGTGAGGTGTGGCTTCTAATTTTATGGCGGCACTTTTAGACTCTTCAGTGCCATGAGACTCTTGTTCTATGTAGGGGTGTTTCATTGGCCTTGGCACAGTTTGCAAATCTAGGGTGTTTCATGGTACAATATAGATAAGCCATACCCTTTTCTGGGCAGCTAGAACTTTGTTTTACGTTGATTCTGATCTGTACCATGCATTTTAAGAGTATATGGCATGGAGGGGAATGTCTTTCATCAGCCAGCCACCAAATCCTCTCTGGAATTGGTCGAGGGGTCTTTCATTTGGTCGAGATGATGGGCCAACACACACAGGTTTTGAATATTTTCTATTAATTGAACCTTATTTATTTTGACTTCTGAGAGCTTCGTAGCATAGTACTTTTGGTTTTGTCTAGATCAGTGACTATTTCTGGGGTGATTGGTCATCGCTTTATTATAATGTTCAGCGTAGTGCACAGACAATTGCAATTTCTTCTTGGTTTGGAAATACGTGGTGAATTGTTTTGTATCTTTCACAAACATATTCATATCATCTCCTTCCCTGACTTTCGGAAGTCAGTACTTACAGTATAGTAAAATTGTGGTTGTGGGGAGTTCATTAAGGTTTAAAACAATCAGTATGCACCCCTTCTGTGCTATGCATTATGACCCTTATACCTATTGAATTCAACATGCTTGATTTTATCATTCGGAGTTGGTGGTATGGTGGCTATGTATGGACAGATATTCTTGTGCAGGCCTCTCCATTTTTCAGTTTCAAAACCTTTGTTTGATCAGTAAGTGTAGTTGTAGCTGGTTTGGGTTTGCCAGACAGAATGATGATATGTGAGGGATGAAATAGGAAGTGATTGGCTAGCGTACGTGTTCTAGGAGGTCTTGGCTTGCTAGTCAGAATGATGATATGGTGAAATATGAGATAGGAAGTGGAAGTTTGATAGAAGATTGCGAATTTAGGGCTTATTAGAACAGCATGGATGCATTACTGGCTGTACAGTTTTTGACTGCAGAACTCATTGGTGTGACAGAGCTGGAACTTATGTTGGCATAGTCCAACTTGCGGAATGAAGCAACCCTAGCAGAGAGATAGATGGTAATTATTTTCAGATGAATGGCCTTTGTTAGCTTAGAGACCAGTTTCAAAACTTTCAGTGGGAAAACAATCGGTCTCTACTAGGAAAAACAATTGCTAAGATCTCAACAGTTCAAATGTTGTAGGACCCTCCTAGTTAACGTTGATGGATATGGTCTGCTGCTAACCACCAGCTCCTCTAGATTCTAGACTTGAGCCTTAGGGTGCAGAATAACTAAACCCGTCAAGGTTGTGGTGGACTCTTCTTTTTATCTCTCATCACGTTTCCCTAGGGTGAGAATTCCAGCCGATAAGTAGATTGATTATAACTACGATGTAGTAAACAAAATGGTAATTGTTCACCAAGCATCCAATCCGGGGCTGTTAATCTGAACTACAAAGAAATCTTTATTTCTGAGTATCATCCATTTCAAGAATCCATACCTCATAAAAAGAACCCAGTTGCTCATCGTCTTGTCTTCGAATTTGATGGAAGAACGAAAATGATTTCTCCAACACTCGAATAATCAGAAGAGTTTGTTTGAAAACTACGTACTGTGGGTTACTTGATGAGGTAGCATAATCCTTTTAAACTCCTCACTGCCAAAATCGAAATAAATAATGAAGTGGAGGAATTAGGCTCCATTGTAATCCAATACACAACTCCATTCAAGAATGGACATCGGTCTCTCGTTGAAACTTGGACATCATATGAAACGGGAGGAACTGCGCTACTACTTCTCCAGGCATTCAGTCTAAGGCTGTAAACCTCAACCTCAAACCTACTTTTTTGGCCTCTGCATTTGCGTGCAAACATTATCACCCTCACAACCTTTCGGCACAATGAAACTTGAACCCAAAAGCAATGATATTAACAGTATAGGTTGTGTCTTGAATCAGAATGGGAGTAAGTGTCTTGATTTTTTTTGATTGAGGGATTCCATAGATATATAGAATTATGAACATGATGAGAGAAGCAAAGCAATCCATTGCAAGAACCTTTAACGAAATAAAAAAAAAAGTTGGGCGCATCAAGATTCAGGAACCTTTAAATTCAACCTTGGACCGATCTTGCCTTTGGACTTGCCCAATCTTGGTAGACTCAGCCTCTTGCCCGGACTGGAAATGCATAGTGGGCGTGGGATGCGTTTTGCTAGCCCAGGTGGCTTTTTGCTATGGCAAAACCCATAGGTGGAAGTACTTTAATGGAACATGTTATTTTGTCTCAATCTAAGAGCATCTCCAAGGGAGATGTCAAATACCAAACATCAAATTTAAATTTGATGGTTGATGTGGCAATTTGACATTTATACAGTTTTACACTTCACCCGATATGTCAAATAAATAATTATTGTAACAGTCAAATCATTTAAGATAAAGAAGAAAAAAATTATAAAAAGGAAAATAATAAATGAAAGTAACAATCAACTATCTTTAAAAATAATAAAATATTCATTTGACATCTTGCTTTTGGGATGTCAAAAATAACATCTCAACCTCCAGCCTTCATTCCACATCAGCTTTGACACATCGGTTGGAGTAATGTGAGATGTTATTTCTAGAGCATCTCCAGCCGATGTGTCAAAAGTGCCACATAGATATTTAACGGCTAAAAATAACATCTCATATTACTCCAACTGATGTGTCAAAACAGATGTGGAATAAAGGTTGGAGGTTGAGATGTTATTTTTGACATCCCAAAAGTAAGATGTCAAATGAATATTTTATTATTTTTTCTTTTCTTTTCTTTTTAACTAAAAATGAATCGACACTAAAATGTAATAAAATAATAATTTAATTTGACTTATGGGGTGGAGTGTAAAGCTGTGTAAGATGTCAAATTGTCACATCAACTATCAAATTTAAATTTAATAATTGGTATTTGACATCTCCCTTGAAAATGTTCTAAGGATGCATATCCTCTGGTGTATCCATACATTGAAGGACGGTAGAATTTTCCTCTTCGTCTTATTTTGATTAGTTATCTTAATATATAATATAATACTTGGAAAGCTGTAAGCTTTTGATTAAAGAAAAAACTAAAAGAAAAGAATGGCTTTATTTTGAAGTTTGAACTGTCTCTCAAACAAGAGATTTATAAATATTAAATAAGTAGGGTTATTAACCACGTGGATTTCAATTGAAGCTTGTTTATTTTTAGTCTCTATCACGAAAGTTGAAAGATTACCGTGTTTTTATACGAAAATCAAATAATACATTCCAAATTCTGTTTTCATTTTTCACTTGTGTAATTACAAGTGAAAACTGAACCTAAAACCTCTAAAGCTAACATTGTTAGGCCATAATTCAAGACTTCACTTGAAGTTTTTTAAGTGTGCATCACATCATAGCCAACCTTCTTTCTCTAGTTGAATAGAAATTTAAGGGCCCGTTTGATAATCATTTCATTTTTCATTTTTAGTTTTTATTTTTTGTGCTAAAGTATAAAAGAAAACATGAGTGAGAATGGAAGTGAGTATGAGATTGAGAGAGAGGATGATGGAATAGAGAAGTAACATAAGTGAAAACAACAACTTGAAAGTGAAAATAATTTCAAAAAGATTTCAGCTTTTAGTTTTTGTTTTCACTTTTATTACTCCAGGGGGGGCATCGGGACCGGAAAACCGGAACACCGAACCGGACTAGTGAAAAAAAACTAGTTGACCAAAAAGTCAACAAATCTGACCGGAATTGGACCGAAAAGATTCCAACCGATTTCGGTTCTTGTTTTACACTGCACCAAACCCGACCGGACTGGTTGTATTTTTTTATTTTATTTTATTACAAAATTTTAAAATCCAATGCTATATTTTAAATTTTATAATTAATATTTTTTCAAATTCAACTTCAAAAAATTTATCATTGTATGAATTGGGTCATTTGTTAATTTTTAAGCCAAAAAAATAACTTATTTATTATAATTTTTATTTAAAAATTTTTAAAAATATTTAAAATTAATAATCCGGTTCAAAACCAGAACCGATCAGAACCGACCCGGCCATTTTTATAAAAAAAAAAAATTCCTTAAACCGGACCGTGCCCACCCCTACGCCCCTCATCTTCCATCTCAATTTCTCATCTCCATTCTCATTCTCACTTCTATTCTCCCTCTTTTTCCTCTATATTTTAGCACACAAAATAAAAAACTAAAATTGAAATAGTTATCAAACGGACCCTTAATATTTCATATCATTATTTTATTTTTAAAATAGTGGTCATTCTATGCCGGAGCTACCAAATTTTCTAATTTCAACCCTCATTCCAAACAGAGAGAGACAAGAAAAATGAACTATGACCCATTTCATTGCTTAGTTAGGAAGGCTCTAAATATTGTTGCGACCTAATGATATAACGAAGAAATACTTTTGCAACAATATTGGCTCAGCCAGCCAGCCAGCCAGCCAGCCATCAGCATTAATGGGTAAAGCTAAATGGCAAAGAAAGAAAAAGGGCACGTAGCACTATCACTTCTTAGATGGACCCCAAATCTGCTTGATAGGCAACTAGGGATTGGAAGATAAAAAGATCAAATGGAGACCAATTGAACCAAACCAAATAAACATTTCAACAGCAAGAGTCGGAGAAACACTCTCATGCGACATAAATAACACTTTTTGTTATCTCTAGTTAATAACGCAACGATATGTGAGTTAACTTTTCCACGTATTATCGGTCGAAAATAGCACAACCTAATCATGCAAAGCGTGTTTTAATAATTGGCCGGGAATAGCACAACCCTAATTATGCTAAGCGTGTTCTAATAAGTGTGGTTAAGGAAACCGACCAACAAATGCTTCGCACATCACCATCAAACTTATATTTTTTAAATTTTGAATTGCCATTAGGGCATAAACATCTAAAGGGCCGAAATAGAAAAGGAAGAAAGTATGATCCATGCCAAACTTCTTTTTCTCAATGATTGATGCAAAAACAACGAAGAAGAGAATGAAATCAAAAGCTAAAAAGTATAATCTTGAGGACCCATATCTGGCAAGTACATAAAACAAAACTCCAACAAAAGTTAAGTGTGTATTTGGGTAAGCGCATGCTAACTTTCTTTCTGATCAGATCAAAAGTTGATCCCTACATCTCAATACAAACCATCTGAAAAAGCATTTCAATCTTCAAAACCCATCTCATGCCCTCAATAATCTGCACTAAATCATTGGCCTTCTCTCCACTATAGTAGCTGTACAAAATGTTAACTTGTCTTGATTGAGAAACATTCAAATCTTCAATAGTAATCTCCATGTTTACCACCATGTTTCTTCATGAGCTGCCGAACAAACATCAAGCAAACCACTAAAAACCCAAAAGCTGCCAATCCTCCCACTGCAATAGCCACTGTCCTTTGTGTATGATGCCTAGACCCTACAGTCCCTACACACAGTAAGCACATCACAGGTGTTAGATTTTTTATTTGATACACAAATCTTTAGTCTTGAAGTTGAAACTAAAAACTACCCAGTAAATGTCAGAGAAAAAAAAGAAAGATGAAGAAAAAGTAAGTGATAGAATTACTCATGACAGATGGAAACTTGAAAACTTATGTGTCAAAGTCCGTCACCATACAACTGTCTCTCTCTCTTTATTTCTTTTATTTTATTTTATTTTATTAAGACTCTCTCTTTCTTTTTCATTCTTCGTCATACCAGTTTATTATGATCTCCAAGAGAAATAAATAAATCAAAGAGAACCCACATCATATATAACCAAAAAGATTACTTTAAAATCCACCTACTAAAATCAAGACGTGCCCGGCCAAAGACAACTAGGTATTAAATATTAAAAAGAAATTGCACAATAAAACAAAGTCCTAAAGTAAACCCTTGTAGATAAAAACAAAACAAAAATGCATCTGAAAAAAATCAGTCTTCTATCTGAGTTTACCTGATGATGAAGTTATGCTTGGAACACCATTGGGGTAGTAGCTGTAGTTAATATAGCACTTCTGAAGATATATCTGCCCAGAAATTGAATCACCACACTCAGTCTTAGCCTTCTGATCAGCACTTTTCACACAATCCCCACAATCCCCAGTGCCCAAATCACCTTCACACTGCCCCAAAACATACACAGACTGATAGGTCCCAGCATAAAACAACCCACCAGTTCCATTCTTCACCCCATTCTCCACCATAGCAAAAGCCGAGTCTCTCTTCTCCTCAAACCCACTGCTTCCACTTGCCTGATCTGACTTACAGATCTTGAACAAAAACTCTGTTCCAGAAACCTGCTTGAACCCAGCAATCTCATAGCGCAAGTAACACCCACCGAGCTGAACTCTAGCTGCTACGACTTCTCCACAGAGTTTGCTGGCCAAAGTTGGGATCTTTTTCACACAGCTGTTACACTGGGAGGTGGTGAGGTCTCCCCTGCATTGATACAGGCCTGAGATGGCATTTTGGCCTTCACCAGAAGTGGTTGAAAAGAAAGTCTTTTGTGAAGATTGTAAGACCAGAGAATCAAAGAGGGATTTGAGGGTTTGTGAAGAACTTGGGTCCTGGAACTTTTGGCTTGCACAGCCCTTGTAAACCAAGTTTGTGAAATCAGCAGAAGTGATGGCAAAGGGAAAGGAAGCAAAGACTGTGTAGAAAAGCAGAGCAGAACACATGAAAGGAGATAGCTTGGTGGGCAAACCCATTTTTTGAGATGGGAGATTTGATCACACCGTCAAAGGTTTTAGAGGGGGTTTGGTAACTTTTGGAGGAAGTTGCTCTCGGAGTTTTCCAGAGAGCGGTTTTGGTTGAAAATAAGGGAGCTTGGTTTTGCTATAAAGAGTCCTGGCCGTTTCTTGTGGGGTTTTGGACTTTTTGGGCCGGTTTTGTTTTTGGAGCTTTTATTACTGATCATGCAGCACAAAATTTATGCTCCTCCAAACTCACTACTTTTTTTTTCCAAAACAAGAAAATTAAGCACTAGGATTAAAGCTTAAAGTATTGGGTATCTTGGTTTGTCACTATTTGACTAAATGAAATTGACGGTAAACGTCAAGGGTACCGTAGTTTCATGAATAATGCTTACTTATTTGGAATGAAGAAGTCTATCTAAACGTGTTTTTATGTTCTTGACCGTTTGGTCATGTTTAGACCTTCGGTTCCTTGTAAGTATGGAGAATATATATCAGAAAAATCTGAGCTTTAGGGGATCAACAATGGGAAATTTCCTAACCCTTTTTAATTTCGGTGCTTCCTAACCCCTTTCCCTTGTTCTTAGCTTTTAATTTTGTACCGATTTTATTCTGCTGCAAAACCTGGAATTGGAGTACTTTTTGACCAGTGGTTCCGAATCTTAGCTGGACATTTTGACTGCAATTAGTAACGCTTCGCTGTCGCATGCCATGCATGCTGTGTATGTTTAGCAGTTGCAGCCCAAAAAAAAGAACTATTCTCAAAGAAGATATCAATATGGGGATTGGGATTAGTCTTCAAAGTGGACTTTGGGCAAGCAACAAAATTATCGTGCCTCCATTTTTGCTTCAGCAGATTTGCCTTAGAATAGAGGCTCAAAATAGTTGCTGGCAACTAACAAGAGAGAATAACATCTACTATCTGATTGAGATAAAGCACTCGTACTTAAGAAATATTTCGACTTCGACTTGAGGTTGGTTCAAATTTTACAGAAAGTATAACAAGTCATTAGAAGGCATAGGTCTCAAGGCACTGTATCAAAGAAGTTTGCTCTGAGAGACTGAAGGTCAAAGAAGTTTTTGGTTGCTATTTTATTTTATACACTTTTTGTGTTTGTTCAGCTTGAATTTCCTTTATATATATATATATATATATATATATTTCCCAAGATTGAAGTTTACAGTACAGGAGGTACCTTGTTGGAGAAGATATTTCTCTGTCTTGCAGAACCAGTTGGCTTTAATTTTTTATTTTTTTATTTTTTTGTGTGGCTCTGAAATTCTGACTTCAACCAATTAACCCAAGAAGGAAAATTGGGTATGCCACCTTTCATTTTATAGTAAATTTGCTGCTGTAATTTTCAAGAAGTTGAAAGATTTAGTAAAAATTAGAAACTAAAGCCTCAACATATGGGATGAAAACCTAAAGCTCTTGAGCCAGATGAGCCTCTTTGCTCTGAAGAGAGGGTTCCTAGATCTACAAGTGGCAGAGAACTGCTGCAGGGCAACTTACAGAGAGATTTATGACTTTGGCTATGCAAGCTAAAACTTGTGTTTGGGGCATTACTCCAGCACTTGGCTTGGTTCAATTGAGGATGGTTATTAGTGGGGCGTGGATCAGAAGTTAATTTCTAAGATTAAAATGGTTATTGCACTTAAATTAAGTAATTATTTGAGATAGATTTTGTATGCCTAAACTTCGTTTTTTTGGTACACTGCCAGAATGTTATCATTAATAGAATTTCTCTAAAAGTAAATGTTCATTTTAATTAGAGATGTATTAAAGAAGTGCGGATCAAAGGTTCATTTCTAAGATTAAAAAGGCAATTGTGCATAAATCAAATGACCATATGAGAAAGATTTTGTAAGCGTCTACATTTTTCCCTTTTTTTTCGGGAGTGCAAATTACAATTATCTTGAATAAAACTACCCTTAGATTAAAGTTCCTTTTATGGATTACAGTTTAATTAGCTAACCTTCTGTTCGATACATCCTGTGTTTGTTTTTAATCGAACTGATAAGCTGTTCGAGTCCACCATCTAAAATTACACAAAAGAGCCAAAAAATTACAAAAGTGAGGTTTTGATTCTTCACCCTCCACGCGCATGATAGCATAGCACTCATCCAAGTTTTTCAATTGTCAACCAAATATCCCAGACGATAGCGTACTCGCCCGTAACTGATGACAAGTGGCTTTCACAGTGAATCACTTTACTAGATTAAAGAACAATCCAAGAGACAGAGTAATATGTAAAACGAAAGCAATTTCCATTCTTCTAAAACCCTATTTACTCCAAAAAGAAAAGAACACTCTCAGTCTCTCACTGTCACTCTTTCAATTTCTTCGAAATGCTGGTAAGCTCATCACCCTCACTTCCAATTTTTGTTTCCTGAAAACAATTTCGATCCTTTGACCTCTCATTTTTCCAATTTTCTCAAATTTTTTTGGTTTTTTTTCCCGAAAATGTTTTCAAGTTTTGTGTTCTGGGTTTTTATTTCCACGAATTTCTTGGTACATTGGTTTAGATTGTTTTTTTGCTAATTTTTTTTGAGAGTATATTTCTGAAACTTCTGTTCTATATTTTTTCTTTTTCTTTTTCAGTCGTTTGGTTCTTGGGAAAATTGTAGGCGAAATAGGTTCTTCTAGTTTCTCACTCTTTTTTGTTTATGGGTAATTTTCAGGTCTTGATAGCTTGAATCGAGCTCCAAGGGTTTTTCGAGGTACGACTTGTGTTGATAATAGTGCTATGTTTTGCATGCATGTATATTTGGGGCTTCAAGTTCTCTTCCACTGTGTTTAGAGAGAGAGAGAGAGAGAGAGAGAGAGAGAGAGAGAGAGAGAGAGAGTCCAGTTCTCCATCCTTTTGATCTTTCCGAAAAACTGTTGCTTGTGCAGTGTTAAGGATGTTGGAACATCCAATTGTTTTTCAGTGAGACAGTGCAAGCTCTAATACTCTTATGTTGATTGTATTTTAGTTACAAGGTTTCGATGGTGGTAGCCTTTTAATTTTATAATGGACTCGCATATCTACTTCTTTAGACTCCTATTGGGCATCTTCTCTGAGAAATTTTGGAATATGTAGGTACAGTTTGGCATTGGGCAGCTCATAATCAGAATAAGGGGTGAGCGGACAGTGATGGCGCAAAAACCAAAAGTTCAGGCAGCCCTTAAAGCAATGGCAGAGCTTGGTATTAATGAAAAACAGGTCAAACCAGTGTTGAAGAGACTCTTTAAGTTATTTGACAAAAACTGGGAACTGATCGAAGCAGAGAATTATAGAGTGCTTATAGATGCTATATTTGATGAGGAGGAAAATGAGGTGTACTTTTATATTTTTTTCCTTTATCCAGGCATTCTTTATTCCATTTCTTCTTCTTCTTCTTCTTCTTCTTCTTCTTCTCTCTCTCTCTCTCTCTCTCTCTCTCTCCTCTCCCTCTCCTTTACTTATGCCTGCTTGATTTTGATTTCTTCTGTTAGGTTGTGGAAGAGAAGAAGAATTGCAAGAACTATGATGTATGTAATTTAAATTCCCTTGGTTCTGGTGCTCTGATTTCTTGTTTTTTTTCTTTTCTCACACTTTTGGCTATAGTTTCTGACATATCTATGGCCTTTTACTTATCAGGAGGAAGATATGGAGGAAGAACATCAGGTGCGTCATGAAGCTAGTCGTACCTCAAAAAGGTTACATTCAAGCGGTCATGAGAGTTCATCACAGAAGAAGAAATCTACAAATGCTGATGTCTGTACACTTGACTCCCTTGCTTGTGTTTATTGCATTCTCACCCTTCTACCTATATCTGTTAACATGCCTTTTGGCCTATTGTCTATAGCTGGAGAGTGATATGGAGGAAGAATTGCCGCTGCCTCATCAGCGGGAACGTCCCCTTAAAAGGTTGCGAAAAAGTCATGAGGGTCAGGTTTCACCATTCCCAAATACCTGCAACCCTATGTTAGGTGATACTTCATCGGTAAGACCAAAAGTTGAGAAAGATGAGCTACTTGGTACTCGTTCTCCCCAGCAGCTACGGGACATTACACGGTCACCTGAGTCAAGGGCAGAATTGCAGCAACCAATTTCACCCCATATTGGTAATAAAAACAAAGGCAAGCAACCTGTTATGTCTAAACCCTTGGCACCTCACGGAGTACGCTTTAAGGAGCTGGTGGTGGTGGAACCAGGCATCATTCTTTTGCCTAAACAGAATGTTAACACTCATCAATTACTGAAGCCTAAAGATGAGCCCTTCACTGATGACATGGCACAAGATGAGGTTCCTATTGCAGCCATTTTACCTGGTACATCTTTGTTTGCCTTATACTATACTATCATTGATATCCCAGTGGATGGATAGTTGGAACCAGGAACCTAAAAATCTGCTTTAACTGTGAATAGAATATAACTAAGATAGTCATTTATTAGCATCAAAGGCATAATACTATGGAATAAAATTATTTTGGATATTATTATTACCTTCAATAATCTTCTCGTAGAATGATTGTTGTTTTGTTCTTCTGCAGATCCCTCAAGTGAAGAAAACCCTATACTCCAAGATGGTGCAACCGTGGAACAGAATGATCAAGAACATGTGGCATCCCAAGAGAAAGAAAGTACAACAAATGGTATTCAAGCTTCATATAATGAGGGGAATACAAACTCTGAGCTTGCAACCATTGAAGAGGAATCTCCTTCTAACTTAGAAATTGCCTCTTCACCCTTAGGAGAGGTAAAGCTTTCTTTCAGTTGTAATTCAGCTATTGGAAGACCAGATTTTCATATGCCTAATCTAGATGCCGTTATAAAATTGACGGAGGAAAAATGTCTGCACTCATACAAAATTATTGACCCAAACTTTTCTCTAAAGAATCTGTTGGCGCATATGTGTGAGAGCTTTTTGGAATTGGGATCTAATTCCAATAGTGAATCACAGGATGGATCAATTAGTGTAGCGCCAAATCTTGATGCATTGCGAAAAACTACTGCTTGGGATGCTGGGGGTGGAACTAAGGAACTATTATGTATGCAGTCATTTTCTTTAAACGGATCTGTTAGTATCGAACACCCTACTGTGGTTACTGCTCCTCAAGTTCCAAGACTTCCCTTGTCTTTGAATGGTTTTGGTGAATGCAGAGAAGCCTGTGGGAGGACTGCTTCTAATGGTTTTTCTGAGGTTAATAAGGAAGGTGGATTGGAAGACTCTCGTGTTCTGGTTGTTGTTCAACAGTCTGATCTGACGACTGATGATTTAAGGGCTTATCATGATATAAATGACATAACTAAAGGAGCAGAAAGAGTCACAATACCATGGGTAAATGAAATGAACAGCGAGTGTCCACTATCCTTCTTCTACATCTCCCGAAGCCTTGTTTTCCGAGACGCTGATGTTAACTTCTGTCTTTCTGGTATTGGGGATGGGGATTGCTGCTCAACTTGCTTGGGTGATTGCCTATCAGTGCCTGCACGTTGTGCTTGTGCATGTCAGACTGGGGGGGAGTTTGCTTACACCCCAGAAGGCCTTGTTAAGGATGATTTCTTGGAAGAGTGTATCTCTATGACTCGCAATCCTCAACAACATCATCCCTTATATTGTAAAAGCTGCCCACTTGAAAGAGTAAAGAATGATGATTGTTTAGAACCATGCAAAGGCCACTCAAGGAGAAAGTTTATCAAAGAATGCTGGAGCAAATGCGGCTGCGTCATACAATGTGGCAATCGAGTGGTCCAGAGAGGCTTAAATTGCAAGTTGCAGGTTGGAATTTATGTGAAAATGTTCTTAGTTTGTCATTATTTGATGGAGTGGTGTATTTATTTTCTTGTTGATGTAAATCTTGTGCATAAATTTTAATAGTTATATTGTCTGACGTTATAATGTAAGCAATAAAGTTTTCTTCTATAGTACTTTTTGTCTGTTCTCACAGCCTCTCTGTTGAATTTGCACTGTGTATTCCAGGTATTTTTTACTTCTGACGGAAAAGGTTGGGGTCTACGAACCTTAGAGGACCTGCCAAAAGGTGCCTTTGTGTGTGAGTATGTTGGAGAAGTGCTAACCAGCAAAGAGTTACAGGAGAGGAACATTCAAAGCGCCAGAAGTGGGAAACGTCCCTATCCAGTGCTCCTGGATGCAAATTGGGGTTTGAAAGCGGATTTGAGGAATGAAGAAGCTCTCTGTTTGGATGCAACAAAATATGGAAATGTTGCTAGGTTTATTAATCACAGGTAAACTTTTGAAGTTCACTTCCTCTAGCCCACAGCCAACTTTTTGTTTGCTTGACAAATTAACTTTCGGTTAATCATGTCCTTAATAGTCAGTTCATATGATGTGTTAATCTTCTTTTACTAAGATATTTATATCTATGGGATATATTTTGCATATGCAAAAACGGAAGTTGTAAATTTTGGGGAATTATAAGTTTCTGGTTTCCGCATATGCATGGAATTTTTATACTTAGGATCAGAAATAGTATAGTAGGAAAATAACTGAGGATGGTAGAATGTAGTTGCAAATTGTAGTAACCTGACTCTTGCTGAGGATGCCAAAAAGGAAACTTACCAAGTTAAAAGGGAATTAGCAGTAGGCAATGCATGTTGAGAGTTTGTTGCATTAAAATACAGTTTCATGTTACTCTTTTGTTAACAGAGTAGAAATGAGAGAAGCTGCAATTTATGCACCAGGAGCTTTAGCATTGTATCAGCAGCAGAGCCATTAGGCTCTTTCTGGGAAGCTTGCACGCCTTAAGAAAGTTTACTGGTCTTGTGCCTGAGTGTCTAGGGAAAGTGGCAACTTGCTTTAAAATAGAGCTTGAACTGTAGAATTTGTTCCCTGAACTTGTTGCCCGTCATAGCTAGGGTTGCTAGCAGAAGGAGCTGATTCATGTTGGCTTCATTCTATGACATTCTATCGTGTGGAGAAACGTCTGACTGTGTTAAATTGAGTTAGGCTTCAGAATATCTGATATATTGTTTCGTATCTTACTAGATGTTTGGATGCAAACTTGGTTGAAATCCCAGTTGAAGTGGAGACCCCGGATCATTGCTACTATCATGTATGTGAAGTTATGGAGCCTTTGATCCTTCATTTGCATAGTTATAGTTTATCAACTCTGTTGGTGATTGAAGACATTTATATGTTCTATTGTGCAGATTGCTTTCTTCACAACAAGAAAAGTGGATGCTTTGGAAGAGCTTAATTGGGTGAGTATATTTTATCTTATTAGATTGTATTTGTTGGTGGTATGCATATGGCATTAATTGTTTTGTCCTTTCAGAATTAGTTTTTAATGGAATAAGCATAGCTGCTCCCATATGAGGAGAAATGTTGATATTTTAATATCAGCATTCTGAAAACTTGAATGTATCATAATGGAACTTTTTTTTTTCTTCATGTGGATTGTTAAAATGCTGAAATTCTTATGCATATGAAATTTATTTCTATTTTTAGTCTTGTACTTATTCAGCCAACTCTTACTACGATCTCTTTTGCCAACACAGAATCCACTGTCCACTAATTCCACTTTAGTTAGATGCTTTTTAGCTTTGAATTTCACCAGACTGGCGAATTCTATAAATTATTTCTGATTTTACTATGCTAGATAGGTTATGGCAATATGTACATATAATTCCATATTTACAAGTGATCTTTATTACTATTTTCTAGTTCAATTGAGTCATTTCTGCTTCATCGAACTATGGTAAATTGACGTTTGGTAAACCTGTTTATCTATTTTCTGTGAAAGGCTTCATGCTTATTGAAATAAGAATGCATAAAGAGGACAGGTTGATTGATATTGTTTGGTTAAATATACGTGATGCTTGAGTACCTACTTTGAACCTACAGCCACATGGAAGGATTTGTAGATTATAATTGTATGTGATGTTTGAGGCCTTGACCAGAACGATTTATCTCAATATGGTATGCTGGTGTGCCTTTATCCTGAAGACAACATTTAGCTTCATCCTTTAGAAATGTTCAAGCACAATATGGTACAGCAATTTCCATTTTGGACTGCATTACTTGGTATTATTGTATAATTTCGATGACAGGGTTCTGGATATAGATATTGAATAAGTTAATGTATAAATGACTTTATGGATAATGTGGCTGTTCTTACGCCGTGCAATATGGGATCTGTTTGCAGGATTATGGCATTGACTTTGACGACCATGATCATCCTGTTAAGGTGTTCCAGTGCCGATGTGGTAGTAAATTTTGCAGGAACATGAAACGTTCAAATAGTAAGTGTATTTTCCATTTCTGTCCCCTAAGACGCCAAATTTGCACATGCTTTGTCTGTGACAATCATTTTTTAATGCGAACTACATGTTGCTCCTGATGCTAACATTCATTTTGATGTCTGCATCCAACAGGATCTAGATCTGCATCAATTACAGCATGAACTTCGGAGGGTCAGTTCATGGATAGTGGGTAGTGGCTACCTTCTCTTTTGGTTCAATATCAAGGATAGGTGTAAAACTGAGGATAGATCTTGTTGGATGATTTTGTACAGGGTTTTATACATGTATAGCCAATTTGGTGTCTAATGCTATCGATGATAATTTAAAAGCCAGACACCGCAGCTTTCGATGTTGGCAGAGGCTAGACTGCTAAAAATACTCAAAAGTTCTATATATGGTTGCTGCAATGTAAGGCTGGATATTGTGTGTTTTATAAATAGAATATGTAGCCAGAAATGTGTATTCTACTTGTATTATCATATTTGGGTGCACCCAAGTGTACAAATATAAGGAAAAAGGCCTTGAGTGTGAAGGCAGATGAAGAAACTCAATGCCATTGCATATCTGAAGTTCTTAACTGAGCTGCCGTATCGCTCAAGAAATGTAAAGCGCTGCTGCACTTTTATCTTTAACTGACAGTGAATCCCTGTTGTGAGGTCTGCAGAGGATTTCATGCTCAGACCCAGAGGGCATGACGGGTTGAATGCCTCCTGGGTTGAGCGGAAAAAGGGTCTTGTAGTAGCCCTCCATGATTGAAGTAAAATTGCAAGTTTCAGCAACCTCCGGAATCTGCACAAACACCCAAGCTGTCTCATCAGAACTTGGTAAAAGAAAATCACTAACTAGCTTATGTGAAAAGAAGCCATGGCATTGGCAGTACCTGGTAAATGTCACGCATGAAAGCATGAAGGTTAGGATATTCAATCAGCTTCTTCTTGGTGCATTTGAACAGCACATTGTACACAAGATCAAACCGAATCAAAGTTGTGAACAAACAAACATCTGCAAGCGTCAGAACATCTCCACACAAAAATCTTGAGCTGCCCAAATGATCTTCCACCATGTCCAACGCATCAAACAACTCATTCACCGCCGTATCATATGCTTGTTGAGACTGAGCAAACCCGCATCTGCAAAATGGAAAATCCCAGTAAATATACAGTTCTTGATTAAAATCATTAATAATAAATTAATTACTAATTAATTACCTATAAACCCCATTATTGACATTTGGGTAGATTATGCTATTCCAAGTCTCAATCTTTTGCTTTAATGGAGGCGGCGAGAGATCCAAACCCGGCTTCCGAGCCAACTCATTGAGTCCCGAGTTGAACAATTGGATTATATCGTAGCTCTCATTGCAGACCACCTCTCTCTTCTTCACATCCCAAAGCATTGGGACCGTGGACCGCCCATCGTACCCTCCTGCTCTCGATTTATAAACCTCTTTCAGGGTTTTAAACCCGTTTGCGTTATCCGGGCCGGGGACGAGGGTATTCGGATCGGGGATAAGGGTGCTGCTGAAGTGCCACGAGCCGTCCTGGCCCGGGGCTGCGATTGAGACTGGGACGGCGTCGTTGAGGCCCTTGAGTGCCCGGACTATGAGGGTGCGGTGGGCCCAGGGACACGGGAGGCCCACGTAGAGGTGGAGGGAGGTTTGGGCTTGGCGGGGGATTTGATTGGGTGTAGCGCGGAATTTGGAGGGGGGTCTGGTGTAGGCGAGGGTGGGGTCGGAGGGGGCGAGCTGGGACATCATGATGCGCCACGTGGAATTCCAGGCTGTGCGGACGGTGGAGATGAGGAGGCCGGGAGGGAGGGAGGGGCCCCACAAGAGCTTGGCGGCAGAGGAGAGGAGGGAAGTTGGGTCAGGCGGTTGGTTGCTGGACATTTTAGTGCTGACGTGGCAGGTGATGGGTTTGGGTTTAGCCCATTTGGCGGTGATGGGTTTCTTCAGCGGCGGTGGAGTTGGGAGGTTGGGAGGGCTGAGCAGGGAAGTGCACGACATCTCAAAATGCTGGGTTTTTTTTTTCAGTTCAGCTGCTGACTGATGATGAATGTGTCGTCCTGTGTGGTTGGGAATTCACCCTTCAGACGACACGTCGTATGAAAATCAATGCTAATGCAATGTCCGTGTCTTCTGTATTGAAACGGCGTCGTAAGCACTGATTGGCGCCATCGAGGGGTAGCAAAAGCCGTGGCGCCCAATGAAAGGAAAAAGCAAAAATATTTAAAATACAAAGCAAAAATTATTGATTTTAGCCTCCCAATGAAAAGAAAAAGGTTGGGGAGGGCGGGAAAACCGGAAAGCCGAAGAGACGCCGCCGCTTGAGGTCCTTTCCATTTCACATTTCCTATCGTAAGCTTGGGCAGTGGCTTAGTGAAGAAGACGATGGGCTGGAACCACCCACACATCTCCTTGGAGCAACTCTTGAATCTGATCAAAGGGTTTGTCGATATACTGCTTCTGCTTTCTGGGTATCAATCCTCTGGTCGCCTTGCCCACTGGGACTCCCACAACATAAAAAAAGCCTTCCAATGGGGCCTCTTCTTTGAGAAGGTCAGCTTTCACTGCTTTTCCCCAATCATATTTGGTTTGAGTGGAAAGGGTATCTCTGAATTTCATGTCTCTTTCAGTTGGGTTCAGTAAGTTGAGATTTTTCTTTTAGTGTTGTTAGGTTCTTGGAAGTTTTGGCTGCTCAGATGATTATGGGGGCTCTATGGAGGAGCTTGATGCAGCTCTATCTGAAATGACATCTGCTGCTTCTCTTCCTAAGGTTATAGTTTTGTAGATTTTATTGGTTTGGCTCCTTAAATTTGTTGAATTAACTAGTTTTTGCTTATGAAAAAGTTTAAAGTGTAGCCTGCTTAGCTTAGTTGTATGCTTGTATTTGATAAAGCAGGGGCTTGCACATCTTTCATCTGCAAATCTTACTACTGCACGGCACTTTGTATTAGACCATCTCATTCATACCTTACCGTTGAGGGATGCACATCTCAGAGCTTTGCTGATGGCAACTGTAGAGATGGATCTTGAAGAGCTATCAGAAACTGAGCATGATTTTCTGAATGCATACTTCAACAAGTTGAAGTTGCAGAATACATCACTTCACCGAAGCATTGCATCAGCTACAAAGATTGAAAATTGCGCTGGTGATGGTTTCACCAATTATGTGGTGCAAGAGCTCTTGAAGCGGTGGTCTAAAGTTTCTTTAATGTCAGCGGTTGAGGCAGGCTTAGATGTTCTTTCTCATAGTATCAGACATAGCAGTTGGAGCGAGTTTGATGATAATTTGTTAAAAGAACAATTAAAGCGTGAAAATGCTCCAGAGTAAGTGGGAAATGTGTGTGCAAAAGCGTGTGTGTAATAGAAGAGTAAATAATGTGTGTGAATGAAGTTAAGTGGATTATGTTCTATGTGCAAGCATTAGTCTGAGGAGTTGTATTAAGACTGTATGTGTCTGGCTTAAGGAGTGAGTGGCTAGTCTCTTTGTGATAGAAGATAGTATGTCTCATAATAAACTCCTTTTCTGAGATGCATTTAGCTGAGTCATGAGTGTTCTTGTAGATACTTAGAGGAGTTTACATGAAAAATCAAAATTTTACTGTTGTATGTTTTCAGGATCTCACTACTATGACCTGAACTGAATATCTTGTGGTTCCTTATTCAGCATTGTAGAGTGGTTGGTTGGTTCTCTGACATGGAATCGCTGGAAATCAAAGAATATCTCCTATTTTCTTGATAAGAGAACTATTCAATTGGTCTCCGGTGCCAGCATGATATTTTCTGCCCCTAAGATTCAGTGGGTACAAATATTTGGACGGCTGAATTTGAGTGTTTCAGCAGGAAGCAGTGATGATGGTCTGCGCGAAACAATTGTAAGTCAGTTTTTTTTTGTTTTTGTTTTTCAGGCACAATTGTAAGTCAGTTCAGTTCAATAAATAAATTAGAATGAATTGTGAATTTTTTTACTTTTGTAATCTGAAGGATTGATTCTCTTCAGCAATAAATATTTTGTATTTCAATGGTCGCGTGGCTAACTACACATCTCTGTACCCTTGCATTCTTTAGGAAATAAATTGTACTGTTGAATGAAGAAATTGTGCTCAAGTTCCCCTTTTTCCCTTTTGAAACAGGAGCTCTTGTTAGTAGGGTGCATTGCAAGCAGATGGACTTCTCTAATCGAATATATGGTGTCAGTTTGTTATGATTGCAAAAATATTTCGGAGCAATATCATGAAGTGTGCAACTTACTTTATGGAAGATCTACAGCTCCTTTATCTAAACAGGAAGCAGTGAGTTCAAAGGTTCAAAATTGATGCTGATAAGAAGACATGCATGCTTCTTTGCTTGTTCATGCTTTATCTTTTTGTATTAGTAATCATGGTTGGCTTTTGTGGTGGAACTAGGAAAGTAACATTCTTGAATATTTGAGCGGACTTCTGGGAAGTCAGCTGCATCAGTTGTGGAAAATATCCCCATCCCTTGTAGCTGTTGCAATTCCATCCCGGTATTCCTATACTATTCTATGCAATGTTTGGACGTCTTTTTTACTTTGATTTGAATCAATCATCTTATTTGCACAGGAACTGACTGAATCATAGGTTTTGAATGATTTTCTTTCCCCCTTTGCTAATTGGTGTTGCAGGTCACCCTTGTTTAGACTATATTTGAGCGAAATTCAGATTCAGTTTAGAGGGGAGTTTTCAACAATGAGGTTTTGTATTGTAACCCTAATGATACTCTTTGTCAAGATGTATGATTGTGGCAGCAATTCACATTTATTTTGTTTTGTAGATGCTGTGGCTGTGCTCATGATTTGAAGGAGCATAATGACTGTGAGTATTTATATTCAATTAGTTCTGCAGTCAACCTTCCCTGTCCCCCAACTGTTTTAGAAATGAAATAGAGGAAATGCTAGAATTAATATATGAACTTTTTTCCAGGTGAGCTTGCTGAGAGAATTTGGTGCCTTTACATTTTTCATGTTTGTGGCTCCCACCTGTTTGTCTGAAGTTGCGATGGTGCTTGAAAGTATCAGGCCAGTCGTCTGTAAGAATGTTTATCCTCCATGCAGCTGAATTAATACTAATAACATTAGTCATTTATCCCATTTTTTTTATATGTTAGGTAAAGCAACTCTATGCAGGGTTAAGTTTTATAGTAATAAATACATAGGATGAAATTTAATAAATAGTTTAGAGTTGGAAGGAAACTATTATGGTTTTGGAAACTTGTGACTGAATAGTTGTGTGGGTCACGATTTTGTAAGATATATGGTACAACTCACTAAAGTTAGCTTTATTTATAAAAATGTTTGTTTTATGTTGATCAACTTTTGATATCATTTCAAGATTTTTTTCCTTTACCAAAGGGTGAAAGTCAATTATAAACTGTAAGTTTATGGATCAAACATCAAATTTTTTCCTCCTCCTGGTTCGCTAGGTGGCTACTCTAAATGCAGTGGTGTTTTTCTGTGAAATATTCTCGTAGTCATAATTATTCTTCAGTTATATTGGTTAGAAGACCTTGATTGGAAAAAGAGAAATCAACACCTTGCTTGGTCCATTGAATGGAGACCTGCTTTGGTAGCAAAATCTTTATTAATTCACTTTATATCCATATCAGTATCAAAGATCTACATGACACAATTTCTCATGATCTTTGTGGCCCTTTCTATGTGCAGTATAATCAACCATGTGATGAAAAGGCTACATAAAGTTCACAAAAATTTATTAAAAATATGGTTGTTTTATGTTGATGAGCTCTTGATATCAATCCAGGGTTTTCTTTTTCTTTTTCCAAAGGGTAAACAAAACTTTTTCCTCTCTCAAGATTTTGTGGTTTTCATGGTTTACTAGGTAGCTATTCTAAAAATACAGTAGGGTTTGCTATATTTTGCTTGGATATATGCTTTGTTAGCACAGTTTTGATTAATTCCTTTTATAATATAAGTATAAAAAATATACACGACACAATTTGTCATGATCTTTGTGGGCCTTTTCTGTGTAAAGTGTGATCAACCTTGTCATCAAGGGGCAAGTTCACAATTTTTTTGATTAATCTGTTTACTATATGGCTCATGTAGGTATGGCCGGTGGGAACTTTTGATGTAAGAGTCGACCTCATCCCACTTATATGCTTCCTGGAAAGTTCACTATCAAGAGCCTTTAATTGAAACAGAAGCCAAATACAACAGATGAGCACAAGCAACTTTTCAGAGACGATCCATTCAAAAAGTTTTGTATCACTTGACTGACGTTACATCACTAGAGGCAAGTCGTCAATCTTTTCTCCAAACTGGGACCTATGGGACCTGGGAATTGTTTTAAAGAAAAGTTGAATAGACTATTTGATTATAATGTTTATCAACTTCCACCAATGGGATTGTGACATCTCGTTGATGATGCCTGCTAGTGGGAATTGATACTTGAAAGCTTCATCTGTTTGTTTTCTTGCCAACCGTATATTATTCTTGGTGCTTTTTTGCTTCATTTCATATGAGCTCGCTATAAAACAACACACAGACCAAGGTGGATAAGGAGCTTAAAAATGAAAGTTTCTAGCGTCTCTAGCTGTTGGAAAATCCAGTGTTTGAAGTTGGTGAAGGGAATCGCAAGCACCGGATCTGCGGTCACACTTGTTAGCATTGAAAGAAGAGCATCAACTGGTTGTTGCCATGTATCCTATCTTTTGAGGAAGTTGATTTGGAAGTTGAAGTCGCAATGGAAACAAGCTGTGGGATGGCGAAAGAGCTACACTCATTACACCTATGATCTTCAAAGCTATTCTCTGAACTTCGACAACGGTTTCGATGACCATCTTTCACCTCATAGTTTCCGGTGATGCTTTGTCCTCTCAAAGGATATATGGACAATTTTTCCTTTGAGATGTATAGATATTTTCCTTTGAGTCATGCAACTTAGATTTACATTCAAAATTGTTGGCTAATAATAGCATGACCAAATTTTGTTTCATTTTCAACCTATTTCGTTTCTCTGCAGTGAGACTTATGTTGTGGCAAGATAATGTAAAGGAAACCAAACCTTGAAATAGTTGGAAAAAAGGGATCTTAACAATTGCTATTTCTTCTGTTTCCTCTTTCTTGTGGAGTGGAGCAAGTATTATTCTTCTTTCAATCTTTCTATCTTTGCTTGTAAAAAAGATAAATTAAATTCTACAAAGATGGTTTTGGGGTCCACTATTCATTGCCATGTTTCTTTTGCATTCCAACCAAGATTGCAACCATGAACAAACTTGACCTAATTTTTTTGTTTCTTCTCTTTTTAAAATGCCAGAGGATTCAAACTTCACATTCACAACACCCAGTTGATCTTTTTTGACTGTCGATATGACAAACATACACGAAATTACCTAAAACTAACGACCATTATCAATCAAACACCTACGTTTTATTTTGCTCAACTTCTATCTATCAAAACTTCTTGCTTTGCCATCCGTTTGTTATGCCTAATTTTGCAACTCAAATTTAAAATAGGACAAATAGGCTAGCCCTTGGATGCTTTTTCTTTTTGGTCCATTGGATGCTTTTTCCTCTTTTATGTTTATATAAATTCACTTTGGAGATTCATAACATCACTTTGGAGATTCATGGACTATGAGTCTCCTTGCAAAGCCCACAAGACATTTAATCAGACGGCTAAGATTCATTGATCAAACCAGAACTATGCATGACCATGTTAATTAAGCGTCCATTTGATGCGTTTTTAAAGTGATGATGCTCAAAGAGCACAAATCACTAGGGAACAATTTTCATGAGTTGTAAAGCATAAATACTAGAAATCAACTTACTACACTAACTTTTGGACACTAATTAACGCGACAATGTTTTATTGGTTGGAAATAAATAAAATTTCGAGTGAGTTCGGAAAGAAAACAAATAAAACGTTGGATCATAATTGGTGTTCAAAAGTTGTCTCTCCAACATTACTCTAAATTTTCCTTTTGTCCAGTTGTCCATTACACATTCATTAATCAACAATCAATTTACTAGCTATCAAACTTAATTGATTGCACACCATGTGATCTCCGGTAAAAGGCAATGACAATTCATGCCCCACAGCCCATGCCACCCTCAATTATGTCTTCTCTTTACCCCCAATCTAGACTCAACTCACCCATAATTTTCTCCATCTCCGTTTCTTTTTTGTCATCACATTTGCAATGGGAAAACTCACAGGATTTCTAATTTTTTCAAGCCTCTTCACAGGCTTAGTGGTTGCAGCAGACTGGAACATTTTGAAAAACCAGAAAAACAAGAACAATGGGGTAGGAGATGGCTTGAAGAAGTACTGTGAGAGTTGGAGGATCAATGTGGAAGTGAACAACATTAGAGGTTTTGATGTGGTGCCCCAAGAATGTGTCCAGTACATTCAGAAATACATGACATCCTCTCAGTACAAGGCTGATTCAGAGAAGGCCTTGGAGGAGGTCACTTTCTACTTGAGCAGCTGCTGCACATTGGAAGGTGATGGCAAAGATGCATGGATTTTTGATGTTGATGATACACTTCTCTCCACCATTCCTTACTTCAAGACACATGGTTTTGGGTAAGTGAGTTTTACTGTGTTTTTCTTGGGGTAAATTTTTAATTACCTGAGTAAAATATATTTTTGGATTTGGAAATCTCAAACTAGGGGAGAGAAGATCAATGCAACTTCTTTGGAGGCATGGATGAGAGAGAGTAAGGCACCAGCTCTTGAGCACACACTGAAGCTCTTCCATGAGATAAAAAACAGAGGACTAAAAATATTTTTGATCTCCTCAAGAAGGGAAAACCTTAGATCCTCAAGTGTGGACAATCTCATTAAGGTTGGATACCATGGATGGACTGGTCTTATATTAAGGTATAATGAGCTATCACCAAGGCTTTCAAATCCATCTTTTTGTTGATTATTTCTGTATAATTAAGCTTGCCTGAAATTGAAAACTTTAACAGGAGTCGTTTTGAATACAGGGGTCTTGAAGATGAGTTCATGGAAGTGCAAAAATACAAGTCTAAGGCAAGGCACAGATTGGTTGATGAAGGCTACCTCATCTGGGGCATCATTGGAGATCAATGGAGCAGCTTTGAGGGCCTTCCAATTGCCAAAAGGACATTCAAATTACCCAATTCCATGTACTACAATTAGCATGAAATTTCAGTCCATAAATTATAAATTATAAAGCACAATATTGCTGTTCCTCTGTGCTTCTTTGTGCACTTATTTGACTAGCCAAAACAAAAGCACTTTTGTCCTTTCTCAGTACAATGTTAGTGGTAGTGGGTATGAACTATATGCTCTGCTGCGTTGTATTGCAAAGTTGTGGGTTTTAAGTGCTTCTGCATTTGAAGTTCCTGCATGTTCAAAGGAAAGTACCTCAAAAGTCAAGGAGACAACTTGATGTTTTTTCCCCTTTTAAATCCATTGAATTATTGAAATGGCATCATTAGATGTTGATTTCTTTTGGAACTTTGTCTCCCTTTACCTCTCCATCTCTTAACCCAAAACAAAAGAAGCTTTCTTCTGGGCTAATTATAGCATATGGCATTACTTGTTGAAATTGGACTCAAAATGGCTCAATTCAGGTACACGACGTTATTTTATACACAGTTCTACTTCTTCAAGCAAACGTTTTCAATTATGCAGAGAGAGAAAAAACAACAAGAAAAAACATTTTAATTTTATTATTAGTAACTTGGTCAAATCTATAAAAATTTAACTTACTACGTTATCTTAATAAGAAATAAAAATGATCTCCACCGCGTAATTGTTATTAAAACCCGAGCACGCGTAAAAATAATTGCTCATCATTTACAACCCTTTTATGCTCAGAATCTTACCTAAACAGCTGTTAAGAAGGTCATTAACAGCGCAAATCTGCATAATAAAAACCAAATCCCATTTTTGTTAGGCCATGAAAACGAAATCCCATTTTGAGTATTGAATTTTCCTTGAGCATTTTTTACTCTTCGAGTGTTGACTCAGATTGTCCAACATTCTAATTATCCATATGGGTTCCTTACACGTGTCCACTCAACATCCCATATGGACCAAGTTTGGGTCCGAGAATGAAAGACCCAAGACAAGCCCACAAAACAGAAAACACAGAGAAAAAAGAAAAAGAAAAACAAAGGACGTTAAATGTCTTGTCTTAGGCCACGTTGGGCTTTTGGGCAACTCCAAAGAACATTTCAGTTGTCACGCTTGCCCCACGTGCACCTTACCGGATATTTACCCTGCCTACCAATCACAGTCCGCCACCACTGTGGGCCCCACGCATATGCTTCCGAGAAATCGTTTAAACGAACTGCCGAGGCGCGTGGAGACATCCACTGTTCGTTAAAAATGCAGAGAGAAAGAGAGCCCCAAACGAGGCCCAAAGCCGAAGGGGACACAAAAACAAAGCGCACTCGTGTGACTCGTCACCGTTCACATCCTTTCCTTTCGCTCCTGGGCACGCCGGTGACGGAATTTAAAAACACCCGCCTGTTATTTTAGACGTATCTCCCTCCTCCTGCGCCAAAATCTGGGTTTTGATTCGATTCTGCGTGTTTCGGGCTCCAATTCTCCTACTTGGGGCGCTCTATCAGGTTTTAGGTACGAGCTCGATATACCCTTTTGATAAAGTTTTTCAATTTTTTGGTTTTTGGGTTGGAATTTCAGGCTTTATTGCTTGTTGTGGAATGCTCATTTGGAGTTTTGATTGAATTTTGCGTTTTTTCCAAATTGGTATTGTTGGGTTTCGATTGAATTGGTATTTGTTGTTTGTATTGGTTCATTTTTTTGGTGGATATTTTGTTTTCTTGTTATTCTTCAATTTTGGTGGACATGCTTCGCTTGGATATAGCAATTGTTTTGCATGGTGGGGTGCAATGCTTTTTCTTTGTAGCTGTTTTTTTTTAACTTGGATGGATTGCATGTTTTGATGAAATTTGAATTGTTGGAGCTGGTTATCACTTGAATTGTGATCGTGTTGTTGGGGTTCAGTGGAGGAGGCTGTTTTATAGAATATGGCTTATAGCAGAAGTAGGGTTTTAAGAGAGAGTGAAAGCAAGTGTGAACTTATATTCGGTTACTTAAGTATTTTTGTAGATATTTTTGTTTTCTGGCAATTTTTTTCCTGTTTTGTTTGATTGACATAAGTTGGATTATTCTTTAGGGTGTTTCAAAGTCAGACAAATAATTGCTTTTGTGCTGATGAATGTGAACTTTTGATTGTGTTATGTAGCGTTGCAACTAAATGATCAACTGCCTCATAAAAAAAGACAATGCCGAAAGATTTTTATTTTATATGTTCTGCTTTTTTTTTCGGATACTAGGGTTCTTCCACTCATAGTTTTAAGGGGTTCATTATTACCTTGCAGTGGAATGTACTGATGACACTGTGATGCAATTGTAAACTCATTCTTGTGGGTTTTTTTTTTCTGAAAACATTTTCGGGGTTCTGGGAGAGTTTTTATCATCTTCATGCCAAAAAATGCTTTCATTTTATGATGGTTGGTTTTAATGGTGTCTTGCACTAATGGATTTATCCTTCTGTTCACAGGTGAAAATTGATGACCCCTTTCTGTGATTTTGGTATCAATAACAAGCAAAAGGTGTGCTTTCAGTAGGTTTTAAGTTGGTAATTATCATCACTATCACAAGCTAAGCTAATATTTAATGACTAAATTACTGATGCTCCTTCTCTGGTTTTAGGGCTATTGATGGAGGCACGCCCTGCTTTGTCCATTCAGAGATCAGCTGCAAAACAGTTTACTCACCTGGGGGTATCTGCAGCAATGTCTTCATCTTTACCAGTCCTTCCAACCCCTATGGAAGAGACATATCCCAAGTTGCCTGACTCCCAACAGGTGTCCATGGAAAGAGAACTTATGACAAGGCCTGTTGTGCATGCAGGTCACTTAACTTCCAACAGTGGAGTAGTTGGTCACATATTTTCATCATCATCAGGATTCTCAACAGATCTTCACTACTCAGCTCCTTCACCTCATGAAAAACAGCCAAAAAACAATCCTTTCATTTCTCAGTCATCGAGTTCTGTGTCTTTGCAATTACCCCATTCTTCTCATTCAGGGTTTCTTCAATCTACATCCTCTTGTCCTTATTCCAAAGAAAACAGTGGTTCCTGGTGTACTGATTCACTGCCAGGTTTCCTTGATTTTCCTGTAAATAACCATATCGAGAATAGTCAAGTAGAGAGCAGTAGTTGTAGCGGGATTATGCCTGCTGAAGAATTTGTTAAGCGAAGTGATTGGCAGGAATGGGCAGACCAGCTAATTACTGATGATGATGCTTTGACTTCTAACTGGAATGAGCTTCTTGTTGACAACAATGTCACAGATCTGGAACCAAAGGTTGAGATGTTCTTGTATAGTTGGTGCTTGATATAGATTTTCAAGTTCAGTGAATAATATCTGTCATTGTTATGAAAAAAGAAAAACCAATTGGGTTGTGATTATGTTGTTTCAGATAAAATATCAGGTTCCCAAACCATCTTCGAATTTTTCAGCACAGCAGCCCCAAGTTCATCAGCAACAACCTGCTCCATCTGGGGAAATCATTCCTGCTCCTTCTAGAGAACTCATTCCAGCTCCATCTAGGGAAATCATTTCTGTTACTGCTCCTTCCTCAGCTAATAGTGCCCCCGCCAAGGCGCGCATGCGTTGGACACCAGAACTTCATGAGGCCTTTGTGGAGGCTGTGAACCAACTTGGCGGTAGTGAAAGTGTGTAACTCTTCTAGCTTTACTGAATTCTTAGCGTATGATAGAAACTTCTACCTCAATTAAGTTTTTACTTCTTGCAGGAGCAACTCCTAAGGGTGTGCTAAAGCTCATGAAAGTTGAAAGCTTGACTATCTATCATGTGAAAAGTCATTTGCAGGTACACATACTTCTTTCGCCAATAAATAGTTTCACATAGAAACTGTTTGTGTGTATGTGTGCTTGTGAGAACTTTCTTTTTACTGGAGTTCATTTTGAATTGCAGAAATACCGGACTGCTAGGTACAGACCAGAGTCATCTGAAGGTATATGGCATGTGCCTCAATGTTTATACATGTGTACATTTTTATGTATATTATCTAGATGTGTGTATGTATGCATAATTGCATATATCTATTTAGTGTATATGTTGATTGTATTTATGTAGGCATGATTTTACTCTCATTCTGATTCTTCTTTTAATATTTTATCCCACTTCATCGACCTCTTTTCGCTTGCATTTTCCTTGTTTCCAGAAGTGATATACAAGGGGGAATGGAGGGGTGTTTTAAGTATGCATTCCCCTGTCTCTATATTTTTTGTTTTAATTTTTCTGGGGTAAAAATTGAATCTCTGAAGTGCATATGTTTTCGGATAAGGAATCTCTTATTCTTACTGTGATGCGAATCTGCTATGTTGCTGAAGCTTTTGTATGATGTTTTTGGCGACGGAAGATAAAACAAGACATAATTAAGCACCAAATTTGTGACAAATGAAAGTCGGATGCAAAATCTTTTTTTCTTTTCGAAAACTATATTTCTTGTTCGTTACTTAATTTTCTGTGCTTTGGTGCTGGAGTTTGTGTGGTCTAGAGAAAAATTATGATCTTTAGCAGTGTTACCTTTTGTGTATTTTTTGTTTTTGATTCCATCAAATGAGAAATTCTTCTGACTTTTTTTAAAATCCTTTATAATGCCCCTCTTCCCAGAAATTGATTTGCAATATTTCAATTTTGTACTATTTGTAAAAATGTCCAAGCCGTCTGATTAATTTTTCCCATATCATTTCTGAGCAGGCTGTATTTTGGTGAATACTTGAATTTTCTTATTATTCTTTGATGTTTTCAGATTATTTATCTCTGTTTTTTTATTAGTCTATTCACCAATACTGTACAGGATGCTGAAATTATTATCCTTGAGGTATATTTGTGCAGAAATGCTTGTTTTTATCTCCTTGAGTTTCATGTTCTACCGTGAGACTTTGTAGTTGGCATGTCTATGCTGACCTCATTTACTATTTATACCTTACATGTAAGGATTTCTTAATTAGTTAATGTAATGTGCTGTTAAACAATCTTCTATGCAGGGTCCTCGGAGAAGAAATTAACTCCGATTGAAGAAATGACTTCTCTTGACTTGAAAACGTAAGTCAATTACTGATTAATTCGTGATACCTTGGGCTGCCTCGGGAAGAAAAAACATAATGGAAAAATGACCTGGAAAGAGGCTTTATAAGCAGAATAGGAGGATATGAGCTACCTCAATTGCTTAACTTTAGCACCTGGAAGATATTTTTAATCATTATTCTTTTATAGGACTGTTAACTTTAGCACCTGGCAGATACTGCGAACTGTTAACTGTAGCACCTGGAATGTACTGCTAACTGTTCACTATTTAAATGTGATAATCCCAGAGTGGGGTCTATCTAAGGGGGGGAAAGGGGTCAAATGATTCAACATTCTACCAATAGATTAGTGTACTCTTATCTCATTGTTGGTTGCATTATCATGTTAAATTTTTCAGAAACTCTATGCTCATTTGATTTGGGTACAGGGGTATCGAGATCACTGAAGCTCTGCGGCTGCAGATGGAAGTTCAGAAACGGCTGCATGAACAGCTTGAGGTATGAATTTGTTTATTGGAAAAGGATTTTTCTTTCTAATTGATATAGGTTTTGAGTTATAACTTGACTTGTCTCTGCTGCCAAAGCTTGAGAAACATTTATAGCACCGTTGTACTGTTTAGGCTTTGGTCAAACTTCGAACCCTCAAATTCATATGTTCCTTGATTGTTGCGTATATGGCCCCGGTTCTATTTGTTTAATACTGTTTTCTTTTGTTGTGCGTTTCTTGGTTATTTTGCTATGCACTATTTGTAACTTTCCGTTCTCCGCAGATTCAAAGAAATCTACAATTACGGATAGAAGAACAAGGGAAATATCTTCAAATGATGTTTGAGAAGCAATGCAAGACGGGTATCGACACGCTGAAGGCATCATCGTTGAATTTGGACGACCCCGCTGACCCTTTAGATGCAATGCAAGCTTGTCCTGACAAAAGTGAACTGGAGCCCTCCAAGGTGGACCTTGGTAAGACTGAAACTGATCCAGTTAAAGCCAACACCAAATCTGAAGTAGGCTCACTGGAGCTGTCAGGGAAGCAGAAGGTACCTGAAACGGAAGCTCCTGAGGATCCTGAGCTAGATCTTTCTGTGTCCAACCCCCAAACCCCAAAGCGTCCCAAAATAAAAGAATAAGCTTGTCATCTGTTATATCAGTATTAGACTGACCAATCGTTCCTGATTTATAGAAGGTCCCCATTTTAAGATGGGCTTTGGCGCCTATGGAAAGAGCTTTTTTTTGACTTAATATTCATCGTATTCTCGTGGGCATGAATAATGCGTATGTGATTTTTATTGTCTAGTTGATAGTTTTAAGCTAATTAGTCAAGTTTTGATCTTAACGTTCTTGAACCTCGCCTCTGTTCTCAACTTTGATGCTGTTTGCAATAATAATGTTCATTGGAATCACGAAATTGGATCCATCATTCATCCTCGGGACTGGCATCATGGAAATGTTGGAAGACCCTAACATGGCTTACCCCTGCTCATCTTTTTCTACAAAAGGAAACACTATTGTGTGTGATGATGATATTACGAATCTAATTAAATAATAATCCATGTAATCTGCAATACCATGTCCTCAGGTCACGTGGTATTATTGTCAGAAACATTTCTCCGGGTAGTGTGGTTCTTAGACAGAAAATGACTAATATGAACGAGGAATTTTAGTTTAAGGAATAATTTGTAATTTTATTAAGGAACTCTATTGAATTTGTAATTAGATTTATGTTCTATATCGTTGATGAAGGAGAATTTTCTGAGGTGGGTACGTGACACATGGAGAAGGTAAGGTGTGTATTTATTTTTGTTGTTTGTTTATTTATAAAAAAATAATAATAATAAAGTTTGGCGTCAGCCTCATAGACACCTTTGAGTTGAAGCGAGCCATGGAGCATTTGCCATACCAAGCAAGCAAACCCTCTCTCCCTCTCACCTATCGCTCAGTAACGTTTCTTAGACTCAAACATACGACCTCCCAACTCACAGTAGGTGCACAACTGACTCTCACACTTCCACCTGATTATCATATTCTCTCTTTACACCCCAACATTTCATTATAATACCCTCCTTCCCTTCTCTCCCCTCTCACCATCTTTTCAAGTTCAACAATCTCGTTTTGGTTTGCATGCCATGGCTTCAAACACCATGGCCGGCTTGTTTACTGGTTCTCACGCCCGAGATGAACTCCATGTTGTGAATGGCACTGAAGAGGTATGCATAAAATGTATAGCTTAATCTCTTTTTTAGTACACAATCTTCGTCCATGAGATCTGAACTCACAACCTTCTCCATGTGACAAATGGTATGCAGAACCGGCCTCCGACAAGGCAGTCGGTGTCTTCATCGAAAGTGTGCAGGGTTTGTGGGGATGACATTGGATACAAAGAAGATGGGGAGTTGTTTGTGGCATGTCATGTTTGCGGCTTCCCAGTTTGTCGGCCTTGTTATGACTATGAAAGGAGTGAAGGCAACCAGAGCTGCCCTCAGTGCAACACTCGTTATAAGCGTCAAAAAGGTGACATTTTAATTAATTCTCTCTCTCATAAATTAATATTGCATATCCATATGTAGTTATATGTGGCCTAGGCCTTAAATTATGTAACGTGTACGGTTTTTAATGTGCAGGTTGTCCTAGAGTTGCTGGAGATGAGGAAGACTTTGATGCAGATGATTTTGATGATGAGTTTCAGATCAAGATTGATCACCATGATGAGTCTACAGAAAAAAATAACTTCGTTAATCATTCGGTAATTTCATCTAGTTTGATAAGATAATAAGTTGTTATGAGTAGGAAGTGATCTTAAGGCACCCAAGTGATTAAAAATTGTTGAGTTTTACAGGAAAATGGAGAACACACTCAACAGCAGTGGCATCACAACGATCAACCTTTCTCTGTTGGAGGAAGTGGTAAGGATAATATTCAATTCAACTTATATATTTGTTTCTTTTTATTGGGAATTGGATGTATTAATTTATGCCATTTTTGGTTTCTGTAGTTGCTGGTAAGGATTTTGAAGGTGAGAAAGAAGTTTTGAGCAATGCAGAGTGGAAAGACAGAGTGGAGAAATGGAAAGTCAGGCAAGAAAAGAAAGGTTTGGTGAACAAAGACGACAGAAATGATGATCAAGGCTACGAAGATGACTTCCTGTAAGTTGGTTTTGTACAAAATCTGTGTACCAAATTATGCTTCTCAACTGATGTAGCAGTGTCTCATTTGTTCGAATCTGGACTTTTTGTAGTTTGGCTGAAGCCCGGCAACCACTGTGGCGAAAAGTACCTGTCTCATCAAGCAAAATCAGCCCTTACCGCATAGTCATTGTTTGCCGGCTTGTTATTCTGGCCTTCTTCTTCCGTTTTCGAATTTTAACTCCGGCATATGATGCTTATCCTTTGTGGATCATATCTGTAATTTGTGAGATATGGTTTGCATTTTCTTGGATACTTGATCAGTTCCCCAAGTGGAACCCCATCAACCGTGAGACTTACCTAGACCGCCTGACCATAAGGTTTGAGCGTGAGGGTGAGCCTAACACATTATCATCAGTTGATGTGTATGTGAGTACAGTGGACCCTCTCAAGGAGCCTCCAATCATTACTGCAAACACGGTTCTATCGATCTTATCTGTTGACTACCCTGTTGACAAGATCTGCTGTTATGTATCGGATGATGGTGCTTCAATGCTCCTTTTTGATTCCCTATCAGAGACTGCTGAATTCGCAAGAAGATGGGTGCCATTTTGCAAAAAGCATAACGTTGAGCCTAGGGCCCCTGAGTTCTATTTCTCTCAGAAGATTGATTACTTGAAGGACAAGGTGCACCCAAACTTTGTGAAGGAGCGTAGAGCCATGAAGGTAAGCTAAAAGATACAGGAGAAACATATATTAATTTCTGTTCTTTAGTTATTTTGTTGCAACACTTTGACGACAACGAAATGAGGTCTAAAGGTTTATTTGTGTGGTACTGCAGAGAGAGTACGAAGAATTCAAAGTGAGGATTAATGCATTGGTGTCAAAGGCTCAGAAGAAACCAGAAGAGGGTTGGGTAATGCAGGATGGTACTCCATGGCCTGGGAACAACACTCGTGATCATCCGGGAATGATCCAGGTTTGATATTCTGTTTTCTTCCCATTAAATCCATATGTCATCCAATGTAGCTCTTGTTGATTTTTAGGATTTATTAGTTTCTCAAAGAGAGAGAGCAAAAGTAAAGGAAATGCACTGTGACAATGGCCTGTGGACATTTTACTTGCTTTGCAGGTTTATCTGGGAAGTGAGGGAGCACTAGATGTGGATGGTAAGGAACTGCCTCGTCTTGTGTATGTTTCACGTGAGAAACGTCCTGGCTATCAACATCACAAGAAAGCTGGTGCCATGAATGCTTTGGTGAGCTAATGTTGATTAAATGTGTGTATTTAGGTTGAGGCAAGATTGGTTCATACAGTAATGTTTATACCTTAAATGTTGTATGTGATCAACAGGTTCGAGTTTCTGCAGTGCTTACTAATGCACCTTTCATGTTGAATCTTGATTGTGACCACTACATCAACAACAGCAAGGCTGTAAGAGAAGCTATGTGCTTCCTAATGGATCCCCAACTCGGGAAGAAGCTATGCTATGTTCAGTTCCCTCAAAGGTTTGATGGTATTGATCGGCATGACAGATATGCTAATCGAAATGTTGTGTTCTTTGATGTAAGTGCCACTAGAGCTTTAACTAACACATTCTCTTACAATACAGAATTATCTGCCTTTAAAAGTTTAGCTCAATGCCTTGACTTTGTTTTTGGTTATAGATCAACATGAGAGGCCTAGATGGGATCCAAGGACCAGTGTATGTTGGTACTGGATGTGTCTTCAATAGACAAGCATTGTATGGCTATGATCCTCCAGTGTCTGAAAAGCGACCTAAGATGACATGTGACTGCTGGCCTTCATGGTGCTTCTGTGGCTGTTGTCGCGGTTCAAAGAAGTCTAAGTCTAAGTCTAAGAAGCATGGGATAAGAAGTCTTCTTGGGGGAATTTACACCAAGAAGAAGAAAATGATGGGGAAAAACTACGTAAGGAAAGGGAGTGCCCCCATGTTTGATCTTGAAGAGATTGAAGAAGGGTTTGAAGGCTATGATGAGTTGGAGAAATCATCACTTATGTCACAGAAAAATTTTGAGAAACGTTTTGGACAATCTCCTGTTTTTATTGCTTCCACTCTTATGGAAAATGGTGGGCTTCCTGAAGGGAATAATAGCCAAACACTCGTTAAGGAGGCCATTCATGTCATAAGTTGTGGCTATGAAGAAAAAACTGAATGGGGAAAAGAGGTGAGTAGCATTATGATGAACTACTTAACTATTTATGCATTTCTAGTATTCGATTCTTCTTACATCAGGATTTGATACAAAAACTATAATAACTCAAGATTTGGTTGGTTTTTCATTGCAGATTGGGTGGATTTATGGTTCAGTTACAGAAGATATTTTGACCGGCTTCAAAATGCATTGTAGAGGATGGAAGTCAGTTTACTGCATGCCAAAAAGACCAGCTTTCAAGGGATCTGCTCCTATTAATCTATCAGATCGGTTGCACCAAGTTCTGAGATGGGCTCTTGGCTCTGTTGAAATCTTTCTTAGTCGTCACTGCCCCTTATGGTATGCCTATGGAGGAAAATTGAAATGGCTGGAGAGGCTTGCTTACATCAACACCATAGTCTACCCTTTCACTTCGATCCCCTTAATTGCATATTGCACTGTTCCAGCAGTCTGTCTTTTGACCGGAAAGTTCATCATCCCCACTGTAAGTACTTTTACTTTTAGAGACTACTTTGTTTGAAGATCAAAGGAAATTGGCCAATTCATGAATCAGAATTTCATTATTTGCAGCTTAATAACTTTGCTAGCATATGGTTCATGGCTCTTTTCCTCTCCATCATTGCAACTGGCATCCTAGAGCTCAGATGGAGCAATGTTAGCATCGAGGACTGGTGGCGTAACGAGCAATTTTGGGTGATTGGTGGAGTGTCTGCACATTTTTTTGCTGTCTTTCAAGGCCTCCTCAAAGTCCTGTTTGGAGTTGACACCAACTTTACTGTAACATCAAAAGCAGCAGAGGATGCAGAGTTTGGTGAACTCTACCTCTTCAAATGGACAACTCTTCTCATACCACCAACCACCTGATCATCTTGAACATGGTAGGAGTAGTAGCTGGAATTTCTGATGCCATTAACAATGGCTACGGCTCGTGGGGTCCTTTGTTCGGAAAGCTATTTTTCTCCTTCTGGGTCATTGTTCATCTCTACCCCTTCCTCAAAGGTTTGATGGGGAGGCAAAACAGAACTCCTACCATTGTGATCCTTTGGTCAGTTCTTCTTGCTTCCATCTTCTCATTGATTTGGGTGAGAATTGATCCCTTCTTGCCCAAGCAAACTGGACCAATTCTTAAACAATGTGGTGTGGAATGCTAGCCATGCTATGCTGTTGGGGTTTTCAACTTTCTCTTCATTGATTGTCTTTGTAGTTATGCAACTTTTGCTTGTTTGTCTTCAAATGTTCTCGAGTTTCCGAAGGTCATTTGTGTAGACACTATACGTATATGATATATATTCATAAGAGAGATTTTTGACACTTATTTGTGTGACCAGGGACCCACTGCTACATGTATAAAACTTAATTATAATACAAATTATGTGTTTCTTATTATTTTTTTCCACGAAATTTTTTCTTATTGAGACTATGGGCTGTTATATATTAGTACAAATAATAACCTAAACTACAAGATAGAGGAATTTTCTTTCACACACACAACTAAGATGTCACGAAAGTTCGAACCTAAGACCTGGTTTGCAAGTCTGGCCTTTTTTAAGTGACTATGGGCTGGTATTTTAAAACATAGCAATAAAGTCAACAACACAGACAGAACCTTTGTCTGGCTGGAGAGTATTTAACAAGCATCAAAAGCCATTGATGATGTGAGCTGTGAGCAAGCTGTTGAAAGCTAAGTCTGAAACCCCCCCAGAAAAGAACAAAAAAGCAAGTCTTACCCGTTTCGAAAAACGCGGTTTTGCAGACAATTTGGTGAATTTAAAGCATTTAAAGGTTTAGCAGATGAAGTATGGAAAAGTTGACAATTGTCGATTGTAAATGAAACTACATTATATACAATATTATATGGTACAAGCACCAAAATATTCAAAACTTTTGGGTTAGACCAAAAGATTATTTTCTTAACTAGTATGCATCTGGGGCATCAAGAACCACTATTGTCACTAGGCTCAATGCATGTACACACAATACAAACACACCAAGAAAGAGCTAGTTATATATTTGCATTTTGAACTAAGATTTGGTTGGCATACACGCTACCACTAGTTTCAATCTCTTCTATTTTTGATGGCCAGTTAGTTTGTTGATGGTTAACGCACCAAATGGTTCAGAGAGGTAAGGCTGGGTCCGAGCTGATAGTTCTTGTGCCACATAACGCATTGTGGGTCGTGACTCCGGTTGGGTACGAGTGCAGGCCAAGGCTATGGTCACCACAAACACCACTGCCTCTGCCAGTTCACCGGTTGGAGGCTCCAGCCTTTGGTCTAACACATCTTTTAAAAGCAACTCTGTATTTTCCTTTAGTGATTTTGATGGCTCTAATAAGGACTCGAGCATTTCCCCTGGGTGCCTTCCCATCATGATTTCTAATGCCACCACTCCAAAGCTATACACATCACTCTTATCTGTGACACGCATGGTGAATGCAAGCTCTGCACATCAAGAAAAACAAAATTAGTCACCTTTGCCAAGTATTTAGTCAAAAACATTAGCATTTACAATACTTCTCAAGATCGAAAATGCCTTAAAAATGAACAAACTACACAGTAAGATTACCTGGTGCCATGTAGCCATAAGAACCAGCAACATTGGTCCAGTTAGTTGAATCCGAGCTCAACAGTTTTGCTGTTCCAAAATCCGCAAGGCGTGGCTCAAAATCACGCTCAAGCAACACATTGTTGACAGAAACATCCCGGTGCACAACTGGTGGAGAACAATCATTGTGCAAGTAAGAAAGTGCATGAGCTAGTCCTTGCACAATTTTGACCCTTGTACCCCATCCAAGTTTATCATCTCCTTCCACACCATACAATGCTTTTCCTAGGCTGCCTCTCTCTAAATACTCATAAACCAAGAACATGGAACCCCTTCTTGAACAGAACCCAAATAACCTAATGATGTTGCGGTGCCTGACATGCGTCAAAGTTTTTATTTCATTCTCAAAACTCTGGCGATTTATTGCTGGAATGTCACTAGAGTCGGATATGTTAAGCCTCTTAACTGCAACAATTTGGCCTGATAGCAACTCTGCCTTGTACACCCTTCCAAATCCTCCTTTTCCAATGCAGTACTTCTCATCAAAGTCCTCTGTGGCCTTCACAATTTCTCCAAACGTAAATTTCACTTCTCTTTCCCATATACTAGACTCAAAGCTCTCAGACTTAGAACTTTTGGCTTCCTCATCAAGCAACTTGGGTTTCTTTTGGAATATAAGAATAAGAGCAATAACAGTAGCAATCACTAATAAACCACAAACAGGAACAAAAACACCAATTAGAATTTTGTTGTTGTTCTTGTTGGACTTTTTGCCGGAAGAACTGCATGCACTTAGTCCCTCTGAAGCTCCACACAAGCCAGAGTTTCCAACAAAGGCATTTGCAGGCGCCTTTTGGAAAATCCCACCAGTTGGGACTGGACCTGTCAAGTAGTTATAAGAAAAATCAAAAATGTTTAGACTAAGCATGTTGGCAAATGCTGATGGGATGGACCCTGAGAGACGGTTGTTTGAGACATTGAGAACCTCCAATTGACTGAGCTTGGCCAAGTTTGAAGGTATTTCTCCAGTGAGAAAATTGCTGCTAAGATCCAATAAGTACTGCAACCTAAGTTTCCAATCTCTGCAGGGATATTACCTGATAACTTGTTATGGCTCAAGTTCAAGCTTGTTAACCTGTCAAACGTGCCAGACTCAATTGGTATTGCTCCTGTAAAATTGTTATCAGACAAATCAAGAAGTTGGAGCTTAGTCAATTTGCCTACACTCTTGGGGATTGATCCTGCCAAGTGGTTGCCGCTCAGGTTGAGCGAGAAGAGCAAGCTTAGGTTTCCCAGTTCATCCGGAATTTGCCCAATGAAATCATTAGCTTCTAAGCTTAGATATTGCAATTGTGTCATCTGCCCAAGCTCAGGTGGGATTTGACCAGAGATTCTATTACTAGCCATGCGCATATCAGTGATATTTTTGCATTCTGCCCACTGTGGTGAGAGAGTACCAACAAACTGGTTGTCACTAAGCGCAATGAACTCAAGACTGGGATGAACACCAAACGCATTTGTAATGTTTCCGGTGAATTGGTTACCATCAAAACGGACTCTAGATAATCCTGAACAATTTCTCAAGCACGCAGGCAATGACCCTGTGAAGTAGTTACCATTGACTGTGAGAACTTGCAAAGCGAACCCACTGCACAATTCTTGTGGCAATTCTCCAGAGAAACTATTGTTGGAAAAGCTAACATACACCAAATTAGGACTGTACTTCCCAAAATTGCTTGGAATGTCTCCTGATAATTCATTGGTGAACACAGAAAAATTCTCAAGGCTACTTAGAAGAGAAATGTTCTTTGGCAACTCCCCATGAAGTTGGTTTGTGTTGACATCAAAGGTAGCCAATGACATCATGTTTCCAATCTCTGGGGGGATTGTCCCAGTGAGATTGTTGTAGAAAAGCTGTAGGCTATGAAGATTTGTGAGACTCCACAGTGTTATAGGAATTGGTCCTGATAGCTGGTTTCCAGAAAGATCCAAATCTGTCAAATCTTTCAAGTTTCCAATCTCTGAGGGAATCGAGGCAGTGAACTTGTTTTGGAACAGAAAAAGGACATTGAGTTTTGTCAAAAGCCCAATTTCTGCTGGAATATTCCCACTGAAGCTGTTGTTTTGAAGTTGTAAAGAGACCATTTCAGTCCAATTGGAAACCAGAGAAGGCAATAGTGGACCAGTAAATGAATTCCCAGATAAACCCAATTCAACAATATTGGTAAGCTTGGACAAGGACAGAGGCAGCTCCCCACTGAGGAAATTGGAAGCCAGGGCTAAGTAGGTGAGGTTGGTACAAAGACCAAGCTCAGACGGGATTGAAGAGTTCAAATAATTGTTTCGAAGATCAAGATATTTGAGCTCCCTGAGTTGGCCTATAGAGGATGGAATTGGCCCTTCAAGGGAATTGTTAAACAGGTCAATTCTTTGAAGGCCAGATATCAAACCAATATCTTCAGGAATTGGACCACTGAAGTGGTTCAGTGCTAAATTAAGGTGTTTAAGCTTAGGAAAGCTTGTTGGCAATGGTCCTTGAAATTGGTTATTGGTGAGATTGAGAAACTCAAGCTTGCCCAGATTAGTAAATACCACTTCTGGTATTTGACCGGTGAAAGCATTTTGAGACAAGTCCAAGAATGTCAAGTTCAAACATTTAGATATAAATTCTGGGAATTCTGAATCAAGACTGTTTAGATAAAAATCAAGGTATGTCAAAGAAGGCATGCCTGAAAATTTAGACCAGTCAGGAGTTTCTAAGTAGTTTGCTCCAAGAATCAAAAACTGTACCTTTTGGAGATTGCTAAGCTGATAGGGAATTGCACCACTGAGATTGTTGTTGAAGAAACTCAAATACTGAAGCTCAGTCAACATGCCTATCTGCACAGGTATTTCTTCACTGAATAAGTTGGTGCCCAAATCCAAAGTTGTGAGCTTGGAGAGTTTGCCAATGGCAGAAGGCACAGGCCCTGTGAAATTGTTGCCATTGAGGTTGAATTGGGTGAGATTGAGAAATGGGGTGAAGTTGAAATGGGTTAGTGTTGCATAGATGTTGAAGTTGGAGAGGTCAATTTGGGAAACTTCTTTGCTGCTGCGGTCACAAACAATGGCAGTCCAGTTGCAAAGATTGTTGAGGTTAGTGAGGGACCATGAACTGAGAGAAGGTGGTGCAGAAGCAAAGGTGTTCTTCCAACTTACCAAAGCTTCTGCCTGTGTTTTTGGTGATGAAATGGCCTTGAATGGAAGCAAAGCAAGCAGGAAAATATGAAGGAGAAGAAGAAGATAAGTAGGCTTCTGACCAGAGAAAACTCCTCCTTCCATGGTGGGTTGACGCGTTAATGTTATGTATGAATTTTATCCAAGATTTATAGAGGTATAGTGGTCCACTTGTCCATTAACTTCTTCATATTAAAATGACAGGAAAAAGATAGGTCAACTTAAAAGGTCATGCTCATGGCTTTGTATGCAGATGCATTGGATGGATTTGATTCTTCTGAGTGTGCAAGTTGGAGTGAATGTTTTAAGAAAGAGACTTTTATGAAAAGGTTAAAAGACATGCGCAGTATATGTATTATTTAAAACGTACACACATTCAAAGAGACATATAGCTAATGCTAAAATTAAAATATATTGCAGTTTTGATGAAGATTGTTGTAAATAATGCTAAATACCCAAACCAACCAAACTAGTGGTCCACCATCTTTTTCTTAATACAAAAAATGTTATAGTTTAATCTAATCGAAATTAGAGGGATGGAGATTCGAACTCAGGTGCAGAGTGTGAATCACATCCGCTATAGTGAACTTGACTAAACCCATCTCTGTTTTTTTAAATTAACTTTACTATGGAGTATATTTGCACACCATACAAAATGTATATAATCTTAACCAAAAAGAAAAGAAAAAAATAATGCAAAAAATGTATAATGTATAGAAAACAATTTTATCTGTACTCATCGATACAGAATCATGGAAATAAAATGAAATTGGTGTATGATCGATTAGAAAATAGAGGGGCCGCTTACATTACTGTATCAAAATATTTTAATGGAAAATGATTATTCAGTCCAAATGGATAATTATTTGAGGTTAGGAATTTGGGCACTTATATATTTTAATTACTAAAATGATTATTCAGCCAAATGGATAATTAGTTGAGGTTAAAAATTTATGTAGTTTGGAGCGTGGAATGCGGAGCACCCTTTTAAGTGGAATTTTTTCACCAAACATTTGGCATAGAAAATTAAAAGTACTTTTAAAAAAAAAACCAATAAAGAGAAGACAGATTAACAATCTGATAAGTCATACCATCTAGATTCAAACTAGGTGCTTCAACTTCTTGGTCTTTTTGGATATCTACTTTCTCTTTTTTTGGCAATTAAAGGAAGACCATCTAGATTCATTTGTACACTATTAATAAAATAGATATAACAGACGAGTAAAAAGAAATGTTAACAACAATCGTACACGTGCAAATTCAAAAATTATAAACAATTACTGTATAAGAATTATAAATCCACGTATGAACGACTATGACGAACATCTAAGATACAACAGAATTATGTTTAAAAATTCTGTGTTATGTATTGGATTAATTTCCAACTATACCAACCGAAACATGAACTTCCCAACTACCAAGGATAATACCACGTAGGTTCCAAGAAGGGAACCAGCCCCTTAAAAGGCATCAAATATTATTAAAACTTGAGAGACTTTGTAAAAAGACAAAAGAGAGAGAAATTTTTGAAAATAAGTCAAAATAGACAAAATTGTCCTTATTTATTTTTTGATTTTATAAGAAATCATTTACATTTGCATGTCTTTGATTTGAAAGTTGAAATTTTTTCATCTTTTTTGAAAAAGTTTTAACTTTTTCCAAAAATAATTTTTTTTTTTGACTAAAACCTAAATTTACGTTAAAACTTTCACCGACATAATAGTGGTGGTAATGGTACCAGGCTAGGCCAAAAAACACTTGCCTGCTCCCTCCATCTCTCTCCTCACGTGCTAATCACGTGAGTATCAGTCTGTTGAGAGAAATGCGAAGTTGAAAATGAAGATTGAAGAAGTTTGCCTGCTGTTGCTGCTTAGTCCTCCTAGTGAGAATAGGATGACAAGACAGAAGAAAAAAAATTCAAGTGAGTGGGACGATGACAAGTCAAGTCTCCAGGTACTTTTCAAAGTTTATCAGCTTCATTATTCCAAAGTTGAACATGGCAATATCTGCCTTTTAAGTTTTAATTATTCCAATTTTAAAAGGACTTACTTTGGTTAAGAAATATTGTAATTGTACCTTCCATAGCATAGCAAACGACTTCACTGGTGTGGTTTTGATACATACTTGCAATGCTCCCTGTATTTCTTTGGTATTTCTTACGGTGATTTCAATGTCGAAATTTCAACAATTTTCTTATTTTGCAGGGCACTAGTTGAAATTTTAATCGAAATTGTAATATTTTTCTGCTTCTTTTTTCTGTTTATAGTAGGTAAGGCTAATTTTGAAGGATGGTGATCATGAAGATGAATTCCTTTTGAGTCTCATTGAACAATACATAAATAGAGAATTTGCTCGTCTTCAAACTTCACTTTCAATTTCACATTTGTCTACACAGACAGATATTGGACCCTACCCTACACTATTTTCAGCCATCTATCACCTTGTTGGAAATTTTTAACATTCTTTCATGCACTATAAGGGCAAGTGCAGGGCACCAGCCTTGCCAGGGCAACATGCCCCCTCCAGCCCAAATCCAGCTCCAGGGTGAGGAATCCAGCCGGGGCAAGCCTTGGGTCCGACCAGCTAAGGCAATTCTTGTTTGGGCTCAAGTTTGAAGGCTCTGACATCTAGTGGTGGAGTCAGGAATTTATGTGTTGGGGGGCCAACATATAAACCAAACAAGACTTTAAAAAAATTCAAATTTTCAACCTTAACAATGTTTGGAAAAATTAATGGCAAAAAATAATTGTTTATTCAATTAGGTATCAAAATAACACTCGTTGTTCTTTCATATATCGAAAACCATCTATAATTGAGTCAATGCTAAACTTTTTGCAATTTCCCTTTCAATGTACATAATCAAAGAGTCTGTGAGAAATTCGTCTTCTATCTTGTTACGAAGCCTAGTTTTTACTATACACATAGCACAAAATGATCGCTTCTGCAGTTGCTGTAGAAACAGGAAGAGTAAGCACAAGCACAACCACTCTATAAACAAGTGAAACAAAAATTAAAATCCCAATCCTTTTTTATTTGGGTAAAAGTCTACTTCCTATTTGATAAAGAAATTTTTTTGAAACTTTATTTCATTGGTTGCTTTAATTTTTTTATTAATATATTGATGGACATTAGATTCCACTTTTTAAAAACCAAAGCTGGCGTGTGGATAAGAAACATTCACAACCTTCAGTCAAGTGGTTATTATTATATATACTTAATTTGGAAAGAGAAACACATCTTGAGGGGGCCACAAGCAAAATTGTTATGCATACTTTCTAAAATTTGTAGGAATAGGGGACCAAAAATAAAATATTATCAAATTTTTGGGAGAGTCTGGGCCCCTTCAGGCCTTCAAATACCTCCGCCACTACTGACATCAGCGAGCACATTTCAAAAAAATTTGACTTCCGCTCGCTGATGTCAGCGCAACGTCACTGCTGACAAAACCCAACGGGAAAAATGCCACATGGCGCTTCTTGGATGCTCTGCTTCCTCCATCTCTCTCCTCACGTGCTAATCACGTGAGTATCAGTCTGTGGAAAGAAATGCGAAATTGAAAATGAAGATTGAGGAAGTTTGCCTGCTGTTGCTGCTTAGTCCTCCGCCTGTGAGGATGACAAGACAGAAGGAAAAAAAATATAGTAAGTGGGACAATGACAAGTCAAGTCTCCAGGTACTTCTCAAAGTTGATCAGCTTCATTATTCCAAAGTTGAACATGGCAATATCGGCCTTTTAAGTTTTAATTATTCCAATTTTAAAAGGACTTACTTTGATTAAGAAATATTGGAATTGTACCTTCCATAGCATAGCAAAAGACTTTCATTGGTGTGGTTTTGATACGTACTTGCAGTGGTCCCTGTATTTCTTTGGTATTTCTCAAGGTGATTTCAACGTCGAAATTTCAACATTTTTCTTATTTTGCAGGGCAACTAGTCGAAATTTTAATCCAAATTGTAATATTTTTCTGTTTCTTTTTTCTGTTTATAAACTTTATAGTAGGTAAGGCTAATTTTGAAAGACGGTGATCATGAAGATGAATTCCTTTTGAGTCTCATAGAACAATACATACATAGAGAATTTGCTCATCCTCAAACTTCACTTCAATTTCACATTTGTCTACACAGACAGATATTGGACCCTACCCTACACTTTTTTCAGCAATCCATCACCTTGTTGGAAATTTTTAACATTCTTTCATGCACTTTAAGGGCCCAGTTTCTTTTTAGGCCCCAACAGTTCGGTGGTTGCTAACTAGTTTTTGGTTCTTTTCTTTCTGGACGACACTTTGGTGTTGGTAGGTCGGAAGTGTTACTTTTGTTGGTAGTTGAAAACTTAATCAAATGTATAACATAGAAGTTTTAACATAGTCTGGTTGGATTACACGAGTAATCGATTCGTGAATAATTGTTATAAATCAACGTTTACAACCGTTCATGTTGACAGGATAGAGCTACAACCCTTAACATTGCATCGGTACATAAACGATTAGTATTCATATATGTTTGGACCTCTTATGTTTAAAAGTTCTTCTGGTTTTGAAAATTTGCCAACTTGTTGATGGTGATCATGCCAAATGGTACAGAGAGGTTAGCCTGGGTCCTGGCTGATGATAGTTCTTTTGCCACAAAATCCATGGTAGGTCTTGACTCTGCATTAGTGCGCGTACAGGCCAAAGCCATGGTTACCACAGAAGCCACTGCCGCTGCTGACTGAACGGGAGGAGGCCTTAGCCGTTGGTCTAACAAATCCTTCAAAAGCAATTCTGCATTTTCTGGTAATGAGACTGATAGAGAAGCTAAAAGCTCTCCAGGATGCCTTCCCATCATTATTTCTAATGCCACCACTCCAAAGCTATACACATCGCACTTATCCGTCACACGCATTGTGAAAGCCAGCTCTACATGCACATCAGAACAACAAAATCAACCAACATTTTTCTATCATAAACAATGTGTCAATATAAGTCATGTATAAATTGAATATTAGTTTATTGGATTTTACCTGGAGCCATGTAGCCGTAAGATCCAGCTACAGAAGTCCAATTGGATGAATCTGTGCTCAACAACCTTGCAGTTCCAAAATCCGATAACCGTGGCACGAAACCCTTCTCAAGTAATATGTTGTTCAAAGTTATGTCCCTGTGAACAATTGGAGGAGAGCAATCATTGTGCAAGTAAGCAATTGCATGAGCTAGCCCTTGCACAATTTTCACCCTTGTGCTCCATCCAAGTTCTTCTTCCCTTTCCTCTGTCCCATACAATACTTTTCTCAAGCTACCCCTCTCTGCATATTCATACACCAAGTACAAGCAGTCCCTCCATGAACAGAACCCATAGAGATTTATTATGTTTCTGTGCCTCACTTCTGTCAAGGTTCGTATCTCATTCTCAAAACTTTGGCGATTTATTTCTGGAATGTCACTAGAGTCTGAAATGTTCAGCTTCTTAACTGCAACCACTTTCCCCCTGCCCAACATAGCCTTGTAGACACTCCCAAATCCTCCTTTTCCAATGAGGTATTTCTCATCAAAGTTCTCCGTCGCGTTCACAATTGCACCAAATGTGAATTTTCCATATCTTCCCAATATCCCTAAATCTAAACTCTCAGACATCCTAGGACTTTCGGTTTCTTTAAGCTTCGATTTCCGGCTGAACTTTAGCACTGCAGCAGTACTTGTAGTTGCAACCACTAATATAACACAACTGGAAACCAGGAAAGCAAGTAGAACCTTGCTAATCTTGTTGGACTTTCCGGGATTTGAGTTGCATGGAGTTAGACCCTCGGTATCTCCACACAAGCCATCATTTCCAAGAAAGGAATTTGCAGGCACTTTTCGAAAAATGGCACCAGTTGGGATTGGACCAGTTAAGTTATTGTAAGAGAAATCAATGCCAAATAGACTAACCATTCTGGAAAATGTTTCTGGGATGCTCCCTGAGAGATGGTTATGTGAGACATTAAGAATCTCCAGCCGTATAAGCTTAGCCAGGTCTGCAGGAAGCGGTTCTGAGAGTGAATTGCTGCTGAGGTCCAACAAGTACTGCAAGGGCAAATTACCAAGCTCTGGTGGTATTTGACCAAATAAATTGTTGTGGCTCAGATTTAAAGTTGACAACCTCTCAAACTTACCAAGCTCTATGGGGATGTTTCCTGACAAATTGTTTTTGGATAAATCAAGTTCCTGGAGATTAGTCAAATTGCTTAGACTCTTGGGGATGTCTCCTGTCAAATGATTCTTGCTCAGATTGAGCTTGTACAGTAGGCCTAAGTTTCCCAACTGAGCCGGAATGTATCCAGTCAAGTCATTAGAGTCCAGGATTAGTTCTTCCAATTTGCTCAACTTCCCAAGCTCAGGTGGGATTTGACCAGAAATTTTATTTCTATCCATCCATAAGCGATTGAGACTTTTACATTCTCCCAATTCTGGTGAGATTTCACCAACAAATTTATTATTGCTGAGAAAAACAGAGCTAAGATTGGGATGAATACCAAATGAATTTGTAATGCTTCCCGTGAATTGGTTGTGACGAACAGCAACTGTTCGTAGTTTTGAACAATTTCTCAAGCACTTTGGCAATGACCCGGAGAAGTTGTTATCACCTACAGACAATTCTTCCAGAGCAGAACCGCTACACAATTCTGGTGGCAGCTCTCCTTTAAAGCTGTTGTTCGAAAGGCGCAGAATGCTCAAATTAGGACTGTACCTGCCAAAATCCCTCGGAATGCTTCCCGAAAAATTATTGGTGAACACAGACAATGACTTTAATTTAGTAAGCCGAGAAATGGTGCCTGGCAACTCTCCATACAGGTGGTTAGTGTTTGCATCAAATTCCTCCAGTGACACCATATTTTCAATCTCTGGTGGAATCATGCCAGTGAGATTGTTGAAGTAAAGGTTGACTGTCTTAATATTTGTGAGGTTCCACAGTGTCATGGGAATTGGCCCTGAGAGCTGGTTTCCTGAAAGAGCCAATTTTGTCAAATCTTTCAAGTTACCAATCTCTGAGGGAATTGATCCAGAGAAGTTATTGTTGTAGAGAAAAAGGTAGTTGAGCTTTGTCAACAGGCCAATTTCTGCTGGAATATTCCCACTGAACTTATTGTTTTGAAGTTGCAAAGATTCCACTTCAGTCCAATTGGAGATAAGGGAAGGCAGGATGGGACCTGTAAGATGATTTTCAGATAAACCCAATTCCTTGATGTTGTTCAGATTGGACAAGGACAGAGGCAATTGCCCATTGAGTTTATTGGAAGCCAGGGCCAAGTAGGTGAGGCTGGTACATAAACCAAGCTCAGAAGGGATTGAAGAGTTTAAGGAATTGTTACGAAGATCAAGGTGCTTCAGCTCTCGGAGTTGGCCTATAGAAGGTGGAATTTTCCCTTCAAGGTGATTGGAAGTCAGGTCCAAGTAGGAGAGGTTGGTACAAAGACCAAGCTCAGATGGGATTGAAGAGTTTAAGGAATTCATTTGAAGATCAAGGTACTGAAGCTCCCTGAGTTGGCCCATAGAGGATGGAATTTTCCCTTCAAGGGAATTTTGAAGCAGGTCCATACGCTGAAGACCAGATATTGAACCGATATCTTCAGGAATTGGGCCACTGAAATTGTTCACTTGTGCATGAAGGTGTTTGAGCTTGGTAAGTTTGGAAAAGTTTTTTGGAAAGGGTCCTTGAAACAGGTTGTTAGTGAGATTGAGATATTCAAGTTTGGCCAGATTGTTACATACTGCTTCTGGTATTTGGCCAGTCATATTAGTCTGAGACAAGTCAAGGAATGTCAAGTTCCAACAATGGGATATGAAATCTGGGAAATCTGAATTTAGATGAGTATTATTATGAATATCAAGGTAGGTCAATGAAGGCATGCCTGAAAACTTGGACCAATCGGGAGACATAAAGATGTTTGATGCAAGGTCCAAGTACCGTACCTTTTGGAGATGGCTTAGTTGATAAGGGATGGCACCATAGAGACGGTTGTTGTGGAAACTCAAGTACTGCAGCTCTGCTAACCTGCCTATCTCAGATGGTATTTCTTGATCAAAAACGTTGTTGCCCAAGTCCAAGAATGTGAGGCTGGTGAGGTTGCCAATGGCAGATGGAATTTGTCCACTGAAATTGTTGCTGAAGAGGTTGAAGTGAGTGAGATTGGGAAATCGGATGAAGTTGAATCGGGTTAATGTTCCGGTGATGTTCATGTTGGAGAGGTCTATTTTGGAGACTGTTCTGGTTTTGGTGGTGTGATCGCCGCACGCAACGCCGGTCCAGTTGCAAAGGTTGTTGATGTTAGTGAGGGACCATGAATGGAGAAGTGAAGGTGGTGGAGAAGAAGAAGAAGAAAAGCTTCTCTTCCATTTGATCAGGGCCTCTGCCTGTGCTCTTGGTGTTGGAGATGATGATGTGGTTGTGATAAGTGGCAATGAGGAAAACAGGAAAATGTGAAAGAGGAGGGAAAGAGGTTTCTGAATCATTGGCATGGTTTGGACTTGCATTTGCTTTAGTGTTGGATCTGATTTGAGTTTGTCAACTTGTGACATAAAGTTTGGGAATTGTTGCCGTGGATGGTTCATTTCTTAGATGCATGCATGCTTCCTTATATAGAGAAGAAGCACGAGTTACACATCTCACTTGGACTCTCCCCTAATTTGTTTCACACGCACAATTTCGGCTTATATAGAGAAGAAGCACGAGTTCCATTTGGGACTGGATTTCACATGTGAAAACTCGCTTAATAATTTGGACTCGGTGTCTATAAAGTGGTAACCGTCCAAAAAATTATTAGCATAAAAGAAGGTTTGGCTTACATATTTTAAAGCGTAAAAGGCAGAGCAGCCAGTTAAGTGGAATTTACTATTACTCATTATTTGGCTTATCAAGTTAAACAAACATTAAGTAGCTAAAGTGTGTGAAGCAACTGATTACAAGTTTACAAGTCTATGATGTTATTATGTCGTCCATACATATTTTAACAAGTGAGTTAGTATCACCATTAATGGCGGAGTTAGGATTCTTAGCATGGAGGGGCCAAAATTCAAAATCTCTTCCACATAGGTTTTTCATCTTCAATTGAGAGGGCCAACACTAATCTAATAACAGTAATTATAGGATGGTGATTTTCCCACTCCCCCTTTTATCCCAATATCACCAATTAGTGCATGAATTGAATTCATAAGTAGAAGATGTTATGGTAGGTAGGTAGATAAAATACTATATGATCTTACAAATTTAATAAAACACATTGCATTAAAACCATTTCCAAGTGTTTCACCTCAAAAGTTGTGGGTTCAAATCAAGATATGAAAATAAGTGTAGCTGCGCCGTTTTTCCAAATCAAGAACAACTCAAAAGTTGGTTGAATACAGTAAACTCTCAATTTACACGGCTTCAGCAGCAATTCGAAGTTTCCTGGTAGTACAACAAGTACTTATTATGAAGACCGTACGGAGGGAAACGAAAAAACCAAAACAAAACAAAAGATGGGTTGTTATTAGTGTTGTTTCTTCTTGGGAAGCCTGCAAACCCTGCACTTTTAAGTTCCCACTAGCTAGCCAACCATCGAGTCATGAAAAAGGGTTTTGACTTGCAATTTAGTGGTCTCAGGTTCTAATTTTGTGACACTTTGATAGTGTGTGAGAGCAAACTCCATCCCTTTGTGGCTTATAGGTTAGACTATTGCTTGAATTCAGAATTTTAAAAAAAGTTCTCACTAACTACGATTTGTTTGCTTACATATGGATTGGACTTACAGAAGGCCCAGATAACGAGTGTTGAACTAGCCCACTCTAGCCCAACATCCTAAGAAAAATGCGGGAGCCAACGGATCTATTTGGCGGGAAGCAACGGGCCACCAAGTGCTTGCTTCTTCCTCTTTTCTTTGAAAACTGTCATCCTCAAAATCTCACCTTTGGATGGATTCCAAATCGCCAAATTTGTTTGGGTCTCTACAACGACATCCTCCAAAAACCTTCAAATCCAAGGCACCCAGAAGCCGATAAATTTAAAAATAAAAATAAAAATAAAAACCCCTAATGTTATGGTGTGGGTACTAAATAAATAGGCAATGCCCTTTGCCACCTCTCTTCTTTCCATGAGTTTTGTGTGGATTTGATAGATTTCCCCATTCCATTAGTTAGGCATGTTGGGGATATGTTTTGATTGACTAGTTGATTAATTAATCATCTATGATGCACTTTTGTCAAGAAGCATGCCCATAGAATAAATGCGAACGGACATTTCAAACGGAAAATAGGGGCCAAGGGATGACTAAGACCATGCCAGTCAAGTTGAGGAAACATTTGGAACCACACAACTTTTCTTTGTCATAATAATATCTCAATTATGAAACAAGAAATGCAACTCAAATATCAAACAGAGTCGACTGAGAGCACCATGAAAGGAGTTCAGAAGCCTCCTCTTTTTCTTCTTATCCTTCATATTTTCTTGCTTTTCTTGCTTCCATTGAACGCCACCTCATCACCAAGAACACAGGCAGAAGCTCTCATAAGCTGGAAGAACGACTTTGCTTCTTCACCACCTTCGCTCAATTCCTGGTCCCTCACAAACCTCAACAACCTTTGCAATTGGACTGCCATTGTCTGTGACCACAACACCAAAACAATTTCCCAAGTTGACCTCTCCAACTTCAACATCACTGCAACACTAACCCATTTCCACTTCACCCCATTTCTCAATCTCACCCAATTCAACCTCAATGGCAACAATTTCACAGGGCCTATACCATCCGCCATTGGCAACCTCTCCAAGCTCACAACTTTGGACTTGGGCAACAACTTATTCAATCAAGAAATACCTGCGCAGATAGGCATGCTGACTGAGCTTCAGTATTTGAGTTTCTTCAACAACAATCTCACTGGTGTAATTCCCTCTCAGCTGAGCAATCTCCAAAAGGTACAGTTTTTTATTCTTGGAGCAAACTACTTAGAAACTCCTGACTGGTCTGAATTTTCAGGCATGCCTTCGTTGACTTACCTTGATCTTTCTGAAACCATTTCTCTTCAGAATTTCCAAAATTTATATCTGAATGCCGGAACTTGACATTCCTCGACTTGTCTACAAATTTTTTTACCGGGCAAATACCAGCTCAGATATTTACCAATCTAGGCAAGCTTGAATATCTCAATCTCACCAACAACCAATTCCAAGGACCACTGCCATCAAACTTTCCCAAGCTTAAACACCTTCATTTAGCACAAAACAACTTCGGTGGTGCTATTCCTGAAGATATTGGCAAATTGACTCGGCTTGAGGTTCTTGATTTGTCAAATAACAATTTGACAGGAGAAATACCACCTGAGCTTGGCACATTTGACAAATTAAAAGGCATATCTTATTTTTACCACTTGGATCTCAGCAGCAATTCACTCTCGGGCGCAATACCTTCAAGCTTGGGAAAGCTCACAAGCTTAAAGGTTTTCAATGTCTCACACAACCATTTATCAGGGGATATTCCATCAGCATTTTTCAAAATTCTTAGTCTAGATAGCTATGACTTTTCTTACAACAACTTGACAGGGCCAATCCCAATTTTGTGCCATTTCAAAAATGCACCGGCTAATGCCTTCGCTGGAAACTCTGGTATGTTTGGAAATCTGCATGGACCAACTGAATGCAATCTCTCTAGCAGACTTTCCAAAAAGAAAAAATTTCTAATTGGTGTACTTTTACCTGTTTGTGGTTTATCATTTGTTGCAATTACAATTGCTATGATTCTTATGTTGCGTAAGAATCCCAAGCTCTTTATAGAGGAAATCAAAATTTCTCATAACTTTGAGACTTTTGAGTCAATGATACTGCAAGAAAAAGTAAAATTTACGTTTGGAGAAGTTGTGAAGGCTATAGAGGATTTTCATGACAAGTATTGCATCGGAAAAGGAGGATTTGGAAAGGTATACAAGGCTGAGTTACCATCAAGCCAAGTTGTTGCAGTTAAAAGGCTTAACATGTGCGACTCTAATGACATTCCAGCAATCAATCTCCGAAGTTTCGAGAATGAAATTCGAACGTTGACAAATCTCCGGCACCGGAACATCATAAGGCTATATGGGTTCTGTTCAAGGAGGGGCTGCGTCTTCTTGCTCTATGAATATTTAGAGAGAGGCAGCCTGGGAAAAGCATTGTATGGAATTGAAGGGGTAACTGAACTTGGTTGGGCTACAAGGCTCAAAATTGTGCAAGGACTAGCTTATGCACTCTCTTACTTGCACCATGACTGCTCTCCACCAATAGTGCACCGAGATGTAACTGTCAACAATGTCTTGCTCGATTCAGATTTCGAACCCCGACTTTCAGATTTCGGAACAGCAAGACTGATTAGTGTCAATTCATCCAACTGCACCCATATTGTTGGCTCATTTGGCTACATGGCACCAGGTAACTTAAAAATTTAATGTTGTGCATGCATTATTTGATAATCTTTTGGTGACTGAGATATGTTTTGAGGCAACTTGGTTTATTTTTCTTCATGTGCAGAGCTTGCATTCACTATGAGGGTAACCGATAAGTGTGATGTATATAGCTTTGGAGTGGTGGCACTGGAAGTTATGATGGGGAGGCACCCAGGGGATATGCTAGAATCCCAGCTATTAGAATCATCAAAATCAATGAAGGACAATGGAGAATTTCTTTTGAAAGATTTGTTGGACCAAAGGCTGGAGCCTCCAAGCGATGAATTGGCAAAGGCAGTGGTGCTTGTGATGAGTTTAGCCTTGGCTTGTATAAGTACGCGTCCCGGGTCTCGACCTACAATGCTTTATGTGGCACAAAAGCTATCAGCTTAGACCATGCCTTGCCTTCCCGAACCATTTGGTATGTTGACCATCAACAGGCTAATGGGGGCTACAAAAATAGAAGAGAAGTGTGAAACTAGTAGGAGTTTTTCTATGTTTTTTAAGAGGGACTTCAAAACTTGTGTTTCATTTTTGAGATTGACATGGAGTGGGCAATAAATTAAACTGTTTGCAAATTTCAACGTTTTTTGAGATTGAGATTAAGCTATTAACTTTTTTTTTTTTTTTCTTATTTACAGCAATTGCGGAGGGGAAGCACTTTTCCCGGGATTCGAACTGGTGATGGGGGGAGGTACCTTACCACTGAGGTAAACCCATCGGTTTAAGCTCTTAAGTTTATATCATCAAAGGTGGCTTATATTTATGTTGGGTTCATTTTTCCACATGATTTATCATGTTATTCATCCAATATTTTGAGTCAGTTCTTGACATTTCATAGCATTTACTTCCTTTTTGTGTTTTTCATAGATTTTACATTGATTGGTATGAATGTGAGCTAAAAGTGCATTATTGAATATAAATTCTGGTTTTGCTTATTTTCGTAGGTCAACTTCTTGGCTTTGGATCACCTTGTTCTGTTGCTCGGATGGGGTAAAGTTCTTCATGAAACTTGTTCCAATGGGTGTCGGCTACAAAATATCCGAAATTTAGCTCCATTGAACAAGTATAACCTCCCAACCGATCCAGTATTGATATACTAACTTTGAAAGTCTATTTTGGGTCACTTTTACCCCCCTTTTGGTATCATCTCCGTTTCTAATTGTTGCCACACCTCTTCGTAACAATTAATTACATTGTAGAGATTTGATTTCAGATTGGAAATAAATTAGAATCTCTCTATGTATTAAAATCAAAATGAAATGATGAAGTGGAGACAAGTGGAGTATGTGCCAAAGACTTTGGGTAAAAGGTGGAGTACTTTAATATGGAAGAATGAGTTGGCAAGAGAGAGAAGGCAGCCAAGCAAGGGGAAAGGGATCGGCTGGCCAAGGGAGAGACTGCTACACTTTGCAATTTATGAAACAAGTGAAAGAAAGGAGAGCAAGGAGGAGGAGCAACCAAGACGAGAAGAAACCGTTCCACCATTGAAAGCTTTTGTGCTTTTACCTTCACAAAATCTGTAACTTCTTTCTAGTTTTATTTCAAGTTGTATTTACTATGAACATGAGGAACTAAACTCCATAGCTAGGGCTTAAGTTGAAGCCCTAAACATGATTACTTTATTGTTTTGATGTTTGAGTTATTGAATTTCTAGATGTTGTTGATGAATTCCTTTTCACTAATTAAATTGATCATATGCTATGTGTTTGCTTCCTTTGATTGATCACCTTAGGTTGTATGCATCTAGCTAAAGTTGAGAAGTTGTGTAAGATAACCAAGAACAAAATTTCTAATTAGCAACTGTAAACCTTCTTTCTATGTTTTATTTCAAGTTGTCAGCTCTTTCGTATCTATCCATCCTTTACTATGAACATGAGCTACATTCTCACGGAGCTACATTCTCACACAATCACACATCTCTCTCCACGCGGCTAATAGCCTCACACAATCACACATCTCCAGCTAATCCAAAGGCGCTACATTCTCACCAGGCTACATTTCTCAACATGATCACAATATGGGGGGGTACGTGGGGTAGTGCGTATAGCACTGTAAGCTAACATTTGATCGCTTTATTTACCTTTATACATCCACACAATTTAATATATAAAGTATAATTTCTAAACTTATATAAACCTCAACAAATAAAGCATTCCATAAACTTCCCCATTTAAATTCATCAATTATATCCTAAACCCACAATATCCATTTAGCTCGACAACGCTCAAGACCTATCACTAAGGTCATTCTAACCCTCAAAGAAAGGTAAGACTATCTCGGAAGTCAACCTAAGGTCAAACGGGCCTGCGGGGCCCACAACCTCCAAATTCCGATCTGACAGTTCCTATAGGTTCTACAAGGTCTAGGACACACGTCCTGCAAGTTTGGTCCAGATCGGACGGTCGGATCGCTCACGATCGCACGATCGGACGGTTACTAAAACCCTAACCTAGGGTTGGCGTTTTGAGTATCCGACTCCATTTTACGATCCGTCAAATTCTACATGATCCTGGTAATACGGATCAACATATATAACTATAACCAGGACCATCCAACGGTCCAAACCTAGCAAACCCGGAAAATACGCGATATCGATATTGGAACTCTAACGGTATCCAAAATGAGATCCGAGCACACCTATCGTGACATCGAGAGGATCGCAATGGGACTTGCCCCATGGGTGTCTAAAGCGATAACGCATCGCCGAAATCCTCCAAATCGTGAGCCAAGACTCCTACCCTAGGTAATACACCTAATTTGAGTCACTTTTGTTCTTGGGCATACCCCAAAAACTGACCGGAAGTGGTCGGAATCGCGATCGCAAAATCGGCCGAAACCTAAATCGAAAATCGGATAATCTACACTCAAAATTGATGCAATCCTATCCAACCATCAGCTATATCATTAAAAATAGGTAGAATCCATACCTCAATAACGGTGGCGGAGGAGGGAGATCGAAGCCGGTGAAGTTGAAAGGCGGTTTTCTTCGATTTTTCTAAGTTACCAACGGAGAGAGAGAGAGAGAGAGAGTGACAATTCCGTCTTTTAACCAAAAATCCATTTTTCAAATATTTACGATTATGCCAAGCTTCTTGTGATCATATCTCTCTCGTTACAACTCCGATTCGAGCCTACTACGTGTCTACGAACTCATCTCACCGTGCTCTACGCAACGGTACAATCGAAATTCCCAAATTCCTTTCGGGTAAGAAAATGACCAAAATACCCTTATCCCACGGGTAATTTCTCAATTCCACTTAAATTAATTAAACATGGGATAAATTTGGGGTCGGGGTGTTACAATTAGAATTCTTATGATATTCATATTCTCTTCAATCTTAATGGATTTTTCATATGATTAAATCAAAGTACGAAACGCACCTAGATTGATTTTATGGAAAGCACGAGTATTGTAGCACTAAATACGCACTTTACTTATTTGAGTTAGAATCATGCGTCTTGAGCGACTAAACCTTGTCTTGATTGCGAATTAACATCCTTAGCAATGCATCTAGAGTTCATAACTTGAGTATCCATGGACACGAGTAGGATTGTTTAGGGTGGATTCCGAAAACCCTAGTGTTCGTCACATATTAAATCACACTTTGATAATCATATTTGTTATTCTTGTTAAAATTAGTTACATTTAAGCATTAGAATTAGGTTACTTGAATCAACCCCCCTGGTTTGTGTTTTTTTATATTTAAAACTTTGAGTGTTCTTTCCACTGAATTCTGCTTACTTTTGTATCTATTTTTCGACATTTGGTCCAAGCTAGGTTCTTTATTTTTTCATGTTGAATCCAACCAAATAAAGAATATAAAATTTGGATTAATGATTGGAAAGTTACAGGGCAAAAACGGGACAGAAGTCGAAATTGGAAAATAGAGGAAGTTCATAAAATATTCGTCTTTGACCTAAAACGAGATAAAGTGGTGATACCTTAGTGATACAGCAGTGATATAGTGGTGATACATGAGTGATACAAAATGCTAATTGTGTTTATCTTTGATTTTATGTTTTTGTTTTGTTTCATTTCATTTGCTTTTCTTTACTCATTTCTAGTATTCAATTTGTATTTTACCTTTGTGTTGTGTTAAATAAGTGTTCTTTACGTATTCAAACTAGACCTTTGTATAAGCCTCCAATTCCTCATGGGAACAATCCCGTATTTACAAATCTATACTCCAATAGATTTGTACACTTGCGGGTATGTTTAATTGAATGATTAGCACAATAATTTGTGCCAATTATTAATACAATAATTTATATGGATGTTGCACACCGTACAATTGTACAATTGTATATATATATATATATATATATATATTTAAAGTCGTTCGGTTTTATATTAATATGATTTATTCCTGACTTTTGTCCAAATATTTCATTACTTAGGCATCTTGGAAATGTTGTAGCTTACTAGCTAATCAATTAATTGTACATATAATCATGGGTGCTTAAATTCATAAGAAAATATAATCATAGGGACTAGACTTTATATTCCGTCCGGACAAATGGCTGGGGCCAAGGGAAGGGAAGACTAGACCAGGCCAGTCAAGTGGAGGAAACCAACCACACACAACTTTTGTTACCATGTATGTTAACATTAACATCTGCACCGTCCCGGGTTTCGACCTACAATGGTTTATGTGGCACAAAAGCTATCAGCTTAGACTATGCCTCGCCTTCCTGAACCATTTGGTATGTTGACCATCAACAGGCTAATGGGGATACAAAAATAGAAGAAAATGTGAAACTAGTTGGAAAGTATTCTATGTCTTGAATAGCAGCTAAAGATTTTCCTTTTATCAATATAAGAACCTTTTTTCTTGTACTACTAGTTATGATTAGAAATTCTAAAACGTGGGATTGGAGTTTTTTTCTGTCTATGTAAAGAAAGAAACTAATGTCAAACTGAGAATGAAGATCAACGGATGGTTCAATGTAGTCAATAATCATCCTACGTACTAATAACAGCCAACATTGTGCGTGTGAATATTCTTGCTCTTTTCACGATTTTGGAACCTAGAGTAAGGCCAGACTTGGACAAATGAATAACCCTCAGAGTCAGAGGTAGGAAACTTACAAGTCTTGACTCCAGATTTGGATCTTTCAGGGCCAATTCCTATAACTCCATTAATCCCATTTCCAACAACTGTTAGTTGAAAAAGTTCACATGGACTTTTCTTCAACGTGAAGGATTTGTAGACCAAAGGCTGGAGGCTCCAAGCAATGAATTGGCAAAGGCAGTGGTGGTTGTGATGGGTTTAGCCTTGGCTTGTATACGTACGCGTCCCGGGTCTCGACCTACAATGCTTTATATAGCACAAAGACTATCAGCTCATAGTCTGCCTTCCCTTCCTGCACCATTTGGCATGTTAACCATCAACAAGATGATGGGGATATAAAACTAGTTGGAAAGTTTTCTGTGTGTAAGAGAAACTTGATCTGCACGGTTGATATATTTTGTTTGCAAATTCCTACCCAAGTTGCATGACATCTTACTGCTCCTATCCCTCACATTATTTCATCATACCATGGATTAACATTAACATCTGCACCGTCCATTCTAAAATAAAAATAAAAATTTGCACCATCCTAATTTCTCAGCTCTATTCTTTTTGGATTATGTGTGACTCATTTTCTAGCAATCCTTTTCTTATTACTTAGCAATCCTACACCTACATATGCATCATGGAGATGTGATAATGTTGAATTTTTGTGATAATAAAACAATCAAACTACTCGTATGAACTCAATGGGGGAAACTGCCGCTGTTTTTGTCCAATTTAAAGAGCCGGCAAAAGTGTCACTGAGTCGACACATAAAAAGGCAAATGCTGGCCACTCCGAGAAGCTACTAGAAAAGTAAGGTTTTTGTGAGTGTCACTGAGTATACATTTCTCCAATATTTCCTTACTCAGGCATCTTGGAAATGTTGTATAGTTTACTAACTAATTAATAAAGTTTTGAACTTACTATTTGGGATTTCATTCTCCTCAATTTTACAATTTTTCTTCTCGTAGTACTAGTTTTGAGTAGCATGTTGGTCCGATAATGCTTAAATTACAAATTTCCTTTCACCTACCTAGGCAACAACAAGTTCAAAGAGAAGGTAAAGACATTCGCACGTGCGTAAATGATATAATGCAATAATGGTAAATTATGTTTATAGACTCTATAAAACTGAAAATGAAGAAAACTCAAGGTGCTACGTATCTAGTCTTTATATTTTTCTGTTTCCCTTTCTCATTTTTCTGTTTTTGTTAAATGAAATTTCTAACTTAACATAGGGGCTAGACTTTATATTATGTCCGGACAAATGGCTGGGGCCAAGGGAAAACTAGACCACGCCAGTCAAGTCGAGTATAAGTACTATAAAATACTTATCTTTTGGGATGTGGAAGTTGGTCTCCATTGATACTTGAATAGAATAATAGTTTTAGATTGAGGCGTGTAGTCACTATCCTTAAGAGTAGATTTCGACCCTCGGAGACAATGTCTCGGTGTAGCAAGGTTGTATAGCACCCTACCTTCCAGGATACAACAACCTACCCTCATAAGCGTACACTCGTAATACTTGGGTCGGATGAGCAACTCGAATATTTCCTTGATAAAAGAAAACAAATTGGAACACAAACTCAAGAATGTGGAGGATAAAATAACGAAGAAAGGTGCTAAAAATCTCTCTCCAACGTTTTTCTTTTTGATGTATATATAAGCTTATTGACTCCAGTGAATGGGTTATTAACCAAGCAATTAGACCGCATTTGCACGTTAAGAACAAAACTGAAGGCTATTGCTCAAATAGTAAAATCTGATCCCAACTAAGCAATTAACTCGTGCAATAAAGCTTTGGAATCAAAACCTTCAACCACTATTGTAAAACCAAAGGCATTTAACTTATTTAAATGATAAAATAAATTGATACAAAAAGTTAACGGAAATAATCTCCCAATTAAGACCACAAAGGAGATATCAAAACTGACAACAAATTAATGTCCAATTTATTCAAAACCAATACAAAAGAAGTTTATAATTTTCATAAAATATAATTAAATCAAGCATTTAAAATTTCACTTTCAATATAAATTAGATAAATGAATTTTGTATTTTAAAATACTCACAAAAATTCCAAGGATATTGCAAGAAGAAGCATGATTAAATACGACGAACACACGAAGGTTTACATCATGATTATGGATATAGAACTATCTATTTCCCTTTTTTATTTTTCATTTTTTTGGTTTTCTGTTTTTTGTTAAATCAAATTTCTAACTTAATATAGGGGCTAGACTTTATATTACATCATGATTATGGACCACGAACTTTTGGTTTTCTGTTTTTTTGTTATAATTGCATTAATATCTCAATTATGAAATGCCATCATCAGTCAACAACTATTAGTTCAAAAAAGTAAATTTTCTTCTGAACTTAAATTAAAATAGGGAGTTTCACTAATACACCCAAAATAGGGGCTGAAATTATTAAAAAAACCCCACATGAAAAACACTTTATAAACACACCCAAAACCCATTTATTAAACACACTCAAAACCCATTTATAAACACACCAAAAAATATACAATTGTTGATTTTTGGTTTTATTTTTGGTGTGTTTCTATGTTTTAAATAGTGTTGGGTATATTTATAATTTCATGTCTAGGATTGGGTGTTTAACTAATTTTGTAATTAAAATAAAGCTTTCGACCAAAAATAAATAAATAAAAATAATGCAAATTACAAGTGAATTTTAAAGAACGAAAATGATAACAATAACAATCAACCTTCTATAAAGCTTGGAACATAACATTAACTCCTCAAACCACCATGGAAGGAGGAGTTTTCTCTGCTCACAGGCCTACTTATCTTCTTCTTCTCCTTCATATTTTCCTGCTTGCTCTGCTTCCATTCAAGGCCATTTCATCACCAAAAACACAGGCAGAAGCTTTGCTAACTTGGAAGAAGAACACCTTTGCTTCTTCACCACCTTCTCTCACTTCATGGTCCCTCACTAACTTCAACAATCTTTGCAACTGGACTGCCATTGTTTGTGACCAGAGCAGCAAAGAAGTTTCCCAAATTGACCTCTCCAACTTCAACATCGCTGCAACACTAGCCCATTTCAACTTCACCCCATTTCTCAATCTCACCCAATTCAACCTCAATGGCAACAAGTTCACAGGGCCTGTGCCATCTGCCATTGGCAAACTCTCCAAGCTCACAACTTTGGACTTGGGCAACAACTTTTTCGATCAAGAAATACCTGTGGAGATAGGCAAGTTAACAGAGCTCAAGTATCTGAGTTTCTACTTCAGCGGTCTTAGTGGTACTATTCCCTATCAGCTCAGCAATCTCCAAAAGGTACAGTTTTTGATTCTTGGAGGAAACAACTTAGAAACTCCTCACTGGTCTAAATTTTCAGGCATGCCTTCTTTGACATACCTTGATTTTTCTCTAAACAGTCTTGATTCAGAATTCCCAGAATTCATATCTAAATGTTTGAACTTGACATTCCTGGACTTGTCTTACAATGCTTTCACTGGTGAATTACCAGAAGTGGTATTTACTAATCTGAGCAAGCTTGAATATCTCAATCTCACCAACAATGACTTCGAAGGACCACTGCCATCAAACTTTCCCAAGCTTAAACACCTTCATTTAGCACAAAACAACTTCAGTGGTGCTATTCCTGAAGCTATTGGTTTGATATCTGGTCTTCAGCGTATTGACTTGGCTTGGAATTCCCTTGAAGGGCCAATTCCATCCTCCATAGGCCAACTCAGGGAGCTTAAATACCTTGATCTTAGAGAGAATTCCTTAAACTCTTTAATCCCTTCTGAGCTTGGTCTTTGTACCAGCCTCACCTACTTGGACCTGACTTCTAATCACCTTGAAGGGAAAATTCCGCCTTCTATAGGCCAACTCAGAGAGCTTCAGTACCTTGATCTTAGTCGCAATTCTTTAGGTTCTTTAATCCCTTCTGAGCTTGGTTTTTGTCCCAGCCTCACCTACTTGGATCTTTCGGGAAACCAGCTCTCTGGGTCAATTCCTTTAACACTAAACAAACTTCCATCATTTCAGTATTTTGATTTGTCTAATAACAATTTCACATACTTGTGTGAAGATGCTAGGGGCCTAACTAGAGCGTGCAATTCCAAAAAAAATAACAACAAAGTTATAATTGGTGTCCTTGTACCTGTTTGTGGTTTATCAGTGGTTGCAACTACAATTGCTCTAATTCTTATTTTCCATAAGAAAACCAGGCGTGTTCTTAAGAAAATTAATAGTGCTTAAAACTTTACGTTTGGGGAAGTTGCAAGAAGAAGTAAAATTTACGTTTGGGGAAGTTGTAAGGGCCATAGACGATTTTCATGAGAAGTACTGTATTGGTAAAGGAGGATTTGGAAGAGTATACAAGGCAGAGTTGCTATCAGGTCAAGTTGTCGCAGTTAAGAGGCTAGGCTTAACATGTCAGACTCTAACGACTTTCCAGCAATCCATCTCCAAAGTTTTGAGAATGAAATCCGAACTTTGACAAATGTCCGGCATAGGAACATCATTCGGCTATATGGGTTCTGTTCAAGGAGGGGATGCATCTTCTTGCTCTATGAATATTTAGAGAGAGGCAGCCTAGGAAAAGCATTGTATGGGGTTGAAGGGGTAACTCAACTTGGCTGGGCTACAAGGGTTAAAATTGTGCACGGACTATCTCATGCACTTTCTTACTTGCACCATGACTGCTCTCCACCAATTGTGCACCGTGATGTAACTGTCAACAATGTATTGCTCGAGTCAAATTTCGAAGCCCGACTTTCTGATTTTGGAACAGCAAGACTGATTAGTGTCAATTCATCCAACTGGACCCATATTGTTGGCTCATTTGGCTACATGTCACCAGGTAACATACCAATTTAACGTTGTGCATTTTTGGATCATATTTAGGTGACTGAGATATGTTTTAAGGATATTTGGTTTTGTTTTTCTCTTCATGTGCAGAGCTTGCATTGACAATGCGAGTCACGGATAAGTGTGATGTGTACAGCTTTGGAGTGGTGGCGCTGGAAGTTATGATGGGAAGGCACCCAGGGGATTTGCTAGAATCCCAGCTTCCAGAATCGTCACAATCAATGAAGGAGGACAATGCAGAGTTGTTTTTGAAGGATTTGTTAGACCAAAGGCTAGAGGCTCCAAGAAATGAACTGGCAAAGGCAGTGGTGCTTGTGATGAGTTTACCCTTGACTTGTATACGTACGCGTCCCGGGTCTCGACCTACAATGCTTTATGTAGCACAAAAACTATCAGCTCAAAGACTGCCTTCCCTTCCTTTACCATTTGGCATGCTTGTGTGTAAGAGAAATTCTTATACCATGTATGTTACAATTAATATCTGCACCATTCATGCTTAAAAAATAAAAATCTACACCATCTTATTCACTAGCAATCTTTCTTTGTTGTTGTTGTTGTTGTTGTGGTTAATTTATTACTAGTTGTAGGGGCCTTTTTTCTTCCGGCAACTACTACGGGCCTAGGCTACCGTAAAGAGCAAAATGGAAGAAATTGCCCCTTGAGCCTGAGTAAAATCAAGCCCCAAAATGCTTCGAAATGGCAGTAGAGCCTTAGGAAGCATCTTGGTTATCTTCACCAACCAAAACAACAACAACTTACAGATAAATTCTTAGCTTGGCATGAGAAGCTTGTGGCATGGGAGCAAAATTGTCATGAGTTTAGCACTGAAAAGAAAACTAAGTGTTCCTAGGAGAAAGATGGGGTGTTAAGGTTGGAGAGAAAGGATTTTGCAGAGAGGTTTGGTTGAGCATGAGGAAAAAGAGAGAAAAATGTGGCTTGAGTGTTTTTCCGACTTGAAACTCATCAAGTGTCAGAACACTTGCCAAGAAGGAAAACTAAGGAAAATGATGGGCTGAGAACGAAATTGCTGGGTTTTGGGAGTAAGAGAGGAAGCTTTCTCTCTGATGTAGTTCATGCTTGTTGGGTAGAAGAGGCCCCTTTTATAGCACTGGAAGTGACATTTTCCAAGAAACCCTAATGGTTTCTATCCAATTTGGCCAAGTCTTTCCCTTCATTTCTCCTATCAATCATCCTTTTTTGGTGAAATCCACTCTACCCATTTGCACAAAATCAGGGATTTTTGGGAGCTCAAGGCCCCCTTTCTGTTTGGACTCCTATTTTCAGCCATCTTTCTTCTTTCTTTTCTCCCATCTTCCAAGGCTAGGTCTGATGATGGAAAGAAATAGGTATGCATGCTGGTTCAAAGGGTGATTTGCGCTCCAATATCCCTTGGTCATTTGGAAGTTTTTGCTTGAAACGTGCTCCTCCCATGTCTTTGGAGCTTCTCATTAGCTTTTCAGACTTTCCTTCGTGGCTTCTGTTTTCCAGCAAAGTGCTGATGGTTTTGCAGGTCTTTATTTTACTTATGTGGGCCTTTTAGAACAATGGATTGGCATATCAAATAAATGGGCCAACTTCACTAAGGTTTGGCTTGAGGTGTTGGGCTTTTTGGTTGAGTCAATAGGCTTTTTTTTGTGGTTATGAAATATGAGTATGTTTTTTTAATTTGTCATAATTTTTAATATTTTTAATACTTAATGCTTTTCTATAAAAACAAATTTTATTAATTTAAAATAAAATTAATAACCAGACTTTTAATGATTTCCTCATTTTCTTAACCAGACTTTTAATGGTTATCTAAATATCTTGCTCAATTTTCTTCAAAAAAAATATCTTTGGTTAATTTGGTAATTTGGTAATTTGGGATATGAGATTTGGACTTAGGCCCACGGGTGTTCCACTAGCCCACAGAAGATGCTCGCCAACGGATCTATTTGGCCGGAAGCAACGGGTCACTCGAGAGTGCCACCTCACCTTTCCCGCTAGAGACCCCGTTAAATACCAGAAAACCCCAAATGGCCATTGCATATTCTTCTTCTTCTCCTCTGTGAGACTGTTAACCCTCAAAATCTCACCTTACGGTCGATTCCAAATCTCGCATTTCTATTTGATCTCTGCAATGAGTTCCTTAGGAACCTTCAAATCCCAGACTCCCAGAAGCCGAGAAAAGAAGCCCTAAACCCAAAGCCCCAAATCTCAGGCAATGAGACACTTGTTTGTCCCACATTGAAATGTTAACTGACCTAGCCTGGATTTATAAGGAGTTGAGCTACTCCCCTCATTGCCAATTGGTTTTGGGGTGGAACCTCAACTTCCTTCATGGTATCAGAGCAAGGCTTCACGTGCTCTCACATCACCCAATATGTGTTCTCCATGTGTTAGGCTTGGAATTTCGCCACACGTGCGAGGGTGTGTTGAGAGTGTTTGTCCCATATTGAAATGTTAAGGGACCTAGCCTGGATTTATAAGAGCCTTTCTAGCGGTAAAGGGGGAAAAAAGGTGTTTGGGAGTGTGGGACCCACAAACCGGCCGCCCAAGGCAACTCTGAGGTCCCTCGCAGATTTGATTTTTTTCCTGTTGCCACGTGGCGTTATGGGCTCTCGATATGATTTTTTCCTCCAATCCAACGGCAGCCAATTTTTGCAATAAAATCTGGAAAAAATTGGAAAATTTTTTAAAAAAACCCCAAAATTAATGAATTTTTTCCTATAAATACCAGCCTTTCTTTTAAAAAATTTATCTGAAATTTGAAATTGAAAATTTTATCCGATTATGAGATATGAATAGTATTACACGTAGGAACTCGAAAATCTTATCCAAATTAATTATTGAGGTAAAAAAAGTTGTGAATAAAACAAAAAAATGAATATAATCGCCTTAACAAGGGCAACGGGTGAAAACACAAAATTCGGATTTTGCAAGGGCAACCACTATTCACGTGAATAGTGGCTGCCCTAACTCCCTTGCCATGGCTAAGGGCAAATGGGTGGAGTTGCTCTAAGGAGTTGAGCTACTCCCCTAATTGCCAATTGGTTTTGGGGTGGAACCTCAACTTCCTTCAACACGAGCAGCAAAACCCCTCAAAATCCGAAAAATCTCCATCAACGACGTCGGAAGAGCCGCCGCCAAAAGCCTCGAGTCGGACCATAAGCGGACGGACCAGATCGATTCTTGGACGACAGCCCAAACAAGAAATCGTCGGCCGCTCCGAGAAGCTACCTTGGAAAAGTAAGCTTTGTGAATCTCTTATCTGTTATATTTATGTGATCTGCTCCTGCATTTCTAGGTTGATTTTGATTTCTTCGATCTCTGGGTTGGCTTATTTCTTCTTTTCGTTTCTTGTTTGCAGATATGAAATATTGAGTGAGTTTTTGAATGGCTTGGACACTTCGATTCGGTTGTTGCGGTTGAGGGGTTTGAAGCCCAGTTTTAGCAATATTTGCCCCCAAATCGAGTGTTTGACGGATAGGTATACTTCAAAAAATAAATAAAATTTTCTTTTCAATTGATTGTTTGGTTGCTGAAGAAATGAAATTAGGCTATTATAGAAATTGATCGTCTCTTTATCTCGGTTTTTAGGAGGTTTACATGTGGTCACTTGGCTCAGCTGAAGTTTGTTTTACCTGAGGTGATTGAGATAAAGAAAGTTCTTGTTAAGGATGAGAGAACCAGTTGTCTGAAGCCTGATCTTCATGTCACCATCAATGTTGATGCACTAGAGAGTGATGGCAAGGCGAAATCTGAAGGTGGTGGGAGAATGAATTTGAGGAAGACGTTCCTCAAACGGCTCGCAGATATTTCAAAATCCCATCCTGAGGTATACCCAATACTCAGTTTCTGATACAACATTACTAAAATGGTTTAATTTCTAAAGTATTCTTTGTTATTAAATTGATCTGGAATATGGAAAGTTATTGGTGTTCTGGCATGACTTTGAGCGTGCAGGGACTTTAAAGGACGCAAGGATTTAGAATATAAATACTGTATTAATTTATGTAACAAAAATAACTCTATGCACAGGGTTTCATTTGTTTGGTTTTTTTCAAAAAGGTTATTCTTGCAGTTGGGTTCCTGTACTTGTGACTTCAACGTTTTATTTTTATCAATTTAACAATTTATTTTTTGAACTATTGATAGCATGTGGTCTAACAATGCTTAACATGCTTTCAGGATTATGAAATTCCAGAAGAAACTTTGCCTCAGCCATTCGATATTAGGAAGCAAGATATGCAATCAGATACAGGCAAGCTTCCCTTGTCATCATCTCCTGGTGACATATTGACTGATGTACACAGTACAGTTGAGCAGCCAGCAGTGTCAACAAGCTGCCTTCAGGGCGATGAAGTTCCAGAATCAAACCTCAATGCAGTTTGCTCTGTTGGGGAAAGGAGTACTTGTGCTTCATTGTATGGCTAAGTGCCTGTGACTCCAACCAAAGGCATAGACCCCATAGAAAATGATGGTAGTTTGCCCACACAAAGTGATAGCATTCAGTCGACTTCAGCAAAGCTTGCTTCAACTCCAGCTAGGTTGATGGCTGACACGCCTGCATTGCACCGACCAAAGCGATGCTATATGAGCCCAGATGATAATTCTACTAGCTCACCGAACAAGTTGGTTAGGCTTCCTCCACACTCCAGGTCTTTGAAATTTGACACTCCTGTGAAGAATAAAAATGTTGAGGATGAAGTTCCTGATATGGGTTGTACATCAATCGATAATGACAGCCTCGATATTCTTCCAGAGAATCTTTTGCAATCTGTACGTCTATCATGAATTCTCCATTTTTTCCCCAATTGTGTGATGTTTATTACTTCTCGTCTCTTGCAGCATTAATAAAATGTCGATCGCGAGTCAATACGTGCAGCAAGGCTAGAAGAGGCAAACTGAGCTGGAGAATGCTAGAATTTTCGAAGTTTACTTGTACCGAGAAGCATATTTAGAAGATGGTGTACAATTTTCCCATTTCATTAGGCATCCATCCATTTCCTTCCTTTTGCTATGAATCTTCTCCCATTAAACCTGTTGTACCAGCTTTCAATTTCTCACTAAAAACAATATCTTAATGGTGAGGAATCTATTTATACTGCTCCTCTCTAGTAAAAAAAAGCCTGCTCTAACTGTGTATGTGTAAAATATTTTACAAGAAAAAGAATTTATATTTTTATAAAGTCAATAGTGTTTATATTTTTATAAATAAATAAAAGGGGCTAGACTTTATATTTTTATGTTTTTTGTTAAATGAAATTTCTAACTTAACATAGGGGCTAGACTTTATATTATGTTGGGACAAATGGCTGGGGGCAAGGGAAAACTAGACCACGCCAGTCAAGTCGAGGAAACACTGGAACCATACACTTCTGGGTTGAGTTATAATTGCATTAATATCTCAATTATGAAATGAACCGTAAGTCTATGACATGTGTATTTATTTGTTAATACTATACCATTAGTCTATGCACATGAATGAAAATACTAGATAGAAACTCTATAATGTGGGGTGGTATTTTGTGTGTGTAACCACACAACTTTTGATTATGAAACGAACCATGGTCAACAGACTCAGCACCATGGAAGGAGTTGAGAAGCCTCCTCCGTTTCTTCTTGTTGTCCTTCATATTTTCATGGAAATGTTGTAGCTTACATATAATCATAGGGGCTAGACTTTTGAAACGTAACATAGGGGCTAGACTTGATATTCCGTCCGGACAAATGGTTGGGGCCAAGGGAAGGGAAGACTAGACCATGCCAGTCAAGTGGAGGAAACCAACCACACAACTTTTGTTACCACAAGTTCTGTTTTTTTATATTTATTTATTTTTTAAATGTAGTTCAATTTTATTCTAAAACTTACAAGACTTGACTTCCTCTAAGTATTAGCTCATTCATAATAGAACTTGACATAGGGCCTAGACTTTATATTATGTCCAGACAAATGGCATTAATTATGAAATGTCATCATCAGTCAACAACTAGTAGTTCAAAAAACTAAATTTTCTTCTTAACTTAAATTAAAATAAAGCTTTCGACCAAAAATAAATTAATAAAAATAATGCAAATTACAAGTGAATTTTAAAGAACGAAAATCATAACAATAACAATCATCCTTCTATAAAGCTTGGAACATAACATTAACTCCTCAAACCACCATGGAAGGAGGACTTTTCTCTGCTCACAAGCCTACTTTTCTTCTTCTTCTCCTTCATATTTTCCTGCTTGCTTTGCTTCCATTCAAGGCCATTTCATCACCAAAAACACAGGCAGAAGCTTTGCTAACTTGGAAGAACACCTTTTATGATGCACCACCTTCCCTCACTTCATGGTCCCTCACTAACCTCAACAATCTTTGCAACTGGTATGCCATTGTTTGTGACCAGAACAGCGAACAAGTTTCCCAAATTGACCTCTCCAACTTCAACATCGCCGCAACACTAACCCATTTCAACTTCACCCCATTCCTCAATCTCACCCAATTCAACCTCAATGGCAACAATTTCACAGGGCCTATACCGTCTGCCATTGGCAACCTCTCCAAGCTCACAACTTTGGACTTGGGCAACAACTTTTTCGATCAAGAAATACCTGTGGAGATAGGCAAGTTAACAGAGCTCAAGTATCTGAGTTTCTTCAACAACACTCTCACTGGTGTAATTCCCTCTGAGCTGAGCAATCTCCAAAAGGTGCAGTTTTTGATTCTTGGAGCCAACTACAACTTACAAACTCCTGACTGGTCTAAATTTTCAGGCATGCCTTCTTTGACTTACCTTGATATTTCTGGTCTAATAGGACTTCATTCAGAATTCCCAGAATTTATATCTAATTGTTTGAACTTGACATTCCTTGACTTGTCTGGAAATCTCTTTACTGGCCAAATACCACAACAAGTATTTACCAATCTGAGCGAGCTTGAATATCTCAATCTCACCAACAACCGATTCCAAGGACCACTGCCATCAAATTTTCCCAAGCTTAAACACCTTCATTTAGCACAAAACAACTTCGGCGGTCCAATTCCTAAAGATATTGGTTTCATATCTGGTCTTCAAAGTATTGACTTGGCTTGGAATTCCCTTGAAGGGCCAATTCCATCCTCCATAGGCCAACTCAGGGAGCTTAAATACCTTGATCTTAGAGAGAATTCCTTAAACTCTGCAATCCCTTCTGAGCTTGGTCTTTGTACCAACCTCACCTACTTGGCCCTGTCTCACAATCACCTTGAAGGGAAAATTCCGCCTTCTATAGGCCAACTCAGAGAGCTCCAGCACCTTGATCTTCAATTGAATTCCTTAGCCTCTTCAATCCCATCTGAGCTTGGTCTTTGTACCAGCCTCACCTACTTGGACCTGTCTTACAATCAACTTCAAGGGAAAATTCCGCCTTCTATAGGCCAACTCAGAGAGCTCCACCACCTTGATCTTCAACAAAATTCCTTAAACTCTTCAATCCCTTTTGAGCTTGGTTTTTGTACCAACCTCACCTACTTGGACCTGTCTTACAATCAACTTCAAGGGAAAATTCCGCCTTCTATAGGCCAACTCAGAGAGCTCCAGCACCTTGATCTTCAATTGAATTCCTTAGCCTCTTCAATCCCATCTGAGCTTGGTCTTTGTACCAGCCTCACCCACATGGACCTGTCTCACAATCAACTTCAAGGGAAAATTCCACCTTCTATAGGCCAACTCAGAGGGCTTCAGTACCTTGATCTTAGTAACAATTCCTTAAATTCTTCAATCCCTTCTGAGCTTGGTTTTTGTACCAGCCTCACCTACTTGGCCCTGGCTTCCAATAAACTCAATGGGGAACTGCCTCTGTCCTTATCCAATCTGACCAACATCACCGATCTGAGTTTATTTACTAATCGGTTTACCGGTCCATTCCTGCCTTCTCTGCTCTTCAGTTGGACCGAAGTGGTCTCTTTGCAACTTCAACACAACAGCTTTAGTGGGAATATTCCACCAGAAATTGGACTGTTGAGAAAACTCAAAATGCTTTATCTGAATGATAATAAGTTCTCTGCCTCAATTCCGTCAGATATAGGAAGATTATCAGATTTGATAAGGTTGGATCTTTCGAGAAACCACCTCTCTGGGTCAATTCCTCCAACACTAAGCAACCTTCCAAATATTCAAATCTTAAATCTTTCCAACAACAATCTCAATGGCCCATTCCCGACAGAGATTGCCTTCCCACTCCTGGAGAATTTTGATTTGTCTAATAACAATTTTACAGGGCCCAAAAAAAAAAACATCAAAGTTATAATTGGTTTATCAGTGATTGCAACTACAATTGCTATGATTCTTATGTTCCATAAGAAACCCAAGCGTGTTCTTAAGAAAATCAATAGTGCTCAAAACTTTGAGAATTTTGAGTCAATTATATTGCAAGAAGAAGTAAAATTTACGTTTGGGGAAGTTGTAAAGGCCGTAGACGATTTTCATGAAAAGTACTGTATTGGAAAAGGAGGATTTGGAAGAGTATACAAGGCAGAGTTGCTATCAGGTCAAGCTGTTGCAGTTAAGAGGCTTAACATGTCAGACTCTAACGACATTCCAGCAATCAATCTCCAAAGTTTTGAGAATGAAATCCGAACTCTGACAAATATCCGGCATAGGAACATCATTCGGCTATATGGGTTCTGTTCAAGGAGGGGATGCATCTTCTTGCTCTATGAATATTTAGAGAGAGGCAGCCTGGGAAAGGCATTGTATGGGGTTGATGGGGTAACTGAACTTGGATGGGCTACAAGGGTCAAAGTTGTGAAAGGATTAGCTCATGCACTTTCTTACTTGCACCATGACTGCTCTCCACCAATTGTGCACCGTGATGTAACTGTCAACAATGTATTGCTCGAGTCAGATTTCGAAGCTCGACTTTCTGATTTTGGAACAGCAAGACTGATTAGTGCCAATTCATCCAACTGGACCCATATCGTTGGCTCATTTGGCTACATGGCACCAGGTAACATACCAATTTAACGTTGTGCATTTTTGGATCATGTTTTGGTGGCTGAGATATGTTTTGAGGCAACTTGGTTTGTTTTTCTCTTCATGTGCAGAGCTTGCATTGACAATGCGAGTCACGGATAAGTGTGATGTGTATAGCTTTGGAGTGGTGGCGCTGGAAGTTATGATGGGAAGGCACCCAGGGGATCTGCTAGAATCCCAGCTATCAGAATCATCAAAATCAATGAAGGAGGACAATGCAGAGTTGCTTTTGAAGGATTTGTTAGACCAAAGGCTGGAGGCTCCAAGCAATGAATTGGCAAAGGCAGTGGTGCTTGTGATGAGTTTAGCCTTGGCTTGTATACGTACGCGTCCCGGGTCTCGACCTACGATGCTTTATGTGGCACAAAAACTATCAGCTCAGAGACTGCCTTCCCTTCCCGAACCATTTGGCATGCTAACCATCAACAAGCTGATGGGGATTTAAAACTAGAAGGAAAAAAATAAAAACTAGTTGGAAAGTTTTCTGTGTGTAAGAGAAATCTTATACCATATATGTTAACATTAACATCTACACCGTCCATTCTAAAAAAATAAAATTCTGCACCATCCTAATTACTCATCTCTATTCTTTTTGGATTATCTGTGTGACTCATTTACTAGCAATCCTTTTTCTTTTTTTGGGGGGTCAATTTATTACTAGAAATCCTACACATCTAATAGTTATCTAAATATCTTTGGTTAATTTGGTAAATTGTGAAATGACATTTGGACTTAGGCCCAATAAACAACGGGTGTTCCACTAGCCCCCAAGCCCACAGAAGAATGCGAGCCAGCGGATCTATTTGGCGGGAAGCAACGGGTCACGAGAGAGTGCCAGCTCATCTTTCCCGCAAGAGACCCGTTAAATACCCGAAAACCCCACATGGCCATTGCTTCTTCTTCTTCTTCTTCTTCTCTGTGAGACTGTTAACCCTCAAAATCTCACATTTCGATCGATTCCAAATCTCTCATTTCTATTTGATCTCTGCAATGAGTTCCTTAGGAACCTTCAAATCCCAGACACCCAGAAGCCGAGAAAAGAAAGCTCTAAACCCAAAGCCCCAGATCTTAGGCAATGAGACACTGAGCACCAAAACCCCTCAAAAATCCGAAAAATTCTCTGGACGAGCCCGAAACGGCAACGTCGAGCTCTCCATTGGCGACATCAGAAGAGCCGCAGCCAAAAGCCTCGGCAAGTCGAGCCGAAGCGACGGACGGACCAGATCGATTCTTGGCCCGACGAAAGCCCATATAAAATTTTATTTTCAATTGATTGTTTGGTTGGAAAGATTTTATTTGCCTTTTCTGTTTCTGTTTTTGTTTTATTTGTTTTTTAAAAAAAAATTAATGGACCAAGTGGGGCCCACAATCCTCTATAAAGCTTGGAACATTAACTGGTCAACAACATCACGGCAAAACCTTTCTTTGGTCACAAGCCTCCTTTTCCTCTTTTCCTTTTTATTTTTCGGCTATCATTTCTTTCGTTGAAGGCCACCTCATCACCAAGAACACATGCGGAAGCATTGGTAAGCTGGAAGAACACATTTGCTTCTGCACCACCTTCTCTCAGTTCATGGTCCCTCACAAACCTCATAAATATCTGCCTTTTAAGTTTTAATTATTCCAATTTTAAAAGGACTTGGGTTAAGAAATATTGTAATTGTACCTTCCATAGCATAGCAAAAGCCTTCACGGGTGTGGTTATGATACATACTTGCAATGCTCCCTGTATTTCTTTGGTATTTCTTACGGTGATTTCAACGTCGAAATTTCATCATTTTTCTTATTTTGCAGGACAATTAGTCAAAATTTTAATCGAAATTGTAATATTTTTTCTGCTTCTTTTTTCTGTTTATGGTAGGTAAGGCTAACTTTGAAAGACGTGGTGATCATGAAGATGAATTCCTTTTGAGTCTCACAGAAAAATACATACATAGAGAGTTTGCTCATCTTCAAACTTAGGTTGAGTTTTTGTGATAATGCTGTAAGACAACATTGAAAATTAAAAGAAAATTAGATCGAACAACATTGAGTTTTTGTGATAATGTTGTAAAGAAAAGAAATGAAATTTAGGTTGTGAACCTTTGTACCATTCAGCAATTACCACAATTGAGCTTTTCGGAACAATATTTATAACCTAATTAACCTAGGCCAGTTTTCCATATGTAAGAAACTAAAACAACATAAATAAAACAATCAAACTACTCCTATGAACTCAATGGGGGAACTGCCTCTGTCTTTGTCCAATCTGAGAAGCTGGCACCAAAGGCTTCACCGAGTCGACCCGTAAAAAGGCACGTGCTGGCCGCTCCGAGATGCTACCGGAAAAGTAAGGCTTTTGTAAGTTTCAGTTGAGTTGTTTGTATGCATATGATTTATTCCTGACTCCTTTTGTTTGTGATTTGCTATTTAAGGCACCTTGGAAATGTTGTAATTTACTATCTAATAATTGTTGCATATGATGGGTGCTTGAATTCATAAGTAGAAGATATTGTTATATGGGGGTACAATATTTGGTTAACTTTGGCAATTTCCCAAGATTTGCGGGCATTGACTATGGTGATTAGAAATGACCAAGGCAATTTCCCTTCATTTATAGATTTTAAGTTGACTGCAAGACTTTTCTTAAGTTTGGAATTATGGTTGGGCCATGCTTAACTTCCTCAACTCATTCATAATAGAACTTAACATGAAATTCTTCTGTTTCCCTTTTTTATTTGTCTGTTTTTTGGTTTTCTATTTTTTGTTAAATGAAATTTCTAACTTAACATAGGGCTAGACAATGGCTGGGGCCAAGGGAAAACTAGACCACGCCAGTCAAGTCAAGGAAACACTGGAACCACACTTTTGGGTTGAGTTATAATATCTCCTTTCTCTTTTTGTATTTTCTTCTAGTACTTGTTTATGAATAGCATGTTGGTCCAATAATGCTTCCTTTCGGTTGTTGCGGTTGAGGGGTTGTTGCGGTTGAGGGGTTTGAAGCCCAGTTTTAGCAATATTTGCCCCCAAATCGAGTGTTTGACGGATAGGTATACTTCAAAAAATAAATAAAATTTTCTTTTCAATTGATTGTTTGGTTGCTGAAGAAATGAAATTAGGCTATTATAGAAATTGATCGTCTCTTTATCTCGGTTTTTAGGAGGTTTACATGTGGTCACTTGGCTCAGCTGAAGTTTGTTTTACCTGAGGTGATTGAGATAAAGAAAGTTCTTGTTAAGGATGAGAGAACCAGTTGTCTGAAGCCTGATCTTCATGTCACCATCAATGTTGATGCACTAGAGAGTGATGGCAAGGCGAAATCTGAAGGTGGTGGGAGAATGAATTTGAGGAAGACGTTCCTCAAACGGCTCGCAGATATTTCAAAATCCCATCCTGAGGTATACCCAATACTCAGTTTCTGATACAACATTACTAAAATGGTTTAATTTCTAAAGTATTCTTTGTTATTAAATTGATCTGGAATATGGAAAGTTATTGGTGTTCTGGCATGACTTTGAGCGTGCAGGGACTTTAAAGGACGCAAGGATTTAGAATATAAATACTGTATTAATTTATGTAACAAAAATAACTCTATGCACAGGGTTTCATTTGTTTGGTTTTTTTCAAAAGGTTATTCTTGCAGTTGGGTTCCTGTACTTGTGACTTCAACGTTTTATTTTTATCAATTTAACAATTTATTTTTTGAACTATTGATAGCATGTGGTCTAACAATGCTTAACATGCTTTCAGGATTATGAAATTCCAGAAGAAACTTTGCCTCAGCCATTCGATATTAGGAAGCAAGATATGCAATCAGATACAGGCAAGCTTCCCTTGTCATCATCTCCTGGTGACATATTGACTGATGTACACAGTACAGTTGAGCAGCCAGCAGTGTCAACAAGCTGCCTTCAGGGCGATGAAGTTCCAGAATCAAACCTCAATGCAGTTTGCTCTGTTGGGGAAAGGAGTACTTGTGCTTCATTGTATGGCTAAGTGCCTGTGACTCCAACCAAAGGCATAGACCCCATAGAAAATGATGGTAGTTTGCCCACACAAAGTGATAGCATTCAGTCGACTTCAGCAAAGCTTGCTTCAACTCCAGCTAGGTTGATGGCTGACACGCCTGCATTGCACCGACCAAAGCGATGCTATATGAGCCCAGATGATAATTCTACTAGCTCACCGAACAAGTTGGTTAGGCTTCCTCCACACTCCAGGTCTTTGAAATTTGACACTCCTGTGAAGAATAAAAATGTTGAGGATGAAGTTCCTGATATGGGTTGTACATCAATCGATAATGACAGCCTCGATATTCTTCCAGAGAATCTTTTGCAATCTGTACGTCTATCATGAATTCTCCATTTTTTCCCCAATTGTGTGATGTTTATTACTTCTCGTCTCTTGCAGCATTAATAAAATGTCGATCGCGAGTCAATACGTGCAGCAAGGCTAGAAGAGGCAAACTGAGCTGGAGAATGCTAGAATTTTCGAAGTTTACTTGTACCGAGAAGCATATTTAGAAGATGGTGTACAATTTTCCCATTTCATTAGGCATCCATCCATTTCCTTCCTTTTGCTATGAATCTTCTCCCATTAAACCTGTTGTACCAGCTTTCAATTTCTCACTAAAAACAATATCTTAATGGTGAGGAATCTATTTATACTGCTCCTTTCTAGTTAAAAAAAGCCTGCTCTAACTGTGTATGTGTAAAATATTTTACAAGAAAAAGAATTTATATTTTTATAAAGTCAATAGGGTTTTTCTAATTTTCTCCAGCGTGAAGATATCAAATCAAGGAAATTAATTGAAGACAATATTCTTCAACTTCAAGTATGGAAATGAGACTTCTGATATAGATAGACTAGCAATTATAACAAAAATATTAGTATATGTGGGAATTGGGACTGCACTAAAAAAATTAGTGGAATATCCGAAGGGAAGGAAAATGGAAACATTTTTTTATTTTAGATTTGATTTTAATATTGGGGTCAAATAGATTATGCGTAATGAACAATGAATGAATATGCTCTAATTAGCCCGGGATGTTGTGGCTAAAAGGAGTAGGGTCCTCTAATTTGACAATTTTTAATAAAATATGATTAACACCTGTTAGTATTCACCTTAGTTTTAGGATACAAAACCTTAATGATGAAGAATGACTTACATAATTTAGGGAACGTTTGGGAGTGTTTTTGGAAATGTCAAAAGCTGTTTTAAATTAGAACAAACACTTATGTCTTTTAAAATAATCTAGGAGTGCTTTGGTGGGATTCAAAAGCACTTGAGTTGGTTTTTCAAGAATCACATAATAGAAGTGTTGCATGGAAGAAACACGGGAAACACTTGGCTCTCATTAATAATACTTTTCAAATGCCGAAAATGCGCCCTTTTTTTTTATCATTTTTCTGTTTTTTGTTAAATGAAATTTCTAACTTAACATAGGTATAGGGGCTAGACTTTATATTATGTTGGGACAAATGGCTGAGGCCAAGGGAAAACTAGACCACGCCAGTCAAGTCGAGGAAACACTGGAACCATACACTTCTGGGTTGAGTTATAATTGCATTAATATCTCAATTATGAGAGCATCTCCACCCACAAGGGCTAAGTCTAAGGCAATGGCAAGTAAGGGCTGTCACTATTCACGTGAATAGTGTCAGCCTTTGCATTTGTGGTTCCACCCACAAGGGCAAAGTCTAGGGCAAGTCTAAGGCAATTACTATTCATTGTACTTTATTTCCTATATTTTTATATTTTAAATCATTAATTTTGATAATCTTTTGTAATTAAATTTTCGGATAAGATTTTCACCCTCTAAAATTGTGCCACGTGTCCCATATCAGATATGATTTTCAGATATTGAAAAAAAAATTATAATATTAGATTTCAGAAAAAATTTCACCCTCTAAAATTGTGCCACGTGTCCAATGTCAGATAAGATTTTCAGATATTTTTAAAAATTTATAATCTCATATTTCAGATAAGATTTTCACCCTCTACAATTGTGCCACGTGTCAAATGTCAGATAAGATTTTCAGATATTTTTAAAAATTATAATATCAGATTTTAGATAAGATTTTCATCCTCTAAAATTGTGCCACGTGTCATCTCTATCTTCTAAATCCCTCTATAAAACTACACCATCAACTCATACCTCTCACACCATCTCTTAGTTATTCCTTCATTTCTTAGATTTTAGAAAACACATTCTACTCTCAATGTCAAACTTGTCGAGGGTGTTGGAGAGGCAACAGAAACAAAGGGAAGAAATCCGGCGTAGACGTGCTCAAGAAGATCGGGATGCCAATGAAGAAGAGGAACAACTGCTTGCAGCAGCGGTGTGTATGATGAATCAATCAAGGCAACACCGTCGTCGTCGTGCCCCGAATGTGGACAGACGGGAGTCTCGGTAAGAATCTCATGGAGGATTATTTTATCCCAAATTCGTTATATCCTGCTTCTAAGTTTCGAGAACGATATAGAATGCAGCCACATTTGTTCCAAAAAATCATGCATGATATTTGTAATTACGACATATACTTCATTCAAAAGCATGATCTGTTGGAGCTTTGGGTCTTATCCCGGAGCAAAACTTACAGTGCTGCGGATGCTTGCTTATGGGGCATCTGCAGAGCAGGTGGATGAGATTGCACAGGATGGGAAAATCTCTGTCCTAGAGTGCTTGGTGAGATTTTGTGATGCAGTAGAAAATTTGTACACGAGGGAGTACCTTCGCAAACCCACGCCAAGAGACCTGCAACGGCTTCTACAAAAAGGCGAGGCTCGAGGTTTCCCAGGAATGATTGGAAGCATCGATTGCATGCACTGGCAGTGGAAGAACTGCCCTACTGCTTGGCAAGGGGAGTATGGGAATCGAAGGGCCAAAAAAGTATAATTTTGGAGGCCGTAGCTTCATTCGATTGTTGGGTTTGGCATGCCTTCTTCGGGGTTGCCGGATCTCAGAATGACCTCAATGTCCTTGGTCAATCCCCGGTGTTCGACGAGGTATTGCGAGGTCATTCTCCCAGGTCATGTACCAAATCAACAATACCGTTTACTCTAGTGCGTACTACCTTGCCGACGGAATTTATCCTAGGTGGACGACATTCGTGAAAACAATTCCGAATCCCCAATCCGAGAAGGAAAGAAACTTTGCTTCCTTTCAAGAAGGTTACAGGAAAGACGTGGAGAGGTGTTTCGGTATCTTGCAAGCTCGTTGGGCAATTATTAGAGGTGCTACTCGGATGCTAGATGAGGAGGTGCTGCGGAGTATTATGATGACTTGCATCATCCTTCACAACATGATTGTGGAGGATGAGTATGACTATGATGCTCAAGAGGTGTTTGAACCCGATCCAATGAACACATCGTTGACAAGAATATATGAAAGGCCGATTGGACCAAATGGACTACCACTGGGCCCGAACCCTTACTTCGGGATGGTCAATTCAACAACCCCATGATTGATCGGCATCAAGAAATGCAATCTTCATATGTTCACGAGATACGTCAAGGTGACTTGGTCGAGCACTTGTGGGAGATGAAAGGCAATCACAATGGATGAAGTCAAGATTAGTGCTTTGTTTGGAATTATGCTTTGTTTTTAATTATGTTTTATTTTGTGTGTGGTTTTTTTTTTGGAATTATGCTTTTTATTATTATGCTTTTATGTATGGTTTGTTTTGTGTGTTGTTTCCAATAAATGAAGGTTTTTTTAAATTAATATTTGTTTTGATGCTCAAATGTTTTTAATAAATAGTCATTTTATTTAATGTTTTTATTGAATAAAAAGGAAACAATACAACAAATTAAAGGATAATACAACAATACAACATATGGCAAAGGTGTTTCAATACAACCTAATGGTTTTCATCATTTAACCAATCCGTATTGCTAGGTCCGTCGTCATTGAAAAGTTTTTTTCTCATCACATCTCTTCGTCGTAGCTTCCAATAGGCTTTTGTTTCGGGAGACATATGGCTCGTATCCATGGCCATGATTTTCATCTCTCTATCCTCTATGTCTTTTTCTTGTGCCATTTGTTGTTGCAGAACAAATGCTTCCTCTCGTGCCATGTCAATTTCATCTCTTTTCAAGTCTCTCTCCATTCTTAGTGAGGTGCTCTTAGCTATTTGCTTCAATAATTGTACATTCATCGGTCGAAGTGCCCCCTCTCTTGGCCTTTGCCGCCTTTCTCCCCATAGGTCTTGGCGGACGTGGCACAAATGGTGACTCGCGTTTCCATTGAGAGTCCAATGGAGAATCGGTTGATGGAGAATCGTGGAGTGGCGTCTCATTCATCACAATCGGCGGACCGGTGGGAATAATTTTGAATCTCGAACAATCCTTCACAATTTCCCAACAATGGAATGCACGAAACTTTTTTTGCCTTGCCCCATGGCACCGTATCACATTTGTGCTTGTATCATCTATTAAAAATAAATAATTGGAAGTGCAAGAAACAAAAATTATTATGCAAGAAAATATAAACTATTTTGAAATGCAAAAATAAAATTGATTATGCAAGAAAATATAGACAAATTACAGGCGCACCAAGAAAAAAAAATATGCAAGAAAAACAAATAGAATATGCAATAAAAAAAAATGACATTGAATTGATTAAAATGGCAATTATAAATATTTTACCTCATCGGTCAAATTTTGATCGCTTTGAATGTTCACCTTTGCTTTTGTCAAGGCATTTCTCCATTTCCCTAACTCTTTATTCAGAAGTTTCCATCTACTAGACAACGCCATTTCGGTCCGAATAGAACCCGATCTTTGACAAAATTCTCCATGAATTTTGCTTCACATGTGATGAAACCTCATCTCATTGCCCGTGATAGGGTCATGACTAATATTCACCCAAGATTGACATAACGCAATATCTTCATTCGTTGACCACGAGCCTCCGACTTCAATAGAAGATGCCATTCGTTTTTTTTTTTTTTTATACAAATGGAAAGTAGTAGAAAAATGTGAGTGGAGAGTAAAAAATATTGGAAGGAGAAGAGTTTGTATGGAGAATTGGTGTGGAAGTGAAAAATGTGAGTGGAGATAAAAAAATATTGGAATGAGAAAAGTTTGTATGAAGAATTGGTGTGGAATGTTTTAGAAATGTGAGTAAAGAGTAAAAAATATTGGATGGAGAAGAAATTGTATGAAGATTTAGTGTGGAAAGTAAATAAAATGGTTAGGTATTTATAGAGAAAAAATACAGAATTTTTGGGTATTTTTTTTAAAAAAATTCAAAATTTTTTCGATTTTTTTAGCCAAAAACGAGGACCGTCGGATTTGGAAAAAGTCATCGGAGAGTCCTCGTCGCGCCATGTGGCAAACACCGTTGGGTCTGTCGGTGGTGGCGTCCTCGCTAACACACGAAGTCAAATTTTTACCATTGGCGCGTGTAATTCATGCGTCAACGGTAAAAAAATTGATATTAGTCTGTAGGCGTCGTGGACGCTAACGCTGATGTCACCTAACTCGAGCTTCGGCCGGGCAAGACTTGCCCTTGGGCCGTCGGGCTGGTGGGACCCACCTCGGCGCTACTGAGCCTGGAGCTGCCTGCTCTCTCTGGCAGCCCTTCACCCATTTGGGTTGGGCGCTGGAGGTGCTCTGAAATGAACTGTAAGTCTATGACATATGTATTTATTTATTAATACTATACCATTAGTCTATGCACATGAATGAAAATACTAGATAGAAACTCTATAATGTGGGGTGGTATTTTGTGTGTGTAACCACACAACTTTTGATTATGAAACGAACCATGGTCAACAGACTCAGCACCATGGAAGGAGTTGAGAAGCCTCCTCCGTTTCTTCTTGTTGTCCTTCATATTTTCATGGAAATGTTGTAGCTTACATATAATCATAGGGGCTAGACTTTTGAAACGTAACATAGGGGCTAGACTTGATATTCCGTCCGGACAAATGGTTGGGGCCAAGGGAAGGGAAGACTAGACCATGCCAGTCAAGTGGAGGAAACCAACCACACAACTTTTGTTACCACAAGTTCTGTTTTTTTATATTTATTTATTTTTTAAATGTAGTTCAATTTTATTCTAAAACTTACAAGACTTGACTTCCTCTAAGTATTAGCTCATTCATAATAGAACTTGACATAGGGCCTAGACTTTATATTATGTCCAGACAAATGGCATTAATTATGAAATGTCATCATCAGTCAACAACTAGTAGTTCAAAAAACTAAATTTTCTTCTTAACTTAAATTAAAATAAAGCTTTCGACCAAAAATAAATTAATAAAAATAATGCAAATTACAAGTGAATTTTAAAGAACGAAAATCATAACAATAACAATCATCCTTCTATAAAGCTTGGAACATAACATTAACTCCTCAAACCACCATGGAAGGAGGACTTTTCTCTGCTCACAAGCCTACTTTTCTTCTTCTTCTCCTTCATATTTTCCTGCTTGCTTTGCTTCCATTCAAGGCCATTTCATCACCAAAAACACAGGCAGAAGCTTTGCTAACTTGGAAGAACACCTTTTATGATGCACCACCTTCCCTCACTTCATGGTCCCTCACTAACCTCAACAATCTTTGCAACTGGTATGCCATTGTTTGTGACCAGAACAGCGAACAAGTTTCCCAAATTGACCTCTCCAACTTCAACATCGCCGCAACACTAACCCATTTCAACTTCACCCCATTCCTCAATCTCACCCAATTCAACCTCAATGGCAACAATTTCACAGGGCATATACCGTCTGCCATTGGCAACCTCTCCAAGCTCACAACTTTGGACTTGGGCAACAACTTTTTCGATCAAGAAATACCTGTGGAGATAGGCAAGTTAACAGAGCTCAAGTATCTGAGTTTCTTCAACAACACTCTCACTGGTGTAATTCCCTCTGAGCTGAGCAATCTCCAAAAGGTGCAGTTTTTGATTCTTGGAAGAAATAACTTCTACTTCGAAACTCCTGACTGGTCTGAATTTTCTGGCATGCCTTCTTTGACATACCTTGATTTTTCTCTAAGCAATCATCTTGATTTAGAATTCCCAGAATTTATATCTAAATGTTTGAACTTGACATTCCTCGACTTGTCTCGAAATTCCTTTACTGGCCAAATACCACAACAAGTATTTAACAATCTGGGCAAGCTTGAATATCTCAATCTCACCAACAACCAATTCGAAGGACCACTGCCATCAAACTTTCCCAAGCTTAAACACCTTTATTTAGCACAAAACAACTTTGGCGGTCCAATTTCTGAAGATATTGGTTTCATATCTGGTCTTCAGCGTATTGACTTGGCTGGGAATTCCCTTAAAGGGAAAATTCCCTCCTCCATAGGCCAACTCAGGGTGCTTAAATACCTTGATCTTAGAGAGAATTCCTTAAACTCTTCAATCCCTTCTGAGCTTGGTCTTTGTACCAGCCTCACCTACTTGGACCTGACTTCCAATCACCTTGAAGGGAAAATTCCGCCTTCTATAGGCCAACTCAGAGAGCTCCAGCACCTTGATCTTAGAGAGAATTCCTTAAACTCTTCAATCCCTTCTGAGCTTGGTCTTTGTACCAGCCTCACCTACTTGGACCTGACTTCCAATCACCTTGAAGGGAAAATTCCGCCATCTATAGGCCAACTCAGAGAGCTCCAGCACCTTGATCTTCGAGAGAATTCCTTAAACTCTTCAATCCCTTCTGAGCTTGGTCTTTGTACCAAACTCACCTACTTGGCCCTGTCTTCCAATCACCTTGAAGGGAAAATTCTGCCTTCTATAGGCCAACTCAGAGAGCTCCAGCACCTTGATCTTAGTAATAATTTTTTAAATTCTTCAATCCCTTCTGAGCTTGGTCTTTGTACCAACCTCACCTACTTGGCCTTGGCTTCCAATAAACTCAATGGGGAACTGCCTCTGTCTTTGTCCAATCTGAACAAGATCACCGATCTGAGTTTATTTGCTAATCGGTTTACCGGTCCACTCTTGTCTTCTCTAATCTCCAATTGGACCGAAGTGGTCTCTTTGCAACTTCAACACAACAGCTTTAGTGGGAATATTCCACCAGAAATTGGACTGTTGACAAAACTCAATGTGCTTGATCTGAATGATAATAAGTTCTCTGCCTCAATTCCGTCAGATATAGGAAGATTATCAGATTTGAGAAGCTTGGATCTTTCGAGAAACCACCTCTTTGGGTCAATTCCTCTAACACTATGGAAACTTCGATTAATTCAGAGCTTAAATCTTTCCAACAACTATCTCAATGGCCCAGTCCCGCCAGATATTCCCTTCCCACTCGTGATGAATTTTGATTTGTCTAATAACAATTTCACATGGGAAATCCAAAAAGCCCCCGGCAATTCCAAAAAAAATAACAACGAAGTTATAATTGGTGTCCTTGTACTACTTGTTTGTGGTTTATCAGTGGTTGCAACTACAATTGCTCTGATTCGTATGTTCCATAAGAAAACCAAGCGTGCTCTTAAGAAAATCAATAGTGCTCAAAACTTTGAGAATTTTGAGTCAATGATATTGCAAGAAGAAGTAAAATTTACGTTTGGGGAAGTTGTAAAGGCCATAGAAGATTTTCATGAGAAGTACTGTATTGGAAAAGGAGGATTTGGAAGAGTATACAAGGCAGAATTGCTATCAGGTCAAGTTGTTGCAGTTAAGAGGCTTAACATGTCAGACTCTAACGACATTCCAGCAATCAATCTCCAAAGTTTTGAGAATGAAATCCGAACTCTAACAAATGTCCGGCATAGGAACATCATTCGGCTATATGGGTTCTGTTCAAGGAGGGGATGCATCTTCTTGATTTATGAATATTTAGAGAGAGGCAGTCTGGGAAAGGCATTGTATGGGGTTGATGGGGTAACTGAACTTGGATGGGCTACAAGGGTCAAAGTTGTGAAAGGATTAGGTCATGCACTTTCTTACTTGCACCACGACTGCTCTCCACCAATTGTGCACCGTGATGTAACTGTCAACAATGTATTGCTCGAGTCAGATTTCGAAGCTCGACTTTCTGATTTTGGAACAGCAAGACTGATTAGTGCCAATTCATCCAACTGGACCCATATCGTTGGCTCATTTGGCTACATGGCACCAGGTAACATGCCAATTTAACGTTGTGCATTTTTGGATCATAATTTGGTGACTGAGATATGTTTTGAGGATTTGGTTTGTTTTTCTCTTCATGTGCAGAGCTTGCATTGACAATGCGAATCACGGATAAGTGTGATGTGTATAGCTTTGGAGTGGTGGCGCTGGAAGTTATGATGGGAAGGCACCCAGGGGATTTGCTAGAATCCCAGCTTTCAGAATCATCACAATCAATGAAGGAGGACAATGCAAAGTTGCTTTTGAAGGATTTGTTAGACCAAAGGCTGGAGGCTCCAAGGAATGAATTGGCAAAGGCAGTGGTGCTTGTGATGAGTTTAGCCTTGGCTTGTATACGTACGCGTCCCGGGTCTCGACCTACAATGCTCTATGTAGCACAAAAACTATCAGCTCATAGTCTGCCTTCCCTTCCTGAACCATTTGGCATGCTAACCATCAACAAGCTGATGGGGATATAAGAGAAATTCTTATACCATGTATGTTAACATTAACATTTGCACCGTCCATTCCTAATTACTCATCTCTATTCTTTTTGGATTATATGTGTCTCATTTACTAGCAATCCCTTTTTTTTTTTTTTTTTTGGTGGTAAATTTATTACTAGTATGTATATGGGTGAGTTATATTATACTTTAATTTTTTTCAATATTTTTAATTATTAATAATAGTATGCATAGATAGAAGATCAAATTTTCCATAAAAACAAATTTTATTAATTTAAAGTAAAATGTATTAATTTTGTATAAAAACAAAATTTATTAATTTAAAAATTGAGTAGAGTTTTTTCCTCATTTTCTTAACCAGACATTTGATAGTTATCTAAATATCTTGCACAATTTTCTTCAAAAAATAGGCTTTGGATTTGGATATAGGCCCAATAAACAACGGGTGTCCCAATAGCCCACTAGCCCGCAGAAGAATGCGAGCCAGCGGATCTATTTGGCGGGAAGCAACGGGTCACGCGAGAGTGCCAGCTCATCTTTCCCGCCAGAGACCCGATAAATACCGGAAAACCCCACATGGCCATTGCTTCTTCTTCTTCTTCTTCTTCTCTGTGAGACTGTTAACCCTCAAAATCTCACATTTCGATCGATTCCAAATCTCTCATTTCTATTTGATCTCTGCAATGAGTTCCTTAGGAACCTTCAAATCCCAGACACCCAGAAGCCGAGAAAAGAAAGCTCTAAACCCAAAGCCCCAGATCTTAGGCAATGAGACACTGAGCACCAAAACCCCTCAAAAATCCGAAAAATTCTCTGGGACGAGCCCGAAACGGCAACGTCGAGCTCTCCATTGGCGACATCAGAAGAGCCGCAGCCAAAAGCCTCAGCAAGTCGAGCGAGCGACGGACGGACCAGATCGATTCTTGGCCCGACGAAAGCCCATATAAAATTTTATTTTCAATTGATTGTTTGGTTGGAAAGATTTTATTTGCCTTTTCTGTTTCTGTTTTTGTTTTATTTGTTTTTTAAAAAAAAATTAATGGACCAAGTGGGGCCCACAATCCTCTATAAAGCTTGGAACATTAACTGGTCAACAACATCACGGCAAAACCTTTCTTTGGTCACAAGCCTCCTTTTCCTCTTTTCCTTTTTATTTTTCGGCTATCATTTCTTTCGTTGAAGGCCACCTCATCACCAAGAACACATGCGGAAGCATTGGTAAGCTGGAAGAACACATTTGCTTCTGCACCACCTTCTCTCAGTTCATGGTCCCTCACAAACCTCACAAATATCTGCCTTTTAAGTTTTAATTATTCCAATTTTAAAAGGACTTGGGTTAAGAAATATTGTAATTGTACCTTCCATAGCATAGCAAAAGCCTTCACGGGTGTGGTTATGATACATACTTGCAATGCTCCCTGTATTTCTTTGGTATTTCTTACGGTGATTTCAACGTCGAAATTTCATCATTTTTCTTATTTTGCAGGACAATTAGTCAAAATTTTAATCGAAATTGTAATATTTTTTCTGCTTCTTTTTTCTGTTTATGGTAGGTAAGGCTAACTTTGAAAGACGTGGTGATCATGAAGATGAATTCCTTTTGAGTCTCACAGAAAAATACATACATAGAGAGTTTGCTCATCTTCAAACTTAGGTTGAGTTTTTGTGATAATGCTGTAAGACAACATTGAAAATTAAAAGAAAATTAGATCGAACAACATTGAGTTTTTGTGATAATGTTGTAAAGAAAAGAAATGAAATTTAGGTTGTGAACCTTTGTACCATTCAGCAATTACCACAATTGAGCTTTTCGGAACAATATTTATAACCTAATTAACCTAGGCCAGTTTTCCATATGTAAGAAACTAAAACAACATAAATAAAACAATCAAACTACTCCTATGAACTCAATGGGGGAACTGCCTCTGTCTTTGTCCAATCTGAGAAGCTGGCACCAAAGGCTTCACCGAGTCGACCCGTAAAAAGGCACGTGCTGGCCGCTCCGAGATGCTACCGGAAAAGTAAGGCTTTTGTAAGTTTCAGTTGAGTTGTTTGTATGCATATGATTTATTCCTGACTCCTTTTGTTTGTGATTTGCTATTTAAGGCACCTTGGAAATGTTGTAATTTACTATCTAATAATTGTTGCATATGATGGGTGCTTGAATTCATAAGTAGAAGATATTGTTATATGGGGGTACAATATTTGGTTAACTTTGGCAATTTCCCAAGATTTGCGGGCATTGACTATGGTGATTAGAAATGACCAAGGCAATTTCCCTTCATTTATAGATTTTAAGTTGACTGCAAGACTTTTCTTAAGTTTGGAATTATGGTTGGGCCATGCTTAACTTCCTCAACTCATTCATAATAGAACTTAACATGAAATTCTTCTGTTTCCCTTTTTTATTTGTCTGTTTTTTGGTTTTCTATTTTTTGTTAAATGAAATTTCTAACTTAACATAGGGCTAGACAATGGCTGGGGCCAAGGGAAAACTAGACCACGCCAGTCAAGTCAAGGAAACACTGGAACCACACTTTTGGGTTGAGTTATAATATCTCCTTTCTCTTTTTGTATTTTCTTCTAGTACTTGTTTATGAATAGCATGTTGGTCCAATAATGCTTCCTTTCGGTTGTTGCGGTTGAGGGGTTGTTGCGGTTGAGGGGTTTGAAGCCCAGTTTTAGCAATATTTGCCCCCAAATCGAGTGTTTGACGGATAGGTATACTTCAAAAAATAAATAAAATTTTCTTTTCAATTGATTGTTTGGTTGCTGAAGAAATGAAATTAGGCTATTATAGAAATTGATCGTCTCTTTATCTCGGTTTTTAGGAGGTTTACATGTGGTCACTTGGCTCAGCTGAAGTTTGTTTTACCTGAGGTGATTGAGATAAAGAAAGTTCTTGTTAAGGATGAGAGAACCAGTTGTCTGAAGCCTGATCTTCATGTCACCATCAATGTTGATGCACTAGAGAGTGATGGCAAGGCGAAATCTGAAGGTGGTGGGAGAATGAATTTGAGGAAGACGTTCCTCAAACGGCTCGCAGATATTTCAAAATCCCATCCTGAGGTATACCCAATACTCAGTTTCTGATACAACATTACTAAAATGGTTTAATTTCTAAAGTATTCTTTGTTATTAAATTGATCTGGAATATGGAAAGTTATTGGTGTTCTGGCATGACTTTGAGCGTGCAGGGACTTTAAAGGACGCAAGGATTTAGAATATAAATACTGTATTAATTTATGTAACAAAAATAACTCTATGCACAGGGTTTCATTTGTTTGGTTTTTTTCAAAAAGGTTATTCTTGCAGTTGGGTTCCTGTACTTGTGACTTCAACGTTTTATTTTTATCAATTTAACAATTTATTTTTTGAACTATTGATAGCATGTGGTCTAACAATGCTTAACATGCTTTCAGGATTATGAAATTCCAGAAGAAACTTTGCCTCAGCCATTCGATATTAGGAAGCAAGATATGCAATCAGATACAGGCAAGCTTCCCTTGTCATCATCTCCTGGTGACATATTGACTGATGTACACAGTACAGTTGAGCAGCCAGCAGTGTCAACAAGCTGCCTTCAGGGCGATGAAGTTCCAGAATCAAACCTCAATGCAGTTTGCTCTGTTGGGGAAAGGAGTACTTGTGCTTCATTGTATGGCTAAGTGCCTGTGACTCCAACCAAAGGCATAGACCCCATAGAAAATGATGGTAGTTTGCCCACACAAAGTGATAGCATTCAGTCGACTTCAGCAAAGCTTGCTTCAACTCCAGCTAGGTTGATGGCTGACACGCCTGCATTGCACCGACCAAAGCGATGCTATATGAGCCCAGATGATAATTCTACTAGCTCACCGAACAAGTTGGTTAGGCTTCCTCCACACTCCAGGTCTTTGAAATTTGACACTCCTGTGAAGAATAAAAATGTTGAGGATGAAGTTCCTGATATGGGTTGTACATCAATCGATAATGACAGCCTCGATATTCTTCCAGAGAATCTTTTGCAATCTGTACGTCTATCATGAATTCTCCATTTTTTCCCCAATTGTGTGATGTTTATTACTTCTCGTCTCTTGCAGCATTAATAAAATGTCGATCGCGAGTCAATACGTGCAGCAAGGCTAGAAGAGGCAAACTGAGCTGGAGAATGCTAGAATTTTCGAAGTTTACTTGTACCGAGAAGCATATTTAGAAGATGGTGTACAATTTTCCCATTTCATTAGGCATCCATCCATTTCCTTCCTTTTGCTATGAATCTTCTCCCATTAAACCTGTTGTACCAGCTTTCAATTTCTCACTAAAAACAATATCTTAATGGTGAGGAATCTATTTATACTGCTCCTTTCTAGTTAAAAAAAGCCTGCTCTAACTGTGTATGTGTAAAATATTTTACAAGAAAAAGAATTTATATTTTTATAAAGTCAATAGGGTTTTTCTAATTTTCTCCAGCGTGAAGATATCAAATCAAGGAAATTAATTGAAGACAATATTCTTCAACTTCAAGTATGGAAATGAGACTTCTGATATAGATAGACTAGCAATTATAACAAAAATATTAGTATATGTGGGAATTGGGACTGCACTAAAAAAATTAGTGGAATATCCGAAGGGAAGGAAAATGGAAACATTTTTTTATTTTAGATTTGATTTTAATATTGGGGTCAAATAGATTATGCGTAATGAACAATGAATGAATATGCTCTAATTAGCCCGGGATGTTGTGGCTAAAAGGAGTAGGGTCCTCTAATTTGACAATTTTTAATAAAATATGATTAACACCTGTTAGTATTCACCTTAGTTTTAGGATACAAAACCTTAATGATGAAGAATGACTTACATAATTTAGGGAACGTTTGGGAGTGTTTTTGGAAATGTCAAAAGCTGTTTTAAATTAGAACAAACACTTATGTCTTTTAAAATAATCTAGGAGTGCTTTGGTGGGATTCAAAAGCACTTGAGTTGGTTTTTCAAGAATCACATAATAGAAGTGTTGCATGGAAGAAACACGGGAAACACTTGGCTCTCATTAATAATACTTTTCAAATGCCGAAAATGCGCCCTTTTTTTTTATCATTTTTCTGTTTTTTGTTAAATGAAATTTCTAACTTAACATAGGTATAGGGGCTAGACTTTATATTATGTTGGGACAAATGGCTGAGGCCAAGGGAAAACTAGACCACGCCAGTCAAGTCGAGGAAACACTGGAACCATACACTTCTGGGTTGAGTTATAATTGCATTAATATCTCAATTATGAGAGCATCTCCACCCACAAGGGCTAAGTCTAAGGCAATGGCAAGTAAGGGCTGTCACTATTCACGTGAATAGTGTCAGCCTTTGCATTTGTGGTTCCACCCACAAGGGCAAAGTCTAGGGCAAGTCTAAGGCAATTACTATTCATTGTACTTTATTTCCTATATTTTTATATTTTAAATCATTAATTTTGATAATCTTTTGTAATTAAATTTTCGGATAAGATTTTCACCCTCTAAAATTGTGCCACGTGTCCCATATCAGATATGATTTTCAGATATTGAAAAAAAAATTATAATATTAGATTTCAGAAAAAAATTTCACCCTCTAAAATTGTGCCACGTGTCCAATGTCAGATAAGATTTTCAGATATTTTTAAAATTTATAATCTCATATTTCGGATAAGATTTTCACCCTCTACAATTGTGCCACGTGTCAAATGTCAGATAAGATTTTCAGATATTTTTAAAAAATTATAATATCAGATTTTAGATAAGATTTTCATCCTCTAAAATTGTGCCACGTGTCATCTCTATCTTCTAAATCCCTCTATAAAACTACACCATCAACTCATACCTCTCACACCATCTCTTAGTTATTCCTTCATTTCTTAGATTTTAGAAAACACATTCTACTCTCAATGTCAAACTTGTCGAGGGTGTTGGAGAGGCAACAGAAACAAAGGGAAGAAATCCGGCGTAGACGTGCTCAAGAAGATCGGGATGCCAATGAAGAAGAGGAACAACTGCTTGCAGCAGCGGTGTGTATGATGAATCAATCAAGGCAACACCGTCGTCGTCGTGCCCCGAATGTGGACAGACGTAGGAGTCTCGGGGTAAGAATCTCATGGAGGATTATTTTATCCCAAATTCGTTATATCCTGCTTCTAAGTTTCGAGAACGATATAGAATGCAGCCACATTTGTTCCAAAAAATCATGCATGATATTTGTAATTACGACATATACTTCATTCAAAAGCATGATCTGTTGGAGCTTTGGGTCTTATCCGGAGCAAAACTTACAGCTGCTGCGGATGCTTGCTTATGGGGCATCTGCAGGCGGTGGATGAGATGCAAGGATGGGAAAATCTACTGTCCTAGAGTGCTTGGTGAGATTTTGTGATGCAGTAGAAAATTTGTACGAGGGAGTACCTTCGCAAACCACGCCAAGAGACCTGCAACGGCTTCTACAAAAGGCGAGGCTCGAGGTTTCCAGGAATGATTGGAAGCATCGATTGCATGCACTGGCGGTGGAAGAACGCCTACTGCTTGGCAAGGGGAGTATGGGAATCGGAAGGGCCAAAAAGTATAATTTTGGAGGCCGTAGCTTCATTCGATTGTTGGGTTTGGCATGCCTTCTTCGGGGTTGCCGGATCTCAGAATGACCTCAATGTCCTTGGTCAATCCCCGGTGTTCGACGAGGTATTGCGAGGTCATTCTCCCAAGGTCATGTACCAAATCAACAATACCGTTTACTCTGGTGCGTACTACCTTGCCGACGGAATTTATCCTAGGTGGACGACATTCGTGAAAACAATTCCGAATCCCCAATCCTAGAAGGAAAGAAACTTTGCTTCCTTTCAAGAAGGTTACAGGAAAGACGTGGAGAGGTGTTTCGGTATCTTGCAAGCTCGTTGGGCAATTATTAGAGGTGCTACTCGGATGCTAGATGAGGAGGTGCTGCGGAGTATTATGATGACTTGCATCATCCTTCACAACATGATTGTGGAGGATGAGTATGACTATGATGCTCAAGAGGTGTTTGAACCCGATCCAATGAACACATCGTTGACAAGAATATATGAAAGGCCGATTGGACCAAATGGACTACCACTGGGCCCGAACCCTTACTTCGGGATGGTCAATTCAACAACCCCATGATTGATCGGCATCAAGAAATGCAATCTTCATATGTTCACGAGATACGTCAAGGTGACTTGGTCGAGCACTTGTGGGAGATGAAAGGCAATCACAATGGATGAAGTCAAGATTAGTGCTTTGTTTGGAATTATGCTTTGTTTTTAATTATGTTTTATTTTGTGTGTGGTTTTTTTGGAATTATGCTTTTTATTATTATGCTTTTATGTATGGTTTGTTTTGTGTGTTGTTTCCAATAAATGAAGGTTTTTTTAAATTAATATTTGTTTTGATGCTCAAATGTTTTTAATAAATAGTCATTTTATTTAATGTTTTTATTGAATAAAAAACAATACAACAAATTAAAGGATAATACAACAATACAACATATGGCAAAGGTGTTTCAATACAACCTAATGGTTTTCATCATTTAACCAATCCGTATTGCTAGGTCCGTCGTCATTGAAAAGTTTTTTCTCATCACATCTCTTCACGTAGCTTCCAATAGGCTTTTGTTTCGGGAGACATATGGCTCGTATCCATGGCCATGATTTTCATCTCTCTATCCTCTATGTCTTTTTCTTGTGCCATTTGTTGTTGCAGAACAAATGCTTCCTCTCGTGCCATGTCAATTTCATCTCTTTTCAAGTCTCTCTCCATTCTTAGTGAGGTGCTCTTAGCTATTTGCTTCAATAATTGTACACATTCATCGGTCGAGTGCCCCCTCTCTTGGCCTTTGCCGCCTTTCTCCCCATAGGTCTTGGCGGACGTGGCACAAATGGTGACTCCGTTTCCATTGGAGAGTCAATGGAGAATCGGTTGATGGAGAATCGTGGAGTGGCGTCTCATTCATCACAATCGGCGGACCGGTGGGAATAATTTTGAATCTCGAACAATCCTTCACAATTTCCCAACAATGGAATGCACGAAACTTTTTTTGCCTTGCCCCATGGCACCGTATCACATTTGTGCTTGTATCATCTATTAAAATAAATAATTGGAAGTGCAAGAAACAAAAATTATTATGCAAGAAAATATAAACTATTTTGAAATGCAAAAATAAAATTGATTATGCAAGAAAATATAGACAAATTACAGGCGCACCAAGAAAAAAAAATATGCAAGAAAAACAAATAGAATATGCAATAAAAAAAAATGACATTGAATTGATTAAAATGGCAATTATAAATATTTTACCTCATCGGTCAAATTTTGATCGCTTTGAATGTTCACCTTTGCTTTTGTCAAGGCATTTCTCCATTTCCCTAACTCTTTATTCAGAAGTTTCCATCTACTAGACAACGCCATTTCGGTCCGAATAGAACCCGATCTTTGACAAAATTCTCCATGAATTTTGCTTCACATGTGATGAAACCTCATCTCATTGCCCGTGATAGGGTCATGACTAATATTCACCCAAGATTGACATAACGCAATATCTTCATTCGTTGACCACGAGCCTCCGACTTCAATAGAAGATGCCATTCTTTTTTTTTTATACAAATGGAAAGTAGTAGAAAAATGTGAGTGGAGAGTAAAAAATATTGGAAGGAGAAGAGTTTGTATGGAGAATTGGTGTGGAAGTGAAAAATGTGAGTGGAGATAAAAAAATATTGGAATGAGAAAAGTTTGTATGAAGAATTGGTGTGGAATGTTTTAGAAATGTGAGTAAAGAGTAAAAAATATTGGATGGAGAACAAATTGTATGAAGATTTAGTGTGGAAAGTAAATAAAATGGTTAGGTATTTATAGAGAAAAAATACAGAATTTTTGGGTATTTTTTAAAAAATTCAAAATTTTTTCGATTTTTTTAGCCAAAAAGCGAGGACCGTCGGATTACTGGAAAAAGTCATCGGAGAGTCCTCGAGCGCCATGTGGCAAACACCGTTGGAGTGTCGGTTGGCGTCCGACGCAAGACACGGAGTCAAATTTTTACCATTGGCGCGTGTAATTCATCGTCAACGGTAAAAAATTGATTCTGGCGTCGCCGTGGCGCTGATGTCTAACTCGGGCTTCAGCCGGCAAGACTTGCCCTTGGGCTTTCGGGCTGGTGGGACCCACCTCGAAACTGAGCCCGGCTGCCTCGGGCTCTCTCCCCTTCACCCAGCTTTGGGTTGGGCGCTGGAGGTGCTCTGAAATGAACTGTAAGTCTATGACATATGTATTTATTTATTAATACTATACCATTAGTCTATGCACATGAATGAAAATACTAGATAGAAACTCTATAATGTGGGGTGGTATTTTGTGTGTGTAACCACACAACTTTTGATTATGAAACGAACCATGGTCAACAGACTCAGCACCATGGAAGGAGTTGAGAAGCCTCCTCCGTTTCTTCTTGTTGTCCTTCATATTTTCATGGAAATGTTGTAGCTTACATATAATCATAGGGGCTAGACTTTTGAAACGTAACATAGGGGCTAGACTTGATATTCCGTCCGGACAAATGGTTGGGGCCAAGGGAAGGGAAGACTAGACCATGCCAGTCAAGTGGAGGAAACCAACCACACAACTTTTGTTACCACAAGTTCTGTTTTTTTATATTTATTTATTTTTTAAATGTAGTTCAATTTTATTCTAAAACTTACAAGACTTGACTTCCTCTAAGTATTAGCTCATTCATAATAGAACTTGACATAGGGCCTAGACTTTATATTATGTCCAGACAAATGGCATTAATTATGAAATGTCATCATCAGTCAACAACTAGTAGTTCAAAAAACTAAATTTTCTTCTTAACTTAAATTAAAATAAAGCTTTCGACCAAAAATAAATTAATAAAAATAATGCAAATTACAAGTGAATTTTAAAGAACGAAAATCATAACAATAACAATCATCCTTCTATAAAGCTTGGAACATAACATTAACTCCTCAAACCACCATGGAAGGAGGACTTTTCTCTGCTCACAAGCCTACTTTTCTTCTTCTTCTCCTTCATATTTTCCTGCTTGCTTTGCTTCCATTCAAGGCCATTTCATCACCAAAAACACAGGCAGAAGCTTTGCTAACTTGGAAGAACACCTTTTATGATGCACCACCTTCCCTCACTTCATGGTCCCTCACTAACCTCAACAATCTTTGCAACTGGTATGCCATTGTTTGTGACCAGAACAGCGAACAAGTTTCCCAAATTGACCTCTCCAACTTCAACATCGCCGCAACACTAACCCATTTCAACTTCACCCCATTCCTCAATCTCACCCAATTCAACCTCAATGGCAACAATTTCACAGGGCCTATACCGTCTGCCATTGGCAACCTCTCCAAGCTCACAACTTTGGACTTGGGCAACAACTTTTTCGATCAAGAAATACCTGTGGAGATAGGCAAGTTAACAGAGCTCAAGTATCTGAGTTTCTTCAACAACACTCTCACTGGTGTAATTCCCTCTGAGCTGAGCAATCTCCAAAAGGTGCAGTTTTTGATTCTTGGAAGAAATAACTTCTACTTCGAAACTCCTGACTGGTCTGAATTTTCTGGCATGCCTTCTTTGACATACCTTGATTTTTCTCTAAGCAATCATCTTGATTTAGAATTCCCAGAATTTATATCTAAATGTTTGAACTTGACATTCCTCGACTTGTCTCGAAATTCCTTTACTGGCCAAATACCACAACAAGTATTTAACAATCTGGGCAAGCTTGAATATCTCAATCTCACCAACAACCAATTCGAAGGACCACTGCCATCAAACTTTCCCAAGCTTAAACACCTTTATTTAGCACAAAACAACTTTGGCGGTCCAATTTCTGAAGATATTGGTTTCATATCTGGTCTTCAGCGTATTGACTTGGCTGGGAATTCCCTTAAAGGGAAAATTCCCTCCTCCATAGGCCAACTCAGGGTGCTTAAATACCTTGATCTTAGAGAGAATTCCTTAAACTCTTCAATCCCTTCTGAGCTTGGTCTTTGTACCAGCCTCACCTACTTGGACCTGACTTCCAATCACCTTGAAGGGAAAATTCCGCCTTCTATAGGCCAACTCAGAGAGCTCCAGCACCTTGATCTTAGAGAGAATTCCTTAAACTCTTCAATCCCTTCTGAGCTTGGTCTTTGTACCAGCCTCACCTACTTGGACCTAACTTCCAATCACCTTGAAGGGAAAATTCCGCCTTCTATAGGCCAACTCAGAGAGCTCCAGCACCTTGATCTTAGAGAAGAATTCCTTAAACTCTTCAATCCCTTCTGAGCTTGGTCTTTGTACCAGCCTCACCTACTTGGACCTGACTTCCAATCACCTTGAAGGGAAAATTCCGCCATCTATAGGCCAACTCAGAGAGCTCCAGCACCTTGATCTTCGAGAGAATTCCTTAAACTCTTCAATCCCTTCTGAGCTTGGTCTTTGTACCAAACTCACCTACTTGGCCCTGTCTTCCAATCACCTTGAAGGGAAAATTCTGCCTTCTATAGGCCAACTCAGAGAGCTCCAGCACCTTGATCTTAGTAATAATTTTTTAAATTCTTCAATCCCTTCTGAGCTTGGTCTTTGTACCAACCTCACCTACTTGGCCTTGGCTTCCAATAAACTCAATGGGGAACTGCCTCTGTCTTTGTCCAATCTGAACAAGATCACCGATCTGAGTTTATTTGCTAATCGGTTTACCGGTCCACTCTTGTCTTCTCTAATCTCCAATTGGACCGAAGTGGTCTCTTTGCAACTTCAACACAACAGCTTTAGTGGGAATATTCCACCAGAAATTGGACTGTTGACAAAACTCAATGTGCTTGATCTGAATGATAATAAGTTCTCTGCCTCAATTCCGTCAGATATAGGAAGATTATCAGATTTGAGAAGCTTGGATCTTTCGAGAAACCACCTCTTTGGGTCAATTCCTCTAACACTATGGAAACTTCGATTAATTCAGAGCTTAAATCTTTCCAACAACTATCTCAATGGCCCAGTCCCGCCAGATATTCCCTTCCCACTCGTGATGAATTTTGATTTGTCTAATAACAATTTCACATGGGAAATCCAAAAAGCCCCGGCAATTCCAAAAAAAATAACAACGAAGTTATAATTGGTGTCCTTGTACTACTTGTTTGTGGTTTATCAGTGGTTGCAACTACAATTGCTCTGATTCGTATGTTCCATAAGAAAACCAAGCGTGCTCTTAAGAAAATCAATAGTGCTCAAAACTTTGAGAATTTTGAGTCAATGATATTGCAAGAAGAAGTAAAATTTACGTTTGGGGAAGTTGTAAAGGCCATAGAAGATTTTCATGAGAAGTACTGTATTGGAAAAGGAGGATTTGGAAGAGTATACAAGGCAGAATTGCTATCAGGTCAAGTTGTTGCCGTTAAGAGGCTTAACATGTCAGACTCTAACGACATTCCAGCAATCAATCTCCAAAGTTTTGAGAATGAAATCCGAACTCTAACAAATGTCCGGCATAGGAACATCATTCGGCTATATGGGTTCTGTTCAAGGAGGGGATGCATCTTCTTGCTTTATGAATATTTAGAGAGAGAGGCAGTCTGGGAAAGGCATTGTATGGGGTTGATGGGGTAACTGAACTTGGATGGGCTACAAGGGTCAAAGTTGTGAAAGGATTAGGTCATGCACTTTCTTACTTGCACCACGACTGCTCTCCACCAATTGTGCACCGTGATGTAACTGTCAACAATGTATTGCTCGAGTCAGATTTCGAAGCTCGACTTTCTGATTTTGGAACAGCAAGACTGATTAGTGCCAATTCATCCAACTGGACCCATATCGTTGGCTCATTTGGCTACATGGCACCAGGTAACATGCCAATTTAACGTTGTGCATTTTTGGATCATAATTTGGTGACTGAGATATGTTTTGAGGATTTGGTTTGTTTTTCTCTTCATGTGCAGAGCTTGCATTGACAATGCGAATCACGGATAAGTGTGATGTGTATAGCTTTGGAGTGGTGGCGCTGGAAGTTATGATGGAAGGCACCCAGGGGATTTGCTAGAATCCCAGCTTTCAGAATCATCACAATCAATGAAGGAGGACAATGCAAAGTTGCTTTTGAAGGATTTGTTAGACCAAAGGCTGGAGGCTCCAAGGAATGAATTGGCAAAGGCAGTGGTGCTTGTGATGAGTTTAGCCTTGGCTTGTATACGTACGCGTCCCGGGTCTCGACCTACAATGCTCTATGTAGCACAAAAACTATCAGCTCATAGTCTGCCTTCCCTTCCTGAACCATTTGGCATGCTAACCATCAACAAGCTGATGGGGATATAAGAGAAATTCTTATACCATGTATGTTAACATTAACATTTGCACCGTCCATTCCTAATTACTCATCTCTATTCTTTTTGGATTATATGTGTCTCATTTACTAGCAATCCCTTTTTTTTTTTTTTTTTTGGTGGTAAATTTATTACTAGTATGTATATGGGTGAGTTATATTATACTTTAATTTTTTTCAATATTTTTAATTATTAATAATAGTATGCATAGATAGAAGATCAAATTTTCCATAAAAACAAATTTTATTAATTTAAAGTAAAATGTATTAATTTTGTATAAAAACAAAATTTATTAATTTAAAAATTGAGTAGAGTTTTTTCCTCATTTTCTTAACCAGACATTTGATAGTTATCTAAATATCTTGCACAATTTTCTTCAAAAAATAGGCTTTGGATTTGGATATAGGCCCAATAAACAACGGGTGTCCCAATAGCCCACTAGCCCGCAGAAGAATGCGAGCCAGCGGATCTATTTGGCGAGAAGCAACGGGTCACGCGAGTGCCGCTCATCTTTCCCGCCAGAGACCGATAAATGCGGAAAACCCCACATGGCCATTGCTTCTTCTTCTTCTTCTTCTTCTCTGTGAGACTGTTAACCCTCAAAATCTCACATTTCGATCGATTCCAAATCTCTCATTTCTATTTGATCTCTGCAATGAGTTCCTTAGGAACCTTCAAATCCCAGACACCCAGGCCGAGAAAAAAAGCTCTAAACCCAAAGCCCGGATCTTAGGCAATGAGACACTGAGCACCAAAACCCTCAAAAATCCGAAAAATTCTTCGGGCGAGCCCGAAACGGCAGCGTCGAGCTCTCCATTGGCGACATCGGAAGAGCGCGAGCCAAAGCCTCAGCAAGTCAGGCGAAGCGTGGACGGACGGATCGATTCTTGGCCCGACGAAGCCCATATAAAATTTTATTTTCAATTGATTGTTTGGTTGGAAAGATTTTATTTGCCTTTTCTGTTTCTGTTTTTGTTTTATTTGTTTTTTAAAAAAAAATTAATGGACCAAGTGGGGCCCACAATCCTCTATAAAGCTTGGAACATTAACTGGTCAACAACATCACGGCAAAACCTTTCTTTGGTCACAAGCCTCCTTTTCCTCTTTTCCTTTTTATTTTTCGGCTATCATTTCTTTCGTTGAAGGCCACCTCATCACCAAGAACACATGCGGAAGCATTGGTAAGCTGGAAGAACACATTTGCTTCTGCACCACCTTCTCTCAGTTCATGGTCCCTCACAAACCTCACAAATATCTGCCTTTTAAGTTTTAATTATTCCAATTTTAAAAGGACTTGGGTTAAAGAAATATTGTAATTGTACCTTCCATAGCATAGCAAAAGCCTTCACGGGTGTGGTTATGATACATACTTGCAATGCTCCCTGTATTTCTTTGGTATTTCTTACGGTGATTTCAACGTCGAAATTTCATCATTTTTCTTATTTTGCAGGACAATTAGTCAAAATTTTAATCGAAATTGTAATATTTTTTCTGCTTCTTTTTTCTGTTTATGGTAGGTAAGGCTAACTTTGAAAGACGTGGTGATCATGAAGATGAATTCCTTTTGAGTCTCACAGAAAAATACATACATAGAGAGTTTGCTCATCTTCAAACTTAGGTTGAGTTTTTGTGATAATGCTGTAAGACAACATTGAAAATTAAAAGAAAATTAGATCGAACAACATTGAGTTTTTGTGATAATGTTGTAAAGAAAAGAAATGAAATTTAGGTTGTGAACCTTTGTACCATTCAGCAATTACCACAATTGAGCTTTTCGGAACAATATTTATAACCTAATTAACCTAGGCCAGTTTTCCATATGTAAGAAACTAAAACAACATAAATAAAACAATCAAACTACTCCTATGAACTCAATGGGGGAACTGCCTCTGTCTTTGTCCAATCTGAGAAGCTGGCACCAAAGGCTTCACCGAGTCGACCCGTAAAAAGGCACGTGCTGGCCGCTCCGAGATGCTACCGGAAAAGTAAGGCTTTTGTAAGTTTCAGTTGAGTTGTTTGTATGCATATGATTTATTCCTGACTCCTTTTGTTTGTGATTTGCTATTTAAGGCACCTTGGAAATGTTGTAATTTACTATCTAATAATTGTTGCATATGATGGGTGCTTGAATTCATAAGTAGAAGATATTGTTATATGGGGGTACAATATTTGGTTAACTTTGGCAATTTCCCAAGATTTGCGGGCATTGACTATGGTGATTAGAAATGACCAAGGCAATTTCCCTTCATTTATAGATTTTAAGTTGACTGCAAGACTTTTCTTCAGTTTGGAATTATGGTTGGGCCATGCTTAACTTCCTCAACTCATTCATAATAGAACTTAACATGAAATTCTTCTGTTTCCCTTTTTTATTTGTCTGTTTTTTGGTTTTCTATTTTTTGGTAAATGAAATTTCTAACATAACATAGGGGCTAGACAATGGCTGGGGCCAAGGGAAAACTAGACCACGCCAGTCAAGTCAAGGAAACACTGGAACCACACTTTTGGGTTGAGTTATAATATCTCCTTTCTCTTTTTGTATTTTCTTGTAGTACTTGTTTATGAATAGCATGTTGGTCCAATAATGCTTAAATTACAAATTTCCTTTCGGTTGTTGCGGTTGAGGGGTTGTTGCGGTTGAGGGGTTTGAAGCCCAGTTTTAGCAATATTTGCCCCCGAATCGAGTGTTTGACGGATAGGTATACATCAAAAAATAAATAAAATTTTCTTTTCAATTGATTGTTTGGCTGCTGAAGAAATGAAATTAGGCTATTATAGAAATTGATCGTCTCTTTATCTCGGTTTTTAGGAGGTTTACATGTGGTCACTTGGCTCAGCTGAAGTTTGTTTTACCTGAGGTGATTGAGATAAAGAAAGTTCTTGTTAAGGATGAGAGAACCAGTTGTCTGAAGCCTGATCTTCATGTCACCATCAATGTTGATGCACTAGAGAGTGATGGCAAGGCGAAATCTGAAGGTGGTGGGAGTATGAATTTGAGGAAGACGTTCCACAAACGGCTTGCAGATATTTCAAAATCCCATCCTGAGGTATACCCAATACTCAGTTTCTGATACAACATTACTAAAATGGTTTAATTTCTAAAGTATTCTTTGTTATTAAATTGATCTGGAATCTGGAAAGTTATTGGTGTTCTGGCATGACTTTGAGCGTGCAGGGACTTTAAAGGACGCAAGGATTTAGAATATAAATACTGTATTAATTTATGTAACAAAAATAACTCTATGCACAGGGTTTCATTTGTTTGGTTTTTTTCCAAAAGGTTATTCTTGCAGTTGGGTTCCTGTACTTGTGACTTCAACGTTTTATTTTTATCAATTTAACAATTTATTTTTTGAACTATTGATAGCATGTGGTCTAACAATGCTTAACATGCTTTCAGGATTATGAAATTCCAGAAGAAACTTTGCCTCAGCCATTCGATATTAGGAAGCAAGATATGCAATCAGATACAGGCAAGCTTCCCTTGTCATCTCTCCTGGTGACATATTGACTGATGTACACACAGTTGAGCAGCCAGCAGTGTCAACAAGCTAATGTCCCGGGTCTCGACCTAACATGTTATGGTTAGAAATTCTAAAACGTGGGATTGGGGTTTTTTCTTTGTCTATGTAAAGAAAGAAACTAATGTGAAACTGAGAATGAAGGCTCAATTCAATGTAGTCAATCGTCCTACTAATGACAGCCAACATTGTGCGTGTGAAGGTTCAATGTAGTAACACCAGACTTGGACAAGACAAGACTTCCTCAGCTCAGTCATAATAGACCTTGACATAGGGGCTAGACTTTATATTTTTCTGTTTCCCTTTTTTTTATTTTTCTGTTTTTTGTTAAATCAAATTTCTAACTTAACATAGGGTCCAGACAAATGTCATCATCAGTCAACAACTATTAGTTCAAAAAAGTAAATTTTCTTATTAACTTAAATTAAAATAAAGCTTTCGACCAAAAATAAATTAATAAAAATAATGCAAATTACAAGTGAATTTTAAAGAACGAAAATGATAACAATAACAATCATCCTTCTATAAAGCTTGGAACATAACATTAACTCCTCAAACCAAACCACCATGGAAGGAGGACTTTTCTCTGCTCACAAGCCTACTTTTCTTCTTCTTCTCCTTCATATTTTCCTGCTTGCTTTGCTTCCATTCAAGGCCATTTCATCACCAAAAACACAGGCAGAAGCTTTGCTAACTTGGAAGAACACCTTTTATGATGCACCACCTTCCCTCACTTCATGGTCCCTCACTAACCTCAACAATCTTTGCAACTGGTATGCCATTGTTTGTGACCAGAGCAGCAAACAAGTTTCCCAAATTGACCTCTCCAACCTCGACATCTCTGCAACACTAACCGATTTCAACTTCACCCCATTTCTCAATCTTACCCAATTCAACCTCAATGGCAACAATTTCGAAGGACCTATACCATCTGCCATTGGCAACCTCTCCAAGCTCACAACTTTGGACTTGGCTTGGAATTCCCTTGAAGGGCCAATTCCATCCTCCATAGGCCAACTCAGGGAGCTTAAATACCTTGATCTTAGAGAGAATTCCTCAAACTCTTCAATCCCTTCTGAGCTTGGTCTTTGTACCAAACTCACCTACTTGGACCTGTCTTCCAATCACCTTGAAGGGAAAATTCCGCCTTCTATAGGCCAACTCAGAGAGCTCCAGCACCTTGATCTTAGTAATAATTTTTTAAATTCTTCAATCCCTTCTGAGCTTGGTTTTTGTCCCAGCCTCACCTACTTGGCCCTGGCTAGCAATCACCTTGAAGGGAAAATTCCGCCTTCTATAGGCCAACTCAGAGAGCTCCAGCACCTTGATCTTGGAGAGAATTCCTTAAACTCTTCAATCCCTTCTGAGCTTGGTTTTTGTACCAACCTCACCCAGTTGAAGCTGACTTCCAATCACCTTGAAGGGCCAATTCCATCCTCCATAGGCCAACTCAGGGAGCTTAAATACCTTGATCTTAGAGAGAATTCCTTAAACTCTTCAATCCCTTCTGAGCTTGGTCTTTGTACCAAACTCACCTACTTGGCCCTGTCTTCCAATCACCTTGAAGGGAAAATTCCGCCTTCTATAGGCCAACTCAGAGAGCTCCAGCACCTTGATCTTAGAGAGAATTCCTTAAACTCTTCAATCCCTTCTGAGCTTGGTTTTTGTACCAGCCTCACCTACTTGGCCCTGGCTTCCAATCACCTTGAAGGGAAAATTCCGCCTTCTGTAGGCCAACTCAGAGAGCTCCAGCACCTTGATCTTAGTAATAATTTTTTAAATTCTTCAATCCCTTCTGAGCTTGGTTTTTGTCCCAGCCTCACCTACTTGACCCTGGCTTCCAATAAACTCAATGGGGAACTGCCTCTGTCCTTGTCCAATCTGACCAACATCATCGATCTGAGTTTATTTACTAATCGGTTTACCGGTCCATTCCTGCCTTCTCTGCTCTTCAGTTGGACCGAAGTGGTCTCTTTGCAACTTCAACACAACAGCTTTAGTGGGAATATTCCACCAGAAATTGGACTGTTGACAAAACTCAATGTGCTTGATCTGAATGATAATAAGTTCTCTGCCTCAATTCCGTCATATATAGGAAGATTAGCATTTTTGAGAAGCTTGGATCTTTCGAGAAACCAGCTTTCTGGGTCAATTCCTCTAACACTATTGAAACTTGCAAATCTTCAGAGCTTAAATCTTTCCAACAACTATCTCAATGGCCCAGTCCCGCCAGAGATTTGCGCCGTCTACGTGATAGATTTGTCTAATAACAATTTGTCACAGGAAATCCAAAAAGCCCTCGACGATACTTTTGTTGGAAACTCTGGCCTGTGTGGAGATGCTAGGGGCCTAACTAAAGCGCGCAATTCCAAAAAAAATAACAACAAAGTTATAATTGGTGTCCTTGTACCTGTTTGTGGTTTATCAGTGGTTGCAACTACAATTGCTCTGATTCGTATGTTCCATAAGAAAACCAAGCGTGCTCTTAAGAAAATCAATAGTGCTCAAAACTTTGAGAATTTTGAGTCAGTTATATTGCAAGAAGAAGTAAAATTTACGTTTGGGGAAGTTGTAAAGGCCATAGACGATTTTCATGAGAAGTACTGTATTGGAAAGGAGGATTTGGAAGAGTTTACAAGGCAGAGTTGCTATCAGGTCAAGTTGTTGCCGTTAAGAGCTTAACATGTCAGACTCTAACGACATTCCAGCAATCAATCTCCAAAGTTTTGAAAATGAAATCCGAACTCTAACAAATGTCCGGCATAGGAACATCATTCGGCTATATGGGTTCTGTTCAAGGAGGGGATGCATCTTCTTGCTCTATGAATATTTAGAGAGAGGCAGCCTGGGAAAGGCATTGTATGGGGTTGATGGGGTAATTGAACTTGGATGGGCTACAAGGGTCAAAGTTGTGAAAGGATTAGGTCATGCACTTTCTTACTTGCACCACGACTGCTCTCCACCAATTGTGCACCGTGATGTAACTATCAACAATGTGTTGCTCGAGTCAGATTTGAAGCCCGACTTTCTGATTTTGGAACAGCAAGACTGATTAGTGCCAATTCATCCAACTGGACCCATATCGTTGGCTCATTTGGCTACATGGCACCAGGTAACATGCCAATTTAACGTTGTGCATTTTTGGATCATAATTTGGTGGCTGAGATATGTTTTGAGGATTTGGTTTGTTTTTCTCTCCATGTGCAGAGCTTGCATTGACAATGCGAATCACGGATAAGTGTGATGTGTATAGCTTTGGAGTGGTGGCGCTGGAAGTTATGATGGGAAGGCACCCAGGGGATTTGCTAGAATCCCAGCTTTCAGAATCATCACAATCAATGAAGGAGGACAATGCAAAGTTGCTTTTGAAGGATTTGTTAGACCAAAGGCTGGAGGCTCCAAGGAATGAATTGGCAAAGGCAGTGGTGCTTGTGATGAGTTTAGCCTTGGCTTGTATACGTACGCGTCCCGGTTCTCGACCTACAATGCTCTATGTAGCACAAAAACTATCAGCTCATAGGCTGCCTTCCCTTCCTGAACCATTTGGCATGCTAACCATCAACAAGCTGATGGGGATATAAGAGAAATTCTTATACCATGTATGTTAACATTAACATCTGCACCGTCCATTCTAAAAAAATAAAAATCTGCACCATCCTAATTACTCATCTATATTCTTTTTGGATTATATGCGTGACTCATTTACTAGCAACCCCTTTTTTTGTTTTTTTTTGTTTTTTTTGTTTTTTGTGTGGTAAATTTATTACTAGTATACATAGATAGATAAAGTAAAATGTATTAATTTTTTTTAATTAATTTAAAAATTGAGTAGATTTTTTTCCTCATTTTCTTAACCAGACATTTGATAGTTATCTAAATATCTTGCACAATTTTCTTCAAAAAATAGGCTTTGGATTTGATTTAGGCCCAATAAACAACGGGTGTTCCACTAGCCCACTAGCCCACAGAAGATGCGAGCCGACGGATGATTTTATGGACAACTCTCAGTTCACAATTAGCAATATCGATATTGCTTCAATTTAAACATATTTGACAAGTGTGAAATTTATATTAAAAAAAATGTCTCGATGCTATTAGTAGTAAAACAATTCATTATATATTTTATTTATTTTATTAAGCTTCTAATGCTGGAGTTCAATATTCTTCAAAAAACTTGAGCCCCATTGAACAGCGTGTGCTTCACTTAGCCCACGCCCACCCTAAGAATAATAAAATGTTGAACTTGCTAATGTTGATACAGCGTGACAATATAGAAGACAATCAACCGATTAGCTTAAAAGAACCCAAGCCTAGAATCCACCATATATGAGAAAACCTCAAGTTTATAGAATTCAGAATGATAGCATAATGCCCTAACCACAGGCTAAAGTTGGTTTAAATACTCCTAGAAACCCTAGGATTCTAAAGGGAAATTAACAAAAGTTTCCAAAAACTAGCAAAATACTAAAACACTTTTTTGGGGCTGCTAAATGATCTCAAACGCTCGAAAAAGCTCATATTCATGGCAAATTGATGAGTTTTGCTTGTAATGTCGTTCGTTTCGAAACAGCAAGTCATGGGCCCAAATCCGAGCTTTAGCATGTTGGTATAATAATGTTTTAAATTGCAAATTTCCTTTCATCTAGGCAATAACATGTTGAAAGGAGATATAATTCTCATATAAGATAGAAACTCTATAACGCGGGTGGTTTTTGTTTTGTTTTTTGTTGTCTGTGTAGAGAAGCTACAGTGTGAAATTGAAAATGAAGATGAAGATATGAAAGCTACGCTGTTTTTCTAAGTCAAGAACAACTTTAAACTTGTCAAAAGTTGGTTGGATACAGTAAGCCCTCAATTTACACGGCTTTGACGAGCAGCAAGTTATGAAGACCCTACCAAGAAGAGAGGAAAAAAAACAAAACAAAAACAAAAGTAAGATGAGTTGTTAGTAGTGTTGTTTCTTCTCGGAAAGCCTGCAAACCTGCACCATTTAATTTATTTATTTTTTAAAGTAGTTCAGTTTTATATTGATATGATTTATTCCTGACTTTTGTCCAAATATTTATAGGCATCTTGGAAATGTTGTAGCTTACTAACTAATCAATTAATTGTACATATAATCATGGGTGCTTGAATTCATAAGAAAATATTATTGCTGGGTACATATAATCACAGGGGCTAGACTTTTGAAACGTAACATAGGGGCTAGACTTTATATTCGTCCGGACAAATGGCTGGGGCCAAGGGAAGGGAGACTAGACCAGGCCAATCGACTGGAGGAAACCAACCACACAACTTTTGTTACCATCAACATCTGCAGCGTCCCGGGTCTCAACCTACAATGATTTATGTGGCACAAAAGCTAACAGCTTAGACCATGCCTCGCCTTCCAGAACCATTTGTTATGTTGACCATCAACAGGCTAATGGTTATACAAAAATAGAAGAAAATGTGAAACTAGTTGGAAAGTATTCTATGTTTAAGATAAACTTTATAAACCTGTGCTTGATGTCTATCTCTGCTTCAAGCTATTAAGTTTGTTGATTGTAATCATCTTTACCCTCGCATCGCATGTTTGGCTTTTATGAAGTAACCGAATGCACTTGCTCTGTTAGGCAGAGCAATTACGATTGCCCAATATTTGGCTCAGCATGTTAAAAAAGATTAAAAGAAACATTAGTAGTTAGAAGTGTGTAAAGCAGCTGATTACAAATCTTGAATAGCATAGCAGTTAAAGATTTTCCTTATATCAATATAAGAACCTTTTTTCTTGTACTACTAGTTTTGAATAGCATGCTGGTCCAACAATGCTTAAATTGCAACTGTCCCTTCACCTAGACAATAACATGTTGAAGGGAAATGCACTTATGATATTATGATATAATACAACAGTCGTTCACACATACGTAAATGACTATAATGTAATTGGAATACCATGTTATGGTTAGAAATTCTAAAACGTGGGATTGGGGTTTTTTCTTTGTCTATGTAAAGAAAGAAACTAATGTGAAACTGAGAATGAAGATCAACGGAAGGTTCAATGTAGTCAATCGTCCTACTAATGACGGCCAACATTGTGCTTGTGAATGTTCTTGCTCTTTTCACGATTTTGGATCTTATAGCTAGAGTAAGACCAGACTTGGACAAATGAATAACCCTCTGTGTCTTTTTCTTTTCTTTTTTTGTCAACAATAACCTTCTGTGTCAGGAGAAATTTTTATATGTGTCAGAGGTAGGAAACTTACAAGACTTGACTCCAGATTTGAAACTTACAAAGGCTTAACTTCCTCAGCTCATTCATAATAGAACTTAACATAGGGGCTAGACTTTATATTTTTCTGTTTCCCCCTTTTTATTTTTCTGTTTTTTGTTAAATGAAATTTCTAACTTAACATTGGCACGTTAACTTGTAAAGAATGAGCATTGGAATGATTCAAATTCCTACTTTTTCTGTGTTTACTAACACATGGAATGATTTCAATTCATGACTTCCCATACGCTTACTAACACATAAGGAATAAAAGATTATGTGGGTTCCACATTAAAATTCATAATTGAATGCCCTCAAAATTGGGAATGAAATCAACTAGGAGGGAGTAGTTGATCCGATTCTCATGCCTTAATAACCCCATCTAAGTTCCCCGATTCATGACGTCTCCCATCCTTGGTATGTAAAAATTAAATTGACGGTCAAAATGTGAGGAACGACTCAATTGGAATGAAAGAGAAAGTGGGATAATTGAATTGCTTAAAAAAAAAAAAAAAAAAAAGTTTCAGCACTTAATTGAAACTTGGTTATAAATTTAAGGACCAGGGTTAAATCTTTTTAAATTTTTTTTAATATCAAAAAACATTTTTAGCCTTTTTATAAGCAATACTAAACAAACCCTCAAACTTTGTTGTAAAGAAAACTACGCAATATAGATTTCATTTTCTAACATCTTTCTTCTTAAAACTAGGCAAAGAAATGCCATCATTAGTCAACAACTATTAGTTCAAAAAAGTAAATTTTCTTCTTAACTTAAATTAAAATAAAGCTTTCGACCAAAAATAAATTAATAAAAATAATGCAAATTACAAGTGAATTTTAAGAACGAAAATGATAACAATAACAATCAACCTTCTATAGAGCTTGGAACATAACATTAACTCCTCAAACCACCATGGAAGGAGGACTTTTCTCTGCTCACAAGCCTACTTATCTTCTTCTTCTCCTTCATATTTTCCTGCTTGCTCTGCTTCCATTCAAGGCCATTTCATCACCAAAAACACAGGCAGAAGCTTTGCTAACTTGGAAGAAGAACACCTTTGCTTCTGCACCACCTTCTCTCACTTCATGGTCCCTCACTAACCTCAACAATCTTTGCAACTGGACTGCCATTGTTTGTGACCACAGCAGCAAAGTTTCCCAAATTGACCTCTCCAACTTCAACACCGATGCAACACTAACCCATTTCAACTTCACCCCATTCCTCAATCTCACCCAATTCAACCTCAATGGCAACAATTTCACAGGGCCTATACCGTCTGCCATTGGCAAACTCTCCAAGCTCACAACTTTGGACTTGGGCAACAACTTTTTCGATCAAGAAATACCTGTGGAGATAGGCAATTTAACAGAGCTCAAGTATCTGAGTTTCTTCAACAACACTCTCACTGGTGTAATTCCCTCTGAGCTCAGCAATCTCCAAAAGGTGCAGTTTTTGATTCTTGGAAGAAACCACTTAGAAACTCTTGACTGGTCTGAATTTTCAGGCATGCCTTTTTTGACATACCTTGATTTTTCTCAAAACGGTCTTGAGTATTCAGAATTCCCAGAATTTATATCTAAATGTTTGAACTTGACATTCCTTGACTTGTCTCGAAATTTGTTTACTGGCCAAATACCACAAGAAGTATTTACCAATCTGAGCAAGCTTGAATATCTCAATCTCACCAACAACCAATTCCAAGGACCACTGCCATCAAACTTTCCCAAGCTTAAACACCTTCATTTAGCACAAAACAACTTCGGTGGTTCTATTCCTGAAGATATTGGTTTGATATCTGGTCTTCAGCGTATTGACTTGGCTGGGAATTCCCTTGAAGGGAAAATTCCACCTTCTATAGGCCAACTCAGAGAGCTTAAGTACCTTCATCTTCAAATGAATTCCTTAAACTCTTCAATCCCATCTGAGCTTGGTCTTTGTACCAACCTCACCTACTTGAACCTGGCTTCCAATAAACTCAATGGGGAACTGCCTCTGTCCTTGTCCAATTTGAACAACATCACCGTTCTGAGTTTATTTGCTAATCGGTTTACCGGTCCACTCTTGCCTTCTCTGCTCTCTAATTGGACCGGAGTGGTCTCTTTGCAACTTCAACACAACTGCTTGATTGGGAATATTCCACCAGAAATTGGACTGTTGACAAAACTCAGTGTGCTTTCTCTGAGTAATAATAAGTTCTCCGCCTCAATTCCGTCAGATATAGGAAGATTATCATATTTGAGAAGCTTGGATCTTTCGAGAAACCAGCTCTCTGGGTCAATTCCTCTAACACTATGGAAACTTCCACTTATTCAGAGCTTAGATCTTTCCGAGAACAATCTCAATGGCACATACCCGACGACAGAGATTCCCGACCGATTCACGGTCAATTTGGATTTGTCTAATAACAATTTCACATGGGAAATCCCAACTAGAGCGTGCAAGTCCAAAAAATGTGACAAAGTTATAATTGGTGTCCTTGTACCTGTTTGTGGTTTATCAGTGGTTGCAACTACAATTGCTCTGATTCGTATGTTCCATAAGAAAACCAAGCGTGCTCTTAAGAAAATCAATAGTGCTCAAAACTTTGAGAATTTTGAGTCAGTTATATTGCAAGAAGAAGTAAAATTTACGTTTGGGGAAGTTGTAAAGGCCATAGACGATTTTCATGAGAAGTACTGTATTGGAAAAGGAGGATTTGGAAGAGTTTACAAGGCAGAGTTGCTATCAGGTCAAGTTGTTGCCGTTAAGAGGCTTAACATGTCAGACTCTAACGACATTCCAGCAATCAATCTCCAAAGTTTTGAAAATGAAATCCGAACTCTAACAAATGTCCGGCATAGGAACATCATTCGGCTATATGGGTTCTGTTCAAGGAGGGGATGCATCTTCTTGCTCTATGAATATTTAGAGAGAGGCAGCCTGGGAAAGGCCTTGTATGAAGGCGTAACTGAACTTGGATGGGCTACAAGGGTCAAAGTTGTGAAAGGATTAGGTCATGCACTTTCTTACTTGCACCACGACTGCTCTCCACCAATTGTGCACCGTGATGTAACTGTCAACAATGTGTTGCTCGAGTCAGATTTCGAAGCCCGACTTTCTGATTTTGGAACAGCAAGACTGATTAGTGCCAATTCATCCAACTGGACCCATATTGTTGGCTCATTTGGCTACATGGCACCAGGTAACATACCAATTTAACGTTGTGCATTTTTGGATCATAATTTGGTGGCTGAGATATGTTTTGAGGATATTTGGTTTTGTTTTTCTCTTCATGTGCAGAGCTTGCATTGACAATGCGAGTCACGGATAAGTGTGATGTGTACAGCTTTGGAGTGGTGGCGCTGGAAGTTATGATGGGAAGGCACCCAGGGGATCTGCTAGAATCCCAGCTATCAGAAGAATCATCAAAATCAATGAAGGAGGACAATGCAGAGTTGCTTTTGAAGGATTTGTTGGACCAAAGGCTGGAGGCTCCAAGAAATGAATTGGCAAAGGCAGTGGTGCTTGTGATGAGTTTAGCCTTGACTTGTATACGTACGCGTCCCGGGTCTCGGCCTACAATGCTTTATGTAGCACAAAAACTATCAGTTCAAAGTCTGCCTTCCCTTCCTTTACCATTTGGCATGCTAACCATCAACAAGCTGATGGGGATATAAAACTAGAAGGAAAAAAAATAAAACTAGTTACATAATTTATGTTATCTATTTTAGAAGAAAATCACATTTTTGTTACATAATTTATTTGCAATGTAAAATTGAACAGAAATTAGTATAATTTTTAAAGTCAGCTTTGATCAAATATAGCATGTGCGTTCACAATATTCTGAAAGCCCTACCACATACTGCCACGTATACTGGAAGCATAAACATCACGTATACTACGTTTTTTTATTAGCATGTGGGAATTGGGACTGCACTAAAAAAATTGAGTTCTGCTAAACGAACCCTAAAATTAACTGAGTACACCCTATTACAAAAGTATATATTGAATTACTGATTTACCCTAATATAAAATGACCAAAAAAGATATATGGCATTGTGAAATAAATATAATTTTAATAAGTGCACCCTACTAACCATCTTGAACCCTAATCAAGAGATTATTTGGTGCCCATCTTTGTGATCCGCGAGTCAGAATGGCTTGGAGCAGATGAAACCTTCCTTCTTTCTTCTCAGAACTATTTCTTGGCAACTTGGATTAGACAACTTAGAAAGCAGGTTCGGTGACACTCTATAATTTTAGTTTGAGATTGGAAGTCACAGATCTGTAATGGATGTATAATGCTCTGTAGCTATCTTGTGCTCTAAACTATATTGTTTTGCTCTTTTCTTATTACAGGTTTATTGGAACTATATTCAAGTGGGTGCACTTTTGCATGCTTGTTATTCTTTTTCGTGTTACACACATAAGACTGCTATTATTTTTTCTTCAGGTTGGCATCTTGAAACATATTTGATTGCAATTATTTTTTTCGTTTTTATGTTATTTTCCCCCCTTTGTCATTCTATGATTCTAGTAATTGCAAAGATTAGCTTCATTTCCTACAAGTGTTGCAATTATACAAGGCGGGTTCCCTTAGATCGGTGATGAAGTTTCAGTCTATTTCTATCTCGCTTGCTTAAGTTCATTTCCTACAAGTGTTGGCTTCTTCCAACACAAAAAATCTTATGAGATAATTTGTGTTTAATTTCGAATTTGTCCTATTGTGTTTTTAACAAAGAGGTGGTGATTGCAAGAACTTGGAATTGCCAAAAAAAGTGTCAATAGTTTTAGTAGTAGCATAAATCCATATGAAAAGTCAAAGATTTATAAACACTCTTTCAAGCTGAAAATCAATTATAAAATAATGCTACAAGTATTAGGGTGTACTAAGGGTATTTTTGATAGTTCCATAGGGTGTACTTAGTTAATTTTATATTTTAATTAAAATATTAGGGTGTACTTAGATCATAGGGTGTACTCAGTTAATTTTAGGGTTTGTTTAGCAGCACTCAAAAAATTAGTGGAGTATTCGAAGGGAAGGAAAATGGAAACATTTTATTTTAGATTTGATTTTAATATTGGAGTCAAGTAGATTAAGCTTAATGAACAATGAATGGATGTGCTCTAATTAGCCCGGGATGTTGTGGCTAAAAGGAGGAGGGTCCTCTAATTTGACAATTTTTAATAAAACATGATTAACACCTGTTAGTATCCACTTTAGTTTTAGGTTGCAAAACCTTAATGAGGAAGAATGATTTACATAATTTAGGGAACGTTTGGGAGTGTTTTTGGAGCTGCTAAAAGCTGTTTTAAATTAGAACAAACACTAATGTCTTTTAAAAATGATGTTTTTAAATAATCTAGGAGTGCTTTGGTGGGATTCAAAAGCACTTGAGGTGGTTTTTCAAGAATCACATAATAGAAGTGTTGCATGGAAGAAACATGGGAAACACTTGGATTCCATTAATAATACTTTTCAAATGCCAAAAATGCCCGTATTTTTTTGAAAAATCCCAAAATAGCCTTGCTTTTTTCTGCAGCAGAGCTGAGGAGCAAACCAATGTAACCTGGCTTTGCTCTGGCGACCTTTTCATGAAAATCCGAAAACGCCCCACTGCTTGGATAAACTGGACACACACCAACATAAAGAACGAAACAAAACCCTCTGAAGGAAGGACCTAGAAAAAAATAACTTAAAACCTAAACAAAGACTAAAGCCCATTCCCATTTGGCAATCTTATGGAGAATTGTTGCACTTATTACAAGTTACAACTATTTTAAAAAAATAAAAATAAATAAAAAAAAAGCAAAACATAATGCCTTATCACCTTTCTTAGGTCAACAACATCATGGCAAAACCTTTCTTTGGTCACAAGCCTCCTTTTCCTCTTCTCCTTCTTATTTTTTGGCTCTCATTGCTTTAGGTTGTGAACCTTTGTACCATTCAGCAATTACCACAGTTGAGCTTTTCGGAACAATATTTATAACCTAATTAACCTAGGCTAGTTTTCCATATGTAAGAAACTAAAACAATATAAATAAAACAATCAAACTACTCCTATGAACTCAATGGGGGAACTGCCTGTCTTTGTCCAATCTGAGGAGTTGGCACCAAAAGCTTCACCGAATCGACCCATAAAAAGGCATATGCTGGCAGCTTTACCGGAAAAGTAAAGTTTTTGTAACTTTCAGTTGAGTTGTTTATATGCATATGATTTATTCCTGACTCCTTTTTGTGATTTGCTACCTATTTGGTTACTTAGGCACCTTGGAAATGTTGTAATTTACTATCTAATAATTGTTACATATGATGGGTGCTTGAATTCATAAGTAGAAGATATTGCTATATGTGGGTACAATATTTGGTTAACTTAGGCAATTTCCCAAGATTTGCTGACGTTGACTATGGTGATCAGAAATGACCAAGGCAATTTCCCTTCATTTGTAGATTTTAAGTCAACTGCTTGAGTTGAGAACAATTGTGAATATTTTTCTTAGTCTTCACATACGGGCTAGACTTTTCTACAGTTTGGAATAAAATAAGGAAGATTCACTAATATACCCAATATAAGAGCCTAAATTATAAAAGAACTCTATATGAAATGGAATTTATAAACACACCCAAAGCTCATTTACAACATAACAAAAAGGCTTTTAACTTTTTTTAAATTACAAAATTGCCGTTGATTTCTTAAAACAAACCCAATCCAAAATTTCATAAAAAAACCCACAACACTCAATAGGGCATCAAAGTAATTTAATAATTAAAATTAAATTCAATAGGACCATCTGTTATTTTTTGGGTATGTATATAAAAATGAAATGATATAGGGTTTATTTATAGTTTTAGTTAGAGGTGACATTTTAAACCGAAAAATTGCAAAAATCAACCGACAATTTACCGCAATCGTGGTAAACCGAACCGCATTTGTGGTATTAAGAACCGAACCGCATTTGCAGTTGCAGTTCTGATATTGATTTTCAAAACTTGCAGTTACCGCAAACCACAAAGTATAGCCGCACGGATGATGAGGTTAAATTATACAAGGAAATTGAACATATGACAACTTGTAAGTAATTAGTTTATTTATGCTAATGTTATTTATGTTTCTTCTTATAATAAAATGTACTAAACTATGTTGTTTTATTTGTAGATAACATTGGTGCTCAAACAATACAACGGGGTTCTTTAAATCCACTCACCACCAACACTTGAGTTTGTAACTCGAGTTTGTAACATTGGTGCATTGCATTTTCCTTTTAGTTTGTAACTTTAATTAACTTTGAATTGGATTTTTTTTTTTGGTTGTAACTTTAATTCATTTTGCTTTGCATTTTCCTTTTGGTTTGTAACTTTAAAGGATTTGGAATTGGAATGCTTGAGAAGTTTAACTTTAATTAGAATGCTTGGAATTGTAACTTTAATTTTCTTAGGTTGTGAATGCTTGAGAAGTTGAGGAGATTGTGAATTTATATATGCTTGAGAAATTGAGGATGTGTATTTATTTATTTAGGTTGTGAATTTATATTTTTGTGAATGCTTGAGAACTTGCGGTTTTAAACCGCAAAACGCGGTCGGTTTGCGATTTCAAAAATCACTAAACAGCAAATAATCGGTCGGTTTGCGGTTTGAGTAAAAATTCGCGGTTACCAAACCGCAACCACCCCTAATTTTAGTGCTAAGAATGAGTAAATTATTAAATATCTCATAAAATAATGGCTGGGCTACATCATGATTATGGATATAGAACTATCTATTTCCCTTTTTTATTTTTCATTTTTTTGGTTTTCTGTTTTTTGTTAAATGAAATTTCTAACTAAATGAAATTTCCCATTCAATACAAAAATTTGACCAATTCAAAATAAAATTCAAGGATTGGGGCTTAGCTAGCTCTATGACTCTATGACTCTATGACATAGGGGCTAGACTTTATATTATAATTGAAATGCCATCATCAGTCAACAACTATAAAGCTAAATAAAAATAATGCAAATTACAAGTGAATTTTAAGAACGAAAATGATAACAATAAGAATCAACCTTCTATAAAGCTTGAAGCATAACATTAACTCCTCAAACCACCATGGAAGGAGGACTTTTCTCTGCTCACAAGCCTACTTATCTTCTTCTTCTCCTTCATATTTTCCTGCTTGCTTTGCTTCCATTCAAGGCCATTTCATCACCGAGAACACAGGCAGAAGCTTTGCTAAGTTGGAAGAACACCTTTGATTCTGCACCACCTTCTCTCAGTTCATGGTCCCTCACTAACCTCAACAATCTTTGCAACTGGACTGCCATTGTTTGTGAACAGAGCAGCAAACAAGTTTCCCAAATTGACCTCTCCAACTTCAACATCTCTGCAACACTAACCCATTTCAACGTCACCCCATTTCTCAATCTCACCCAATTCAACCTCTATGGCAACAATTTCACAGGGCCTGTGCCATCTGCCATTGGCAACCTCTCCAAGCTCACAACTTTGGACTTGGGCAACAACTTTTTCCATTATCAAATACCTGTGGAGATAGGCAAGTTAACAGAGCTCAAGTATCTGAGTTTCTACGGCAACGGTTTTTCTGGTACTATTCCCTATCAGCTCAGCAATCTCCAAAAGGTACAGTTTTTGATTCTTGGAGGAATCTACATATCAGAAACTCCTGACTGGTCTAAATTTTCAGGCATGCCTTCTTTGACATACCTCGATTTTTCTTTGTACTTTCTTGAGCATTCAGAATTCCCAGAATTTATATCTAAATGTTTGAACTTGACATTCCTGGACTTGTCTGGAAATAACTTTATTGGCCAAATACCACAACAAGTATTTACCAATCTGGGCAAGCTTGAATATCTCAGTCTCACCAACAACAATTTCGAAGGGCCAATTCCATCCTCTATAGGCCAACTCAGGGAGCTTAAATACCTTAATCTTAGAGAGAATTCCTTAAACTCTTCAATCCCTTCTGAGCTTGGTCTTTGTACCAGCCTCACCTACTTGGACCTGACTTCCAATCACCTTGAAGGGAAAATTCCGCCGTCTATAGGCCAACTCAGAGAGCTCCAGCACCTTGATCTTAGAGAGAATTCCCTAGCCTCTACAATTCCATTTGAGCTTGGTCTTTGTACCAGCCTCACCTACTTGGACCTGGCTTACAATCACCTTGAAGGGAAAATTCCGCCTTCTATAGGCCAACTCATAGCGCTCCAGCACCTTGATCTTAGAGAGAATTCCTTAAACTCTTCAATCCCTTCTGAGCTTGGTTTTTGTACCAACCTCACCCACTTGAACCTGACTTCCAATCTCCTTGAAGGGAAAATTCCATCCTCTATGGGCCAACTCAGGGAGCTTAAATGCCTTGATCTTCAAATGAATTTCTTAAACTCTTCAATCCCTTCTGAGCTTGGTTTTTGTACCAACCTCACCAACTTGAACCTGACTTCCAATCACCTTGAAGGGCCAATTCCATCCTCCATAGGCCAACTCAGGGAGCTTAAATACCTTGATCTTAGAGAGAATTCCTTAAACTCTTCAATCCCTTCTGAGCTTGGTCTTTGTACCAAACTCACCTACTTGGCCCTGTCTTCCAATCACCTTGAAGGGAAAATTCCGCCTTCTATAGGCCAACTCAGAGAGCTCCAGCACCTTGATCTTAGTAATAATTTTTTAATTTCTTCAATCCCTTCTGAGCTTGGTTTTTGTCCCAGCCTCACCTACTTGGCCCTGGCTTCCAATAAACTCAATGGGGAACTGCCTCTGTCCTTATCCAATCTGAACACCATCACCGATCTGAGTTTATTTGCTAATCGGTTTACTGGTCCACTCTTGCCTTCTCTGCTCTCCAATTGGACCGAAGTGGTCTCTTTGCAACTTCAACACAACAGCTTTAGTGGGAATATTCCACCAGAAATTGGACTGTTGACAAAACTCAATGTGCTTTATCTGAATGATAATAAGTTCTCTGCCTCAATTCCGTCAGATATAGGAAGATTATCATTTTTGAGAAGCTTGGATCTTTCGAGAAACCACCTCTTTGGGTCAATTCCTCTAACACTATGGAAACTTCGATTAATTCAGAGCTTAAATCTTTCCAACAACTATCTCAATGGCCCAGTCCCGCCAGATATTCCCTTCCCACTCGTGATGAATTTTGATTTGTCTAATAACAATTTCACATGGGAAATCCAAAAAGCCCCCGGCAATTCCAAAAAACATAACAAAGTTATAATTGGTGTCCTTGTACCTGTTTGTGGTTTATCAGTGGTTGCAACTACAATTGCTATGATTCTTATGTTCCATAAGAAAACCAAGTGTGCTCTTAAGAAAATCAATAGTGCTCAAAACTTTGAGAATTTTGAGTCAATGATATTGCAAGAAGAAGTAAAATTTACGTTTGGGGAAGTTGTAAAGGCCGTAGACGATTTTCATGAGAAGTACTGTATTGGAAAAGGAGGATTTGGAAGGGTGTACAAGGCAGAGTTGCTATCAGGTCAAGTTGTCGCAGTTAAGAGGCTTAACATGTCTGACTCTAACGACATTCCAGCAATCAATCTCCAAAGTTTTGAGAATGAAATCCGAACTCTGACAAATGTCCGGCATAGGAACATCATTAGACTATATGGGTTCTGTTCAAGAAGGGGATGCATCTTCTTGCTCTATGAATATTTAGAGAGAGGCAGCCTGGGAAAAGCATTGTATGGGGTTGAAGGGGTAACTCAACTTGGCTGGGCTACAAGGGTTAAAATTGTGCACGGACTAGCTCATGCACTTTCTTACTTGCACCATGACTGCTCTCCACCAATTGTGCACCGTGATGTAACTGTCAACAATGTGTTGCTCGAGTCAGATTTCGAAGCTCAACTTTCTGATTTTGGAACAGCAAGACTGATTAGTGCCAATTCATCCAACTGGACCCATATTGTTGGCTCATTTGGCTACATGGCACCAGGTAACATACCAATTTAACGTTGTGCATTTTTGGATCATAATTTGGTGGCTGAGATATGTTTTGAGGATTTGGTTTGTTTTTCTCTTCATGTGCAGAGCTTGCATTGACAATGCGAATCACGGATAAGTGTGATGTGTATAGCTTTGGAGTGGTGGCGCTGGAAGTTATGATGGGAAGGCACCCAGGGGATTTGCTAGAATCCCAGCTTTCAGAATCATCACAATCAATGAAGGAGGACAATGCAAAGTTGCTTTTGAAGGATTTGTTAGACCAAAGGCTGGAGGCTCCAAGGAATGAATTGGCAAAGGCAGTGGTGCTTGTGATGAGTTTAGCCTTGGCTTGTATACGTACGCGTCCCGGGTCTCGACCTACAATGCTCTATGTAGCACAAAAACTATCAGCTCATAGTCTGCCTTCCCTTCCTGAACCATTTGTCATGCTAACCATCAACAAGCTGATGGGGATATAAGAGAAATTCTTATACCATGTATGTTAACATTAACATTTGCACCGTCCATTCTAAAAAAATAAAAATCTGCACCATCCTAATTACTCATCTCTATTCTTTTTGGATTATGTGTCTCATTTACTAGCAATCCCTTTTCTTTTTTTTTTGGTGGTAAATTTATTACTAGTATGTATATGGGTGAGTTATATTATACTTTAATTTTTTTCAATATTTTTAATTATTAATAATAGTATACATAGATAGAAGATCAAATTTTGTATAAAAACCAATATTATTAATTTAAAGTAAAATGTATTAATTTTGTATAAAAACAAATTTTATTAATTTAAAAATTGAGTAGAGTTTTTTCCTCATTTTCTTAACCGGACATTTGATAGTTATCTAAATATCTTGCACAATTTTCTTCAAAAAATAGGCTTTAGATTTGGATTTAGGCCCAATAAACAACGGGTGTTCCACTAGCCCACTAGCCCACATAAGATGCGAGCCAACGGATCTATTTGGCGGGAAGCAACGGGTCACGCGAGAGTGCCAGCTCATCTTTCCCGCCAGAGACGCCGATAAATACCGGAAAAACCCCACATGGCCATTGCTTCTTCTTCTTCTTCTCTGTGAGACTGTGAAACCTCAAAATCTCACCTTTCGATCGAATCTAAATCCCGCATTTCTCTTTGATCTCTGCAATGAGTTCCTTAGGAAACTTCAAATCCAAGACACCCAGAAGCCGAGAAAAGAAAGTCCTAAACCCAAATCCCCAAATCTTAGGCAATGATACACTGAGCACCAAAACCCCTCAGAAATCCGAAAAATTCTCTGGACGAGCACGAAACGGCAACGTCGCGTTCTCCATCGGCGACATCAGAAGAGCCGCCGCCAAAAGCCTCAGCGAGTCGAGCCAGAAGCGACGGACGGACCAGATCGATTCTTGGCCCGACGAAAGCCCAAAGAAGAAACGCGTCGGCCGCTCCGAGAAGCTACCGGAAAAGTAAGCGTCTGTGAATCTCAGTTGTCTGTTATATTTATGTGATCTGCTCCTGCATTTCTAGGTTGATTTTGATTTCTTCGATTTGTGGGTTGGCTTATTTCTTCTTTTTGTTTCTTGTTTGCAGATATGAAATATTGAGTGAGTTTTTGAATGGCTTGGACACTTCGATTCGGTTGTTGCGGTTGAGGGGTTTGAAGCCCAGTTTTAGCAATATTTGCCCCCAAATCGAGTGTTTGACGGATAGGTATACTTCAAAAAATAAATAAAATTTTCTTTTCAATTGATTGTTTGGTTGCTGAAGAAATGAAATTAGGCTATTATAGAAATTGATCGTCTCTTTATCTCGGTTTTTAGGAGGTTTACATGTGGTCACTTGGCTCAGCTGAAGTTTGTTTTACCTGAGGTGATTGAGATAAAGAAAGTTCTTGTTAAGGATGAGAGAACCAGTTGTCTGAAGCCTGATCTTCATGTCACCATCAATGTTGATGCACTAGAGAGTGATGGCAAAGCGAAATCTGAAGGTGGTGGGAGTATGAATTTGAGGAAGACGTTCCACAAACGGCTTGCAGATATTTCAAAATCCCATCCTGAGGTATACCCAATACTCAGTTTCTGATACAACATTACTAAAATGGTTTAATTTCTAAAGTATTCTTTGTTATTAAATTGATCTGGAATCTGGAAAGTTATTGGTGTTCTGGCATGACTTTGAGCGTGCAGAGACTTTAAAGGACACAAGGATTTAGAATATGAATACTGTATTAATTGATGTAACAGAAATAACTCTATGCACATGGTTTCATTTGTTTAGTTTTTTCAAAAGGTTATTCTTGCAGTTGGGTTCCTATATTCAAAAAGGTTTTTATGAATATCAAGTTAGATTATGGTCCTGTACTTGGGACTTCAACGTTTTATTTTTATCAATTTAACAATTTATTTTTTGAACTATTAATAGCATGTGGTCTAACAATGCTTAACATGCTTTCAGGATTATGAAATTCCAGAAGAAACTTTGCCTCAGCCATTTGATATTAGGAAGCAAGATATACAATCAGATACAGGCAAGCTTCCCTTATCATTATCTTCTGGTGACATATTGACTGATGTACACACAGTTGAGCAGCCAGCAGTGTCCACAAGCTGCCTTCAGGGCGATGAAGTTCCAGAGTCAAACCTCAATACAGTTTGCTCTGTTGGGGAAAGGAGTACTTGTGCTTCATTGTATGGCCAAGTGCCTGTAACTCCAACCAATGGCATAGACCCCATAGAAAATGATGGTAGTTTGCCCACACAAAGTGATAGCATTCAGTCAACTCCAGCAAAGCTTGCTTCAACTCCAGCTAGGTTGATGGCTGACACGCCTGCATTGCACCGACCAAGCGATGCTATATGAGCCCAGATGATAATTCTACTAGCTCACCGAACAAGTTGGTTAGGCGTCCTCCACGCTCCAGGTCTTTGAAATTTGACACTCCTGTGAAGAATAGAAATGTTGAGGATGAAGTTCCTGATATGGGTGGTGCATCAATCGATAATGACAGCCTCGATATTCTTCCAGAGGATCTTTTGCAATCGGTATGTCTATCATGAATTCTCCATATTTTTTTCCCGTATTGAGCATGACTTCTATGTCTAGAATTCTGTGAAAGCTGTTGGAGCTTACTAATTCCATCTTACCTTAATCCACCTTCATGAAAGTATCATCTCCTTGTTTTTTTTTTTTTTTGGTCTAAAATGAAATGTCCAAAAGGAGTAGATTACATTTAAATGTAGACTGGACGTATGCTATCATCATTACATTTGGTGCTATTACCATTAATTATGGCAGCATGTGTTCGGAACAATGTGCATACATTGCTAGAGAGCTTTCTTACTTCTGCTAAAATGGTGTAGCGTATTTAAACAAATATTTCCTGAATCCAGCCCACAATGTGTTCTTGTTCTCACTCTTTGTGTTCAACACAGATGAATTTAATTTTGCTCAATTTATTCCCGAAAGTTATTGGGAACCATGTTATAGTTGAAACTCTTACGTGGTTGGAAATGTACTTCAGTCTCAATCTTCTAGCCTGCTTATTCCAAGTCTTTGCATGTACTACCTGAACTTGAACATAATGAATTGTAATTCTGAGAAGAATATATCTTTTTCAGCTTAGAGAAAAGGAGAGGAAGGCAATAGAGGAGAGAAATCCAGCCATCTCAGAAGCAAAGAGGCGGCACCAAATGATTTCCAGCCTGCCTAAGCTCTTCAATATGATTCATTTCCTATTGCAGTCTATGAACCGTTCCGTTATCACAAAAGAGGAGCTTGTACACAAGCTAATCTGGACCAATTTTGATATTGTTGACAGAAGTAAGTCTTTAAATAAAAGCCAATAATATTTCTATGAAAGCTCATGGTGAGCCTAACTCTTTCTTTCTTCTTTTCGCAGAGGAAGTTCAAGAGCAGCTAAAATTGTTGCTAGAGCTGGTTCCTGATTGGATTTCTGAGAAACAGTTGGCATCTGAAGCTGATTTGATTATGATCCAGTGAGTTTTCTCCACAGTTAGAAGTACAAATCATGCGTTTCGAGTGCAGATGTATTTATCTTCTATTAAAAGGATTCACTTAATAAAATTGTCTGATGTCATTACTTATGGTCTCTTGCAGCATTAATAAAATGTCAGATCCCGAGTCCATACGTGCAAGGCTTGAGGAAGCAAAGTGAGTTAGAGAATGCTAGAATTTTTGAAGTTGTACGAAAAGCATATTTAGAGAAGTTGTACAATTTTCCCATTTCATTCGGCATCCTAGTGTGTGTTTATTATTGTTGATGTAAAGGACATCTGGGTGGCATAATCATGTAGGTAGAACGAAGGCCTTCTCCAAGAATGTTATTTACCAACAAGATTGTATAAATATCTATTTCCTTCCTTACTGTTGTTTTTAGTTTTCTGTGTTTGAAATAATGCTGAAATCTCTAAGCAACATATAAAATGCCATCACAAGCTGATGGAATGTATACTCTCATCTATAGTCAACTTCAAGCCTACAGGGTTTTTTACTTTTCTTGTCTACCGTAAAGGGAAGACATCAAATGAGGCAAATAATTGAAGCCTTTTTATATGGATCCTTAAAGATAATGTTCTTCTTTGCTCAAAATAAAAGGTAACTTCGATTACAAGTTAACTTCAAGCCTATTATACCCCATATTTAAATCATAACAAATAAATAATAATAATTAATGCCAGAGAGATTATTGAATTTCCCTATTATACCCATAATTTATAAAATACAAATTTATAAATAAACCCAATTCTAGACATGTATTTATAAAAAAACCCAAGCACTATTTAAACATAGAAACACACCCAAAATCAACCCCAAAGTCAACTTTTTGGGTGTGTTTATAAATAGATTTTGAGTGTGTGTAATGATGGGTTTTGGGTGTGTTTATAAAGTGTTTTGGGTGTTGGGTTTATCGCTCGAGAAACAAGGATGAAAAACTTGTTGGAAAGCTCTGAACCGGAGAAAAACAGCAATGCTGGCCCAAGTGATACTGTATGCATTTCTCTTCTCTTATGGACTGTAAAATGAAGTTGATATGTTGTCCGTCAATGTTGAGATGCATGCTATAATTGTCACATTCCGGGATCTGCTCTGCCGAGCAACTTCAGTGGGTTACTCGTTCTGGGATTGTTCTAGTTCCAACTTGCTTAACTTCTGAGTTCCCATGACACCGGAGCCAGTGAGCTTCCAAAATGTCTCGTGCTATATGGAGGTGGGCATGTACATATAAGGTACATCACCCCTTCTCTGTTGGTCGATGTAGGATGTTACAATAATAGCTTCCTTGGAAATGTTGGAATTCACTTTTCATCTCTAATTGTCGTATGACGGTTTTACATATGCAATTGGACAATAAATTTTGAAGAATAAACACTTGATAAAATTGTGTGATGTTTATTACTTCTCGTCTCTTGCAGCATTAATAAAATGTCGATCGCGAGTCAATACGTGCAGCTAGAGAATGCTAGAATTTTTTAAGTTTACTTGTACGAGAAGCATATTTAGAAGATGGTGTACAATTTTCCCATTTCATTAGGCATCCATCCATTTCCTTCCTTTTGCTATGAATCTTCTCTCGTTAGACCTGTTGTACCAGCTTTCAATTTCTCACTAAAAACAATATCTTAATGCTGAGGAATATTGCTCCTCTCTAGTCGAAAAAGGCTGCTCTAACTGTGTACGTGTAAAATATTTTACAAGAAAAAGAATATATATTTTTTATAAAGTCAATCCGGGAGATTTTAGAAAAACACAAAGGAGAGAGAAATTTTGTAAAAGAAGTCAAAATGGATATCAAATCAAATCAATTAATGGAAGACAATATTTTGTGAATTTTTTTTTGTTGTTGTTAAAATCTAAATTTACTTTTTCTAATTTTCTCTGGCGTGAAGATATCAAATCAAATCAAATCAATTAATGGAAGGCAATATTTTTCAACTTCAAGTATGGAAATGAGACTTCTGATATAGATAGACTAGCAGTTGGAAGAAAATATATTCATTAAAAACAATAAGCATCTCCATCTTTCAATTATAACAAAAATAAATCATTAATACTTCATAAGAAAATTGAACTCTATAAGCCTATTACACCCATATTTAATACAAATTACAAAAATAAAAACACCCTCCATCCACAGGACCTACAAGGAAAGGTTGGATTTTCAAACACCCCACCCAACCTTTGGTGGGGAAGCTTGAAAAGATGTTCACACACTAAGCAAAATAGGAAACGGTCAAAGAAGAGATAATAACCAATTTAATATATTCTTCAATGTTTAGTAAACGGTCAAAGGAGAGATAATAACCAATTTAATATATTCTTCAATGCATTTTCTGCATGCCATGTTTCTCTTCAAAACTTTTTCAGAGAACTAAAAAAAAGCTCTGAATTCAATTAGTTCTGTTCCAAGAGCATGAAGAAATCAGAGACACTTATTTGTTTTGTTCTTCTGTTCTGTCTTCTTGAAGCAATACATGCACAAACTGAAGCAGAAGCTCTGCTAAACTGGAAAATCAGTTTAAGCTCTTCTTCTTTAACATCATGGACTCTCACTAGCAGCAGAAGCAGCCCTTGCAACTGGACTGGAATTCAGTGCAATGAAGCTGGCAGCATTGCTGCAATAAATTTGGTCGATTCAGGCCTTGATGGAACACTCAACAGGTTTGACTTCTCTGCCTTTCCTAATCTCTCTTCCCTCAATCTCAATTACAACAATCTTGTGGGAGAAATCCCAGTTGGGATTGGGAATGCAACAAAGCTCACTTTACTTGATCTGGGAAGTAATAACTTCACAAACCCGATTCCCCCGGAGATCGGGAACCTCTCAGAACTCCAAGTTCTTCTTCTCTACAACAATTCACTCACAGGTCAAATCCCATATCAGCTTAGCAACCTACAAAAAGTTTGGAATCTCAGTTTAGGAGCAAACTATTTAGAGAATCCTGATAATGTTCAGTTTAAGGGGATGGCATCTTTAACAGACCTTTGGCTCTACTATAACAATATGGTGGAGGTTCCCTCATTTGTCTCAGAATGTCCAAAGCTAATATCTCTAGATTTGTCCTTCAATCTGATCACAGGTCAGGTTCCAGTGCAACTACTGACAGGTCTTAAGAACCTTGAGTACCTAAACCTGACCAGAATTCATTTGAGGGACAAATTCCTGCAGGTATTAAGAATTTTTCTAAACTTCGACACCTGAGGTTGGGAATAAACATGCTCAATGGTACTATACCAGACGAAATTGGGTTCTTGTCGAACCTCGAATTGCTTGAACTGCAAGAAAATTTGTTCCAGGGACCAATACCATCCTCAATAGGAAATCTGCAGATGCTTCAGAATTTGAATCTTCATAGTGCAGGCCTGAATTCCAGCATCCCGAAAGAACTTAGTTCCTGTGTGAACCTTACTTTTCTTGATCTATCAAAAAACAACCTTACTGGTTCTTTGCCTCTTTCCATGGCCTTCTTAACAAGGATCGAACAGCTGGCAATTTCAGATAATCAGTTATCTGGTGAACTCCATTCATCCCTTTTATCGAATTGGACAGAACTCATTTCGTTGCTACTCCCAAATAACAAACTGTCTGGAGTCATTCCTCATGAAATTGGTTTACTCCAAAAGCTCAATTATCTCTATCTTTATGAAAACCAGTTTTCAGGTCCCTTGCCTCCAGAAATAGGAAATTTGTCGAATTTGTTAGAGCTTCAAATGTCCACCAATTCTTTCACCGGTACCATCCCTTCAACCATTGGAAATTTATCTAAGCTTGTCAAATTAGGCCTTTATGAAAACCAGCTCAGTGGAAACCTTCCTCCTGAAATAGGAAGGATGGAAAACTTAGAAGAACTGGACTTCAGCTTCAACAAGTTGCAGGGATCTTTGCCTTCATCAATAACCAGCTTGCAAAAGATTACCATATTCTATGTTACATCTAACAACTTGTCAGGAAGCATTCCTGAAGATTTTGGTCCCACTCTTTTGAGAAATGTGAGTTTCTCCAGAAACAATTTCTCTGGAAAGCTTCCTCCTGGAATTTGTAATGGAGGGAACCTTGTTTACATAGCAGCCAACAATAACAAACTAGTGGGACCTATTCCAGGAAGTCTTAGGAACTGTACAGGATTGAACCGAGTCCGGCTGGAGCAGAACCTTCTCAATGGAAATGTCACAGATGCATTTGGCGTATACCCAAATCTGGAATTTATTGGCTTGGGATATAACCAACTCTATGGTGTTTTGTCATCCAACTGGGAAAAATGTACAAATCTCTCAGACTTCCAGATACCTTCCAACATGATATCAGGTAACATCCCTCCAGGGCTGGGAAAACTGCCAAATATGCAAAATCTCGACCTTTCTGATAATCAACTTACTGGGAGAATCCCCGTGGAGCTATTCGGTCCCTCTTCGCTTCTACTCAAAATTAATGTGAGCAACAATCAGCTTTCAGATGGGATACCAGCAAAAATTGGAGCATTGGTAAAGCTGCAGTACTTGGATTTTTCAGCAAACAATTTAAGTGGGCCAATACCAGAAGAACTTGGGAACTGCCAGGAACTTTTATACTTGCAGCTGAGTAGAAATAGACTAAATGGCACAATGCCATTTCAGCTAGGAAATCTTTTGGCGTTGCAGTATCTCCTAGACCTTAGTCAAAATTCAATCACAGGAAAGATAACCCCACAACTTGGGAATTTAAGAAAATTAGAAATCTTGAATCTTTCTCACAATCATCTCTCTGGTTCAATACCTAATGGTCTTCAGTATCTACAAAGTCTGCAAGATGTTGACGTGTCATATAATAATCTTGAAGGTCCTCTCCCCGAGAATCAGGCATTTCGAAAAGCTCCAGCAAAGTCAGTGGCAGGCAACCCTGGTCTGTGTGGAGAGAAGAGACAAGGACTGAGCCCCTGCAATGCAGACTCTTCAACAAAAAACCAAGACAAAAACAACAGAAGGAAATTGATTATTGCCATAGCTACGTCAGTGGCTGCTTTAACCCTTCTATTAACTTTGGTTGGGGTTTACATTATGTTGTGTCGTCGATCAAGGGCTAATCAACATAAAAGGACAATAATATAGAAGGAAGATCCACATTTTCTGTATGGAATTACATGAAGAGAGTTGATTTTAAAGACATAGTTGCTGTTACAGAGAATTTCAATGACAATTATTGCATAGGAAGGGGTGGACAAGGAAGCGTGTACAAAGCAATGCTGCCTACAGGTGACATCTTTGCTGTGAAGCGTTTTCAACCATTTGATGAAAGTGAAAATCCCAAGGAAAACCAGACGAAGAACTTCATGGCTGAAATGCATGCACTCACTGAAATCCGACACCGAAATATTATCAAACTGTATGGATTCAGCTCCTACAATGGCTCCATGTATTTCGTGTACGAGTATGTAGAAATGGGTAGCTTGAACAAGGTAATTCAGGAGGAGGAGGGACAGATTTCGAACTGGGAAATCCGGTTAAAGATTATCAGAGCAGTGGCACATGCACTTTCTTACCTGCACCACGACT